>NC_092098.1:18340037-19555037 GCF_045679555.1 Salvelinus alpinus | reverse complement strand
GGTTCCATTACATTACACACTGTTAAACAGGGTAGTGTTCCATTACATTACACACTGTTAAACAGGGTAGCGTTCCATTACATTACACACTGTTAAACAGGGTAGTGTTCCATTACATTACACACTGTTAAACAGGGTAGCGTTCCATTACATTACACACTGTTAAACAGGGTAGGGTTCCATTACATTACACACTGTTAAACAGGGTAGTGTTCCATTACATTACACACTGTTAAACAGGGTAGTGTTCCATTACATTACACACTGTTAAACAGGGTAGTGTTCCATTACATTACACACTGTTAAACAGGGTAGTGTTCCATTACATTACACACTGTTAAACAGGGTAGGGTTCCATTACATTACACACTGTTAAACAGGGTAGTGTTCCATTACATTACACACTGTTAAACAGGGTAGCGTTCCATTACATTACACACTGTTAAACAGGGTAGCGTTCCATTACATTACACACTGTTAAACAGGGTAGCGTTCCATTACATTACACACTGTTAAACAGGGTAGGGTTCCATTACATTACACACTGTTAAACAGGGTA
This sequence comes from Salvelinus alpinus, assembly GCF_045679555.1. Taxonomy (NCBI): domain Eukaryota; kingdom Metazoa; phylum Chordata; class Actinopteri; order Salmoniformes; family Salmonidae; genus Salvelinus; species Salvelinus alpinus. The sequence goes on along the minus strand of NC_092098.1, from coordinate 19,554,478 downwards.
GTGTTCCATTACATTACACACTGTTAAACAGGGTAGGGTTCCATTACATTACACACTGTTAAACAGGGTAGCGTTCCATTACATTACACACTGTTAAACAGGGTAGCGTTCCATTACATTACACACTGTTAAACAGGGTAGTGTTCCATTACATTACACACTGTTAAACAGGGTAGTGTTCCATTACATTACACACTGTTAAACAGGGTAGGGTTCCATTACATTACACACTGTTAAACAGGGTAGTGTTCCATTACATTACACACTGTTAAACAGGGTAGTGTTCCATTACATTACACACTGTTAAACAGGGTAGTGTTCCATTACATTACACACTGTTAAACAGGTTAGGGTTCCATTACATTACACACTGTTAAACAGGGTAGTGTTCCATTACATTACACACTGTTAAACAGGGTAGTGTTCCATTACATTACACACTGTTAAACAGGGTAGTGTTCCATTACATTACACACTGTTAAACAGGGTAGTGTTCCATTACATTACACACTGTTAAACAGGGTAGGGTTCCATTACATTACACACTGTTAAACAGGGTAGTGTTCCATTACATTACACACTGTTAAACAGGGTAGTGTTCCATTACATTACACACTGTTAAACAGGGTAGTGTTCCATTACATTACACACTGTTAAACAGGTTAGGGTTCCATTACATTACACACTGTTAAACAGGGTAGTGTTCCATTACATTACACACTGTTAAACAGGGTAGTGTTCCATTACATTACACACTGTTAAACAGGGTAGTGTTCCATTACATTACACACTGTTAAACAGGGTAGTGTTCCATTACATTACACACTGTTAAACAGGGTAGTGTTCCATTACATTACACACTGTTAAACAGGGTAGGGTTCCATTACAGACGTCCTCAAATTTGTTTGTACCCCTCCTAAAAAACGAAGATTGCACAATTGTCTTTGAAATAACTTGAAACTGACAAAAGTAATTGGAATCCACCATTTTTTATTCCATATTTAATAGAAATAAGACTTTGCTTTTGATTTTTTTATTCAACATAATATTGTAAATAATAAAACAAATGAAAATGGCATGGACAAAAATGGGACCCTTAACCTAATATTTTGTTGCACAACCTTTAGAGGCAATCACTGCAATGAAACGTTTTCTATAGCTCTCAATGAGACTTCTGCATCTGTTAACATGTAGTGTGGCCCACTCTTCCTGAGCAAACTGCTCCAGCTGTCTCAGGTTTAATGGGTGGCTTCTCCAGACTGCAGGTTTCAGCTCTTTCCATAGATGTTCGATAGGATTCAGATCAGGACTCATAGAAGACACTTCAGAATAGTCCAATGTTTTGTTCTTATCCATTCTTGGGTGCTTTGAGCTGTGTGTTTGGGGTCATTATCCTGTTGGAGGACCTATGACCTGCGACTGAGACAAAGCTTTCTGACACCGGGCAGGACGTTTTGCTCCAGAATGCCTTGATAGTCTTGAGATTTCATTGTGCCCTGCACAGATTCAAGGCACCCTGTGCCAGGCACAGCAAAGCAGCCCCAAAACAGAACCGAGCCTCCTCCATGTTTCACTGTAGGTATGGTGTTATTTTCTTTGAAAGCTTCATTTCTTCCTCTGAACATAGAGTTGATGTGACTTGCCAAAAAGCTCCAGTTTTGACTCCGCTGTCCAAAGGACGTTCTCCCAGAAGGATTGTGGCTTGTCAATATGCTTTCCAAATTCCAGTCTGGCTTTTTTATGTTTTTCTTTTAAAAGTGGAGTCCTCCTGGGTCTTCTTCCATGGAGCCCACATTCGCTCAAAAAGCGACGGATGGTGCGATCAGAAACTGACGTACGTTCACCTTGGAGTTCAGCTTGTATTTCTGGCAGTTATCCTTGGTTCTTTTTCTACCATTCACACTATCCTTCTGTTCAATCTGGGGTTGATTTTCCTCTTGCGGCCGCGCCCAGGGAGGTTGGCTACAGTTCCATGGACCTTAAACTTCTTAATAATATTTGCAACTGTTGTCACAGGAACATCAAGCTGCTTGGAGATGGTCTTGTAGCCTTTACCTTTACCATGCTTGTCTGTTATTTTCTCCTCAGACAAATCTCTCCTTTGCTTTCTCTGGTCCATGTTCAGTGTGGTGCACACAGCGATACCAAACAGCTCAGTGACTACTTTTCTCCATTTAAATAGGCTGGATGACTGATTACAAGATTGGAGACATTTGTGATACCAATTAAAGAAACGAATTAGTTTGAAATATCACTATAATCCAATTATTGATTATCTTTTCTAAGAGGTACCAACATGTGTCCAGCCATTTTAGAATATCTTTGTAAAATAAGCAATAACTCTTCTCTTTTCACAGCTTCTTTGCTTTATTCTATGACATACCAAAGGCATGCAAGTATACATGATAAAATAGCTTTTAGTTTCATGACTTTTCAGGAGGAATGAAGTATTATTTCAATGAGATGTAAGGGTACCAACAAATGTGAGCATGTGTGTACTTTACAGATGAAGATAATGGGAGTTGTTGGGGTAGTACTGTAGTTCTGCTTAAAGGATCTAGTTTATCTGTCATGGGAGCAGTTTAGGATAAGGCCTATGGAGACTCTCTCAGCTAGTGGGAGGTAGGGTTGTTTGGATGTATCAGGTGGAAAGTATTTAAGTGTGTGTGTGTCTGTGCGTGTGTGTGTGCGCGTGCATGTGTGAGTATATGTATGTGTGTGATTCTGACTAACCCTATCCCTACATTCTACCCATTTCTGATAAAGAGCATTAGGTTTAATCCTGTCAATAATCGTGATAATAAGCCTAGATTGTTTGATTAGTTTTGCCATTGAGCCACGGTCTTATTTAACCGTTATGATAGAAGTCTTGTCACTTTGCTAAATCCTCGACCATGTCCTTGACTCTCTGGCTCTTTCACTGGAGATTCACATTTGGATCCTACAGCTGTTTGTCCCCGCTGCCTTGGAGCCGACGAGTGTGAAAGCAGATTCTCAGACTGACTGTTGGAGAGGACTCTAATACAGCCTGTCTGGACAAAAGAAACACAACCCTGATCTGAAACCCAGTAGTGAACAGCTGTGTGGAAAAGAGACTTTCTGTGCCTGCGTGCATAGCTCCACTACTCCGGTCCAGATGGGTGTGTCTTCTCTACTCTGGACCTTCCTGTTTTGAGTCTGATGCCAAATGAAAGGCAGTCGGCCTGAGTGTGACCCTGGCTGTGTGTCTCTGAGGGCATCCCTGTGGACCCTGTGGGCCCGGCTGAATGGATACAGGCCTCATCCCTCTCTGTCATCACACACACATTAAAGCCCAGCTCTTCTTCTAATGGATCAGGTGCACTCCACAGTCCCACAGCCTTCTGTGGGAAACACATGCAAGGTCATTAACTATACATCAGCTATGTGTTCTCTCCATGTCTCATCCAAGTCGGATAGAAGGAAAAGGAGCCTGGCTATGCTGAGGAGCAAGGGCTGCACTTTAGAGCAGTGTTTCCTAACCCTGGTCCTCCAGTACCCCCAACACTACACAGTTTTGTTGTAGCCTTTGACACACACCTCATTCAACTCATTGAGGGCTTGATGATTAGTTGACAAGTTGAATCAGGCCTGCTTGTCCAGGGTTACAATAAAAATGTGTACTGTTGGGGGTACTGGAGGACCAGGGTTGGGAAACACTGCTTTAGAGTGATCAATGTTTTTAGAAATCAATGATTATGACATGAGATAATAAATTAACACAGGTATATGTATATGTTTTTGACCACTGGGGGAAAGTTGCAATAATGAACTATGACCTCAAGCTCCTCTCTCACTCTGATGTGTGAGGGTGATCACTATAATAATAGGAAGTACATCCACAGCCTAATATTACATGTTCCTGTGTGTATGCCCTAGCATGGAAATATGGTTAGAGAGAGGGTGACGGACAAAGATTTGGAGTTAGAGAAAGAGCAAGAGAGATGATACTAGAGCTCTCCAAAACAGGAGTAGAGTGTAGGGCAGGGGTAGGCAACCCTTGAAGGATGTGGGAGGAGATTAGGTTGATTGGCGTGAGCTGGACCTTGATGAGGGGACTGCTGTTAACCTAATCACTCTATTTAACTCGGCTTAGCGCCTGTCGATTCTAGCCTGTAATTGATTTAATTCACAGTGGAAACCGTTCCTAACACAATTTAATTCCTCTGGTTCTACAACTTTGCAATTACCTGGTTTGCCATCGCACAATAACATGTCTTAAGGTGTGCGTTATAGTCACTGTCAGTTTACATTTTATTTTAGAGACAGACAATGTTTTTTATTTTCTCCTCTCTCGCTGCAGGATTGATCTACCTCCGACGCACAAGCCTCCTCCTCCCTACACAGAGAGACCGTCAGCCATCCCTCTGGTTGTCCACGCACCACAGGTGGCCTCCCTTTCACAGGTAAACACTCCTATTATTGTGTGTAGGGTTGCAGGTGGAGCTAAGGTTGGGGTTATATCTGGAGTTCAGGTTATGGTTATGGCCAGATTTGGGGTTAAACTGGGATGTGGACATGAAGCTAGGGTTGGGGCTAGGGTTAGGGCTAGGGTTAGGGCTAGGGTTAGGGCTAGGGTTGTTGCACTACACCACACTGCTCCTAACAGGTCAACTTCTCATTCAAGTAAACCTTAAATAAACTGAGCTCTGGGGAAGAAGAAGAGCCAGATTGGGGTTAAAATAGAGTTAGATTTATTCAGCTCAGTGAGATGCAAAAGCATGTCTTTCTTTTAAAATCATTGAATGATTCAGTGTCCTCTGTTTCCAACCATGCATCTCTCTGGCTCCCTCGCTCTCTCTCTTTCTCGCTCTTTCATCCTACCCTTCTCCCTTCTGTTTCTATCTTTACCTCATTTACCGGTTCATTTAAGAGTGTTATTAGTATTCAGGTCCATAAAAGGAACGTAATGGCTTTGGCCTGAACCCTACCTCACACTATTCAAACAGCACCAGTAAAATTTAGTTTCTCTGTGTTTCTGTGTATGTAGAGCTACAGAGTCTAGTATTCCCAACAAAGACTGTCGTCTGTCTGGACTACTGGGAGAACAGTAATTTCTATCCATCTAGCGTCTCTCCTCTGAGACCCTCTACTGATTCAGTGCCAATTCTCTTCAACTCACTCCCTCATCTTTGATGTGTTTTTCAGCTGCATATATTTAGTGTTGAAATGAAAAGTTTCAAGTTTTTTAGAAAGTTGATATGACTCATTTCCGGAATATATATTTATTTTGTATCAACAGCGACACAGTGAGTCATCCCATCCTCTATTTTTGCAGGCTCACAGGGCTGTGCGGCAGTTTGAGATCGCAGAGAGAACACCTGTCAGGCTCACACCCCGGGAACCCCGAAGCCCCTCCCACCAGCCTCTGTCCTATCAGGAGTGGGTGTGTCACCAGAACGGGGCGGATCGCATCTACATCAACCACCGGGAACACTATGTGTGACGGACACGTCCTTAACCTTCTATGGACCTGTCAATCAATCACTCACCCTGCCCCACCCATCGCCATGTAGGCTCAGAGGCCAGCCTTTTCAATGTGAAGAACCCAGGCAACAAAATAGTTTGACTTGACCAAGCCTTCATAGATGAGTCTACTCCACATTTAACATCATTTGAGAGCAGCAGTTATCACCTGTAAGAAGCAACACATAAGGGGCCCGAATCATAAACTGCTGAGTTTCTCTGAGGAACAACAACCCAAACACCACCCCCACTCCCCTTCTCCGAACCACCGCACACACACCTGTTCTGTTCCCAACCACATCAATGAACAGAGGATAACAGCAGGAAGACAGATCTGGTACAGTACCACAAAGTAACTATTTAAAATGGAACACTAAGCTCTGCTGTGTACTGTATAGGAGTGGAATAATATGAAAACACCATACTAAGCTCTATTATGTATAGGAGTTGAATGTGTTGCTATGTGATAATCCTGTGTACAGTTATGCTCTTAGAATTAGTTAGAACTAATACTTATTTTTAGGATTGTGGTAAACACCAGGCATATCTCTGTACGGTTCTGAGAAACACACAGCCAATTTAGTAGGATTTTAACTTCATGGTATAAGAACAGAAATAGTAACATTGTCTGAAGGATCATGCACCAGGACATCAGGATCTGAACAGAGATGGTAACATTGTCTGAAGGATCATGCACCAGGACATCAGGATCTGAACAGAGATGGTAACATTGTCTGAAGGATCATGCACCAGGACATCAGGATCTGAACAGAGATGGTAACATTGTCTGAAGGATCATGCACCAGGACATCAGGATCTGAACAGAGATGGTAACATTGTCTGAAGGATCATGCACCAGGACATCAGGATCTGAACAGAGATGGTAACATTGTCTGAAGGATCATGCACCAGGACATCAGGATCTGAACAGAGATGGTAACATTGTCTGAAGGATCATGCACCAGGACATAAGGATCTGAACAGAGATGGTAACATTGTCTGAAGGATCATGCACCAGGACATCAGGATCTGAACAGAGATGGTAACATTGTCTGAAGGACAATGCACCAGGACATCAGGATCAAGCATACCAGATAGCAACAGTATACCAGATAGTTACATATAATGAAATTTGCTGTACTCTATCATGTAATTTAAATGTTGAGAAAAGATGAATGTGGTTTAATGCTTCGAGAAGTTAACTGAATCATAGAAAAAGGAAATTTTCAAACTTGGAATTGAAACATAAATCATTCATACATCAGTGGAAAAATCCGATTTGTGTTATTTCGCTGCAATTTCGTAGAGGTCTTTCTAGCGCCATTTATATATTTGAAGGGGATCTTCTCAACTGTTGATGATTTTGTATTCTCATTCTTCCATTGTGAGTAGATAATATATGCAGTGTTTGTTTTTTATATTAAACATGTTTATTACACATTGGTCAGGGTTAGATTTTTTGAAACCATCATATTTATACAGTATAGGTAGTCTGTATATATGACAACGTTGTTATATGGTCAAACGTTTGGAAGGGCAGTCGCAGCCTTAGAGGCATCTGCTAAGGACGTTAGCTCCACATAGCAGTGTGTTAATGAGTTAGGCCTCCGTGCCTCTCCTGTCCTGGTAGGGACCAGGGCTCTAGCTGAGCCAACCCACAATAAGGCCATTGTTTGTTTCCCTGCCACTAGTGAATAAGCTCTCAGGAATGCATTAACTATTGAAATATAGAAATGTGTCAGTTCCCGGGCAACCTCCCTCAGTTTCCATCAGCTGACAAACTGCCCTGCTGGAAGTAGAGTATGTACGGGGTAACCTCCCTCAGTTTCCATCAGCTGACAAACTGCCCTGCTGGAAGTAGAGTATGTACGGGGTAACCTCCCTCAGTTTCCATCAGCTGACAAACTGCCCTGCTGGAAGTAGAGTATGTACGGGGTAACCTCCCTCAGTTTCCATCAGCTGACAAACTGCCCTGCTGGAAGTAGAGTATGTACGGGGTAACCTCCCTCAGTTTCCATCAGCTGACAAACTGCCCTGCTGGAAGTAGAGTATGTACGGGGCAACCTCCCTCAGTTTCCATCAGCTGACAAACTGCCCTGCTGGAAGTAGAGTATGTACGGGGCAAGTTTTACCAGACCATCCTGAGGGGCTGAATATTATGGACTGTTTTGGACTGTGATGTCATGTAGCCTATTGGTTTGTTAGGGAGGGTGGTTTGGGATTGGGCTGCAAAAAAAAGTTGAGGGATGAGAGGAGTACACTTTTGTAGCTACTTTTGTAGCTGTGTAGAGTAGCATTTGGTGTTTTGGGATCTGATCTCAGCACATTTTTAAATAGCCTACCTCATCCTCAGCTCATTCATACTTAAATATAATGGTTCACGTCTTAAAGGGAAAGACATTTTAGAAATTAAATATGAGTTTATGAATGGAGGCTAAAGAAGAAAGCCTTAGTTTTTAAACATGCCTTTTGCAGTGTGAGTTTGTGGATGTGAATGATTGAGAGTTTGAGGATAAATGTGTACTTAGTTTGTTCACAGAGGGATCTTTATTTCTGACCAGTAACCGTCCTCCGTCATGGCCTCTTCCAGACATCCTGTAAAATGTGGTGTTTAGGTCATCCTCACTGTGTTTTATGAGGAAGGCTCCTGTGTTTATGTTTTGATGTACAGGCTGGATAAAGCACTTCTCGCATGCAGTTACAGCCAGGAAATATGTCTCTAAAAGCCTATGTCTGCAGAGACACCTGAGGGAGCCCTGTGTGGAGAATGCAGCCAGCTCCCTGTCCAATGGAAAGAGAACAGCTCTGGTTCAGGTCAGTGAAGGCCCATCATCATCATTTCCATCCAGGACATTTTCTGGCCATGGAGGGACTCCAACTCATCTGTTAGAGACACAGCAGTAAAACGGTGACAGTGAGAGTGACATGTGACCCATAGCCAGGGTTGGGTAGTAACAGATTACACGTAGTCCGTTACTTTACCAGCAAAAATATTGTAATCAGATTACAGATACTTTTGAAAAGCTAGATGATTACTTTGAGGATTCAATTTTAATTCAGAAAATATGTTTTTCTTTGACACTTCTGTTTTCTCAATGACATTCAAATCAGCATTGAAAAAAGCGCAAGTTTAAATTTGTTCCACCTGAGCGAGTCTGACCACCAAGTCAGAGACCACTACAATGACACACCAAACGTGTTTGATGGGTCGTGGGAAAATAGCTTTTCTAGGCTACAGTCCAAGCTATGTCTTCCAATGGTGCGACTGCTGTCGGCATCCAAAGATTATCCAACTTGAATAAAGGCTTGGAGGTAAGGATGACAGCAGTGGTGTAGTCTACGGCGATACGGATAGCACTTATTATTGATATCTACATAGCGCATTGATGTGAATCACACTGCTGGTCTCTCATTTAGCTATTTCTGCCATAAGGATAGTGGTTGTTGTGGATGGCTGTTCACAAATCTAAATGCGTATTTAAATCCAATAATGGTTGAATTCAAGAAGTTTAAACTGCCTATCAATCATTGTTTTTTAAACCAGTGGACAGCCAGTGAAAAATTATCCTCTTGCAAGAGCTGCATAGTGCGGATCCAAGCCTATGGTGGGGTTTTATTGCTCAATTTAATTCATGCTGATAAAAAATAAATAAATCCATAGGCCTAATGGACACATGCTCAAACTCGCACACTTTTGATAGACTTAAAGGGTCAATCTGTAGTTAATACATCCATTTTTGGACTTATAAATTATATAATTATGACGCTCAAGCTTGTAGCCAGCTCTCGGAAGAATCTTGGTGGTTCCAAACGTCTTCCATTTAAGAATGATGGAGGCCACTGTGTTCCTGGGGACCTTCAATGCTGCAGAAATATTTTGGTACCTTCCCCAGATCTGTGCCTAAACACAATCCTGTCTCTGAGCTCTATGGACAATTATTTTGACCTCATGGCTTTCTTTTTGCACTGACATGCACTGTCGACTGTGGGACCTTATATAGACCGGTGTGTGCCTTTCCAAATCATGTCCAATCAACTGAATTTACTGGGGGTGGACTCCAACCAAGTTGTAGAAACATCTCCAGCATGATCAATAGAAACAGGATGCACCTGAGCTCAATTTCGAGTCTCATAGCAAAGGGTCTGAGTACTTATGTAAATAAGCTATTTCTGTTCTTTATATTTTTTGTAAATGTGTTAAAATGTGTAAAAACCTGTTTTTGCTTTGTCATTATGGGGTATTGTGTGTAGATTGCTGAGGATTTTAATTTATTTAATCAATTTTAGAATAAAGCCGTAACAAAGTGGAAAAAGTCAAGGGTTCTGAATACATTACGAAGTCACTGTGTGTGTAATATATATATATATATATATATATATATATATATATATATATATCTATCCATTGATTCTTGAAGAATATAACTTATAAATGTCTCATGAGCTTAGTTCAACTGTCACACTCCATGAGAACCCAAAATATAAGCTTGTTTTTCTCCAATGTTTGTAAACATTGTAAATATAAAGAACCACTGTATATCAAATCAAATATAAAAAAAATGTGTCACACGCGCCGAATACAACAGGTGTAGAAGACCTTACAGTGAAATGTTTACTTTCAACGCAAATAGTCCGAGTAGCCATTTCATTAGCTGTTCAGGAGTCTTATGGCTTGGGGGTAGAAGCTGTTAAGAAGCCTTTTGGACCTAGACTTGGCGCTCTGGTACCGCTTGCCGTGCGGTAGCAGAGAAGGATCTATGACTAGGGTTGCTGGAGTCTTTGACAATTTTTAGTGCCTTCCTCTGACACCACCTAGTATAGAGGCCCTGGATGGCAGGAAGCTTGGCCCCAGTGATGTACTGGGCCATACGCACTACCCTCTGTCATGCCTTGCGGTCGGAGGCCGAGCAGTTGCCATACCAGGCAGTGATGCAACCAGTCAGGATGCTGTCTGGTGCAGGTGTAGAACTTTTTGAGGATCTGAGGACCCATGTCAAATCTGATCAGTCTCCTGAGGGGGAATTGGTTTTGTCGTGCCCTCTTCACGACTGTCTTGGTGTGTTTGGAACATGATAGTTTGTTGGTGATGTGGACACCAAGGAACTTGAAGCTCTCAACCTGCTCCACTACAGCCCCGTCGACGAGAATGGGGGCGTCTTTGGTCCTCCTTTTCCTGTAGTCCACAATCATCTCCTTTGTCTTGATCACGGTAAGGGAGAGGTTGTTGTCCTTTCACCACACGGCCAGATCACTGACCTCCCTATAGGTTGTCTCATCGCTGTCGGTGATCAGGCCTACCACTGTTGTCGTCGGCAAACTTAATGATGGTGTTGGAGTCGTGCCTGGCCATGCAGTCATGGGTGAACAGGGAGTACAGGAGGGGACTGAGCACGCACCCCTGAGGGGTCCCTGTGTTGAGGATCAGCGTGGCAGATGTGCTGTTACCTACCCTTACCACCTGGGGGCGGCCCGCCAGGAAGTCCTGGATCCAGTTGCAGAGGGAGGTGTTTAGTCCCAGGGTCCTTAGCTTAGTGATGAGTTTTGAGGACACTATGGTGTTGAATGCTGAGCTGTAGTCAATGAATAGCATTCTCACATAGGTGTTTATTTTTTCACCTTTATTTAACCAGGTAGGCCAGTTGAGAACAAGTTCTCATTTACAACTGCGACCTGGCCAAGATAAAGCATAGCAGTGCGACAAAAACAACACAGAGTTACACATGGGATAAACAAACGTATAGTCAATAACACAATAGAAAAAATCTATATACAGTGTGTGCAAATGTAGTAAGATTAGGGAGGTAAGGCAATAAATAGGCCATAGTGGCGAAATAATTACAATTTAGCATTAACACTGGAGTGATAGATGTGCAGATGATGATGATGTGCAAGTTGAGATACTGGGCAAAAGAGCAAAAATAAATAACGATATGGGGATGCGGTAGCTGGGTGGGCTATTTACAGATGGGCTGTGTACAGGTGCAATGATCGGTAAGCTGCTCTGACAGCTGATGCTTAAAGTTAGAGAGGGAGATATGACTTCAGCTTCAGTGATTTTTGCAATTCATTCCAGTCACTGGCAGCAGAGAACTGGAAGGAAAGGTGGCCAAAGAGGAGTTGGCTTTGGGGATGACCAGTGAAATATACCTACTGGAGCGCGTGCTACGGGTGGGTGTTGCTATGGTGACCAGTGAGCTGAGATAAGGTGGGGCTTTACCTAGCAAAGACTTATAGATGACCTGGCACCAGTGGGTTTGGCGATGAATATGAAGCGAGGGCCAGCCAACGAGAGCATACAGGTCACAGTGGTGGGTAATATATGGGGCTTTGGTGGCAAAACGGATGGCACTGTGATAGACTACATCCAATTTGCTGAGTAGAGTGTTGGAGGATATTAGTAGGATAGTCAGTTTTACGAGGGTATGTTTAGCAGAATAAGTGAAGGAGGCTTTGTTGCGAAATAGGAAGCCGATTCTCAATTTAATTTTGGATTGGAGATGCTTAATGTGAGTCTGGAAGGAGAATTTACAGTCTAACCAGACACCTAGGTATTTGTAGTTGTCCACATATTCTAAGTCAGAACCGTCCAAAGTAGTGATGCTAGTCGGGCGGGCGAGTGCGGGCAGCAATCGTTTGAAGAGCATGCATTTAGTTTTACTTGCAATTAAGAGCAGTTGGAGGCCACGGAAGGAGTGTTGTATGTCACTGAAGCTCGTCTGGAGGTTTGTTAATACAGTGTCCAAAGAAGGGCCAGAAGTATACAGAATGGTGTCGTCTGCGTAGAGGTGGATCAGAGAATCACCAGCAGCAAGAGCAACATCATTGATATATACAGAGAAAAGAGTCAGCCCGAGAATTGAACCCTGTGGCACCCCCATAGAGACTGCCAGAGGTCCGGACATCAGGCCCTCCGATTTGACACACTGAAATCTATCTGAGAAGTAGTTGGTGAACCAGGCGAGGCAGTATTTTTAGAAACCAAGTCTGTTGAGTCTGCTGATAAGAATGCGGTGATTGACAGAGCCGAAAGCCTTGGCCAGGTCGATGAAGACGGCTGCACAGTACTGTCTTTTATCGATGGCGGTTATGATATTGTTTAGGACCTTGAGCGTGGCTGAGATGCACCCATGACCGGCTCGGAAACCAGATTGCATAGCGGAGAAGGTACGGTGGGATTCGAAATGGTCGGTGATCTGTCTGCTAACTTGGGTTTCGAAGACTTAAGAAAGGTGTTCCTTTTGTTCAGGTGGGAAAGGGTAGTGTGGAGTGCAATAGAGATTGCATCATCTGTGGATCTGTTGGGGCGGTATGCAAATTGGAGTGGGTCTAGAGTTCCAGCCTTTCAAAGCACTTCATGGCTACAGACGTGAGTGCTATGGGTCGGTAGTCATTTAGACAGGGACTATGGTGGTATGCTTGAGGCATGTTGGTATTACCGACTCAGTCAGGGACAGGTTGAAAATGTCAGTGAAGACACTTGCCAGTTGGTCAGCGCATGCTCGGAGTACATGCCCTGGTAATCCGTCTGGCCCTGCGGCATTGTGAATGTTGACCTGTTTAAAGGTCTTACATCGGCTGCAGAGAGCGTGATCACAAAGTTTTCCGGAACAGCTGATGTTCTCATTCATGCTTCAGTGTTGCTTGCCTCGAAGCGAGCATAGAAGTAAAATTTCTCATCTGGTAGGCTTGTGTTACGGGGCAGCTCGCGGCAATACTTCCCTTTGTAGTCTGTAATAGTTTGCAAGCGTCATAACATGGTTAAAACAATAATTTGGATATCATGGAGGGGCAGTCCTTGCATCCATAACTCTGTCTATTAATCTGAGAGTGGTTGCATTTCTCCAGGCCCATCCCTCAGCTTTTTACCAAAACAGAGGGGTGGCCGTTTTGTTATTGTTTCATCTGTAGATTTGCCCTTTAAACAGCTGCAGCATATCAAGATATCAAATTGTCACCAACAAAAAGGTAAACAATAGGCCTATTGCAAATGCAGTATACTGCATTCATTTTTCAGGTGTAAATAGCACTTTACAGTAGTGCTCAAAGCATGCCATTACATGAGCGCAGCATTTATTTTTCAACTCGAATCAATGAGTCCAATCAGTCCTACATGACAACAAAATCATAAACAAGAGTAGGGCTGGCTAATAAGTCCTTGGTTTTGGGGTCATGCTCAGGTTAAACAATTTGGCTAATCTATATATCCAAGTCCTATTCTTGAAAATCAAGCGGTATAACATTTATTGGAATGACTGGAATTCTGATAGACTTTGGTTTTTAATATAAAGATATAATTTAATCGTATTATTACATGTAGTAGAAAGAGATGGTTTAGAAGAAGTCTACATAACCAAGCCATAGAGTAAAATTTAACATCCATATATGGCCAGCTATGTAAACTTTAACAGTGATTTATCCTGCAGTAGATGTCGTTCAATTGGTAACATACATTTTTGTTTTCTAATAATGCCTCCAGGGGAAACTAATCTAAAAGTAACTGAATGTAATCAGATTACATTACTAATTTTGGGTAATCCCAAAGTTACGTTACTGATTATATAATTTGGGACAGGTAACTAGTAACTAACGGATTACATTTAGAAAGTAACATACCCAACCCTACCCATAGCAGTGGGGGAAAACCATTGAGGTGTTGTAAAACTAACACTATCAACATGTTTGTGTGCCAATGGCTGGACTGCAGGTGATGATGGCGTAATTTAGGACAGCCACAGTGATGGCTTCAGGTCATCACGATTCGGTCATACAGCAGTTTTTACAATCCGGTAAAATCTCTTTCTGTCTCCGTCTGTCTCTCTCTCTCTATGCTTCTTGGCTGAGACATTGTCCTCAGAGGCTAGCCTGGCCACCTGCCATCCTTCTCTCCCGTCAGACTATTAGTCTGTGTGCAGGGTAGTGGGTGGAGGGTTAGGGGGAGGGGAGGCCACTGTAGGGGAGGGGGTGCAGGGTAGTGGGCGGAGGATAGAGGGTGAGGGGGATGGTGGACAGGGGGCCAGACTGACAATTTACTGCCGTTAAGAGGGGCCTTTTCTTCTTCCCCTGAGCCTTTAGTCACATTTATTTTACGTCTGTAAAACGTGGATGAAGAAATACAGTGCCATGGAGATGGGCATGGAATAATGGATGGCTGTGTGGTGAAGCAGTGGAGAAAGAAGGGAGGGAGGGGAGATGAGTGTGGCAAGGCTTTACAACCATTCAAGGGTGATCACAGGCACTGTACTTTGATGTGCCATCTGTTGAAATCAGCTGCATTGGTGTGTCTCTGCGTGGATGGCTCAATCAGTTGAACTCAGAGCCAGCTCTGCTCTCTATAGCAATGTGAAACGCCTATAAATCAAACTGAGAAGAACACAAAAGTGATATCAATTATGAATGCATCTCAGTATTGATCTGTGTCCGCTTATAGAACAGTGGTTTATCACTGAACAACAGCCAGCAGATTGTTTACAGAGCAGTCTTCAGCAGGGAGACACACACTATTAGATATGTCCAGCTCATGACATCTCAACGGGAGTAGCCTATTGTTTCTGAAAGCTTATCTTTAAAACCCAGACTAACACAGAGGCACAACAAAACCAGAGCAACTCTCGCTCATGAAGTCAATGGTATTTTTCGACAAACCCAAATGTGTGTATGTATCTGACACTATGAGAGGAGGATAAATGTGTACCTCATTGTTGGATAATATACTGTAGTGCTTTTGATGGGGATAAAATTGTATGTTTTGTGTATGATACTCTACCTGTAACCTTATGAAAGGTCATGCTGGTTGTTTAAGGACATACAGCCTTTCTCCTTCTCTAGGATGCTTCCAGTAGGAGTGAAAATGCACAGAGACATGTTTCAGACCCTCCCTATATTGGAATGAAACGTTTTCCCCTGCTTTTCTCCCAAATAATTATTTCTGAGTTTCAGCCCAGTCTCATTCTGTACAGAAAAAGTGCCTTTTTGCAAGCATACAAAAATGGCAGCCATTATTCTTTGTTAATGTATGTCTAGACATTTGCCAGCTCTAAGCGCACCCTTTAAAGGCCCTGTGATCGTATCTATGCATGTTTGCGTGTGTGTGCGTGTCAGGGTAACAAAATGGCCTCTATGAAGGACTGACCCCTTCCATCGATCACCTTCATCTGATCACTATCTGTTTCCCTTGAACCCTTTTCTCTCCCAGTTCCCTCTTTTCTCCCCTTCTGTCTTTCTCATACTGCCCTATTCCCCAGTTACCCTTCCACAGGTCTAACCCACCCACCATTTGATATTCCAAGTATTCTCACAAACATTGAAAATCCGCTTTAAACAAGGCCCCATTTGCATCCACTATCATCAGTTATTGTAGCCAATGTATTTTGGGCATTTCTGTTGTTGGCTGTGCTTCTTTATTTGCTTTGTGCTGCACTGTTCCTATACTCAATGTACTCAGACTCAGTAACTCATCCAGAGTCCAGAGAATATAGAGGAGATACTGAATATGGATCCTTGCCTTCTCAACCCATTTGTTCTTTCTTGAGGGCTTATATGTATTTATGACTGTTGAGACGATCTCGTCGTCTGGGCCAGAGCGGCTAGCCACACTTCAAGGCCTGCACTGCGCCGGCCAGCCTGCTGTCATTTTCCCTCTTTGTCGTGGCTGTGGTGGCATGGCAATTAAAGCACGATTGGTGGGGCTCTGTTCAGACATCGCCATACATCACAACGAAGGAGTGGGGCTTCCTGCCTTCTGTCTGTCTGCCAGACCTCCATCTGAGCAATGACACTGGAGTGTCTTGTGTGTGTGTGTGCCTGCGTGCATGTTTCAAGAGGGGTGTGGATGACTGTCTATTGATTTGCATGTTTTTTTAGTGTGTGGATGTAAATGTAGAGTGAAGCAGGGTGTTTTTTTGTGTATCACTTCATCTGGGATATGCATGTTTGTGGCCAAGACTGACGCACTTCAGACAGTATTTATTCTGTTCTGTGATTCATAATGCAATCCAACTCATTCACAAAGTAACAGGTACACTGAAAATAAACACAGAACAGCTTCTTTGATCATTAGTGTTTCTCTATGGGACATGTCTGGGACAAGTCAACACTCCTCCGACAGAGGAGGCCCAGGGCCTGCGTGATGAATGCTGGCTACATCAACCGAGACACAACCATGAAAATGAATCAACAAATCCAACACGCAAATCTTCTCAATTTCATTGAAACATTTCTAATGAAAACTGCACATGAACATTTCCGCTTTGAACTATGAAATAAAACCAAGCCTGGTTGTCTGTATACATGTTGCCAGACCTACTGTACACCCAGAAACGAACTAACAGGTCTAGTGTCTCATCCTCTGTTTGTTTAGTAGGTATCAATCCAACCTTAGTACTAATGAGTCTTCTCGTGGCTTCCAGCTGTGTCTGACTGGCTGGGGACAGCAGAGGAAAACCAGGCTCACGGAGAGGAGATGTCAAGGTCTGAAAGAGAGGGTGGATGAACCTACTAATAAAATTATCTGGTCTTGGTTTTGTAATATATTTTTTTCTGCTTCTATCAAATGTTTTCCCAATAAACACTCAGCCTTATTCTGAGCAGCTGTCATTGGTCACATAAGGAGACATGTATACTATACAAACACAGCTGGTGTATACATTTTCATTTCAACCAGGAGTGAGCAAGTCATAAAGACAAGGCCATCCATGTCATTTAATATGATGATAATATAAGGCCTTAAAGGGGACACGTGTCTTAGTAAATGGGCCCCGTTCCATCTGTGTGCTCGCGCGTATGTCTGAAGCAGAGGCTGACTCAGCAGAACAGTGGCCCAGCTGTCGTCTGGTCACACGCCGGGCCCATTCATCTGTAACACTAGAGGTCAGAGGTCATAATATCAGCCCTGGGCTCTCCCATTGGGCCGTACCCTTCAAGGGGACAGACATACACATAGCAGCCTTTTGTTCATTGTTTGGCTTGACCCTGCATGGGGCCAAAAGTATTAGTAGGTATTACTACTGACTGTATAATCTACTTATTATACACATTGCACTTGATACAAAAAATGACTTTACATCAAAATGTAACACCAATGTCATCTGAATACGGTTTTGTTTACCTGTTGCTTGCTGACTGATATGAGATTAACATTCGTTGTTCCACAGCACCACCTTGTGGTCAAAGAAGTGTAACAACATGACAAGTGTTTAATTTGGGAATTAGAGGTGGGGGAGCCCTATTTAGGGTGAGGGGTAGGGTATAGGTATAGGGTTGAACAAACTTAGCCTCAACCATAAACCTAACCTAAGGTTAGGGTTGAACCCGGGATGTGGACATTAAACTCGGGTTCGGGCTACTGCTGTAATTACAATGTGTTACCAGTCTAGGGTTAGGGTAGTACTAACCCTAACTTCATATCCACATCCTGGTTCAACCCTAACCCCAACCCTAACTGTAGTATCATATCCTCATCTCGTTATGAGATTGGTGTATGGGTTTGTTCAATTACAGACATGTATTTGTGTAACAGTATAGCTTCCGTCCCTCTCCTCGCCTCGAACCAGGGACCCTCTGCACACATCAACAACAGCCACCCACGAAGCATTGTTACCCATCGCGCCACAAAAGCCGCGGCCCTTGCAGAGCAAGTGACGTCACCGATTGAAACGCTATTAGCGCGCATCACCACTAATTAGCTAGCCATTTCACATCGGTTACACTCACTCCCCTTTTGACCTCCTCCTTTTTCCGCAGCAACCAGTGATCCGGGTCACGGCACCAGTGTAACAGATGTACACTGCTCAAAAAAATAAAGGGAACACTTAAACAACACAATGTAACTCCAAGTCAATCACACTTCTGTGAAATCAAACTGTCCACTTAGGAAGCAACACTGATTGACAATAAATTTCACATGCTGTTGTGCAAATGGAATAGACAACAGGTGGAAATTATAGGCAATTAGCAAGACACCCCCAATAAAGGAGTGGTTCTGCAGGTGGTGACCACAGACCACTTCTCAGTTCCTATGCTTCCTGGCTGATGTTTTGGTCACTTTTGAATGCTGGCGGTGCTTTCACTCTAGTGGTAGCATGAGACGGAGTCTACAACCCACACAAGTGGCTCAGGTAGTGCAGCTCATCCAGGATGGCACATCAATGCGAGCTGTGGCAAGAAGGTTTGCTGTGTCTGTCAGCGTAGTGTCCAGAGCATGGAGGCGCTACCAGGAGACAGGCCAGTACATCAGGAGACGTGGAGGAGGCCGTAGGAGGGCAACAACCCAGCAGCAGGACCGCTACCTCCGCCTTTGTGCAAGGAGGAGCACTGCCAGAGCCCTGCAAAATGACCTCCAGCAGACCACAAATGTGCATGTGTCTGCTCAAACGGTCAGAAACAGACTCCATGAGGGTGGTATGAGGGCCCGACGTCCAGAGGTGGGGGTTGTGCTTACAGCCCAACACCGTGCAGGACGTTTGGCATTTGCCAGAGAACACCAAGATTGGCAAATTCGCCACTGGCGCCCTGTGCTCTTCACAGATGAAAGCAGGTTCATACTGAGCACATGTGACAGAGTCTGGAGACGCCGTGGAGAACGTTCTGCTGCCTGCAACATCCTCCAGCATGACCGGTTTGGCGGTGGGTCAGTCATGGTGTGGGGTGGCATTTCTTTGGGGGGCCGCACAGCCCTCCATGTGCTCGCCAGAGGTAGCCTGACTGCCATTAGGTACCGAGATGAGATCCTCAGACCCCTTGTGAGACCATATGCTGGTGCGGTTGGCCCTGGGTTCCTCCTAATGCAAGACAATGCTAGACCTCATGTGGCTGGAGTGTGTCAGCAATTCCTGCAAGAGGAAGGCATTGATGCTATGGACTGGCCCGCCCGTCCCCAGACCTGAATCCAATTGAGCACATCTGGGACATCATGTCTCGCTCCATCCACCAAAGCCACGTTGCACCACAGACTGTCCAGGAGTTGGCGGATGCTTTAGTCCACCTCATCAGGAGCATGCCCAGGCGTTGTAGGGAGGTCATACAGGCACGTGGAAGCCACACACACTACTGAGCCTCATTTTGACTTGTTTTAACGACATTACATCAAAGTTGGATCAGCCTGTAGTGTGGTTTTCCACTTTCATTTTGAGTGTGACTCCAAATCCAGACCTCCATGGGTTGATAAATTTGATTTCCATTGATAATTTGTGTGTGATTTTGTTGTCAGCACATTCAACTATGTAAAGAAAAAAGTATTTAATAAGAATATTTCATTCATTCAGATCTAGGATGTGTTATTATAGTGTTCCCTTTATTTTTTTGAGCAGTGTAAATCGTACTCTCCTTGCGTTGTGTTTTGTCCAAATAAATCACATCAGCCAGTGGTCCCAGTTGAGCATAATTTATTTCTGTTGCTGTTGTTAAATAGGAAACAGCACGTTAGTTGTGCAGGGCTTAACGGTATTGATAGCAAAATATGTAGCATGATGACAACTGTGTTAGCAGTGGGCTTGTGTGACCATTACGTCGGTGTATGCTAGCTAACACACTTATTTACAGCAATCATATGCCAAAGCTCATCCCAGAAAGCCCCTCAATCCCTAACAGGTACCATATACCCACACATGTATAAATCAGTAATGTACAGCAAACTTGTACACATTGTAAAATAGAAAACAGTATTCAGAACGTGACCTACCCCTTGCATCACATTTTCATACTGGGAAGACCTGACGTTCGCGATCTCCCACTATCTGCAAGCGGGGCCAATCACAACACGCCTTATTGTCATCAAAGTTGAACCAACCAATAAGAATGCTTGAACATTAAATACCCCTTTCTTTAGAGGCAAGTGGAAACATAACCAATAACCAACATAACCAACATAACCCTGTTACATTTGTTTGAAACCTATCATACGATGGATGTATTTCAGAGAGACAAATAATCACATTTTGTTGCAAAACGAGATATATACGCCTCGTCTGTATCTATGTTACACTGCAAGGTTTTACACTCAAACATGACAAATAACACTTAATAAAGAACTGTACAAATGATACATTTCTGACATAAAAAAATAAATAAAATTAAAACAATTATCAAAAGAGTAATATGACATCGGTTCTCTGGTCAAAAGTAGTGCCATTCGGGACAAGGCCTAACTCTAACCAAACACTATAGCATGAGGCTGGATTTATGATGGGTTGAATTTGTTAAATATACAGGATACGATACTTATAGCATTTTGCAACAAAACCCATTTTAATACACACCTATGATTCTATTAAAATCTGAGAACAGTAATATTTTACACACACAAAAAGGTACCTATAAGCATTAATTTCTCATGAAAAACAAATGTGAAAAATGTGTGTATATATAGCATTTGAAAAAAAAACTCTTCAACCACAACCCTAATGTTGGTTTATCTTACTTTTTATCCAACTTTTCTCTTTGAACATGAAAGGTGCTGGAGCTTGGCTCTCCCTTTAACCCAAGGTGCTGGAGCTTGCCTCTCCCTTTAACCCAAGGTGCTGGAGCTTGCCTCTCCCTTTAACCCAAGGTGCTGGAGCTTGCCTCTCCCTTTAACCCAAGGTGCTGGAGCTTGCCTCTCCCTTTAACCCAAGGTGCTGGAGCTTGCCTCTCCCTTTAACCCAAGGTGCTGGAGCTTGCCTCTCCCTTTAACCCAAGGTGCTGGAGCTTGGCTCTCCCTTTAACCCAAGGTGCTGGAGCTTGCCTCTCCCTTTAACCCAAGGTGCTGGAGCTTAGCTCTCCCTTTAACCCAAGGTGCTGGAGCTTGGCTCTCCCTTTAACCCAAGGTGCTGGAGATTGCCTCTCCCTTTAACCCAAGGTGCTGGAGCTTGCCTCTCCCTTTAACCCAAGGTGCTGGAGCTTGGCTCTCCCTTTAACCCAAGGTGCTGGAGCTTGCCTCTCCCTTTAACCCAAGGTGCTGGAGCTTGCCTCTCCCTTTAACCCAAGGTGCTGGAGCTTGCCTCTCCCTTTAACCCAAGGTGCTGGAGCTTGCCTCTCCCTTTAACCCAAGGTGCTGGAGCTTGCCTCTCCCTTTAACCCAAGGTGCTGGAGCTTGCCTCTCCCTTTAACCCAAGGTGCTGGAGCTTGGCTCTCCCTTTAACCCAAGGTGCTGGAGCTTGCCTCTCCCTTTAACCCAAGGTGCTGGAGCTTGCCTCTCCCTTTAACCCAAGGTGCTGGAGCTTGGCTCTCCTTTAACCCAAGGTGCAGGAGCCAGGTAGCTCTGGCTCAATTTAACCACTGAAGATGATTCATTCTATGTTGACGTGTAGGATCCGACTCCGGAACAGGGGTGTGTAAAATTTGTGTCAGCCACACTCATACCAATGCAAAGTTATAGAAAGAGAAAGTGTAATGAATTTGGCTTAATTATTTATTAATTCAAGCTCATACAGGCTTTGCAAAGGAGGGGCAGTTCTTCAGTTTAATAATTATATCTAGCACACAAACATCACATGTAAGATCATAGTCCAGATATATGCATCAACTAAAAACAATCACACAAACAACTTAAAAAATTTAGATACTCACGTTTGTGCTTTACTTCGGTCCATCAATGACAATCTGGTTAGAGTGGATTTAGATATGGCCTCAACCCTTTCATAATCATTGCACAATACCTCACACATGTAAAATACATCATATTTGTTTTCCCCCTAACCTGAAGTTTGAGTCATCCAGATCCAATGCACACTGTCTTCATTCATACATACAAACGACTGTAGGGCTTGCCTCCAACTCCTAAACTACATGAAAAAAAGTATGTGGACACCTGCTCGTCGAACATCTCCTTCCAAAATCATGGGCATTAATATGGAGTTGGTCCCCCCTTTGCTGCTATAACAGCATCCACTCTTCTGGGAATGCTTTCCATTGATGTTGGGACATGCGGGGACTTGCTTCCATTCAGCCACAAGAGCATTAGTGAGGTCGGGCACTGATGTTGGGCGATTAGGCCTGGCTCACAGGTGGCGTTCCAAAACATCCCAAAGGTATTCGATGGGGTTGAGGTCAGGGCTCTGTGCGAGTCTGTCAAGTTCTTCCACTCCGATCTCAACAAAACATTTCTGTATGGACCTTGCTTTGTGCTTGGGGGCATTGTCATGCTGAAACAACTTTACAGTTGGCACTATGCATTGGGGCAGTTAGCATTCTCCTGGCATCCGCCAAACCCAGATTCGTTTGCCGGACTGCCAGATGGTGAAGCGTGGTTCATCACTCCAGAGAACGCGTTTCCACTGCTCCAGAGTCCAACAGCGGCGAGCTTTACACCACTCTAGCTGACGCTTGGCATTGTGATCTTAGGCTTGTGTGGCTGCTCGGCTATGGAAATCCACTTCATGAAGCTCCCGACAAACAGGTTTTGTGCTGACGTTGCTTCCAGAGGCAGTTTGGAACTCGATAGTGAGTGTTGCAACCCGAGGACAGATTATCTTTACGCACTTCAACACTCGGTGGTCCCATTCTGTGAGCTTGTGTGGCCTAACACTTCACGCCTGAGCAGTTGTTGCCACTTCACAATAACAGTACTTACAAATGACCGGGGCAGCTGTAGCATGGCAGAAATTTGATGAACTGACTTGTTGGAAAGGTGGCATCCTATGATGGTGTCACGTTGAAAGTCACTGAGCTCTTCAGTAAGGCCATTCTCTTGCTAATGTTTGTCTATGGAGATTGCATGGCGGTGTGCTCGACTTCATACACCTGTGTCTGAAATAGCTGAATCCACTAATTTGAGGGGGTCCACATACTTTGTGTGTGTGTATGTATATATAAGTGTATTAACGTTGTCAAACAAGTTCCCTACTTTTTACAGTCTCATAAAACATTGTACACCAATGTCACAAATGTTATTTCCTTTTGATATATTCACAACAGTTTTCAACACAACCAATAAATAGGCTAAACTTTTATAGAGATCGAACACAAATAAAAGTCTGGTGTTGTGTTCTCCTTACACCATGTCAGTCCCATCACTGTCTACAAGCTTTGACTGGACTTTCACTATCTTTATATCAAGAGACATAATTTGAGTGAACAGTGAGAGGTGTATGAGCTGCTGTGGCTGTTGCTTCTGAATAAAGACATTGAAAACAAACATCCTGATGTGTGTGTCCATGGGCCTGGCTCTGTGATTGGTCAGGTCTCTCTGCTGATGTCACTTGTAGTCCCTGGCGATGCACAGCAGAGCAGCAGTCAGAGAGAGACAGGCCTGGAGAAGAGTAGCTCAATGACTGGACCCAGATACTCACATCACTGTTCCTGATCAAGACGCTAACCCAGCCTTAAGTTCCACACAGGGTCTCTCCAGCAATTTTCCAGGGGCAGGGGTCAAAAGTCACAGGGCAGTCCTCTAAAAGCCTGAGTGTGCAGAGACGGTTAAAGGAAAGATGTACACCGGGCAGAGAGAGATTTAACAAGTTCAGCCCAGTTCACTAAATACCAATAATCTAACTGATCTAGGGCTGTCCCAACTAAAGAGGGAGCCAGAGATCAAGATAACCAGAAGGAAAAAAAACTTGACCATCCTCCCTCTCCTACTGGCTTTCACAAATTCTGCCATTACTCTTCTGAAGTTGTCAGTAATAGGCTACACGAGGAGTCAGCAAACTTTCTCATGTGGAATGCCAATTTATTTTACCAATTCTACCGGCAGTTCATATGCACATTTTGGTAGAACATATTCATTTAATTTATAATCAAAATGAAAATGATACAAACCTAAAAAGTTACTTCTACTGCCATTGCCAAATATGTAAAAATAGCCTATAAAGCTAACAAATAAAAAATATTGCTGCCTGCAGGTAGAAAATATCCTGATAAAAATAAATATCCTATAAATCACATTGGCTACGCATGGACACGCATTGCCTGTCTGCAACGAACTGTCCTTGCAACATTGTATAAAATATTCTGGGCCCTCAGAGTTTCCAGAGCCAGTGAGCT
Source organism: Salvelinus alpinus (assembly GCF_045679555.1). Lineage (NCBI taxonomy): Eukaryota > Metazoa > Chordata > Actinopteri > Salmoniformes > Salmonidae > Salvelinus > Salvelinus alpinus. The sequence continues at coordinate 19,530,040 of NC_092098.1, read as the reverse complement.
CTGGAGATTGTCAAGAGTGTGCAAAGCTGTCATCAAGGCAAAGGGTGGCTACTTAGAAATCTGAAATATAAAATATATTTTGAATTGTTTAACACTTTTTTGATTACTACATGATTCCATATGTGTTATTTCATAGTTTTGAGGTCTTCACTATTATTCTACAATGTAGAAAATAGTAAAAAATAAAGAAAAACCCTGGAATGAGTAGGTGTGTCCCAACTTTTGACTGGTACTGTATGTAATGGAGAATTGATAGACACTAACAATCAAATGCAAAAACAGCAAAAAAATCACAATGAAGTTAAGAAACAATGAATATGCACAAATTGGATTTCTGGAGAAAGAAGTGCATTGTGCAGCCACACTCCCCTTCTTTGACTGTGCCATCCCCGCGGTCGGTGCAATGGATTAGTTCACTGAGATGGCCGCGAAAAAGACAGGTGTCTCGCTAGCCATCAAAAAAATATATATATAACACACACACACACTAACGTTCAAAAGTTTGGGGTCACTTAGAAATGTCCTTGTTTTTGAAAGAAAAGCTGATTTTTTGTCCATTCAAATGACATCAAATTGATCAGAAATACAGTGTAGACATTGTTAATGTTGTCAATGACTATTGTAGCTGGAAACTGCTGATTTTTTATGGAATATCTACATAAGCATACAGAGGCCCATTATCAGCAACCATCACTCCTGTGTTCCAATGGCATGTTGTGTTAGCTAATCCTAGTTTATCATTTTAAAAGGCTAATTGATCATTAGAAAACCCTTTTGCAATTATGTTAGCACAGCTGAAAACTGTTGTTCTAATTAAAGAAGCAATAAAACTGGCCTTCTTTAGACTAGTTAAGTATCTGGAGCATCAGCATTTGTAGGTTCGATTACAGGCTCAAAATGGCCAGAAACAAAGAACTTTCTTCTGAAACTCGTCAGTCTATTCTTTATCTGTGAAATGAAGGCTATTCCATGCGAGAAATTGCCAAGAAACTGAAGATCTCATACAACGCTGTGTACTACTCACTTCACAGGACAGCACAAACTGTCCCTAACCAGAATAGAAAGAGGAGTGGGAGGCCCCGGTGCACAACTGAGCAAGAGGACAAGTACATTAGAGTGTCTAGTTTGAGAAACAGACACCTCACAAGTCCTCAACTCACCAGTCTCAACGTCAACAGTGAAGAGGCGACTCCAGGATGCTGGCCTTCTAGGCAGAGTTGCAAAGAAAAAGCCATATCTCAGACTGGCCAATAAAAAGAAAATATTAAGATGGGCAAAATAACACAGACACCGGACAGAGGAAGATTGGAAAAAAGTAGCAGAAAAAATGAAAATATGCTGGAGGAGTGTTTGATGCCATCTGTCAAGCATGGTGGAGGCAATATGATGGTCTGGGGGTGCTTTGGTGGTAAAGTGGGAGATTTGTACAGGGTAAAAAGGATCTTGAAGAAGGAAGGCAATCACTCTATTTTGCAACGCCACGCCACGCCATGCCATACCCTGTGGACGGCGCTTAAATTGTAGCCAATTTCCTCCTACAACAGGACAATGACCCAAAGCACAGCTCCAACTATGCAATAACTATTTAGGGAAGAAGCAGTCAGCTGGTATTCTATCTATAATGGAGTGGCCAGCACAGTCACCAGATCTGAACCAAATTGAGCTGTTGTGTGAGCAGCTTGACCATATAAAGTGTAAATGTAAGAAGTGCCCATCAAGCCAATCCAATTTGTGGGAGGTGCTTCAGGAAGCATGGGGTGAAATCTCTTCAAATTACCTCAACAAATTGACAACTAGAATGTCAAAGGTCTGTAAAGGCTGCAATTGCTGAAAATTGAGGATTCTTTGACGAAAGCAAAGTTTGAAGGACACAATTATTTCAATTAAAAATCATTATTTATAACCTTGTCAATGTTTTCACTATATTTCCTATTCACTTTGCAACTCATTTCATGTATGTTTTCATGGAAAACAAGGACATTTCTAAGTGACCCCAAACTTTTGAACGATAGTGTACATATGCTACTGCTCGACTAAAGAAAATGTCGGTCGACCAACAGCCTATCGACCAGTCGAATAATTAGGGACATCCCTAAAATTATCACACTAATAGATTATCAATTGAAGAAATACAAAACACTTGTAAGGAGCCATACTTATCAGTGTAGGTTAATTACAAACTACTTACCTGAAGACATGGGATCTGTGTGTCTTAGAGCTGAGTTAGCATTAGCCTTTAACAGTTGCACTGATCTCTGCCCTGTTCTGAGCCAGCCTGTGGCGACTGGCGAAGCTGCCTCACCGTCGTGTCACCATACTGGATCCCTGAGCCCATCCGCTCTGGGTCTAAGTCACCTACAGAGGAGACACATCGACGTATTAAACATGAGAAAACTCATCAAAAGATACACAGTTAGCACTTCAGCTAATGTGGATGCCTATATATCACTAGTGCACTACATTGCTCTGCGTTATTACCTGACTCTATCTTGTTGAGGATGGTGCGACCACATTTGAGGAAGGCCTCCTCCACGTTCTCTCCGGTGAGGGCGCTCGTCTCCAGGAACATCACTTCTGTTTTTATAACAACATGGACTAATTAAGTAATCAATCTCCTTTATCTATAGTCACAACCATCGCTCAGTATGCAGGGTCATTAAGCCACATTACCATTCTCCTGGGCAAAACGGGATACCTCAAGGAAAGTGACCTCTCTGTCAGCTTCCAGGTCCTTCTTGTTCCCACAGAGGATAATGATGATGTTTGGACTGGCCAGTGTCCGAGCGTCTGTCAACCAGTTGGTCAGAGAATTGTACGTTTCCCGACTTGGATACACAGAGACACAGAAGTATATTCAAGTAAAATATTATATGGATCCACTGTCATCTAATATGGGGCTAATTTGGGATTAGTGTAAATCAGGGTCTTACCTGGTGATGTCATAAACCAGGAGAGCCCCTGCTGCCCCTCTGTAATAACTGCGAGTCACTGATCTGAGGTCAGGGGGAAACAAGAGTGTCAGACAGAGGAGCCATCTCTTTCCAACATCATGATGTAGAACATAATGTAGCATCCACTAATACTTACGTCAAAGGGAAAGGTCGGAAACAACAACTCCATTACGCTGATCCTCAACACAGGGGCCCCACAAGGGTGCATGCTTAGCCCCCTCCTGAACTCCTTGTTCTCCCATGACTGCGTCGCCACGCAGGCTTTCAACTCAATCATCAAGTTTGCAGTTGACACAACAGTAGTAGGCCTGATTACCAATGACAAGAAAGGGAGGAGGTGAGGGCCCTGGTGGAGTGGTGCCAGGAAAATAACCTCTCCCTCAATGCCAACAAAGTGAAGGAGCTGATTGTGGACTTCAGGAGACAGCAGAGGGAGCACGCCCCCATCCACAGAGCCGCAGTGGAGAAGGTGGAAAGCTTCAAGTTCCTCGGCGTACACATCACTGACAATCTGAAATGGTCCACCCACACAGACAGTGTGGTGAAGGCGGCGCAACAGTGCCTCTTCAACCTCAGGAGGAAGAATACATTTGTCTCCTAAGACCCTCAAACTTTTACAGATGCACCATTGAGAGCATCCTGTCGGGCTATTTCACCGCTTGGTACAGCAGCTGCACCGCCCACAACCGCAGGGATCTCCAGAGGGTGGTGCGGTCTGCCGAACGCATCACAGGGGGCACACTACCTGCCCCCCAGGACACCTACAATACCCAAAGTCACAGGAAGGCCAAAAAGATCATCAAAGACTACAACCACCCGAGCCACGGCCTGTTCACCCCAGAAGGCGAGGTCAGTACAGGTGCATCAAAGCTGGAACCGAGAGACTGAAAAACCTGATGGTTACTCTGACAGAGCTCTAGAGTTCCTCTGTGGAGATGGGAGAACCTTCCAGAAGGACAACCATCTCTGCAGCACTCCACCAATCAGGCCTTTATGGTAGAGTGGCCAGACGGAAGTCACTCCTCAGTAAAAGGCACATGACAGCTCTTTGGCCTGAATGCAAAGCGTCACATCTGGAGGAAACCTGGCACCATCGCTGACTTGAAGCATGGTGGTGGCAGCATCATGCTGTGGGGTTGTTTTTCAGCGGCAGGGACTGGGATCCTAGTCAGGATTGAGGCAAAGATGAACGGAGCAAAGAGAGATCCTGATGAAAAACTGCTCCAGAGCGCTCAGGACCTCAGACTGGGGTGAAGGTTCACATTCCAACAGGCCAACGACCCTAAGCACACAGCCAAGACAACGTAGGAGTGACTTTGGGATGCCCTTGAGTGGCCCAGCCAGAGCCCGGATTGGAACCAGATTGAATATCTCTGAATGACCTTAAAATAGCTGTGCAGCAACGCTCCCCATCCAACCTGACAGAGCTTGAGAGGATCTGCAGAGAAGAATGGGAGAAACTCCCCAAATACAGGTGAACCAAGCTTGTAGCGTCATACCCAAGAAGACTCGAGGCTGTAATCGCTGCCAAAGGTGGTTCAACAAAGTACTGAGTAAAGGGTCTGAATACTTATGTAAATGTGATATTTCCATTTTTTTTTTTTAACAAATTAGCAAACATTTCTGGGGTATTGTGTGCAGATTGATGAGGGTAAAAAAAACATTTTAATTCATTTTAGAATAAGGCTGTAACGTAACAAAATGTGGAAAAAGTCAAGGGATCGGAATACTTTCCGAAGGCACTGTGTATATATATTCATTATACTCTGGACTTCGACATTGCTTGTCCTAATATATACATTAAATTAGAGGTCGACCGATTAATCGGAATGGCCGATTAATTAGGGCCGATTTCAAGTTGTCATAACAATCGGTAATCGGTATTTTTGGACACCGATTTGCTTCTTTTTTTTTTTTACACCTTTATTTAACTAGGCAAGTCAGTTAAGAACACATTCTTATTTTCAATGACGGCGGGTTAACTGCCTTGTTCAGGGGCAGAACGACAGATTTTTACCTTGTCAGCTCGGGGATTCGTTTTTGCAACCTTCCGGTTACTAGTCCAACTCTCTAACCACCTGCCTTACGTTGCACTCCACAAGGAGCCTGCATGGCAGGCTGACTACCTGTTACGCGAGGGCAGCAAGAAGCCAAGGTAAGTTGCTAGCTAGCATTAAACTTATCTTATAAAAAACAATCAATCTTAACATAATCACTAGTTAACTGCACATGGTTGATGATATTACTAGTTTATCTAGCGTGTCCTGCGTTGCATATAATCGATGCGGTGCCTGTTAATTTCTCATCAAATCACAGCCTACTTCGACAAACGGGTAATGATTTGCGAAAAAAGCACTGTCGTTGCACCAATGTACCTAACCATAAACATCAATGCCTTTCTTTAAAATCAATACACAAGTATATATTTTTAAACCTGCATATTTAATTAATATTGCCTGCTAACATGAATTTCTTATAACTAGGGAAATTGTGTCACCTCTCTTGCGTTCCGTGCAAGCGGTCAGGGTATATGCAACAGTTTGGGGCACCTGGCTCATTGCGAACTGTGTGAAGTCCATTTATTCCTAACAAAGGCCGTAATTAATTTGCCAGAATTGTACATAATTATGACATAACATTGAAGGTTGTGCAATGTAACAGCAATATTTAGACTTAGGGATGCCACCCGTTAGATAAAATACGGAATGGTTCCGTATTTCACTGAAAGAATAAACGTTTTGTTTTCGAAATGATAGTTTCCGGATTCGACCATATTAATGACCATAGGCTCCTATTTCTGTGTGTTATTATGTTATAATTAAGTCTATGATTTGATATTTGATAGAGCAGTCTGACTGAGCGATGGTAGGCAGCAGCAGCCTCGTAAGCATTCATTCATACAGCACTTTCGTGCGTTTGCCAGCAGCTTTTCGCAATTCTTCAAGCATTGCGCTGTTTATGACTCCCGAGATTAGGCTGGTGTAACCGATGTGAAATGGCTAGCTAGTTAGCAGGGTGCTAATAGTGTTTCAAACGTCACTCGCTCTGAGACTTGGAGTGGTTGTTCCCCTTGCTCTGCATGGGTAACGCTGCTTCGGTAACGCTGCTTTGGCTGTTGCCGATGTGTTCCTGGTTCGAGCCCAGGTAGGAGCGAGGAGAGGGACGGAAGCTATACTGTTACACTGGCAATACTAAAGTGCCTATAATAACATCCAATAGTCAAAGGTATATGAAATACAAATCGTATAGAGAGAAATAGTCCTATAATTCCTATAATAACTACAACCTAAAACTTCTTACCTGGGAATATTGAAGACTCATGTTAAAAGGAACCACCAGCTTTCATATGTTCTCATGTTCTGAGCAAGGAACTTAAACGTTAGCTTTTTTACATGGCACATATTGCAGTTTTACTTTCTTCTCCAACACTTTGTTTTTGCATTATTTAAACCAATTTGAACATGTTTCATTATTTATTTGAGGCTAAATTGATATTATTGATGTATTATATTAAGTTAAAATAAGTGTTCATTCAGTATTGTTGTAATTGTCATTATTACAAATTAATAAATAAATAAAAATTGGCCGATTAATCGGTATCGGCTTTTTTTGGTCCTCCAATAATCGGTATCGGCGTTGAAAAATCATAATCGGTCGACCTCTATATTAAATCCCTTTTACTTTTAGATGTGTGCATTAAAGCAGGAAGCACCAGTGACTCAATTAATAAAAAAGTGGTCAGATGAAGCAGATGCAAAGCTACAGGCCTGATTTGCTAGCACAGACTGGAATATGTTCCGGGATTCCTTCGATTACATTGAGGAGTACACCACATCAGTCATTGGCTTCATCAATAAGTGCATCGATGACGTTGTCCCCACAGTGACCGTACGTACAAACCCCAACCAGAAACCATGGATTACAGGCAACATCCGCACTGAGCTAAAGGCTAGAGCTGCCGCTTTCAAGGAGCGGGACTCTAACCCGGAAGCTTATAAGAAATCCCGCTATGCCGTCCGACGAACCATCAAACAGGCAAATCGTCAATACAGGACTAAGATCGAAACGTACTACACCGGCTCCAACGCTCGTCGGATGTGGCAGGGCTTGCAAACCATTACAGACTACAAAGGGAAGCACAGCCGAGAACTGCCCAGTGACACGAGCCTACCAGACGAGCTAAACTACTTCTATGCTCGCTTCGAGGCAAATAACACTGAAACATGCATGAGAGCACCAGCTGTTCTGGAAGACTGTGTGATCATGCTCTCTGCAGCCAATGTGAGTAAGACCTTAAAACAGGTCAACATTCACAAGGCCGCAGGGAAAGACAGATTACCAGGACGTGTACTGCGAGCATTCGCAGACCAACTGGCAGGTGTCTTCAATGACATTTTCAACCTCTCCTTGTCCGAGTCTGTAATATCAACATGTTTAAGCAGACCACCATAGTCCCTGTGCACAAGAACACTAAGGTAACCTGCCTAAATGACTACCGACCCATAGCACTCACTTCTGTAGCCATAAAGTGCTTTGAAAGGCTGATCATGGCTCACATGAACACCATTATCCCAGAAACCCTAGACTCACTCCAACTTGCATACTGTCCTAACAGATCCACAGATGATGCCATTTCTATTGCACTCCACACTGCCCTTTCCCACCTGGACAAAAAGTACACCTATGTGAGAATGCTATTCATTGACTACAGCTCAGCGTTCAACACCATAGTGCCCTCAATAAGCTAAGGACCCTGGGACTAAACACCTTCCTCTGCAACTGGATCCTGGACTTTCTGACAGGCCACCCCAAGGTGGTAAGGGTAGGTAACAACACATCCGCTACACTGATCCTCAACACAGGGGCCCCGACAAACTAACATGGTCCAAGCACACCAAGACAGTAGTGAAGAGGGCACGACAAAACCTATTCCCCTCAGGAGACTGAAAAGATTTGGCATGGGTCCTCAGATCCTCAAAAGGTTCTACAGCTGCACCATCGAGAGCATCCTGACTGATTGCGTCACCGCCTGGTATGGCAAGTGCTCGGCCTCCGTGGCCTCCGACCGCAAGCCACTACAGAGGGTAGTGCGTACGGCCCAGTACATCACTGGGGCAAAGCTTCCTGCCATCCAGGACCTCTATACCAGGCTGTATTTTCTTTGTTGGTTAGGGGCTCGTAAGTAAGCATTTCACTGTAAGGTTGTATTCGGCGCATGTGACTAATAACATTTGATTTGATCAAATGAACATCCTGCTGAGATATCAGATAACAAGCATCCTGTTAATTAGAGCTACCTACCGGAATCGCTCCTGTCCAGCTGTGTCCCAGATCTGCAGCTTGACCGTCTTGCCAGCGACCATTACCACCCGGGAGCCAAACTCCACTCCGATGGTGTGGCTGGAGTCCTGCTTGACTACATGAGACAGAACAGACAACACAAAACAAAACAGACTCTGTTGCACGTGGTGGTAGAGAAGCTTTGCTGGCATATTTAATGTTGTCTCATACAGCCGAATGTAAATGTAGAGTAAACATATCCAAAAACGTGGTAGTGATACTAGTGAATATACCAATCAGTACCCTACTGATTACAGTACCATAATATAACATTACAGTACCATAATATAACATTACAGTGCCATAATATAACATTACAGTACCCTAATAGAACAGTACAGTACCATAATAGAACATTACAGTACCCTACTATAACATTACAGTACCCTAATAGAACATTACAGTACCATAACATTACAGTACCATACTATAACATTACAGTACCCTACTATAACATTACAGTACCCTACTATAACATTACAGTACTATAACATTACCCTACTATAACATTACAGTACCCTACCATACCATTACAGTACTATAACATTACAGTACCCTACTATAACATTACAGTACCCTACTATAACATTACAGTACTATAACATTACAGTAACCTACTATACCATTACAGTACCCTACTATACCATTACAGTACCCTACTATAACATTACAGTAACCTACTATAACATTACAGTACCCTACTATAACATTATAGTACCCTACTATAACATTACAGTACTATAACATTACAGTAACCTACTATAACATCATAGTACCCTACTATAACATTACCATACCATTATAGTACCCTACTATAACATTACCATACCATTACAGTACCCTACTATAACATTACCATAATATTACAGTACCATACTATAACATTACAGTACTATAACATTACAGTACAGTACCGTACTATAACATTACAGTACCCTAATAGAACATTACAGTACCCTACTATAACATTACAGTACCCCACTATCACATTACAGTACCCTACTATAACATTACAGTACCATAATATAACATTACAGTACCCTACTATAACATTACAGTACCCTACTATAACATTACTGTACCCCAATAGAACATTACAGTACCCTACTATAACATTACAGTACCCTACTATAACATTACAGTGCCATAATATAACATTACAGTACCCTACTATAACATTACAGTGCCATAATATAACATTACAGTGCCATAATATAACATTACGGCGCCATAATATAACATTACAGTGCCATCTCCATGAGGGCAGTGATCTTTAAGACGTGCATATACTGTTTCTGGAAGTTATCAATTTAATAACAATTTCACTTACACTTGTTTTCTATAAATTGATGGAGAAGACAGGATTTCCCTGATCCCGCACTTCCAATCACCAAGAATTTAAAAAGGAAATCTGGAAAAGAACGAAGGAGAAGAAATGATGATTACACATTTACTACATCACACGACTAACGTTACAACAGACTGACCACATGGAAGCAGCCAAGAGCAGAGACGTTGAAAGTCGCTATGTCTTTTTCTCACAAATCAAACAGAAGCAGTGGTTAAGGTTCCTGACGACGAGTGTTACATATCTAGAGAACTAGCTAACTATCTTATAGACTGACAAGTAATGTTTACTAAGTTGCTAGCTATAGGCGGCTGTCTAGCCTACAAGCTTCATCTTGTTTCTTATCCCAGACGAAAGAACAACCCGCATAGCATATAGTGACGCCAAATATTGCTTGCTTACCATATCTTTCTGTCATTTCCTTTGATGGATTGAAGCTCTTCGAGTGATGAAATGTCAATAAAGAACTTATTGGCTTATGAAAAATTGCCACAAATCCCGTTTAATCAGAAGGATTCATCCACATAAATTGTTTTGCCATCCAAGACAGACGCACGTGATGACGACAATTGCGACGCTCTAGCTACGTAAAATTATTTGTAGAAGAAGGGCACACATCATGGACTGTAGGCTTTGTCGCTTGTAGCATTTTGGATCAATATTTTACTCTCAGTGAGATGATAACATGAATTCAGTTATGTTTCTGATAATTATTTAGGCATATATAATTGTAGAATTATTTAATTTGATGAATAATCAGTGTAATAGGCCTGAGTATGTAATGTGTGTTTGTGCTTCCTTTGAAAGTGACATACTGAGATGTCAAAAAATATTAATTGATGGGAGCAGTTTCAGAAGGTTCAAACATGTACTAAACATTTATTCAACAATTTAAGCAAAAATCAAGAAAAAGGGAACAATGCAGTTTAATGACACTTTTGAGTAAGCACCAATCATTGAATATGCACCCATTCACCCATTCTTATGCTTTGAGTGCACTTCCAAAGTAAATTATAAGGCATGTGGTCAGATGGCCAGTATTCACCCTGTGTGGTCTTAAGATGGCAAGTGTTCTGTGGTATAACCCCACCCCCCCAAGGTGAACTAGTTGTCTTTTAGATTTTACTGAAAATTCCCTCCCATATAAACATTACATTTGTCTGTAAACATCTTTAGTGTACCAACACCAAACACTGGATTTGAAATCTTGTTCCCATTCACAGACACCACAATGGGAAAATGGAAATATAAAACACCAGTAGCCTTCCAAAGAACACTCACACCCCCATGAGGTCCTTGTACCCCCTCCCGTCACACCCCCATGAGGTCCTTGTACCCCCTCCCCCCTTGTCAGAGTTTCCCAGCCCCTAATCCCAGGTGGTCTGATAAGACTATGAATGACCCCCCTCTTTTCCCATAGATCCCCCTTTCTCTGTCTTATCACTTTGACTTTTGTTTGTGTTTTGGGGCCAGGGCTGGCACCGGGGCCAGGGTGGTGGTTGGAGCAGGTTTAGCCGCAGTAGAGGGTCTCAGCATACTGCACAACCTCTTAAACCTGCAAATACAAAAATGAAAGTGTCAAAAGAGGGAAATCAGTTATTTTATACTGCGTCAAAAATGACGAGATATTTATAATGTGTTGAGCATAGTTGCTGGGTTATTGTGACCTGAATGTTTTAAAGAACATAATATTAAATGTCCCTGTAGGGTTTAGTGAGGAAATTAGCCATATGAAAAATTAAAACAGTCATATTAGTCATTTCAACAGGCTTGTTCAGCACTTACAAGCTTTTGATTTTCCTCAGGAGGCCGTTGACCGCTTTGCCAATCCTCTTCATCCGACCCTGTCACCGAAACACAAGTGCATATTAAACACAGTCCTTTGGTTGCTGCTGTAATGTGGATTACATTATAATTATCTACAAGCAGAGTCTGTGAACAGCAGGAGCTCTTTGCCTCACCTGCATTTGTTTGTAGAATAGAGGAAGAGAGAAAACACAGATGACACCTGCGAAAGAGACAGTGAAGGAAATCAGATCAACAAACTATGTTCACAGACATTATTTACATATAGCTTTATGACAGATCAGAGGTGATGGGGTAAAGTGAAGTATGAATGAAACAGAGAGAGCAATGTAGCATGTTATGGTATTAGAGCATAATCATGTATGAGGGTAGTGCTGTAGGATGGTGTGGTGTAAGACACTAAGATAGAGAGGTGGATCAGAATGGTCTCACCAACTATCACCAGGGTCAGTCCGTTGGTCGTGATGCCCACATAGACCAACACGCACAGCAGCAACACAAACTGACAACAGAAAAACATTTGTTTAGATTGTCATTGTTTGGAATAGGTATAGATAGCATGTGAGTTTACGAAGCAATGTATATGTTTTGTTGATGTATTGTATATATTGCATCTGTCCAATTGCTGATTTAAGCCCTCAGGAGGACCAGTTATGTTGTCTGACTCAAGTGCTGGTGAATGTGTGACTTCAACCTTTAGCTTCTTCCCCAATCCCTACACATATTTTACAGTACATAATTACAGTAATACACTGAGTTTTTTTGCGTTTTCAGAGGGACATTGACAGTGGCTCCTGACCTTGATGGAGTCCATGATGCTGCCGATGAAGAGCAGGCGTTTGATCTCTGTGACGGCGAAGGCAATCATCAGCACCACTTCCTCCACCACCAACACCGTCTCCTCATCTGTCAGAGAGCTGTCGTCTCCTATATAAGACCTGGTACCACACACACGCACACACGCACACGCACACGCACGCATCCCTAGTTTACAAGAAGCATTTTCTACCAACAGATGCATAGAGCCATACACAGATGGCTGTTTGTGTGTGTGTGTGTGTGTGTGTGTGTGTGTGTGTGTGTGTGTGTGTGTGTGTGTGTGTGTGTGTGTGTGTGTGTGTGTGTGTGTGTGTGTGTGTGTGTGTGTGTGTGTGTGTGTGTGTGTGTGTGTGTGTGTGTGTGTGTGTGTGTGTGTGTGTGTGTGTGTTTGTTTGTGCGTGTGTGCGTGCATGCGTGCATGCGTGCGTGCGTGCGTGCGTGTACACAGATGGCTGTTAGGGTGAAATGATATCTCTCTCTATATATAAACTAGAGCATGGTAACTGCTGTAAACTGTACTCACTGGAAGGGGTGCACTCCTTCAGGGTTCTTCCGTATCAGCTCTAGGAGTTTGTAGTAGAGGCGTAGGGGGAAGGTGAGACACATGATGGCCATACACAGGTAGGACAGCACGGTGATGGCACTGAGCTGGAACAGGCTGGCCAGGCCTATCACCAGCCCTGTGAACACCAGCCCTGTCTTCCCCACGTCTCGCCAGTAGATCAGATCCACTACTGCAGAGAGACAGAGAGAGGATGGAGTGTGTATAGATCATTCATACATTCATTCATCCATCCATTCATTAATGAATTAATCAGTAAGTGGTGGAGGACAACAAGTGAATGGAAGGGAGAGATAGATGAGTCGTACAGATGAATAAGTGTGGATGCCGGGGCTGGTACTCAGACTGATCTGGATGAGCGATTTACAGATGTAGGAGCTTAATTTGAGCTAGTTTGCAACAGCAGGAAAATAATCTTGCAGCAACAGGAAATGTTAATTATTATGTCGATTAAACTTAATGAACATTTTTTGTAGGGGTTGAGACATTTTTCGTTAGGGCAAATCAAGTCTGATATTTTAAAGTGGAAATTATAAACTTTAGAAGCCTTTTTAAACTTTGAATACACTACATGTTTGTATTTCCTGCTGTGCAGATACATTCTCAGCAACTAAAGAGTGCTCAAATTAAGATCGTACAATTTTATGGAGAGCAATTGAGCTCATCAGATGTCTGGAAGGAAAAGAGACTTATGTATATAGATAGATGGAAAGAGAAGTGGTCTATCTTAGATATTTAATGTGTTTGTTTTCAGCTGGGCTGTCTTAATTTGTTAGATATTTATTCCAGATTGGTGGTGATCTACAAATGTAGGATTTTAATTTGACCACCCTGTTGCAGATGAAGTTTTCCGTAGGAAATTTAAAACTTGTAGTGTATTTGAGGTTTAAAAAGGCATCTGAAGTTTGTAATTTCCACTTTGAAATTTCAGACTTGATTTTCCCTCACCGAAAATGTATCAACACCTTCAAAAATGTCCATTAATTATAATCCACATAATAATTCACGTTTCCTAATACTGCAGGATTATTTTTTGTAATATTGGAACTGTGGTGAATGCTGTGGTCAAACAAGGGATAAATGCAACATGTCTTTGATAATTAAGTAAGAAGTTACATCATTGGGCAGTGATACCATTGCCTCAGCCCTGACTGTTGGCAATACAAGTATGAAATATGTCAATTACATTAGCTGAACACTGACAGTGTGGATTAAAGGAGGACAACAAGGGAGTTACAAAGGAGATATCCCCAGCACATTTTGTTAATAGCCGTCTTAATTCATTGAGTGCCTTCTTGTATTATATTATATTATCTAGTTTGGCTCCTGGATGCTGATTGTCTGAAAGCTATGGTATATTTAAGCAATAAGCCCCAAGGGGGTGTGGTAAATGGCCAATACGCATCGGCTAAGGACTGTTCTTAAGCACGACACAGCGCAGAGTGCCTGTATACAGCCCTTAGCCGTGGTATATTAGCCATATACTACAAATCCCGAGGTGCCCTATTGCTATTATAAACTGGTTACCAATGTAATTAGAGCAGTAAAAATAAATGTTTTGTCACCCGTGGTATACGGTCTGATATACCACAGCTTTCAGCCAATCAGCCTTCAGGACTCGAACCACCCAGTTTATAACAGACATTATAAACTGGGTGGTTCGAGCCCTGAATGCTGATTAGTTGAAGACCGTGATATATTGGCCATGTACCAGACCTACTCGGGCCTTATTGCTTAAATATACCATTGGTATGACGCAAAACGCTTGTTTACTGTTCTAATTACATTGGTAACCTGTTTATTTGATCAAATAAAACTCAATGAGATCAAATAGAGTAGTAATTTAGCAAAAATATAATTCAGCAATACGGCACCTCAGGGCTTTGTGGTATACAGTATGGCCAATAAAGCACGACTAAGGGCTGTATCCAAGCATTCCGCATTGCGTCGTGCATAAGAACAGCCCTTAGCCGTAGTATACTGGCCATACTCCATACCCCCTCGGGCCTTATTGCTTAATTATATTCTGTTCTATTTGATGTCACTGAGTTTTTATTTTATCATATTTTTCTGATTCCTGCTTACAAGAAGAAATTCAAACAGGACGTACCAGTGATGCACACAATAAGCTGCAGGACTGTTTCGCTGGCGTAGACTGGAATATGTTCCGGGATTCCTTCGATTACATTCAGGAGTTTACCACATCAGCCACCGGCTTCATTAATAAATGCATCAACGAAGTCGTCCCCACAGTGAACGTGCGTACCATATCCAATCAGAACCCATGGATTCCAGGCAACATCTGTACTGAGCTAAAGGCTAAAGTTGCCGCTTTCAAGGACTGGGACACTGATCTGGACGCTTATAAGAAATCCCGCTTCACCCTCCGACGAACCATCAAACAGGCAAAGCGTCAATACAGGACTAAGATCAAATCTTACTACACCAGCTGACGCTTGTCGGATGTGGCAGGGCTTGCAAACTATCACGAATTACAAATGGAAACACAGCCGCTAGCTTCCCAGTGATGCTAGCCTACCAGACAAGCTAAATGCCTTCTATGCTTGCTTCGAGGCAAGCAACACTGAACCATGATTGAGATCACCAGCTGTTCCGGATGACTGTGTGATCTCTGTAGCCGATGTGAGTAAGTCCTGTAAATAGGTTAACATTCACAAGACCGCAGGGCCAGATAGGTTACCAGGACGCGTACTCAGAGCATGCGTACCCAGCTGGCAAGTGTCTTCACTAACATTTTCAACCTCTCCCTGAACCAGTCTGTAAATCCTACATGTTTCAAGCAGACTACCATAGTCTCTGTGCCCAAGAACGCCTAGCGTAGCACTCACATCTGTAGCCATGAAATTACTAAACACCTCCCTCTGCAAATGGATCTTGGAGTTCCTGATGGCCCTCCCCCAGGTGGAGAGGGTAGGCAACAACACATCTGCCACGCTGACATGGGGGGCCCCTCAGGGGTGCGTTATTAGTCCCATCCTGTACTCCCTGTTCACCCACAACTGTGTGGCTGCGCACGACTCCAACACCATCATTATGTTTGCTAAGGACACAACGGTGGTAGGCCTGATCACCGACGACGATCAGACAGCAACTCCCTCAACGTCAGCAAGACAAAGATCCCTTGACTTTTTCCACATTTTCTTACGTTACAGCCTTATTCTAAAATGGATGAGAAAAACAAATCCTCAGTAATCTACTAATTGATCTATATAAATATTAAAACCCTTTGTTATGAAACTCGAAATTGAGCTCAGGTGCATCCTGTTTCCATTGATCATCCTTGAGATGTTTCTACAACTTCATTGGAGTCTGTCTATATAAGGTCCAACAGTTGACAGTGCATGTCAGAGCAAAAACCAAGCCATGAGGTCGATGGAATTGTCCATAGAGCTCAGAGACAGGATTGTGCCAAGCTTGTAGAGTCATACTAAAGAAGACTTGTGGCAGGATTGTGTCGTGGCACAGATCTGGGGAAGGGTACCAAAACATTTCTGCAGCATTGAAGGTCCCCAAGAACACAGTGGCCTCCATCATTGTTAAACGGAAGAAGTTTGGAAACCCCAAGACTCTTCCTAGAGCTGTCTGGCCTACTAAACTGAGCAATCGGGTGAGAAGGGCCTTAGTCAGGGAGGTGACCAAGAACCCGATGGTCACTCTGACAGAGCTCTAGAGTTCTGTGGAGATGGGAGAAACTTCCAGAAGGACAACCATCTCTGCAGCACTCCACCAATCAGGCCTTTACGGTAGAGTGGCCAGACGGAAGCCACTCCTCAGTAAAAGGCACATGACAGCCCACTTGGAGTTTGCCAAAAGGCACCTAAAGACTCTCAGACCCTGAGAAACAAGATTCTCTAGTCTGATGAAACCAAGATTGAACTCTTTGGCCTGAATGCCAAGCGTCACGTCTGGAAGTAAACCTGACCTCATCCCTACGGTGAAGCATGGTGGTGGCAGCATCATGCTGGGGGATGTTTTTCAGCGGCAGGGACTGGGAGACAAGTCAGGATTGAGGGAAAGATGAACGGAGCAAAGTACAGAGAGATCCTTGATGAAAACCTGCTCCAGAGCACTCAGGACTGGGGCGAAAGTTAATCTTCCAATAGGACAACAACCCTAAGCACACAGCCAAGACAATGCACGAGCGGCTTCGGGACAAGTTTCTGAATGTCCTTGAGTGGCCCACCCAGAGCCCGAACTTGAACCCGATCGAACATCTCTGGAGAGACCTGAAAATAGCTGTGCAGCGACGCTCCTCATCCAACCTGACAGAGCTTGAGAGGATTTGCAGAGAAGAATGGGAGAAACTCCACAAATACAGGTTTGCCAAGCTTGTAGCGTCATACACAAGAAGACTCGAGGCTGTAATCGCTGCCAAAGGTGCTTCAGCAAAGTACTGAGTAAAAGGTCTGAATACTTATGTAAATGTGATATTTATGTTTTTTGGTTTTTATAAATTAGCAAAGATTTCTAAAAAACAGTTTTTGTTTTGCCATTATGGGGTATTGTGTGTAGATTGTTGAGGGGGAAAAAATTATTTAATACATTTTAGAATAAGGCTGTAACCTAACAAAAAATGTCAAGGGGTCTGAATACTTTCTGAAGGCACTGTATGTACAAATCTACTTCAATTACCTTGTACCCCTGCAAGTCGACTCGGTACAGGTACCCTGTGTATATAGCAAAGTTATCGTTACTCGTGGTGTAAATCATTGCGCTGTGTACTCCAGTATATGACGAATAAACAAACTTGAACTTATGGCTTGTTTATTGTGTGTCTAATGCCTACAGTACCAGTACCCTATATGCTTCTTGAATTAACAAACGTCAACAGGCGAGTTGAAGATATATGGTCTCCACTCCATATGCCACACATACACAACACATAGCTTACAGAGACATGTACTGTATTTATGGTTCTGTTCACAACACATGACCTCTTCGGGTAGTTAGGAGACAAACACACACGCATACACAATGCATTAAGTAGATTGTGCAAACGCACAGCAGATCTGCAGTAAAGCTGAAGAGTCCAAGTGTAAATCTAGAGGGGAAATTATCTGATTCAAACTAACATCCAGGAATCTTTCACAGATAGAGCCGAGTTCCCTCCTAGAGCCCAACCCTTAACCCTAAATACCCAGCAGCTGTGCCCATAATGATTCACCAACATAGCCAAGACAGATAAAATATTTGACGAGTAATCACTCCTCAAAGACAGATCAGGAGAAAGAGGCTTGCTAAGCACCATTCTGTCAGTAACTTGTTTTGTTTTTGTTGTCTATCCCTCTCTCCACTAACTGTAGGTCTCTTTGCCTATATCAGTGACCTGATTAGAACTAATCTTCCTGCCCACCTACCCATTAGTAGAGCCCCTGAGGTGGGCATGCGATCACAGAGGAGTCCTTCTCCCCTCTCACTGGTCCCACAGCCTCCTGGTCACATCAGCCCATACACAGAGGCCAGGTCTACCTAAGGCAAAGTCACACATTTACACCGTCTTACCTTTGGTGGCCATTTCGGCAGCGGATCACTCTGCAAACCACCCTACTAGCTTACTCTGCTGCTCACTAATCTCCTAGACCCCCTGCACTCCTATGGCCCTCGCTAGGATCTTTTTTTGTCCTTACCATCCCTGTCAGCAGTACAGGGCCCGGCTGGCCTACTTTTATCCTGCCAATTGGATACCCCCTCTTTGAGGGCACACACGCACACGCACACGCACAGACACCAACAGACACACACAAACACCCACACACACTAACACACAAACCACATTCACAGTAACTTGGGGAACCTGAGACATCAGTATGTGTTTTAGTGCAGACAGTTCCTTGGTCTCCAGAGAGATCCTTGGTTCATTGGCCTGTCTGTTATGCAAAACAAAACCCCTCAGTCAATCAAAGGAACAGGTTTTCAAAGTAGGCCTACCACTCTATTAGATCACACCAGAGGTTAGTATTTATGTATAGGCATTTAATCCTTATAGGATTTACAGGTTGATTGATTAGGATTTGAAGAATACAAAACCCAAAATAATACAAATCCCTCATGTTACATTCATATGGAAAATCACTCGCATGAAGACACAAAATAAGGTTCCCCATCATTACTGTGTTCTATTACAAAATTACAAATGAAATCATAAATGCTATATCATCATGCGTTTTCACATAAATCTCACAAATCAACATTTTTTTGTGCTGTAGATTTAGGTCAGTTTAAAACTCCTCTCTCTAATTACTGCTTAGTACAGTCTAATCACTTAAAATCACTGTAACTAGTCATTCAAATCTGTTCCGTTTTTATTTGCATATGAATTATGAGTATGAATAGTGTCAGGCAGGATGTTCTAAATAAACTGGCCATGGCCAGAGCTAAGTGCGTCATGCACAAATTCAGCTCAAGGCGAAGTAAAACACTACAAATGCACCACCACATGACTCATAGTGGATTTAAAAGGGAGCATCAGTGTGCATAATATAGATGAGCCTTCTCTCTCTCTTCCTGTCTCTCTTTCTCTCTCCCTCCCTCCTCCCTCCCTCCCTCCCTCCTTTACTCCATTACTCCCAGCCCCTCCCTCCCTCTCAGTCCCTCCTTCCCTCTCTCCCAGTCCGTTCCTTTCACATGCAGTAGTCTGTGCTGCTGTTATAAAAGACTGATGCTTCTGGCTCCTCTAATCTGCAGGCGTAGAAGCCTGATAATCCAGACTCATCAAAGGTCGAGATTAGCAGAGAGCTGGATGGGGAGGGATGGAAAACAGAGGCACAGATAGGAAGACAGGGAGGGAGGGAGAAGTGACAGCGCATGCATGACAGGGATGAGCTATGCTGCTCAGGGATTGGTCTACATAAATAGCCAACCAATCACAGATGAGACAAACAACAAGACTAGGGGAGAGTTGGAGAAAGAGGGAAGTGCTATGAAAAAGAGAGGGAGAAGGTGAAATCACAGGACTACAGAGGAGAGGCAAAGCTAACAAACACAGAGCAGGGATGAATACAGGAGAGAGTGCAGATCAGTGAGATCTCCAGAGAGAACAGGAAGAGAGAAGAGAGGACTGAAAGGAAGGAGATGGGCAGAGAGAGGGGGGTAAACAGCAAGCAGCAGCACAGAGAAAATCAATCAGCCAGACCAATAGCATCAGCCTGGGAAGCCATGCTCTGAAAGGCTTGGAGAAGCGGGGCTACGCAGGCAGCACACGGCACGGCACAGGCCTAGCCAACAGCCCTGGCCCACAGGCCGACAGCCCCACAGCGGGGGGGAGAGGGAAAGAAGACACCCAGAACCACACTGTCAGCTGCTGTAACCATGAGGACAACACGAAAGGGTAGTGTGGAGATGCCTGCATTTGTCCGGCAGCTGGTGAAGGAGACAGAGAAGAGGGTCAGCTCCTTCTTCAAGGGAGGGGGGCGTGGAGGGGCAGAGCACATGCAGGGGGAGGGGGAGGAGGTGATCCCCAGCCCCTACCTGGATCGTCCCGTCCTGGACAAGCTGACTGAGGAGGGCTGCTCCTGCTGGGGCCTGACCTACGCCCTGGGCAGCATGCAGGGCTGGAGGGCCAACATGGAGGACTACCACAACTGTGTGCCTCAGCTGGGCGCAGGGCTGGCAGACTGGAGCTTCTTTGCTGTGTTTGATGGGCATGCGGGCAACCAAGTGGCACAGTATGCCTCACAACACCTGCTGGATCAGGTCCTAGCTACAGGTGAAACAAACTTAGACAAAATGTTATCATCTGTGTTTGACATACTTCTCATGTTACTTAACAGCCTGTTTCATCTCGTAGTTTAAATAGATGCTTGATACAAAAGAGATGTATGAACAGATCTTCATATATTGAGTTGATGACTCATTCGAGGGCAGATATTTATATGTAACATTAAGCTCATCGGGGTAAAGCATGTGACTCCTCAGTGATGTATTGAATAGCCTTTTTAGAGAGGTTTATACCTGGTAATAACTATAAATAATTACTACATTTTAGGTTACTGGAGATTAGCAAGATAAAGTAGCAGTGTTGTGGTAAAATATATACGTAGCTGACCAATAACACAAATCATTTTAGCCACTGCTTTTACTGCCTGTGTGCAGTGTGTACTGACTTCCTATGTATACTTACTGCTTGTGTACTGTATGGCCTGTGTGTACTAACTGTATGGCCTGTGTGTACTAACTGTATGGCCTGTGTGTACTAACTGTACGGCATGTGTGTACTAACTGTACGGCCTGTGTGTACTAACTGTATGGCCTGTGTGTACTAACTGCACGGCCTGTGTGTACTAACTGTACGGCCTGTGTGTACTAACTGTATGGCCTGTGTGTACTAACTGTATGGCCTGTGTGTACTAACTGTACGGCCTGTGTGTACTAACTGTA
The DNA here is from genome assembly GCF_045679555.1 of Salvelinus alpinus. Taxonomy (NCBI): domain Eukaryota; kingdom Metazoa; phylum Chordata; class Actinopteri; order Salmoniformes; family Salmonidae; genus Salvelinus; species Salvelinus alpinus. The sequence goes on along the minus strand of NC_092098.1, from coordinate 19,508,817 downwards.
CGGCCTGTGTGTACTAACTGTACGGCCTGTGTGTACTAACTGTACAGCCTGTGTGTACTAACTGTACGGCATGTGTGTACTAACTGTATGGCCTGTGTGTACTAACTGTACGGCCTGTGTGTACTAACTGTATGGCCTGTGTGTACTAACTGTACGGCCTGTGTGTACTAACTGCACGGCCTGTGTGTACTAACTGTATGGCCTGTGTGTACTAACTGTATGGCCTGTGTGTACTAACTGTACGGCCTGTGTGTACTAACTGTACGGCATGTGTGTACTAACTGTATGGCCTGTGTGTACTAACTGTATGGCCTGTGTGTACTAACTGTATGGCCTGTGTGTACTAACTGCACGGCCTGTGTGTACTAACTGTACGGCATGTGTGTACTAACTGCATGGCCTGTGTGTACTAACTGTACGGCCTGTGTGTACTAACTGTACGGCCTGTGTGTACTAACTGTACGGCATGTGTGTACTAACTGTATGGCCTGTGTGTACTAACTGTATGGCCTGTGTGTACTAACTGTATGGCCTGTGTGTACTAACTGTATGGCCTGTGTGTACTAACTGCACGGCCTGTGTGTACTAACTGTACGGCATGTGTGTTCTAACTGTACGGCCTGTGTGTACTAACTGTATGGCCTGTGTGTACTAACTGTATGGCCTGTGTGTACTAACTGTACGGCCTGTGTGTACTAACTGTACGGCATGTGTGTACTAACTGTATGGCCTGTGTGTACTAACTGTACGGCCTGTGTGTACTAACTGTATGGCCTGTGTGTACTAACTGTATGGGTGTGTGTACTAACTGTATGGCCTGTGTGTACTAACTGTATGGGTGTGTCCTGTAGGAGGGATCGGGCCAGAGGACCACCCTGATCGGGTGAGAGGGAGCTTCACAGATGGCTTCCTACACACAGACAAACACCTGCTGACTGCAGCCCGCCGTGAGGGCTGGGAGCGGGGTGGCACCACCGTGACCTCCACTCTCATCTCACCACGATACTTCTACTTCGCCAACTGTGGAGACTCGCGTGCCATGCTGTGCCGAGCAGGGCAAGTGTGCTTCTCCACTGAGGACCACAAGCCCTACAGCCCTCTGGAGAGGGAGCGCATCGAGAGCGCCGGTGGCTCCGTGTCCCTGCAGCGCATTAACGGCTCCCTGGCTGTGTCCCGCGCCCTGGGGGACTTCAGCTACAAGGGGGCAGAGAACCGGCCGCCCACCCAGCAGATGGTGTCTCCGGAGCCAGAGGTGTGTGTGGTGGAGCGGTCGCCCGGGGATGAGTTCCTGGTGCTGGCCTGTGACGGGGTGTGGGACACGGTCTCCAACGAGGAGCTGTGTGCTTTCATCCGCAGCCGTCTGCGCGTCTGCACTGACCTCAGGGACGTCTGCTCCCAGGTCATTGACCTCTGCCTCTATAAGGTCAGTACCCAAGGTCACCTGTAGATCAGTACATATGGACCACATCAGTGATCTGTTAAAATAGTCCCTTCGTTTGTTGGTGCATAAGTGTATCAGTTCGCTGTCAACATGTGGATGCACTATCCTCAGTGTAGACAGGGCAAAATGTTCTGATCTGGTTAAACATGAGCCACACAGACTGAACATTAGTTAATAAAACGTGATATTATTTTGGCAGAGGCTATGGCTTTATTTTCCATTACATAATAATAATCCCATGAAATAAGATTATCGAGGATATACCAAAACTCAAAGAGTACCTTCTGACCTTCGCAAGGCTGAGACAGACCACTGGGACATGAGAATGTATGACGTCACAATACCTTTACAAACACATACCCACTAGCACACACCTATTGAACACATACTCTGTGAGCTGAGCTGGGCTGGCTTTGACTATCATATCCTCACCTTAGTATGGCTTGGCGGTTATATAACAGTGTTCCAGTTTAGAGATTCTGCTCAACGACCTGAAAATGTCACAGTTTCTAATGCTCTCACACACTTCACCATCATAGTCGAAGGGCGAGTCAGCTCAGTTGTGCATGAAGGAGCAAGTAGGCTATTCATGTTCCTGAAGGGAGACAAAGTGCTTTAGCTTTTGCTGTGTGGAGGGTCAGTCTTATACAAAGGATAAGGTTGCGTACAGCATTTGTGCATCAGACTCTGCTTTTATTAGCCCACCCAGGTCACATCAGGATCGGACGCGAGGAGGGGGTGCGAGGGGATTATTTAAAATACTCTTTGAAGAGGTAGGATTTCAAATGTTTTCGGAAGATGAGCAGGGATTCTGCTGTCCTAGCTTCAGGGGGAAGCTGGTTCTGGGCCAAGAGACCACAGGTGGCAGAGCGGAGTACTCAGGTTGGGGTGTAGGGTTTGAGCATAGCCTGAAGGTAGGGAGGGGCAGTTCCTCTTGCTTCTCGGTGGGTAAGAACTATGGTCTTGTAGAGGATGCGAGTTTCAACTGGAAGCCAGTGGAGTGTGTAGCAGGAGCGGGGTGACATGGGGGAATTTGGGAAGGTTGAACACCAGGCGGGCTGCAGCATTCTGGATAAGTTGCAGGGGTTTGATGGCACAAGCGGGGAGCCCAGCCAACAGCAAGTTGCAGTAATACAGACGGGAGATGACAACTGCCTGTATTAGGACCTGCCCGGCTTCCTGTGTGAGGTAGGGTCGTACTCTATGGATGTTGTAGAGCAGGAACCTGCAAGAGCGAGTCACTGCTTTGATGTTTACAGAGAACGACAGGGTGTTGTCCACGCCAAGGTTCTTTGCACTCTGGGAGGGGGACATTTGAGTTGTCAACCTTGATGGAGAGGTCTTGGAGTGGGCAGGCTTTCCCCGGGAGGAAGAGCAGCTCCATCTTGTCCAGGTTGAGCTTGAGGTGGTGGGCTGACATCCAAGCTGAGGCACACTATATATACAAAATTATGTGGACACCCCTTCAAATTAGTAGATTCGGCTATTTCAGCCACAACCGTTGCTGACAGGTATATAAAATCGAGCACACAGCCATGCAACACCCACAGACAAACATTGGCAGTATCATAGGATGCCGTCATAGGATGCCACCTTTCCAACAAGTCAGTTTGTCAAATTTCTGCCCTGCTAGAGCTGTCCCGGTCAACTGTAAGTGCTGTTATTGTGAAGTGGAAACGTCTAGGAGCAACAACGGCTCAGCCGCAAAGTGGTGGCTCAAAGAAAGGGACCGCCGAGTGCTGAAGCGTGTAAAGATCATCTGTTCTCGGTTGCAACACTCACTACCGAGTTCCAAACTGCCTCTGGAAGCAACGTCAGCACAATAACTGTTCGTCAGGAGCTTCATGAAATGGGTTTCCATGGCCGAGCAGCCCCACACAAGACTAAGATCACCATGCGCAATGTCAAGCATCAGCTGGAGTGGTGTAAAGCTCGCTGCCTTTGGACTCTGGAGCAGTGGAAAATCGTTCTCTGGAGTGATAAATCACGATTCACCATCTAGCAGTCCGACGAACTAATCTGGGTTTGGCGGATGCCTTCCCTAATGCATAGTGCCAATTGTAAAGTTGGTGTAGGAGGAATAATGGTCTGGGGCTGTTTTTCATGGTTCGGACTAGGCACCTCAGTTCAAGTGAAGGGAAATTTTAACGCTACAGCATACAATCACATTCTAGACTATTCTGTTTTTCCAACTTTGTGGCAACAGTTTAAGGAAGGCCCTTTCCTGTTTCAGCATGACAATGCCCCTGTACACAAAGCGAGGTCCATACAGAAATGGTTTGTCGAGATTGATGTGGAAGGAAGAAGTTGACTGGCCTGTAAAGAGCCTTGACCTCAACCCCATCGAACACCTTTGGGATGAATTGGAACGCCGACTGCAAACCAGGCCTAATCGCCCAACATCATTGCCGACCTCACTAATGCTCTTGTGGCTGAATGGAAGCAGGTCCCCACAGCAATGTTCCAACATCTAGTGGAAAGCCTTACCAGAAGAGTGGAGGCAGCAACTCCATATTAATGCACATGATTTTGGAATGAGATGTTCGACGAGCAGGTGTCCACATACTTTTGGTCATGTAGTATATCTGCCAGGCACGCAGAGATGCGTGTTGCCACCTGGGTGTCATCCGCATAGCAGTAATAGGAGAGACCATGCGAGGATATGACAGAACCAAGTGACTTGGTGTATAGACAGAAGAAGAGAGGGCCTAGAACTGAGCCCTGAGGGACACCTGTGTTGAAAGTATGTGGTGCAGACACAGATCCGCTCCACGTCACCTGGTAGGAGTGGCCAGCCAGGTAGGATGCAATCCAAGAGTGTGCAGAGCCTGAGACACCCAGCCCTGAGAGGGTAGAGAGGAGAATCTGATGGTTCACATTGTTGAAGGTTGTGGCTAGATCTAGGAGGATGAGAACAAAGGAGAGAGTGTCAGCTTCGGCAGTGCGGAGAGCTTTCGTGACACAGAGAAGAGCAGTCTCGGTTCAGTGACCTGTCTTGAAGCCTGACTGGTTAGGGTCAAGAAGATTGTTCTGAGAGAGATAGAGAGAGAGTTGGTCAGAGACAGCACACAATTTTGGAAACAGAGACAGTTATGCCGGTCTGTAATTTTTGGCGTCAGAGGGGTCAAGTGTTGGTTTCTTGAGGGGAAGGACTCTGGCCATTTTAAAGTCAGGGGGGACACAGCCAGTGGTCAGGGATGAGTTTATGAGGAATGGGAGGTCTCCAGAGATGGTCTGGAGAAGGGGATGGAGTAAAGATAGCAGGTTGTCAGGCGGCCGGACCACACTAATCGCAGGATTTGATCTGAAGAGAGAAGTAGAAAGAGGTCAAGGTGTAGGGTAGTTCTGTGTGAGTGGGACCAGTGGACTCAAAAGGCTGAGGGAATGAGGAGGAAATGTCGTCAACCTTCTTTTCAAAGTGTTTGACAAAGTAATCCGCAGAGCGGGAGGAGGAGGGGAGGATTCATCTTTTACTGCAATGGGCTCAATCAGGGTCACAAAGAGTGTATCTTGGTCGTCTTTAACACATTTACCTTGAAACAGAAGTGTACACCTTACACATATGGTTATTGGCTTTAAAAAAAAAACACCTGTACCGTGTCAAATAGAGTTGAAATTTAATGCATTCCAATATTACACTTTATATACTGTACATCACAGAATATAACACCTGTTTGACATAGAAACACCTGACTTTCTGCAGGTTTTTGAAATAATCTTTATTAATGAAATTATAAAAAATATTAATAACATTCCATCCATGAGGCCAAAGAGGGTAGTTTTGGTCATTGACTGCAGGAAAGGGCTACGGGGGAGGTGAAGGTCGAAAAGAGCCAGAAGTTTGAAATTTACAGTGATGGAAGGTAGGTGAACAGCCTCTAGTAAGATGAGGTCAAGCGTATTGCCTGCCTTGTGAGGAGACTTGGGAGGAGACTGGGAACAGGTGAGGTCAAAAGAGGCAAGGAGGGGAAGAAAGAGTTCAAAACACTGCCAGAGACAGACCAGGAATCCCACATCGTTGTGCATGCAGGGTTCACTATATTAGAAGGGTTGCAGCCAAGGGGTGGGGTGCATCTGTAAAGCCTACAGGAGAGGAGGGAACAGGTATAGAAAACACACACATAGTTGGCAAAGCTACAAAAGATCAAAATGAGATAATCTGAAAATAACTAAATCAAATCCAATTTTATTTGTCACATACACGTTTAGCAGATGTTATTGCGGGTGTAGCGAAATGCTTGTGTTTCTAGCTCCAACAGTGCAGTAGTATCTAAAATTCACAACAATACACACAATACACACAACCTAAAAGTAAAAGAATGGAATTAAGGAATATATATATATATTAGGATGAGCAATGTCAGAGTGTCATAGACTAAATACAATAGAATAGAATACATTATATACAGTACCAGTCAAAAGTTTGGACACACCTACTCAATCAAGGGTTTTTCTATATTTTTACTATTTTCTATGTTGTAGAATAATAGTGAAGACAAAAACTATAAAATAACACAAAATATATTTTATATTAGAGATTCTTCAAAGTAGCCACCCTTTGCCTTGATGACAGCTTTGCACACTCTTGGCATTCTCTCAACCAGCTTCACGAGGAATTATTTTCCACCAGTCTTGAAGGAGTCCCCACATATGCTGAGCACTTGTTGGCTGCTTTTCCTTCACTCTGTGGTCCAACTCATCCCAAACCATCTCAATTGCGTTGAGGCAGGGTGATTGTGGAGGCCAGGTCATCTGATGCAGCACTCCATCACTCTCCTTCCTTGTCAAATAGCCCTTACACAGCCTGGAGGTGTATTTTGGGTCATTATCCTGTTGAAAACAAATGATAGTCCAACTAAGCGCAAACTAGATGGGATGGCGTATCGCTGTGGAATGCTGTGGTAGCCATGCTGGTTAAGTGTGCCTTGAATTCTAAATAAATCACAGACAGTGTCACCAGCAAGGCACCCCCACACCATCACACCTCCTCCTCCATGCTTCACGGTGGGAACCACACATGCGGAGATCATCCGTTCACGTACTCTGCGTCTCACAAAGACACGGCGATTGGAACCAAAAATCTCACATTTGGACTCATCAGACCAAAGGACAGATTTCCATCGGTCTAATGTCCATTGCTCATGTTTTTTGGCCCAAGCAAGTCTCTTCTTATTACCGGTGTCCTTTAGTAGTGGTTTCTTTGCAGCAATTCGACCATGAAGGACTGATTCACGCAGTCTCCTCTGAACAGTTGATGTTGAGATGTGTCTGTTACTTGAACTCTGTGAGGTGCAATCTGAGGTGCAGTTAATTGCCGATTTCTGAGGCTGGTACCTCTAATGAACGTATCCTCTGCAGCAGAGGTAATTCGGGGCTTCCTTTCCTGTGACGGTCCTCATGAGAGCCAGTTTCATCATAGCACTTGGTAGTTTTTGCAACTGCACTTGAAGAAACTTTCAAAGTTCTTGAAATTTTCCGAAATGACTGACCTTCATGATTTAAAGTAATGACTGACTGTCGTTTCTCTTTGCTTATTTGAGCTGTTCTTGCCATAATATGGACTTGGTCTTTTACCAAATAGGGCTCTTCTGTCACAATACAACTGATTGGCTCAAATGCATTAAGAAGGAAAGAATTTCCACAAATTAACTTTTAACAAGGCACACATGTTAATTGGCTTCTCAAATGACTGCCTCGCCTGGTTCACCAACTACTTCTCAGATAGTGTTCAGTGTGTTAAATCGGAGGGCCTGTTGTCCAGACCTCTGGCAGTCTCTAGGGGGTGCCACAGGGTTCAATTCTGTGGCGACTCTTTTCTCTGTATATATCAATGATGTTGCTCTTGCTGCTGGTGATTCTCTGATCCACCTCTACGCAGACAACATCATTCTGTATACATCTGGCCCTTCTTTGGACACTGTACTAACAAACCTCCAAACAAGCTTCAATGCCATACAACACTCCTTCCGTGGCCTCCAACTGCTTTAAATTCTAGTAAAACTAAGTGCATGCTCTTCAACCGATTGCTGCCCGTACCCTCCCACCCGACTAGCATCACTACTCTGGATGGTTCTGACTTAGAATATGTGGACAACTACAAATACCTAGGTGTCTGGTTAGACTGTAAACTCACCTTCCAGACTCACATTAAGCATCTCCAATCCAAAATTAAATCTAGAATCGTCTTCCTATATTGCAACAAAGCCTCCTTCACTCATGCTGCCAAACATCCTCGTTAAACCCTCGTAAAACTGACTATCCTACCGAACCTTGACTTCGGCGATGTTACAAAATAGCCTCCAACACCTACTACTCAGCAAACTGTATGTAGTCTATCACTGTGCCATCCGTTTTGTCACCAAAGCCCCATATACTACCCACCACTGCGACCTGTGTCCTCTCGTTGGCTGGCCCTCACTACATATTCATCGCCAAACCTACTGGCTCCAGGTCATCTATAAGTATTTTCTAGGTAAAGCCCCACCTTATCTCAGCTCACTGGTCACCATAGCAACACCCACCCGTAGCATGCGCTCCAGCAGGTATATTTAACTGGTCATCCCCAAAGCCAACACTTCCTTTGGCCACCTTTCCTTCCAGTTCTCTGCTGCTAATGACTGGAACAAACTGCAAAAATCTCTGAAGCTGGAGTCATATCTCCCTCTCTAGCTTTAAGCATCAGTTGTCAGAGCAGCTTACCGATCACTGTACCTGTACACAGCCAATCTGTAAATAGCACACCCAACTACCTCATCCCCATATTATTACTTACCCTCTTACCCTCTTGCTCTTTTGCACCCCAGAATCTCTACTTGCACATCATCATCTGCACATCTATCAGTGTTAAAATGCTAAATTGAAATTATTTCGACACTATGGCCTATTTATTGCCTTATCTCCCTAATCTTACTACATTTGCATACACTATATAATGATTTTTTTCTATTGTGTTATTGACTCTACGTTTGTTTATCCCATGTGTAACTCTGTGTTGTTTTTGTCGCACTGCTTTGCTTTATCTTGGCCAGGTCGCAGTTGTAAATGAGAACTTGTTCTCAACTGGCCTACCTGGTTAAATAAAGGTGAAATAAATAAAATAAAATAAAAATTGAAATGCATTCCAGGTGACTACCTTAAGAAGCTGGTTGAGAGAACGCCAAGATCGTGCAAAGCTGTCATCAATTCAAAGGGTGGCTACTTTGAAGAATCTCAAATATAAAATATATTTTGATTTGTTTAACATTTTTTGGTTACTACATGATTCCATGTGTTATTTCATAGTTTTGATGTCTTCACTATTAGTCTACAATGTAGAAAATAGTAAAAATAAAGAAACCCCTTGAATGAGTAGGTGTGTCCAAACGTTTGACTGGTACTGTACAGTATAGCAAAAATATGTAAACATTATTAAAGTGACTAGTGTTCCATTATTAAAGTGGCCAGTGATTTCAAGTCTATGTACAGTGGGGAGAACAAGTATTTGATACACTGCCGATTTTGCAGGTTTTCCTACTTACAAAGCATGTAGAGGTCTGTCATTTTTATCATAGGTACACTTCAACTGTGAGAGACGGAATCTAAAACAAAAATCCAGAAAATCACATTGTATGATTTTTAAATAATTAATTTGCATTTTATTGCATGACATAAGTATTTGATCACCTACCAACCAGTAAGAATTCCTTCTCTCACAGACCTGTTAGTTTTTCTTTAAGAAGCCCTCCTGTTCTCCACTCATTACCTGTATTAACTGCACCTGTTTGAACTCGTTACCTGTATAAAAGACACCTGTCCACACACTCAATCAAACAGATTCCAACCTCTCCACAATAGCCAAGACCAGAAAGCTGTGTAAGGACATCAGGGATACAATTGTAGACCTGCACAAGGCTGGGATGGGCTACAGGACAATAGGCAAGCAGCTTGGTGAGAAGGAAACAACTGTTGGCGCAATTATTAGAAAATGGAAGAAGTTCAAGATGACGGTCAATCACCCTCGGTCTGGGGCTCCATGCAAGATTTCACCTCGTGGGGCATCAATGATCATGAGGAAGGTGAGGGATCAGCCCAGAACTACACGGCAGGACCTGGTCAATGACCTGAAGAGAGCTGGGACCACAGTCTCAAAGAAAACCATTAGTAACACACTACGCCGTCATGGATTAAAATCCTGCAGCGCACGCAAGGTCCCCCTGCTTAAGCCAGTGCATGTCCAGGCCCGTCTGAAGTTTGCCAATGACCATCTGGATGATCCAGAGGAGGAATGGGAGAAGGTCATGTGGTCTGATGAGACAAAAATAGAGCTTTTTGGTCTAACTCCACTCGCCGTGTTTGGAGGAAGAAGAAGTATGAGTACAACCCCAAGAACACCATCCCAACCGTGAAGCATGGAGGTGGAAACATCATTCTTTGGGGATGCTTTTCTGCAAAGGGGACAGGACGACTGCACCGTATTGAGGGGAGGATGGATGGGGCCATGTATCGCGAGATCTTGGCCAACAACCTCCTTCCCTCAGTAAGAGCATTGAAGATGGGTCGTGGCTGGGTCTTCCAGCATGACAACGACACGAAGCACACAGCCATGGCAACTAAGGAGTGGCTCCGTAAGAAGCATCTCAAGGTCCTGGAGTGGCCTAGCCAGTCTCCAGACCTGAACCCAATAGAAAATATTTGGAGGGAGCTGAAAGTCCGTATTGCCCAGCGACAGCCCCGAAACCTGAAGGATCTGGAGAAGATCTGTAGGGAGGAGTGGGCCAAAATCCCTGCTGCAGTGTGTGCAAACCTAGTCAAGAACTACAGGAAACGTATGATCTCTGTAATTGCAAACAAAGGTTTCTGTACCAAATATTAAGTTCTGCTTTTCTGATGTATCAAATACTTATGTCATGCAATAAAATGCAAATTAATTACTTAAAAATCATACAATGTGATTTTCTGGATTTTTGTTTTAGATTCCGTCTCTCATAGTTGAAGTGTACCTATGATAAAAATTACAGACCTCTACATGCTTTGTAAGTAGGAAAACCTGCAAAATCGGCAGTGTATCAAATACTTGTTCTCCCCACTGTATATGTGGCAGCAGCCTCTAAGGTGCCTAGTGATGGCTATTTAACAGTCTGATGGCCTTGCGATAGAAGCTGTTTTTCAGAAGAGAAGTGGTCATAGTTGGAGGTAAGATACTCAAGTAAGAGAGTGGTGTGGAGCCTTCCTCTCTTTCCTTCCTCAAATAACTCTACAGCACCTTCTTTGTTTGAGCGACGGTCTTAGATTTACAACGAGAAATATTGGGAGACTGAAGCGCTAGCAATAATTGCCTTGCAGAGGTGAAGAGCACACCTCCATGATACCAATTGCTGATTGCCTATGAGAGGAGAAACCACTCCCCCTCCAATACAGCCACTGATTACGAAGACGACAACAGTCGCAAATTGCCCTGCCCCTTAATCCTGGTTGAGGTGTCAACAATCATCTGCAAATTAATAGCAGTCAGCAGTTCATGCACCACGTAGGCTACAGGGAAGACAGGCAGTACTCTATCATTTGAGAGTGGGGTAATTTCTAGAACAAAGGGGGCCTAATCTTGTAAGGATCAGACAAACACAGAAGAGAAGTGGTCGTAGTTGGAGGTCAAAGGTCACTACTTAGCAGGCTGTGGTAATCCTGCTAGTAGCCTTCTAGTAAGCCTTGTTTGGCACTCACCTGATTTGGCACTTGACCAACAACAATATCTACAGCTCAATAAATTTTCACCATTATCATAATGGAGGGAAAGATTATTTTATCTCGCACACTGTTTAGAGAATGCAGCATACATCACTAAAATTTGTTAACAACAGTCAACCGCCTTTACAAATGTTAGATGTACTTATGTCAGGTCTGTACTGTGTCCTACCATGAGGTCATCTCTGTGTACTGTGACTGTACTAACCCTGGTTGGCTTGTTCTCCTCTGCAGGGCAGTCTGGACAACATCAGCATAATCTTGGTCTGCTTCCCTGGCGCCCCCCAGCTCTCAGCAGAGGCACTACACCAGGAGGCAGCGCTTGAAGACCTGCTGGAGTCTAAAGTGGCAGGTGCAGTATTGTGGCGGTCGTTGTGAGGATAATTATATTCACTCACTTCAGTTTATCCAATTTAACCCCAAATCAGTTTACAACAAGATTTACACTACTATAGTTGGGTCATTCCACAAATTAGGCACCTTTGAGTACCTAAAAACACCAACACTCTGTCATAAAGAGCACGTTAAACTTAATAAAAAACACGTTTTCCCATCTCAAGAGGTTAAATAAAAGAAATACTATAGTAAGTGCAAATAAAGTAACAGTGTTGACAACTTCTTAAATCAGCCATAAATCCCCTTGTGACAGAAGGAATAGAAGCTTGTTGTGTACAACAAGGAGGGGCGATTGAATGCAATCTTCACCCCAAAACAGTTCTGGGAAAAAATGTCTAGCCTGTCTGTTCATAGCTAACAGGGTTGATGTGGTGTGATCGACCCGCTCAGTTTTCCACCACGAAACATCAGAAAATGGCCAAAAAGAGTAGAACCAGCTCACCTGCTTTTACACTGTGATATATCTATTAGATGTTCAATACTTCTTTTGAAAAAGATATTAAAACAAGAGTTCAGTTCAAGTAACAGTGTTGACAAAATGCAACAAAATAACTAGGGCTTTGCAATGATGGTGACAATTTTGAGAAATATTGGGGTTAAGGGGGTTAAAATAGTCCTATAAGTCACAGAGGATGCTTAAAAGGACATGTACAAATGCTGAATTTCTGGCACTTTAGCAAGTCTTTGTTAATATAAAAAATCTGATTTATTCAATTGTCCATGTGGTCTGTATTAAAGGCAACTTCATTTAATATAACAGGCTTTTAACATTCAATATCTGTGCACAATTTCTACTTCAAATATCAAAGGAATGCAAAAGGAACTCATTTTGTGGAGTGAAACAGTTCATTGACACAGAGAGGGCAGGTGCACTATTGTCAAGTACGCTACATGTATAATTTCAATCATTGTTTTTCTTTTAACTACTCCCCTCTTCCCTTTTGATAGAGATTTATGAGGAGCTGAGTTCCCAGGGGGAGGATCCTGACCTGCTGTCTGTCCTCACTGTGCTGGCAAACACTGATGTCCCAGGTTTACCACCTGGAGGCGGTCTGCAGAGCAAGTAAGTGAATCTGAGTGCATTGTGCCAAAAGTTAATTACAGCGCAATAGGTACTAAATAACAAAGTGCAATAAGGATCCTCTGAGTAGAGAGACACTGCTTGTCCTCAAACCTGTTTCCTGTGTGTTGCAGAAGGAACTGTATCATCTCTGCCTATTACGAAAAGAAAGAGGCACACAATCCTACTACACCTAATGTAAGGGTTTGTATTTATATCAAACTATCTTAGTTACTATACCAATACTACGTCATCTCTGAGCGGGTCAGTATTTATGCACAATCACTTAACAGCAGTCCACATTTTTCTCCAGGGGCTTGGTGTTTCTGAGAAGCTCGTCTAGGCTCTGTTGTCTGGGAACCGTCTCAGGAACACAACCAATGACAAAATAAAAACTGTTTTCATTATGTGGCAATTCAATCAATCACAAAAGGGAAACTGAGGAAGGAATATTGTCGCATCCCTCCTGCCAAGCAACATCCTGACGTGACAAGTAAAATGCAATTTGTGAACTATAGATTTTATATTTCTACAATATAGGGAACATTTTATTTTATAGGACCTGACACTTTTAAACTCAGAGATTCTGGCTCAGCAATATGATCCAGTAGTTGACAACCCATCTGACATATATTTATCCCATATGGATAACAATGTCAAATTCTAATTGTTATATTCTTTAAAAAAGGAATTCAATGAGGTAAAATTAGCACCAGTATTCTTTGCACAACTTCTATAGGTATGGATTTCAGGTTGATGTTTAGTGATGAGTCATCAAACCTCTCTCTCTCTCTGTCCTGTGTTTGGTCTGGTTGGCATGACCTGTACTGTGCTGCCTTACCGACCTTGATGACAGTAGATTTAATAACATGTTACAGTGATATGACCAAGACAAACCCAAGAAAGGTCAGTAGATTGATGAATGTGTTAATGTATTATCATATGTGATTTAAATGAGTATGTACTTTACTTACTTACTGTGTAGTGTGTATAGACACTACATGTTAAAAGTCATGACTGTTTTCAGCCTAAATAAAGATGATTTGACTGAATAAGAACTTGCAGAGAATTTACTAGAGAGCACCACAGCATCCACTTACATCTCCATCAAGTGGCTTTCAACTACATATTTATAATGACAAATATTTTGATAGTTAACGTGGTTAACTAATATGCCAGATCATTAAAGGTTTTACTGTGTTTTAAATTATTACTGCCGGATGGTAAATCACAGACAACGAAGAGACTTCATTTCATTTATGTCCACCAGGAAGAGTTGTCTCTCAATACAAAAGTGTTCAGCCTTCTTCTTTTTGAACGTTCCTGTTTAAAAGTGTGCTATGAAACACCTTGGTGAGGATAATATGGTACATGATGTTCATGTTGTAAAGAGATAAGTATGCATGATCAAGGTGACTCTTGAGGGAATATCTGCATAGGTGTGAGGGGCCCTGATCAGTTAGGTACTGTTAAAATGAACACAGAAAATTGGCAATCCATAAAAATTGGATGAGATAGTCACACTCTCACACCGTTTATTGACATAAATACCTTTCCAAATGCTATATTTGATTAAATGTGCTTTCTTTCAATATCCTATTTGTCAGAGTTATCTTGATGATTGCATTGCATTTTAATGTGACCTCCATCTCAGCCATCAGAAGATGAAGAGGTTTTATCTTCCTTTTACAGCTCTCATACTGTGTGTCTGAGGGCTTTCTATCTAATTAACGCAACACAATTGAAATGTGATACATATTCAACAGGTTCTCTAGCAGAGCCCTAGACATTAGGTGACTGAGGATACAAATACAGAATATGGGTAAATTTCTATGTTCACTGATGCCACCCCACGCAAATCCATTGTGTTGTGGAGGAGCTCAGGACACATCTGAAAGGCTCTCATAAATCAGTGGGTCTCCTCCAGACCCCCTCCACATCTCCATACTCCACACAAAGCCTGATTGCGTTCAGCATTGCATTCGAGCCAATCACTTGAGCCTCTCAAACCCTCTCCAGACATATGCTGTTGAAATGGAAGGTGTCTGTCCACCGCATCTCCCCACAGAACCAAACGGGATCATTCTGTCTCAGGAGATCAGTGATCGTCATGAATGTCTGGCATTCTGAGAAGCTGTCAGACAGAACAGAGGTATGCTGTGGGCTATAATCATGTCTACAACTAGAAATCTAGCTAACCTCAATATGATTTACATTGAAAACAAATTTGGCAAATATGTATGGCCAGCTGTAGCATCCAACTGTTCTGTTTCACTACTGTTTGATCTACAAACAATGCTCATTCTGAGGATGAAACGTTGCTAGTTTTTTTTAGACATAACAGGAGAAGATCCAGCATCCAGTCTAGCTCCAGTCATATTTCAATAACCCAAACAAAACAGTGCTTTATTTCTGAGTTGGTGTGAATAGGTTTGGTTGGGGTCAGGTGGGACTACCTGTCCACACTGGTCTCCTGCAGGCGGTTGTTCATAATGGCGAATGCACCCACCCCCCCAGAGAAGCCATTGTGGCGAGGAACGTGGCTCTGCCTGGGGCCCTGCTGGGCTGTCTCACACAGCTGCTTCTGCAGCAGTGCCAAAGACACCTTATTGGACGCTGTGAAGTCATTCACCGAAATCATCTCCCCAGAGAGACGCCGGCCCCCAGCGACCCCGTCCACCCCCGCTCCGGCATCCGTCTCGCTGTCACACACTGTCTCCACCGAGGCGTCAGTGTAGCGATGTCGCCCTGTGGGGACTTGGGACGGGGTGGGCTGCACGGCGTTGTGTTTGAAGTGCTGCTGGCGGAGTCGTGCAGGTGGAGGCCTCAAGCCAGAGTGCTTTTTATGGAGGCAGGGGCAGCAGACCCGCCTGCGGAGGCCTCTCTTAGGGCACGAGCAGGGACAGCGTCGGCCTGGACAAGCCAGCCGGGCCAGTATCCAGTTGAGAGTCTGTTTGATGATGATGGAGATGACGTTGAAGAGCGAGTAGATGCAGCACACGCCCATGAGGATGAAGAGGCAGTTGCCCAGGCGATAGGCTTCCTGGGCCTCATAGTGCTCTCTCTGGCTGCTCACCAGGTCCCCGAAGCCGATGGTGCTGAAGGCCACGAAGCAGAAGTACAGGGAGTCCATGTAGCTCCAGTCCTCCATGGAGCAGTACAGAGAGGAGGCGCTGCAAGCGATCAGCACAGACGCCACCCCCAGGATCAGCATCACGTAGTAGACAGAGGGCTTCCAGCCCTCCAGACTGTCCTCCTCACTGCGGGGCTCCTCGGCCCCTGACACAGCCCCCAACCCCGAGCGCCTCATCCTCCGCTCGTGGCACCAACGCATGATGTAGGCCAGCATGGTGATGATCCTCTCCAGGAAGAGGTTGAAGAAGAGAATGGTGGCGGCACAGCCGATGAGGCCGTAGAAGATCAGGAATATCTTACCAGGGATGGTAGCTGGGGTGTTCATACCAAAGCCTGGTGGGAAAGAGTACAAAAGAGAAGGGTCAATGTGAAAATTGTTTGTCAATTAAGTGCCCCTACAGTTGTTCTTAATTAGCACTACATAATTAGCACTACTATGTCGAGATGACAAAAGACGTGGAGATATTAGCATTGATATTGATATCAGCATTTTGGCTTCATGCTATGAATGTAGCTGATATTAGTGAGGGATAATCATTTCAGAGTACTGGGTACTTCCAAATTATGTTAACATAAACAAAAAATAAGGGAGACTGAATGAGTCATGAAGACAGGAGCTGAGGGAGAGAAGGGATGAGATGGCAATCCTGTTGTCTGTTAAAAATGGGGGCATTGTTCAGTCATGAGTAGTGATCACATTGAAAAAGTCATAGTGAAGCAAATCAACCTCACATGCCAACATTTAATTGAAATTAAACTAATTTGACAATAGTGTCTCGGAGTCTAACCGATCATCCATCTAATCCCCGTAGCCTCCTCTCCTCTCTCTTCACCCCCATCATCTACTCAATACGTCCTCTACATTATACTGTGTATCAGTTGAGACAGTTGTGTTCGGATGTTTGCATCTACATGACAACAAAGAATTGCATCTTTAATACCCTGACTCTGACCCTCAACGAAAGCAGCTGTCCAACTCACCGATGGTGGACACCACCGTGCCGACAAAGTAGAAGGCTCCAGAGAAGTCCCAGCGGGGCCTAAGAGCGTCCACTCTGATCCCGGCCCCGTTGGCCTCTTCATACTGGCGCAGCAGCGCGTGCAGTGCTCCCAGGCTCACCCGGTGGCTCAGGGTAAAGTTGGCCAGCTGCTGGTCCCAGAGGAGGCGGGCGCGGAGCTCGGAGGGGCGCTCCAGGGCGGAGAACACAGCTGCCCCACACAGCAGATAGAGCAAGATGAGCCCTGCCAGCAGGCAGAAGCGGGCATTGTCCTCATTGAGGGGCAGGGGGCAGCAGCCACCATCCCGTTTACGAGCCATGAGTGCAGCTGGCCCGGCACAGATACACGAACCACCGCACTAACATACACTGCCTGTCTGAGCCTGCCTTATTAACACCACTCAGGTCACTCACTACACATACATTACATACACCAAACTACCACACACACACACAAACACACACACACAACACGCTTAACAATCCCTAATGTGCTAAAGCAAACTGGGTACCCACACAGAGAACCTACACACACAGCTGGCCCCCAAGGCCAGAGGACGTTGATGGTTGGTCCATCCAGAGCTCTCTCAATGTGGTGTAATGTCCTGAGTGGTCATTCACGTTCCTTATGAGTTCCGAATCTGATGAACAGTTTCACAGATTGTCAGCTGTGTGATGATGTGCCCACTGATAGAAGAGAACTCCTGACTGTTTGGTCACTGTGTAAGACTCTGGAATCCTGCACTGGTCTGTGAACAAGATATCGGTACCAGTGGGCAATTCATTTGGTATTGGCATTGTTTTCAATCAACAAGTACAAATCATTTCCCCATCTTTTCTCAAAATGTGTATATAAATTTACTGACATCTGTCGTGTAAAGTAAAACCATCATGAACCACTAGAGCTCTTTACTATGCCTGAAAATCAAAAACATCACAAAAGCCTACACTTCTCATAGTTTGGATCTTTGTTTTTGTTACATGAAATGTTCATAAGGCTCTTTGATAATTAATATCATATATTATCTGAAATATAAAGAGAGACAAAACATACCTGATTTTATATATCTTGATTAATCCGATGATTCCACAATTTATTCAAACAGTTTTTGCCCATCGTCATGGTGAGACTTGATCTGCGGTTCGAGGTAGCCTATCTGCGCTGGGTACACATTTCCGAGGATCTGATGATCAGTGACAATGGAGATGGGGGAGATGTGGAGAAGCAATCTGATCCGTAAATGTTGCCATCACAGACTTAAATATATTCGTTGTTTAAGTGTGTGTGTGTGTGAGAGAGTGAGAGAGAGAGGGAGAGGTAGGGAGAGAGAGAGGCAGAAAGAGAGAGACAGGGAGAGAGAGAGAGAGAGAGAGAGAGAGAGAGAGAGAGAGAGAGAGAGAGAGAGAGAGAGAGAGAGAGAGAGAGAGAGAGAGAGAGAGAGAGAGAGAGGGGAGAGGCAGGGAGAGATCAGAGGGATAAAACCCATGTGTGCAAGCATACCTTGATTGGTGTAATAATCGTTTCTTGATTTTAGAAGCTTTTCTATTCAGGTCCTCCAACCTGTAATCAACATTCAATCTAGCATTTCCTCCTCACTGGGCAGTGAGACTGGTGGTCTTCAATATATTATTGATATGCAAATATCTAAACTGATTAAAACACTGGATCTGGACTGTAAACTGATTAAAACACAACAACTTCTTATTCAACAGCTCAATTCCTTTTAGAGAAAGTTTTGCATGGTATTTATCCCTGCAACATCTGATTGCAAATGTGGCGTTTGAAGTGGTTCACAGCTTATTGATGATACTCTTATCAGGAGTTTACCAAGTGATTAACTAAGTATATTTTTCAGACAACCAGCATACAATGTATGTTCTCCTCTCTCCTTCGTTTCTGTCCCAAATGCCTCAGTTATAAGTCCTCTCTGTTGTAGGTTGTGTGGGAAGGATGGCTTTGTTCTCTTTTGTGTTTGTCTGTCTGCCTTTAATCTTGGATGAGGGCTGAGGGGTACTAGAGGGGCATGGCTTCATGCTAGGACACTGGAGCACTGAGTGTCCAGGTGCAGAAGAAAGAGGCTGTGCATGAAAGAGTGACACCTGCATTTACACCTGCAAAATATCCTTCAGCTAACTCTTCTTCTAGTGATTTCAGATCATATATCAGTGTGTGTAGTCAAGCTTATTTTAAGAGCATATGATGTTTAGTGCTGTAGTCTTGTGTTCATTAGCCTATTTTAAGACCATATGATGTTTAGTGCTGCTGTCTTGTGTTCATTAGCCTATTTTAAGAGCATATGATGTTTAGTGCTGTAGTCTTGTATTCATTAGCCTATTTTAAGAGCATATGATGTTTAGTGCTGTAGTCTTGTGTTCATTAGCCTATTTTAAGAGCATATGATGTTTAGTGCTGTAGTCTTGTATTCATTAGTCTATTTTAAGAGCATATGATGTTTAGTGCTGCAGTCTTGTGTTCAGTAGCCTATTTTAAGAGCATATGATGTTTAGTGCTGTAGTCTTGTATTCATTAGCCTATTTTAAGAGCATATGATGTTTAGTGCTGTAGTCTTGTGTTCATTAGCCTATTTTAAGAGCATATGATGTTTAGTGCTGTAGTCTTGTGTTCATTAGCCTATTTTAAGAGCATATGATGTTTAGTGCTGTAGTCTTGTGTTCATTAGCCTATTTTAAGACCATATGATGTTTAGTGCTGCTGTCTTGTGTTCATTAGCCTATTTTAAGAGCATATGTTGTTTAGTGCTGTAGTCTTGTATTCATTAGCCTATTTTAAGAGCATATGATGTTTAGTGCTGTAGTCTTGTGTTCATTAGCCTATTTTAAGAGCATATGATGTTTAGTGCTGTAGTCTTGTATTCATTAGTCTATTTTAAGAGCATATGATGTTTAGTGCTGCAGTCTTGTGTTCAGTAGCCTATTTTAAGAGCATATGATGTTTAGTGCTGTAGTCTTGTGTTCATGCTGCTCTATTTGCATCCATTCTTTTTCTGTCTTCAATTTTTCATGTAGCACTTACCACACATATCATGCATTGTGCTATGGACAGAATGAAACATGGCAATGTCCCTAAATCACAACCCACTCTTTATCTTTTGGCAAAAACCTGATGTATGAAGTCTAGGTCATATGAATGAAGACATGAGTTATCTTTTGTTCAATAATTTGCCTAAAAAGCATCAGAACAGTCTCCCTTTAAATCAGTGGTGTAAAACACTTAAAAATATTTAAGTAGTTTTTTAGGGTATCTGTACTTTACTTTACTATTTATATTCTTAAGAACTTTTAATTTTATTCCACTACATTCCTAAAGAAAATAATGTACTTTCTACTCTATACATTTTCCCTGACAACCAACAGTACTCATTACATTTTGAATACTTAGCAGGACAGGAAAATGGTCCAATTCATGCACTTATCAAGAGAACATCTCTGGTCAAATGCTTCATTTGTAAATGATGAGTGTTGCAGTGTGCCCCTGGCTATCCATAAATTAAAAAACACAAGAAAATCATGTAGTCTGGTATGCTTAATACAGCGTTTTTAATGTGCACGTTTTGGTTTTTTCCCTAACACTACACAGCTGATTCAAATTATCAAAGCTTGATGATTAGTTGATTATTTGAATCAGCTGTGTAGTGCTACGCAAAAAAAAAAAAAAACGTGCATCCCTTGGGGACCGAGTTTGTGAAACCTTGTAAGGAATTTAAAATCATTATACGTTTACTTTTGATAATTAAGTATATTTCAGCATTTACATTTACTTTTAAAACTTAAGTATATTTAAAACCAAATATTTTTTGACTTTTACTCAAGTAGTATTTTACTGAGTGAGTTTCACTTTACCTTGAGTCATTTTCTATTAAAAGGTATCTTTACTTTTACTCAAGTATGACAATTGGGTACTTTTTCCACCAATGCTTTTAATATACATTCATTACAATAATTAAAATAAGGCAATATGTATCATATTAGAAAATAGACAAAGACAACATACAATTGACAACAATTATATCTACCTTAAATAAGGCTATATACACCGAGTGTACAAAATATTAGGAACACTTTCCTAATATTGAGTTGCACCTTCTTTTGCAGTCACAACAGCCTAAATTCCTCAGGGCATGGACTTTACAAGGTGTCGAAAGCATTCCACAGAATGCTTCCCACAGTTATGTCAAGTTGATTGGATTCTTGATACACACAGGAAACTTTTGAGTGTGAAAAACAAAGCAGCGTTGCTGTTCTTGACACACTCAAACCAGGTCGCCTGGCACCTACTATCATACCCCGTTCAAAGGCACTTAAATATTTTGTCTTGCCCATTCACATACTCAATCCGTCTCAAGGCTTAAAAATCCTTCTTTAACCTGTCTCCTCCCCTTCATCTACACTGACTGAAGTGGATTTAACAAGTGACACCAATAAAGGATCATAGCTTTCACCAGGATTCACCTGGTCAGACTATGTCATGAAAAGAGCAGGTGTTCCTATACAGTATTATACAGTCAATTAACTAATCCAGGGATGGGCAACTTTGATGGGGGTGGGGGGCCACAAAAAATCTGAACTCATCATGAGGGGCCACAGTTTTACAGCTAATTTCCTGCAATTCTACACATTTTGCCATAGGGTGGAGAGAAATGTTTGCAGTTTTTAATATGATATCTGAGTGAGATGACTAACAAAGTAATTCAACCATGATAAGTTTAGGGGGGGGGGGGTTGATCTGGGGGACATTAAAGGGGCCACCAGTTGCCCATCCCTGAACTAAACAGACCAGAGCCAGCTGTTATTGCATTGGTGCCTAGTCAACCCGTTAAGCAGACCGGAATGGACCATTTTTTCAATGGTAAACGGCATCTTTCATTTATCCACCATCTTTGCTTCTGCTTCTAGTTCATGTGCTGAGATCTACCCATATTACCGCCACCTAGCGGCTAAAGCAAGAGCCTTACATATTGAGCTGTCAAGATTATGACCCAATCTCAAATGGAACCCTAGTGAGAATCTGAATTGCATTTCCTCCTCATGTCCTCTCTCCTCACACCCATCTGACCTTCTCCTCCAATGGGTTTTGAGAATGAGGCGAGAGGACACGAGGAGTCAAGGAAATGCAATTGAGATATCCCCCTATAGTAGACCCTACACACTTGAGATCTGAGAGGATTTGACAGGTGCAACCAATATGCTAATAGCTACACCTTGCCCTCTCATATGCTAGGTTGAAGTTTCACCATATTGCTTATACCAACCAAATAATTTCAGATTTCCACAAGTGCATAGGGAGTAGGGTCAAGGGTTCCATTTGGGATTGGGCTGTTAGCTTGAGTTACTTTCTGGTTCTGACAGTCAATATCAAAATTACTCAGGCATTTCTAATTTGTGTGATGCCACCTGTGAGTGGAAGGTAGCCTAGCAGTTAGAGCGTTGGGCCAGCTACTGAAACATCGCTGGTTTGAATACCCAAGCCAACAGGGTGAAAATTCTGTCGATGTTCCCTTAAGCAAGGTACTTAACCCTAATTTGCTCCAGGGGTGCCATACTACTATGGCTGACCCTATAAAACAACATATTTCACTTCACCTATCTGGTATATGTGACAATACATGTTTATTTACCGTACATTTCATAAGCATTATATAATGCCATTACTTGACCTCTTGTGACACGTAAGCATATAATAGTATTAGCTAGACCTTTAAAATAATAGTCAAATTCACTTCTCATACTGATCATATCATCTTTAATCCAAAACACTCAACAGGTTAATGTAGCTAGATGAAAGTATTTTACAACAATGACCAGAGCAAATGGTCTGCTCAACCCAACAAACTCACTGGCCAGAGACTGTTTTAAAAATGTTCATCCTCATCATCAGTGGTGTCCACCTCTCTGACAGAGGACAATAGTGCCGTCATACAGTTCAGATCCATGGCCATTGCTTAGGACAATGACTGCACTTACTCAGCTGCAGATTGAAAGGAGTAGTAATCTGAATAGTGATTTATTAATGTAATTACATAGTGGATGCTGATGTATCCAGCTAGAGGTAGCGACAACAGAGGCTGTAGAGAAGGAAATGGTTTTGGTCATCTCTCTGCTTTAGGTTTGGAGAAAGTTCCTAGTTGCTTTGTGTTCACATCTTTCAACTGGTCTAGCTGTCTCTGTCCGCGCCGGTAAAGATATTCTATGTGCATGACATCAGTCTTCTTGATGTGGGAGTTCTCTCGGAACTCATCCCGGATCCTGGGTAGAAAGCCTGGCTTGTCCTGGCCAGCACGCAGGAACTGGCGGTACAGAGACAACACCTGTTTCTGCAGCTTACTGTGGCGTACCATGGTGTGGAACACAGGGCACCAGCAACACAGATGACCAGGGAAGACGACTGACCAGAGGATAGAGAATGAAGCAGCCTCACCGTCACAACACATGCATCAGGGTGTAGATGAAGTGTCTCCTACACCTATGGGAGAAAGACATCATAGTGACTGGTGAAATAATGATATTATCTGGCCATGTTAGTTGTCATTATAAATATTATCTTATGGTTATAGGTGTGTTTCTGAAGAAACACTATACGGTCCTAAATAATTTATTAGCCTCATGATGATAGCCCATGAAACCAATATCCCTGATGATAAATAAACTCAGTATGGACAGTCAGGGACCCGAACTCATCCCAGACAGTGGACAGTAACATTACCGGAACAGTATTATATGAGTGAGTCACATCAATAAAACTTCTAGCTAGTGGCTAACCTACACAAACCACAAAGTTGAACACTTTACAAGACATTCCACATACAGGCTGATACTAAAACACCACAATATGGTTTAAAGTCAAGTAGCTAGATACTAGCTAGCTAGTCGAATTTACTGGGCTAGAACTGCTAGCTAGCTAACCTGCAAACTAACATACCTTGACAGTCAGTATCAACTTCGAAAATACAGTAACTTTGCCTGCATTTGATAGTGAAATGCGTTTCATATCAAGTGTGAACCTCCCGTTAAAAACCTGTTTACCACTTAAACCGTTTGATGAACATATTGCTAAAACACTAGCTCGCTAACACAGCACGACCTTCATGATAACTCATGTTAGCTATGTATCAAAGACAGTACAGTATGAAGATAGGCCAAAACTGCTTCCCCATATCAGACTTCTAGGCGATGTCACAGCGACGTTTGCTAGCTAAACTCATGCGTATAAATACGTCATGTGCAGGCGGGTCATTCCTCTCTTGCGGTGCGATGTGGCACTCAAAACTTTTGGAGAAAAAAATGTATATGTATTTTAAATAGTATTCTAAGAGAAAATGGGCATGTTTGACTTTCACAAAAACAAATTGGTCAAGCTCAGGCACTTACAAAAATATTGGGTGCATTTTCCAATTTGTTAGGTGCATAATCCTAACAGGGTGGAACCTAACAGGGTGGGAATGTTGAGCCTAAATTAGCCATAGCTCTGTGAGTGAGCAAGATTGAGCTGGCTAGCAAAATGGTGAACACTTTAACAGGATTTTAACTTCTCTATCAAACATATTTACATTTTCTCCATAATTTAGCCTAACATAGTGGACATTTATGAGTGGGACATACAGACTAACAACTGAGTGTTTATATTTATTTAGTTTTGCACAATAGTTTTCCCACCAAAGAAATTACGACACTTCCTAAATGTGATGTCATTGTAGGAAGGGGTTGTTTTCTTAAATGGAGAATTACAACAAACAGGGAAAGTGATCAGTGAAAATCGTAAATAAAATAATAAATACAATAATTATGAAAAATACTTTATTGATGAAAGAGACTTTAACTAGGACTATAAAATAATGAAGAAAGATTAGAATTTGTATTATTATTTTATGGCATATTTATTGTGGAAGTAGATAACTGGGGACAAAAACCAAAAACGCCAACATTCACTGACAATTTTTTTTGCATAAAACTCCCTTTCAGGATCCATATTTTTATGTTTTTTTTAAGGTTAAGGACACCTGGCCTTATATTTAAAGCCTTCTGTAATCTACATATTACACTAAATAAGAACTGATATTTCCTGGGGACAGAAAAGGTACCGAAAAGTAGGAATGACCCAGGACATCAAATCAAAGGCACTCCGTCGATATAAAGTTGTTTTTGATGAAAATGAAAACGTGTCAGTTTGTCACTTTCACGAGGTTGGCGTAATAACATGTTAAACTCGTTGAGTCATTGGCTCAAATCTACGTTGTGCCTTTAGATTTCGAGAAAATTAACAACTAACGAACCATTTTTCACTTCTCAAACCCCGGCCTGTGCTGATTTTCCCAAAAGCATTGTAGCACTAAAATTATCTTTCGTTTATTGAGTTTCAATGGATTCAAGATGGCTAGTGCTACGATACCTTTGCGAAACCCAGGCCTGGTCTGTTTCGCAAGCGTTCCCGGAAGTCTCGCGATGTTGCGCCTCTGAGTTTAGAAACTCTGTGTTTAAATGTTAATGTTACGAAAGCCAAAGGCGACGGAACTGTTGCGTTGGGTGTTAGTTACACTGCCCTCTATTGGCTTGGATGTCTCACCTCACAATTCTGTTGTCAGCTTAGTACAGGCTCAAATGTTGGGGTTCCATCAGCTTAGTACAGGCTCAAATGTTGGGGTGAACTTAACATGTTTCAACAAATTTCTCACACATGAAATTAAACAAATCAAACAAGTTTATAATCTTTATTTAGGAAAACATTCTGTGTGGAATTCTATGCAAGCAATCCTTAATTTCATATACATTTTTCATACAGTTCAATAATAATACAAACATAATTAAAGTATGAGGCGATGGCAGATAGTAGTGCAATACAATATTGGGTTGAGGGTTGAAGTACAAAATAGCCTCAATCAATCTTTCACATAGGAGATGGCATGACTCCAATGGAAGCCCGGGTGCATGCCTGTTGTGCATGAACCATTCTGAGTGTTTTGTTTCTTTCGGCAAAACAATTATAAGACATGTTGGCTAGCAGAAATAGACTGTCAGCCAGGCTATGTAACAACACTGTGACAGTTACAGCATCCATTCACACAGTCTGGTTCATTCAGTATAATAATGTTGTCACTGAGTTTGCTGTAGCAAGTATTGCGCATAAAATAGTTTCTTATTATGCATTATTAGATTCTGCTGGCTGACAACTTATCATGTGAAAGCCATTGTTGTGCTACAATTGAGGATGCATACAGTACACAATAATCATACTTTTCAATTCAGTTATTATCGCTTTTTGACCAGTTAACTGGTGGATGCGACTCTTTCAGTATACAAATACTATGTGACACATTGGCACTGAACCTAGTATTACTTCTAGATATATATCTCTACATATCGTAATGCTCAATATACAAAGTCATACCAATACATTTGATTCATCTTTATCTTCATCCTAATACATAGTACATGTATTTCTACAAACAGAGTTGGAACTGTTGGGTCTATGTAGGAAGCATAACTTCGCATTACTTGCATAAGCTACTATAAAATACTTCAGAAAGTATTCATACCCCTTGACTTATTTCATATTTTGTCGTGTTACAGCCTGAATTCAATATGGATTAAATCGAGGGATTTTCTCACCCATCTACACACAATACCCCATAATGACAAATTTTAGCAAATGTATTGAAAATGAAATACAGAAATATCTAATTTACACAAGAATTCACACCCAAGTCAATACTTTGCACCTTTAGCAGCGATTACAGCTGGGAGTCTTTCTGGGTAAGTCTCGAAGAGCTTTGCACTCATGGATTGTACAATATTTTCACATTATTCTTTAAAAACTTATTCAAGCTCTAGACAGCCATTTTCAAGTCTTGCCATAGATTTCCAAGTAAATTTAAGTCAAAACTGTAACTCGGCCACTCAGGAACATTCACTGTCATCTTGGTAAGCAACTCCTGTGTAGATTTGGCCTTGTGTTTTAGGTTATTGTCCTGCTGAAAGGTGAATTAATCTCCCAGTGTCTGGTGGAAAGCAGACTGAACCAAGTTTTCATCTAGGATTTTGCCTGTGCTTAGCTACATTCTGTTTCTTTTTATCCTGAAAAACTCCCATCCTTAACAATTACATGCATACCCATAACATGATGCAGCCACCACTATGCTTGAAAATATGGAGAGTGGTACTCAGTAATGTGTTGTATTGGATTTGCCCCAAACATAACATTTTGTATTCAGTACAAAGAGTTAATTGCTTTGCCACATTTCATTGCATTATTACTTTAGTGCCTCGTTGCAAACAGAATGCATGTTTTGGAATATTTTTATTCTGTACAGGCTTCCTTTCACTCTGTCAATTAGGTTAGTATTGTGGAGTAACTACAGCGTTGTTGATCCATCCATCCTCAGTTTTATCCTATCACAGCCCAAAAAAACTCTGTAACTGTTTTAAAGTCACCATTGGTCTTATGTTGAAATCCCTGAGCGGCTTCCTTCCTCTCTGGCAACTGAGTTAAGAAGGAAGCTCGTATCTTTATAGTGACTGGGTGTATTGATACACCACCCAAAGTGTAATTAATAACTTTACCATACTCAAAGGGATATTCAATGTATTTTTTAAATTTTATTTTTCCCTTCTATCAATAGGTGCCCTTCTTTGTGAGGCATTGGAAAAACTCCTGTCTTTGTGGTTGAATCTGTGTTTGAATTTCACTGCTTGACTGAGGGACCTTACAGATAATTGTATGTGTGGGACACAGAGATGAGGTAGTCATTCAAAAATCATGTAAAACACTATTATTGCACACAGTGTGTCCATGAGACTTATTTATGCTTGCCATAACAAAAGGGTCAAATACTTATTGACTCAAGATATTTCAGCTTTTCATTTGTAATTAATTTGCAACATTTTCAAAAATATAATTCCACTTTGACATTATGGAGTATTGTAGGTAGGCTAGTGGCAAAAAAAAATCTAAATTTAATCCATTTTAAATTCAGGCTGTAACACAACAAAATGTGAAAAAAGTCTAGGGGTGTGAATACTTTCTGAAGGCACTGTTAATACACAACTATATCCCATATAATCTAGCACTTCCCAAAGCACATATTTATTGCTATATTATTACTGGACTGTCTGTCCTAAACATATAAGTGATTTTTGGGGAACAAATATGTACAGTAATGTCTGTATATCACCTCTTTATTTAGTATTTTAATCTTTTTTTGTCCACATGATCTAGCTTGAACTTCCCTCATTGGGAAACACTATATACTCTAGTGTTCACAACCTCATTTACTGAACGTATTGAGAAAAGTCACCTAATCAAGTTTATCATTCTGTTTTTGCATAAGTCTGAGTTCCACATGGATTATGGGAATGTGAGGGACAGGGTATATAAAAGGCCTCTATAATCACAATCCTAATTTCAACCGTTTTCTAGTATGGCTCCAGAATGGATAGAAAACAACAACAACAAGACTACTAGGGTATAGATTCTAGAACGAGGGATATAGGTGATGTAGAAAAAAGGCATGGTATGATAGGACTTTGATGATTGTAAATTGATTATGTGGGAGAGTGGCTGGTATTATAAAATGCATCTGGGTGATTGTGGCATAAAGTCTAAAGGATACATGTCTATGAGCAACAGTAAAGGGAGGAAACGTCAGTCAGAGTCCTATGTATTCAGCAAGGAACACTACTAGCACCTTGGTGAGGTTCTCTATAGTCTGAGAATGGATGTGTTCCGCGGTGTCCTCCAGAGTGTGCATAAAGGAAGGGAAGGGCGTTGTGATCATGTGTAGGACTGGAACCCCTGCAGGCATAGAGGGGAGTGGGTGGGAATGGCAGAGAGACAGGGGAGTGGAGAAGACAAATGAGATAGGGTAGAGTGTAGGGGATGACAGAGGTTAATAGAGGGAGAGAAAAAAAAGGCAGATGGTAGATTAAGTTCTACAGGGATAAAACTAAAGCAGAGGGAGGACACCACTCTCTGCAGATACAGTACAGTCATAAGGTTATAGTCTAATCAGCTGTGTAGATATCAGTGGCGGTTTAAGATTAAGGAGGACGCTCTTTTATGAGCATGGCCTTATTTCTATTACAGCATATTGGATGACTGTCTGTCTTTAATATTACATTCACCCAGCTCAATGTAACGTCGATATGTTTAGGCTACTACATGATACTCATATTTGCCCTATACCCATCATGAGGTTGTTACAACCTAGCCTACAAATTAAGTTTATAACGTAGGTGCAAAGGTCGAAAGACAAATTGGAGTAATGCCTGCATCTAGCTGATCTAGGGTGTAATCATTAGTCCAACAGTTGCAAAACTTAAACAAAAGTTTCTAGTGGACAAATTCAGGTAGGTCCATCCCTGTTTCATTCCGTTTTCTTCCATTTACGAAACGTTTTGCAACAGAACTGGCGGAATAAATACACCCCTGTTCACCCGCACTGTCACACCGTGATCAGTTTCACCTGTCCTTGTTATTGTCTCCACCTCCTTCAGGTGTCGCTTGTTATCCCCGGTGTATATATCCCTGTGTTTCCTGTCTCTCTGTGCCAGTTTGTCTTGTATGTTACAAGTCAACCAGCGTGTTTTTTCCCGTGCTCCTGCCTTTTCTATTCTCTTTTACTAGTCCTCCCGGTTTTGACCTTTGCCTGTTTTCTGGACTCTGTACCCGTCTGCCTGACCATTCTGCCTGCCCTGACCTCGAGCCTGCCTGCCACACTGTACCTCCTGGACTCTGAACTGGTTTTGACTTTTTGCCTGTCCACGACCATTCTCTTGCCTACCCCTTTTGGATATAATAAATATCAAGGACTCAAACCATCTGCCTCCCGTGTCTGCATCTGGGTCTCGCCTTGTGCCCTTATAAGCACACACAGTTCACTTTCATAGCAGCCACACAAACATCATCATCACATTTACACGCTCTCTTCTCATATTTTCCCTTCGCTTGTGGAGTTCAGTGCACAACACAACAGCTGTCTGTGCCCATGTGAAATAAACCTCTCCAAGCCAAACCTTCATACCATAACTGCTACACACAGCCTACATTGTTGTCACCATATTATCTAACTTCATAGTCAACATAGCTACTATAACTAACACGTTAGTAAACCCACAATCCAATCCATGTGTACAATCACGCAGTAGTGTACAACAAGCAGTTTAGCAGTTACACCGGCGGGCCCCAGTGGCAATACACTTATAAAACCGAAAGCTCACCTTGAATTGCACGTGTCGGATAGCCTTAGCCAGCTAACTAACATAAATATCATACCTCGCTGTTTGAGTCAGGTTGTTGAAGACGCTAAATTAGCTGCATTAGCTAGTGTAAGTCAAAGTGAAACTGAAAGAAAAAAATATATTTCGCTCTGCTGCTTCTCCTTAATTTTGTACAAAATTCCTTTGTTCAAAACTGTTCAACTATTGTCTTTCTCTCTCTTTGAGTCAACTACCACATTTTATGCACTGCAGTGCTAGCTAGCTGTAGCTTATGCTTTCACTACTAGATTCATTCTCTGATCCTTTGATTGGATGGACATGTCAGTTCATGCTGCAAGAGCTCTGATAGGTTGGAGGACGTCCCCCGGAAGTCGTCATAATTACTGTGTAAGTGTATGGAAGGGGGTGAGAACCATGAGCCTCCTAGGTTTTGTATTGAAGTCAATGTACCCAGAGTAGGACGGAAGCTAGCTGTTCTGCTACACCATGGTGCTACCCTACAGGCTACTGTAGTCCTTCATTGCAAAACAGTGTTTTAATCAGTTATTTGGTGACGTGAATATATTTAGTATAGTTTTACCTACAAAGGAGAACTTGCAATATGTATCTTTTTGGGTGACTTGACAAACATTTCATAGAAATGTGAGTTATAGATTTGTCATACTCTAAGAAGCGGTAGATCTGTTCTATATGCGCAATTTCTATGTTTTTTTGCGTCTTTTACTTTCGGTTTTGTACACCATCTTTAAACAGCTGAAAATACAATGTTTTTGGTTATGTAAAATATATTTCACCACAGTTTAGATGGTACAATGATTCTCTACACCAGGGGTATTCAACTCTTACCCTACGAGGTCCGGAGCCTGCTGGTTTTCTGTTCTACCTGATAATTAAGTGCACATTGCAGTGGAAATTGCTTTGAGGTCCAGAGTTGAGTTTGAGGGCTCTACACTATACTTCACATAAACTGAAATTAGGCGAACTATTCCAATTTTTGCAACCAGGAAATAGACAAGTGATTTCCGCATTGTGCATCTTTAATGTTTCACTATAAAACAAAATATGAAATTCACTGAGTAGGATGGTCCTCCCCTTCCTCCTCTGAGGAGCCTCCACTTGTATATTTTCATGGTGTACTGTTAAACAACCATCCTTGTTAGTCAGTAAATGTGCCCTCTGACCATCTACCTATCTATGTGGGTGTGCTCTCTCACCCTGCTGGAGGAATGGCACATGGTCGTCCTCCACAGGGCCCAGGTTTATGTCCTTCCTGAAGTAGCTCACCTCTCTGGGGTGGGAGGACAGCAGACCCAGCTTATGGAGCCTCCTCTCTAGCAGACGGACATGACAGCCACCGCGGGGCATGGGGGGTGGAGAAAGGGTAAGCAGAGAGGAGAGAAAAAATGATGGAGGAAGAACAGCTCATTTCAGGTGTCTTATTACTTGTGCCTGAGTGGAATTATAGCCAGATCAGCACTGCAGAGCCTGGTCCTGTATTAGCATGAGTCAGTCATCCACCTACAAAACTCTCTCTGCCTTGCTCCCTGGCTCTTTCTGTCATTCTAGTGTCCCTCTACCTCACTATCTCCATTACAATACGTTTTTGCCCCATTACGATTACAGTGAGCAATGAGCGTGATAAAAATTAATTAATTTACCTGGCAATATAGGACATTTTTGTGATACAGTATATGGAGTATACATTTTGAGAAGAGAGGTGGGGGCCGTACCTGCATATATCAGCTCATCAAACCAGCGTACAGTGTCATCAAAGTGGTTGACAAACATAGGGTCAGGGGCACCAATCAGATCCAAAAGAACAAACAGGTCCTGCCATTCAACATACAGAACACTCAGCTAAGCAAAACATTAACTGCATACTACATAAGGCTTGGCAATGGAACATTGTAACAAACACTAACAAAGCCTCACCAAAGCATGTAACAGGGTGGTATGTTCGGCTCCTGGAGGGTGAGGTGTACGGGACATTTGGTCAGCAAGGTAACGTGAGCCGTACAGAGAGTCGGAGGGGCTCGGCTGATCAAACGCCTCATTACCATCAAAGAAGACCAACTGCAAAGTCACCTGTGACTTCTACCAGAGAGAAAAACAGACAGAAAGAATGATACAGGGGTTGGAGTGATACATTTTCTTGTAATATAACATATATGCTTAGAAAAATATATATTGGTTGAGTAATATGTGACTATCATTCAATATCCTTTAAAATACATTGCTTCTGATGCCAACACGGGAGATGTCCGGTGAGTGTTAATGATGTCTGTGCCTCAACCTATAAATGTCTGCACAGTTTCATTTGGATATAAATGTTTGAATAATTGATGTGTGTGCATGGGTCAGACTCCAGATCTATAAATAGTCTGACATCCCGGGAGAGAGGCAAACACGTCAGAGGGTAGCCCAACAACACACTGAAGCCTCATCCTGTCATCAGTTTTCCGCAAATCCAACAACTTATATTCCCAGTGCAACCAGGAACGTACAAGGATCTGTCAAGTCATCACTTTCATCCTTGCCCTCTGAAGCGTACCCTTGTCCTACAGTAGCAGAGCAGACAGTATTTACCTGTTGTTTTAGCACTTTCAGGTGGAAGTCCAGAGCAGTCACCAGCTCCAGTATCATGGCACAGGGGACGGCCGCGTCGCTGGCCCCTAGGAACCTCCTGAGAGGCCCGTCGGGGGTTTTGGAAGCTGGGAGCATAGCCTTGGAGTCGTAGTGGCAGGCCAGCAGCAGACGGCGTGGGGCCGAGGGGTCCAGGACTGCCAGCAGGTTGGAGAAGGTGATAATTCCCTTTGGGGTAGCAGAGTTGAAGGAGTCGACCTCCAACGACCAACCCGCTGACAGGAACTCTAGATGGCTGTAGATATGCTGTGGCAGTCACAGAAAAAACAGTGTGATTTTAATCTAAGGACATTATTTCAGAAAACAAAATGTTAATTGATACAATAACATGTAAGACTGGGATAAAGAGACACCAGTTCCACTTTAATTACAGACGTTCTACCCTGATGTCTCTTGCTGGAGTCAGTAGAGTTCCTAACCTCACGCACCCTACGGCTGCCCCTGGTACCTGGCAGTCTCTCTACCAGGATGGGCCTCAGGAGAGAGTACCACAGTCTACCTGAATTCACCTGGCCCACCAGACGCTTGATCTGGGCCACAGTGGCCCGACGGGGGTTATGGGTCAACTGCAGAAAGGGAGGACAGCAGGAGAGAGGAGACAGTTGCAGTAGTTTTTTCACATATGCATTTTGAAAACCGTCAGTCACCAGGCAGAAAATACTGTTATTATTGAACAATCAAAGATCTGACTTGAGGTAAATTGTCTGCCATCAGTGAAGTGTATATAGTTGAACAGACTGGGTTAAGTGTTCCAGCTGGCTGGGGTATGTAGCAAGACAGCAGCACCTAAAAAGTAGGCTACTCCTTAGGCTTAGTGCAATATTGGAAAACCGGAGGCTACAGTGCAGGATCCATCACCTACCTTGTCCCTTATTAAGTCTGGCACACGAAATTGTGTGTTATCGTCCATATGAATACTGTCATCATCATCGCTTGTATCATTACTCGAGAAAGAAAATCCAAGTGTCAGAGCTATAGCCAGCATCCCACATAGGCATACGAGAAGCACCCGAACTCGGGACATCCGGAGCCGGTAGCAGCGTCCCAGTAGCAGCTTGGTGCCCGGAGAAGATCGGTGCTTCCGGGTGGTTCTCATAACTTGGAAGAACCGTTAGATTCATACAACAGTTCAGTCCGGTACAGAGCCTTTCTTAACTATGTGCGTTATAGTGCTTATGATTCCATGCTAGCGTATGGCAATGGAGAATAACGTCCATGACCGATTGAATTAATGAGGCCACTGGCTGCTTAGACTCGAGCCGAGGGTGGGCAAATAAACATGAAACCATTTATGACATCTATTATTTTCATTTAACACAATCTCATCAGGATAGGCTACAATTTAACAACAAGATACAGGCTATTTTACCTGAATGGAGCACTCACGCAGTCATGTTGGGACATACATGCAGCGACGGATCTATCCAATCAAATCTATCAACCACTGAGGTATAATAAACTATCAACGTCCGCACTAATCGCATATTGACCCCCGCCATATCGTCGTCGTTTCGTTATGGCCCCATTTTTAGTGCACACGCGGTGTTCTGTGTCTGCAGTTGGTGCAGAGCTCCGACCGCCTGCTGTGAAAATTGTACGCGAAAATGATTCAGGAGAATGCTATCAATTGATGGAAAAATGAGACTGAAAAATGTGCCTTGTTTATTTGAAAGAAATTCTAAAATTTAGACTAAAATTGAAAAAAAGTCACACATTAGCCCAAAAATATGAATTTTTATGTGTATTGTTCTATCTACATCTGTATAATTGTACATTGCTGAACGAATTAATCAATTATTGATTTATTGATTGATTTCTAGTGAACCAAACCACTGATTGGTTTGTCATGTAGGCAAAATATTTCTGCATGGTAGCATTAAAATCACATTTCTTAAAAGTCTTAGAACGTTCAATGTACCCGCTAGGATAGGTCTGTGTCTAGCCAATGACCTGCCTCGTGCGAAGGGATTGGTCTTTTCTTAACCAATGAGGTGACATGACTAGCTGGCTAGAGAACAATCATTTAAAAAATAGATAGCCAACATTCTCTTTGCTGCTAAACTTCTTCTAGGTAAGTGACTGGCCATAAATTGTCACTAACAATTATTTCCACAGATATTAATATTTTTATAGTGGCTAATAATTCAAATGTATATTTATCTTGCTTATCTCTGCTCACCCTTCATATACAGTCATTGGCTCGCCCTCGCTATCCAGCTAACCCATAAAGTTAGCTGGATTGCTAACTAGCTAGCTAACGTTATATACATTTTTCTGTGCAATTAGCTCAACGTAACTATGTTAATATATTTTAGTTAAAGCAGAGAGCAAGAGGCGACGCGTGTAGATAGACACTCGTTGGTTAAAGGCGTGAAAATAATTTGCTAGACTGATAGATGGCAAACTTCAGCTAGCTAAGTTAACTGGCTAGCAAACTAACGTTACCGCGCAAGGGACTGTGAACGTTAATTTAGCATCTTTGACGCCCCCTGTGGCAGATTTGAGCATGGCACAAGGATCCGCAGGCAGAGACGCGACTCGCAGGAAAAGGTACTTTTAGCTACTTAAATGGCCTGTTGCACGTCACTGTCAAAAAGAATGATAAAAGAGACTTGAAGACATCATGAAAATGATCTACTGTAGCTAAGTAATGGGTACATTATCTTACAGTAAGGATCAGCTGGACTGGAGCACATGCTGGAGCAACAGTCTGAAAGAGATTGCAGGCCTCCTGCCCATATCTAAGCCTAGGAATGGCCGAGGACTCACCAAGGTTTGTGCACGGACGATCTTGATTTAATTGTATTAATAGATTCCCTGTATGAGTATTTGTGTCCGTATGTGGGTGCATGGCTATAGTATGTCTGAATACAGTACGGTTACATTATGTGGGTGGGTGTTTCTGTGTGTGTTGTCTCACCTCTAATCTATCTTCAGAAGGAGACTCTGGTCCACATGCTGCGCTATTTTGACTTTCTTCAGAGTAGGATCCAGACCCTGCAGAGCCGCTTGCCCCCACATTGCATCCCCAAGCAGGAACCCGACACAGGTACAACCTCAGCCAAGCATCAAGACAAGTATAGACTACGTACCTGACTTTCATATCAATGCATTTACACTGTATGTGTGTGTGCGTGCACAGGGTCTGAGAGTGAAGAGAACACCCTCTCTGATCACTGCACCCCCCCTCACAATCTAAAGGCCAAGCGCAAATATGTTTGCAGCCGTTCCCGCAAGAGACCTGCCCCCACCTCAGGTACCAGACCCACACCTCCCCCCAACTACCCAAGACATTATGTTCAACACTGTCAAAGACTGTTGTAAGGTGACGAGAGTAGTTCTGTTAGTTACATCAAGTATGATTACAAACTGTAGTTTTGTGTGTAATAACATCACACTAACCAGAATGGTGCTTTTCTGTTTGCTTAACTCAGAGGTGAAGGCAGAGCTTCAAGTGAACAGAAGGAGGTTGTACAAATCTGTAGCCAATGGAAAAATAGTTTACCCAGAGGAGGGTGTGTCTGTCCCCATGTGGGGTGTGCATTCTGATTGGTCAGAGCTCCAGTCTAGTGATAGCCATGGGGCGTGGCCTGTGTATGACAGCGACTCCCAGCCGAGCTCCCTGGATTCAGGCTTCAGCCTAAATCAGCTGCTCCCCCTGAGAACGCCTCTGGAGGGTGAGTTAGGCTGGAGGGTCCCTCAGTGTTCCCAGGGCTATACATGACTGGTGTGTTTGTGACAAATGTTACTGAGTTGATGCCTCTGTATTTTGGTCTCCCACAGGGAGCAGTGGGACTCTGTGGACTCCATCCCCAACACAGAGAGGCCACTGCTTTGTTTGTGAGGACCGCACAGGCAGCGAGAGCATCCCATCAGGGAGCGGGGTCCTAGACACTCCAACTACGCCAATTACTGGGTGGGTTTACATCCCTGTAGCCGCATGCCTGCCCTTTTTAGTGTAACTTAGTATAGTATTCATGTGAATGTGTTTTCAACCCATATATACAGATGAAGTCGGAAGTTTGCATACACCTTAGCCAAATACATTTAAACTCAGTTTTCCACAATTCCTGACATTTAATCCAAGTAACAATTCCCTGTCTTAGGTCAGTTAGGATCACCACTTTATTTTAAGAATGTGAAATGTCAATAATAGTAGAGAGAATTATTTATTTCAGCTTTTATTTCTTTCATCACATTCCCAGTGGGTCAGAAGTTTACATACACTTAATTAGCATTTGGTAGCATTGCCATTAAATTGTTTAACTTGGGTCAAATGTTTCG
Organism: Salvelinus alpinus; assembly: GCF_045679555.1. Taxonomy (NCBI): domain Eukaryota; kingdom Metazoa; phylum Chordata; class Actinopteri; order Salmoniformes; family Salmonidae; genus Salvelinus; species Salvelinus alpinus. The sequence goes on along the minus strand of NC_092098.1, from coordinate 19,471,913 downwards.
GGTAGCCTTCCACAAGCTTCCCACAATAAATTGGGTGAATTTTGGGCCATTCCTCCTGACAGAGCTGGTGTAACTGAGTCAGGTTTGTAGGACTCCTTGCTCGCACACACTTTTTTAGTGCCCACACATTTTCTATAGGATTTAGGTCAGGGCTTTGTGATGGCCCCTTCAATACCTTGACTTTGTTGTCCTTAAGCCATTTTGCCACAACTTTGGAAGTATGCTTGTGGTCATTGTCCATTTGGAAGACCCATTTGTGACCAAGCTTTAACTTCCTGACTGATGTCTTGAGATGTTGCTTCAATATATCCACATCATTTTCCTGCCTCATGATGCCATCTATTTTGTGAAGTGCACCAGTTCCTCCTGCAGCAAAGCACCCCCACAACATGATGCTGCCACCCCCGTGCTTCACTGTTGGGATGGTGTTCTTAGGCTTGCAAGCCTCCCCCTTTTTCCTCCAAACATAACGATGGTCATTATGGTCAAACAGTTCTATTTTTGTTTCATCAGACCAGAGGACATTTATCCCCAAAAAATACGATCTTTGTCCCCATGTGCAGTTGCAAACTGCGGTTTTGGAGCAGTGGCTTCTTCCTTGCTGAGCGACCTTTCAGGTTATGTCGATATAGGACTCGTTTTACTGTGGATAGAGATACTTTTGTAACTGTTTCCTCCAGCATCTTCACAAGGTCCTTTGCTGTTGTTCTGGGATTGATTTTCACTTTTTGCACCAAAGTACGTTAATCTCTAGGAGACAGAACGCGTCTCCTTCCTGAGTGATATGACAGCTGCGTGGTCTCATGGTGTTTATACTTGCGTACTATTGTTTGTACAGATGAACGTAGTACCTTCAGGCATTTGGAAATTGCTCCCAAGGATGAACCAGACTTGTGGAGGTCTACAATTTTGTTTCTGAGGTCTTGGCTGATTTCTTTTGATTCTCCCATGATGTCAAGCAAAGAGGCACTGAGTTTGAAGGTAGGCCTTGAAATACATCCACAGGTACACCTCCAATTGACTCAAATTATGTCAATTAGCCTATCAGAAGCTTCTAAAGCATTGACATAATTTTCTGGAATTTTCCAAGCTGTTTAAAGGCACAGTCAACTTAGTGTATGTAAACTTCTGACCCACTGGAATTGTGATACAGTGAATTATAAGTGAAATAATCTGTCTGTAAACAATTGTTGGAAAAATTACTTGTGTCATGCACAAAGTAGATGTCCTAACCGACTTGCCAAAACTATACTTTGTTTACAAGAAATTTGTGGAGTGTTTGGAAAACGAGTATTAATGATTCCAACCTAAGTGTATGTAAAGATCCGACTTCTACTGTATGTGTTTCCAGGCCAGGATCACTTTTCCTGAAGGACCAAATGCTTGGGGTAATCCCACCCATGCGAGGGCGAAGGGAGCCCTTCCACAGCCCTGCTGCCACGCCCCAACGCCCTACCCTGCTCCCCCTGCTGCCGCTGTTTGGGACTGGGGAGAGTCTGAACCTCAGCCCCTCCCTCCTCACATCCCCTGCCCGGGGCCTCAGCCACTGCCTGTTGCCTGAGGGCCAGGAGGAGCTCCATGGTAACACTCCTTTTAATAACACACGCTCAATATTAAGCTGATTTAATATCATCTTATTGACCAGGGTATTGCTGCTTTATGTTGTTGGGTACAAAAGAGACCCTGCCTGCCATTGAAGTATATTTGAAGTTTCTGACTTCAAATAGATTACGGGAAGCTTGGTGTAGTGTGTAGTCTACCAAGTAGTGCAGTCTGTAAAACCTAATTGTAACTCGATTGGAAGGATTCCTCCAGCTATTAATCATATACATTCCTACTTACGTCTTCAGTTCCTGGTGCGAGAGAGAGAGTGAAACATAGCCAACAGCCAACACACACTCATCTTTTTGCAGTGCTATTCGAGGATGTTTGGGTCACCCCTAAAACGACCCACACCAAAGTCTCCTGCCTGCCCTGCCATGACCCCAATGACTCAGTAAGCCTCATAGAATCATGTTTCCACAACACAAATGTTGAGTGTATAGTATGTTAGGTACTAGTGTTGTGTTCGATATCGATTCCAGGTTTAGTATCACAATACGCGATACCAAAACGATAGAACAGTAAAAAAGAAAATACACATATTAGCCAAAGTCACAGAATGGCACCTGATTCGGACAGATAAACTCAGCTACTGCTCTGTTCAATCGCTGGGCATCTTTTGAGTTCAATATCACAATAAATTATAAATCTCTATTGATAAACTGGGTAAATCAGGGTGTAGCCTAGGCCTATCCACCATACAGGTGAATTCATATTCAATAGGAGTGTGTGCATGCATTGAGTTATTGAGCTTGTTTTGGCTGATTTCATAGGGCTACAGATTAAAAACTATTTGGTTCCCTTCCATTTGGGACTTATTTTATTATACTGATCAACAACATTGGCATAGAAGTAGCTTCTTTTATAAAAAATGTGCGCCGTCTCTTTAACCAGTAATGGCTCGTTCACAAGGCAAGAGGTTTGGAGCACAGTCAGTTTGCTGAAGCAATAGATCATCTTTGGGAGAGACGTGAGAGAGACCGAATAAGTGAATGAATAAGGTTTTTGGTGGCAATCAGCTTTTGCGTTATTGTTTCTATATTGTCACAAACAAAGTACAAGGGTAATGAATTGATGTTACCTTTATCTGTCAGCTAGCAAGGAAAGTTAGCCTACAAAGCTGGAAGCTACAGGTATCTTGCATTGTAAAGTGTTCTTGCCTGTATGGACATTGTTTTGCGAACGGAGCTAACATGATGCAGCCCAGACTCTCAGTGCAGGCTAGCAGTAAGTAGGTGGAGCTAATATGATGCAGCCCAGACTCTAGGTGGAGGCTAGCAGTGAGTAGGTGGAGCTAATATGATGCAGCCCAGACTCTAGGTGGAGGCTAGCAGTGAGTAGGTGGAGCTAACATGATGCAGCCCAGACTCTAGGTGGAGGCTAGCAGTGAGTAGGTGGAGCTAACATGATGCAGCCCAGACTCTAGGTGGAGGCTAGCAGTGAGTAGGTGGAGCTAACATGATGCAGCCCAGACTCTAGGTGGAGGCTAGCAGTGAGTAGGTGGAGCTAACATGATGCAGCCCAGACTCTAGGTGGAGGCTAGCAGTGAGTAGGTGGAGCTAACATGATGCAGCCCAGACTCTAGGTGGAGGCTAGCAGTGAGTAGGTGGAGCTAACATGATGCAGCCCAGACTAGGTGGAGGCTAGCAGTGAGTAGATGGAGCTAACATGATGCAGCCCAGACTCTAGGTGGAGGCTAGCAGTGAGTAGATGGAGCTAACATGATGCAGCCCAGACTCTAGGTGGAGGCTAGCAGTGAGTAGGTGGAGCTAACATGATGCAGCCCAGACTCTAGGTGGAGGCTAGCAGTGAGTAGGTGGAGCTAACATGATGCAGCCCAGACTCTAGGTGGAGGCAGGCTTAATCCGTGAGACACATTTGACAGCAGTACCGAAAGTAACAAAAATTCTACTACTGAACTGTTTTTCATGTTCTACTACCCAGAAGAGTCTGTATATCGTGCAAAACAATTAAGGAAATGGGTATGTTCAGCTTAATGATAAAGCCACTATTCCCCCTAGATGTCGGAGGGTGAAGCTGAAGTCAGGCATGGCCGAGGAGGGTGGCTGTCCTCCCTGAGTGAGGGGGAGGAAGGGGACGTCACCTGGACCCCCAAGCAACAGCAACTCCCTCTGAAGTCAAAGACCAGTAGCACAGGACGGCACCGCAGAGCCAATGCCTCCACCAAGGGTCCCCCTCGCACCCCTCTTAACCTGAAGAAGAAGTGTGTCAACGGCTTCATAATGTTCTGCCGCATCAACAGGAAGACCTACCTCCGGTGAGTGACTCCTGACCTTTATCCCCATAACCCTGTGTTTCAGCTTGATGTACTGTACCTCTGTGTGTCTGTAACTAAGATGGCTGCCATGTCTTTGAACAGTACCCACCCTGGCACCCCATCTACTGTGGTCACCAAGGAGCTGGCCAGCCTGTGGCACGTCATGCCCAAGCAGGAGAGGCATGTCTACTGGTCAGTAACTTTCTTATTGTGTCTGTCTCTTTACTTACAATTGGAATTTCTCAGTTTTACAGAGGAGCTTGTGTAATCTCTCTCAGTCTGAAGGCTCGTCACTTCAGCCGCCAGCAGAACCGTAACGTGAGGAGTGAATTGGTGGAGGGAGGCGGAGAGGAAGAGGACTGTGTACCCAGCCCCCTCCACATGCTGCTGGCCCAGAGAGACCTGTGTGCTGCAGCCAGAGGAGGCCCCTAGAGTAGCTACTGACCCTTCACTGACCATATGCATCTAGCATTGGATGTCCATATTTATACTGTATCTGTCCATATTCAAATCAACAATATTGTTTATTTAAGAAACACTGTATGAGTTAATTATGAAGTTCTTTGGAGTTTAAATTATATTCTCAAACACAGACACTTAATCTCTGTCTAGCACAGTGGTTCTCAAATTATATACGTTTTTTAAAGGAAGTCAGTCCAACTTTAAACTGACTCTTGAAGTTGTAATAGTAGAATTAGGTACTGAAATTAGGTACTGAATCATCAGTCCCTCTTGTCATGTTTGTCATTGCATACCTTAGAGAGCTATGTATAACTTGTCAAATGTCCAGAACAACTAGCCCATGTCAGCTAACATTTTTTTATTTATGTTTTTTAGCCCATAGATATTGTTGTAATTTTTGTGTCACTCCAATACATGGCAAAATGTATAGAAGTGCAAGATAATTTGCTTTAAAACGGCAACATTTTCTTTGCACCCCATGACAAAATGTATAGAATTGCAAAAGATAAGTTGTTCCCCAATGCTAGAAGGGGGGCCCGAGTGAAAAGGTTTGGGAACCCCTGGTCTATAGCACACCACATTTAACTGTTACTTTTTGTTTTCTGCCTCATGTTAAAGTTATTTATACAACATGTTCAAACGTGGTTTTACAGATATCATTGAGAACCATTTTAGTAGGAAGTTTTGTATTTACATTAAGTGATGTCTTCCCGTGGGTTATAATGCCAAGGCAGTGTTTTACTAGTCATGTCATCCTGAAGTTTATTTCATCAATCAGTCTATATTTATGAACATAAGGGCCAAAGAAATTCCAGGCTACACAGTGCAGCACATAAATCACTTGCCCCATGGACTGACCATTTAATTTATTACCTATTTATACACACTGCATTTATTAATATGTGTGAAATGTCTATGTGTTTCTCTATTACACATTGTGTAAATTCCTTTTTTACAAGGCAGGTAGGAACTGAAGTCTTACCATTGTATTGAGTTATTCAAATTGTCAATTGAAAGTTTGCTGAAGTGTTTCTATGTGTGGTGTCAAAATATGTTAAGATGTTCTGTAAATTAAAATTATTCAATTGTTACTACTTTGATGAGTTATTTGAGATAAATGAAACAAGTGAACATTTATTTTAGATACCATACAATATGGTATTTTAGATTATTACAAATATAACAATCATTCTTTAAACAAAACAAGTCACATTGCACGGCTCAGTTTTTCATCTAAAGTCAAGACCACTGTTTCCTCAAACTACATGGTAGTCGTTTAGAAGTTATCGCTTGACTGGGAATCTCAGGTTGCAGTATATTCAAAGCGCTGGTAATACAATCAGGTAGTTATTACTTAGCCTTTTTCATACCAGAATTTATTAAACGATAAATAATGTTAACAGGCAATCTATCAAGGTACAGAGCAGCAGGTCTCTAGCCCAGTGGTTCTTAAGATTTCTAAGCTCGAGACCCAAATGTACTGTCCTCGAATGACCCAAATTGAGAAGAAATAGTGTGTGATAAATGTTTATTCATAACTTGCGACCCAACTCTTATGCTCGGGGCCCACTTTGGGTACCAAACCATAGTTTAAGAAACACTGTTGCTAGTCAATTCAAGGTGTATCGATTCCAATATTAGGAAATTACATCTGTTTTGTGACATGTTATTTCGCTAGACAGAGATATGGGTTAAATGAATGAGACTGAAATGAATGAGACTGATTTGATTCAAATTAGACAGATTTTCATACCCGCGATAGAAATTACGTCTATCTCCGCCGCGTGGGGGCTGTGATTTAGCTGGTCTAGTAAACAGGAGATCCTGAGTTCAAATCGCAGCAGTGCGTTTTCGTGCATTTCTTTTTACCCATTGGTGGAGAAGGTCAGAGGGGAGGGATCTCTGGTTTTCTCATCCAATGGGTTTTGAGAAGTAGGCGAGGGGAGAGGACGTGAGGAATATGCGATTGGGATATTCCAATGTCATCGAAAAAGGGCACCTTTTGAAAGAGTTAAAACGTACCAGCTGTGTAAAGTTGAACCTGCAAACAACTCAAGCATTTAGCCAGCTTGTACACGTCACTGTCCCAGCATAAATATCCCCTACAAGCAAACTCTTGTAGCTCGCCGTGATCTTATAGTGGTCAGTACTCTGCGCTGTGGCCTCGGAAATCCTGGTTCGAATCCCGGTCACGGCATTGGTATGCAGAATGTCATGGCGAAAGGCCCTAACTTTGAATGAGTTCAAACTTACTGTGGAAACTCTGCCATTTGAAAAAGTCCCCCAGCTCATGGTAGTTTAATGACTTACACAAACTGATTCATCTGCTATTTCAAAGGTTCTTATGATTTTTTAAATCAAGACCCAAATGGGAAATGTACTGTCCTCGAACAACCCAAATGAAGAAGAAATAGTGTATGTTTCTAAATGTTTACTCATAACTCGCGACCCACCTCTCACATGCTCAGGGCCCACTTTTGTTCCCAAACCATAGTTTAAGAAACCCTTTTGCTAGTCAATTTAAGGTGTCCGTATCGATTCCAATATTAGGAAATTACATCTGTTTGTTTTTTACATGTAATTTTGATAGACAGAGTTATGGGTTAAATGAACATGACTGGGTTGATTCAAAATAGTTGTGGGTTTTCATACCCAACAGAAATTACAGCTATGGGTGCTGTGGCTTAGTTGGTTAAAGTACCTGTCTAGTAAACAAGAGATCCTGAGTTCAAATCTCAGCAGTGCCTTCTTAAATATTTTATTGTACCCATTGGTGGAGAAGGTCAGAGGGGATGGACCTCTGGTTTTCTCATCCAATGGGTTTTGACAAGCAGGAGAGGCGAGAGAACATGAGGATTACACAACTGAAATATTCCAATGTCATGGAGTTAAAACATACCAACTGTGTACAACTGAACTGGCTAACAACTCAAGCATCTAGCCAGCTTGTACATGTCACTGTCCCAGCATAAGTAACCTCTACAACAAACTCTGGTAACTCGCCGTGATCTGTCCTCTTTCTCTGATCACATTTTAAAGACAATTTACATTTGAAAACTCAGTTTCAAGGTACTATCTTTGTTGAAACCATTTTTTCCTCTACTCCTCTTTTCAAATCATCTCTCTCTCCTCTTAGTGTCGCTGGTCATTCTCTCTCTCTAGGCATCATTCCTGGGGCCACAACAGGCTGAGTTTACATAGTTGTTCGTTGGATGAAAGAGACTCCTCCCACAGGCGCTGGTTGGTCTCTCTCAGAATCATCACTTCCTCCATCAGGGCTACTTTATCCTCCCTTTCCTGACCGTCACAGAGAGAGAGGTCATGGGGTTATTTAAAAAGAGATGGTGAAGTGGTCAAAATTGATTTAATGATGAGATATGGGGGTTGTGTATCTGAGGCAGAAGTGTCGCACCTTCTCCAGGTTGCTCTCCAAGTGTCTCAGCAGCGCCTCCAGGTGGTGAAGTCTTGACAGATCACTGGGCACTTCACTGTAGAGAAGCAAAACATATTGTTAATAAAGAATAACTTCAACACAAACTTCATGAGGGAAAAAACAAATTTGCTGAAGCTGAATTAAAATGCATAACTCTATAAATGGCACACTCCAAACGTATCCATGTCTGCTTGAGAATGAATATCTTAGAGGACTTGGGTCATTAAGTCGGAGTACAGCCATTATGAGTGTGTGTCCAGTAAAGGGAATGGGCCCATAGAGAGAGAGAGTGTGTGTACTGTACCTTCTTAATGTGGGCTGGGCATTGTAGCCCTGAGGAGGGTAATGATTAGGTGGGCAAGCAGCAGGTCCACCCTCTGATCCATGCTTCTTGGACTTGCTGGGAGGAATGGGCTCCACTGTCCTCTTTGCTACAAGCATAAAAAATGAACGCAACATACACTGATATCACAAAAAAATCATTGCATATTATAATTTGGTCTAAAATGCCATGCTCCTCACAAACATTCATAAGCAAACTCAGGCACATAGACATGCTTCTTGCACACACAGTCTCCTACCTTCATAGGCCTTGGCAGCATTGACAAGGTTGCTCCACTCCAGGCCCCAGGCAGGGTCCAGTAGGGGGATGTGCCCAGGGTCCCAGCCCTCTGTCAGGGACAGCTCAGAGGCAGACAGGTCTTCTAGCCCCTCCAGCTCTGGGCAGTCAGAGACTGGGGAACATGCCAGACTGGAATCCAGGGGACCACTGCCGAGGCTGATCTCTGTAGAGAGGCTATGACGGCAGGACTAGGGGACAGAGCTGTGGTCAGTTAAATGAGTACATGGACATACTCTGTAACTTTAAGGTTAGTACTCATTGAATATGAGTATGTTAGAATATTCAACATCTGTGTGTCACAGGTCTGACAATGAGCCTCTATTTTCTTGCAAACCCTACCTTGCTTTTAGAAAAAAACTGCTAATTGAATGATTGATCCTGTAATTTCATTGGCTGACTGAGGGCACAGACTCAGGTCTTCACCTCCAAAAAGCAAGAGCCACTAAAAGTTGAGTACCATCATCAGCACAGCTCATAAATGAAAACTCAAAAAATAATTGTGACTTACATTTATCTTGTATATATATAATTATACACATACACGGTGCGTTCGGAAAGTATTCAGACACCTTGACTTTTTCCACATTTTGTTATGTTACAGCCTTATTCTAAAATGGATTAAATTAAAAAAATTCTCATCAATCTACACACAATACCCATATAATGACAAAGTGAAAACAGGTTTTTATAAATTTTTGCAAATTTATTCAAATAAAAAGAAGAAATACCTTATTTACATAAGTATTCAGACCCTTTGCTATGTGACTCGAAATTGAGCTCAGGTGCAGCCTGTTTCTATTGATCATCCTTGAGATGTTTCTACAACTTGATTGGAGTCCACCTGTGGTAAATTCAATTGATTTCACATGATTTGGAAAGGCACACACCTGTCTATATAAGGTTCCACAGTTGACAGTGCATGTCAGAGCAAAAACCAAGCCATGAGGTCGAAGGCATTGTCCGTAGAGCTCAGAGACAGGATTGTGCCAAGCTTGTAGCGTCATACCAAAGAAGACTTGAGGCAGTAATCACTGCCAAAGGTGCTTCAACAAAGTACTGAGCAAAGTGTCTGAATACTTACGTAAATGTGATATTTAAGTATTTTATTTTTAATGAATTGGCAAACATTTCTAAACCTGTTTTTGCTTTGTCATTAGGGGGTATTGTGTGCAGATTGATGAGGGGGGGAAAACTATTGAAATCAATTTTAGAATAAGGCTGTAACGTAACAAAATGTGGAAAAAGTCTAGGGGTCTGATAACTTTCCGAAGGCGTGTGTGTGTATATACTTTGTAAGCATTTGTATGTGAATGTTGCTGTTAATATGTTTACTATACAGTATATCTTTATCTATTCCAACTTGCCACAACTGAAGTTCCTTCTGGAAAAATAGTTATTATATTCTATTTCTTTAAATACTGTTTCTTTTTTGTTTGAGGTGCATCTGCCTGGGAAGGTGCAGGTAAGAGGGTGACTTGTCATGTTGTTAGTTTTTACTGTCTGACTACGTTGAGAGAATATATTTGATTATTCTTGATTTGAATATGAATGAATGTTTAGGTAGTTCTTCCCTCGACCCTGCACTAGTCCAGAACCTGTTTCTGTTTGTATATTTCATTGTGTGCTTCTTGTCCGTTAACTAGGTTTGAAAGAGAAGTCTGTGGTTTTGACTAATGGTGGAGGAGAAAATAAAACCTGTTGACATCTTTATCGGAGGCAGAGCTCCCAATGTTCTTGTTTAACTAAACCTGTGGTGTAGAATTGGCTACATTTATTTTTCGATCGCCTCACTTGTGCATCTATGATGTTTCTAGATAGCAGTCTTTACACAGGCAGCCCAATTCTGATCTTTTTCACTAATTGGTCTTTTGACCAATCATGTCAGCTCTGAAAAATATCTGCTGTGAAAAGATCAGACGTGATTGGTCAAAAGACCAATTAGTGGAAGAAATATCAGAATTGGGCAGCCTGTGTAAACGCAGCTGATGTCTGCCTAACTCACTGCATCCCTCCCTGAGTCCTCTGTGTCCAGTATGATGAGCCTCAGTTCCTCCTCTAGGTTAGTTGTCTTGTGGGTCTGTCGTGGAGAGGGCGGGCAGCGCAGAGAGGCCAGGACACGCGGCTGACCAAACACGTTCTGGGACGTCATGTCCACCTGTCTGATTACAGAGTGGTACTGTACAGTTACTCAGTAATCAATCTCAACACACTGCAAATCCTGTCTGGATCAACTCAATAGAAATACTCCTGTCAACTCAGATCTGAAAGACCCTTTTCTCTAAATATTACAGAACTATAATTATTCTAAATCAATGAATAATACACATTAATGAAGTACTTGGTACAGGCACTATACAACAACTGCATTAATATAGAATAACTCTCTCCTCATGCTCAAACTTACAGAAACACTCACCTCTTGATTCTGTTACTGTGAGGGCTGTTAGTCTTGATGGTGTTGTCTGTATTGGTGTTGTCCTTGAGCTGCCAGGTTGTGAGTCTCCTATAGATTGGAGTGGGACTGAGGTAGACAGGCTTTTGACTGAGACTTGGCTGATGCTGCTGCTTGATGACCTGCTGCTGGTTTGGTCTGGGTTGCTGGCTCTGGTGCTGGACAGGGTGGTTGGAATCCGAGGGGCTGGATGTAATAGTGGCTCTAAGCATGCGAGGTTTGTCCACTGTGGTAGTGTTATATCCCTGAGGGCTGCTGCAGACACTGAAGGCAAAACAAACACACACATACCATATCCACGGGTACAGCACAGACACACACAGCAGCACATACAAAAACGCACCACAAACAAACACACAGCAGACAGACACACACCAAATAAATGCACACCCAGTGGTGACGTGCAAACTCACACATGGCATGCATCGACATTTTCGAATCAAATTTCAACACCATTGAGACTTACCCAAGCATTAATCCAATAATGTATTGCTGCCACGATGCCCCACCCAGTGTGTTTTATAAGTTATGTGTCACATGGTGATGGTGGAGGGGAGGGTGTGTCTCACATTTCCCCTAATCCTCCCCTCCCTGGGACCCTGCAGCTCTCAGCTGACCCGGAATCCGCACACATATAAATGTATACCCCACCAAGGTCCCTCCCACTAGGGTCTCTGTCTCACTACACCTGTCTCCCACCGGTGTGTCCCTTTCCTCCCTCCCTCCCTTCCCGTCTCTCACTCCCCATGTCTCACCCACCAGGGTGTCCCACCCTCACTCCCCCTGTCTGTTACTCACCAGGGTCTGAAGACAGGCAGTGCTCTGTGGGGCAAGGGCAAGAGCAGGGTGTGGGCGTAGTAGCCCTGGCACTGGTTGGTCCCCCCTCTGCTCCCAGTGCTGGGTCTCTGTGGAGGGGGGCTGTATGTGCCCCAGCCATGCAGGGACCTCTGGGGGGCCCTGGGACAGGCATTATGGGACTTGGCCTCCTGAAGTTGTTGAGTGCCATTTTGGGAGTACAGATTATATGTGTCAAAGTCTCTGCCACTGAATAGGATGTCCAGCCCAATCCCCTGGTGAACCTCCCTCTCACCAAACCAGCCCTTGTGGGTAGGGCTATAGGAGGCCATCATGGAGAGAGAGTCACTGCTGGGTGGGGGTGGGGGTAGTACAGCACCTCCAACTGAGAAAGAGTGAGTGTTTGACAGAGGTAATGGTTGGTATGTTCCACAGCACCTATGGGGGAATGTACGACCAGACTGGTTTGAAAGTGTAAAACAGAGTGAGGGAAAGAGAAATACATAAGCAAAAGTCAACGGTAAAATGTAAAACATGCATGTACAATATAACCGCTAACAGTGTGTGTGTGTGTGGCAGTACGAAGCAGCCTTGTTCAGTCCTAACCTTGTACAGTCTTTAGGAGTCTCATATAGCCGTCTCATTTGCTATATGAGAGGAGGGGCTGTCCAGAGCCACCCTAGAAAAGGCACGGCTATATGCTCTGGCTGAGGAATAAAGGGCTGATTGTTCATGTGAGTGTAGTCAGTGCTCCCTTTGTTCACACCAAGCTGCATTGTACTGCACTGGGATTCACAGCTCTGGATTGCACTGAATAGCACAGATTGAACAAATCAATGTTTAAGGAATTTCTTCATACATGGTCACCAATTGCTTTTTAATGCAAAACTTTGTATTTTGCATTAATATCAATCCATTATTCTCGAGTCCATTTTAACATCCCAACCACAAAGCATGTATCAACCAAATCAATGACCATTCTTCTGGTCATTTTTTGAGAACAGGTTGTAAAACTTTATTGTTGCAAAGTGTATTGACTAACCCCCACAGGTTAGTGCCCGCAGGCCTCATAGCAGCACATAACAAATAGCAGGTGGTCAAGACTACCAGCAAAATTCCCCAAAGCATCCCTCAATCATGACCACTCACAAAACAGTAGGATAGCTTTTGTCAAGTACATAGACTATGTAATCAGTCCCTTTTGTCAAGTACATAGACTATGTAATCAGTCCCTTTTGTCAACTACATAGACTATGTAATCAGTCCCTTTTGTCAAGTACATAGACTATGTAATCAGTCCCTTTTGTCAAGTACTTAGACTATGTAATCAGTCCCTGTTGTCAAGTACTTAGACTATGTAATCAGTCCCTTTTGTCAAGTACTTAGACTATGTAATCAGTCCCTGTTGTCAAGTACATAGACTATGTAATCAGTCCCTTTTGTCAAGTACATAGACTATGTAATCAGTCCCTTTTGTCAAGTACTTAGACTAAGTAATCAGTCCCTTTTGTCAAGTACTTAGACTATGTAATCAGTCCCTGTTGTCAAGTACTTAGACTATGTAATCAGTCCCTGTTGTCAAGTACTTAGACTATGTAATCAGTCCCTTTTGTCAAGTACTTAGACTATGTAATCAGCCCCCTTTGTAAAGTACATAGACTATGTAATCAGTCCATTTTGTCAAGTACATAGACTATGTAATCAGTCCATTTTGTCAAGTACATAGACTATGTAATCAGTCCATTTTGTCAAGTACATAGACTATGTAATCAGTCTATCTTGTCAAGTACATAGACTATGTAATCAGTCACCACTGATGATCTGCGGTTGAATGCAAGGCAACAAAATACAACAGACAATTTGTCAGCCCTCACCTGCACATGCTAAAACACATTCCAAAGAAATCCGGGTATAACTTGTAGAGGAAAAACGGAATACTTACCTCTCCCAAGTGTCAATGAGCCAGTTCACATATCCTCAATGGGCTCACAGTGCTCTTTGTGTGTGTGTGTGTGTGTGTGTGTGTGTCACACAAGCTCCTATAGAATTTCATTTTTTGACATTTCATGACATGCTAATTTGGCTCTAAATATTTGCTGAGTAAACCATGTATTCATTCCTGAGTGGGCTCCCGAGTGGTGCAGCGGTCTAAGGCACTGCATCTCAGTGCTAGAGGCGTCACTACAGACCCTGGTTCAATCCCGGGCTATATCACAAGCCGTAATCGGGAGTCCCATAGGACGGCACACAATTGGCCCAGTGTTGTCTGGGTTAGGGGAGGGTTTGGCCGGGGTAGGCCGTCATTGTAAAATAAAATAAATATTTTAAATTCATATAGTAGCATCAAATTCTATGAAGTCCATTTAATTAAAAAGAAGATTGTTGGCGCAGAGCCATTAAACAGATCTGTCAGTTGTTTTAATTTCCTAAATTTGCAATGTCCATTAATTTTCTTCCTCTCTCCCATCCAGTTTACTTCACTAATCCACAAAACCAATCCATTGTCTATGCTATCAAACCCACAACAATACCATTCCAATTACACATTATTTGTCGCAATGATTCTATATGACCATCATGACGCGGTAAAATGTATCAATTCATGAAAAGGAAAGTGGATAAAGCATAATTCTGTATGGGAAAGCATGTGACTAGTCGCTTAGGATATGCGTGGGAGAGCTCAAATTACAATAAATATGGGATGAAGAGGAGGCTGGTGGGAATGCGCTATAGGAGGATGGGCTCATTGTAATGGCTGGAATGGAATAAATGGCATGGATTCAAACATCTAGAAACCCCATTTGACTGCGTTCCAAATATTCCATTACAGCATTAGAATGAGCCCGTCATCCTATAGCTCCTCCCACCAGCCTCCTCTGATGGGATCAATTAAAATAATTATACCAGACTGGAAGACCTTTATATCACAACTGAAACAAACCATACAGGTAAAAAGTTTCAAGCTTAAAGCTAGAGTCCTTAGTTGAAACAATAACAAAGCGGACACCCAACCTCTATTTTGGTAAAAAGCTATGGGATGGGCCTGGAGAAATGTGACCTTGGATACAAGGACTGACCATTCATGATATAAAAATGATAGTTTTAACAATGTTTTGAGGCTATAAAGTGTTTGTTTACATTTACATTGTTTACAGAGTAAAACAAGCTTACATTTTGGGTTCTGATGGGGTATGACAGTTTGACTATGCTTATGAGGCATTTATAAGTGATATTCTTCAAGAATCAATGGGTAAATATACTGAACAAAAATGTAAATGCAACATGCAACGATTTTACTGAGTTACAGTTCATATAAGGAAATCAGTCAATTGACATAAATTCATTAGGCCCTAATCTATGGATTTCACATGACTGGGCAGGGACGCAGCCATGGGTGGGCCTGGGAGGGCATAGACCTACTCACTTGGGAGCCAGGCCCAGCCATTCAGAATGAGTTTTCCCCAGAAATACTCCTCAGCTTCACCAGCTGTCCGGGTGGCGGGTCTCATACGATTCCGCAGGTGAAGAAGCCGGATTTGGAGGTCCTGGGCTGGCGTGGTTACACATGGTCTGCGTTTGTGAGGCCAGTTGGATGTACTGCAAAATTCTCTAAAATGACATTGGAGGCAGCTTATGGTAGAGAAGTTAACATTAAATTCTCTGGCAACAGCTCTGATAGGCATTCCTGCAGTCAGCATGCCAATTGCACTCTCCCTCAAAACTTGATACATATGTGTCATTGTGTTGTATGACAAAACTGCACATTTTAGAGTGGTCTTTTATTGTTCCCATCACAAAGTGCACCTGTGTAATGATCATGCTGTTTAATCAGCTTCTTGATATGCCACACCTGTCAGGTGGATGGATTATCTTGGAAAAGGAAAATGCTCACTAACAGGGATGTAAACAAATGAATGCAAAAACTTTTGGGGGGGTTTTTGCATATGAAACATTTCTAGTATCTTAAATGCAACACTTTACATGTTGCATTTATATTTTTGTTCAGTATGTCATTCATTTTTAAGTCCAAAAATGGATGTAGCAACTAAGGATTGTATATTTAAATATATTTGAGGACATATTTCAGTTTTTTGTTAAACCATCCATTCCATTTGAATTCTAAAGGAGAAAAAGCAGAAGAGCCAGGAATCTCAGTCCTATTTTTTAGGTTCATCTAAAGATGAGGAGCAAGAAGCTCCACTGTACTTGGATGCCTCTCCAAGTACACATTTCGAATACACCTGTGCCCCTAACTACCTACATTGCCTCACAACTTTCTCTGGGTGAGGTGGCACAGTGGTGGGATTTTAGTGTGGACACACCCTCCTCAGGCAGTGGTGTAAAGTACTTAAGTAAAATTACTTTAAAGTACTAGTTTTTGGGGGGTATCTGTACTTTACTGTTTATATTTTTGACAACTTTTATTTCACTACATTCCTAAAGAAAACAATGTACTTTTTACATACATTTTCTCTGACACCCAAAAGTACTCGTTACATTTTGAATGCTTAGCAGGACATGAAAATGGTCCAATTCACACACTGAACAAAATAACATCCCTGGTCATCTTTACTGTCTCTGATCTGGCAGACTCACTAAACACACATGCTTTGTTAATAAATGGTGTCTGAGAGTTGGAGGGTGCCCCTGGCTATCCATAAATGAAATGGTGCCATCTGGTTTGCTTAATAAGGAATTTGAAATTATTTATACTTTTACTTTTGATATTTTAGCAATTATACTTATTTTTGACACTTAAAACCAAATACTTTTAGACTTTTACTCAAGTAGTATTTTACTGGGTGACTCACTTTTACTTTAGTAATTTTCTATTAGGTTCTCTACTTTTACTTAAGTATGACAATTGGGTACTTTTCCCACCACTGCTCAGGCATAAAGTGAGTCACCTGCTGAGACTATGGGTAGGGCCAGCTGATGCACTACTTGAGCATCCCTATGGAGAGGAAGTACCGGGTAGAGCACCTGGTGTTTGTGCCGACCCAGCGTATTCTGGTGGGGGCCTGCAGTGATCTGTCTCTGTGTGTCTTCACTGACCCCCCAGGACATGACCGTGTTTCACAGAACCACCTGCCCTGCTTCTGGAGTTGGCATGCACTTCTGCCCCGAGACCAACGAGCTGCTGACCAGAAGCATGGGCCTCATTGCCTTCTGGGGATTCTGGACGTCCCCTCAGAACCCCCCTGGGGCTGGTGAAAGTGCTGGACTGAAACGGCTGCTCCCTGCATAGGGATACCCTGGTGGGGCCCTAGTGACATAGCGCCAGACCTCCATCTACGACCTGTGCAACCGCCACGTCAAGAGCTTTGAGCTCACGGGCCAGCGTGAGCTGCTACAGTTCCACGGCTGCAGCCGGGCTATGCTGCACTGTATTAACAGACTGGCTGCAGCCAGGCTATGCTGCACTGTATCATAAAATACTGGCTGCAGCCGGGCTATGCTGCACTGTATCATAAAAGACTGGCTGCAGCCGGGCTATGCTGCACTGTACCATAAAAGACTGGCTGCAGCCGGGCTATGCTGCACTGTATCATAAAATACTGGCTGCAGCCGGGCTATGCTGCACTGTATCATAAAAGACTGGCTGCAGCCGGGCTATGCTGCACTGTATCATAAAAGACTGGCTGCAGCCGGGCTATGCTGCACTGTATCATAAAAGACTGGCTGCAGCCGGGCTATGCTGCACTGTATCATAAAAGACTGGCTGCAGCCGGGCTATGCTGCACTGTATCATAAAAGACTGGCTGCAGCCGGGCTATGCTGCACTGTATCATAAAAGACTGGCTGCAGCCGGGCTATGCTGCACTGTATCATAAAAGACTGGCTGCAGCCGGGCTATGCTGCACTGTATCAACAGACTGGCTGCAACGCTACTGCTACACAGGTAATGCCACAGGCTACGTGTAGACATGGAGCCGGGACATAGGCAGCCTGCTAAATAAGTTTGACGCCCAGCCAATGAGCTCCGAGCTGCTGCGCCCGACATGCTTGCTGACGTCTTCAGTGTGCGGCTGGGTGAAGGAGTGGAGCTGAGGGGGAAAGCTGTTGATCAAGGTCTGGCCCTGTGAGGAACGTGGAGATCTGGGATTGCTGTGACAACATGCTGAGTGAAATTAGGCTGGGCTTGGCCAGGTGTTTTGCTAAAGCGTGGGGCGACATCCTGTCCGTCTTCAGCGGCAGCAACGCCCTCATCTCTTACCAAAGTTAACTAGCATTATTTTTCATTTAGAACCAGTTACAAACAAATATATTTTTGTACAGCAACCTCTTCAGTATGCCTTTGTCATAGCAGCTGACTGAAACTGGTGTGAGCCTGACAAATAACACAGGACAGCAATTATCGCAAGACAAGAGTTGGTCCACATTTTAATGGCTTCCATTTGAGTAGCCTGGTCTAAGAAACCAGTTGCAGACATTGCTCAAAATATCACAGTTGTTCAACTCAGTTCCAGGACATCTTAATCTGCCAATTTGATGAACTGCTACTCACATAATAATACTAAATCCATCAACACACTTATAGTTGTACATTAGGCCTTTGCCTTCATATCTTAGTTGTACTGTATAGCAAAGGTGGGGGGGGGGGACCATAACAGTCTCATCAATAGAAAAGTATTTGTGCAGTGGCACTTTGTGCAAGTGAAGAACTCCTTGTCGGATTATATTTAGGATATTTAAGATTCACAAATGCTGTCATTGTTTCAGCCTGCAGGATACCCCACTAGGCTCTATGCCTGGAAGCATGTTGTTTGGGTCCTATATTGCCCTCTAAAGTCACACATTCTTACAGGATAACTAGACTGTTTCTCTCTCAAAGAAGGGGATAAATGTGTGGTGCAAAACAAAGGAGTTGATTGCCGACTTCAGGAAGCAGGGATTACGCCCCACTCCATATCAACAACACTGCAGTGGAGTCAGCAGCTTCAGGTTCCTCTGCGTCCACATCACAGAGAACCTCACAGTGACAGACAACACCACAGCCCTGGTCAAGGTGCAACTGCGCCTCTACTTTCTCAGGTGGCTGAAGAAAATCGGCACGCTCCCCCGGGTCCTCTCCTAATTCTACCGCAGCAACATTGACAGCATCCTGACCGGCTGCATCCCGGCTTGGTACAGAAACTGCTCCATTCACGACCGCAAGGCCCTTCAGAGGGGGGAGAAGACTGCCCAGTACATCACTGGAACCGTGCTCCCCACCATACAGGACAAGGACCCCGCTCAGCCCAGCCATGGACTATTCACTCCGTTACCGTCTGTTCCCGGACCACCATCTCAGAGACAGTTCTTTACCCACAAGCCAACAGACTACTTAACTCTTGAACCAGGACTGACTGCCGGAATAACAGACTCCCTGCACCCTATCACACATGGACTCACACACATGCACACACACACCTACTGCACAATGTCTATTTATTATTGCACAATTCCCTGGCACATGTAAATTCACAATTTGTCCGAGTGCCGCTTTGAATTATATTTATGGCCCCAAATGTTTTTCTTCGCTTAATTTCTATTGTCGTGAGCTGAACCTGCAAGTAAGTATTTCGTTGCACTATGTACGGTGCATTCAGAAAGTATTCAGAACCCTTTCCTTTTTACACATTTTGTTACGTTACAGCATTATTCAAAAATGTATTAAATAAAATGTTTTTCCATCATTAATCTACATGCTATACCCCATGATGACACATTTACTAAATAAAAAAATACCTTATTTACATAAGTATTCAGACCCTTTGCTAGGAGACTCGAAATAGAGCTCAGGTGCATCCTGTTTCCATTGATCATCCTTGAGATGTTTCTACAACTTGATTGAAGTCCACCTGTGGTAAATTCAATTGATTGGATATTATTTGGAAAGGCACACACCTGTTTATATAAGGTCCCACAGTTGACAGTGCATGTCAGAGCAAAGCAATGAGGTCGAAGGTATTGTCAGGGAAGTGCACAAGAACCCGATGGTCACTCTGACAGAGCCCAAGAGTTCCTCTGTGGAGATGAGAGAACCTTCCGGAAGGACAACCATCACCGCAGCACTCAACCAATCAGGTCTTTATGGTAGTGGCCTGAACGAAGCCACTCCTCAGTAAAAGGCACATGATAGGCCACTTGGAGTTTGCCAAAAGGCACCTAAAGGACTCTCAGACCATGAGAAACAAGATTATCCGGTCTGATGAAACCAAGATTGAACTCATTGGCCTGAATGCCAAGTGTCACGTCTGGAGGAAACCTGGCAAGGTGAAGCATGGTGGCGGCAACATCATGCTGTGGGGATGTTTTTCAGCGGCAGGGACTGGGAGACTAGTCAGGATCGAGGGAAAGATTAACAGAGCAAAGTACAGAGAGATCCTTGATGAAAGCCTGCTCCAGAGCGCTCAGGACTGGGAGCGAAGGTTCAGGACAACGACCCGAAACACACAGCCAAGACAACGCAGGAGTGGCTTCGGGACAAGTCTCTGAATGTCCTTGAGTGGCCCAGCCAGAGCCCGGACTTGAACCAAATCGATCTCTGGAGAGACCTGAAAATAGCTGTGCAGTGATGCTCTCCATCCAACCTGACAGAGCTTGAGAAGATCTGCAGAGAAGAATGGGAGAAACTCCCCAAATACAGGTGTGCCAAGCTTGTAGAGTCATACCCAAGAAGACTCGAGGCTGTAATCGCTGCCAAAGGTACTTCAAAGTACTGAGTAAAGGGTCTGAATACTCATGTAAATGTGATATCAGTTTTAATTTTTATAAATTTGCAAATAATTCTAAAAGCTTGTTTTTGCTTTGACATTAGGGGGTATTGTGTGTAGATTTATGAGGGAAAAAAATATTGAATCCATTTTAGAATAAGGCTGTAATGTAACAGAATGTGGAAAAAGGTCAAGGGGCCTGCATACTTCCCGAATGCACTGTATATCATGAGTATATGAATAATAAACAAACTTGAAGGCAGTGTTCATTAACACAGTTCGCAGAGGTTTTACTAGGTTTTATGAGTCCTCTATTAATATTAAGGGCCACTCCATTATGTGGAGCATAATAGTATAGTATCAACATTAATTGTTTAGGTCCTACAGCCCTCAAACCTGGAGTAAGAAACACTTAGAGCTGATGATTATTAAGTACAATTGTAATAGAACAAAATGGCGGAATTTGTTTGGGGGGGATTATGTGGAAGATGATAAAAGGGCAGTGTTTCATTTTGCATTGCTGTTGTATAGTTCTTCTGAGGAACTAGTGCTACTATTTTCCTTTGTCCACCACATACACCTCTGTTCCTCTCCCATTGCCTTCATTATAGCCACAGACGGTAGTCCAGTACCCCCTAAACCCCAACACAGAATCCGAGTCCAATATGTGAACAATCTCTCGTTTGTCAAAACTCTCAGGTAAAAGCTGAAATGGCCATTCGGATTTGGTTCAGGTGGGAAAGGGTGTTTTGGTTGGGATGAGGTCCTGTGTCAGTCATTCAATTGTGAGGTTCAGTTCAGGTGAGATGCAGCATATCGGTCAGGACATCAATGAGGTTATCCAGCCCCCAAAGGTACCCATCCTCTCGGTTGCCCTCTATCCAGGGGGTGCGGTGGTCCAGGGTGAGAGGCGGCGGCAGGGGGACAGTCCTCCCAAAATCAATCATCCATACTCCTGTTTTCCCTGTACTGTCATGCACAAATAGTAGGGAGCTGCCCACCACCTGCAGAGAGAAACAGATGTTAGTGTGCACCTCGCCATTCAGAGACCAGCATCAAGACATGCAAAGCATGCATTATACCATGAACGCAGTGGAAAACGGCTTACCTCATGTGTTCTGAAGAAGATGGATGCCTCCAACACCAGTCGAAGATCCTTCATTCGTCTCAGATATCCCTTCTGAAAGAGAAGAGAAAGAGAACTATAATCCTGAGAGAGGAAGATAAAGGTAAAGGGGGTAAGATTAAAGCTGGAATATATACTTGGTAAAACTGCCACGTCCATTTGCGATATTACAAAAAAAGAAGTTACTCCAAACAACAAACACTTTTCCCCCCGTTGATATCACTGCACATCATTATTTGCGCAATAGAACAACAGAGAAGTTACTGCAAATATTTTTGACCACAATGCTGGATGCTCTGCTCTTCTGTTTAATTAACAAAAAAACAAATAGACGGCCGGGGCGAACAGTGGCTCTGTTTCACCTTAAGCAAATTTCAGCTTTAAGAGAAAGAGAAACACTCACCAGAATTAGGGTGTTGCAACCCACAAAGTCCTGCAGTGCCTGCATCACCTCTTCTCTGCTCTTGGTCCTTTTAAAGTTTGTGTTGCACACACCATCAGCCTTCTACACAAGGATTTAACAATGGTTTAGACATGCGTGCACAAACGGGTAACTTTATATATACAAGTCTTTTGGCTACACATCCTCAGGGAATGACATTTAGGTCTGAAATGTCCAACAGGCAAGTCCGGAGTATTTTTGGCATGCCCGAAGATTATAGTCACAAAATGTGAAAATAGTTTACATGCAACAACAAAAACACCGTAACACGGTCACAAACAGTTTTACTGGCTTGCTAACATTGGACCTGCAACTTTTGCAGCGCATGAGATGCTTTTATTCATTTCAACAAAACCTGGAGGTGAGCAGGTCAGCTCCATAAAATCCTAAAATACTTGCGCTGCCCGAACATATAACTAAACTCTGGTTCCATTTTCAAGACCGACGCGCAGCTCACGCTAGAGAGCAATAAGACAGTGGCTCAAGCTAGAGAACAATAAGACAGTGGCTCACGCTAGAGAGCAATAAGACAGTGGCTCACGCTGGATAGCAATAAGACAGTGGCTCAAGCTAGAGAGCAATAAGACAGTGGCTCACGCTGGAGAGCAATAAGACAGTGGCTCACGCTAGAGAGCAATAAGACAGTGGCTCACGCTGGAGAGCAATAAGACAGTGGCTCAAGCTAGAGAGCAATAAGACAGTGGCTCACGCTAGAGAGCAATAAGACAGTGGCTCACGCTGGAGAGCAATAAGACAGTGGCTCACGCTGGATAGCAATAAGACAGTGGCTCACGCTGGATAGCAATAAGACAGTGGCTCACGCTGGATAGCAATAAGACAGTGGCTCACGCTGGAGAGCAATAAGACAGTGGCTCACGCTGGATAGCAATAAGACAGTGGCTCACGCTGGAGAGCAATAAGACAGTGGCTCACGCTGGAGAGCAATAAGACAGTGGCTCACGCTAGAGAGCAATAAGACAGTGGCTCACGCTGGAGAGCAATAAGACAGTGGCTCACGCTAGAGAGCAATAAGACAGTGGCTCACGCTGGATAGCAATAAGACAGTGGCTCACGCTGGATAGCAATAAGACAGTGGCTCACGCTGGATAGCAATAAGACAGTGGCTCACGCTGGATAGCAATAAGACAGTGGCTCACGCTGGAGAGCAATAAGACAGTGGCTCACGCTGGATAGCAATAAGACAGTGGCTCACGCTGGATAGCAATAAGACAGTGGCTCACGCTGGATAGCAATAAGACAGTGGCTCACGCTGGATAGCAATAAGACAGTGGCTCACGCTGGAGAGCAATAAGACAGTGGCTCACGCTGGATAGCAATAAGACAGTGGCTCACGCTGGATAGCAATAAGACAGTGGCTCACGCTGGAGAGCAATAAGACAGTGGCTCACGCTAGAGAGCAATAAGACAGTGGCTCACGCTGGATAGCAATAAGACAGTGGCTCACGCTGGATAGCAATAAGACAGTGGCTCACGCTGGAGAGCAATAAGACAGTGGCTCACGCTGGAGAGCAATAAGACAGTGGCTCACGCTAGAGAGCAATAAGACAGTGGCTCACGCTGGAGAACAATAAGACAGTGGCTCACGCTGGAGAGCAATAAGACAGTGGCTCACGCTAGAGAGCAATAAGACAGTGGCTCACGCTGGAGAGCAATAAGACAGTGGCTCACGCTAGAGAGCAATAAGACAGTGGCTCACGCTGGAGAGCAATAAGACAGTGGCTCACGCTGGAGAGCAATAAGACAGTGGCTCACGCTGGATAGCAATAAGACAGTGGCTCACGCTAGAGAGCAATAAGACAGTGGCTCACGCTAGAGAGCAATAAGACAGTGGCTCACGCTAGAGAGCAATAAGACAGTGGCTCACGCTGGATAGCAATAAGACAGTGGCTCACGCTGGAGAGCAATAAGACAGTGGCTCACGCTGGAGAGCAATAAGACAGTGGCTCACGCTGGATAGCAATAAGACAGTGGCTCACGCTGGAGAGCAATAAGACAGTGGCTCACGCTGGAGAGCAATAAGACAGTGGCTCACGCTGGATAGCAATAAGACAGTGGCTCACGCTGGATAGCAATAAGACAGTGGCTCACGCTGGATAGCAATAAGACAGTGGCTCACGCTGGATAGCAATAAGACAGTGGCTCACGCTGGATAGCAATAAGACAGTGGCTCACGCTGGATAGCAATAAGACAGTGGCTCACGCTAGAGAGCAATAAGACAGTGGCTCATGCTGGATAGCAATAAGACAGTGGCTCACGCTGGATAGCAATAAGACAGTGGCTCACGCTGGATAGCAATAAGACAGTGGCTCACGCTGGAGAGCAATAAGACAGTGGCTCACGCTAGAGAACAATAAGACAGTGGCTCAAGCTAGAGAACAATAAGACAGTGGCTCACGCTAGAGAGCAATAAGACAGTGGCTCAAGCTAGAGAACAATAAGACAGTGGCTCAAGCTAGAGAACAATAAGACAGTGGCTCACGCTAGAGAGCAATAAGACAGTGGCTCACGCTGGATAGCAATAAGACAGTGGCTCAAGCTAGAGAGCAATAAGACAGTGGCTCACGCTAGAGAGCAATAAGACAGTGGCTCACGCTAGAGAGCAATAAGACAGTGGCTCACGCTGGAGAGCAATAAGACAGTGGCTCACGGTGGAGAGCAATAAGACAGTGGCTCAAGCTAGAGAGCAATAAGACAGTGGCTCACGCTGGATAGCAATAAGACAGTGGCTCACGCTGGAGAGCAATAAGACAGTGGCTCACGCTGGATAGCAATAAGACAGTGGCTCACGCTGGAGAGCAATAAGACAGTGGCTCACGCTAGAGAGCAATAAGACAGTGGCTCACGCTGGATAGCAATAAGACAGTGGCTCACGCTGGATAGCAATAAGACAGTGGCTCACGCTAGAGAGCAATAAGACAGTGGCTCACGCTGGATAGCAATAAGACAGTGGCTCACGCTGGAGAGCAATAAGACAGTGGCTCACGCTGGATAGCAATAAGACAGTGGCTCACGCTGGATAGCAATAAGACAGTGGCTCACGCTGGAGAGCAATAAGACAGTGGCTCACGCTGGATAGCAATAAGACAGTGGCTCACGCTGGATAGCAATAAGACAGTGGCTCACGCTGGATAGCAATAAGACAGTGGCTCACGCTGGATAGCAATAAGACAGTGGCTCACGCTAGAGAGCAATAAGACAGTGGCTCATGCTGGATAGCAATAAGACAGTGGCTCACGCTGGATAGCAATAAGACAGTGGCTCACGCTGGATAGCAATAAGACAGTGGCTCACGCTGGAGAGCAATAAGACAGTGGCTCACGCTGGAGAGCAATAAGACAGTGGCTCACGCTGGATAGCAATAAGACAGTGGCTCACGCTAGAGAGCAATAAGACAGTGGCTCACGCTGGATAGCAATAAGACAGTGGCTCACGCTGGATAGCAATAAGACAGTGGCTCACGCTGGATAGCAATAAGACAGTGGCTCACGCTGGATAGAAATAAGACAGTGGCTCACGCTGGATAGCAATAAGACAGTGGCTCACGCTGGAGAGCAATAAGACAGTGGCTCACGCTGGATAGCAATAAGACAGTGGCTCAAGCTAGAGAGCAATAAGACAGTGGCTCACGCTGGATAGCAATAAGACAGTGGCTCACGCTGGAGAGCAATAAGACAGTGGCTCACGCTGGATAGCAATAAGACAGTGGCTCACGCTGGAGAGCAATAAGACAGTGGCTCACGCTAGAGAGCAATAAGACAGTGGCTCACGCTGGATAGCAATAAGACAGTGGCTCACGCTGGATAGCAATAAGACAGTGGCTCACGCTAGAGAGCAATAAGACAGTGGCTCACGCTGGATAGCAATAAGACAGTGGCTCACGCTGGAGAGCAATAAGACAGTGGCTCACGCTGGATAGCAATAAGACAGTGGCTCACGCTGGATAGCAATAAGACAGTGGCTCACGCTGGAGAGCAATAAGACAGTGGCTCACGCTGGATAGCAATAAGACAGTGGCTCACGCTGGATAGCAATAAGACAGTGGCTCACGCTGGATAGCAATAAGACAGTGGCTCACGCTGGATAGCAATAAGACAGTGGCTCACGCTAGAGAGCAATAAGACAGTGGCTCATGCTGGATAGCAATAAGACAGTGGCTCACGCTGGATAGCAATAAGACAGTGGCTCACGCTGGATAGCAATAAGACAGTGGCTCACGCTGGAGAGCAATAAGACAGTGGCTCACGCTGGAGAGCAATAAGACAGTGGCTCACGCTGGATAGCAATAAGACAGTGGCTCACGCTAGAGAGCAATAAGACAGTGGCTCACGCTGGATAGCAATAAGACAGTGGCTCACGCTGGATAGCAATAAGACAGTGGCTCACGCTGGATAGCAATAAGACAGTGGCTCACGCTGGATAGAAATAAGACAGTGGCTCACGCTGGATAGCAATAAGACAGTGGCTCACGCTGGAGAGCAATAAGACAGTGGCTCACGCTGGATAGCAATAAGACAGTGGCTCACGCTGGAGAGCAATAAGACAGTGGCTCACGCTGGAGAGCAATAAGACAGTGGCTCACGCTGGATAGCAATAAGACAGTGGCTCACGCTGGATAGCAATAAGACAGTGGCTCACGCTGGATAGCAATAAGACAGTGGCTCACGCTGGATAGCAATAAGACAGTGGCTCACGCTGGATAGCAATAAGACAGTGGCTCACGCTGGATAGCAATAAGACAGTGGCTCACGCTAGAGAGCAATAAGACAGTGGCTCATGCTGGATAGCAATAAGACAGTGGCTCACGCTGGATAGCAATAAGACAGTGGCTCACGCTGGATAGCAATAAGACAGTGGCTCACGCTGGAGAGCAATAAGACAGTGGCTCACGCTAGAGAACAATAAGACAGTGGCTCAAGCTAGAGAACAATAAGACAGTGGCTCACGCTAGAGAGCAATAAGACAGTGGCTCAAGCTAGAGAACAATAAGACAGTGGCTCAAGCTAGAGAACAATAAGACAGTGGCTCACGCTAGAGAGCAATAAGACAGTGGCTCACGCTGGATAGCAATAAGACAGTGGCTCAAGCTAGAGAGCAATAAGACAGTGGCTCACGCTAGAGAGCAATAAGACAGTGGCTCACGCTAGAGAGCAATAAGACAGTGGCTCACGCTGGAGAGCAATAAGACAGTGGCTCACGGTGGAGAGCAATAAGACAGTGGCTCAAGCTAGAGAGCAATAAGACAGTGGCTCACGCTGGATAGCAATAAGACAGTGGCTCACGCTGGAGAGCAATAAGACAGTGGCTCACGCTGGATAGCAATAAGACAGTGGCTCACGCTGGAGAGCAATAAGACAGTGGCTCACGCTAGAGAGCAATAAGACAGTGGCTCACGCTGGATAGCAATAAGACAGTGGCTCACGCTGGATAGCAATAAGACAGTGGCTCACGCTAGAGAGCAATAAGACAGTGGCTCACGCTGGATAGCAATAAGACAGTGGCTCACGCTGGAGAGCAATAAGACAGTGGCTCACGCTGGATAGCAATAAGACAGTGGCTCACGCTGGATAGCAATAAGACAGTGGCTCACGCTGGAGAGCAATAAGACAGTGGCTCACGCTGGATAGCAATAAGACAGTGGCTCACGCTGGATAGCAATAAGACAGTGGCTCACGCTGGATAGCAATAAGACAGTGGCTCACGCTGGATAGCAATAAGACAGTGGCTCACGCTAGAGAGCAATAAGACAGTGGCTCATGCTGGATAGCAATAAGACAGTGGCTCACGCTGGATAGCAATAAGACAGTGGCTCACGCTGGATAGCAATAAGACAGTGGCTCACGCTGGAGAGCAATAAGACAGTGGCTCACGCTGGAGAGCAATAAGACAGTGGCTCACGCTGGATAGCAATAAGACAGTGGCTCACGCTAGAGAGCAATAAGACAGTGGCTCACGCTGGATAGCAATAAGACAGTGGCTCACGCTGGATAGCAATAAGACAGTGGCTCACGCTGGATAGCAATAAGACAGTGGCTCACGCTGGATAGAAATAAGACAGTGGCTCACGCTGGATAGCAATAAGACAGTGGCTCACGCTGGAGAGCAATAAGACAGTGGCTCACGCTGGATAGCAATAAGACAGTGGCTCACGCTGGAGAGCAATAAGACAGTGGCTCACGCTGGATAGCAATAAGACAGTGGCTCACGCTGGAGAGCAATAAGACAGTGGCTCACGCTGGAGAGCAATAAGACAGTGGCTCACGCTGGAGAGCAATAAGACAGTGGCTCACGCTGGAGAGCAATAAGACAGTGGCTCACGCTAGAGAGCAATAAGACAGTGGCTCACGCTGGAGAGCAATAAGACAGTGGCTCACGCTGGAGAGCAATAAGACAGTGGCTCACGCTGGATAGCAATAAGACAGTGGCTCACGCTGGAGAGCAATAAGACAGTGGCT
Organism: Salvelinus alpinus; assembly: GCF_045679555.1. Lineage (NCBI taxonomy): Eukaryota > Metazoa > Chordata > Actinopteri > Salmoniformes > Salmonidae > Salvelinus > Salvelinus alpinus. The sequence goes on along the minus strand of NC_092098.1, from coordinate 19,443,528 downwards.
CACGCTGGATAGCAATAAGACAGTGGCTCACGCTGGAGAGCAATAAGACAGTGGCTCACGCTGGAGAGCAATAAGACAGTGGCTCACGCTGGATAGCAATAAGACAGTGGCTCACGCTGGAGAGCAATAAGACAGTGGCTCACGCTGGATAGCAATAAGACAGTGGCTCACGCTGGATAGCAATAAGACAGTGGCTCACGCTGGAGAGCAATAAGACAGTGGCTCACGCTGGATAGCAATAAGACAGTGGCTCACGCTGGAGAGCAATAAGACAGTGGCTCACGCTGGATAGCAATAAGACAGTGGCTCACGCTGGAGAGCAATAAGACAGTGGCTCACGCTGGAGAGCAATAAGACAGTGGCTCACGCTAGAGAGCAATAAGACAGTGGCTCACGCTGGAGAGCAATAAGACAGTGGCTCACGGTGGAGAGCAATAAGACAGTGGCTCACGCTAGAGAGCAATAAGACAGTGGCTCACGCTGGAGAGCAATAAGACAGTGGCTCACGCTGGAGAGCAATAAGACAGTGGCTCACGCTGGAGAGCAATAAGACAGTGGCTCACGCTGGAGAGCAATAAGACAGTGGCTCACGCTGGAGAGCAATAAGACAGTGGCTCACGCTGGAGAGCAATAAGACAGTGGCTCACGCTGGATAGCAATAAGACAGTGGCTCACGCTGGAGAGCAATAAGACAGTGGCTCACGCTGGAGAGCAATAAGACAGTGGCTCACGCTAGAGAACAATAAGACAGTGGCTCACGCTGGATAGCAATAAGACAGTGGCTCACGCTGGATAGCAATAAGACAGTGGCTCACGCTGGAGAGCAATAAGACAGTGGCTCACGCTAGAGAGCAATAAGACAGTGGCTCACGCTGGAGAACAATAAGACAGTGGCTCACGCTGGAGAGCAATAAGACAGTGGCTCACGCTGGAGAACAATAAGACAGTGGCTCACGCTGGAGAGCAATAAGACAGTGGCTCACGCTGGAGAGCAATAAGACAGTGGCTCACGGTGGAGAGCAATAAGACAGTGGCTCACGGTGGAGAGCAATAAGACAGTGGCTCACGCTGGAGAGCAATAAGACAGTGGCTCACGGTGGAGAGCAATAAGACAGTGGCTCACGCTGGAGAGCAATAAGACAGTGGCTCACGCTGGAGAACAATAAGACAGTGGCTCACGCTGGAGAACAATAAGACAGTGGCTCACGCTGGAGAGCAATAAGACAGTGGCTCACGCAGGAGAGCAATAAGACAGTGGCTCACGGTGGAGAGCAATAAGACAGTGGCTCACGCTGGAGAGCAATAAGACAGTGGCTCACGCTGGAGAGCAATAAGACAGTGGCTCACGCTGGATAGCAATAAGACAGTGGCTCACGCTGGATAGCAATAAGACAGTGGCTCACGCTAGAGAGCAATAAGACAGTGGCTCACGCTGGATAGCAATAAGACAGTGGATCACGCTGGATAGCAATAAGACAGTGGCTCACGCTAGAGAGCAATAAGACAGTGGCTCACGCTGGAGAGCAATAAGACAGTGGCTCACGCTAGAGAGCAATAAGACAGTGGCTCACGCTGGAGAGCAATAAGACAGTGGCTCACGCTGGAGAGCAATAAGACAGTGGCTCACGCTAGAGAGCAATAAGACAGTGGCTCACGCTGGAGAGCAATAAGACAGTGGCTCACGCTGGAGAGCAATAAGACAGTGGCTCACGCTGGAGAGCAATAAGACAGTGGCTCACGCTAGAGAGCAATAAGACAGTGGCTCACGCTGGAGAACAATAAGACAGTGGCTCACGCTAGAGAGCAATAAGACAGTGGCTCACGCTGGAGAGCAATAAGACAGTGGCTCACGCTAGAGAGCAATAAGACAGTGGCTCACGCTGGAGAGCAATAAGACAGTGGCTCACGCTAGATAGCAATAAGACAGTGGCTCACGCTGGAGAGCAATAAGACAGTGGCTCACGGTGGAGAGCAATAAGACAGTGGCTCACGGTGGAGAGCAATAAGACAGTGGCTCACGGTGGAGAGCAATAAGACAGTGGCTCACGGTGGAGAGCAATAAGACAGTGGCTCACGCTGGAGAGCAATAAGACAGTGGCTCACGCTGGAGAGCAATAAGACAGTGGCTCACGCTGGAGAGCAATAAGACAGTGGCTCACTCTGGAGAGCAATAAGACAGTGGCTCACGCTGGAGAGCAATAAGACAGTGGCTCACGCTAGAGAGCAATAAGACAGTGGCTCACGCTGGAGAACAATAAGACAGTGGCTCACGCTGGAGAACAATAAGACAGTGGCTCACGCTAGAGAGCAATAAGACAGTGGCTCACGCTGGATAGCAATAAGACAGTGGCTCACGCTGGAGAGCAATACGACAGTGGCTCACGCTGGAGAGCAATAAGACAGTGGCTCACGCTGGAGAGCAATAAGACAGTGGCTCACGCTGGAGAGCAATAAGACAGTGGCTCACGCTGGAGAGCAATAAGACAGTGGCTCACGCTGGATAGCAATAAGACAGTGGCTCACGCTGGATAGCAATAAGACAGTGGCTCACGCTAGAGAGCAATAAGACAGTGGCTCACGCTAGAGAGCAATAAGACAGTGGCTCACGCTGGATAGCAATAAGACAGTGGCTCACGCTGGAGAGCAATAAGACAGTGGCTCACGCTGGAGAGCAATAAGACAGTGGCTCACGCTGGATAGCAATAAGACAGTGGCTCACGCTGGATAGCAATAAGACAGTGGCTCACGCTGGAGAGCAATAAGACAGTGGCTCACGCTGGATAGCAATAAGACAGTGGCTCACGCTGGATAGCAATAAGACAGTGGCTCACGCTGGATAGCAATAAGACAGTGGCTCACGCTGGATAGCAATAAGACAGTGGCTCACGCTAGAGAGCAATAAGACAGTGGCTCACGCTAGAGAGCAATAAGACAGTGGCTCACGCTGGATAGCAATAAGACAGTGGCTCACGCTAGAGAGCAATAAGACAGTGGCTCACGCTAGAGAGCAATAAGACAGTGGCTCACGCTGGATAGCAATAAGACAGTGGCTCACGCTGGAGAGCAATAAGACAGTGGCTCACGCTGGAGAGCAATAAGACAGTGGCTCACGCTGGATAGCAATAAGACAGTGGCTCACGCTGGATAGCAATAAGACAGTGGCTCACGCTGGAGAGCAATAAGACAGTGGCTCACGCTGGATAGCAATAAGACAGTGGCTCACGCTGGATAGCAATAAGACAGTGGCTCACGCTGGATAGCAATAAGACAGTGGCTCACGCTGGATAGCAATAAGACAGTGGCTCACGCTAGAGAGCAATAAGACAGTGGCTCATGCTGGATAGCAATAAGACAGTGGCTCACGCTGGATAGCAATAAGACAGTGGCTCACGCTGGATAGCAATAAGACAGTGGCTCACGCTGGAGAGCAATAAGACAGTGGCTCACGCTAGAGAACAATAAGACAGTGGCTCAAGCTAGAGAACAATAAGACAGTGGCTCACGCTAGAGAACAATAAGACAGTGGCTCACGCTAGAGAGCAATAAGACAGTGGCTCACGCTGGATAGCAATAAGACAGTGGCTCAAGCTAGAGAGCAATAAGACAGTGGCTCACGCTAGAGAACAATAAGACAGTGGCTCAAGCTAGAGAACAATAAGACAGTGGCTCAAGCTAGAGAACAATAAGACAGTGGCTCAAGCTAGAGAACAATAAGACAGTGGCTCAAGCTAGAGAGCAATAAGACAGTGGCTCAAGCTAGAGAACAATAAGACAGTGGCTCAAGCTAGAGAACAATAAGACAGTGGCTCACGCTAGAGAGCAATAAGACAGTGGCTCACGCTGGAGAGCAATAAGACAGTGGCTCACGCTGGAGAACAATAAGACAGTGGCTCAAGCTAGAGAGCAATAAGACAGTGGCTCACGCTGGATAGCAATAAGACAGTGGCTCACGCTAGAGAGCAATAAGACAGTGGCTCACGCTAGAGAGCAATAAGACAGTGGCTCACGCTAGAGAGCAATAAGACAGTGGCTCACGCTGGAGAGCAATAAGACAGTGGCTCACGGTGGAGAGCAATAAGACAGTGGCTCAAGCTAGAGAGCAATAAGACAGTGGCTCACGCTGGAGAGCAATAAGACAGTGGCTCACGCTGGATAGCAATAAGACAGTGGCTCACGCTGGATAGCAATAAGACAGTGGCTCACGCTGGATAGCAATAAGACAGTGGCTCACGCTGGAGAGCAATAAGACAGTGGCTCACGCTGGATAGCAATAAGACAGTGGCTCACGCTGGAGAGCAATAAGACAGTGGCTCACGCTAGAGAGCAATAAGACAGTGGCTCACGCTGGATAGCAATAAGACAGTGGCTCACGCTGGATAGCAATAAGACAGTGGCTCACGCTAGAGAGCAATAAGACAGTGGCTCACGCTGGATAGCAATAAGACAGTGGCTCACGCTGGAGAGCAATAAGACAGTGGCTCACGCTGGATAGCAATAAGACAGTGGCTCACGCTGGATAGCAATAAGACAGTGGCTCACGCTGGAGAGCAATAAGACAGTGGCTCACGCTGGATAGCAATAAGACAGTGGCTCACGCTGGATAGCAATAAGACAGTGGCTCACGCTGGATAGCAATAAGACAGTGGCTCACGCTGGATAGCAATAAGACAGTGGCTCACGCTAGAGAGCAATAAGACAGTGGCTCATGCTGGATAGCAATAAGACAGTGGCTCACGCTGGATAGCAATAAGACAGTGGCTCACGCTGGATAGCAATAAGACAGTGGCTCACGCTGGAGAGCAATAAGACAGTGGCTCACGCTGGAGAGCAATAAGACAGTGGCTCACGCTGGATAGCAATAAGACAGTGGCTCACGCTAGAGAGCAATAAGACAGTGGCTCACGCTGGATAGCAATAAGACAGTGGCTCACGCTGGATAGCAATAAGACAGTGGCTCACGCTGGATAGCAATAAGACAGTGGCTCACGCTGGATAGCAATAAGACAGTGGCTCACGCTGGATAGCAATAAGACAGTGGCTCACGCTGGATAGAAATAAGACAGTGGCTCACGCTGGATAGCAATAAGACAGTGGCTCACGCTGGAGAGCAATAAGACAGTGGCTCACGCTGGATAGCAATAAGACAGTGGCTCACGCTAGAGAGCAATAAGACAGTGGCTCACGCTGGATAGCAATAAGACAGTGGCTCACGGTGGAGAGCAATAAGACAGTGGCTCACGCTGGAGAGCAATAAGACAGTGGCTCACGCTGGAGAGCAATAAGACAGTGGCTCACGCTGGATAGCAATAAGACAGTGGCTCACGCTAGAGAGCAATAAGACAGTGGCTCACGCTGGATAGCAATAAGACAGTGGCTCACGCTAGAGAGCAATAAGACAGTGGCTCACGCTGGATAGCAATAAGACAGTGGCTCACGCTAGAGAACAATAAGACAGTGGCTCACGCTGGATAGCAATAAGACAGTGGCTCACGCTAGAGAGCAATAAGACAGTGGCTCACGCTGGAGAGCAATAAGACAGTGGCTCACGCTGGATAGCAATAAGACAGTGGCTCACGCTAGAGAGCAATAAGACAGTGGCTCACGCTGGATAGCAATAAGACAGTGGCTCACGCTAGAGAGCAATAAGACAGTGGCTCACGCTGGATAGCAATAAGACAGTGGCTCACGCTAGAGAGCAATAAGACAGTGGCTCACGCTGGATAGCAATAAGACAGTGGCTCACGCTGGAGAGCAATAAGACAGTGGCTCACGCTGGATAGCAATAAGACAGTGGCTCACGCTAGAGAGCAATAAGACAGTGGCTCACGCTGGAGAGCAATAAGACAGTGGCTCACGCTGGAGAGCAATAAGACAGTGGCTCACGCTAGAGAGCAATAAGACAGTGGCTCACGCTGGAGAGCAATAAGACAGTGGCTCACGCTAGAGAGCAATAAGACAGTGGCTCACGCTAGAGAGCAATAAGACAGTGGCTCACGCTGGAGAGCAATAAGACAGTGGCTCACGCTAGAGAGCAATAAGACAGTGGCTCACGCTAGATAGCAATAAGACAGTGGCTCACGCTGGAGAGCAATAAGACAGTGGCTCACGCTAGAGAGCAATAAGACAGTGGCTCACGCTAGATAGCAATAAGACAGTGGCTCACGCTGTATAGCAATAAGACAGTGGCTCACGCTGGAGAGCAATAAGACAGTGGCTCACGCTGGAGAGCAATAAGACAGTGGCTCACGCTGGATAGCAATAAGACAGTGGCTCACGCTGGAGAGCAATAAGACAGTGGCTCACGCTAGAGAGCAATAAGACAGTGGCTCACGCTAGAGAGCAATAAGACAGTGGCTCACGCTGGAGAACAATAAGACAGTGGCTCACGCTGGAGAGCAATAAGACAGTGGCTCACGCTGGAGAACAATAAGACAGTGGCTCACGCTGGAGAGCAATAAGACAGTGGCTCACGCTGGAGAGCAATAAGACAGTGGCTCACGGTGGAGAGCAATAAGACAGTGGCTCACGGTGGAGAGCAATAAGACAGTGGCTCACGCTGGAGAGCAATAAGACAGTGGCTCACGGTGGAGAGCAATAAGACAGTGGCTCACGCTGGAGAGCAATAAGACAGTGGCTCACGCTGGAGAACAATAAGACAGTGGCTCACGCTGGAGAACAATAAGACAGTGGCTCACGCTGGAGAGCAATAAGACAGTGGCTCACGCTGGAGAGCAATAAGACAGTGGCTCACGGTGGAGAGCAATAAGACAGTGGCTCACGCTGGAGAGCAATAAGACAGTGGCTCACGCTGGAGAGCAATAAGACAGTGGCTCACGCTGGAGAGCAATAAGACAGTGGCTCACGCTGGAGAGCAATAAGACAGTGGCTCACGCTGGAGAGCAATAAGACAGTGGCTCACGCTGGAGAGCAATAAGACAGTGGCTCACGCTGGATAGCAATAAGACAGTGGCTCACGCTGGATAGCAATAAGACAGTGGCTCACGCTAGAGAGCAATAAGACAGTGGCTCACGCTGGAGAGCAATAAGACAGTGGCTCACGCTAGAGAGCAATAAGACAGTGGCTCACGCTAGAGAGCAATAAGACAGTGGCTCACGCTGGAGAGCAATAAGACAGTGGCTCACGCTGGAGAGCAATAAGACAGTGGCTCACGCTGGAGAGCAATAAGACAGTGGCTCACGCTGGAGAGCAATAAGACAGTGGCTCACGCTAGAGAGCAATAAGACAGTGGCTCACGCTGGAGAGCAATAAGACAGTGGCTCACGCTGGAGAGCAATAAGACAGTGGCTCACGCTGGAGAGCAATAAGACAGTGGCTCACGCTAGAGAGCAATAAGACAGTGGCTCACGCTGGAGAACAATAAGACAGTGGCTCACGCTAGAGAGCAATAAGACAGTGGCTCAAGCTAGAGAGCAATAAGACAGTGGCTCACGCTAGAGAGCAATAAGACAGTGGCTCACGCTGGAGAGCAATAAGACAGTGGCTCACGCTAGAGAGCAATAAGACAGTGGCTCACGCTGGAGAACAATAAGACAGTGGCTCACGCTAGAGAGCAATAAGACAGTGGCTCACGCTGGATAGCAATAAGACAGTGGCTCACGCTAGAGAGCAATAAGACAGTGGCTCACGCTGGAGAGCAATAAGACAGTGGCTCACGCTAGAGAGCAATAAGACAGTGGCTCACGCTGGAGAGCAATAAGACAGTGGCTCACGCTAGATAGCAATAAGACAGTGGCTCACGCTGGAGAGCAATAAGACAGTGGCTCACGGTGGAGAGCAATAAGACAGTGGCTCACGGTGGAGAGCAATAAGACAGTGGCTCACGGTGGAGAGCAATAAGACAGTGGCTCACGGTGGAGAGCAATAAGACAGTGGCTCACGCTGGAGAGCAATAAGACAGTGGCTCACGCTGGAGAGCAATAAGACAGTGGCTCACGCTGGAGAGCAATAAGACAGTGGCTCACGCTGGATAGCAATAAGACAGTGGCTCACGCTGGAGAGCAATAAGACAGTGGCTCACGCTGGAGAGCAATAAGACAGTGGCTCACGCTGGAGAGCAATAAGACAGTGGCTCACGCTAGAGAGCAATAAGACAGTGGCTCACGCTGGAGAACAATAAGACAGTGGCTCACGCTGGAGAACAATAAGACAGTGGCTCACGCTGGAGAGCAATAAGACAGTGGCTCACGCTGGAGAGCAATAAGACAGTGGCTCACGCTGGAGAGCAATAAGACAGTGGCTCACGCTGGAGAACAATAAGACAGTGGCTCACGCTAGAGAGCAATAAGACAGTGGCTCACGCTGGAGAGCAATAAGACAGTGGCTCACGCTGGAGAGCAATAAGACAGTGGCTCACGCTGGAGAGCAATAAGACAGTGGCTCACGCTGGAGAGCAATAAGACAGTGGCTCACGCTGGAGAGCAATAAGACAGTGGCTCACGCTGGAGAGCAATAAGACAGTGGCTCACGCTGGATAGCAATAAGACAGTGGCTCACGCTGGATAGCAATAAGACAGTGGCTCACGCTGGATAGCAATAAGACAGTGGCTCACGCTGGATAGCAATAAGACAGTGGCTTTTACCATTTAGAAATGAATGCATTTTGAATTTGTCATAAGTATTTGGACAAATTCACTTAAATGTATATTAAAGTAGTCAAAAGTTTCATATTTTGGTCACATATTCCTAGCTGGATGCATTTAATGGATGCATTTGCAGTTTGTTTTGGTTGTGCTTCAGATTATGTTGTGCTCAATAGAAATGAATTGTAAATAATGTATTGTGACATTTTGGAGTTAATTTTATTGTAAATAAGAATAGAATATGTTTCTGAACACCTGCACTAATGTGGATGCTACCATGATTACGGATAATCATGAATGAATCATGAATAATGAGTGCGAAAGACCAATAGCATTGTGGTAACGTACAGGGACTCAAGTCCTTTTGTTCTCCCGATCTGTAATATCTCACCATCAAATGCCGACCACATGACCTCCAGAGATCATTTTCTTTGGTCATCATCACTGTCGTGTATATTCCCCCCCAAGCAGACACCACGACGGCTCTCAGGGAACTACACTGGACTATGTGCAAACTGGATTAGACATTCGAGCCCAAACGGGTAACTTTATATACACTGGTCTTTAGGCTACACATCCTCAGGGAATGACATTTAGGTCTGGAAACCGCATATCCTGAGGCCGCATGTATTGCAGCTGGGGACTTTAACAAAGGAAATCTGAGTAAAACGCTACCGAAATTCTGTCAACATCTCCTGGGCTATACTCACAAACTCGTGATCATTGCTACAGCTACAAGGCCCTCCCCCGCCCTCTCTTCGGAAAATCATATCACACCTATAGGCAGAAACTTCCAACAGGAAGCACCCGTGGTAAGGACTGTTTAACATTGGTCTGACCAATTGGACTCTATGCTTCAAGATTGTTTTGATCACGCGGACTGGAACATTTTCCCGGGTCGCCTCTGAGAATAGTATCGACGTATACACTGGGTTCATCAGGAAGTGCATAGAGGATGTTGTTGCCACTGTGACGATTACAACTTATCCAAACCAACAACCCTGGACAGACGGCAGCATTCCATCTAGAGGCAAAACGACACGAGAAATGTGGCAGGAACTCCAGACAATCATGTATTATAAAGGGAAAGCCAGCCACCTCGGACACCGACGCCGCGCTCCCGGATAAGCTAAACACCTTTGCCTGCTTCGAGGAAAACATGGAGCCCCCAACGCGGGCCCCCTCCACTAACGAGGACGGTGTGCTCTCGTTCTCCTTGCCTGACGTGAGTAAGTCATTTAAGCATTTTAACCCTCGCAAGACTGCCGGCCCAGACGGCATCTCAAGATGTTCCTGTACCAAAGACGGCGAAGGTAACTGAACTAAATGACTATCGCCCCGTAGCACTCACTTCTATCATCACGAAGTGCTTCAAGAGGCTAGTTAAGGATATCACCTCCATCTTACCCGACAACCTACAATTCGCATACCACCTCAACAGATCCACGGACGACACAATCGCCATTGCACAGCACACTGCCCTATCCCACCTGGACAATATAAATACCTATGTAATAATGCTGTTCATTGACTACAGCTCAACCTTCAATCACCATATTTCCCTCCAAGCTCATCACTAAGCTCAGGGGCCTGGGTCTGAACCCATCCCTGTGGAACTGGGTCCTGGGCCCAGACTCACAGAAAACACTTTTTACGCAAAAAAAATTAAGAAGCTTCTTAAGAAAAAGATAGGATATTGTTGATGAATTGCACTTAAACTAAGATTTAATGATTTTCTTATGAACTTCTCAAATCATTTCTTAACCATCTTCTTAGCTAGCAATGGCAATCATTTTAGCATATTTGTACTGAGATGACTGTTCTGAAACATGTTCTTGGGTTTATAATAATCTATACTGAAACTTTCAGACAAAGTTTGTGGGTGAATGTTCAATTACTTTCATGACCTTATTGTCTCACTGCCCTGAGTTGAAGGGTTTAGCTATACTGGAATAAAGAACAAATCCAAGAACTTGATTTTCAATCATCTAACTTAACTTCTTGTTTAAGGAGAAACATAAGAAATAGTTCAAGAACATTTCCAATAACCTTTTTAAAGAATAGAAACTTCTGGACTTCCTGAAGAGCTGACCCCAAGTGGTGAAGGTAGGCACCAGTGAGAGCATCATGTCGTGCTGTATCACCGCCTGGTACAGCAATTGGGGCTCCCGAGTGGCACAGCGGTCTAAGGCACTGCATCTCAGTGCTTGAGGCGTCACTACAGACATCCTGGTTCGATTCCAGGCTGTATCACAACTGACCATGATTGGGAGTCCCATAGGGCGCCGCAACATTGGCCCAGCGTCGTCTGGGTATGGCCGGTGTTCCTAACTGACATGCCTAGTTAAATAAAAAATACAAATTGCACCGTCCTCAACCGCAGGGCTCTCCAGAGGGTGGTGCGATCAGCCCAAAGCATCATCAAAGCACACTGCCTTCCCTCCAGGACATCTACAACACCCAGTGTCACATGAAGGCCAAGAAGATCATCAAAAGACCTCAGCCACCAGAGCCACGGCCTGTTCACCTCACTACCATCTAGAAGGTGGAGACAGTACAGGTGCATCAAAGTTGGGATCAAGAGAATGATAAACAGCTTCATCTCCAGGCGATCAGACTGTTAAACATTGACCACTAGCCGGGCCTACGCCCAGTACACTACCCTGAACCTTGGTCACTGTTACTAGCCTGCTACCACCCGGTACTTTACCCTGCACCTTCGAGACGGCTATGCCCTATAGTCATTGAACACTGTTCACTTTAATAAATGTTCACATACCATTTTACCCACTTTATATGTATATACTGTATTCTAGTCATGGCTCACTCTAAAAACTACTGCACACCTTTTATATAAATATACTGTCCATATTATCTCTACAGTGCCTTCAGAAAGTATTCCTACCCCTAGACTTAATCCATATTTTGCTGTGTTACATGGAATTCAAAACGGATTCATATAGATTTCTTTCTCACCCATCTACACATAACACCCCATAATGACAAAGTGAAAACATGTTTATACATTTTTGCAAATTTAATGAACATCAAATACAGAAATATCTACTTTACATTAGTATTCACACCCCTGAGTCAATACATGTTAGAATCACCCTTGGCAGGGTTTACAGCCGTGACTCTTTCTGGGGAAGTCTCTAAGAGCTTTGCTCACCTAGATTGTGCAATATTTGCAGACTATTCTTTTAAAATTCTCCAAGCTCTGTCAAGTTTTTTGTTGATCATTGCTAAACAGCCATTTTCATGTCTTGACAGATTTTCCAAGATGATTTAAGTCAAAACTGTAACTAGGCCACTCAGGAACATTCAATGTCATCTTGGTAAGCAACATGTGGCCTTGTGTTTTAGGTTATTGTCCTGCTGAAAGGTAAATTCATCTCACAGTGGCTGGTGGAAAGAAGACTGAACCAAGTTTTCCTCTAGGATTTTGCCTGTGCTGAGATCTATTCAGTTTATTTTTATCCTAAAAAGATAATTTCTTTACCACATTTTTTGCAGTTTTTACTTTAGTGTCTTACTGCAAACAGGATTTGGTATATTTGTATTCTGTACAGCCTTCCTTCTTGTCAGTCATTTAGGTTAGTATTGTGGAGTAACTAAAATATTGTTGATCCATCCTAAGTTCCCCCATCACAGCTATTAAACTAACTGTTTTAAAGTCAAATCAAATCAAGCTTTATTTACACAGCACATTTCAGACATGGAACGCAACACAAGGTGCAACACAAGGAAAAAAACAAATACAAAACAATGAAAATAAACTGAAATATTTACTATACAACAAACATGAGGATAAAAAAAACAAGAATAATACAAACTGAACAACTAAAAGCACCCTAAGGAAAAACAAAGCAGAAAAGGTGTGTTTTAAGATCTCATTTAACTAGGTCCACAGTTTTGTCCCCCCTCGGGTTCTCTGGCAGGCTATTCCAGAGGCTGGGGGCATAGTAACTAAAGGCTGCCTCTCCATGGCTCTTGGTCATAGTCTTTGGGATAGTTAAAAGGCCAGTGCCAGAGGACCTGTGGGACTTACTGGGTACATAACTTAAAAGCCTGTCTGACATATTGGGGTGCCCAATCGCGGATTGATTTAAAAATCAATAGAAGAATCTTAAAATGAATTCTAAAACTCACAGGCAGTCAGTACAGAGACCTTAAAACCAGGCAGTGTGCTCTCCGTCTGGTCTTGCTCAGTACCCGTGTAGCAGCATTCTGTACGTTTGCAGTTGACCAATGGCTTTCTTGGGTAGACCAGACAGGAGAGTATTACAGTAGTCAAGCCTGCTTGTAATAAAAGCATGGATGAGTCTCTCTGTATCAGCCTGAGAGAGAAACAGACACACCTTGGCAACGTTCCTCAGTTGGTAAAAAACTATTTTGGTCACTTTCCTAACATGTGATAGAATTTACACCTAGGTTGGTTTTTTTTACATGGGGTTTTATCTTTATTGCCTGTGAATGAAAATGTGCAGACAAAGATTCTCTCGCTGTGCTTTGGCTCCAACAATATATACCTCGGCCTTGTCTTGATTTAGCTGTAGGAAGTTGAGCCATCCAAGTATTTAAATCACTAATAATACAGTCTAATCATTTATCTGTGGCGCTAAAATCCTCTGGTGACACAGAACTGTAAAGCTGTGTATCAGCGTAGCAGTGAAAATCAATGCTGTGCTGTCTGATAAGCTGTCAAGAAGTAACATATATAAACTGAACAGTACCGGACCAAAAATCAAACCTTGTGGAACGCCACATGATATGTATTTTCTGAGTTATGTTGGTGACAAAGAAAACTCTCGACCGGTTAAATAGGTCCTAAACCAATTTAGAGGCCAACCCACCTCTCCAGTGTGTCCAGAAGGACATCGTGGTCAACAGTGTCGAATGCAGCACTTAAATCCAAGAGTACAAGGACAGAGAGCTGTTTGGCATCTGTGTTGGCTCTAAGATCATATGGAGAATCTAGATTTTCTTCAGAAGAGGTTTCACCATAGCTGTTTTTAGTGCAGTGGGGAAAGTGCCTTTGAACAGGGAGTGATTAATAATAGCTTGCATTTCTTCAGATATGCAATTAAACACTTTTGAAGGTGGTGGGGATAAGATTGAGAAGGCAGGTTAAAGGTTTAAATTGTGATATTTCTTTCCTGAGCATGTCTGTGTCAACCAGGGAAAATAAATCCATAGAGCCTTTGCGTGGTAGGGTAGGGCACAGGTCAAACTCCTATTCAGGTCTTGTTTGACTGATACCCAGCCTAATGGTTCTTATCTCTGAAATATGCAGCAAACTCATCACATTCAGATGTGGAGGAACGTTCACATAGGTTTGCAGGGGTAGGATTTATCAGACCAATGGTCGAGAAAAGCACTTTCGTATTATTCTGATTATTAGTGATCAAGTGAGAAAAATGAGCCCGTCTGGCATTTCTAATGGTCTTGTTATATATGCCAAGTTCCTGTCTCAGAATATCATAATGGACCTGCAACTTTTGCCTTTCTCCACGTCATCTCTGCATTCGTTTCCTCACTCATCCAAGGGCCTCTACGTTTGGATATGGCATCAATGGTTGCCCTTAATTTGCTATTAAAGTTAAACTAAATCATCACAAGAGGAAGGCAGAATAGGTGATGGAGTATTGCTCATACTCTCAAAATCTGTCACCATTGGCCTCATGGTGAAATCCCTGAGCGGTTTCCTTTCTGTCCGGGAACTGAGTTAGGAAGGACGCCTGTATCTTTGTAGTGACTGTGTATATTGATGCACCATCCAAAGTGTAATTAATAACTTCACAATGCTCAAAGGGATATTCAAATGTATGCTTTTTTATTTTTACCCTTCCTTTACCCTTACCCTACCAATAGGTTCCCTTCTTTGCGAGGCATTGAACCAGGCTTCCAGGCCTCCGTTTCTTTTTATCCTAAAATATTCCCTAGTCCTTGCCGATGACGATCATACCCATAACTGTCATCGGCAAGGACTAGGGAGTTTTTTAGGATAAAAAGAAACGGATTAGAGCTAAGCACAGGAAAAGTCCTAGAGGAAAACCTGGTTCAGTCTGAAGATATATTCACCTTTCAGCAGGACAATAACCTAAAACACAAGGCCAAATATACACTGGAGTTGCTCACCAAGACAACAATGAATGTTCCTGAGTGGCCTAGTTACAGTTTACTTAAATCTGCTTGAAAATCTATGGCAAGACTAGAAAATGGCTGTCAAGCAATGATCAACAACCAACTTCAGAGCTTGAAGAATAAAAAAAAAAAGATAAAATGGGCTAATATTGTACAGTCCAGGTGTGCAAAGCGCTTAGAGATTTGCCCAGAAAGACTAACAGCTGTAATCGCTGCCAAAGGTGATTCTAACATGTATTGACTCAGGCAGTGTGAATACTTATGTAAATTAAATATTTCTGTATTTGATTTATCAAATTTGTAAAAACATTTTCACTTTTGTCATTATGGAGTATTGTGTGTAGATGGGTGCTACTTTATTTTATTTTAATCAATTTTGAATTCAGGCTGTAACAACAAAATGTGCTATAAGTCAAGGGGTATTTATACTTTGAAGGCACTGTAGAGATAGTATGGACAGTATATGAATAGTAAAGATGTGTACAGGAGTAGTTATATAGGATGAGTCAAGACTAGAATACAGTATATACATATGAAGTGGGTAAAACGGTATGTAAACATTATTAAAAGTGACCAGTGTTCAATGACTATGTAAATAGGGCAAAGCAGTCTAAGGAGCAGGGTTGAGTACCGGGAGGTAGCCGGCTAGTAACAGTGAATAAGGTTCAGGACAGTGTACTGGGAGGTAGCCGGCTATTAACAGTGAATAAGGTTCAGGACAGTGTACCGGGAGGTAGCCGGCTAGTAACAGTGAATAAGGTTCAGGACAGTGTACCGGGAGGTAGCCGGCTATTAACAGTGAATAAGGTTCAGGACAGTGTACCGGGAGGTAGCCGGCTATTAACAGTGAATAAGGTTCAGGACAGTGTACTGGGAGGTAGCAGGCTAGTAACAGTGAATAAGGTTCAGGACAGTGTACTGGGCGTTGGCCGGCTAGTGGTGACTGTTTAACAGTCTGACGGCCTGGTGATAAAACTGTTTATCAGTCTCTTGATCCCAACTTTGATGTACATGTACTGTCCCCTCCTTAGAAATGGTAGCTAGATTAGAAATGAAATGTTTTATATAACGGTACAATGGATATGTATGAAAATACCCTCAAATAAAAAAAGATGACATTCTGTAATGTCGCCTAATATGAAACATTTTCTCGAATCCAAAATTCTGCATTATAGAGTCAAATTAAACATTTTAGCTTCACCGTCCAGATAAATACATAGGGGAGTGAGTCTGTTAGGCTACTGAAATTCTTTGCAGTTTGTTTGTTTTCAGTTTTAAAAGAAGTCATCAGCCTAATGTGGGAAACCACAGAGGAGTCTCAACTTTTCTATCCTTCACTTAAACCAGGGGCGTCAAACTCAAATCGGGCCAACGAATTTGCTGGCCAGACTTTGCCAGTTTGTTTTTACATATAAATGTGCATACAACTGCTACCCAAACTGGCCATTGTTTCATAAAACAAAGAAATATGCCCCTTTACAATGTCTTATAAATGTACATAGGACACTGTATATAGCATTTTAACATACATAAAATAAAGGAGATTAGCTGCAAAGGCTGGACAAGTATTAGCTTTGCATAATATACTGCGACCCTAATCAAAATGTATTTAAAGATTCAAAATAAAAACATAGCTAGGTTGTTATAACATGAACTTAAAACATGTTTTAATTGTTATTTGCAATGCATGGATCATGGTGTTCTTGAATGCAGCACCGCTGTATGGTGCGCTCAACTTCTTGCAGTTGAGTAGTCAGCCTAGGCTTCTGATCAAATGTTGCTGTAATAGGCCGACATGTTTCTCCTTCGCAATGGTGTTTTGTTGTAGGTTTGTTCTTTTGGTTATTCATTGTCAAGCTTTAGAAACCGATACCAGTCGCCAACATTTTAGAAGCCTAGGACTGTGGCATGTGTCTGTGCACTTTCACTCTATGGCGAGTGAAAGCCACATTGAATTCAGGCTGTAATTTCATAAAGTAGATGACAATTTACAACTCCTTAATACTCGCGTATGCCCTAGTGTCATTTAGTAGTAATTTATACTAGCGTGTGAATCCTTTATTCACACGGAAATGAAACTTAGCTGGTAGAAGATTCGGTCAGTGTCATTAGTAATGATATAAAAAAATCCCCATTGTAAAAAAATCCCAATTTTTTAAATCACATGTGTCAAACACAAGGACACATTTCTATCAGGCAGCAAGCACTGCCAACTGGCTGTGTGCCAAATGGCAGCACATTGCCACACATGCCCCTCCTCCCAGACCCACACACACTGGCTGGCTCATATGGCACACAGCCAGTTGGCAGTGCATGCTGCCTGATAGAAATGTGTCCTTGTGTTTGACACGTGACTTAAACAATGGGGATTTTTACACCTGGGCAACCTCAGAGCAGGCTCAACTTGCTCAGCTCACTTGCCCCAGACTGTCTGTGTTTGTGTGTCTGTGTGTGTCTGTGCGTGTGTGTCTGTGCGTGTTCGTGCCTTGAGTCCCTCGATGCGGAAGCCCAGAGTGGTGGTGGAGCTTAGGGTCTCTCTCCACTGCATGTATCTGGTCTTGAGTACTGCCTGTAGGGCTCGCTCCTCTGCAGTGGGGGCCTCTGGGTCCACGTCCACCATCTTCTCATACATGTCCTGACGAGGCTGGGGCCTCTCCCGAGCCTTCGCCAGCTCCTCCTCCAGGTATGTCCTAACAGAGCAGACAGCTTAATATCACATACATACTCATCACAAGCAGGGATGTACTGGAGGGTAAACGCATGGAATCACCATTTCTGCACTTTTTTTAATTTGTGAAAGTGTTTACTAACCTTTTTATTCTGTTAATTATAGTTTACCCACTTATTATTATTGCGTTCCCAGCGTTGATCAAATCTCAGAACGCTAATATTCTAACCACGCCTGCCTCTGCGAACGAGTGTATTCATAATTCAGGTATGCTCACCTGCTCCCCCGGGATGTGCCTTGTCAGCAGCGCATTTCATTTACCACTCTGCCAAACGGCAAACTCAGGCCGAGATGTGAAACAAACTACCTCTGCCCAGACCAACGCTGGCAAGTGGCAGAGAGACACGCTGCTGACAATGGTCTTGCGAAATGCCGGACGTATGTAAAACAATTTTTTTTTTACTCCCCAATTGGTAGTTACAGTCTTGTCCGTACGGTAGTTGCAACGATGGGACTCGGGAGAGGCGATGGTCGAGAGCCATGCGTCCCCAGAAACACGACCCTGCCACGTCGCACTGCTTCTTGACACACTGCTCGCTAAACCTGGAAGCCAGCCGCACCAATGTGTTGGAGGAAACACCGTACACCTTGCGCCCGGGTCAGCGTGCATGCACCCGACCCGCCACAGGAGTCGCCAGAGCGCGATGTGACAAGGACATCCCAACCGGACAAACCCTCCCCTAACATGGACAATACTGGGCCAATTGTGCGCTGTCTCCTGGTTGCAGCCGGCTGCGACACAGCCCGAGATCGAACCCGGGTCTGTAGTGACACCTCAAGCACCTTAGACCACTGCGCTACTCGGGAGGCTTAAGGCAATTTTTTTAACGTCCCTTGACTCCTGCCGTGTCAACAGACATCCCCCAAACAAACAAAAAACCTGACTCTCAGGGAATGAGTGTACAATTGGTAAATAGTCGCTGATATTTCAGTCAGACGGCTAGCTAACGGTGACCTGGCTACTGTTAGCCAGATAGCTCACTGTACAACTAGCTGGCTAGAAGGATGAAGTTAAACGGAGCCTGACCTCAGCAGGAGCAGTTGACAGAAATTAAGCTAGCTATAATCTTAAAAAAAGGCTACTATAAATTCTCACAAAATAACTTTTCTTTACAGAGAGTAGTGAGAAAGCCAGTGGCAGGCTGCAATGCAGGGGGCAAAGGAGTTACACAGAGAGAGGAAGCAAGCAGAGAGAGAGGTTATTGCAGTGGTTCCCAAACTTGGGGTCAGGGACCCATGTGGGTCCCCTGAGAGAATCTGTAATCTTATCAAACACATTAATAACTTGTTTCTCTTTAAATGGGTTTAGTGA
Organism: Salvelinus alpinus; assembly: GCF_045679555.1. Lineage (NCBI taxonomy): Eukaryota > Metazoa > Chordata > Actinopteri > Salmoniformes > Salmonidae > Salvelinus > Salvelinus alpinus. Next base: position 19,424,740 of record NC_092098.1, on the reverse strand, counting down.
TCTACATTTTATAGTCAACTAAGGGCCTATACACTGGTGCACTTTACAATACAGAAAACTGAGTTGCAGTGCAGCTCACATGAGATACTAAGAAAATCTATTAAAAAAAACAACATCTCCACATCCTATTTTTCTGGACTGTTCTAGTGTCCAGTTCAAATTAACTCATTTGGGAGGGTGACCTGATGTGAATTTTGTGTCATTTTTTACTACCAAAAATTACATTAGGCCTTCCCTATAGACCTCCATGAAAATGCAATCAAACAATAGTTACAGTGCATTCGGAAAGTATTCAGACACCTTGACTTTTTCCCCATTTTGTTACATTACAGCCTTATTCTAAAATTGATTCAATTGTCGTTGTTCCCCCCCCCAATCAATCTACACACAATACCCAATAACGACAAAGCAGAAACTGGTTTAGACAAATTTACAAATAAAAAAAAATATCACATTTACATGAGTATTCAGATATTCAGACCCTTTACTCAGTACTTTGTTGAAGCATCTTCGGCAGCGATTACAGCCTCGAGTCTTCTTGGGTATGAAGCTACAATCTTGGCACACCTGTATTTGGAGAGTTTCTCCCATTCTTCTCTGCAGATCCTCTCAAGCTCGGTCAGGTTGGATGGGGAGCGTCGCTGTACAGCTATTTTCATGTCACTCCAGAGATGTTCGATTGGGTTCTATTCCGGGCTCTGGCTGGGCCACTCAAGTACATTCAAAGACTTGTCCCGAAGCCACTCCTGCATTGTCTTGGCTGTGTGCTCAGGGTCATTGTCCTGTTGGAAGGTGAACCTTCACTCCAGTCTGAGGTCCTGAGCACTCTGGAGCAGGTTTTCATTTTTCCCATTCAGGCTAAAGAGCTCAATTTTGGTTTCATCAAACCAGAGAATCTGGTTTCTCAGTCCTTCAGGCAAACTCCAAGCGGGCTATCATGTGCCTTTTACTGAAGAGTGGCTTGTCTGGCCACTCTACCATAAAGGCCTGATTGGTGGAATGCTGCAGAGATGGTTGTCCTTCTGAAAGGTTCTCCATCTCCACAGAGGAGCTCTGTCAGAGTGACCATCGGGTTCTTGGTCACCTGGCTGACCAAGGACCTTCTCTGTTCCAAACTTCCTTCATTTAAGAATGGAGGCCACTGTGTTCCTGGGGACCTTAAATGCTGCTGACATTTTTTTGTACCTTTCTCCAGATTTGTGCCAACACAATCCTGTTTCGGAACTCTACGGACAATTCCTTCAACCTCATGGCTCGGTTTTTGCTCTGTCTGACATGCACTGTCAACTGTGGGACCTGTGTGTGTGCCTTTCCTAATCATGTCCAATCAACTGAATTTACCACAGGTGGACTCCGATCAAGTTGTAGAAACATCTCAAGGATGATCAACGGAAACAGGATGCACCGGAGCTCAATTTCGAGTCTCATAGCAACGGGTCTGAAAACTGAAATAAATAAGGTATCTGTTTTTTTTTGCAAACATTTCCAGACCCCAGTGTCTCTAAATCACAGTCTCACTCACCGGGTGCCCATCTTGCAATCCATGATGGCAGGGGAGTTGAAGTGTGTGAGCAGGTCGTCCATCATGTTGTAGTCCTGCTCGGCCCGCTGCACCACTCCATGGTAGCCTGGCACAAAGGGTCTCAGAGAGTCCTCCATTAGCCTCTGCAGGCACTTTTGCTCTCCCTCAGTGTAGCGCTTCAGCAGCATCCCATAGTCCCCTGCATGGAAGCTCCCTGGACCACCAGGCACGAGAGGGCAAAGGGGGGGGGGGGGGGGGGGGCATGTTATACTCTCAAAACACATTAGTACTACACAGCCATCCTCTATTAGCAGTAAGCCAGCAAGAAAGACTAACTTCACTATACAGAAAGGCAGAAGTCAGCTCCCGAGTGGCGCAGCAATCTAAGGCACTGCATCTCAGTGCTAGAGGCGTCACTAAAGAGCCTGGTTCGATCCCGGAATGTATCACAACCTGCCATGATCGGGAGTCCCATAGGGCGGCGCACAACTGGCCCAGCGTCATCCGGGTTAGGGGAGGGTTTGGCCGGGGTAGGCCGTCATTGTAAAATAAGAATTTGTTCTTAACTGACTTGCCTAGTTAAATAATGGTTAAAATTAAGTTGATCAATTAAAGAAAAAGTCAGACAGAAAGAACCAACCTGCATGTCCGACTACTTGCACCCAGGGCTGTGGCTTCTTGGGGGGCACTGAGAGGGGAGACGAGGTCCCTGTGCTTCTGGGTTTCTTCCATGTGACACTCTGCATGGGGAGAGCAATCAATCGTGCAATTACACCTCATTACTTAGTGTACAGTACAACACCTCTAGCTTACATTCACTCTTGTCTGTCCTGCTCCCCTGTGACTTTACTGAGAGACACTGTCATGAGAGCGACAACCTCAAACTCCATCACACAACTTTCTGACCTATGGCCGAGCGTCTCTATGGAAACAACCATTGGCCACCAGACTGAGCCAAGACATGTAGGAGGGGTTGGGCTGGGATCTTGTGTAACAGCTGCACACATTCAATAATTTACAGGCTGCTGGACTTGTTTTGTTGAAAGCTGTGATGAACTTGAGAAAAGTCTGGACCACAACACACATTAAAGTACCCCAGTGAGTATGTGCAGAGTCATTCACAGATAGACAAACAGGACAGACCGGCCAACGCTGTTTCTGTCTGAATGTTCCGAGAGCGTCACTTTTTCCTCCATGGCCTTTGCTAAGTGATAATTGACGCTTCCGCGTTGTGCTGTTTATTTCTCATGGTTTTCAAAACCTATGATGATGTCCAGCGAAAGCAGACATGCAATTTGTTGACACCACAACAGACTTGGATTAACATAATCCTAAACGCTAATCAATAAAACCATCTGTTAAATTCGCTGTTATTTTTTGCTTCTTTACAGCAGGTCACTTCATAGGGAATTGTCAGCAACACTCTGGCATTGTTTACATCAAAGATTTTTATGTATATATATTATATATTTATTTTTTTAATTAAAAGGTGCTAACATGTCTCTCTCTTTTATTAAGTTTCTATTCTTCTGCTCTATGTCTCTGTAGTTTGACAATACTCTAAACGTGTCCCTTGGAAATATGTACAGATGAGGATCTGTGGAAATACTTGCCCAACCTGTTCTCTATGTATGCAGTGGCCTGCAGCTACACCTGAAACTACACATTACAAAACCCCCTGGCAAGGAGAGGCTACACCGCAAGTTGAGTTGAACAAACCTTATTGTACTTCAAACCTTAGTTGCCTAGACTACATGTTTACCATATAAATACAATGAGATTTCAAAGAAGGACTGTCCCATCTTTGTCCAGTCTCTAATATTATCCATACAGTCTAATACTCTAATGCCCTAAAAGGCCTACTAGCATGACAAAACCAAAGATGTGTTATAACAAAACAGACCACAGCCTGTCATTCCCAATAGGAACAAATTAGTCAGTGGGCAGAACAAGCAAGTAGGAAGGCAGAGCCAAGCACGAGCTAGCAAGAGCCTATTGGCGCCTACTCTGAAGTGAACAGTAACTCAATTCGCCCTTGCGCTTCTTCTAAACAAAGCAATTTTACATTTTTGGGGCAAAGGGTAAAATCTACAAACTTACTCTGTTCTTAACAGATTATAGTTTGGGGAACAGAAAACTGAGATCAAATGTTTCATCAATGAGAAAATTAGAATAATGTCAGCTAAAATCCATCTCACGCCATCTTCTCCCACTGCTGCCACTGGGCTTCCTCTCATCACTATATGTGGTAGTGAGTGGAAACGCCAATCGGATGCTTCACACTTATACATCCAGTGAAATATCTGGCTCATTGTTCTTCTTTTTTACCCCCTTTTCTCCCGAATTTCATGATACCAAATTGGAAGTTACAGTCTTGTCCCATCGCTGCAACTCCCGTACAGACTCGGGAGAGGCAAAAGTCGAGAGCCATGCATCCCCTGAAACGCCACACTGCTTCTTGACACTGCTCGCTTAACCCGGAAGCCAGCCGCACCAATGTGTCGGAGGAAACACTGTACAACCGGCGACCGAAGTCAGCATGCATGCGCCCGGCCCACCACAAGGAGTCGCTAGATGGGACAAGGACATCCCGGCCGGCCAAACCCTACCCTAACCTAGACGATGCTGGGTCAATTGTGCGCCGCCTCATGGGTCTCCCGGTCGCGGCAGGCTGCGACACAGCCTGGGGTCGAACCCGGGTCTGTAGTGATGCCTCTAGCAATGCCTTAGAACGCTGCTCCACTCGGGAGGCCCGTGGCTCCTTGTTCTGTGATAAACCTATCCTATCCCCAGCTCAGCCTATACAGTCTCAGGCTTTGAGCCTCTGTCTGTGTATAGAGGGATGAGGAGAGGGGGTAGGGAGAGTGGGCACCTAGGATACAAGTGTTTACAGTTTCTGTGTCAGTGTTTACAGATCCACCCAGCACTAGTGCTTCCACAGCAGTAAAAAAAAGCATATGATTTACAGGCATCATGACAGATGGAAATTTACTGGGACTTCAGAAGTCACACTTTGCCCTAATTTCAATCAGTTCAGATTAAACTAAGCAGTACTGTTGAACCAAAACCAGTTCTAATCATACAATCAAAGATGTTTTGGTATGATATATTCTAATGACACATGCATCTTCCTGAGCAAAACGTTACATAGACTCATGCCGATTGGTCCAATCATATGGCAGCTGATAGAGCATTATAATCATTATCATGACCACCTACACTCACCCGGGGGACCTCATCAGGACAGCCGCGGTCGTCCTCATTTTCTTCAAAAGACGAGGCTGGTGACAACACAGACGATGAGGCGTTTGACAGTTTTCTGAGGAGAAGAGACGCGGGGGAGCCTCCGAACCCACTGTCCGAGCAAATCGACTCCTCGTCGGGATGAGATCCAACCGAGAGCCCGCTAATCCTCATGGCCTCCAATTCAATTCGGCTCGATTCACATGTGACCACCAGTTGTGTAACATTTTCGTGTACGGTTTCGCAATGTGAGGGGAAATCAGCAGCATGTTTTGTGGAGTCTGTCTTCCCGTTCGCCGACAACACTGGCTCCTCCGACGCGTTTGAGCAACTGTGGTTCATATCCCCCTTGCTCCTCGGGCTCGAACTGTGGTCACTAGAGTTTTAGTCATCCTCATCAGAATTGTTGTGGTGAATGAGTGCAGCCTCACCTGATTTTGCTGCTGCGGAGGTTAGTTAGCTAGTCCAAACGAAAATAGGGAGCCACGCCCACCGTACGTTTCATCTTGGATTGAAGCAATAATTGAACGGACAATACCCTGGTTGATCTCCGCAACTTGATGCACCTTTTTAACCGTTCAAACCAGTTTAACCACCAACGCAGCCAATAGCTAGTTACATTACCGTTTGCACGTGCGATAATGCAGATATGCCAGTCTCCGAGAAGTTTAAATTTCTAACGACATTCACCAAATCACGACCAAATATTTTCAACCAGGTGCTTGCAATAATACTTCGTCGCCACATGGGGGGGCTAGAATTGCATTAGCTATTGTTAACCCCACCCCTAAACGACAATGATTTGTTGTCCGTTAATCAATATGTATATGTAAATCATCGAGGAGTAGCTGTAGCAAAGACAGTACAGTATGAAGATGGGCATAAATTGCTTTTCCAATGAAGTCCCTGATCACGCCATTGCAACGTTGGCTAGCTAAACTCATGGGCAGAAAGAAGGTCATCGGTTATAACGGTCGTCTTGCGCCGCACTGTGCGTGTGCACGCCATCGATAGTTGTTTTTGACGAAAATGAACGTGTCAATTTGTCACTTTCATGAGGTTGGAGTAGTAATATGTTCAACTACTTAAGACATTTGCTCGAATCTAGGTTGTGCCTTAAGATTTCGAGAAAATTAACAACTAAGGAAGAATGTTTCACTTCTCCCATTGATTTGTTAAACCCAAAATCGTTTTTCATTTTCGTCAAAAAAACAACTAGATATATCGAAAGAGTGCCTCTGATTTGACGGTTTGCACATGCGCAGTTCGGCGCGAGATGACGTAAGACCGTAATACATGTTTCTACGCATACGCTAAACGAACCCACCTCGCCTACAAGTGTGATCGGGGGATTTCTATTGGAGAAGCAATTTTAGCACAGACATAAATGGAAACCCAGAGAGAAGTCACAGGAGCTATAAACTGAAACATCCGTTTAGAACGTTTTCTTACCACCAAATATGGTAGTGAGAGGAAGTCCAGTCGCGTGTAGTTGAGAGGGTGAAACTGGGCCGAGATTCTGCTAATTTTCTCATCGATGAAACATCGGATCTCAATAACTGTTCTGTTCACAAAACTAAAATCTGTTACGAACACAGCTACATTTTATATACATGACGCTTTGCCAAAGTTTTTAAAACGGAAATATGATCATAATGCTACAACGCGCCAATAGGATCTCGCTAACTCATGCTTGGCTTTGCCCACCTCCATGCTTGTTCTGCCCACTATGCTCAATTTGCTCTTATTCGAAACGACACAGATCAACTATCTTGGGTTAGTATATATTTGGTTACAATATAAAGTATTTAGCAAGTGCTACACAATCACAACATTTTGCTAGCATAACTATGACCCATTGAAAGAGATTGAATGTGTCAAGTTGTGATTTGATCCTTTTAAGACCAGGCAGGAAACCCCAATAGGGATTTTTTTCTCTCTCAATCATATCACAAACTTGTCCCAGTTGAATGTAGACACAAGTATAACACTTTTTTTGATAATATTTCAGAAAATGTTTCTTAAAATATGCAAATGAGTAAATCTCATTAAATATGTGCACATTTGTACACAACAGAACTGCATTTTTCTGGACACTGGATGAAGTCAGCCTAACTATTTTTGTTTCATTTTGTTAAGACACTCCAGGACCGGACTTGTCCAGCACAGATTGTGGATACACGTTTCCCCCCCATATAAATTTGGTAAAAGCAGATGCTTCTGAAGCTGAGAAAATGAGTTGGCGTGTGGGAAGTCTGACTTTTGGGAAATGGCAGTTAAAGACAAGTACACTGAATTATGACTACCAAACAGCAAAAGCTTATGTAGACACATCCTCATTTCTTCAAAGTAAGTTACTAAATGTAGTCCAGTTTGTAAATTCTCTATGAAATGGACGTTGAAATTGTGTAATTCAACATAGTGAGCTTTGAAAGTATTGATGCATGTCCATTTTAAAGTGGTTAGAATTCATAAAACTGGTGACAGTAGTATGATATTCTAAAGAAAATATACATTAAGTTTTTTACATTTTGGAAATACTAATATTAATGTAACAAAATACCAACAAATCCCAAAACTGATAGGTACATTTAATTTCAGCCTCTGGTGCAGGGCTTTAATTCTGATAGATGGTGTTTTAGGTAAGTGGAAAGCATCTTACATTTTATTAGCAGCGGAGGTAAAATCTAAAAACAGCACAAAACGCCTCTCAGCTCTCTCCACTATTCTCATCCTCCTACAGTAGTGCAGATGGAAGCAGCTGTTCCTACGGCCCAGTTGCTCACCCCGGAGAGGAAGGGTCCAGGCCGGGTAGGTTAGCTATTAATTCATGAGACTCAGTCAGCTGTAGTGGAGCTGCAGCCCTTTGAGTAAAGCCCTAGGGAGGAACCTTCAGCCCACCCAACCAACTAACTCTCCTGCAGAGGGGGAGGACACAGTGCACTTGGTGCACTCACTCACACCACATTACTGAGAGACAAAGCTGCTGCAGTGATTATTAATAGAGAAGATATGTCTAGTAAAAGTAGAAAAAAATACAAAGATTTTGGCTAAATACCTATTAGAAAATCAATGGCACAAAAACAAAGCAATAAATCCTCATGCAGCATTTGGTGAAAATCCATCTCTGATCCAATGGGCCAAAACACCTTAACAGACACTCAGCATTACCCCCATCATCAAGTCATAACACACAGCTAGAGAGGAAGTAATGATAATAGAACATGGGTGGACATTTCTTCAAAATTAAATGAGAAACTAGATTTCATTTATATATAAAAACATTTTTCAAAAAAAGATACTTCTCACCAAAAGCAACCACCCCCCCAGAATGTTTCAAATAAAGTTATATTTACAGACTAAAACATCTGAAATCACATTCATCAATCACTCGTTAAAAAAGGGGGGGGGGAATGGGGTATTACGGTCACATCAACAGACACAATGCATGTTATAAAACCAGTCATGCCTCAGTTCTAGTTCAATACACTAACAGTGGCTTAACAGCCTTCACAGTGGTATCTTTATCCACAGATCAGGCACCGTCTCCCAGAGGGTGACAAAATAAGCAGTGTGTGCATCCATCTGTGTTTGCACTTGCAAAAGCCTATCAGCTGATAATGTGTGCTAAAATATCACAGTGTAGTGCAGTGATCTTGTTTAGTCACAGTGTCGACTAGTAATGTCAAATAGTAGTAGTCCTTGGTCTAAGTTTGCAGCACAGGGAAGTCTTTGAACAAATTTTTCCTGCCTAGGGTTTAGTGTCCCGTGTCCAGGTCCCTCATGTAGTCCTGTAGGGCCTGCAGCCGGGCATCGATCTCTGACAGGTCAGCCCCATCTATGGAGCCTTCTGGGTAAAGGACAAGCAATGCACAGATAATGGTAAATCATTGGTTTCAGCAAGATTCTCACACAGAATGTGTCACCAGGGCTCATATTAAAAGTACATTCATTTTTTTTTGCTAACTGACTCTGATTAAACTTTAGATTGAAGAGTAGGCATTGATTGGTTACCTTTGTCTGATCGTACCCTGTGTGTGGGAGTGCTACAATGGGGCTTCCTGGTCAAATGTCTTCCTCTGGGCTACAAAAATAAATAACTGTCACTCAACACAAAGATGTTAAATCAAGGTCTATCACAAGCTGTAAAAAATAACATACCACACTCACCATGGTTGGACCATTGTAGGTCTGCTTCCTTCCTCTGAAACACAGAACAAAATGAGGAACTGTCTGAGACACACAGTAAAGCAACAGAACATCTCTCACTTACTTAAACAAACCCCATTTGGACTGTAATACCAAGTGGTATAGCATGGTAAAGCATAAATTACCTGATTGTCAACTCATCCAACTCCACCAATGAATTCTCAGAGGACTGTCTGCTTCTCCTACTCTCAATTGATAAGCTCCTCCCTCTGCTCCCACTGCCTGCCCTGGTCAGCTGGGGATAAGCCTCCCTGGACCGAGACCGCCCCCTCTCTAGGCCCCTCTCCAGAACAGGTGACGCTAACATTTCTCTTCTGACCTTTCTCTGACTGACGGAGAGAGAGAACACAGGAGGCCAAGTTAAGTCATGATTACAGGGAACGTTTCACTCAGTATTGGTTTTCCTATTAGCATAAGATATAATGGGTTGCCATTTGAAATCCTTGAGCATTTCAACACATGAAAATCACTATACCAGTGTCTCACATGCAAAATACACTGTTATAATTGGCAGAAGCTTGCACTGCAGATACAGTTATGACAGTGAAATGGATAGAGGGAGATGAGACTGACTTTTTGAGTTCCGCCTCTCTCAGTCGGCGCTGTCTGTCCTGGATATATGCAGTGGGGTCAAAGCGTGGCGTCCGCGAACCTGAAAACAGGAACGACAGGATTGGCTGGGAGCTCATACTTAAAGGGAAAATCGACTCAAACTATATTTTGTTACCAAAAGATTGAGTGGATTTTTCATTGAAGATAGCAGATCAAGCAGTTAATCAAGCCCTGTTAGCTTTACTCAGACTTGGTGGTGTCAACTTTAATTGTATCCTTTTCATTACCAAATTTACACCAAGTCAAAACAATCAATGCAATGAAGCTGAATTACCAGTCAACTCCAAACTCCTATAGAGACAGAAAAAACAAGATACCTGTGGGAGAAGGTGAGGGTCTGGCAACATACGAGCGGGGCCCTGAGGAGTCTGCCCTCTGGCCTTCTGACCTCCGACCCCTCTCTTCTGTCCTCTCTCTGGACCCTGAGTGAGCCCGAACTACAACACGTCCCAAACTACGTTCCCGGGACAGTGAACGCCTGATCTCCCCATCACCCCGCGAGGCACTGCACCCAGAAAGGGCAGGGGTCACCCCACTGGTCACCCTACTAAAAACAGACACACATAGTATACAACATTAGCCACAGGGAGAGTATTGTAAGGAGTGAGTAAGTAGGTGGGAGTGAGTGAGTGAAAGTGAAAGAGAGAAAGAAAAAGGAAAGACATACATGCTTAGATTGACTAACCCTCGTCTTAGCAACGCCAGTTCATTGGTCAAACTCTTAACGCGAATCCGTAGAGCTCGCTCCGATGCCCTTAGCTCCTCCAACTAGGAGAGACAGGAAACGTCAGAATTAGCCTACCAGCTGAACAATGGAATCAGCTCCAAGCAATCCTACTTATAATGGCGCAAAAATGTCTACTTCCAAGTGTTGACATGCACACAATACATTTGTTTGATATGCAGGAATCTATGTTACTACATTATTTGCATCAACTGTAGGCCAGGCATTCTAAATTATTCAAAGTTATAAAAGTTACAGAGTACATGCTTATTTGAAATATGATGCAAACAAGGACCAACCTGCTCCAGTAGGAGGCGCTGCTCCTGGCCCCTCTTGCTGGCTGAGCGCTGACTCTTGGCCCTCTCTCTGAGGAGCTGGTCCTCTAAACTCCTGACCACCTCTCTCAGCCCCCGAGCCCCTCCTCCAGGGGTGGAAGCAGACCTCACTAACTGCAGACGCTCCAGAGCCTTGGCCAGAGCCTCCTTCTCCTCTCTGACCAACGTGAGTCTAACAACAGACAGAACAGTCAGGGCCCTTAACCTCTGACCTGAAGAAAACAACACAGACTGTCCTGATTAATACAGTGTAACAAATCATAACTTACTCTGCCCGTAGCCGGCGTATCTCTGGCTCTGCTGGTTTGTGACCTGCATGGTTGGCCAGGGCGTTTAGCTCAGTCTTCAGGGCTCTTATGTCCTTCTGCAGGGCGGCAGGGTCAGGCTTGCCATGGTAGGGCAGGGGCAGGGGGTAGTGGATTCTATAGGGAAAGGTTAACATGGCAATTTCGCAGTTGTACATTTCAAGCAGAGTTTGAGTCAAGCTTATGGTAGTGATATCACTAAAAGAGAGACAAACCTGTCAAATTCCACAGTGTAGATAAGAATTAGATATCTTTTGGCACTGAGGTTAGGAGATTGCTGTTGGGCTCGGGGACGACCAACGACTCCAGCCTTCCGGTTCCGCAAGAGCTCCAGGTCAGCATAGGTCAAGAGGTCAAGGGTAACAGACTCACTAGTCTGAAGAAAAAGCATGCACCATAATCAGAAGTGTGGGTATAATTTGTGTAACGTTCCAACAGGAATCTGTTGAAAAAACGTCGTAAATAACAAGGCTCCCAACAAACAACGCATATAAAGTTGTATAGCGGCAGAATAAAATACCGGGTAGGGCGTGGGCAATTTAATTACTTTTTTCACTCCCAACGTTTATCCCGAAAAATGTCTGTCCTCACTCTGGTAGCCGATGGACAAACATCAAGAATAAGCTACGTGGTGAGAGTATGCCTATTCGGCAGCTAGTTAGCTAGGTGAATTTTGTTGGCAACCTTGTACTTTACAAAGTTTTTGGAACCGATTTCTGTTGGAACGTTCCACAAATTATACTCACCCTAGTCAGAACACTTTTAAACATGTTTTAACTTCCTTTACTGCCTCGCAGACTCACCTTACTAACAGCAGATTCCAACATGCTGCAGAAGATGGGAAACTGCTTGAAGTTGCCTGTTTTGCGAGTTAGGTCTTCGATGTCTGGGACACAATGAAAACATTATAATAATAAATAGTAATGTCTATAATATCCATGGAACTGAACTATGTCATTTCACAATGCTTCACTTACATGCTGGGTCAAACCCTCCCCTCCACTGGTCAGCTGTCATTGCATCAGAGATCTCGACTATTAGCAATCCTTCTTTTAGTTCTATCTTCACAGCAAACTCCACTCCTCGGAATGTAATGTCCTCCTGCACCACTGAGCCCGCCTCCATCTCTCTGCATTGGTCGCAATGTCCACAGACCTAAGTTACAAGAAATAGACAGTCCATCAATCACATCTTAGACATGCACACCACAGCCATCAATGTCGACAAAACTAAATGTAGGCCTAGTAAGTACTGAGTAACTAACTTGAGCTATAATCAGTGTGCTTCAGGTACTGAAACCACAGATGAAGATAAGAGTCTCTTTGCATTAACGTTAGCTAGTTTAGCCGGCCAGAACTTAGCTAGCCAATAACATCTGGTTAGCTACACACAAGCTAGCGATATGGCTAGAAAACAAAATTATGTTTTCTGCAGTGCTAACTATCATACTGTATGATAGCATAATTCCACTACAAACTGGCACGTTGGCTATTCTGTGTTGGTAAATGCTTGTTAGCTAGCTAGCTTCTATATCTCGTAGCTAGCTAAGTAACGTGTTAACGTTAGCTTACAGTACTCTCCTAAGGATAGAGACATACCTGTGGTGATGTGCTCGAAAACGGAACCCAACTCCTACACCTTGGAGAGCATTATAATTCTTAAAATAAAATATATCCAATGAAGTCAAATCGTGTCTCTGGCATGAACGAGTACACCTCTCTTCGATACCTGACAGATTGGAAGCCGCCGCCACTGTTGAATGTAGCGGTTCAATAACCGAGAATGTATAACTACACAATGTCAACTGAATGTATTGGTCGAAAATAAGATACAAGGAAGTCTGATTGGGTGGAGCTACCGTCAATATGTAAAAGCTGTGACGGTATCGCCCGTGCTCAACATCAGCTCCGAGGCCCTTCAGTGGAAGTGATGCTGAGCCCCATGGTAACGACACGGCTTTGTAAATGTAAATCCTCAACGAGCTAAACTGTAATAGTATGTTCAACCAGAAAAGATGCAGTTAGCGGTTGGGGCACTTTTGGCCAGTAGGAATTATTTCATTGCAACACGCACGCATCTTATTATAACCCTGTAATACCGGCAGCTCATGTCAGGGAAGTGAAGAGTGAATTAATAAACATGTTATTAATTCATGAGTGTCTTAGTTGTTATTGTGTTTGTGTGTGTTTAATACTGTGATACAAGCACAGAACTAGAATGAGTCAGTCCTCCAAAGTGAGTGTATCTGGATCACCAGGCAGGCACGCTGTCCTTGAACTAAAGTAGGCCTAGAGCAGAGACTGGCAAACAGTTGTGGCAAACCTTTGGCCAATTTGCTGCGAGTTCATATTATCACATGCAAATTAGTTTTGTTGCCAACTGTTGCGGCAGATTTGCAGCGACTTGTGAACTTCTGGCAAACAATTATGGGAAACTAGTGGAGAACATTCTACTGTTTGCTGCAAATTTGCTGCAAACTCAGTATGAATATGCAAATTAGATCAGGTTTTTGGTTACTGTGTGTTAACAACATTGTATCTACATAAACAAAATCACTTAAAACTTTAATGAACTTGCTTCTCACAGAGAAAACAGAAAATACTAAATGTACTAAATATACTAAACAACATGTATTAAATGTCAACAGATAAAAAATTAATCCAATACAACTTGAAATCATCAGCATGCTAAGGAAGTAAATGTTATTTATAATATGGGTTACATGGCTCTCTGAAATGAAAATGGATGACACTCCCTTGAGCAAAATATATTTTACCTAACTGTATGCTTGAAAAAAAAAACAAGTGACCCACCCCTATATCCAAAAGAATAACTAAAACATAAAGTGGATGGCAGAGAACATGTCTACCATTTACCCTCACTTATTGGACAGACGAAAGCCTTAGTTATGCAGTTTTAGAAACTGTTTTTCGCCCTGTAGGAATTATATGGGAATGCATTAATTTTAAAAGCGTACAGGGCTGCGGGCCAGAAGATTGTGGGTTCGCAGACCAGACAGTAGGGGTGGAAACATCTCTATTACAGTAAAAGCACTGCAATAATCTATCATTGTTTTTGCAAGTCTGAGAAAAAAATTGCCTTTAATCTTTTTTTCTAGCTATTACACGTAATTTTACATATTAGCAGAATCTTTTTTAATACCACACAAATTACAGAAATTACAGGTCAATAATTTTTATTTTTTTATTTCGCCTTTATTTAACAAGGTAGGCCAGTTGAGAACAAGTTCTCATTTACAACTGGGACCTGGCCAAGATAAAGCAAAGTTGTGCGACAAAAACAACAACACAGAGTTACACATAAACAAACGTACAGTCAATAACACAATAGAAAAATCTATGTACAGTGTGTGCAAATGTAGAAGATTAGGGAGGTAAGGCAATAAATAGGCCATAGAGGCGAAACAATTAAAATTTAGCATTAACACTGGAGTGATAGATGTGCAGATGATGATGTGGCTATACTCGGCCTTGTCTCAGGATGGAAAGTTGGTGGTTGAAAATATCCCTCTAGTGGTGTGGGGGCTGTGCTTTGGCAAAGTAGGTGGGGTTATATCCTGCCTGTTTGGCCCTGTCCGGGGGTATCATCAGATGGGGCCACAGTGTCTCCTGACCCCTCCTGTCTCAGCCTCCAGTATTTATGCTGCAGTAGTTTATGTGTCGGGGGGCTAGGGTCAGTCTGTTATATCTGGAGTATTTCTCCAGTGTCCTGTGTGAATGTAAGTATGCTCTCTCTAATTCTCTCTTTCTTTCTCTCTTTCTTTCTTTCTCTCTCTCGGGGGACCTGAGCCCTAGGACCATGCCTCAGGACTACCTGGCATGATGACTCCTTGCTGTCCCCAGTCCACCTGGCCGTGCTGCTGCTCCAGTTTCAACTGTTCTGCCTGTGGCTATGGAACCCTGACCTGTTCACCAGACGTGCTATCTGTCGCAGACCTACTGTTTTCAACTCTCTAAAGACAGCAGGAGCGGTAGAGATACTCTCAATAATCGCCTATGAAAGCCAACTGACATTTACTCCTGAGGTGCTGACCTGTTGCACCCTCGACAACTACTGTGATTATTGTTATTTGACCATGCTGGTCATTTATGAACATTTGAACATCTTGGCCATGTTCTATTATAATCTCCACCCGGCACAGCCAGAAGAGGACTGGCCACCCCTCATAGCCTGGTTCCTCTCTAGGTTTCTTCCTAGGTTTTGGCCTTTCTAGGGAGTTTTTCCTAGCCACCGTGCTTCTACACCTGCATTGCTTGCTGTTGGGGTTTTAGGCTGGGTTTCTGTACAGCACTTTGAGATATCAGCTGATGTAAGAAGGGCTATATAAATACATTTGATTTTATTTGATGTGCAAGTAGAGATACTGGGGTGCAAAAGAGCAAGAAGATAAATAACAATATGGGGATGAGGTAGTTGGGTGTGCTATTTACAGATTGGCTGTGTACAGGTACAGTGATTGGTAAGTTGCTCTGACAGCTGATGCTTAAAGTGCTACGGGTGGGTGTTGCTATGGTGACCAGTGAGCTGAGATAAGGCGGGGCTTTACCTAGCAAAGATCATAGATGACTTGGAGCCAGTGGGTTTGGCGACAAATATGTAGCGAGGGCCAGCCAACGAGAGCATACAGGTTGCAGTGGTGGGTAGTAGATGAGGCTTTGGTGACAAAACGGATGGCATTGTGATAGACTACATCCAGTTTGCTGAGTAGAGTGTTGGAGGCTATTTTGTAAATGACATCGCCGAAGTCAAGGATCGGTAGGATAGCCAGTTTTACAACAATATGATCAGCAGCATGAGTGAAGGAGACTTTGTTTCAAAATAGGAAGCCAATTCTAGATTTAATTTTGGATTGGAGATGCTTAATGTGAGTCTGGAAGGAGAGTTTACAGTCTAACCAGACACCTAGGTATTTGTAGTTGTCCACATATTCTAAGTCAGAACCGTCCAGAGTAGTGATGCTAGTCGGTCGGGCAGATGCGGGCAGCAATCGGTTGAAGAGCATGCATTTAGTTTCACTAGCATTTAAGAGCAGTTGGAAGACACGGAAGGAGTGCTGTATGACATTGAAGCTCATTTGGAGGTTTGTGATAATGGAATTTATATGTTTAAATTAATGATTAGAATATTCCACCCTGAAACCATATAATTGTATGAAATTTATTAGAATCATAAAACTATAATCTGATGATGTGTGTAGTTTTAGTCAGAATTAGAACAAGGACCTTTTGTTCCTTTTTAGTATGTAAGTAGGGTGCATGTGGGAAACAAATGATAAGAGGGGCTATCGACAGACAAGCTGGACCACTGTGTTCCTTACAGGACATTCTGTCTCCACCCGTGGAGGGGAGAAACTGTTAGGCTTGCAGAAGATTATGAAACATGTTGCAGATTAAAGAAACAATGTATCTGTATAGTGGGAAAACACAGACTGTCTGAGCAAGGCGTAGCTTAAGATTTGAACATGTATGTATGTGCGAAGGATACCTACTGTTTGTGTGTATGTATGTGCGTAGGATATCTACTGTTTGTGTGGAAGTATGTGCGCAGCTATAAAATGGATGTCTTTGTATAATGGACTTCAGAGCTCTCTCGTGAATAAACATTTGACTATTGTAGGCTGGGCCTCTGTCTGTCTACATTTCAACCAGTATCTTACAAATTCTGGGTTGCAGACTGAGTAGTTAATTGAAGTTCAGTTTATGAACATTGAGAACATAATTATCTTAACAGTTTGTTAACACAGTGTCCAAAGAAGGGCCAGAAGTATACAAAATGGTGTCATCTGCGTAGAGGTGGATCAGAGAATCACCAGCAACAAGAGCGGCATCATTGATGTATACAGAGAAAAGAGTCGGCCCGAGAATTGAACCCTGTGGCACCCCCATAGAGACTGCAAGAGGTTCGGACAACAGGCCCTCCGATTTGACACACTGAACTCTTTCTGAGAAGTAGTTGGTAAACCAGGCGAGGTAGTCATTTGAGAAACCAAGGCTGTTGAGTCTGCCGATAAGAATGCGGTGATTGACAGAGTCGAAAGCCTTGGCCAAGTCGATGAAGACGGCTGCACAGTATTGTATTTTATCAATGGCAGTTATGATATCGTTTAGGACCTTGAGCGTGGCTGAGGTGCACCCATGACCAGCTCGGAAACCAGATTGCATAGCGGAGAAGGTACGGTGGGATTTGAAATGGTCTGTGATCTGTTTGGTAACTTGGCTTTCGAAGACCTTAGAAAGGCAGGGCAGGATAGATATACAGTGGGGAGAACAAGTATTACACTGACAATTTTGCAGGTTTTCCTACTTACAAAGCATGTAGAGGTCTGTAATTTTTATCATAGGTACACTTCAACTGTGAGAGACGGAATCTAAAACAAAAATCCAGAAAATCACATTGTATGATTTTTAAGTAATTAATTTGCATTTTATTGCATGACATAAGTATTTGATACATCAGAAAAGCAGAACTGAATATTTGGTACAGAAACCTTAGTTTGCAATTACAGAGATCATACGTTTCCTGTAGTTCTTGACCAGGTTTGCACACACTGCAGCAGGGATTTTGGCCCACTCCTCCATACAGACCTTCTCCAGATCCTTCAGGTTTCGGGGCTGTCGCTGGGCAATACGGACTTTCGGCTCCCTCCAAAGATTTTCTATTGGGTTCAGGTCTGGAGACTGGCTAGGCCACTCCAGGACCTTGAGATGCTTCTTACGGAGCCACTCCTTAGTTGCCCTGGCTGTGTGTTTCGGGTCGTTGTCATGCTGGAAGACCCAGCCACGACCCATCTTCAATGCTCTTACTGAGGGAAGGAGGTTGTTGGTCAAGATCTCGCGATACATGGCCCCATCCATCCTCCCCTCAATACGGTGCAGTCGTCCTGTCCCCTTTGCAGAAAAGCATCCCCAAAGAATGATGTTTCCACCTCCATGCTTCACGGTTGGGATGGTGTTCTTGGGGTTGTACTCATCCTTCTATTCCTCCAAACACGGCGAGTGGAGTTTAGAGCAAAAAGCTCTATTTTTGTCTCATCAGACCACATGACCTTCTCCCATTCCTCCTCTGGATCATCCAGATGGTCATTGGCAAACTTCAGACGGGCCTGGACATGCGCTGGCTTGAGCAGGGGGACCTAGCGTGCGCTGCAGGATTTTAATCCATGACGGCGTAGTGTGTTACTAATGGTTTTCTTTGAGACTGTGGTCCCAGCTCTCTTCAGGTCATTGACCAGGTCCTGCCGTGTAGTTCTGGGCTGATCCCTCACATTCCTCATGATCATTGATGCCCCACGAGGTGAGATCTTGCATGGAGCCCCAGACCGAGGGTGATTGACCGTCATCTTGAACTTCTTCCATTTTCTAATAATTGTGCCAACAGTTGTTGCCTTCTCACCAAGCTGCTTGCCTATTGTCCTGTAGCCCATCCCAGCCTTGTACAGGTCTACAATTTATCCCTGATGTCCTTACACAGCTCTCTGGTCTTGGCCATTGTGGAGAGGTTGGAGTCTGTTTGATTGAGTGTGTGGACAGGTGTCTTTTATACAGGTAACGAGTTCAAACAGGTGCAGTTAATACAGGTAATGAGTGGAGAACAGGAGGGCTTCTTAAAGAAAAACTAACAGGTCTGTGAGAGCCGGAATTCTTACTGGTTGGTAGGTGATCAAATACTTATGTCATGCAATAAAATGCAAATTAATTACTTAAAAATCATACAATGTGATTTTCTGGATTTTTGTTTTAGATTCTGTCTCTCACAGTTGAAGTGTACCTATGATAAAAATGACAGACCTCTACATGCTTTGTAAGTAGGAAAACCTGCAAAATCGGCAGTGTATCAAATACTTGTTCTCCCCACTGTAGATCTGTAACAGTTTGGGTCTAGAGTGTCTCCCCCTTTGAAGAGGGGGATGACCACGGCAGCTTTCCAATCTTTAGGGATCTCAGATGATATGAAAGAGAGGTTGAACAGGCTAGTAATAGGGGTTGCAACAATTGCAGCGGATAATTTTAGAAAGAGAGGGTCCAGATTGTCTAGCCCAGCTGATTTTAAGGGGTCCAGATTTTGCAGCTCTTTCAGATCACCAGCTATCTGAATTTGGGTAAAGGATAAATGGGGGAGGCTTGGGCAAGTTGCTGAGGGGGTACAGGGCTGTTGACCGGGGTAGGGGTAGCCAGGTGGAAAGCATGGCCAGCCGTAGAAAATTGCTTATTGAAATTCTCAATTATCATAGATTTATCGGAGGTGACAGTGTTTCCTAGCCTCAGTGCAGTGGGCAGCTGGTAGGAGGTGCTCTTATTCTCCATGGAATTTAGTGTCCCAGAACCTTTTGGAGTTTGTGCTACCGGATGCAAATTTCTGTTTGAAAAAGCTAGCCTTTGCTTTCCTAACTGCCTGTGTATATTGGTTCTTAACTTCCCTGAAAAGTTGCATGTCGCGGGGGCTATTCGATGCTAATGCAGTACGCCACAGGATGTTTTTGTACTGGTCAAGGGCAGTCAGGTCTGGAGTGAACCCAGGGCTATATATCTGTTCTTAGTTCTACATTTTTTGAATGGGGCATGCTTATTTAAGATGGTGAGGCAAGCACTTTTAAAGAATAACCAGGCATCCTCTACTGACGGAATGAAGTCAATATCCTTCCAGGATACCTGGGCCAGGTCGATTAGAAAGGCCTGCTCGCTGAAGTGTTTTAGGGAGCGTTTGACAGTGATGAGGGGTGGTTGTTTGACCGCGGACCCATTATGGATGCAGGCAATGAGGCAGTGATCGCTGAGATCCTGGTAGAAGACAGCAGAGGTGTATTTAGAGGGCAGGCTGATCAGGATGATATCTATGGGTGCCCGTGTTTACGGATTTAGGGTTGTACTTGGTAGGTTCCTTGATAATTTGTGTGAGATTGAGGGCATCTAGCTTAGATTGTAGGACGGCCAGGGTGTAAAGCATATCCCAGTTTAGGTCACCTAACAGTACAAACTCTACAAACTAATTAAGGGGTAATTAATTCACATATGGTGTCCAGGGCAGCTGGGGGCTGAGGGGGGTCTATAGCAAGTGGCAACAGTGAAAGACTTATTTCTGGAAAGGTGGATTTTTTAAAGTAGAAGCTCGAATTGTTTGGGCACAGACATAGATAGCATGACAGAACTCTGCAGGCTATCTCTGCAGTAGATTGCAAGTCCACCCCCTTTGGCAGTTATATCTTGGCGGAAGATGTTGTAGTTGGGGATGGAAATGTCATAATTTTTGGTGGCCTTCCTAAGCCAGGATTCAGACACTGCTAGGACATCAGGGTTGCCGGAGTGTGCTAAAGCAGTGAATAAAACTAACTTATGGAGGAGGCTTCTGATCTTAACATGCATGAAACCAAGGCTTTTACGGTTACAGAAGTCAACAAATGATAGCGCCTGGGGAATGGGAGTGGAACTGGGGGCTACAGGGCCTGGGTTAACCTTTACATCACCAGAGGAACAGAGGAGGATTAGGATAAGGGTACGGCTAAAGGCTATAAGAACTGGTCGTCTAGTGCATTGGGGACAGAGAATAAAAGGAGCAGATTTCTGGGCGTGGGAGAATAGATTCAGGGCATAATGTACAGACAATGGAATGGTAGGATGTGGGTACAGTGGAGGTAAACCTAGGCGTTGAGTGACGGTGAGAGAGGTTTCGTCTCTGGAGGCACCAGTTAAGCCAGGTGAGGTCTCCGCATGTGTGTGGGGTGGGACAAAAGAGCTATCTAAGGCATTTTGAGCAAGACTGAGGGCTCTACAGTGAAATAAAACAATAAGAACTAGCCAATACAGCAGTAGACAAGGCATATTGACATTAGAGAGAGGCATAAAGCAATCACAGGTGTTGATCAGGAGAGTTAAGACAACAATGGGTAAATGGCAATGAATGGGAAGAGCGGGTCAGTTAGGTACATACAGGACCTGAGTTCAAGGCTGGGGCCGACAGGTTAACAAAATGAGGTACCGTGTTATTGAAACAGTCCAGGGGGCTTCAGCTGTGTAGCCGAGTGATCATAGGGTCAAAAGAGCAGCAATAGGTGAGTCAGGGTGCCGTTCGGTAGTCACTACTACTCTAGGCGAGCAGGGGACACAGCGTTCAGAAAAGCTAGCGGGCCAGGGCTAGTAGATGGTTCTTCGGTGACATTGTAACAGAATAGCCTGTTGAGACCACATTGGGCGATCACGTCGGCAGTCCAGTCGTGATGGATCGGCGGGGCTCCGTGTCGACAATAAAGGGTCCAGGTCAATTGGCAAAGGAGGTATTGTAGCCCTAGAATTAGCTGGTATATGGGCCTAGCTTGAGGCTAGCTCAAGGCTAGCTGGTGCTTGCTTCGGGACAGAGGCGTTAGCTAACAGTTGCCACTCGTTTGCAGCTAGCTAGCTGCGATGATTCGGTGTAATGATCCAGAGCGGCAGGAATCCGGTGATGTGGTAGAGAGAAGCAGTCCGAAATGCTCTATGTTGATATCGCGCTGTGCAGACTGGCAGGTATTGTCCAAGCTAAGGCTGGCTGGTGACCGAGAAAAAGGTGAAGACCGCTAGCCATGGCTAACAAAGACTAGTAGCTAGTTAGCTGGCTAACTCCTGATGGTAGTTCCAGTTTCGTATGATATGTTACGAATTACATATCATATTAAATGTTACGAATAATGTTAGCCACTGTAGGCTACAGGTTAAGGTTAAAGTTAAGTTTAGGAGTTAGGCTAAAGAGTTAGGTTAGGGTTATGTGAAGGGTTAGCTAAAAGGCTTAAGGTTAGGGTTAGGTGAAGGGTTAGTTAAAACGGTTATGGTTAGGGTTAGCTAACATGCTAAACGTTGCTAGACATTGGCGTTATACAGTTTCTCCATCTCTTCATCTGAAAAGACTCTTAAAACTCCATCCTCACTTTCCTGTAGAACTCCACCTTGCGCCTCATCGCCATAGGCTTGTGAAACCGAATGCTTTGTTATTGTTTCAACTGCTGATGGCCCCTTTAATGGATCTACTGTGCATCATGTAAAATCAGTTTAATCTTGAACCCACACAGTGGCGTTCGCACGCGCACGCACGTGCGCACGTACGCGCACGCACGTGCACGCACGCGCACGCACACGCACACACACCATCTCATTGTTAATATATGTACATACAGTACTTTGAGCTGAATGACTAGTTTTATCATCATTGTCATCAACCGTCTATCTCTTTATGAACCTTGTTTTCTCTCTTCTCTGTCCACCATCTTCCGCTCCCTCCTGTTTTTCGCCCAGCTATGAGGGGGACTTTGAGAAGCAGCAGAGCGAGCAATATAGTTTAAAGAGGCGGAAGGCCCCGTCTCGACACTCGTCCAGTGGGGACACGTTTAACCCGCCAGGGCCCGCTCCTCTCCCACACGCCCCCAGGTGACCCCTCCCTCTACTGCGCCTCCCAAGAACACAGATGGTGGATCTCATTTTGTCTTTCCTTGATTCCATGTGTCCATTTCCTCGTCTCCTTCTAGAAACGCATTGGTGGAGAAGTTCCGAGGGTAGGGACCTTGGCTCTAATCCTCAAATGCATTTTGAGAAGGGGTAAAGGAGAGAGGACATGAGGAATCAAATAATTACAATTGAGGTTCACGCAGGGTTCGCAATCTGCATTCCTGAGAAGAACAACGCGTCCATTGCACTCTTAATGGTTTGTTAAGCTGCTTTGAGATGGAGTGGTGTCGCCTGTCATGTGTACTGCCTCTATGGAAATATGAAGTATGCTTTATTTAATAATGTCTGTTCAATGGCTGTATTGCGAAGTGTTTTTTGTTTGTAAATATATATTTTTTAATTCATGTAATCATGTATTATTATTATTATTATTAGTATAAAAGAATGGGAATTGACGTCAACACCGCCCTTGTCAGGGTCTAAAACTCAGGTTATGAAGGTTTTTTATTCCATATTCACAAAAGTTTCTAAATTAACATGGCTCTCTGTTACTATCTATGGAAGCATAAGCTAGACACACTCCAATTCGCATACCACCCCAGCAGATCCACAGATGATGCAATCTCAGTCGCACTCCACACTGCCCTTTCTCACCTGGACAAAAGGAACACCTATGTGAGAATGCTGTTCATTGACTACAGCTCAGCGTTCAACACCATAGTGCCCACAAAGCTCATCACTAAGCTAAACACCTCCCTCTGCAACTGGATCCTGGACTTCCTGACAGGCCGCCCCCAGGTGGTAAGAGTAGACAACAACAGGTCTCTCACGCTGATCCTTAACACTGGGGCCCCACAGGGGTGTGTACTTAGTCCCCTCCTGTATTCCCTGTTCACCCACGGCTGCGTGGCCAAACACGACTCGAACACCGTCATTAAGTTTGCTGACGACACAACAGTGGTAGGCCTGATCACCGACAATAATGAGACGGCCTATAGGGAGGTCAGAGAATTGTCAGCGTGGTGCCAGAACAACAACCTCTCCCTCAATATGAGCAAGACAAAGGAGCTGATCGTGGACTACAGGAAAAGGCGGGCCGAAAAGGCCCCCATTAACATTGGCGGGGCTGTAGTGGAGCGGGTCGAGAGTTTCAAGTTCCTTGGTGTCCATCACCAACAAACTATCATGGCCCAAACTTACCAAGACAGTCGTGAAGAGGGCATGACAAAACCTTTTCCCCTCAGGATACTGAAAAGATTTGGGTCCCCAGATCCTCAAAAGGTTCTACAGCTGCACCATCGAGAGCATCCTGACCAGTTGCATCACCGCCTGGTATGGAAACTGCTCGGCATCTGACCGTAAGGCGCTACATAGGGTAGTGCGAATGGCCTAGTACATCACTGGGGCCAAGCTTCCTGCCATCCAGGACCTATATAATAGGCGGTGTCAGAGGAAAGTCTATAAAATTGTCAGACTCCAGTCACCCAAGTTATAGACTTTTTTCTCTGCTACCACACGGCAAGGGGTACCGGAGCGCCAAGTCTAGGACCAAAAGGCTCCTCAACAGCTTCTACCCCCAATCCATTATATTGCTGGACAATTCATAAAAATCGCCACCGGACAATTTACATTGACCCCCCTTGTACACTGCTGCTACTCGCTGTTTGTTTGTTACCTATGCATAGTCACTTCGCTCCCACCTACATGTACAGATTACCTCAACTAGCCTGTACCCCTGCACACTGACTCGGTACCGGTGCCCCCTGTATATAGCCTCATTATTGTTATTCTTATTGTGTTGCTTTTTATTATTTCTTTTTATTTTAGCCTACTTGGTAAATATTTTCTTCTTCTTGAACTGCACTGTTGGTTAAGGGCTTGTAAGTAAGCATTTCACGGTGAAGTCTACACTTGTTGTATTCGGCGCATGTGGCAAATAAAGTTTGATTTGATTAGCTGTCGAAATGAATAATGATAATATAACAATGATAAATCCATATCACCAATATCACACTCACTAGTAAGTTGCTCTAGATAAGAGTCTCTGCTAAATGACCAAAATTTCAATGTAATTTCCTTTTTTTTTCATCACATAAGCTATTGGATGCATGCTCATAAAATACAATGAATCGGAGCTGTATTGCTAGAGAATACTGATCTCAGGTACTTTTGCTGTGTCAATTATGCATTCAGTGCCAACTCTCCATGCAGTACAGGAATAGATATGAATGCATATTGGATTTCATTCATGTAAACTAAGATATATGCCTGATTCAAGATGGATCCTCAATCTCATGCCATGGTTGTCATGTTTTGTCATTGATTATCATGTCTTGTCCCTGTGCTTCCCTTCTATTCGTTTCCCTCTGCTGGTCTTATTAGGTTCTTTCCCTCTTTCTATCCCTCTCTCTCCCTCTTTCGCTCTCTCTCTCTCTATCGTTCCGTTCCTGCTCCCAGCTGTTCCTCATTCTCCTAACTACCTCATTTACTCTTTCACACCTGTCCCCTATTTTGCCCTCTGATTAGAGTCCCTATTTCTCCCTCTGTTTTCCGCTTCTGTCCTTGTCGGATCCTTGTTTGATGTTTGCTGTTCTGTGTCCTTGTTCCGCCCTGTCGTGTTTTTGCCTTCTTCAGATGCTGCGTGTGAGCAGGTGTCTATGTCAGCTACGGCCTGTGCCTTCCCGAAGCGACCTGCAGTCTGTGGTCGCGTCTCCAGTCGTTCCTCTCTACTGACGAGAGGATTTCAGTTTTCCTGTTTTGGATTTACCTAAGATAATATCCAGGAGTATCGTGTTTTGTTTAAGACTGGAATAAAGACTCTGTTTCTATTAAGTCGCTTTTGGGTCCTCCTTCACCAGCATAACAGAAGGATCCGACCAAGAATGGACCCAGCGACTACGGATTCTCGCTACACTGCCGTCAAGATCCAGGGAGCAATGCTCGGCAGACACGAGCAGGAATTGTCTGCTGCTCGTCATGCCGTTGAGACCCTGGCCGCTCAGGTCTCCGACCTCTCAGGACAGTTTCAGAGTCTTCGTCTCGTGCCACCAGCTACTTCCTGGCCTTCCGAGTCTCCGGAACCTAGGGTTAATAACCCACCATGTTACTCTGGGCAGCCCACTGAGTGCCGCTCCTTTCTCACCCAGTGTGATATTGTGTTCTCTCTCCAGCCCAACACATACTCAAGAGAGAGAGCTCGGATCGCCTACGTCATATCACTCCTTACTGGTCGGGCTCGGGAGTGGGGCACAGCTATCTGGGAGGCAAGGGCTGAGTGTACTAACGATTATCTGAACTTTAAAGAGGAGATGATACGGGTTTTTGATCGTTCAGTTTTTGGGAAGGAGGCTTCCAGGGTCCTGGCTTCCCTATGTCAAGGTGATCGATCCATAACGGATTACTCTATAGAGTTTCGCACTCTTGCTGCCTCCAGTGACTGGAACGAGCCGGCGTTGCTCGCTCGTTTTCTGGAGGGACTCCACGCTGAGGTTAAAGATGAGATTCTCTCCCGGGAGGTTCCTTCCAGCGTGGACTCTTTGATTGCACTCGCCATCCGCATAGAACGACGGGTAGATCTTCGTCACCGAGCTCGTGGAAGAGAGCTCGCGTTAACGGTGTTCCCCCTCTCCGCATCTCAACCATCTCCTCCCACCGGCTCAGAGACTGAGCCCATGCAGCTGGGAGGTATTCGCATCTCGACTAAGGAGAGGGAACGGAGAATCACCAACCGCCTTTGCCTCTATTGCGGTTCTGCTGGACATTTTGTCATTTCATGTCCAGTAAAAGCCAGAGCTCATCAGTAAGCGGAGGGCTACTGGTGAGCGCTACTACTCAGGTCTCTCCATCAAGATCCTGTACTACCTTGTCGGTCCATCTACGCTGGTCTGGTTCGGCTGCTTCCTGCAGTGCCTTGATAGACTCTGGGGCTGAGGGTTGTTTTATGGACGAAGCATGGGCTCGGAAACATGACATTCCTCTCAGACAGTTAGGGAAGCCCACGCCCATGTTCGCCTTAGATGGTAGTCTTCTCCCCAGTATCAGATGTGAGACACTACCTTTAACCCTCACAGTATCTGGTAACCACAGTGAGACTATTTCCTTTTTGATTTTTCGTTCACCTTTTACACCTGTTGTTTTGGGTCATCCCTGGCTAGTATGTCATAATCCTTCTATTAATTGGTCTAGTAATTCTATCCTATCCTGGAACGTTTCTTGTCATGTGAAGTGTTTAATGTCTGCTATCCCTCCTGTTTCTTCTGTCCCCTCTTCTCAGGAGGAACCTGGTGATTTGACAGGAGTGCCGGAGGAGTATCATGATCTGCGCACGGTCTTCAGTCGGTCCAGAGCCAACTCCCTTCCTCCTCACCGGTCGTATGATTGTTGTATTGATCTCCTTCCGGGGACCACTCCCCCTCGGGGTAGACTATACTCTCTGTCGGCTCCCGAACGTAAGGCTCTCGAGGATTATCTGTCTGTTTCTCTCGACGCGGGTACCGTGGTGCCTTCTTCCTCTCCCGCCGGAGCGGGGTTTTTTTTTGTTAAAAAGAAGGACGGTACTCTGCGCCCCTGCGTGGATTATCGAGGGCTGAATGACATAACGGTTAAGAATCGTTATCCGCTTCCCCTTATGTCGTCAGCCTTCGAGATTCTGCAGGGAGCCAGGTTCTTTACTAAGTTGGACCTTCGTAACGCTTACCATCTCGTGCGCATCAGAGAGGGGGACGAGTGGAAAACGGCGTTTAACACTCCGTTAGGGCATTTTGAATACCGGGTTCTGCCGTTCGGTCTCGCTAATGCTCCAGCTGTCTTTCAGGCATTAGTTAATGATGTACTGAGAGACATGCTGAACATCTTTGTTTTCGTTTACCTTGACGATATCCTGATTTTTTCACCGTCACTCGAGATTCATGTTCAGCACGTTCGACGTGTACTCCAGCGCCTTTTAGAGAATTGTCTCTACGTGAAGGCTGAGAAGTGCGCCTTTCATGTCTCCTCTGTCACATTTCTCGGTTCTGTTATTTCCGCTGAAGGCATTCAGATGGATCCCGCTAAGGTCCAGGCTGTCAGCGATTGGCCCGTCCCTAAGTCACGTGTCGAGTTGCAGCGCTTTCTCGGTTTCGCTAATTTCTATCGGCGTTTCATTCGTAATTTCGGTCAAGCGGCTGCTCCTCTCACAGCTCTTACTTCTGTCAAGACGTGCTTTAAGTGGTCCGGTTCCGCCCAGGGAGCTTTTGATCTCCTCAAGAAGCGATTTACATCCGCTCCTATCCTTGTTACTCCTGACGTCACTAAACAATTCATTGTCGAGGTTGACGCTTCAGAGGTGGGCGTGGGAGCCATTCTGTCCCAGCGCTTCCATTCAGACGATAAGGTCCATCCTTGCGCTTATTTTTCTCATCGCTTGTCGCCATCGGAACGCAACTATGATGTGGGTAACCGCGAACTGCTCGCCATCCGCTTAGCCCTAGGCGAATGGCGACAGTGGTTGGAGGGGGCGACCGTTCCTTTTGTCGTTTGGACTGACCATAAGAACCTTGAGTACATCCGTTCTGCCAAACGACTTAATGCACGTCAAGCTCGTTGGGCGTTGTTTTTCACTCGTTTCGAGTTCGTGATTTCTTATCGCCCGGGAAATAAGAACACCAAGCCTGATGCCTTATCCCGTCTCTTTAGTTCTTCTGTGGCTTCTACCGACCCCGAGGGGATTCTCCCTGAAGGGCGTGTTGTCGGGTTGACTGTATGGGGAATTGAGAGACAGGTAAAGCAAGCTCTCACTCACACTGCGTCGCCGCGCGCTTGTCCTAGTAACCTTCTTTTCGTTCCTGTCTCTACTCGTCTGGCTGTTCTTCAGTGGGCTCACTCTGCCAAGTTAGCTGGCCACCCCGGCGTTCGGGGTACGCTTGCTTCTATTCGCCAGCGGTTTTGGTGGCCTACTCAGGAGCGTGACACGCGCCGTTTCGTGGCTGCTTGTTCGGACTGCGCGCAGACTAAGTCAGGTAACTCTCCTCCTGCCGGTCGTCTCAGACCGCTTCCCATTCCTTCTCGACCATGGTCTCACATCGCCTTAGACTTTATTACCGGTCTGCCTTCGTCTGCGGGGAAGACTGGGAGAGCCGCCAATAAACGTAGGATTAAGAGTCCTAGGTATTGTCGCGGTCAGAGAGTGTGGCTTTCCACTCGTAACCTTCCCCTTACGACAGCTTCTCGCAAGTTGACTCCGCGGTTCATTGGTCCGTTCCGTGTCTCTCAGGTCGTCAATCCTGTCGCTGTGCGACTGCTTCTTCCGCGACATCTTCGTCGCGTCCACCCTGTCTTCCATGTCTCCTGTGTCAAGCCTTTTCTTCGCGCCCCCGTTCGTCTTCCCTCCCCCCCCCCCGTCCTTGTCGAGGGCGCACCTATTTACAAGGTACGGAAGATCATGGACATGCGTTCTCGGGGACGTGGTCACCAGTACTTAGTGGATTGGGAGGGTTACGGTCCTGAGGAGAGGAGTTGGGTTCCATCTCGGGACGTGCTGGACCGTTCGTTGATTGATGATTTCCTCCGTTGCCGCCAGGGTTCCTCCTCGAGTGCGCCAGGAGGCGCTCGGTGAGTGGGGGGGTACTGTCATGTTTTGTCATTGATTATCATGTCTTGTCCCTGTGCTTCCCTTCTATTCGTTTCCCTCTGCTGGTCTTATTAGGTTCTTTCCCTCTTTCTATCCCTCTCTCTCCCTCTTTCGCTCTCTCTCTCTCTATCGTTCCGTTCCTGCTCCCAGCTGTTCCTCATTCTCCTAACTACCTCATTTACTCTTTCACACCTGTCCCCTATTTTGCCCTCTGATTAGAGTCCCTATTTCTCCCTCTGTTTTCCGCTTCTGTCCTTGTCGGATCCTTGTTTGATGTTTGCTGTTCTGTGTCCTTGTTCCGCCCTGTCGTGTTTTTGCCTTCTTCAGATGCTGCGTGTGAGCAGGTGTCTATGTCAGCTACGGCCTGTGCCTTCCCGAAGCGACCTGCAGTCTGTGGTCGCGTCTCCAGTCGTTCCTCTCTACTGACGAGAGGATTTCAGTTTTCCTGTTTTGGATTTACCTAAGATAATATCCAGGAGTATCGTGTTTTGTTTAAGACTGGAATAAAGACTCTGTTTCTATTAAGTCGCTTTTGGGTCCTCCTTCACCAGCATAACAATGGTGCTTATATATAAAAGTGTTTAAAGATGCAATATGCAGAAATGTCTCCACCGTTTCCTGATTGCTAAAATTCTAATAGTTTGCCTAATTTCAGTTTATGTGACAAAACAAGCAAGTATAATGTAGAGAATCATTGTACCATCTAAACAGCTGTGAAATATATTTTCAATAACCACAAATATAATATTTTCAACATTTTGAAGCTGATGTACAAAAGATGCAAAAACGAAACTTAAGAATGGGAACAGATCTATGAGTTAAGATGGCGCCGACAGAGGGACCTCACCTTGAGCTCCGATAAAACATTGCAGGTTTCTATTTTTTCTAGTGTTTTTTCTAGTGTTTTTCTCAAATTTTCTTAATCAGTTTGTTTTGTGCATTACTACACACACCCGAGTAGAACTTTTGGAATACAAATCGCTGGGTACTCACCGTCCACCCGACCTCCCCGAATTCCCTGAGACAGCAGAACAATGGGCTAGCTTCTTCGACAAGGAGCCGAGCTGCTTAGGAGTCCTACCGGAGAGTAGGAAGCAAAGACGCAGATGGAGAAGCAGATGTGGCGGGGTCTTAGTGAGATTAAGATGCCGGGGCGACCCATTCTCCACTACCGAGTATACTACTCGCCAATGTTCAATCATTAATCAACAAACTTGAGGAACTCAGAGCGAGAATCTCCTTCCAGAGGGACAGTAGATCCTGCAACATTCTCTGTTCTTCTGAGACTTGGCATTCCTCCGACATCCAGATGGATTTTATACAACCAGCGGGTTTTACAGATTTTCAAGCGGATAGGAAGTGGGCTCTTTCTGGCAAGAGCAAGGGTGGGGGGCTTTGCTTCATGACCAACAACACATGGTGTGACAGGAGAAACATACAGTAACTTGCCAGTTTCTGCTCTGCCGACTTGGAATACTTGGTCATAAAATGTTGTCCTTTTTACCTTCCGAGAAAGTTCACCGGGATTATCGCCATGGCTGTGTACATCCTGCCCCAAACCGACACCACAAAGGCTCTCAAAGATCTTCATTGGACCCTGAACAAACTGGAGACTGTATTCCCGGAGGCAGCATTCATTGTTGCGGGGGACTTCAACAAAAGTAATTTGAGAACCGTGCTCCAAAAATATTGCCAACACATCAAAATTATTTTCTTGACCACTGCTACATGCCTTTTCGACACAGGTATAAGGCCCTCTCCCGTCCTCCTTTCAGAAAATCCGACCATGACTCCATCTTGCTTCTCCCTGCCTACAAACAAAGACTCAGGTGGGAAGTTCTGGTGATCAGGTCTATACAGTATTGGTCTGACCAATCAGAATTCATACTCTAATTCTCTTTTGATCACATGGACTGGAATATGTTCCGGGTTGCCTCTAGAGAAAATGTCAATGAATACGTCGACTCAGTCATCGGATTCATTAAAAAAACGCATATGACTTGATACCGAAAGTATCTTTCAAAACGTACCCGAATCAAAAACCGTGGATTAATAGCAGCCTTGTAGGAAACTGAAAGAGAGAGATGCTACTTATAAACAGGGCAAGGAGACCGAGGACAATAGTTTTGTTAACCTCTACAGGATCAGTGTCCACTACGCGGGACGGTTGAGCTAACGTAGGCTAATGTTATTAGCATGAGGTTGTAAGTAACAAGAACTTTTCCCAGGACATAGACATATCTGATATGGGCAGAAAGCTTAAATTATTGTTAATCTAACTGCACTGTCCAATTTACAATAGCTATTACAGTGAAATAATACCATGCTATTGTTTGAGGACAGTGCACAGTTATGAACTTGAAAATGTATTAATAAACCAATTAGGCACATTTGGGCATTTGGTCAACATTTTGAACAGAAATACAACGGTTCATTGAATCAGTCTAAAACTTTGCACGTACACTGCTGCCATCTAGTGGCCAAAGATTATTAAAAAAAGTTATTATCTTTTAGCAGATCTAACGTGTTGTATTCTCCTACATTAATTTCACATTTCCACAAATTTCAAAGTGTTTCCTTTCATATGGTATCAAGAATATGCATATCCTTGCTTCAGGTCTTGCGCTACAGGCAGTTTGGGTATGCCATTTTAGGCAAAAATGGACAAAACATAAGTACAGAGACAAAGTGGAGGAGCAATTCAGCGGGTAGGACACAAGGCGAATGTGCCAGGGGCTCCTAACGATCATGGATTACAAAAAGAAAGCCAGCGACATCACTGTCAACAATGCCACCCTACCAGATGAGGGTTAGGGTTAGGGTTAGGGTTAGGGTTAGGGTTAGGGTTAGCGTTAGGGTTAGGGTTAGGGTTAGGGTTTGGGTTAGGGCACAATGACCCTGAGTTGCCGAGGAGAGCCCCTGATGACAACGTGGGCTACACACTCACAGTCTCCGCTGAGGACTGTAAGTCATTCAAACCTGTAACCCTCGCAAGGCTGCCGGCCCAGATGACATCTCTAGCCATGCCTTCAGAGCATGTGCAGACCAGCTGGCTGTTGTGTTCTCTGACATTTTCAATATCTCCCTAGCTCAGGCCTCTATACACACCTGCTTCAAGATGTCCACTATCATCCCTGTGTCCAAGAAAAGGAAAGTAACTGAACTGAATGACTACCGACCAGTAGCACTCACTTCCGTCATCATGAAGTGCTTCGAGAGGCTAATCAAAGACCATATCACCTCCTCCCTCCCTGACACACTCGACCCTCCAATTTGCCTACCGCCCTGACAGATCCACGAACTACGCAATCGCCATTGCAATGCACACTGACCTCACCCACCTGGACAAAAGGAATGCATATGTTAGGATGCTGTTCATTGACTACAGCTCAGCCTTCAATACCATAGTGCCCTATAAGCTCATTACAAAGCTCACAGCCCTGGTTCTGAACTCTTCCCTTTTGCAACTGGGTCCTGGACTTCCTGACGGGCCGCCCCCAGGTGGTGAAGGTAGGCAACATTACCTCCTCGACACTGATCCTCAACACGGGGCCCCACAAGGGTCTGTCCAGAGTCCCCTCCTGTATCCTGTGTATACCCATGACTAAGTGGCCTCACACAGTCGCAACTCCGTCATCAAGTTCGCTGACGACACAACAGTAGTAGGCCTGACCACCAACAACGACGAGACAGCCTACAGGGAGGAGATAGGCACTCTGACGGCGTGGTGCCAGGTAAACAACCTCTCCCTCAATGTTAGCAAAACAAAGGAGCTGATTGTGGAACCAGGCTGGACACTCCCCCATCCTCATCAATGGGTCCGCCGTGGAGACGGTCAATAACTTCAAATTCCTCGGCCTACTCATCTTCACACGGATGCCGTAGTGAAGAAGGCACGACAGCGACTCTTCAACCTCAGGATGCTGAAGAAATTTGGCCTGTCCAACCCAAGACATGCCATGTGCTCCCTGCTTCAATTACTCAGATGCGGGCACTACATAAGCATCATGGCAAAAACTGAAAGACTGGCCAAAGGTTTCTACCCTCAGACCATCAGGCTGCTGAATAGCCACCGCTAGTCAGCTACCTGCTCCCCCCTACCCCCTGCTACTCCCCCTATGTACATTCCCTCCGCTACTCCCCCCACTACTTCCCCCCATGGACACAGCCCCCCCCAAATATAAATGCAACATGCAACAATTTCAAAGATTTTACTGAGTTACAGTTCATATAAAGAAATCAGTGAATTTAAATGAATTCATTAGGCCCTAATCTATGGATTTCACATGACTGGGAATACAGATATGCATCTGTTGGTCACAGATACCTTTAAAAATAAGGTAGGGGCGTGGATCAGAAAACCAGTCAGTATCTGGTGTGACCACCATTTGCACTATGCCGCGCCACACATCTCCTTCGCATAGAGTTGATCAGGCGGTTGATTGTGGCCTGTGGAATGTTGTCCCACTCCTCTTCAATAGTTTTCCGGATGTTGGTCGGAACTGGAACATGCTGTTGTACACATCAATCCAGAGCATCCCAAACTGCTCAATGGGTGACATGTCTGGTGAGTATGCAGGCCATGGAAAAACGGGGACTTTTTCAGCTTCCATTAATTGTGTACAGATCCTTGTGACATGGGGCCATGCATTATCATGCTGAAACATGAGGTGATGGAGGCAGATGAATGACACAACAATGGGCCTCAGGATCTCGACACGGTATCTCGATAAAATGCAGTTGTGTTCGTAGCTTATGCCTGCCCATACCATAACCTCACTGCCACCATGGGGCACTCTGTTCACAACCTTGACATCAGCAAACCGCTCGCCCACACAACGCCATACACGCTGTCTGCCATCTGCCCGGTACAGTTGAAACTGTGATTAATCCGTGAAGAGCACACTTCTCCAGCGTGCCAGTGACCATCGAAGGTGAGCATTTGCCTACTGAAGTCGGTTACGACGCCGAACTGCAGTCAGGTCAAAACCCTGGTGAGGAGGCAGATGAGCTTCCTTGAGACGGTTTCTGACAGTTTGTGCAGAAATTCTTTGGTTGTGTAAACCCACAGTTTCATCACTTGTTGGCGTGACATGTCTCAGACGATCCCGCAGGTGAAGAAGCCGGATGTGGAGGTCCTGGGCTGGCGTGGTTACACGTGATCTACGGTTGTGAGGCTGGTTGGACGTACTGCCAAATTCTCTAAAACAATGTTGGAGGTGACTTATGGTAGAGAAATTAACATAAAATTATCTGGCAACAGCTCTGGTGGACATTCCTGCAGTCAGCATGCCAATTGCACACTCCTTCAAAACTTGAGACATCTGTGGCATTGTGTTATGTGGCAAAACTACACATTTTGGAGTGTCCTTTTATTGTCCCCAGCACAGTGCCATAGGTGCACCTGTGTAATGAACATGCTGTTTAACTGGCTTATTAATATGCCACACCTGTCAGGTGGATGGATTATCTTGGCAAAGGATAAGTGCTCACTAACAGGTATGTAAACACATTTTAGGAGTAATACGCTTTTTGTGCGTATGGAACATTTCTAGGATCTTTTATTTCAGCTCATGAAACATGGGACCAACACTTTACTTATTGCGTTTATATTTTGTTCAGTATTAAAGACAGCAATTTGTTCAACTCTCCATATAATTATCCAATAAAACAAATGCAAACAGATGCAGGCCTATGACTACTGGGACAACCTACAGTTCCATTGAACTTCTCTCGCATCATTGCACGATCCTGGAGCTGTCCTTTCAGTACCACGAAGGGCGCTCCAATCGCTTTAAATGACATCTCATCAAGATCTGTTGCCTACGCCTAATAGTCATACTCATCACATATTATGATTATTATTACAAATAGAAGATTATCACTTCTCACAATGGTGCTTGTGTACACCTAATTTCTAATGAGATTTTAGGATGGTTAGCTGAAGCTAAAAAGTCGCTTATTTTCTTCTCATATGCTAAAACTCAACGGAACAGTACCACTAGGCAGGGTATATTTTCTATTAAGGTATTTTTACTTTTACTCAAGCATGACAATTGAGTACTTTTTCCACCACTGACGAAACGAACATACCAGACTAATTGGAGTGTCAATGGATTTACATTTACTATGTTAGTCCAGGTTGGTGGGGCTGTTTTGAAAACCACGTGGAGAGTCTGCACTTTCTCTTCAAATGTTAGCAATTTGATGATTCATTTTATCATTTCATGCGAGGCCTTGAGATGTGTCACTGGTGTTCATGGGTTGGAACCTATGTTATTTTCCAATCATTTCGTTGTGAAAATATATATTTTTTTATTCTGTTCCACTGTTCCGACCAGCAGAATAAAGTTCTGAACCGGTTTGAACCCCAAAAAAGTAACGGTTTATATCGTTGCTAACTCTTCCTTTTTAAATCTCTGAAATCAATAAAAAAAATTACATTGAGCTCAACATTAAATTACTTCACCAATCAGTCCAGATAGAGCAGCTTGCTATGGAGCGGGCAAGCTATTAACATGAATTAGACAGACAAGTGTAGGGTGCGAGATGCGAGTGACATTTTGCGGGTTGGGAGAGACAGAGAGAGGGTAGAGGAGGCTTGGGTTGAAGCGTTGGGCATCTTGTTGTTATGACATGCATTATCTGAATTAGGCTCACAGAATTATACCTACAGGCTTCTATGAAATAACTTTGAATGTCTTTGAACTTCATAGAGTTAGCTTAATGTTGGACCAGCTAGCTAACAAGCATGTGTGTGCAGAGCAGCACCAGAATTAAAATAAAAACACTTCTTACCTTTTTGTAGTTAATAAATCCAATGTGAAACGTGATAACTATGGTTTCCTTAACTAGCATTGAAAAGGTTAATCCATTCTTCTCTAATAAAAAATCTCTCTCCCTAATTTCTGAATCACACTACTTGACCAGTTGTTCCCAACCAGGGGTACTAGGGCCCCTGGGCGCACTTGGCCTATCCACAGGGGGTACTTGAGAAGACTCATGAGACTATAGGCTTACTGGTAAAATGCACATTAGGGGGTACTTCAGGGGTACTCCAGGCAGAGCAAAATTTCGTTGGTGGTACAGTAAATGAAAAAGGCTGGGAACCACTGTACTAGACCATGCTTCGGAGGGGCAGGTTGCCTACACACGCACTGGCAAAGATTTTCAGCAGGCAGGCATTTATTTATTCATTTTTTATTTAATGTAGTAAAAATATCAAAATACATTAAGCTGTAATATATGTTGATTTATAATGTTAAGGGGTTTTAACAAAAAAAACAAGTTCAATCATTTAAAAAAGTCTGCTGGTTAAAAAGCCACCATTTTTGAAGAAGACCCAGGCCTAGTCTCATCATAAACCTATTTTCAATGGTCCCATAATTATAAATCCACAAACAATTTGGCTCTACAGGAATTTTATAACTACAAATCATCCATCCATAGACTAGGTGTACATTTTATTTGAACGTGAAAGTGAATGCAACATTTTTGATAAGCTTGAAGTGTCAAGTTTATTATAAATTGACTGTTAATTCTATGGGCTGCAGCTCTTGAATCCTTGGTCTCTCTGTGTTGTTAATAACTCTACTCTGCCTCCCACAATTTTTTGTGCAGAAATCTCTGAAGTTTTCTCCCACAAAGAAGAAAAGGAACGGGTCCAGGCAGCTGTTACCCGCTGCAAGACAGAGCGTTACCACGGCAGCCTTCCGAATCCCCTGGAGGTAGCTGCAAGAATCCTCACAGCCATTTAGTTGAGCATTCCGCTCTGCTGCCAGGAAGAGGGTTCGCACCACATGATAGGGCAGGAAGCAGATCAGGAAGATGCAGAGACCGAGGATGACAAGGGCACAAGACTTTCTTGTAGAGGGCTTCCTCATCCCCTCCACCCCAGCCCTACACTGCCTCAGGCTGAGCAGCACACACATGTAGCAGACAGAGATGACAGTGAAGGGCAAGGCAAAGCCCACCACCAGGGCAGCACGGTTCAGAAGGATGATGGTGCCCAAGCTGCTGCCCAGCTCCAGACAGCGGGTCTGCTCTTCCCCCTCCTGGATAGTCCCAATACTCAGTAGGGGTGTAGAGGCCAGGGACACAAAGATCCAGATGAGTAGACACCCTCCCCAACCACAGGATCCACCCTCCAGACTCATGAAGGTGTAGGGGTGTGATACGGCTAGGTAACGGAGGACACTCAGGGCCAGCAGAAAGTAGACAGAGCCATACATGTTGATATAGAATACGTAGGAGACCAGGCGGCAGGTGAGGTCCCCAAACGGCCAATGGGAGTCCAGCAGGTAGTATGCTGATCTGAGAGGCAGAGAGCACACCAGCATGAGGTCAGACATCAGCAGGTTCACCATGTACAGGTTGACCATGGTGATGCTCCTCCTCCTCCTGTACATGCTCAGAAAGACCCAGAGGGAGGCGCTGTTGGCTATTAGGCCCAGGAAGAAGATGAGCAGGTACGTAGCAGGAAACACACTGCGCTTGAAGCTGTCGATGGGACAATCACATGTCAGATTACTCATCCCTGACTCCAGACTCATATTGTCTGTGCCTCCAGTTAGACCTTTGAATAAAGGAAGGGAGACAAAGGTATGGAAAATGTACTGTGTGTGCTGGAAGGTAAAAAGACAGCATAGAGAGACTGAAAAGTGAAAACTAACACTACATTATATTGAGGCATTTAATTATGGTCCTCTCCTCTTCCGATGCTGCCTGTATACATTTTTACAGCCACTAGAGAGGCATAAATAAAGGGCATACATATTCACTTTACTATCAGATGTTCTGGTTACTTTACAAAACTGACCAACAGTATCAGTGATAGAAAAAGAGGTTTACTAATGGGTCATTTTAATCCATGTAAAAATCTAACAAAAATAGCCAGAGCCACTTTACAGGAAGGATTTTTCTCATGTTATTACAGGTAGACTCATCGATATAATGTAGATGAAGAAAGTAAACAGCATAGTAGGTCAATTTCCACTACAACTAAGTGTGAGGCTCAACTTCTCCGCTGTTTTGGTTTCCGTGGCTACCATGTTCAATTTCTAGTAGAACAAAAATAAACATGAGAAAGTTGACAGTACCTCTCTCTGTGGTCCAATACTGTTGCATACTTGTCATCAGTCCAGTGAACCCTGTTGAATCAGTCTTCTGATGGCCGTGTCCACTGAGAGATGTGTGTTTGAGCTATGTTTAGAGGAAGCCAAAGAGAAATGAGTGCAATCACTTTACCTCTACAATGCCTTCAGTGTTCACTCAGGCCGTGACTTCCTCTGCTGTCTCACAATTCTACCACTGCTGCTCTCCAAGTCCAAATGTACCTAATTTCCTATTGTTAACAGTTCACTGAGGCTATTCAACTGCTATGCAACTTTTTGTTCAATTATGTTTTTATGACAAGGCTGTGGCTTTGTAGAAGTTCAGATAACATTTGATATATGGTTGAGACTGTTTATAAATGGAATGAATATACAGTTGTCATTGTGTGGGGAAGACATGCTGGAGGAAGGTCTCTCTCCACTACGAACTGACTCCCGCCAATTCGTGCGCATTTATTGTTTACCCTTTTTCTCACTTACCCTTTAAATACAGTGGGGTCCAGATTTATTGGACCCCTTGATAAAGATGACCAGAAAAAGACTGTATAAAATAAATTATACAAATACTGAGCTGCAATGAGGTCCACAATTAATGGATCTCTTGATAAAGATGAGAAAAAAGGACTATGAAGCAGTGGTGGAAAAAGTACCCAATTGTCATACAGTACATAAAGTAAAGATACCTTAATAGAAAATAGCTCAAGTAAAAGTGAAAGTCACCCAGTAAAATACTACTTGAGTAAAAGTCTAAAAATATTTGGTTTAAATATACTTAAGTATCAAAAGTAAGAGTATAAATAATAAATAAATCCTTATATTAAGCAAAGCAGACAGCCACATTTTCTAGTTTTTTAAATTTACAGATAGCCAGGAGCACGCTCCAACACTCAGACGTCATTTACAAACCAAGCATGTGTTTAGTGAGTCCGCCATATCAGAGGCAGTAGGGATGACCAGGGATGGTCTCTTGATAAGTGTGTAAATTAGACATTTTCCTGTCCTGCTAAGCATTTAAAATGTAACGAATACTTTTGGGTGTCAGGGAAAATGTATGGAGTAAAAAGTACATAATTTTCTTTAAGAATGTAGTGAAGTAAAAGTAAAAGTTGCCAAAAATATAAATAGTAAAGTAGAGTACAGATACTGTACCCTAAAAACTACTTAAGTAGAACTAGTATTTTTACTTAAGTACTTTACACCACTGGTAGAAAGCCAGTCTGATGGTTTGCGCTCAGGCTAAAAAGAAAAGGTGGGTGGTGCGTAGGAGAAAAATAGAGTTCAAAAGGTACTTGCACTCAAACCATGAAAAGGAATAATTAAAAGGGATAATGAAAAGGAATAATACAAAGGGATAATGAAAAGGGATCATAAAAAGGAATAATAAAAAGGGATAATAAAAAGGGATAATGTAAAGGAATAATAAAAAGGGATAGTGAAAAGGGATAATGAAAAGGGATAATAAAAAGGGATAATGAAAAGGGGCAATAAAAAGGGATAATGAAAAGGGATAATGAAAAGGGATAATGAAAAGGAATAGCCCAAAGAGGCCGAGATGCAAAAATAATATACTTAATTTAATTCATGTAAGGTGCAAAAAATAAAACAAAATAGACTGTATAAAATAAATAATACAAATATTGAGATACAGTTGAAGTTGGATGTTTCCATACACCTTAGCCAAATACATTTAAACTCCAAATACAATTCCTGACATTTAATCGGAGTAAAAATTCCCTGTCTTAGGTCAGTTAGGATCACCACTTCATTTTAAGAATGTGAAATGTCAGAATAATAGCAGAGAGAATGATTTATTTACGCTTTTATTTCTTTCATCACATTCCCAGTGGGTCAGAAGTTTACACACACTCAATTAGTATTTGGTATCATTGCCTTCAAATTGTTTAACTTGGGTCAAACGTTTCATGTAGCCATCCACAAGCTTCCCACAATAAGTTGGGTGAATTTTGGCCCATTCCTCTTGACAGAGCTGGTGTAACTGAGCCAGGTTTGTAGGCCTCCTTGCTCGCACATGCTTTTTCAGTTCTGGTTACAAATTTTCTATAGGATTGAGGTCAGGGCTTTGTGATGGCCACTCCAATACCTTGACTTTGTTGTCCTTAAGCCATTTTGCCACAACTTTGGAAGTATGCTTGGGGTCATTGTCCATTTGGAAGACCCATTTGCGACCAAGCTTTAACTTCCTGACTGATGTCTTGAGATGTTGCTTCAATATATCCACATCATTTTCCTCCCTCATGATGCCATCTATTTAGTGAAGTGCACCAGTCCCTCCTGCAGCAAAGCACCCCCACAACATGATGCTGCCACCCCCGTGCATCACAGTTGGGATGGTGTTCTTCGGCTTGCAAGCCTCCCCCTTTTTCCTCTAAACATAACGATGGTGATTATGGGCAAACATTTCATCAGACCAGAGGACATTTCTCCAAAAAGTACGATCTTTGTCCCCATGTGCAGTTGCAAACTGTAGTCTGGCTTTTTTATGGCGGTTTTGGAGCAGTGGCTTCTTCCTTGCTGAGAAGCCTTTCAGGTTATGTCGATATAGGACACATTTTACTGTGGATATAGATACTTTTGTACCCGTTTCCTCCAGCATCTTCACAAGATCCTTTGCTGTTGTTCTGGGATTGGTTTACCCTTTTCGCACCAAAGTACATTCATCTCTAGGAGACAGAACGCGTCTCCTTCCTGAGCTGTGTGACGGCTGCGTGGTCCCTTGGTGTTTATACTTGCATACTATTGTTTGTACAGATGAACGTGGTACCTTCAGGCGTTTGGAAATTGCTCCCAAGGATGAACCAGACTTGTGGAGGTCTACAGTTTTTTTTCTAAGGTTTTGGCTGATTTCTGTTGATTTCCCATGATGTCAAGCAAAGAGGCACTGAGTTTGAAGGTAGGCCTTGAAATACATCCACAGGTACACCTCCAATTGACTCAAATTATGTCAATTAGACTATCAGAAGCTTCTAAAGCCATGACATCATTTTCTGGAATGTTCCAAGCTGTTTAAAGCCACAGTCAACTTAGTGTATGTAAACTTCTGACCCACTGAAATTGTGATACAGTGAATTATAAATTAAATAATCTGTCTGTAAACATTTGTTGAAAAATTACTTGTTTCATGCACAAAGTAGATGTCCTAACCGACTTGCCAAAACTATAGTTTGTTAACAAGAAATTTGTGGAGTGGTTGAAAAACTGTAACGTCTGGAGAGTGATGGGTGTGGAGTCAGACGCAGAGAGCAGAAGGTAGACGGGAAAAACGCTTTAATGTCCTTTCGGCTAGTAACCAATTAAAATCATGGGTGAAGCCCAAAACACAGGTGCAACAAACCCCAAAACCATAGTTACTAAAAAAAAAAAAACGGACAGCGAAAACCCAAAAGAACACAAACACCACATACGTCAAAAATAACAACAAGCCCGCACAAACACCAGCGGGCTAAACGAACTTAAATAACACCCATCCCAAAACCTCAACAAGGAACAGGTGAAAACAATTAGACAAAAACAAACGAAAAGGAAAAAGGGATCGGTGGCAGCTAGTAGACCGGTGACGACGACCGCCGAGCGCCACACGAACAGGAAGGGGAGCCACCTTCGGTGGTATTCGTGACAAAAACGAGTTTTATTGACTCCAACCTAGGTGTATGTAAACTTCCGACTTCAACTGTATATTGTATGTAACAACAAATAAAAGTACTTATACAATTGCTCAGAGAAAGAGATTTAGTTTAACAAGTAATACAAATAAAAACATTTTTAAAAAGTTGTTCTAAATTATTTGATCCCCTACTCCAGCACCCTCCCCTTGCGAGCCTTTTTCTAAAATGTTTTATGAGTTGGAGAACACATTGGGAGGGATCTTAGACCATTCATCTGTACAGAATCTTTCCAGATCCTTGATATCCTTCGTCTGCGGTTATGGACTGCCCTCTTCAATACAAACTACAGGTTTACAATGGGGTTCCTGTCCGGAAACTGAGATGGCCATTGCAAAACTTTGATTTTGTGGTCAATTCACCATTTCTTTGTGGATTTTGATGTGTGCTTGGGGTTATTGTCTTGCTGGAAGATCTATTTTTGGCCAAGTTTCATCCTCCTGGCAGAGGCAACCAGGTTTTTGGCTAAAATGTCCTGGGGCCTCATTTATCCAAGGTGCGTGCGGCACAAAAAAATACTCTAAAACTTCCGTGCGCCAGTTTTCTGACATGACTGATTTATTCCTGCTACACAACAAATATTAGGCTACCATTTATCCGTTGCTCATTCAATAGCCAACCAGTGGTAGGGTAACAACAAACGTGAATTCAACAACAAAATCATCAGGTCATTAAAGTTGATGACTTTTTGCAAATCCAATTAGTTTCCCAGGTAGATTTAACGTCATCACATTGATTTTTGGGGTTCAAATGACGTTCCTACTGGGCGCATACGTCAATTCCATGTCTATTCCACATTGCTTCAAAGTAATTTTGCTGAAAGGATGTGGAAACATTGATTTAACCAGTGTGTGCAAAGTGGGTTGATTCAACCAGTTTTTACCCAGTGATTTGATTTATTAGGATCCCCATTAGATGACGCAAATGGCAACAGCTAGTCTGACTGGGGTCCGACATATAATGAAAAATACATTAGACAAAATACTTTACATACATTTAAAAACATGTAGTGTGCGTATGTGTGCATCTATCAGTTCCACATACATGTCAGTACATACACACAAGTAGGTCACATGGGGGAGAGGCGTGGTGCCGTGAGGTGTTGCTTTATTCGTTTTTTTAAAGCAGGTTTGCTGTTCACTTGCGCTGTATGAGATGGAAGGGAGTTCCATGCACTCATGGCTCTGTAAAATACTGTACGTTTCTTTGAATTTGTTCTAGACCTGGGGACTCTGAAAAGACCCCTGGGGGCATGTCTGGTGGGTTAAGTGTGTGTGTGTCAGTGCTGTGTGTAAGTTGACTATGCAAACAATTTGGAAATTCCAAAGTCGATGTCCCCCCCCCCCCTTTAAAAATAAAATTAGCATAATAATAAAATAGCCCCATAAAAATCTGTCAGTGTAAGCTGGAGATGTGTTTTTTGCATTGGATGCATCTCAAACCACCACATCCGCCAATGTCACACTTCTGCATCTGCGGTGAAAGGTGACAGACCTAAAGTGGTGTTTATCATACCATAAGACATCCCGTCTGTATCGTCTAAGCGGTTTGGCCTACAAAACTATTATGACCTCTCTATGGAAAGATGAGACACTCATGAAGACGATGGTGTTCTCCGTTTTTGCTACGACCCCCACAAGGGTCTTGGGACTCGTCTGAAGTACCAGTTAAAAGTTTGGACACACCTATTGATTCAAGGGTTTTTCTTTATTTATACAGTACTATTTTCTACATTGTCGAATAAAGTGAAGACATCAAAACTATTAAATAACACATGGAATCATGTAGTAACCCAAAAAGTTTTAAACAAATCCAAATATATTTTATATTCTTAAAATTAGTCACCCTTTGCCTTGATGACAGCTTTGCACACCCTTGGCATTTTCTCAACCAGCTTCATGAAGTTGTCACCTGGAATGCATTTCAATTAACATGTGTGCCTTGTTAATTTGTGGAACTTCTTTCCTTCTTAATGCGTTTGTGTTGTGACAAGGTATGGGTGGTATACAGAAGATAGCCTTATTTGCTAAAAGACCAAGTCCATATTATGGCAAAAACAGCTCAAATAAGCAAAGCGAAACGACAGTCCATCATTACTTTAAGACATGAAGGTCAGCCAATCCGGAAAAACTTTGAAAGTTTCAAGTGCAGTCGTAAAAACCATAAAGCG
This sequence comes from Salvelinus alpinus, assembly GCF_045679555.1. Taxonomy (NCBI): domain Eukaryota; kingdom Metazoa; phylum Chordata; class Actinopteri; order Salmoniformes; family Salmonidae; genus Salvelinus; species Salvelinus alpinus. The sequence continues at coordinate 19,380,791 of NC_092098.1, read as the reverse complement.
CTATGATGAACCTGGCTCTCATGAGGACCGCCAAAGGAAAGGAAGACCCAGAGTTACCTCTACTGCAGAGGATAAGTTCATTAGAGGTAACTGCACCTCAGAAGCCCAAATAAATGCTTTACAGAGTTTAAGTAACAGACACATCTCAACATCAACTGTTCAAAGGAGACTGCGTGAATCAGGACTTCCTGGTCGAAAATATGTTATATATCTTCGTATTGCTACTGCTGTATCAAAGGAATGATATAAGTGAGTGTCAGAAATGGCTAATATATGAATGTAATCTGATGTTAGCAAGTTATTTATTTTATGAACCTTATTTCTAAGGCAACATATATTAATATGGGCTATTTTTAGCCCTTTCTGGGTAGCTTAGAGATAAACATATGGAAAAGAGCAAACAAAGCGAGAGGAAAAACGATTCAGCAGTCCATTAATAAGTTGGTGCGTGTAAGTGTATGTGCTGCCAGACCTTAAGAGTCCAGAGGGCCCTCAAGTTCATCCTAGGTTCTGACTATTCAACATACTCGGTGGCCTGCCAAACCCTACAGATGAGCTTTGTCTGAAATGCCCTCTTAAGCTGCAGGGTTCAAACAAATTCTCCAGCTGGCTGCCACCTACAAGGGATAAGCAACCAGGAGTAAGGAAAAGGCAGGACGAGCAACTACTGGAGATCAGATGGAACACAATGCTAAAAAACAAAACAATCCTTATTTAGGCTTTTAAACAGACACTAGATGGGGTAGTTTTAATTGAGTTTCTTTTAATGTTCTTATGTAAGATGCACTGCAATTCAGTTTTAGTTATTGTAAACTGCCAAAGTGCTCCATTGTGGCACATGTATTTGTGTAAATAAACATATCCATTTAGCCTCCGCTCTACACTAAAGTAAAAAAAACACTTAAACACTTATTCTCATGAAAAATACCTCTACAACTCTATAACAGAAACAATTTTTATAATCCAAATCTGTTGTTTGCCGAGAGAGGATGTATTAAAGAGGATGTGTTGTTTAAGTGATTCAGTACCTCTACTAGCGACCTTTAGTCCAAAAAAATAGCAAATTTAGTATTTTTGGAACTACTTAAAATGTAGTACCAAAAATTACCAATCATTGTTACAATCTTATTTTAAAGTATATGCCTGGTAATTTCTGACTGTAACCATAAAATAAATTGTAATAACCAAGGCAAAAAATTCACCATAACAAAAACCACACAACCTTTAAAACAAAACGAATGAACAGATTTTTATTATAGCATCAGAGAAACAGACAATTATACCATTAATCACATAGGAAAACCTTTTCCAAGGCAGAATATTTATTTAAAGCCCCCATGCAGTTTTTAAATGGAATAAATCACTGTGTTTATCATGAAAATAACGCCCAAATATATTTTGTATAATTTATTTCCCTGAGACTCATTTTGCCATTGAAATGTTCAGTCTGATCGTGTGGGTGTGTTGATACAAATATAAATATATTTACATACACAGCCCTTATTGACGGATAGGATCGTCTACACTCTGGAGCCTACCCCGCTTACCCTTTTAAAGTAGGAGAATACATATGCAAAGAAGATTGGTTATTGGCAGAATAATCAGATCAGATTGTGTTGTCATGTGGACCAAAAACTCAATCCCACCTGAACAGACTGAAATTCCAGGCGTTTTCTTTCAAAAAGCTCTTAAACTAAAAGGGCATTATCATAATTTTCACAATTTCAATCAATTTTTTTACTGCACTGCCCCTTTAACATAATATCTTTGCGAAAGAATCCTCAAACTCAACTTTGGACCTCAAAGCCAGTTCCACTGCTTGTTTTTATTGTTTCGTCTAATCAGGGACTGATTTAGAACCTGGCGCACCAGGTGCGTGCAATTAATTATCAGGTAGAATAGAAAACCAGCAGGCTCTGGACTTTGTAGGGTAAGGGTTTAATACCCCTGCTATAGAGCATAATAATAATAGGGTGGGTCCTATTTCACACATGTACATAGTGATTTTTTTGCATATCCCACTCCCCATAAGACACCCTTGGAGAGTGGGTTCACAGCTAGGGATCAGCCATTAATGAAGGGGATTCGAACCAGCAACCTTTCAGTTATTGGCCCAACGCTCTAACCACTAGGCTACCTGCCGCCACATACATTCATTTTCAATGTAAAATAAAGGAAATCCTTAACCGAAATGTTTCATCTATCACCCCTTTGGGGGGGATTAAGTACCCTCTATAGTTACTGCGGTTAGACTAGAGTGTCCTCTAGTGGAACGGGACTGAGGCTAGAGACGTCTCTCCTGTCTCACTGCATGGGTTTCTTAACGGAGTCTGTCAAGGCTGGTGTCTGATTGGTGACAGTGGCAGTCTGTGTCACTTCAATTTTTCTACTGGTCAAAATGGTCTGGATGCACATTGTAAGCTGTCGAGGGGAGTAAGGGAAAGATGCAGGGTTAAGTAGTTACAAAGGAATATCAAAAGCAGAAAGAAAATTAGAACAATGTTGTTGTTGACAATTGAAGCTTACTGATTGTTGTTTTGAGAGAAGGTCATGATATAAGGCCAGTCTTCGCTCCCGCTCCTTGTCATTGCTGGTTTTCCAGGTCTGGGCCAGGACTTTCACCTGCTTCTCATCTAGACTTGGGTTATCGTGCCACTGTAAAAACAAGTCACATGTCGTCGTAATGCACATCACATTTTTTTTTCTACACAAAGATTATTATCATATTAACGTAATATAATACGAGGGACTAACCAAACGCAACACATAGTCATCCACAGAGAGGTTCTTTAAGGAATGCAGGGACTTGATGGCCTCGCTGACCTTGTCACGGCTGGCATTAATCATGTTCTGTCATTCAGGAGAGAGACGCATTAAAATGTTGATGTGAGAGGCATCTATCTATTGAGAGATAATCTCAAACATAAACTTTAGAGAAAAGCAACTGATTTCCACACAGGTCTGGTGGGGAGACATGGCTAATACCTTCAGCTGCTCATTAGTCTTCTTGTACAGGGATGACAGACTGTTGGCCATACGAGAGGTGGAGGGGCTGGGAACGTTGGTGCTGGTGTGTGCTGCCTTGTTCAAGAAGAATGCACCCTTTGTAGAGGAGAGATAAACATACACCTGTTTTTACACATAATGCATATATCATTACTACTTTACTTCTTGATAGACGAGAATTCAAGTAAGGACGTTGAATTGATTCAAAACCATAATTTCTCAGTGTTTATAGGCGAGAGCAGGAGAGGGTGAGATTACTAGAGGCTGCTCACCACGGTCTATGAAAACATATTTAGCTGTTTTGTCAGAGAATGTGTGTAGTAGTTCCTCTTTACCTCTGCCTCGTACTCAGCCCAGGCAGCTTTGCGGTCGGCCTCACTGAGCTCCTCCTCCTCTTTGTGGTCTAGCAGGGACTCATGTTCATGGTAGCGGACAATCTGCTCCTTACAGATCTGCAGCAGCTCTGCCAGGACCATGTCCTGGGAAACAGACACACAATGTCAATCCCTACTCTACTGTTGAAGTAAAAATACTAATTCACCCTTCGCCAAGCCCTAGAATTTTGGTCAACCAATCACAGCGCTCCAATGGACAGAAACTGTCGTTGTGTCCAACACCTCAGATAAGCTCATGTTTAAATCGCATGAAAGCCAATGAGGGCTATGGCAAAACCAGTTTTTATTTATTTACTTTTTATGGCTAAATAATTGAACAATTTACCAGGAGTACTTGCTACTGTGATTTCTGAAATGCAGAGCCTGTTGAAGTATTTTTCAAATCCGGAATTATACTTGTGTTACATTGTTTGATAGCTCAGCAGGTTGGCTAGCTCTCAGTCTCATTGACTACCAAACGTTTCTAACGCTAGCTAGCTAGCCACTTAATACACCTTGTTAGCAAGCTAAGTTATGAGTGGTATTCATAACATTGCTATCGACATCAGGATACGATTTGAGAGCACTAGTTAGCTCCAAAAGTGTATATACAGTTGAAGTCGGAAGTTTACATACTTAGGTTGGAGTCAATAAAACTTGTTTTTCAACCACTCCACACATTTCTTGTTAACAAAATATAGTTCTGGCAAGTCGGTTAGGACATCTTTGCTTTGTGCATGACAAGTAATTTTTCCAATAATTTTTTACAGACAGATTATTTCACTTAATCACAATTCCAGTGGGTCAGAAGTTTACATACACTAAGTTGACTGTGCCTTTAAACAGCTTGGAACATTCCAGAAAATGATGTCATGGCTCTAGAAGCTTCTGATAGGCTAATTGACATAATTTGAGTCAATTGGAGGTGTACCTGTGGATGTATTTCAAGGCCTACCTTCAAACTCAGTGCCTCTTTGCTTGACATCATTTGAAAATCAAAAGAAATCAGCCAAGACCTCAGAAAAAAAACTGTAGATTTCCACAAGTCTGGTTCATCCTTGGGAGCAATTTCCAAAAGCCTGAAGGTACCACGTTCATCTGTACAAACAATAGTACGCAAGTATAAACACCATGGGACCACGCAGCCGTCACACTGATCAGGAAGGAGACGCGTTCTGTCTCCTAGAGATGAACGTACTTTGGTGCGAAAAGGGTAAACCAATCCCAGAACAACAGCAAAGGACCGTGTGAAGATGCTGGAGGAAACAGGTACAAAAGTATCTATATCCACATGAAAACAAGTCCTATATCGACATAACCTGAAAGGCTTCTCAGCAAGGAAGAAGCCACTGCTCCAAAACCACCATAAAAAAAGCCAGACTACGGTTTGCAACTGCACATGGGGACAAAGATCGTACTTTTTGGAGAAACACCATCCCAACTGTGACGAACAGGGGTGGAAGCATAATGTTTTGGGGGTGCTTTGCTGCAGCAGGGACTGGTGCACTTCACTAAATAGATGGCATCACGAGGGAGGAAAATTATGTGGATATATTGAAGCAACATCTCAAGACATCAGTCAGGAAGTTAAAGCTTGGTCGCAAATGGGTATTCCAAATGGACAATGACCACAAGCAGACTTCCAAAGTTGTGGCAAAATGGCTTAAGGACAACAAAGTCAAGGTATTGGAGTGGCCATCACAAAGCCCTGACCTCAATCCTATAGAAAATGTGTGGGCAGAACTGAAAAAGCATATGCGAGCAAGGAGGCCTACAAACCTGACTCAGTTACACCAGCTCTGTCAAGAGGAATGGGCCAAAATTCACCCAACTTATTGTGGGAAGCTTGTGGAAGGCTACCCGAAACATTTGACCCAAGTTAAACAATTTAAAGGCAATGCTACCAAATACTAATTGAGTGTGTGTAAACTTCTGACCCACTGGGAATGTGATGAAAGAAATAAAACCTGAAATAAATCACTCTACTATATTTCTGACATTTCACATTCTTAAAATAAAGTGGTGATCCTAACTGACCTAAGACAGGGAATTTTTACAATTTTATTTTTTATTTTTTTTATTTTATTTAACCGTTATTTTACCAGGTAAGTTGACTGAGAACACGTTCTCATTTGCAGCAACGACCTGGGGAATAGTTACAGGGGAGAGGAGGGGGATGAATGAGCCAATTGTAAACTGGGGATTATTAGGTGACCGTGATGGTTGAGGGCCAGATTGGGAATTTAGCCAGGACACCGGGGTTAACACCCCTACTCTTACGATAAGTGCCATGGGATCTTTAATGACCTCAGAGAGTGATTAAATGACCATGATTAAATGTCAGGAATTGTGAGAAACTGAGTTTAAATGTATTTGGCTAAGGTGTATGTAAACTTCCGACTTCAATTGTAGCTTTGACTGCATATGCTGATGGTGAATTCAGAGCTATTCAGTGGCTAGCTACACTACAAGCATAATTTCACCAGGTTCCCGTGAAGCAATTTCCATGACAGTTCACCATAACATACACAATGTCTCCTGATGAGCAGGGGGTAGTCTGTTAAATTTCATTGTGTATTAGAAGCACATTTTGAGAATATTGCGAGGTGATTTCTTGAATGGGGAATTGAGCTTCCCGGGAAAATGTTGTCAGAGGTAGCGACATTAACCAAGGGAGGCGGGGTTTAGCAAAGGGTCAATTGAGAATTTAATGGTCTTGTGTGTTTAATTTGTAGCTTTGGTCACCTTGGGCAGCAGGGGTGTGATCCTCTTGCTCTTCTTCTCAGAGTTGGGGTCATCCAGCAGGTCTGGCCCAAACATGTAAAGCTCTGTCAGTTCAAACAGAGTGAAGTGTCTCTGTATCTGCTGCTGGTCCACCACCCGGAACGATAGAGATTGCTTGGCCACCTGCCGGTCGTAGATCTTCTCCTCCATGGTACCCTGGAAAGAAACAGCAATTTAATATCAGTGATTACAGAATTACAGTCACATCCAAAATTGTCACCCTTGATAAAGATGAGCAAAACAATATATATATATGAATTATACAAATACTGAGCGATATTGTACTAATACAATTGCTGAGAAAAACATTTCTTTAACAAGTAATAAAAAAAGTGTAAAAATTATTGCCACCCCTATTTTCAATACTTTGTGCACCCTCCTATTGTGAGGATAACAGCACTTAACCTTTTTCTATAACGTTTTATGAGATTGAAGAACACATTGGGAGGGATCTTAGACCATCCTCCATACAGAATCCTTCCAGATTCTTGATAACCTTCGGTCTGCGCTTATGGGCTGCCCTCTTCAATTCAAACCACAGGTTTGAGATGGCCAATGCAAAATGTTGATTTTGTGATCAATTAACCATTACTTTGTGGAATTTTGTGTGTGCTTAGGGTCATCGTCTTGCTGGATGATCCACTTGCGGCCCAGTGTCAGCCTCCTGGCAGAGGCAACCAGGTTTTTGGCTAAAATGTCCTGATACTTGGTAGAGTTCATGTCATGATGCCGTGGATCTTAAAGGCGTCAGCATGCATCAATTCGGCTGGCGCCTAGCAGACCTCAGCTAGCCGAACCAAACGAGTGTGGTCACATATTCCCTTAAAAAACCTTTGCATGAAAAACAAGAAAAAAGCAGCAGGTAATAGTACTGTTTGTCCATCTTGAGATGCCATAGCCAGTATACACTCCCACAAATTAATCTCTCAAGAAATCTGTCATTAATTTTGATGTTTAAGCAGAAGAGATCTTAGCCGCACAATTTTGCATCCGATTAGGATGTTTGGTGCAATATTTCTCAAGTGCAAAAAATGACAAAAAGCACTTAGTTATCACTTTTGCCTTATGGCAAGGTGCTCCATCACGCTGGAAAAGGCATTGTTCATCACCAAACTGTTCCTGGATGGTTGGGAGAAGTTGCTCTCGGAGGATGTGTTGGTACCATTCTTTATTTATGGCTGTGTTCTTAGGCAAAATTGTGAGTGAGCCACTCCCTTGGCTGAGAAGCAACCCCACACATGAATGGTCTCAGGATGCTTTACTGTTGGCATGACACAGGACTGATGGTAGCGCTCACCTTGTCTTCTCCAGACAAGCTTTTTTCCGGATGCCCCAAACAATCGGAAAGGGGATTCGTCAGAGAAAATGACTTTACCCCAGTCCTCAGCAGACCAATCCCTGTACCTTTTGCAGAATATCAGTCTGTCCCTGATGTTTTTCCTGGAGAGAAGTGGCTTCTTTGCTGCCCTTCTTGACACCAGGCCATCCTCCAAAAGTCTTCGCCTCACTGTGCGTGCAGATGCACTTACACCTGCCTGCTGCCATTCCTGAGCAAGCTCTGTACTGGTGGTGCACCGATCCCGCAGCGGAATCAACTTTAGGAGACGGTCCTGGCGCTTGCTGTACTTTCTTGGGCGCCCTGAAGCCTTCACAACACCTACTGTTGACCAATCGCCGACGAGGGGGCGTAGACTTCGGCTACGGACTTCAGCTTGCCTAGAGAAAAACAATGTGTGCTCGAACAACCGAAAGAACACTTGCCGAAGTCCAAAACTAACAAAAACGTCACAAAATGTCGTCATAATATATGCACGAACTGTTCCGTCTGGGAAGCATGCGGGCGCCACAACAAGTGCCTCAGGACCAGTGGAAATAAAACAGCCCCATAAGATCAAAGATCCACCACCATATTTTACAGTATGTATGAGCTCTAATATTATCTCATCTGACCATAGCACCTGGTTCCAAAACAAGGCCGTTCAGCTAACTGAGCGTTCACATTTGTTGGTTGCCCTCAAAGAGCTTTTTTATGACAACTCTTCCAAATTGCCTATTGACATGGAGGTGGATGTAATTGTAGATTTGGAGACATGGTGAGCCCAAGATGCAACCAAGTTCTCAGCTCTCCAACTGTGGCCCTTGGACTTTTCTGTGCCTCCGGAACCATCTTCCTCACTGTGCGTGGGGACAAGATACACGTGGGTCCTCTACCAGGAAAGTTAACCACTGTACCAGTGGTTTTAACCTTCAAAATGTTTTGCCCTAATAGTGAGTGATCTCTCCGCATCTCTGAATGTCCTTAGTGACCCAGCCCGAGCCGGGTCATGAACCTGATCGAAATTCTCTGTAGAAACCTGAAAATAGCTTGCGCAGCGACGCTCCCCATCTAACCTGACAGAGCTTGAGAGGATTGCAGTTGAGTGGGAGAAACTCCCCAAATACAGGTGTGCCAAGCTTGTAGCGTCATACCCAAGAAGACTCGAGGATGTAATCGCTGGCAAAGGTGCTTCAACAAATTACTGAGTAAAGGGTCTGAATTCCTATGTGAAATTTCATTTTTATTTTTTTTATTACATTTGCAAAACAATTGAGACTAACGTAACAAAATGTGGAAAAAGTCAAGTGGTCTGAATACTTTCCGAATACACGCCAACGCCCACAAAGGTTCTAGCATCAGGCAGGGCCATGACTACACCAGTGAGAGGAACCAATTAAGTTCCTTCCTAGCAACAGATATGTATTGGCTGTCTAGAGGTGTAGAAGTTGACCCCCGCCAAGGAGGAGGTAATAAATAAATGTGCTTGTGTAATCATGCTTCGTCTTTGCAGCTGCATGAACCAGTGGGTGAATAAACTTGGTTTGAGCTTTATCGAGTCGTCCGTTTCAGTTTTTACTCTGTTTGTTCAGAACCTAACAACATGCATGTTACCACATTTTTATACCCAGTGAAACAGGAAGCCATGAAAGGCCACAATACAGTTCCTTGACGCAAGGCACCACAGACTGAAATGAAATTTTTGCATCTACAGTACCTATCAATTTTTAGATTTGTTGGTATTTTGTCCCATAAATATGAGTATTTTCAAAAAGTAAACATAAAAATGTCAAAATCTTCATGAAAATGTATATTTTATTTTAGAGAATGTAACAAACTGGACTATATGTAGTAACTTACTTTGAAGAGATGGTGATTGGGTCTAAATAGATGTTTGGTCATCTAAATTCAGTGTACTTGTCTTTAACTGCCATTTACTGAAAGTCAGACTCTTCCCACATGCCAACTAATTTTCCTCAGTTTCAGAAGAATCTACATTCACCAGATTGTGTGGTTATCCTTGGAAATATTTGAGACTTTCCCAGAGGTTATTGTTGATATGTTCTCAATTTGTTATTCTAGGTAACATTTTGTTTAGAAAAATTTGCCAAAAATGCATTTTACGTACCGGAGTGTCTTAACAAAATTAAACTACAATTTTTACGCAGACTTAATCCAGTGTCCTGAAAAATGGATTTGCGGGATATGCAAATAGTCAATGTCGGATGCAAACCTCGTAACTCAAAAAAATTTGTGATTTTCATTTTTTCTAATAACTTGAATCAATACAATTGGTTCCCCTTCACGTGTGCATGAATGTTTCAGGACCATTTTACCTAAATAGTTACGCCGACTTAATCCAGTGAACCAAATATTATGCGTATCTTCATTCAACTGGTAAAAGTTGACTGTGATATGATTAAGGAGAAAAAAAATCCTCTATTAGGGTGTGGTGCCTGGCCTTTAACTTTAAATAGTAGAATGTTAATGCAGATCACATTGTTTGATTATATTTATAAGAATCATTAGGGGTGCCAATAATTTATCTTTTTTTATTTTTATTAACAGAATGTAAGCTATTTAGATTTTTTTTTTGTGCATACAATATAGCTCGTATTTGTATTTATTTAATAGTCTTTTTTGCTAATCTTATCAACAATTTTGGATGTGACTGTATATGTAAAAAACACAAAATGTGTCCCACAATCATATTACAGAAGATGGGGTGCATACGAGATGTCATTACCTGTGCCAAGAAGCGGTAGACAAACACTGCCTTCAGCTGGCCAAAACGGTACACCCTGAAGATGCTCTGGATGTCATAGGAGGGGTTCCACGAAGCGTCAAAAATTATGACCCTGTTAGCTGCTACCAGGTTGATCCCAAGGGACCCAGCTCTTGTCGAGATGAGAAACAGACGACCTCTGAAAGTAAATTGGTTAGAAATGAAATCAAAGGAGTGAGTGTGAGTAGAATCTTAAACAGACCATCTCAAGAAATCACACTGTCTACAATTACTGATGCTTTGTCATGAATAATAATACAATACTAAGTGATATGCTACATACTGTGTTGAGGTTTGGCACAGTGAAATTTGAGATGTAGAATAGTACAGCAGTCAGAGACGTACCGCTCATTGGTGGCATCATTGAACTCTTCAGCCCATTTCTTCCTGGATGTGGCACTGGTGGACCCATCAATACGGTAATAGTCAATGTTTCTGATCCAGCTGCCATCACCTACAGTTTGGAAAAGGAAACAAATTATAACAATTATAGACAATCTGAAGAAAACAATTGTTTTGTAACACTATAACATATGCTTGAATATGTGAACAGCCAATGGGAACCGTACCTTTGTATAGGGATGATTGTCCGTTGTCTTTGGCTTTGTTAGCGAGGTCCAAGAAATCTTCAATCATGTCTAATGAGATCAAGGATTGACTGAACACCAACCTGTGAATATACAAACAAAAATTGACGAAGAAAAGGTTAATTCAACAAATCTGCTCTATAAACCTCTGGCTAACTCGATCCTTCTTTTTAAATACCCCCCGGTGCCTGAATGCATTTCTCAAGCACACTTACAGTTTGTCGTCCAGTTCCTCTGCCATTCGGAGAATCTCAAACAGCAGCACCATCTTCCCTGAGTGTCCCAGGATGGTGGCGTCTGAATCACTTAGCATATCCTTGTACCAGTCAGCAGCTGGACTGTCAGGCCTGAAACTGGTGGACGCTTTCACCGCTGAACACAAAGCATACAATATCACCATTGACCTCATGAATATGTTCACCTTATATTAATGACTTAATTGTAAATCATTTAAAATGTTCAATTGTAACACAAGAAGCTAATGTAAAATACATGGCAAAGTAATTTCCTTAATTTAAGAGAGACTACTACCATCTACCACTGTAACCAGTGGACCTGCTCGCTGGTCTCCTTCCACATTGACACTCTTTGATGAGCTGTTCCACACCATGATCACTTCCACATCATTGCTTTTTTCATCAGCATTACGCAATTTTCCCTTGTTCTCCTTCTCTTTACTGAGTGGGACAAAGGAAAGGATGAAAGGCAACAATCTATTATTTGCATGAGATTACCTTTTGATGGTGATAGATAAGCATCACACTGTAAGCATCACACTGTCATAGTAATTAAAGAGCTCGGCAGACGTTACGCAGTTAACGCAAACGCTAAGCAACGCTGTACGTGAATGCTGTTTTTTGTCACAAAATGAACAGCTCCTTGCAGTATGAAGTCCTGGCGCCTATGTTGCTTGCTACGCACATTTGTGCAACGCAAATTTCGAAACGCAATGTATTATTCCTTACTTTGCGATGGTGGCAGTGTTGTGTAGATGAGGCTGAACCAACTTGCTTAGTTCCTGAGTTGATCTATAGGCTATGCATCAAAAATAAATAAGCAGTCTATTTTGCAACGATAACCAAATATAATCTCAGCGACAGTTCAAATGATGTAGCCTTATTAGAAACACCTGCAAAATGTATTTTGTTTAGAAGTAATACCTACGTGATTGTAGGCCATTTTGAAAGTGAAAACAGTTGTAGCCATGTAATTGTTCCTCATGGAGTAAATAGGCACATTCTATGCTTATCTGATAAGGGAGCGAATACATTCAAGCAGCATATCAAACTGGTATAAATTACACTGGCAAGTATATGCCAGGGCATATTATTTATAAATCAGATTATTTCACATGATGGAGATGTGGGAAGCTAAAAGGCTAGCTTTCTTGCTGTTTTTAGCCAGATATGTGTGTGTGTGTGTGAGAGAGAGAGAGTAATTTTTTATTTATTTATTTATATATATATATATATATATATATATATATATATATATATATATATGACACCCCTTCAAATTTGTGGATTTGGCTATTACAGCCACACCCATTGATGACAGGTGTATAAAATCGAGCACACAGCCATGTAATCTCCATAGACAAACATAGGCAGTAGAATGGCCTTACTGAAGAGCTCAGGAACTTTCAACGTGGCACCTTTCCAACAAGTCAGTTCGTCAAATTTCTGCCCTGATACAGTTGACCGGGGCAGCTCTAAGGGCTGTTATTGTGAAGTGGAAACGTCTAGGAGCAACAACGGCTCACCGCAAGATGATAGGCCACACAAGCGCACAGAATGGGACTGCCGAGTGCTGAAGCGTGTAGGCGTGTAGCGTATAAAAATCATCTGTCCTTGGTTGCAACACTCACTACCGAGTTCTAAACGGCCTCAAAGAACGTCAGCACAAGAACTGTTCATTGGGAGCTTCATGAAATGGGTTTCCATGGGCGAACAGCCACACACAAACCTAAGATCACCATACGCAATGCCAAGCGTCACCTGGAGTGGTGTAAAGGTCCCCGCCATTCGACTCTGGGGCAGTGAAAATGCATTCTCTGGAGTGATGAATCACGCGTCACAATCTGGCAGCCCGATGGATGAATCTGGGTTTGACAGATGCCAGAAGAACGCTACCTGCCCCAATGTATAGTGCCAACTGTAACGTTTGGTGGAGGAATAATAGTCTGGGGCTGTTTTTTTATGGTTCAGTCTAGGCCCCTTCGTTCCAGTGAAGGAAAATCTTAACGCTACAGCATAGTGACATTCTAGACAATTCTATGCTTCCAACTTAGTGGCAACTGTTTTGGGAAGATCCTTTCCTATTTCAGCATGACAAAGCCCCCGTGCACAAAGTGAAGTCCATACAGAAATGGTTTGTCACGATCGGTGTGGAAGAACTGGACTGGCCTGCACTGAGCCCGGACCTCAACCCCATCAAACACCTTTGGGGTGAAATGGAACAGAGACTGCGAGCCAGGCCTAATGGCCCACATCAGTGCACGACCTCACTAATGCTCTTGTGGCTGAATGGAAGCAAGTCCCCGCAGCAATGTGCCAAGATTTAGTGGAAAGCCTTCACAGAAGAGTGGAAGCTGATATAGCAGCAAAGGGGGACCAACGTCATATTAATGCCCATGATTTTGGAATGAGATTTGACGAGCAGATGTCCACATACTATTGGTCATGTAGTGTAGCTAGCAAGATGTAGTCTACTGGAAGGCACAAAACTAAGTAAATGTAAAACAGCAGGTAGCCTAGTGGTTAGAGCGTTGGGCCAGTAACCGAAAGGTTGCTGGATCGAATGCCCGAGCTGACAAGGTAAAAATGTGTCGTTCTGCCTCTGAACAAGGCAGTTAACCCACTGTTCCTAGGCCTTCATTGTAAATAAGAATTTGTTCTTAACGGACTTGCCTAGTTAAATAAAGGTTAAATAAAATTTAAAAAACTAAACTTTCATTACATGTAGGTATTATTTAAATATGCAGTTGGTTTTCATTCAAATTAGCTTGCAGTGGTGATGTTTTCAATGTGATTCTTCTTTTCCTTTACCACAAACGGGCAGACAAAAAGAAAACCTCTGCTATTGCCTTCTTGTGAAGTTTGCTTTTTGGGAGTCTAGAAACGAATGGACAGGCGAGGTATTATGTTACCAAAAGGTGTGCATTGCTAAAAAAAATCAAAAGTGAAATAAAAAATCGGACTCCACCCAAGCGTACATACACGCATTAACTTTGTGGACTGCTTAAGAGTAGGCTTTAGCAGTATACCATATATACCGTATACTGGGCTATTTGGAAATAGCCACGGGATGGTTTTTCCAATACTGTCGATACCATTGAAACGGTTTAAGTTTTACCTGCAGCCAACTTGCGCAATACATTAGGAGATAAAGAAACTGTGTTCATTTCACCTGTCACATCATTTTTCATCATCAAGCTTACCAGTAGTTCCCAGTCACATAGTAGTTCCCAGTCAAGAGACTGTAGCCTTGAGTCACTTACTGTTGTGAAGCATGTGATCTAGTTACAGTATGGAAGTCATAACTAAATGTTTTCCAGCTAGGTATCTTATAACAAATGAGTTAACTGTCAAATGTTCTAATGCTCTGCAGTTTTGCTAATTTAGTAGCTAGTTAGCTATTTAGATAAGTGGTTAGCTTTGTTCAATATCAAGCTTCACTTGGTAACAGCAGAGAATCCCCTCCTGGAACAAAAGCCTCGCTGTCTAATATTTATTTTGTGCGTGCAGCAAACTGTGAGTAGTATTTTTGAGTTACTTGTATATCTTTATGAGCAGGGATGTCTGTCCTACAAGTAGTTTAGGTCAGAGACTGTATAAAATGTTAGCAATGCACTCATTAGCATTTAGTTAGCATTCTCTATGGGACTTCACATTTACTTGTTAGCATTGCTAACCTCCGGATTACAGAGGCCCAGTGGGGTTTGAAAATAGCACCCCTTGTGTTCAGTGCTGGTATTACGGAATATACCGGTATGGGCCAAGTTAGGTATGAAGGTATGACAATATGGATACCGTGCAAGCCTACTTTAGAGATCTGTGACAAGGGGTAGCCTGAATATTCATGCTTACACACCTCTCAGCTTTCCCCTGGTGCTTTCCATCAAAATGGCCCTGAAAACAAAGAGAATCTCAGTTGGTGACAGTTTGACTGATGCATCAGGATCTGTCTGGTGATGAGAAAATAGTATTTTTGGTCAAATCTGCATCTGATGGGTATTCACCTTATTTTCTTTACTGATATAGTTGAGCTGCAGACACCAGGGATGCGTCCAGATTCGGCTGAGTATCTGGAAGTCCTTAAAGAGGCTGGTTCCAGTCTTGCCCCTGGCTCCCTCAACTACGGATCTTGCTCCTACAGACACACACAGCTTTTTTCCCCTATATTCTCAGTAAAAGCCAAAATGTCTCTAAATATCATACACATTTAATTACAGAGCTTTCTGAGCTAACTGGCTGGAGGTTCTTACCAGTGAAGTTGTCCAGGTAGTAGCGATACAGTCTGTACTGGAGGGGGGTCACCCTAACCGCCATAACATACTCATGTTTAGGGGGCAGGAACTTGGTCAAGGCTGAGTAGTCTCTCCTCTGAGAAAGGAAAAACACACTAAGCGTATCCACTGGAGACTGACAAAGAATAACAAATACTTGCAAAAAGTAGTCAGTGGTTCTGATAAACTACAAATGAAAGTGCCATACACGCCTAGTAATTGAGCCATCTCACCTGTACACATCCCGCCAACATTGCATGAAGGACATGGGCGCGATTCTTCATGATGCGGACATCTCTGGGGGTGGAGTCTGCACACTGGCCATTCTGAATGGGGTTGATAAACCGATTCCGGAACTCCTTGATTGAGCCCAGAAGGTTCTCCTTGATGAAGTTCACCATGCAGTGGTCTGAAAGAACCAACATATATATGACTAGACTTGAACATTAACAAGGAAATGATCATGCAAATTATGTTCTCCTAAAAGTTTTGAGATATATTAAAACTGAAATATGAATTAACTTGGCCAAATGTTGGGATACTGGTCAGAGTACAGTTTTAAATGGAAAGGTAGTCATAGACTGAAGCAGGCCTCCTTACACTCATTGAGGTTGTTCTGCAGTGGCGTGCCTGTCAGCACCACTCTCCGTTTGGTCTTAATGGCACTCATAGCTTTGGAGATGTTGGACGCCTCGTTCTTAAGGATGTGCCCCTCATCACAGATCACAAAGTCTGGACCTGGAGTACAACAAAAGTAGTGGAGTGTATTAGAGTTTCAAACAAACAAATTAAATGGTGCATACCGCTCAACACTACATGCATAGATTTAGTAGAGGATGTACCTGGATCGACCAGTGTGCTGTTAAAGGTCTTTTTGAATTGTCTGTGGGTGACTTTGAGGCCTAGTGTGAGGTTGCGGTACATCTCATAGCCCATGATCATAACACCACCATCCTTCTGCCATTTCTGCAGCGCAATATAACGCTCCTGAGGTCGCTTCAATGTTGCCAACTCTGTCACCTACGATGTTAGTGTATAGAGACCGAGAGAAAAATGGTGAGAGAAATGAAGAGGTCGAGACAGGGAGATGAAAGAAACATTAAATACTTTGAATATAGAGCTCGCCAGCTTGTAGTCCAAAAACCCGGAAATTAGTTACCTCTGGTTCATTCAGCCATTCCTATGGCAACAATTAACGGGGAAAGAACAGGGTTTTGGGATAAACGCCGAAAACAAGGTCTGAGGTCAACACAAGCTTAGGAGATCTTATACGTTTTGTTCTATGAGATAACAGTCAGTCAACATGTCCTTCATGAATTATGACACAGTTATGTGCTTTTTTTATGTGCTCAAAATTCACAAAAAGTGACATTAGCTGATCTCATAGAACAAAACGTCTAAAATCTCTGAAGCCCTATTATCGGTGTTTATCCAAAAACACAATTTATTTTCACATGGCGGAGTTGGCGGAGTTCACATGGCGGAGTTAGTGCCTACAAAAAGATGCCATTGCTATTTCTTGATACTACATTGTATATGAATAACCTCTGCATGTATTTACCTTCAAAGAAAAACATCTAATCTCCAACTACCTTGACTTTGTCAGCTCCCATGTTAACTTGCCACTTGTCAAACTCGTTGACCCAGTTAAGGATAGTGTTGAGTGGACACACCACCAAGGCAGTCCTGAAGTTCAGGCACTTTGACTGCAGCATTGTGTGGAGGAATGTCACCACCTAAATGAGAAAAATATTTTAGCAAGACTAGTATCATTAACAAAATATACTGTTTTGTTAATGACACATGCATACGACAACACGTCTGTCACAGCTCTGACAGACATAGATACCCTGCCAGACATGCCACCAAGGATCTCTTCACAATCCCCAAGTCCAAAACAAATTTAAGGCAACGCACAGTATTGTACAGAGCCATAGTTACATGGAACACCCTTCCGTCTCAAATTACCAAAGCAAACAGCTAAATATATATATATATTTTTTTTTTTAAACATCTCACAGCACACATACCTAAATAACCTGTATATCAAAAGTTTGGACAACCTCATTCAAGGGTTTTTCATCATTTTGAATAGAATAATAGTGTAGACATCAAAACTATGAAATAACACATGGAATCATGTAGTAACCAAAAATATATGAAATAACCAATATATTTTATATTGAGAATCTTCAAAGTAGCCACCCTTTGTCTTGATGACAGCATTGCACACTCTTGGCATTCTCTCAACTAGCTTCACGAGGTAGTCACCTGGAATGCATTTCAATTAACATGTGTGCCTTGTTAAAAGTTAATTTGTGGAATTTCTTTCCTTCCTAATGCGTTTGAGCCAATCAGTTGTGCTGTGACAAGGTACGGGTGGTATACAGAAGATAGCCCTATTTGGTAAAAGAACAAGTCCATATTATGGCAAGAACAGCGCAAATAAGTAAAGAGAAACGACAGTCCGTTACTTTAAGACATGAAGGTCAGTCAATCCGGAATATCAAGAACTTTGAACGTTTCTTCAAGTGCAGTCGCAAAAACCATCAAGCGCTATGATGAAACTGGCTCATCATCAGGATAAGTTCATTAGAGTTTCTAGCCTCAGAAATTGCAGCCCAAATAAATGCTTCAGAGCTCAAGTAACAGACACATCAACTGTTCAGAGGACTGCATGAATCAGGCCTTCATGGTCAAATTGCTGCAAAGAAACCACGACTAAAGGACACCAATAAGAAGAAGAGACTTGCTTGGGCCAAGAAACACAATGGACATTAGACCGGTGGAAATCTGTCCAAATTTGAAATTTTGGGTTCCAACCACCGCGTCTTTGTGAGACGCAGAGTGTAGCATGGAGGAGGTGTGATGGTGCTTTGCTGGTGACACTGTCCGTGGTTTATTTAGAATTCAAGGCACACTTAACCAGCATAGCCACCACAGCATTCTGCAGAAATACACCATCCCATCTGGTTGGCGCTTAGTGGGACCATCATTCGTTTTTCAACAGGACAATGACCGAACACACCTCCAGGCTATATATGGGCTATTTGACCAAGGAGGAGAGTGATGGAGTGCTGCATCAGATTACCTGGTCTCCACAATCACCCGACCTCAACCCAAATGAGATGGTTTGGGATGAGTTAGACCACAGAGTGAAGGAAAAGCAGCCAACAAGTGCTTAGCATATGTGGGAACTCCTTCAAGAGTGTTGGAAAAGCATTCCAGGTGAAGCTGGTTAAGAGAATGCCAAGAGTGTGCAAAGCTGTCATCAAGGCAAAGGGTAGCTACTTTGAAGAATCTAAAATATATTTTGATTTGTTTAACACTTTTTTGGTTACTACGTGATTCCATGTGTTATTTCATAGTTTTGATGTCTTCACTATTGTTCTACAATGTAACATTTTTTTTTTTAAATAAAGAAAAACCCTTGAATGAGTAGGTGTGTCCAAACGACTGGTACGTTGCACTGTTCTTGAGCTGTTCATGTCTATTATTATTCTGTATTACATCATGTTTTATTATTATTTTTGGACCCTAGGAAGAGTAGCTACTGCTTTTGCAACAGCTAATGGGGATCCATATAAAATCCTAAACACTCATTTTGTTCTCTCTTCCCTTCCTCTTACCTGCAGTGTCTTCCCTAGGCCCATGCAGTGGGCCAGTAAGCAACCTGATCCAGGGGTGGAATTGGCCTTCTTCAATGACTCACAACAACAGTCCCAGATAAACTGCACACCTATCAAAAGGAAGAAATACAGCAAATCGAAGGGACACTGCTGTATTTGCCAATCTATGTTAATTATTGTATGTATTGGACTTGTACAACAAATAAAAACCAAGACTTACCATCCACCTGGTGAGGCTTGAGCCTGGTCACCAGGTTCCTGTGCACCTGAATGAGTGGCTCCCTGGTCCCCTCATCCTGATCCAAGACCAGCTTAGTGGTGATTGGACAGGCCACTTGAGACACCTCATCGTCAATAACAATCACCTGCGAGGAAACCACCATTAGACCAAAACTGATCATATAAACCATATATAGATATAATATATAACGTATTCAAATAAAATAGACTAACAGTATGACATTTCTGAGAGAGCATGGTTTCTACAGTGAGTGTGCATGGAGAGGGTCAGCTGTGTGTAGTGTACCTCTCTGAAGTCCTCCCTCTGCTCTCTTTCTGCAAGGCGTCTGCATCTATCCTCCTCCTCCTTCAGGGCTCTCTGGGTCTCTGAGCGGAGGTGCTCATCTATGATGATTCTGCGGATCTTCTTGCGGCCCTTAGGTGTACCTTTGTTGTCACCTTCCTCTCCGTCCTTCTCGTCATCTTCACTCTGTTTAGATAGACAGATCCGGAGGTCACCAGCACAACAACGCTTTTACCAGTAAAAGAAAAACATACAATTTAACATTTAGCACCTGATACACAAACAGTGAACAAGAATAGCAGAATGATGATCATACCTCTCAGAAATCAAATAGTTGCACATCATGAAGTTATTAAGAAGAATATAAAAGGGCGACTGACAATGCAAAGGTAAAATGAGATGGTGACATCCACTCGTTATTACCTTATCGACGCTGGAGTCAGACAGCACAATATATGAGGGTTGCTGCTTCTTCTGTAGATAACTACGGACTGATTCTCTCTCGACTCTAGAGGTAGATGAGCTAAGGAGACAAAAGAGCAAAGATATTTCACTAATAAAAAGAATGCAACCACAATTACATGTAACGATGACAGAAAACATGGTTTCCTTCCAGGTTAGCAGCATTGACAAAACAAATTAGTCTTCTTACCTTTTGGGCTTCTGTTCATTGCCCTCATTCTCAGATTGGCTCAGCTCTTCACTCATACCAGACTCTTCCTGCTCTGATAGGCTATCATCACTACTCTGGCTCTCCAATGTCTCACCTGAGGCAATGGAAGAAAGCAAAAAACAAGTTCAAAGTAATTGGACCAACTCCAAAACTAGTCTAGGGCACTGATGGTATCTAATCATAGTCGTTCCACAGAACCCATCCCACACACACCTTCGGTTCTTCTAGACTTCTTGACTTTCTGCTCGTTCCCATTTTCTTCAGCTGTTTTCTGATCACTTGGATTTCCATCGTCAAGGCTGAGCTTGTGGCGTAGCAGACAGTGTCTGTGACGAGTTTTACTGGACCCAGAGTCAGAGGTCAAACTGGAGGTCTGCCCTGCAGCAGAAACATGGTATAATGTCAGGAGGACATCATATTCCTATAGCAAATGTTAATTCAACCTGTACACTAATAAGCAGTGACACATGGCGATGTCTTAGATCACCACAATTACAATATGGGCCTACTTTAATGCCCAGTTAATAAGAAACAGGTCATGTCAGGACAGTATTTCAGCTTAATGACAAAAAAAACTAAAAATTGAAATTTCGGTGGAGGAAAGGAGGGATCACTTACCATTCTCATCTGAGCTTTCATCTTTCCCATCTTCCTGCGCCTTCTCTTCCCTGTCAGATTCATCATCCTGTGATGACTCCTCGTCTGAAGAGAAATCCTCCCCCGATGAGTAGTTGGCTTTGATTTGGGCCAAGAGCATTTTCTTAGCGATTCTTTCAGAAGCAAGGAAGAGAGGGAAAAGGGACCAGAGGATCATTTTAATGATCATCACATCAAATCCAACAAGCCCTGCTTAATAGGTTTATTCTCTAAAGGAACTTGTCTTACAATCAAAACGCAGGATATCACCTTAAACTTAGCAATATCACCAGAAGATACATTTCTTCTAGAATTAATGAAGATAACAATGCTAGCTATTCTAATACCGCTTTGCATTCCCTGACCTGTAAACAACCGACAATACAGTTTTACAGCCATTGCATTAAGTGGTTGAATGTTTTTCTTTCTTTACTGATGTAAATATCTGTTATGTGACCAAATAGACAGCTGAAATGCTCTGTCAAAGACCATTTCACTTAATTTAATCTTAAAAACGCAACACATTGAGGAGTCAAAGGCCAGATAACTTAACGACTTTGTAAGCACATTTGAATCAACCCCTCCCCTCCATAACAAACATCTAAGACGTATAACTCACAAGATGAACAAAGCTGGTCCTATATAGAATAATGAAGACATACGAGACATTATAAAGGGTATTCATTTATTACAACGGATAGTTTCTCTTACAGAGTTCAGTCAATGACAAAAGTAAGAACATATCCTTGGTTTAACGCATGCTCTACAACAGGCCTTTAACAAGGCTAACACTACAGCACCTCAGAGCTAATGACAGCATAATTATTACTTCAATTTGAAAATAAGTTCTTACAACCACTTTATTTTTTAGGTGGTATGCAGGAAATAGTTTGTGATGGGTAAAAAGAAAAAGAAAAAAAAGGTTTTGTTGGGCTTTTTACGAAGTTCAATATTCGGTGAAATACATGCATCTACTTACACAAGAATATGTTTTTAAGAAACAATCCTTTTGGCAGAATAATAGTTGAATGAAGCCTCGGATGAAGCCTCAGCGAGAAGTAAGTGTACATGAGGGCCCCTCATATGAGGCAGTATCAAACAGCAGCGGCCGGCAACAGCCTGGGCCTGAGGCCTTACCGCAAGTGTTTAAACTGGGGAGAAAATAAAGAAAAAAAAGACACTTCACTACATAAGACAACATGCCTCCTCGTCTCACAGCAATGTTGTAAGGCTGACCTCCGAGGTCACAAGAGGACAAAGTTGTGGTTGAATAAAATGCATTACAACCATTCTACAGGACCAGCTTGAAGAGCGGTTGCCTTTAGGCATCGAGCTCCTCCAAAGTAAAATGCAATTGCATTAAATTAGCAGTTTTGAAATCATTTAAAATGTAGGTAAATGGCCAATAAATATGGCCTTGCATGCAAAACAAACATGAAAATACTCTAAATATGATTATGCAATTAGTATCACAAAGCATACAAGAAATTCAGCTAGGTGCCTGTGGTGAAAAAAGGCACAAAGAAAGTATGTCAAATACAGTACAGTAGGGTCTTATAATCAGTGTCTTTGGTATACTGCTGTTTAGCATCACAAGTCCTCTTTCTCGGCTAAGCCCTCAACCTGGTCAGAAGCAATAAATCATATAAATGTTAAAGATTCAATCAAGCAGAATAGAGTTTTCCAGTCTGTTCAGAGAATCATTGGATAGTCAACCCATCGTATTAGTACTCAACTGTGTCAGAATAGCAGTGCTAAATACAGCCACTACACCACTGGCATATTGCACATGCACTTCAAATATATCAAGAAAAAAAATCTTCCATACAGTAACCATACACCAACACAATTACCTAATACTAGCAGTAATGTGTATGCTTTTACACTGCCTTAGAGAAATGGGCAACATCCAGCAGCCAGAAGGGTGCAGTCATGTACAATACGGTCCCCCTAAAGAATGCCTGATCATGAACTGACCATTAGGGGATGTATAATATGAGGGTTGGGGTCCAGAAATGACATCAAACTCCATGATGACCAATTCCCAGTGACAGGAATGTAATTCACCCCTAGTATAGTCAAAGATAAATATATCCATACCTGTAAATTAAGTCTAAGGGTACGTTCAGATGTGTATTCAGTACCCTGGTGTGGTTCATTAACTTTTATTTAAAAAGAAAAGTATAATCACACTATTAACAAATAATGCAATCGATACCTTTAACATGGCTTAAAATACTTAATATACAGTATACTGTTATTTTTGGTAAAAACTAGAATACTATATCTGGAAGAAATAAGGATGACTTACAGTATTGTTGACCAATGAGAAACTATGAGGTATAAAATAATTTGTTTAATCTGTTTTAATAAGTGCATCAGGCGTTTGTGCAAACTAATACGATAACCAGCATTTTCCCCTCTTAATCACCTTGAAATGCACAGATATGGACAAATGATGCCACATTCTGCTAATAGACAACTCACATTTAACTTTAAATGACATTTTCAAAAATGTTTTAAGAAAAAGGTAAATGAAAACAGTGGCATAAGTAGCCTATCATTCATAACACAGCCTTAGCAAGGTGTGAGGGGTTTCTCCCTGTGCTTGACACGGTACCTCTGCTCTACACTAGAAATTGTATGGGATAGCTGCTGGTTTACTGCAGCTGCGGGTTGGACGAGATGAGATTGATTGGGAAGGGGTCTTGACAACGGAGGAGTCACCATTATTAGCACCCGACTTAGAGTTCCGTGGCGTGGCCTTTCTCCCGCGCCTAGGGTGTGTTACAAAGGCTAAGTCCGTTTGTTCGGAACCATACCTATTTTCTGGATCGTCATCATCTTCTGCTTCCCAAGAAGGCCCAGACCGGGTCTGCTCTTCATCGCCTACAGGGTAAGAGTACAAAAATAAAAAAATCAGTTCAACATTTGCCAATGAGGAAATCTACATGGCTACCTGAATAGGGTTGAAATACAGCTCATGAATGCAGTGGTTTCCCTCAAAAGTGCAGAGAAAGTGAGAGACCAACTCACCAGACGACTGGTGGAAAGCTGCTGACCCCAGTAAGGCCACCTCCTCAGTGATAGGCTTAATCTTCTGGTCACCACTGTCATCGCTAGACTCAGAATCCTGGTCTCCCTCTTCTTGACTGGAAGAGGATGGCAACTGCTTTGTTCCCTGCTGGGACCGAGGTGTGCTTTTAGGCTTGGTTACCTGGGTATAACCCTCCTTGCTGAATGCGGATTCATTCTCTGTCTTGACCTTCCGAGGTCTGCCCGGGGGCCTATGTTGTGGACTATCCTTGCTGGGGGTAGGTTCATCCTCTCTCTTAACCTTCCGAGGCCTCCCCCTGGGCCTGCTCATAGTCTTGATCTCCTTCTGCAGGTCTGGATTGTCACTGGAGGAGTCGGAGTCGGAGTCAGAGGAGCGGTCTTGCACCTTGCGTTTGCGGACCACTCTTTCTGGAGAGAGGGGAGTGTTCTTCTTCAGGCCGAAGAGGCATTTCTTGGTCACGCTCCGAAGGTCTCCATCGTCACTCCTGGCTTCATCTGAACTGTGAGCCATGGCTGCCCGCTGAAGGACAGCAGGGACCTCATCGGAGTCCGAGTCTTCAATTCCTCTTCCAAGCCCTTCCTCATCAGCTCCTTGAGGTACTTCAACATTGGGGCTGGTGTCAGGGTCAGAGTCACCCTCACTGTCAGCGCCTGAGGGGGTAGACTTGGTCTTGCCCTCACCTGGCCTGCGTAAGGGCGTGGTCTTTACCCGAGGTGAGCGTCTATTCTCTGGTTCATCTTCCAGTTCCAGCACCAGAGATTCGTTTCCCTCCTCAGCAGATTCATACTCCCCTTCTGTTGCAGGTTCAATAGATTCACAGTCTCCCTTACGTTCATCCACTTTTTCTTTTATTTCTTCCTCCAACTCCTTTTTCTCCTCCAACTCCACCTCCAACTCTGGGGGGCCAGAGGGTGGCTGTTTTTCAACAGGGACAGGTGTAAGTTGCACCACCAGTTGTTTTGTCATGTTGGAAGGATCTTCTCCGGGTTTAGAGTTTTTCCGTGGCCTGCCTCTACCTCGACGGGGCATTATCTCTGTGCCAAGGACACCTTTCATTTCACTTGAGGACGAAGGCCTTTCATCATCCGTAAAGCCCTTAGAGTCTGAATAATTATCTTCCAAATGTTCAGCTGCAATTTTCTTTAAGAAATGCAGGCAATTTTTATCAACAATGTCCATTTCCACACAACCCTCTTGTGCTTGTTGAGGTGCATCAGTATCAAAAGTGGGGTTTCCCCCATCATTTGGCAGACCAATCTCTTTGAACTCCTCCCAAAGGGCTTCTTCCAGAGCTGTGTGGGACTTCTTTAGACCCTTCAGTACTGACTGGAAAGTCTTCAAGTATTGTCGCTTAAAATCCATTCCACCTTGAATGAACTTCACGAAAGTTGTGTTTACAGTGTTCGTAGAGTCCACAAGGTTTTTTGCCTTTTTGGCCATCTCTTCTGGAATTTGAAGGGTGTTGTAGTTGAACACCACATGACCATCTATGCCACTATGTTTCCAATGACCCGTGGGAATGTTTTGAGAATGCCTGGGATGAGAGTTACAATGTCCAGATTTGCCATCACCTCTGCCCCTCTTGCGGTGGTCTTGCCACAAACTCCCCAGGTTGTCAAGGACGTTGTCACAGGCGACGACCAGGTCCAGAAGAGGCTCTGGGCTGCATACGTAGCAGTACCACTTACTCTCCTCGTCTAGGATGCCAGACAGCTCCTTTCGCCCCAGATTACGCAAAATGCATTTCTTACAGAAGGCGTTGGGGCAAAAGTCGCAGCAGATCAGGTTTCCCCCCTCTGCACACCATCTGTAAGAAGCAAATATAATAGTTTAAGGTAATGATTAACGTAACAACCTGTATGTTTTTTAACGTTTCAGGATTTGCTTGCAGCATCTTGTTGTATAGAAGAACCACCCCGTCGTACCTGCACTGTTCGTCCATGCCATCACAATCCTTGCTGATGTCATCACTTGAGTAATACTTGAAACAAGACTGAGAAAATAAGACAATAAGGACATAGCCTCCAAAAATGTAGCTGAGCTTAACAAAATATTGTTGGAGAATGACACACACACACACTGAACAAAAATATAAATGCAACATGTAGTGTTGGTCCCATGTTTCATGAGCTGAAATAAAATATCCCAGAAATGTTCCATATGCACAAAAAGCTTATTTCCATATAATGTTTGTTTACATTTAGTGACCATTTCTCCTTTGCAAAGATAATCCATCCACCTGACAGGTGTGGCATATGAAGAAGCTGATTAAACAGCATGATCATTACTAGGGTTGATCCCAATTAGTCGACTGGTCGATTGTTTGGTCGTTAGGCTGTTGGTCGACAGAGATTGTTTTAGTCGAGCAGTAACAAGTGTATATATGCGCCCATCTCAGTGAACTAATCCATTGGAGTCTTGGACTAAAAGCCAATTTATACTCGATTCGAAAATGTGGTCGGCGGCTCCATATTGCGGAGCCTCCAGAGGCATGCAGAGGCCAAATCGAACTCTGTACCACATCGCCATGCGCCTCCCAAATGTTTTAATGCAGAGGGCTCTGTATAGCTCCCCATTGACATGATGGGTTGACGGTGGGTGGGGGCGGCACATCCTGCTCCGCAAAGCGCAAGAAGTATGAATGCCCTGACGTCTGCGGAGGCCATATCACCATAAATCCTGCATGGCCAATGCAGACGTGTGATTGACCATGCGCCCAGATGAACAATGCACTTCTCTCCCTCCAAAACTCACATTCATTGTGTCATAACTTCATTGTGTGAATTGTTTGCGTTTGATTATTAGTGTATATCAATTCCCCATGACATATCACCAGTAAATTTACTGTTAATTCCTAATCTAAAGTTTGTTACTTTGGTTACGGTCATTTCTTTTAATGCATTCAATATTATTCCAGTCTTGTTCTCATTGTCGGAGTGGACACATTATTTACAAAGTACACAACCTATGCTATACTTGTGAGAAACAACTTTTGGTTTATTTAATTCCATTTATGAGTTCTGCCAATTTAGTCATCGTCTTTTGTTTGGAGCACCCCTGTCAATATTGAGTAAGGACGCATACACATAGAAGTGGCCTGTGCACAAATGGCCTGTGCACAAATGGCCTGTGCACAAATGGCCTGCGCACAAATGGCCTGCGCACAAATGGCCTGCGCACAAATGCAGGCATAGAAATACTAATCGGATCCCCAAACGGGAACATTTATGATTGGCTTAACACGCCACCACTAATGACCTGTGGAGCTCCTCAAAGTAATGTTTTCTTCACCTCAAACAGCAAACAAAGTCTGTTTTTCTTTCCATTGAGAATTACATTAATTCCTCAATGTATTTGAAAATCTTTCCAGTGCTCTCCCTTTCGATAACCACTCAGCGTGAAAGGCAAAAATGTCATGCTCTGATCCAGTGGAAATGTCAGAGCTGGACTTGGACTGAAATAGGTTCTGGTACTCATTTTGGGTGCTGGTGCAGGAGCTCCACAATACTTTAGAGCTAATATTCTATAAGAGGAACAGGAGTTCAAGCAGTAGAACATTTGAGGTGCTGGTACTCAGCTCAGGTGAACTCCTGCCCGAGTCAAGCACTGCTTCTTATCCTTTGCGCAAATAGCCTACAAATGGGTCTGTCCCAAGCTCACTGGCACAGGAAACTGAGGGCCCAGAATATTTTATACAATGTTGCAAGTTCACTAGAGCAAGTTTTGGCTGGACGCAAGTTAATAGTTGATACGTTTCAAGTTTGTTGCAAACAGGCAGAATGTAGCCAATCTGATTTCTAAGATGATTTTTTCTACCTGCAGGCGCAATGTTTTTATTTGTTGGCTTTATGTAGGCTATTTTTAAGTAGTTGGCAATGGCAATAGAAGTAACTTTTTATGTTTGTATCATTTTCATTTAGATTTAAATAGAATGTTGATTAACCACATGACAATGATTAAGATATGAAGACATTATTATAAATTAAACAGTTTCACTAAAATGTGCATATGAAAACCATAACTGGCACGCAGATGAGTAGAAATGCTAAGATAAATTGGCATTCCACATGAGAAAGGTTGCCAACTCCTCATGTAGCCTATTACCGGCAACTTCAGGAGAGTAATGGCAGAATGAGCGAAAGCCAGCAGGAGCGTGAGGAGAATAGTTGGGTCAAGTTAAGGTTATTGAGATCTCTGGCGCCTTCTAGGCATCAAACTGTACGCTTAAAGCATCAGACAAGCTCAATGCAAATAGTTGATTTTATTAAAACATATATGGTGTGTCTATATACGGAAAAATACATGTTTAAAAATGTTGAGCAATTGAACAGACGACTTTCAGTCAACCAAGATTTTTGATTTTGTCGGGGACTGCCCTAATCATTACACAGGTGCATCTTATGTCAGGGACAATAAAAAGCCACTCTAAAATGTGCAGTTTTGTCACACAACACAATGCCACAGATGTCTCAAGTTGATGGAGTGTGCAATTGGCAAGCTGAGTGCAGGAATGTCCAACAGATTTTGCCAGAGAATGTAATGTTAATTTCGCTACCGTAAGCCTCCTTCAATGTTGTTTTAGAGAATTTGGCAGTACGTCCAACTGGCTCACAACCACAGACCACGTGTATGGCGTTGTGTGGGTGAGCGGTTTGCTGATGTCAACGTTGTGAACAGAGTGCCCCGTGGTGGCGTTTTGGTATGGGCAGCATAAGCTACGGACAACAAACAATAGCATTTTATAGACAGCAATTTAAATGCACAGAGATACCATGACAAGATCCTGAGGGCCATTGTTGTGCATGATAATGCACAGCACCAAATCGTAAGGATCTGTTCCTGATTCCTGGAAGCTGAAAATGACCCAGTTCTTCCATGGCCTGCATAATCACCAGACATTGGGCATGTTTGGGATGCTCTGGATTGACGTTTGACAGCGTGTTCCAATTCACGCCAATATCCAGGAACTTCACACAGCTATTAAAGAGGAGTAGGACAACATTCCACAGGCCAAAATCAACAGCCTGATAAACTCTACGTGAAGGAGATGTGTCGCGCTGCATGACGCAAATGGTGGTCACACCAGATACTGACTGGTTTTCTTTTAAGGCATCTCTGACCAACATATGGACTCCCAGTCATGTGAAATCCATAGATTAAGTCTTAATGAATTTATTTAAATGTACTTATTTCTTTATATAAACTGTAACACAGTAAAATATTTGACATTGTTGCATGTTGAGCTTATATTTGTGTTCACTATAATTGTCCCAATCTTTGACAGACCCAGGATCACCTCACCTTGCAAATAAGTACTTTGAGTACCGGATGCTGATTGAAGGAGTCCCTCTGGAAGTGGTTAACTTGCTGGCCACAGGCTGTACAGCTAACAATCTCCAAGTGTTCACCTCCTACAAAACACACAATCGATCAATCAATGCTTCTAAATCTGCATTGCTTGCTCTTTGGGGTTTTAGGCTGGCTAAGAAAAAGCATCATTCCCCAAGAGAGGATGGCTTTCAACTTCAGCAGTGATGAATTCATGAACTTCTTCCATGAAAAGATCATGATCATTAGAAAGCAAATTATGGACTCCTCTTTGAATCTGCATATTTCTCCAATGCTCAGTTGTTTGCACAGAACTGCCAGGACCTAGGATCAAGGAGATACTCAAGTTTTGTAATCCTGCATCTCTTGGCACATTCATGAAAATAGTAATGGCCTCTAAACCTGCAAGCTGCATACTGGACCCTATTCCAACTAAACTACTAAAAGAGCTACTTCCTGTGCTTGGCCCTCCTATGTTGAACATAGTAAATTGCACCCTATCCTCCAGATGTGTACCAAACTCACTTAAAGTGGCAGTAATAAAGCCTCTCTAGAAAAAGCTAAATCTTGACACGAAAACAAAAATTAAATAATTAGCCTATATCGAATCTCCAATTCCTCAAAATAAAAATTGAGAACGGTGTTGGCAGCAACTCACTGCCTTCCTGAAGACAACTAATGAATTATTATTTCACCTTTATTTAACCAGGTAGGCTAGTTGAGAACAAGTTCTCATTTACAACTGCGACATGGCCAAGATAAAGCAAAGCAGTGCGACAAAAACAACAGTTAAACATGGAATAAACAAACGTGCAGTCAATAATACACTAGAAAAAGTGTATACAGCGTGTGTGCAAAGGAGGTAGGATAAGGGACGTAAGGTAATAAATAGGCCATAGTGGCGAAATAATTACAAAATGGCAATTAAACACTGGAGTGATGGATGTACAGAAGATGAGTGTGCAAGTAGAGATACTGGGGTGCAAAGGAGCAAAATAAATCAAATAAATAACAGTATGGGGGATGAGGTAGTTGGATGGGCTATTTACAGATGCAGTGATCTGTGAGCTGCTCTGACAGCTGGTGCTTAAAGTTAGTGAGGGAGATATGAGTCTCTAGCTTCTGTGATTTTTGCAGTTCGTTCCAGTCATTGGCAGCAGAGAACTGGAAGGAAAGGCGGCCAAAGGAGGAGTTGCTTTGGGGGTGACCAGTGAGATATACCTGCTGGAACACGTGCTACAGATGGGTGTTGCTATGGTGACCAGTGAGCTGAGATAAGGCGGGGCTTAACCTAGCAAATACTTATAGATGACCTGGAGCCAGTGGGTTTGGCTACGAAAAACAGCATACAGGTCGCAGTGGTGGGTAGTATATGGGGCTTTGGTGACAACACAGATGGCACTGTGATAGCAAACTGGATGTAGTCTGAGTTGAGTGTTGGAGGCTATTTTGTAAATGACATCGCCGAAGTCAAGGATTGGTAGGATAGTCAGCTTTATGAGGGTATGTTTGGCAGCATGAGTGAAGGATGCTGTGTTGCGAAATAGGAAGCCGATTCTAGATTTAATTTAGGATTGGAGATGCTTAATGTGAATCTGGACGGAGAGTTTACAGTCTAACCAAACACCTAGGTATTTGTAGTTGTCCACATATTCTAAGTCAGAACCATCCAGAGTAGTGATGCTAGTCGGGCGGGCGGGTAGCGATTGGTTGAAGAGCATGCATTTAGTTTTACTTGCATTTAAGAGCAGTTGGAGGCCACGGAAGGAGAGTTGTATGGCATTGAAGCTCGTCTGGAGGTTAGTTAACACAGTGTACAAAGAAGGACCAGGAGTATACAAAATGGTGTCGTCTGTGTAGAGGTGGATCAGAGAATCACCACCAGCAAGAGCGACATCATTGATGTATACAGAGAAAAGAGTCAGCCTAAGAATTGAACCCTGTGGCACCCCCATAGAGACTGCCAAAGGTTCGGACAACAGGCCCTCCGATTTGACACACTGAACTCTGAGAAGTAGTTGGTGAACCAGGCGAGGCAGTCATTTGAGAAACCAAGGCTGTTGAGTCTGCCGATAAGAATGTTGTGATTGACAGAGTCGAAAGCCTTGGGCAGCTGCACATTATTGTCTCTTATCAATGGCGGTTATGATATCGTTTAGGACCTTGAGCGTGGCTGAGGTGCACCCATGACCAGCTCGGAAACCAGATTGCATAGCGGAGAAGGTACGGTGGGATTCGAAATGGTCGGTGATCTGTTTGTTAACTTGGCTTTAGAAGCCCTTAGAAAGGGTAGGATAGATATAGGTAACAGTTTGGGTCTAGAGTGTCTCCCCTTTAAAGAGGGGGATGACCGCGGCAGCATTCCAATCTTTGGGGATCTCAGACGATACGAAAGAGAGGTTGAATAGGCTAGTTAATAGATAGGGGTTGCAACAATTTCAGCGGATCATTTTAGAAAGAGAGGGGCAAGATTGTCTAGCCCAGCTGATTTGTAGGGATCCAGATTTTGCAGCTCTTTCAGAACATCAGCTGACTGGATTTGGGTTAAAGAGAAAATAGGGGAGGCTTGGGCAAGTTGCTGTGGGGGGTGCAGGGCTGTTGACCGGGGTAGGGGTAGCCAGGTGGAAAGCATGGCCAGCCATAGAAAAATGCTTGTTGAAATTCTCAATTATCGTAGATTTATCAGTGGTGACAGTGTTTCCTAGCCTCAGTGCAGTGGGCAGCTGGGAGGAGGTACTCTTATTCTCCATGGACTTTACAGTGTCCCAGAACCTTTTGGAGTTTGTGCTACAGGATGCAAATTTCTGTTTGAAAAAGCTAGCCTTTGCTTTCCTAACTGCCTGTGTATATTGGTTCCTAACTTCCCTGAAAAGTTGCATATTGCGGGGGCTATTCGATGCTAATGCAGTACGCCACAGGATGTTTTTGTGCTGGTGAAGGGCAGTCAGGTCTGGAGTGAACCAAGGGCTATATCTGTTCCTGGTTCATTATTATTATTATTATTTTATTTTTTAAATGGGGCATGCTTATTTAAGATGGTGAGGAAAGCACTTTTAAAGAATAACCAGGCATCGTCTACTGACGGAATGAGGTCAATATCCTTCCAGGATACCCGGGCCAGGTCGATTAGAAAGGCCTGCTCACTGAAGTGTTTTAGGGAGCGTTTAACAGTGATGAGGGGTGGTCGTTTGACTGCAGACCCATTATGGACGCAGCCAATGAGGCAGTGATCGCTGAGATCCTGGTAGAAGACAGCAGAGGTGTATTTGGAGGGCAGGTTGGTAGGATGATATATATATGAGGGTGCCCATGTTTACGGATTTGGGGTTGTACCTGGTAGGTTCATTGATAATTTGTGTGAGATTGAGGGCATCAAGCTTAGATTGTAGGACAGCCAGGGTTTTAAGCATGTCCCAGTTTAGGTCACCTAACAGTATGAGCTCTGAAGATAGATGGGGGGCAATCAACTCACATATGGTGTCCAGGGCACAGCTGGGGGCAGAAGGGGTCTATAGCAAGCGGCAACAGTGAGAGACTTGTTTCTGGAAAGGTTGATTTTTAAAAGTAGAAGCTCAAATTGTTTGGGCACAGACCTGGATAGTAAGACAGAACTCTGGCAGTTCTATCTTGTCAGCAAATGTTATAGTTAGGGATGGAAATTTCAGGGTTTTGGTGGCCTTCCTAAGCCAGGATTCAGACACGGCTAGGACATCCGGGTTGGCAGAGTGTGCTAAAGCAGTGAATAAAACAAACTTAGGGAGGAGGCTTCTAATGTTAACATGCATGAAACCAAGGCTTTTACGGTTACAGAAGTCAACAAATGAGAGTGCCTGGGGAATGGGAGTGGAGCTAGGCACTGCAGGGCCTGGATTAACCTCTACATCACCAGAGAAACAAAGGAGGAATAGGATAAGGGTACGGCTAAAGGCTATAAGAACTGGTTGTCTATTATGTTCGGAAGAGAGTAAAAGGAGCAGGTTTCTGGGCACGGTAGAATAGATTCAAGGCATAATGTACAGACAAGGGTATGGTAGGATGTGAATACAGTGGAGGTAAACCTAGGCACTGAGTGACGATGAGAGAGATAGTGTCTCTAGAAACATAATTTAAACCAGGTGAGGTCACCGCAAGTGTGGGAGGTGGAACTAAAGGGTTAGCTAAGGCGTATTGAGCAGGGCTAGAGGCTCTACAGTGAAATAAGGCAATAATAACTAACCAAAACAGCAATGAACAAGGCATATTGACATTAGGGAGAGGCATGCATAGCGGAGTGATCATTGGGTCCAGTGAGTAACTGGGCGAGCTGGAGACACGCCGATTCAGACAGCTAGTGGGCTGGGGCTAGCAGAAGGGCCTTAAGAGGGACGTCGGAACGGAAGAAGTCAGTTGTAGCCCCTTCATGCGGTTACGTCGGCAGATCAGTCGTGATGGATCAGCAGGGCTCCGTGTAGTAAAAGGGTCCTGGCCAATTGGCAAAATAGGTATTGTAGCCCAGGAAATTTGGCTTTTGGACCTCTTCAGCTAACAGTCCGGTGTGCTCTAGAGAGCTAGTGGGCCACGGCTAGCAGGCTAGCAGATGGGCATTCAGGGGACGTCACGATGGGGGAGCCAGTTGAAAAAAACCCTCGGGCAGATTACGTCGGTAGTCCAGTCGTGATGGATCGGCGGGGCTCCGTATCAGCAAGAAAAGGGGTCCAGGCCAATTGGCAAAATAGGTATTGTAGCCCAAGGAGTGGCTGATGGACCTCTTCAGCTAGCCAGGAAATGTGCCTAGCATAGGCTAGCTCCAGGCTAATTGGTGCATTCTTTGGGACAGAGACGTTAGCCAGGAGAAGCCAATCGCTAGCGGCGATGATCCAGGTGAAGAGGTTCAGAGCTTGCAGTAGGAATCCAGGGATATGCAGAGTAAGAAGTCCGATACGCTCTGGGTTGAATCGCGTTGTGCAGACTGGCAGGAGTTGTCCGGGCTAAAGTTTAGCTGATGACCGCTAGCAGTGGCTAGCTGACTACTAGCTAGTTCGCTGTCTAGCTTCTGTTGGGGGTTCCGGTTCTGAAGTAAAGAAAATAGCAGATCCATACCACATTGGGTGAGGCGGGTTGCAGGAGAGTATGTTGAAGTTGGGGTTAAGAAAAATATACGCGAAGATAAAATATATATACACGGGACACGACAAGACAAAAGACGCCCAACTGCTACGCCATCTTGAAAACACGTAAGTCTGGTTTTCGACCCCATCATAGCACTGAGACTGCACTCGTGAAGGTGGTAAATTACCTTTTAATAGCGTCAGACTGCATCTGTCCATGTGCTCCTAGACCTTAGTGCTGCTTTTGACACCATCGACCACCACATTCTTTTTGAGAGATTGAAAACCCTAATTGGTCTACACGGACAAGTTCTTGCCTGGTTTAGATCTTATTTGTCGAAAAGATATCAGTCTCTATTAATGTTTTGTTCTCTGACAAATCAATTGTACGTTTCGGTGTTCCTCAAGGTACTGTTTTAGGACCACATACACGCACACAAACATACAGTTGAAGTCGGAAGTTTACATACGCTTAGGTTGGAGTCATTCAAATATGTTTTTCAACCACTCCACAAATTTCTTGTAAACAAACTATAGTTTTGACAAGTCGGTTAGGACATCTACTTTGTGCATGACACAAGTAATTTTTCCAACAATTGTTTACAGACAGATTATTTCAGGAGGTCTACAAACCTGACTCAGTTACACCAGCTCTGTCAGGAGGAATGGGCCAAAATTCACCCAACTTATTGTGGGAAGCTTGTGGAAGGCTACCCAAAACATTTGACCCAAGTTAAACAATTTAAAGGCAATGCTACCAAATACGAATTGAGTGTATGCAAACTTCTGACCCACTGAGAATGTGATGAAAGAAATAAAAGCTGAAATAAATCATTCCCTCTACTATTATTCTGACATTTCACATTCTTAAAATAAAGTGGTGATCCTAACTGACCTATAAGACAGGGAATTCTTACTAGGATTAAATGTCAGGAATTGTGAAACTGAGTTTAAATGTATTTGGCTAAGGTATATGTAAACTTCCGAATTCAACTGTATACACACACCCCCCTACCTCTTGGAGATGCACACAATGTCAACAGTCACTGCTATACAGACAATACACAGCTGCACATTTCGAGCAAACATGGTGAAGCCCCAAAATTGCTTACCCTGGAAGCCTGTGTTTTAGACATAAGGAAGTGGATGGCAGCAAATGTTTTACTTTAAAACTCTGACAAAACAGAGATGCTTGTTCTAGATCCCAAGAAACAAAGAGATCTGCTGTTGGATCTGACAATTAATCTTGATGGTTGTACAGTCGTCTCAATTAAAACTGAAGGACCTCAGCGTTACTCTAGACCAGGGGTCGGGAACCTTTTTGACTAAGAGAGCCATGAAAGCAAAAAAATTGGAAATTTATTTCAGTGAGAGCCATATAATATATTTTATTTCTTTCAGGCAAGCCGCAAAACGGCTAAGCACATTCCCTCTTGACAACCAACGCACAACCAACGCACATTGCTGTGCAAAAGCAGACCAGGATAGTTATTTCCAACTTCATCCAGCAGTGTTTTAAACTGGCGATCATTTAAGGCTCGAGCAACAATAAAGTTGATCACACGAATGACCAGCGACATCACTTCCCCAAACTGCCTGTCACACATCTGAGCACAAAGTGCCTCCTGGTGTAGAATGCAATGGAAACTTAGGATGGGTCTATTTTCATGTTCACGGAGAAGCGCCACAAATCCTTTTTTATTCCCCACCATACACGGAGCACCATCAGTACACACTGAGAGAAGTTTATCCATAGGTAGATTTTTTTCTTGAGCAAACTCCATGAAAGGAGGCGTTTACCTGTTTTACCTAGCAACGGCCAACGTAGGCCAGTATCATTTAATTAAAATAATGGACAATTGCTCCTGCAGCCCTGAACAGGACATGAGCAGTGAAAAATCGATGGATGGATTAAAACAAGGAGTTGTAGCGATGAGACAAGATAGTAATTACTAGCGATTGGATACCACGAAAATTGGGGAGAAAAGGGGATAAAATGTATTTAAAAAAATAAAAAAAGTGAGAATATTTTGTTTTATCTGCGAGCCAGATGCAATCATCAAAAGAGCCACAGGTTCCCGACCCCTGCTCTAGACCCTGATCTCACTTTTGACGAACATATCAAGAATATTTATAGGACAGCTTTTGCCCATCTTCGTAATATTGCAAAAATATAACTTTTTGTCTAAAAATTATGCAGAAAAGCTAATCCATGCTTTTGTCACTTCTAGATTAGATGACTGCAAAGCTCTACTCTCCGGTTATCCGGCTAAAGCATTAAATAAACCTCAGTTAGTGCTAAACACGACTGCTAGTATCTTGACTAGAACTTCCTCTCTACACTGACTTCCTGTTAAGGCAAGGGCTGATTTTAAAGGTTTTACTGCTAACCTACAAAGCTAACCTGGCCCAGGGATCCGAAGGTGAACGGCAAGGTACTGGAGCATCTAACTGCCCTTGCTGTCTCTGCCTGGCCGGCGCCCTTCTCTCCACTGGGATTCTCTGACCCTATTACGGGGGCTGAGTCACTAGCTTACTAGTGCTCTTCCATGCAGTCCCTAGGAAAGGTGCATCACTTGACTGGGTTGAGTCACTGATGTGATCTTCCTGTCTGGGTTTTGCACCCCCTCAGGCTTGTGTGGTGGAGGAGATCTTTGTGGGCTATACTCAGCCTTGTCTCAGGGTAGTAAGTCGGTGGTCTGTTGATATCCCTCTAGTGGTGTGGGGCTGTGTTTTGGCAAAGTGGGTGGGGTTATATCCTGCCTGGTTGGCCCTGTCCGGGGGTATTGTCGGACGACTTCCCGCTGTCTCAGCCTCCAGTATCTATGCTGCAATAGTCTATGTGGTGGTGGTGGGGGGGGCTAGGGTTATATCTGGTGTAATTCTCCTGTCTTATCATCTAGTGTCTTGTGTGAATTTAAGTATGTGCCCTCTAATTCTCTCTCCCCCTCCCGGAGGACCTGAGCCCTAGGGCCATGGCTCAGGACTACCTGGACTGATGACTCCTTGCTGTCCCCAGTCCACCTGGTCGTACTGCAGCTCCAGTTCCAACTGTTCTGCCTGAGGCTATGGAACCCTGACCTATTCACAGGAGGTGCTACCTTGTCCCAGACCTACTGTTTTCCCCCCAACTTTCTTGCCCTCTCAACCTCTGAATGCTTGGCTATGAAAAGCCAACTGACATTTACTCCTGAGGTACCGACCTGTTGCACCCTCTACAACCACCAATTATTATTTGACCCTGCTGGTCATCTATGAACATCTTGAAGAACAATCTGGCTTTAATGGCCATGTACTCTTATAATCTCCACCCGGCACAGCCAGAAGAGGACTGGCCACCCCTCAGAGCATGGTTCCTCTCCAGGTTTTTTCCTAGGTTCCTGCCTTCCTAGGGAGTTTTTCCTAGCCACCGTGCTTCTATATCTGCATTGCTTGCTGTTTTAGGCTGGGTTTCTGTATAGCACTTTGTGACATCTGCTCATGTAGAAATTTGATTTGATTGATTACAAACATTAATTCATTGTCATTCTGCGGCACACTATTTTAGGGTAAAGGATATGCATTTTCATATTAATTCATGAAAGCTCACCTCCACGTCTCCTGGAAAAAACTCTCCTCAGATTACCAGATTTTCCACAAAGGAATTCTGTACCTCGGAAGTCATCTCTGACATTTTCTACCGGCTCAGGCCTCACCAGTGCAGTCCCTTTGTGCATAAGAAATGTAAAAACAAACGCATGGAAACAAAGGCATTTTCTGTTTATAAATCCAGTCATACATTATGCATTTCCAGGGTTAATATCCCCTTACACTATTGAAAGAAGTAGCAGAAAAACAAACCTTTAGGCAATCTTGTTACATCAGGATAACCGTTTGAATTGACGATCAAGCAGTCATCATCACTTTCATTTGAAGCACCAGATACATCCAGTCCACTGTGTTTAATCACAACGGAAGGTTTTCTGTAATACAACAAGTGACATTGATTAGAGCAGTGGTTTTTCAAACCTCCTCAGTGACCCCCAGACATTTCACAATTTTGTTGGAGCCCTAAACTAGCTCACCTGATTGACCTCAATAAGGGTGTGTAATTACTTGACAAATTGAATTGGGCATGCTAACTCAGGAATAGTTCAAATATATGGAATGGCTTGGGGTCCCAGTTGACAAGTTTGAAAACCTCTGCATTAGAGGATAGGAGTCTGACAAAATGTTTTTATGAGTTTCCTGTCCATAAACAACATGTACATAAACTAGCACATATGTCAAAATATTAGAAGAAAGCCCACCTCCTGGAACCACATCTGGACTGCTTCAAGGCGTCTGTTGAGGTCTGTATTCAACAAGAAATATGTAATAACTACATCTTCTAGATCTGCATCAATACTAAATATTCTTTGGTCTAGAACAGCCAATACTGATATTTTTCATGTCAATACCTCAATGGAGGTTCGGTCTGTTGAGTGTGGCTCCACACAGTCCTTGTTCGTTATACCTGTGAATTAAAATCAGCAGACAATAATGGCCAGACAACACCACTATACCTACTGAGTTAAAGGTGTACTTATTACAGTTCTCACCCTCAGGACTTTCAGTCACCAGTGTGTCGTCATCTTCCTCTGGAGCATGAGCCAAGAACCCATGCAGTTTGGTCACCAACACATTGAGCTTGCTCGTGCCAAGAGGAATGCTAAGAGGAATGACAGCCAAATTAATAAAAATCCAGCATACCTCACGAGTTTCTTTCTAGAAAGCTATACACCTTTGTTTAAATTCCTAACCAAAGTATGTGGATATGCCATAGCTACTGGTATGATGTGAACATATCTGTCCTTGACCTTCTCTGTCCCTTTACTTCAGAAACAGTTATCACGATTCAATAGGCTAGCTAGCTATTTTACCCTAATGCTAGCCCATTCATAGACGTTGACTACTTTAAGCGCCTATTGATGAAGGCATCTTCTTGCTGGAAGAATTTTGTTAAGAGCTCCAACACTTTCTCTAAACGTTAACCGAACCGCAAGCAATACGCATTTTGGAAACATAAGGAAAACATTTCATATCAGCGAGAAACATTTTTTTTAAAGGTGCAACACATACAGTAGAATTAGTTTGCCTTTTGGCATTGTAATTTCAGAATATGTCCAAATATATCTTGCGCTAGTGTTTCAAAGGATTACTTAAATCACGTGTTGTGATTAGCTGTGATATTCGCCGACTGATTTCTCCCGCCGGAACAGCAACTATTGTCAAAATGGGAAGCTGTTCTGACTTTGTGCATGCGTTATCTAGTGGAATTCGCTCTGTCATTTCCTGGTTGCTAAAATTCTACATTGTCTACTAAATTTCAGTTTGTGTGTAGACAAGCACTGAATAGTGTAGAGAATCATTGTACCATCTAAATCGCTGTGAAATATCTAACAAATAACAAAACAAAAAATGTTTTACAGCTGTTTGAAGCTGGTTACTTTCGAGTTTTCCACCAGCTGTAAAAACATTATTGATAAGATACACTATACAGTGCATTCGGAAAGTATTAAGACCCCTTGACTTTTCCCCCATTTTGTTATGTTACAGCCTTATCCTAAAATGGACTTAAAAAACCAAAAAACAATCTACACACAGTACCTCATAAAGACAAAGCAAAAACAGGTTTAGAAATGTTTGCCAATTTATTCATTCAAAACATAAATACCTTATTTACATAAGTATTCAGACCCTTTGCTATGAGACTCAAAACTGA
The DNA here is from genome assembly GCF_045679555.1 of Salvelinus alpinus. Lineage (NCBI taxonomy): Eukaryota > Metazoa > Chordata > Actinopteri > Salmoniformes > Salmonidae > Salvelinus > Salvelinus alpinus. The sequence goes on along the minus strand of NC_092098.1, from coordinate 19,340,756 downwards.
GCTCAGGTGCATCATGTTGTTTCCAATGATCATCCTTGAGATGTTTCTACAGCTTGATTGGAGTCCACATGTGGTAAATTCAATTGATTGGACATGATTTTGAAAGGCACACAACTGTTTATGTAAGGTCCCACAGTTGACAGTGCATGTCAGAGCAAAAAGAAAGCCATGAGGTCGAAGGAATTGTCCGTAGAACCCCTAGACAGGATTGTGTTGAGGCACAGATCTGGGGAAGTGTACCAAAACATTTCTGCAGCATTGAAGATCCCGAAGAACAGTGGCCTCCATTATTCTTCAATGGAAGAAGTTTGGAACCACCAATACTCTTCCTAGAGCTGGCCACCTGGCCAAACTGAGCAATCGGGGGAGAAGGGCCTTGGTTAGGGAGGTGACCAAGAACCCAATGGTCACTGAAAGAGCTCCAGAGTTCCTCTGTGGAGATGGGAGAAACTTCCAGAAGGAGAACCCTCTCCGCAGCACTCCACCAATTAGGCCTTTATGGTAAATTGGCCAGACGGAAGCCACTCCTCAGTACAAGGCACATAACCGCCCACTTGGAGTTTGCCAAAATGCACTTAAAGACTCTCAGACCATGAGAAACAAGATTCTCTGGTCTGATGAAACCAAGATTGAACTCTGTGGCCTGAATTCCGGAGGAAAACTTGCACCATCCCTACAATGAAGCATAGTGGCAGCATCATGTTTTTCAGCGGCAGAGACTGGGAGACTAGTCAGGATCGAGGGAAAGATGGACGGCGCGAAGTACAGAGAGATCCTTGGTGAAAAGCTAATCCAGAGTGCTCAGGACCTCAGACTGGGGCAACTGTTCACCTTCCAACAGGACAACGACATCAAGCACACAGCCAAGACAACGCAGGAGTGGCTTCGGGACAAGTCTCAATGTCCTTGAGTGGCTCAGCCAGAGCCTGGACATGAACCCGATCAAACAGCTCTGGAGAGACCTGAAAATAGCTGTGCAGTGACGCTCCCCATCTAAACTGACAGCGCTTGAGAGGATCTGGAGAGAATAATGTGAGAAACTCCCCAAATAGAGCTTGTAGCGTCATACCCAAGAATACTTGAGGCTGTAATCGTGGCCAAAGGCGCTTCAACAAAGTACTGAGTAAACGGTCTGAATACTTATGTAAATGTAATATTTCATTTTCTATATATTTCCAAAAATGATAAAAACCTATTTTTGCTTTGTTATTATGGGGGTATTGTGTTTAGATTGATGAGTGGAAAAAGCTATTTAATCAATTTTAGAATACGGCTATAACATAAAATGTGGAAAAAGTCAAAGGGTCTGAATACTTTCCGAATAAACTGTATATACAAAAGCATCTGGACACCCCTTCAAATTAGTGGAGTCGGCTATTTCAGCCAAACCCGTTGCTGAGCACATAGCCATTCAAATCTCCATAGACAAAACATTGGCAGTAGATTGGCCTCACTGAGGAGCATAGCGACTTTCAACGTGGCACCGTCATAGAATGCCACCTTTCCAATCCGTCAGTTTGTCAAATTTCTGCCCTGCTAGAGCTTCCGCGGTCAATTTTAAGTCAAATGATACTTATTTGGCACATGCGCCGAATACAACAAGTGTAGACTTTACCGTGAAATTCTTACTTAAAAGCCCTTAACCAACAGTGCAGTTCAAGAAGAAAATATTTACCAAGTAGACTAAAATAAAAAGTAATAAAGTAACACAATAAGAATAACGAGGCTATATACAAGGGGCACCAGTACCGAGTCAATGTGCAGGCTAGTTGAGGTAATCTGTACATGTAGGTGGGGGCAAAGTGACTATGCATAGGTAAAACAAACAAACAGAAAGTAGCAGCAGTGAAGAAAGAGGAGGGGGTCCATGTAAATTGCCCTGTGACGATTTTTATGAATTGTTCAGCAGTCTAATGGATTGGGGGTAGAAGCTGTTGAGGAGTCTTTTGGTCCTAGACTTGGCGCTCCGGTACCGCTTGCCGTGCGGTAGCACAGAAACTCGAGTGACTGGAGTCTGACAATTTTTAGACTTTCCTCTGACACCGCCTATTATATAGGTCCTGGATGGCAGGAAGCTTGGCACCCAGTGATGTACTGGGCCGTTCGCACTAGAGGTCGACCGATTAATCGGAATTGCCGATTAATCGTGGCCGATTTCAAGTTTTCATAACAATCGGAAATCTGTATTTTTGGGCGCCGATTTGCCGTTTTTTAAATTTATTTTTACACATCTTTATTTAATCTTTATTTAACTAGGCAAGTCAGTTAAGAACACATTCTTATTTTCAATGACGGCCTAGGAACGTTAACGACAGATTTTTAACCTTGTCAACTTGGGGGATCCAATCTTGCATTGATTACATTGCACTCCACGAGGAGCCTGCCTGTTAGCGAATGCAGTAAGCTAAGGTAAGTTGCTAGCTAGCATTAAACTTATCTTATAAAAAAACAATCAATCAATGACTGTCATTGCTCCAATGTGTACTTAACCATAAACATCAATGCCTTTAAAATCAATACACAGAAGTATATATTTTTAAACCTGCATATTTAGCTAAAAGAAATCCAGGTTAGCAGGCAATATTAACCAGGTGAAATTGTGTCATTTCTCTTGCGTTCATTGCGCGCAGAGTCAGGGTATATGCAACAGTTTGGGCCGCCTGGCTCTTTGCGAACTAATTTGCCAGAACTTTACGTAATTATGACAACATTGAAGGTTGTGCAATGTAACAGGAATATTTAGACTCATGGATGCCACCCGTTAGATAAAATACGGAACGGAATAAACGTTTTGTTTTCGAGGTGATAGTTTCCGGATTAGTCAAAGGTATATGGTTTAGAGAGAAATAGTCGACGCGTTATAATTCCTGTAATAACTTGCGGCTGAATTTGAAAGGGGTTCCGTCATTATTTTAGTTCATGTCTTCCATAGAGAATGTCTTGATCTACTTCAAATAAGGTCTGTGTTTCGTGCAGGCTTAAACCGCCTCGACGTTTTGATACCCGTGTAAATCTCACTAGGATAAGGTAACGTTTGTCAACATATTTTCATAAATCCACTCTACAATTTTATATATTTTTTTTAAATCTTTGCTTATATTTAATCAATATTGATCAGAGTTACCTTGTCCTATGGATATCTACACAGTTATAAAATTGGCACGGTGATGTAAGCCTACACGAAACACAGACCTTATTTTAAGTGAATCTAAAAAATATCCTATGGAATAAATGAAGGAACCGCTTTTCAGATTTTGCTAGGTGTCATGGGAATTATGACTCGCACTTTGGTTGTCAATTCTTACCATGCCCATTAAATTAATTAAAATAGGATTTCCTGCATATAGAAATTAAAGTTTTTGTTTTCAACATTCATCACAGGTAACTTAAACTCTATTTTTATTCAAACAGTTGAGAGTATTTGTCTCCTAAGCAGACTCTTCAGTATCATTGTCACTTCAGAGCTGTGTGCGTGTGTGTATTTATGTATTATATTAAGTTTTTTTTTAAAGTGTTCATTGTTCATTCAGTATTGTTGCAATTGTAATTATTACAAAAATGTGTGTGTGTGTGTATGATATATATTTAAAAATATATATATATTTTTTTAAATAAAATCGGCATCGGATTTTTTTGTCCTCCAATAATCGGTATCGGCATTGAAAACATAAATATGGTCATTATGGCCAAAGAGTTCTATTTGCGCTTCATCAGACCAGAGGACATTTCTCCAAAAAGTACAATCTTTGTCCCCATGTGCAGTTGCAAACCGTAGTCTGGCTTTTTTAATGGCGGTTTTGGAGCAGTGGCTTCTTCCTTGCTGAGAAGCCTTTCGGGTTATGTCGATATAGGACACATTTTACTGTGGATATAGATACTTGTACCCATTTCCTCCATCTTCACAAGGTCCTTTGCTGTTGTTCTGGGATTGATTTACCCTTTTCGCACCAAACTACGTTCATCTCTAGGAGACAGAACGCGTCTCCTTCCTGATCAGTGTGACGGCTGCGTGGTCCCATGCTGTTTATATTTGCATACTATTGTTTGTACAGATGAACGTGGTATCTTCAGGCATTTGGAAATTGCTCCCAAGGATGAAGCAGACTTGTGGAGGTCTACAATTTTTTTTCTGAAGTCTTGGCTGATTTCTTTTGATTTTCTCATGATGTCAAGCAAAGGGGCACTGAGTTTGAAGGTAGGCCTTGAAATACATCCACAGGTACACCTCCAATTGACTCAAATTATGTCAATTAGCCTATCAGAAGCTTCTAAAGCCATGACATCATTTTCTGTAATGTTCCAAGCTGTTTAAAGCCACCGTCAACTTAGTGTATGTAAACTTCTGACCCACTGGAATTGTGATACAGTGAATTATAAGTGAAATAATGTCTGTAAAAAATTATTGGAAAAATTACTTGTCATGCACAAAGTAGATGTCTTAACCGACTTGCCAGAACTATGGTTTGTTAACAAGAAATTTGTGGATTGGTTGAAAAACAAGTTTTAATGACTCCAACCTAAGTGTATGTAAACTTCCAACTTTAACTGTTTATCTCCATTTAGCAGGATTACCAGTAGGAAAATGTGGCAGTGGACAACGTGACCAGGAAGATTTTAATTTACCGGCCATTTGAGAAATTTACCATACATTTACGCATTGGGTGTGTAACCCATTAGGGTGTCCACCCACGGTGCTCAGAATGACAGAAATCACATTTATACTTAACGATTTTACTGAGTTACAGTTCATAAGGAAATCAGGCAATTTAAATAAATAAATAAATTAGGCACTGATCTATGGATTTCACATGACTGGGCAGGGGCGCAGCCATGGGTGGACTTGGGAGGACATGGGCCCACCCACTGGGTAGCCAGGACCAGCCAATCAGAATGAGTTATTCCCCACAAAAGGGCTTTATTAAAAGACAGAAATATTCCTCAGTTAATTCAAATGTCCGGGTGGCTGGTCTCAGACGATCCTGCAGGTGAAGAAGCCGGATGTGGAGGTCCTGAGCTGGCATGGTTACACAGTCTGCAGTTTTGAGGCCAGTTGGAAGTACTGTAAAATTCTCTAAAACAACGGAGGCTTATGGTAGAGAAATTAACATTCAATTCTCTGGCAACAGCTCTGATGGACATTCCTGCAGTCAGCATTCCAATTGCATGCTCCCTCAAAACACGAGACATCTGTGGCGTTGTGTGACAGAAGTCCACATTTTAGAGTGGCCTTTTATTGTCCCCAGCACAAGGTGCACCAACATGCAACAATTTCAATGATTTTACTGAGTTACAGTTCATATAAGGAAAATATTAAATTTAAATGAATTCAATAGGCCCTAATCTACAGCTTTCACATGACTGGGAATAGATACCTTAAAATCAAAGGTAGGGGAGTGTATCAGAAAACCAGTCAGTATCTGGTGTGACCACCATTTGCCTCATTAGAGTGACATCTCCTTCACATAGAGTTGATCAGGCTGTTGATTGTGGAATGTTGTCCCACTCCTCTTCACTGGCTGTGCAAAGTTGCTGGATATTGACGGGAACTGGAACACATTGTCGTACTATTCGATCCAGAGCATCCCAAACATGCTCAATGGGTGACATGTCTGAGCATGCACAACCGGTTAAGTTTGAATTTTATTTTATTAATCATTCAGCCTGATTAACCAGACTAATGTCCATGTTACAGCACTTGTTTACAGAAGGTACACAGAGGCGATCACCTGTGCCAATTAGCTATCTGTTCGAACACCTGTGTGTAAGTAACTGGGGAGGAAGTGTAGTTTTCCAACTGGAGGCACACAGCATATAATCTGTACAAATCTGCTACGGTAAGTGTATAGTTTTATTTTAAAGTTTTTCTTTTTTCCCCCTTTTTAACATTTTTTTATCCCCTTTTCTCCCCAATTTTCGTGGTATCCAATCGCTAGTAATTACTATCTTGTCTCATCGCTACAACTCCCGTACGGGCTCGGGAGACGAAGGTCGAAAGCCATGCGTCCTCCGAAGCAGAACCCAACCAAGCCGCACTGCTTCTTAACACAGCGCGCCTCCAACCCGGAAGCCAGCCGCACCAATGTGTCGGAGGAAACACCGTGCACCTGGCCCCCTTGGTTAGCGCGCACTGTGCCCGGCCCGCCACAGGAGTCGCTGGAGCGCGATGAGACAAGGATATCCCTACCGGCCAAACCCTCCCTAACCCGGACGACGCTAGCCCAATTGTGCAGCCGGCTGCGACAGAGCCTGGGCACGAACCCAGAGACTCTGGTGGCGCAGCTAGCACTGCAGTGCCCTAGACCACTGCGCCACCCGGGAGGCCCCCGAAAGTTTCTTTCTGGCTGTGTATTTTCAAAAATCGTTTTGCAAGCGATGATTGGCTTTTCTAAACGTTAAAACAGTGTCGGAATTGTATACTGAACAAAAACGCAATGTAAAGTGTTGGTCCCATGTTATATCTGCTGAAATAAAAGATCCCAGAAATGTTCAATACACACAGCTTATTTCGTTCAAATTTTGTGCAGAAATTAGTTTACATTCCTGCTAGATTGCATTTCTCCTTTGCCAAGATAATCCATCCACCTGACAGGTGTTGCATATCAAATAGCTGATTAAACATGATCAATACACTGGTGCACCTTGTGCTGGGGACTAAAAGGGCACTCTAAAATGTGCAGTTTTGAGGGAGCATGCTGACTGCAGGAATGTCCAACAGAACTGTTGCTAGAGAATTTAATGTTAAGTTCTCTACCATATGCCACCTCCAACTTAATTTTAGAGAATTTGGCAGTACATCCACCCAGACTCACAACCTCAGACCACATGCAACCACGCCAGCCCATGACTTCCAACCCTGCCCTGTCATGTGAAATCCAGGGCCTAATGAATTTAACTCAGCATACTGATTTCCTTATATGAACTGTAACTTAGTAAAATCTTTGAAATTATTGCATTTGAACACTAAGGTTTTTCCCGAGAGCTACCCTAAAAAATACCAGGGACTGTTTTCCCAAAGGTATCTTAAGACTAAATACACCATATTTTCCTAACGTTGAACTTAGCCTAAAGATGCTTTTGGGAAACCGGGCTCAGATCATTGACAAATCAATTATCTAGCTATCTAGCTCGTTAGCTAACGTTAATGTACGTCATTCAACTAATGTATAGCTAGTTAGCTAGCAGTAAAGCTTGTTACCTAGCTACATAAATACCAAACAATAACGTTGGGCAAACATAGCTAGGTCTCTCTTGATGTATGTACTAATTATGTAAATGTCAGAAGTTGAAGTCGGACTAGTAGCTTGAATGTGAGGACTGACTACTTTAGGACTTTAGGAAGCTAGCAGGCAGCAAATAAGCTAGCTAGTTAAGGTTAGCGATCTACGGCTTGCCCTACTAGCTACAGTGGCTTGCTCAGGCAGCTGAACGGTCGATATGTTTGTTACCTGAGCATCTCTGCGGACATCTTGAGCTGGTCAAAGGCACCTTATGCAAACGGCGCGCACTATATGGGCTTACTCCCACAAAATTCCACAATTTCCCTCATTATTGCAGGTAATTTTTGTTTAGGTCGATAACACAATGCAATAGTCAGACTAGCTACGCAATAATGGCGGTGTTTCACGAACGCTTTCATCATTGCGACTGCGCAAATTTGAAAATGGGCGCGTTCTAGTCTGTCCTGTGTGGTCGGAGCTGCAGTCATTTTGAGTTCAAATGTTAATTTGGCCGCTTCCTGGACATCTTTTTATAGTAGGCTACTCGAGTTGCGCAGATGATCTCACAATCACAACGCCTGGGCGCCACATTAGTATTGTAAAGACCCTTGGGTCATCCTTACCATATCCCCTAAGTGGGTTAATAAGGATCGGACCCTTTTTTAAATTTTCGACTAAAATGACACCCAAATCTAACTGCCTGTAGCTCAGGACCTGAAGCAAGGATATGCATATTCTTGATACCATTTGAAAGTTAACACTTTGAAGTTTGTGGAAATGTGAAATTAAGATTGAAGAATATAATACATTAGATCTGGTAAAAGATAATACAAACAAAAAAACATGCGTTTTCTATATTTTTTTCCCCCATCATCTTTGAAATGCAAGAGAAAGGCCATTAAATCACATAGGAGTTTAGGGGCCATTTAGATTTTGGCCACCAGATGGCAGCAGTGTATGTGCAAAGTTTCAGACTGATCCATTGAAGCTTTGCATTACTGCACAAAATGTTGTATCATCTCTGCCCAAATGTGCCGAATTGGTCAATTGATACATTTTCAAGTACATAACTATAGAGAACATACAAAAATTATATGGTAATAAAAAAACAAGTTTACAAACTCCCGGGAATGTCATAAATTATGGATAATTAGCTTCCCTACAGAAAAGATAATAACCTTCATTCATCTAGATTGCCGGGCGGGGTGGGTGTGGGGCCAGACACAGCAGGGGTTCAAACTGTAGAACCCAGTTTCTACATTTGAAGGTGAATGTATCAAACCAGTTGCCGTGATAAAAGTTTTTGTTGTTATGCACTTTCCTCAAACAATAGCATGGTCTTTTTCACTGAAATAGCTACTGTAAATTGGACACTTCAGTTAGATTAACAAGAATTTAAGCTTTCTGCCCATATGTAACCGATATGAAATGGCTAGCTAGTTAGCGGTGGTGTGCGCTAATAGCGTTTCAATCGGTGACGTCACTCGCTTTGAGACCTTGAAGTACTGGTTCCCCTTGCTCTGCAAGGGCCGCGGCTTTTGTGGAGCGATGGGTAACGATGCTTCGTGGGTGTCAGTTGTTGATGTGTGCAGAGGGTCCCTGGTTCGCGCCCGGGGCGAGGGGACGGACGTAAAGTTATACTGTTACACATATAAGACATGTCTATGTCCTGGAAAGTTTATTGTTACTTACAACGTCATTCTAGTCACATTAGCGAACGTTAGCAACAACCTAAGGTTAACCTCTATTGGAGCAGTGGTTCGCAAGTCTGCCTGTGGTCTAAGAGACACAAGTTCAATACCCGAAAGAGGCAGTGCACAGTCTTTGTTCACTGCACTGGTATCATAAGTAGGATGGTGTCATTGGAAAGGCGTTTGTGGCCACAGCCACACTCTCCTGAATGAAGAGGGTAGGTAGTGGAACAAGTAACAACCCGTGCCTAGGGTTACAATCTCCCACAAGTGGGTTAACCCTATAGGAGCAGTGGTTAGCACTGGGGAAGCTACTCTGAAAATATAGTCTTCCAAGCTACCAATTACTAAACTACCTTTAAAGGGAATTTCAAGTGGGATGGAAATATTGGCCCACAACATGATTTGATTATAATAGACTGTAGACTGTTCATCTTGGTAAGGGGTGTACATTTACTAACTTGCACACGATCAGGGCCTGGTTTCTGTGTTTTTGTATTGGGCTGATCTTAACTTTTTTGTACATAATCTTTACATCATCTTAGCTTCACACACACACCCTCCCTGCTATTAGGGTGTCCTGTATTCATGACAGCCCTAGTGGCCCGATACTTCCCCGACAGTTTACCTTTATCTGGTTGTTTTCTAGATTTCTCCTGGTTCTGCATATGTATATAGTGTTGTATATGTTTTCCTTTTCTTTCTTTTTTTTGGTAGTTTTTCACCTTTATTGCTATCTTTGAGAGTTTGGATTAATTATAGTAACCACATTCCCTGTGTACATGTGTTTTTGTTCTAGTAGAAATACATCTATAACATGTTCTATTTTATCCTGTATCTGATATTATGACACCTTGTGGCCCTTTTGGGTACTTTAGATTACCACAGGTGTCTGCAATTACCTCTGGCTCGCTGTGTGGCCTTATCTGTCCCGCTATTGTTTGTGGAGATATGCTCTGATGAAGGTCGACTGACCGAAAGCTCAGCTATAATTAAAAACATTTGCATCTGACTGGAAGTGTGCAAAGACTTTTTCCTGTTTCTACATAATGTTTTTGCCATCGTTTCCTATGACCGAAAAGAGCTTCTGAACATCATTACAGCTATCACTGACCTCCATTTGGACAAAGAGTTCTAATTCAATGAGTCTGAGACATATTGATTATTGTGGACCAGGCACAAATCCTGACACTCGAAGAAGGATGGATGAGGCGGGCCTATAGAGGCCGGTGTGCGGGATACCTGAAAAGACTATGTTGGAGAGTGGATAAATCGCCTCTACCCTTCGATCTATTGGCATGTCACCTGTGCAACCACTGGAGAATAAACTGCATGAGCTCGGTTCGATACTATCCTTTAGATGTGATGTGAAGAACTGTAATATCCTATGTTTCTCAGAGTCGTGGCTGAACAAGGACATGGTAAATGTAAATTTAGATGGTTTTCCTATATATCAGCAGGACAGAACGGTTGCATCGGGGAGAAGCTCAGAGGTGGTGTGTGTCTCTTTGTTAACAACAACTGGTGCGCAATCTCTAATATTAGGAAGTCTTGAGGTTTTGCTCGCCTGAGTTAGAATACCTCATGATAAGTTGCAACCACACTATTTACCAAGAGAGTTTATATTATTTGTAGCTGTCTATTTACCACCACAAACCGATGCTGGCACTAAGACTGCACTCAAAGAGCTGTTATAGGGCCATTAGCAAACAAGAAAATGATAACCAACAGGTGGCAATCCTAATGGCCGGTGACTTTAACGCAGGAAAACTGAAATCTGTTTAACCTGATTTCTACCAGCATGTCACCAGTGAACTAGAGGCAAAAAAAACTCGAGATCACTTTTACTCCACACAGAGACGCATAAAAAGCTTGCCCTCGCCCTCCATTTGGCAAATCTGACCATAACTCTATCTTCCTGATTCCTGCTTACAAGCAAAAACTCTATCAGGAAGTACCAGTGACGCGCTCAAGAATCAGATGCTAAGCTACTGGACCATTTTGCTAGCACAGACTGGAATATGTTCCAGAATTCATCCGATGGCATTGAGGAGTTTACCACATCAGTCATCGGCTTCATTAATAAGTGCATCGATGACATTGTCCCTACAGTGACCATACGTACGTATCCCAACCAGAAGCCATGGATTACAGGCAACATCCACACTGAACTAAAGGTTAGACCTGGTCAATACAGGACAAAGATCAAATCCTACTACACCGGCTCTGACGCTCGTCGGATGTGGCAGGGCTTGCAAACTATTACGGATTACAAAGGGAAACCCAGCCGCGATCTGACCAGTGACGGGAGCCTACCAGACGAGCTAAAATCTGTTATCTGGTGTAATTCTCCTGTTAGCTCGCTAGCTAGCTAACGTTTTCTCTAGTCCAACGTTAAACCAACTCGGAAGTTCATAGACATTAAAAGTTCCTCCATAGAAGCCGCTCCTCCGTAGGTATAATTTTTGGGGCCTAATTCAAATAATGCATGTCATAACAAGATGTCCAGTACTTCAACTCAAGCTTCCCCCATTCTCACTCTCTCTCTCTTTGCAGTTACTGCAAAATAGAATTTGTTCCTAATGACTTTCCTATACAGATTAAATTGGTTACCCGCTCCACAGCAAGCTGCTCTATCTGCACTGATTGGTGAAGTAATTTAATATTGAGCTAAATGTCAAAGAATATACAGTGGGGAGAACAAGTATTCGATACACTGCCGATTTTGCAGGTTTTCCTACTTACAAAGCATGTAGAGGTCTGTAATTTTTATCATAGGTACACTTCAACTGTGAGAGACAGAATTTAAAACAAAAATCCAGAAAATCACATTGTATGATTTTTAAGTAATTAATTCGCATTTTATTGCATGACATAAGTATTTGATACATCAGAAAAGCAGAACTTAATATTTGGTACAGAAACCTTTGTTTGCAATTACAGAGATCATACGTTTCCTGTAGTTCTTGACCAGGTTTGCACACACTGCAGCAGGGATTTTGGCCCACTCCTCCATACAGACCTTCTCCAGATCCTTCAGGTTTCGGGGCTGTCGCTGGGCAATACGGACTTTCAGCTCCCTCCAAAGATTTTCTATTGGGTTCAGGTCTGGAGACTGGCTAGGCCACTCCAGGACCTTGAGATGCTTCTTACGGAGCCACTCCTTAGTTGCCCTGGCTGTGTGTTTCGGGTCGTTGTCATGCTGGAAGACCCAGCCACGACCTATCTTCAATGCTCTTACTGAGGGAAGGAGGTTGTTGGCCAAGATCTCGCGATGCATGGCCCCATCCATCCTCCCCTCAATATGGTGCAGTCATCCTGTCCCCTTTGCAGAAAAGCATCCCCAAAGAATGATGTTTCCACCTCCAAGCTTCACGGTTAGGATGGTGTTCTTGGGGTTGTACTAATCCTTCTTCTTCCTCCAAACACGGCGAGTGGAGTTTAGACCAAAAAGCTCTATTTTTGTCTCATCAGACCACATGACCTTCTCCAATTCCTCCTCTGGATCATCCAGATGGTCATTGGCAAACTTCAGACGGGCCTGGACATGCGCTGGCTTGAGCAGGGGGACCTTGCGTGCGCTGCAGGATTTTAATCCATGACGGCGTAGTGTGTTACTAATGGTTTTCTTTGAGACTGTGGTCCCAGCTCTCTTCAGGTCATTAACCAGGTCCTGCCGTGTAGTTCTGGGCTGATCCCTCACCTTCCTCATGATCATTGATGCCCCACGAGGTGAGATCTTGCATGGAGCCCCAGACCGAGGGTGATTGACCGTCATCTTGAACTTCTTCCATTTTCTAATAATTGCGCCAACAGTTGTTGCCTTCTTACCAAGCTGCTTACCTATTGTCCTGTAGCCCATCCCAGCCTTGTGCAGGTCTACAATTTTATCCCTGATGTCCTTACACAGCTCTCTGGTCTTGGCCATTGTGGAGAGGTTGGAGTCTGTTTGATTGAGTGGGTGGACAGGTGTCTTTTATACAGGTAACGAGTTCAAACAGGTGCAGTTAATACAGGTAATGAGTGGAGAACAGGAGGGCTTCTTAAAGAAAAACTAACAGGTCTGTGAGAGCCGGAATTCTTACTGGTTGGTAGGTGATCAAATACTTATGTCATGCAATAAAATGCGAATTAATTACTTAAAAATCATACAATGTGATTTTCTGGATTTTTGTTTTAAATTCCGTCTCTCACAGTTGAAGTGTACCTATGATAAAAATTACAGACCTCTACATGCTTTGTAAGTAGGAAAACCTGCAAAATCGGCAGTGTATCAAATACTTGTTCTCCCCACTGTATTTCAGAGGTTTAAAAAGGAACAATATAAACTGATACTTTTTGTGGTTTCGAACCGGTTCAGAACATTATTTTGCAGGAACAGTGGAATGGAACAAAAACAATAATGGTTCTGTTTAGAACGAAACGATTGGAAAATAATTTTGGTTCCAATCCCTGTGTCTGCCACTAGTAGATCACCAATCCATTGTACGTTTTAATGCAAAGCATAACATGCCCATATTATGCCAGCTACAACATTGGAAAAACACTAGTTTACTGTATATTATAGTGAACTTTCAGTGATTTAAATTACATTCGAAAACAGTAAAAATGGATGGTAAACATTTTGTCACGTCTGCCACTCGTACATCACTAATCCATTGTCATTAACATTGCAAATTATAAACTGGGTGGTTCGAGCCCTGAATGCTGATTGGCTGACAGCCATGGTATTTCAGACCGTATACCATGGGTGTGACAAAACATTTGTTTTTACTGATCTAATTACGTTGGCAACCAGTTTATAATAGCAATAAGGCACCTTGGGGGTTTGTGATATGTGGTCAATATGCCACGGCTAAGGGCTGCGTCCAGGCACTCCGCATTGCGTCGTGAATAAGAACAGCCCTTGGCCTTGGTATATTGGCCATATATCACACCTCCTCCTGCCTTTCAGTATATTCAGTATAACATGCCCATACTAGGACAGCTTCAACATTGGAAAAACACTAGTTTACAGTATATTACAGTGAACTTTGAGGGAACATAATTCAATTTTAAAACAGTAAAAATGGATGTTAAACAATTGGTCACACGTTTGCCACTAGTAGATCACTAATCCATTGTCCCTAATCCACATGCCAGCTACAATATAGGAAAAACACTAGTTTACTTTATATTACAGTGCAATTTGATGGACTATCATTTTAATTTTAACACAGTAAAATTGGATGGTAAACATTGTCACATGTCTGCATGAATGAATGCCTTAATTAAAATCACTCAAAGTTCACTGTGATGTACTAGTGGGAGTGTTTACCATCCTATTTTACTGTGTTAAATCTGTATCAAAATTCATTACATTTATATTTTTTGTCACTGGCCTATACACACAATATCCCATAATATAAAAGTGGAATAATGTTTTATTATTAAAAAAAAATGAAAAGCTGAAATGTCTTGAGTCAATAAGTAATCAACCCCTTATCAAATCAAATCAAATCAAATTTATTAGTCACATACACATGGTTAGCAGATGTTAATGCGAGTGTAGCGAAATGCTTGTGCTTCTAGTTCCGACAATGCAGTAATAACAACAAGTAATCTAACCTAACAATTCCGCAACTACTACCTTATACACGCAAGTGTAAAGGGATAAAGAATATGTACATAAAGATATATGAATGAGTGATGGTACAGACGACATAGGCAAGGTGCAGTAGATGGTATAGAGTACGGTATATACCTATGAGATGAGTACTGTAGGGTATGTAAACATAAAGTGGCATAGTTTAAAGTGGCTAGTGGTCCATGTATTACATAAGATGGCAAGATGCAGTAGATGATATAGAGTACAGTATATACATATACATAAGAGATGTGTAATGTAGGGTATGTAAACATTATATTAGGTGGCATTGTTTAAAGTGGCTGGTGGTACATTTTTACATAATTTCCATCAATTCCCATTTTTAAGGTGGCTGGAGCTGAGTCAGTTTGTTGGCAGCGGCCGCTAAATGTTAGTGGTGGCTGTTTAACAGTCTGATGGCCTTGAGATAGAAGCTGTTTTTCAGTCTCTCGGTCCCTGCTTGGATGCACCTGTACTGACCTCGCCTTCTGGATGATAGCGGGGTGAACAGGTAGTGGCTTGGGTGGTTGTTGTCCTTGATGATCTTTATGGCCTTCCTGTGACATCGGGTGGTGTAGGTGTCCTGGAGGGCAGGTAGTTTGCCCCGGGTGATGCGTTCTGCCGACCTCACTACCCTCTGGAGAGCCTTACGGTTGTGTGCGGAGCAGTTGCCGTACCAGGCGGTGATACAGCCCGACAGGATGCTCTCGATTGTGCATCTGTAGAAGTTTGTGAGTGCTTTTGGTGACAAGCCGAATTTCTTCAGCCTCCTGAGGTTGAAGAGGCGCTGCTGCGCCTTCTTCACAACGCTGTCTGTGTGGGTGGACCAATTCAGTTTGTCCGTGATGTGTACACCGAGGAACTTAAAACTTTCCACCTTCTCCACTACTGACCCGTCGATGTGGATAGGGGGGAGCTCCCTCTGCTGTTTCCTGAAGTCCACAATCATCTCCTTTGTTTTGTTGACGTTGAGTGTGAGGTTATTTTCCTGACACCACACTCCGAGGGCCCTCACCTCCTCCCTGTAGGCCGTCTCGTCGTTGTTGGTAATCAAGCCTACCACTGTAGTGTCGTCCGCAAACTTGATGATTGAGTTGGAGGCGTGCATGGCCACGCAGTCGTGGGTGAACAGGGAGTACAGGAGAGGGCTCAGAACGCACCCTTGTGGGGCCCCAGTGTTGAGGATCAGCGGGGTGGAGATGTTGTTACCTACCCTCACCTTATGGTAAGTTCAGCAGTAAAAATGTGCTTAACAAGTCACATAAGTTGCATGAACTCACACTGTGTGCAATAATAGTGTTTAACATGGTTTTTGAATGACCACCTCATCTCTACCCAACACATACAATTATCTGTAAGGTCCCTCAGTTGAGCAGTGAATTTCAAACACAGATTCAACTACAAAGACCAGGGAGGTTTTCCAATGCCATGCAAAGAAGGGAACATATTGGTAGATGGGTAAAAATAAAAAAGCAGACAATGAATATCCCTTTGAGCATGTTGAAGTTATTATTTACACGTTGGATGGTGTACCAATACACCCAGTCACAACAAAGATACAGGCATCCTTCCTAACTCAGTTGCTGGAGAGGAAGGAAACTGCTCAGGGATTTTACCATGAGACCAATGGTGACTTTAAAACAGTTACAGAGATTGATGTCTGTGATAGAAGAAAACTGAGGATGGATCAACAACATTGTAGTTACTCCACAATACTAACCTAATTGGCAGTGAAAAGAAGGAAGCCTGTACAGAATAAAAATATTCCAAAACATGCATCCTGTTTGCAACAAGGCAAACTCTCTCTCTACCGCACCTGCTGTCTCTAACTCTGAATGCTTGGCTATGAAAAAACAATTGACATTTACTCCTGAGGTGCTGACCTGTTGCACCCTCTACAACCACTGTGATTATTATTTGACCCTGCTGGTCATCTATGAACATTTGAACATGTTGGCCATGTACTGTTATAATCTCAACCTGGCACAGCCAGAAGAGGACTGGCCACCCCTCATAGCCTGGTTCCTCTCTAGGTTTCTTCCTAGGTTTCTGCCTTTCTAGGGAGTTTTTCCTATCCACTGTGCTTCTACATCTGCATTGCTTGCTGTTTGGGGTTTTATGCTGGGTTTCTATACAGCCCTTTGTGATCGGCGGATGTAAATAAATGTGATTGATTGATAATAATACTACAAATAAATGTGGCAAAGCAATTCACTTTTGTCCTGATACAAGTGTTATGTTTGGGGCAAATCCAATACAACACATTACTGAGTACAACTCTCCATATTTTCAAGAATAGTGGTGGCCGAGTTACAGTTTTGACTTAAATCTGCTTGAAAATCTATGCAAGACTTGAAAATGGTTGTCTAGCCATGATCAACGACCATTTTTTTTACCAGGTAAGTTGACTGAAAGCACAATCTAATTTATAGCAATGACCTGGGGAATAGTTACAATGATGAATGAGCCAATTGGAAGCTGGGGATGATTAGGTGGCCATGATGGTATGAGGGACAGATTAGGAATTTAGCCAGGACACCAGGGTTAACATCTCTATTCTTACAATAAGTGACATGGGATCTTTAGCGACCACAGAGAGTCAGGAAACCCATTTAACTTCCCATCCGAAAGACATCCCCCAACACAGAGCAATGTCCCCAATCACTGCCCTGGGGCATATATTGTAATTTTATTATTTTGACCAGAGGAAAGAGTGCCTCCTACTGGCCCTCCAACACCACTTCCAGCAGCAGCTGGTGTCCCATTCTGCAACTGACCAGGAGCAACCCTGATTAGGTTAAGAGGCAAGCCAGCAGGGTGATATGCTGCTGTCAATTTGACATAGTTTGAAGATTTTTGAAGTGTAGCGTGTTGACAAACAATGACAATTAAATCCATTACCTTAAAACTGCAGTGGGCTAAAACAGGGTCACACAGAGTGTTTTTTCGTAGTATTAAACAAATCTACTTTGTGTGCTGTTTGTAGTGTTTGTATGTCATGACTGTATTTACATCTTGCTTTAACAATTTAACATTTGCGGAAAGGCACCCCCGTTAGGCTGAAATAAACGATTTGGTATACTTTTTATTATGGATGATTGAATAAGTGTGATTCAAACTGTTTGCTTCGAATGATTTGTAGCTGTCTTCTCTACTCTATCTCTGCGTGCATCCGACTCAGTTTCCCTACCAGAAAACACGCGATACCGTAAGGTGTTGTGTATTTGCTCACTACATTCAGAAGAAGAAAATATATATTTAAAAAAATATATATACAGTGGGGAGAACAAGTATTTGATACACTGCCGATTTTGCAGGTTTTCCTACTTACAAAGCATGTAGAGGTCTGTCATTTTTATCATAGGTACACTTCAACTGTGAGAGACGGAATCTAAAACAAAAATCCAGAAAATCACATTGTATGATTTTTAAGTAATTAATTTGCATTTTATTGCATGACATAAGTATTTGATCACCTACCAACCAGTAAGAATTCCGGCTCTCACAGACCTGTTAGTTTTTCTTTAAGAAGCCCTCCTGTTCTCCACTCATTACCTGTATTAACTGCACCTGTTTGAACTCGTTACCTGTATAAAAGACACCTGTCCACACACTCAATCAAACAGACTCCAACCTCTCCACAATGGCCAAGACCAGAGAGCTGTGTAAGGACATCAGGGATAAATTGTAGACCTGTACAAGGCTGGGATGGGCTACAGGACAATAGCAAAGCAGCTTGGTGAGAAGGCAACAACTGTTGGCACAATTATTAGAAAATGGAAGAAGTTCAAGATGACGGTCAATCACCCTCGGTCTGGGGCTCCATGCAAGATCTCACCTCGTGGGGCATCAATGATCATGAGGAATGTGAGGGATCAGCCCAGAACTACACGGCAGGACCTGGTCAATGACCTGAAGAGAGCTGGGACCACAGTCTCAAAGAAAACCATTAGTAACACACTACGCCGTCATGGATTAAAATCCTGCAGCGCACGCAAGGTCCCCCTGCTCAAGCCAGCGCATGTCCAGGCCCGTCTGAAGTTTGCCAATGACCATCTGGATGATCCAGAGGAGGAATGGGAGAAGGTCATGTGGTCTGATGAGACAAAAATAGAGCTTTTTGCTCTAAACTCCACTCGCCGTGTTTGGAGGAATAGAAGGATGAGTACAACCCCAAGAACACCATCCCAACCGTGAAGCATGGAGGTGGAAACATCATTCTTTGGGGATGCTTTTCTGCAAAGGGGACAGGACGACTGCACCGTATTGAAGGGAGGATGGATGGGGCCATGTATCGCGAGATCTTGACCAACAACCTCCTTCCCTCAGTAAGAGCATTGAAGATGGGTCGTGGCTGGGTCTTCCAGCATGACAACGACCCGAAACACACAGCCAGGGCAACTAAGGAGTGGCTCCGTAAGAAGCATCTCAAGGTCCTGGAGTGGCCTAGCCAGTCTCCAGACCTGAACCCAATAGAAAATCTTTGGAGGGAGCCGAAAGTCCGTATTGCCCAGCGACAGCCCCGAAACCTGAAGGATCTGGAGAAGGTCTGTATGGAGGAGTGGGCCAAAATCCCTGCTGCAGTGTGTGCAAACCTGGTCAAGAACTACAGGAAACGTATGATCTCTGTAATTGCAAACTAAGGTTTCTGTACCAAATATTCAGTTCTGCTTTTCTGATGTATCAAATACTTATGTCATGCAATAAAATGCAAATTAATTAATTAAAAATCATACAATGTGATTTTCTGGATTTTTGTTTTAGATTCCTTCTCTCACAGTTGAAGTGTACCTATGATAAAAATTACAGACCTCTACATGCTTTGTAAGTAGGAAAACCTGCAAAATTGTCAGTGTATCAAATACTTGTTCTCCCCACTGTATATATTTTTAAAAATTCAGAAGTAAACGTCAGAGTGGGTGGCTTAACCACAGTAATCTAACGAGAAAACAGTAGATAAACCCTCTCAAACTTTTTCAGTTTGTAGTTGGCTGTCAAAATTGCACAGATAGACGATGGGGAATAGTAAGTAGCCTGCTCACCCTTTTGCAGCTTGCCTGCCAATGCATGTTTTTCCCAACCCAGGTTTTGACAACGGAGTGGGAACTTGCCTGCCTGAACAGCCATTTAATCGATGCCAGATACATTTTGCATCAGCATAGCTAGCTAGCAAAGTGATTTACATTTCTTGCTAGCTAACCAAGTGACATCTGCATCTTTGCTGTAGCCACCAAAAAACGATATGTAAAAGTCGGCGCAATGATGTGCTAAACCTTGATTTAGTGCATTATTATAGAGTAAGCAATAGAATAAGCTGTCACAATATTTGCAGCCATAGGTGATAATATCTCTCTAGGTAGGGGCTGATCCGCTGTCAGTATTGTGGAATAATTCTAATGTTAAGTAAATTTTGAAAGGAGAAAGCTGAGACCAGAGCTGCCTTTCTTTCGATCCTATCAGTATCGACACATCATGCCTCAACGACGCACTTAGCGAACGTTTTCTCTGCACAACACTGGTCTCAGAGCATTTCCTATCATTCTGTAAATAAATCAGAGATCCATCATTTAATATGAAATGTTGCGTTTCTTATTGGTATGTATTAATTTGTGGTTGTCCATCAACCATTTAAAAAAAAAAATAATTACAAATTATAATTCGTATTATATGTTATGAATTAACAAAATGTACAATGGTCTCAGAGCATTTCGTATTATTCTGTATGTAAATCCGTGACACTCCATTTTGTATGTTATGTTTCGTCTGGTATGTATTCATTTGCGTATGTTTATCACTCATTTTGTATGATATGAATGTGCAAAATGTACAATATGTTACGAATTTGCAAAACATATAATATGTCACGAATTCTAGCTAGCTGGCTAACGTTAGCTAGGCTAGAGGTTAGGGTTATGGGTTCAAGTTAGGGTTAAGTTTAGGAGTTAGGTGTTAGGGGAAGGGTTAGCTAACATGCTTAGTAGTTACAAAGTAGCTAGAAAGTAGTAAGTAGTTGAAAAGTTGCTAATTAGCTAAAATGCTAAAGTTGTTCATGATGAGATTTGAACTCACAACCTTTGGGTTGCTGGACATTCACATTAGTTATACACCCACTGCTCCATCCTGAGGAACCACCCTAAGTAAATCTCTGTCTTATGTAACCATCCCAAACGTAACATATCATACTAATATGATTGTCTTGGATTTACATCTACTATGTTACATCTAGTCTATGAGACCAGGCTGCTCTGTGGTGTTTTGGGACATAAATGCATTATATGTCTTCAGCAGTTGTAGGAAATATGCATCTTTAAAACACTCTTAAGCCTAAATTCCATCGCTATCGGGAAACCGGGACCTAGGCAGAACACATTGAGGGAGTAGTAGGAAAATGTAAAAAAAAAAATCTATATGTGATGCACAGGGATGAGTTAGTGGCTGGGCATTTCTCACTGAGGACCATGTATGTTGCTTTGATTCCATCTGTAATAGACTGTAACAAAGTATAGTGTATGATTCGGCAGACAGGACATCACTGAAAAGGCTTGATGTCATACAGACGCAAGGATTCAGAATATGTAGTGAGGCCTTTCAGACCTCTCCAGAGTCAGCTCTACAGGTGGGGATGGGGGAGACTCCATTACATATTAGAAAACAACAGCTGGCAATTAACTATTGGGTTAACTTACAGGGATATGGATTGTGGACAGAATACAAGCTTTGGATGGGTGGCTGATACCCAGGCAAGGCAGATGGGACTGTTTGGCAGGGAGTTCAGCCCCATGGTACCTGTCCCTGTGAGTCCACCACCATGGCTACTCCCACCTCCAGTAGTTGATTTACAAGTGTTGGAGAGATTACCGAAAGACAGGGAGGGGTTTGATCCATCCAAGTTATTTAAAAGATGACTGGATACTGTATATCAGGATTTTATGCCCATATACACAGATGGATCAAAAGACCCAAGGACATGTCGAACTGGGATAGCCTTTGTTGTTTAGGAAAGTGGGGTTGCAGTCAGGAAACGTCCCAGGTAGCACAAAATGTCTGGCCACCACCTGGCCTGATTCCGACATGCCAGATCTAAAACTGCCAGCCTGAGTCTGAAATGAAATACGGTACAGACTTGGTCCGGATCTGGCAGCCTGAACTGAGCCAAAGCTGCAATTTTAGGGACAGAATCAGCCCAGCAATGCCCCCCCCCCCCCCTTAAAAAAAAAATGTGAATATTAAATGTAGGTAGTAATATTATATTAAACGTAGGTAGTAATATTGCAGCTATCAACCGAACTATGAACAACATAAACATAAACAATACATGAGAATTTCTCCTTTCAGAATGCGCAGAATGTCAACAGTTCCATGCAGGTAAATGTTCGATGCATCACAAATATGAGGTGTGCAAAAATAATAAATGTGACATCAACAGACGCTTTTATCCTAAGCGACAGTATGCATACATTCATTTTCCGTTCACGGCCCGGGAATCAAACCCAATCATGACGTTTTGAGCGTTTAGTACACAATTATTGTCTAGGCTGTAAACTGCAGCGATGTAGGCTAATTTGAATAACCACTCAAACGGCCTTTTGTGTTTCACGCAGAAATAAAGCCTCGATAATACAACCATTTGTATCAGTTATGGGTTTATTCTCGACAGTTTAGAAGGTCCATAAAACTACATTGGGCCACTCATATGGTGTATTTTGTTATGATGTATCGTCGTTTACAGATAGGTCTACCTTAGAAAAATAGGCCTATGACATTGAGATGTGCTGTTTGTCGTGGATCATCTATCCCAAGTCGTCTTTTAATTAACATAGCCACCAGCATATGCCTAAATATCGCTAATAACACTATATTAAGCCAGGAATGGCCAAAGCACTGAAATGAATAGAATTAGTGTGAGTGGTGTTCCAAAAAAAAAAGTTGTAAAATCTAATTAATTTATAGCATAGATTATCTAGGGTCCTTCTCCATCTAATAGACTAATGGGACCAATTTTAGAGGTGAAATTATTACATTAATTCGTTTTTATTATTATTCTATCACCTGCCAAATAAAAACCTCATATGGCCTACTTCTGAAAAAAATTATCTGGACAGACAGATATGCTGAAGTGGACTCGACCCAAGTACCATTACATGCTGACCAGACGGGACACGTCGCGTGCGCGAGCGTCGCAAAATAAATTTAGAAATCCATGTTATTCAATTATTGCACCCACACTGCTAGCGCGCGCCAACGAGCGTATGCCATTGCCAATGGCTAAAATAGAAGTCGTTCCTATTTCTCACGAAGATCGCGCTGAAAGTCATCTCCTCATTGGTTTATAGAAGCAGGTACCCACGTGCCATCTCCTCATTGGTTATACCCACGTGGGTGATTGAAAGACGAACTTTGTTGCCGGTTGTCGTGGTAATACTGTAATGAAACAGCAGGGAGCAGGTCTCGAACCCTCGGCCCCTTAGCCCGAGGTCCGGCGCGCTATCGACTGTGCCGCAAAAGCATGCTCGTGCGGCAGAGTCGATTTCCGCATATAAACCCAGGGTCGTTACACTACTCCCTCCTTTCAAAGAGCGCGTCCTCGAGCTAGCTTGCGACTCTACGTCTTACAGGAACGCGCTCACCGGCCAAGCACACGCACTGTCGTGGATACAAGGTCCGATCCCACTTCTGACACCAGTGTAATGAAACAGCAGGGCGCAGGTCTCGAACCCTCGACCTTCTAGCCCGAGGTCCGGCGCGCTATCGACTGTGCCGCAAAAGCACGCTCGAGCGGCAGAGTCGATTTCCGCATATAAACCCAGGGTCGTTACACTACTCCCTCCTTTCAAAGAGCGCGTCCTCGAGCTAGCTTGCGACTCTACGTCTTACAGGAACGCGCTCACCGGCCAAGCACACGCACTGTCGTGGATACAAGGTCCGATCCCACTTCTGACACCAGTGTAATGAAACAGCAGGGCGCAGGTCTCGAACCCTCGACCTTCTAGCCCGAGGTCCGGCGCGCTATCGACTGTGCCGCAAAAGCATGCTCGAGCGGCAGAGTCGATTTCCGCATATAAACCCAGGGTCGTTACACTACTCCCTCCTTTCAAAGAGCGCGTCCTCGAGCTAGCTTGCGACTCTACGTCTTACAGGAACGCGCTCACCGGCCAAGCACACGCACTGTCGTGGATACAAGGTCCGATCCCACTTCTGACACCAGTGTAATGAAACAGCAGGGCGCAGGTCTCGAACCCTCGACCTTCTAGCCCGAGGTCCGGCGCGCTATCGACTGTGCCGCAAAAGCATGCTCGAGCGGCAGAGTCGATTTCCGTGCTTAACCTGCGTGTCGTGATCGCGTTTGGTGTGGGGGGGCAAAATAAATTTATGCATGATAGCGCACGATGGCGCACGCGCGCAGCCGGTTTGGGTTCCGTGTTAGCTGGAACCCAGAGTAATATGAATCTCCCGCACTCGGGAAGAGCTCCGCCCGTATGAAGCCCCACCCCCGAGTCCGAGTTGATGCCGAGGCCCCCGGGTCTCAAACGGAATAGTTCCGAACCCACCGTATTGACTGGGGGTATGACAGACCACCTGGCTGTATACACGACAGAGTTGATGGTCATACGGTTGGCTTTGACAGTGGGTGGAGGAAGTCAAACTAAACAGAGTAGTTATCATTTAGCTCACGTAGCAGACAGAACCGGCTATATGAGATTATCCTAACCCATGGTCGACTAATATAGATGGGTATATAGCCTAGATTTACTTTGATTTACTTTGGCGGAGTGAAATGAGGCAGATCTGATGTACTATCGAAGCAGGCCGTTAGCGATGGGGAGTACGATGTTGAGGTTTCCATGAGCAAGGCAGAGGCTAAGAGCCTGATAAGGACAGTGGTGGTGCAGCGGTGGCAGGAGCAGTGGAATTGAGTCACTAAGGGCAGGCATCTCTTCCAAATACAGAATATATGTATTTTGTATGACCAATGTTACACCCTTGGGCTAGACGGAAGAGGAAGCGAGACATCCCACTTAGTTTTTTTCTGGTTCACTTCAAGTCAGTGAAGTAGACCAGAGCCAGCTGCAATATAGACGGGTTAGCTGACAATGTCACGAAAACGAGGCGCACGATTCAATAGGGCAGAAGTCCGTGTGTTGTTGGGATTCTGGATGGCCAGATAGCTAGCAACTCTAACCACGTTTCCATCTAGTTTTTATGCGAGTAAAGTCATACCGTATGAAAGAAAAATCACGACAGCAGTTATGGAAACAGGAAGTTTCGGTACAATTGTCTAAATACCTAAAGATAATTTGTTCGTTCGACATAGTGGTATCTTTTTGTGTCTGTAAAATTAACAATGATAGAAATGTTGATGGAAATGTTGGACAGAAATGTTGCCTTTATGCGCAAATATTGATATAATAACCATCATATCGAATTAAACTTCGAGTCACGCGATGATATAGTGTGTTGTGCTCCCACTACCATTCGGGAAACCATGCAGTTAATTAGGCTTCAGACTAAATCATTTATGATTTGTGCACAGTGATCTTGATGCTCCTTTCCAATAAATATCGAGGGTCTGATTCTGGTGGCATGATGATCGATGCTTGACTGCCGTTTGACAAATACAAATATCCATAATAATCTCATCATGTATGCTAGCCTACCCACACAGTCTACCCGCACTGTATCTGCAAGCTGTTGGCTTAAGCGCACATGTCAAGACCAGGGTAGGCACATTTGCTATTTAATGAAACATTTGAGACAAAACTATCGGTAGAGTTGAAAATGCGATGGAAACACATTCAACTTGAGATTTTTATTCGGTACATGAAAATTACTTTTTGTGTGCACTATGTCATCACGCATTTTTATCTGCACCAAGGCCATTTGGTGTGAAAATGTGCATATTTTCTTTATGCAGATTTGAGAATATTTGTTTGAAAATCTGTCGCCAATTGGATGGAATCCTAGCTAATAACAACAAGCTGCCATGTGGGGAATCAAAGGTGGCTCGTTTCAGCTAGTTTGATCTTGTTCTTGATACCATGTCTTGTTTTGAGGTGTTTTGACTGATGTCATGTCTATACAAATATGGCTAAACTTCGCTAGCTAACTAACCAACAACTGAAATGATGTATTTGAGAGACAATTGCTCCATGTGCAAATGTATTTATCTTTTCAATAAACGTTGGCGATGAGATATAGTTTACATGTTGTCAACAATCTAAGCCAACCCCGTATTTTTGACCCATAGTTGTGCAGGCATCGATTTTGTTGCTAAACAACCAACCCCTCGATTGCTTTGGTGTCTATGGGAGACACACCCATTTAAGTAGATCGGAATTTACCATAAAAAAAAGGTAAACGGCCTGAGTGAACTATCTTCATTTATCCACCATCTTTGCCTGGGGCCTTGCCTGGCCTGAGCAGGGGAACATGACTTCTATGTGATGGGCAGACTGCCATTAATTTGCTCTCACTAGCCAGAAGATTTGGACCCTACCATTACGCTTGTTTACACTGAGCTGCTCTTGGGTCGGAACGCCATGATGGTTAGATTGATGCCGAGTCCACGTCATGTCGGAAACTCTGAAAAGATTTCAGACTTGCTAACCTAGGCGGAAGTCGGATCCTGAGTTTCCCACTTGGGAGCAGGGTTTCAATTAGGAAAATGTGGCGCCGGACATTTGAGCAGCAACATTTTAATTTACCAGACATTTGAGAAATTTACCGGACCCATATGCATTGGGTGCTTAACCTGATTAGTGCATCCATCCATGGTGCTAAGAATGACAAAAATCATATTTAGAATATGGTAATTCATATTAACAGAACATGCAAGTCAAGGATGCAATGATCTGCGGTCCTTCTTACTGAATTCTGATGTGTACTTTAAACATGTTAGAATAACTGCCCACACTTACTTTTCATCAGCCAATAAGATGAGTATCAAACAGCAAAATCATTAGCGTATATCAATCTATTATAGTAGAAAAGTTTAGGCTACCTATTTTATTGGTCAGCTTGTCGAGAAAGAACTAGCCTATTCCAAACCGACTCTGGGACAGTTGTCGGGCAATAGATCCCAAATTCGTACAACCTATGCTACATAATGTTTTTTTCAAAAGCAATGAGTCTGATGCAACAGATCAGAAAGTTTAGCTTTAAATGTTAATAAACTATAATTTTTCACATAAGCGCAGCAATGCACACAAGGCAGTAGGCTAGGCCCGAATATTCGTTCCATAATGTAATTAGCAGGAAAACAGCATTGTCAAAAGGGCACTGCACATGCGAGCAGTTTCATGTGACATAGATTAAAATAACTGTTAGCAATTTAGAAAGAGAGAAGTTCTAATAGGCTACTTTGAAGCAAGGTAAGACATGCCTCATAATATGTATTCAAACGTTCAGGTTTCAAACAATTAATTATATGTTTTCAAAATGGGTACTGCCTCCAGCTCATTGTAAAGTGGTGTGTGACACGCTGATGAAGCCTTCCTTCCGTTGCCGTTTGATGCTGAGTTAACAACTCGGAACTCGGAAATCTCTGACTCTTTCTAGAGCTCCAACTTTTCGACCTGAAGATCACTGACGTCATGATTTGACCTCGTATTTTTCCGAGTTCCCAGTTGCCTTGAAAGCCCCACAAAATGCTCCAGCATCAGCTCTTGCTTTGTCTGACACATTTTCCGCTCAAAGGGCTCTCTATCTGTATTCTGTACGCGTGTGATAAATAAGATACATAATGAATATACTGTACACACGTGCCAATTTCATTCCACTAAATTATGCAAATTAACCTATAGACCAATAACCATGACCAGTCAAATGTATTTACATCACAGGAGGTTGGTGGCACCTTAAATTGGGAGGATGCACTCGTAGTAATGGCTGGAGCAGAATAGGTGGAATGGTATCAAAGACATCAAAAACATGGTTTCCATGTGTTTGATGCTTTTCCATTTCCTCCGTTCTAGACATTATTATGAGCCAGACATTATTATGGCTTTTCAATTTGTTTATTGGCTGCGGTGGCTGCTACTAGCTAGCATGAGGATGAAAACAACAATTTTCTTGAACAACAAGCAGTATTTCAATCTTCTCAATGTATCAGTTTGGATAAAGGTAACATTTGGAGTACAGTAGCATATCCCATCCCTGCCTTGAGGAACGTTTTCCGAACAATATCGCATGCTGGCTCAGCTCTCTTAATCTAACCATGATGGCGTTCCGACCCCAGTGTAAACAAGTGTAACGGTAGGGTTGGAATGTTCTGGCTACTCTGAACACCTAATGGTTCGTCAGCGGGCGGGGATACATTCCACCCGCTCACTTTTCCGTGCCTTGCTGGATGAGGGAGGAAGTCTCTGGGCTCGAGCTGGACGTTTTGTGGAATTTGGGGGGCATCTAGCTAGCTAAAGTAAGTTATTCTTAAGATTCAAAAATTACATCATGGTTTGTTGAAACTTGTTAAAAACGTTCGAATTGTTCATCCATTACAGTATTAGTTTGCGTCTCTTTTTTTTATTTTTAGCTTGCAGTACGTTCGCATCTGTTAGCCATTTAGCTAGCAACCCAAGCTAGCCAGCTACGTTATTCGTTAATCGTCCCAACTTTACTTGGGGAAATGGCTTTGTAGGGTGAATACGTGATTGGTTACATTAAGATCTTTAAAATTGCAATATATTTTAAAAAATATGTCGGGAAAGGACGACGGGGAATACCATTTTGCATCCATTTTACCACCCACTCATTGCACCTGGAAGAACAATCAGTAGTGTTAGCTAACTAACGTTAATTGCGTCTGCCATGAAAAGAGGCAGCTGCAGTTGGTTGTTTTCTGCCAACATGACAGGATGTTTGATGAGTATTCTTCTATCTCGCGCCTATTAAAGTGTCGGTATGTTTGTACGACCTAACCTAGTAGCCTGCCGTAAAGTCAAACAGGGAGTAGACTCGTGCCACATAGTCTACTGCACCCTCAAAAACGTACTTTTTTTTGTTCGTAGCCTACCCAAATAAGTACATACCAGCCAGACTCTATTGGCAATGTTTTGAATTACATTCGAAGTAAGTATTATCCTCAGAAATATTACACCATGACCTATACTATTTATTTTGAAGCAATATTTCAATATTATAGGGGGTTTGAAAAATTTCCTAAATATTAGTGCTGACTGGTGCTGGTTAGGAATGTAAAATAATGAGGACATCATTGTTACATGACTGACTTTAATGAAATCATACATATCCTCTCTCCCATGTAGGCAACATTCTCAACCATGGTGATGTCTTGCTGCTTGCTATGCGTAGACCAAATAACTGGCTGCTTCAAGAATTCACTCACCAGTCTGATTACATTCTTTCCATGCATGCAGGATACCTGTTGCCTAGTTTTTTACTTTGTGGGAGGTAATGCCACACTGTTCATACAAAAAAAAATCATCCAATGCATGTGTGTGAGTTAAAGCCACAATCTTGAGATTGTGTTTAAGCCCAAGTCATCCTCAGCACTTGGTTTAGTATGAAGGTGAGGGATGGAGCCAGGGAAATAAATGTAGGCTAATCACTCACATTCATAGACATAGCTAAGGATCAATCAATCAATCAAGTTTATTTTATATAGCCCTTCGTACATCAGCTGATATCTCGAAGTGCTGTACAGAAACCCAGCCTAAAACCCCAAACAGCAAGCAATGCAGGTGTAGAAGCACGGTGGCTAGGAAAAACTCCCTAGAAAGGCCAAAACCTAGGAAGAAACCTAGAGAGGAACCAGGCTATGAGGGGTGGCCAGTCCTCTTCTGGCTGTGCCGGGTGGAGATTATAACAGAACATGGCCAAGATGTTCAAAATGTTCATAACATTTGCAAGGATGCAAGGACAGTCATTAGACAGTGCATATTTTATATCCATTTGCTAGTAACAACCCCTATAGACAATACTTTGGGCATACAGTTGTACAAATGTGTGCATTTTGTGGTGGAGTAAACATAAGTTAGGCATGACATGTTTAGACCTATTTATAGTGCAGTGAAGACCGAGAGGAAGAGGTGAAGTATAGTAGTGTATATAAATAATCTTTGGTTAAGATCTTTTCCTGGCTAGTCTAGTTCCTTTCTCTGTGAGTGAATGCATTATAGCTGGCTCATTCTTCTGTCTTAGTATCGTCTGATTTTTGTTGTCCTTACTCATAAAATGAGTAATCACATAGCTTTGCCTTGGCCAGTTAAAGCTGCAATAAGTAACTTTTTGGGCTACTCTTCCATATTCACATAGAAATGTTAGTTATAGATCGGTCATTCACATTGAAAGCAAGTCTAAGAAGCGGTATATCTGTTCTATGTGGGCTATGTCTGCTTCTTGTTAAGTTTTGTTTTACTTTCAGTTTTGTACATCAGCTTTAAACAGCTGAAAATACAATATGTGTGGTTATGAAAAATATATTTCACAGCGGTTTAGATGGTACAATGATTATCTACACTATACGTGCTTGTTTTGTCACAAACTGAAATTTATTGGAAAGGAAATGGCAGAGTGATTTCTGCATAGTGCAGCTTTAAGCCCAAAGTTTGGTTTTAGCATTGGCACATCAGCAATGTGTCAGCTGTTTTTCACAGGCAGAAAGCTGTTCTTTCTAACCATGTTGGAATAAGTCACACTCTGTGGTTTGTTGATCTTTAGGATCTGTCAGTGAGTCACCTGTCAGCAAACATAATTATGCTTATCTTGTACCCACACAAGCTGACAGGAAGTTGAACTATAATGTCATAAAGAACATGTAGTTTAGAATAGGCTCAAGATATCACATGTAAGTGAAAAGCTGACGGTGCAGAAAATCCTCATGTTCCTGTAGGAGCTCGCTGGGTGTGTGCACATGAACTTGACCACACTTGGGAGGGGTGCCCATTCTATTTATGTGCCTTGCATTTCCCATGTCACGGACGGGGCGGGTGAAGCACTGGCAAGGTGTGGTCTTGGCTCTACCCTGTTGTCTCTACCATCTGGGAACCCTCCCCTGATCTGACTCAACTGTCAGAAAGATCAGTTCAAACTTGTAGATGTTTTTTGTGTTGTGGCAATTAACAGCTGTCGCCGGCTGCTGCAAAGTGTCTAATTGTCGTGGAGGTGGGGCTAGTATTAGTCGCAGAATAACTTTTCTATAAATCCTCTGGTCTTGTACTAGTCTTTAGAGTGCCTAGCCATATGTCAAGATGTTATAATTATGTGTAAATTGTGGCGTTGACTTGCTGCTAAGCAAAGCATTGTCAATTTGAATAATGCATTTGAATCATATCACATTCTGTGATCATGCTATTATGCAAATGTACTTCTATTCAGAGAACATTGTTACCTGTATCCGTCCAATGTATTTAACTTTGTCACCCGTCCAAAAACAGCTTGTTCTGTCAACTGCCATTGAGGCCTGCTATTTTTAGGTGTTGACAGAGATGTTATTCTTAACGTTTATCCCCATGTCTAGACATGATGGTTCACATTACAATGTCCTTATTCTTCTATACCAGTAATGATTATACTCTACAGTGTGTACACTACTTCTCTACCGCCTCCATTTTTGCTCTGTGTATGTAACCCCCACCCCCTCTCTCTCATTCGTTCGCTTTCTCTCCCTCTCTTTCTGTCTGGGGTGTGACAGGGGTTGGCATATGAGGTAATGTTTGGAGTCCCTTATTATGGCTGGTCTGATTCCTGTGGCCTCATTTCACATCCAGGCGAGGCTCAAATACAGTTACACAGTAATAGTCATTCGCATGGTTGGTAATTTTCCTAATGATAATACAAAGGTTTACTTAGGGTTGTATGTTTTCTCTCGTTGTATAGTCTTTCAATGGCTAAACAATACAAAATAAATGAGAGGGATGTGTGAATTTTGATCAGGCTAGGCTACATTTTTTGCCTTCATGTTGTAGGACTTTTTCTAGCAGTTTTGCGCCCTGTAATTTTGAATTTCAACTTGCAGAATGAGATGGTTTGATTATTGGGGAAATGACTCACATAGGAAATTGCTACTCTCTGGGGGGAAAACGATTGCCTAGTATGGTTTTGACTGAATTTCATTTCCAGCTGCTTGATAAGGAGTGTGAGTGTCATAAGCAGAAACCAAAGCACCTCTTTGCCCCCTTGGTTTATGTGAGTGTCAAGGCAATCAATGATCTTCATTCATGGCAGTGATTATACATTCTGTCTTTTGTCCTTTGTTCGTCCTGTTGAATGTGTGCCTGTGATGCCAGATGCAGATTAGGAGAAAATGGTCCCATTGGAGGAACTGAACTGACTGATATTGCCATCTTATTTATGGTCATGACTTATGATTTAGGCCTCTCTAATCAATTGATCTATTATCATAGATCATTTCTTCATACCCAGGACTTATATTTAGAAAGGACAGCTTGACTCAGTGTATTGTATAGCCCATTCGACATGTTAGTTGTTAGGGTTGTGCTGTGTCCAGATCTCCATACTGTGCCTGTGCCATCCTGGGATATACAGTTTTATCAGTAGTACACACGGGGTAAAATGTATTCAATTTTTTTTGTAATAAAAGGCCAAAAACCAACACTTACCAGAATGCTAACAAGTACTAAGGACTTCTCATATCGCATGCTAGGTAAATGCTAACGAGCACATGCAAACATTTACCTGTAGGACAGACAACCCAGCCCATAAAGTTATGAAAGTCTCAAAACATAGCTTGCAGCACAGACAAAACAAATATTAGGCAGCAGGAGGGGATTGTCTGCTGCTTGATCTTGATACTTTTGGTCATGTAGTGTATGTGGACATCTGCTTGTCAAATATCTCATTCAAAACTCATGGGCATTAATATGGAGTTGGTCCCCCTTTACTGCTACAACAGCCTCCACTCTTCTGGGAAGGCTTTCCACTAGATGTTGGAACATTGCTGCAGGGATTTGCTTCCATTCAGCCGCGAGCACTAGTGAGGACGGGCACTGATGTTGGGCAATTTAGTCGGCGTTCCAATTCATCCCAATGGGTTTGAGGTCAGGGCTCTGTGCAAGCCAGTCAAGTTCTTCCACACCGATCTCGACAAACCATTTCTGTATGGACCTCGCTTTGTGCACAGGGGCATTGTCATGCTGAAACAGGAAAGGGTCTTCCCAAGCTGTTGCCCTTAAGTTGGAAGCACAGAATTGTGTAGAATGTCATTGTATGCTGTAGTGTTTCCCTTCACTGGAACTAAGGGGCCTAGGCCAAACCATGAAGAGGACTTTTTTTTTAAGCCTCTTACCATTTATTCCTCCTCCACAGAACTTTACAGTTGGTACTATGCATGGGTCAGGTAGCGTTCTCTTGGCATCCGCCAAACCCAGATTTGTCTATTGGACTGCCCGATGGTGAAGAGTGATTCATCACTCCAGAGAACTCATTCCACTGCTCCAGAGTCCAATGGCGATGAGCTTTACAACACTCCAGCCAATGCTTGGCATTGCACATGGT
Organism: Salvelinus alpinus; assembly: GCF_045679555.1. Lineage (NCBI taxonomy): Eukaryota > Metazoa > Chordata > Actinopteri > Salmoniformes > Salmonidae > Salvelinus > Salvelinus alpinus. The sequence continues at coordinate 19,307,751 of NC_092098.1, read as the reverse complement.
GATCTTAGCCTTGTGTGCAGCTGCTCGGCAATGGAAACCCATTTCATGAAGCTCCTAACGAACAGTTATTGTGCTGACGGTGCTTCAGAGGCAGTTTGGAACTAGGTAGTTAGTGTTGCAACCGAGGACATACGATTTTTACTTGCTTCAGCACTCTGGGGTATTGATGGTATTGAAGAGCCATCCTGTGGCTTTTCCTAAAGTATATACGGTATACTGCCCAAGCCTATTAATTATGTTCTGCAAGCATGATTGTGTGGAATCCAGATTCCCAAGCCTATGTCTTCAGGGAGCAATAATTTGTTAAAAAAGAACATTGTAATTGCATTCATACTTGTGAGTATTTTGTCAGTGCAAGCCTTCATGGGTGAACTCTTTATGGAAGGAGAATGTGCTTATTCCGGTTTAGCTTTGGATGGCACAGAGTGGGAACAGTACAGGGCGGCAGGTAGCCTAGCAGTTAAGAGAGTTAGGCCAGTAACTGAAAGATCGCTGGGTCAAATCCCCAAGCATACAAGGTGGAAATTCTGTCTGTGCCCTTGAGCAAGGCACTTAAACCTAATTGATACTCTAAGTTGCTCTGGATAAGAGTGTCTGCTAAATGACAAAAATGTACATGTATGCAGCTGACAAAAATGTACATGTATGCAGCTGATGTAGCCTATTTTTATAGACAGACCTGTTTACTGCATTTCTCTACCCCTTCAACATGGGAGGGGTGGCGGTGCCTAAACTAAGTACTTATCCATGAAGAATAGAGATCACTAGGGCCTACATATCAGCAAATGTTGGTGAAGGAAACATGAAAGTGTGTGGAATGGGTTGCTGGTATTCTGTTATCTGGTTGGTATTTGTTGGTGCCCTTGAATAGTGAGACAAATATTTCAATGTGAAGGGTGACTATCGCCAAAATATTTACGGCTGACTCATTCCTGAGTTGTGACCTCTCACCGCTATCGCGCGCCCCCCCCCCCCCGCATTGTAAAAGAACACAAGACAAGAACAAGACATCATTGGAGTAGAAATATAATCCTACTAACCATGCTTAATCTGATTATATAGGCCTACCAATAGTGACATCCTTCAAGTTTTGTTATCAATAATTCATTTGAACATACTGTAGTAGCCTAATATCCAATTAGACATGTGCTGTGCTGATGGGGAGTGGTCAGTGAGGCAGCAGCGCTCTAGTGTCTCTCTCTCTCTGTCTGTCTGTGTGAGCTCAGGTTCCAGCCAAGTGAGCCACAGAATGTCATCTGTCACGCTAAAGTGACACTATCTTACGTTCCCTCCCACTGCAACAAGGATTCAAATGCTCAGCAGGCAGGACAAGGCCTACATTGACAGGACTAATACTGGTGTCCTCTTCTCCTCCAGACCCGCTAAGAGGTCATGGAGGGTCGTATTGTTACAGAGAGGGTTGCTCATAAGGGAAGTAGTGTAATGGTATCCCCTTACTGTCATTTCCCCTTCTGCCTTTCATGATCTGACCAGTTCAGGACTTCTGTTCCCTGTCTCTCTCTAATGTACCAACCTGTTTGTCTGCACAGGACCCACCTCTCTTGACTGACCACCTTCGGTCATTTCCATCAACATGGCAGGAAAGATCTCCAAAGACGAGCTGGAGGAGCTGCGAGAGGCGTTTGGCAAAATTGGTGAGTCGGCTACATCTGTGATTTTACAGTTGATTGATTTGATTTGCTACATTAGTACGACCAGTATGGCTTGTTTCATAATACATGTTTGTTACATTACACACAGGCTACAAGTCTACAACTGTTTCATTGTACTGTCCCTGACTTTTTAGTTATTGACGTTCGCCTCTCGTCCCTTGCCTGCTTTTTTCTATTGTTTGCGAACCAGCCCAAGGATTCTAGCAAAAAAGTATTGTGTGTTAGCTGAAACGTATTTAGAAAATATGCTCAAACCGCTGCGGTCTGTCTGTGCTTTTGAAGACCTCGATGGCAATGGGTCCATCTGCGACTATGAGCTCCATGAACTGTTCAAGGAGGCCAACCTTCCCCTGCCTGGCTACAAAGTCAGGGAGATCATTCAGAAGCTGGATCGCAACAAGGACAACAAGATCAGCTTTGATGAGTTTCTGTCGGTGAGTCATGTTTGACAGTTGTGTGTTAGTCATCCTAAGGGAGTCGGGTTTCAGCAAGTCAGGTTTGGCCAGTCATCCTCAGGGAGTTGGTGTCAGCAAGTCAGGTTTGGCGAGTTTGTTCCAGTTAATGAGGGATTTGTTGTTGGGAGTTCTGCCTATCCCTGTCTGACTAAGGGGACCATCTTTTGTCTCCTTTGTGAAATCAAGTTTCCCCTTTGAAATTCTTGTGAACTAGTTCTTTAACGTGTCAATTGAGTGTCCACTAAAGCACACACAGGAATGAGGAAATGAGGTCAGATGGTGAGTTCCTGTATTTCGTTTCACCCATGATGAGAGAACAGTAATTTATTGGCCTGTGCCAGTCTCCATTTAGAGTAATGATTTTTAGAGTAATGATTTGACCAATGGGATCCAAAAATAAAATAATTATTACGAATCTCTCTATTTTATACCATTTCTCATAGCTCACCGACGGGAGGAACTTTTTGGTGGTGGGGGGGGGGGCATTTTTATATCAGCCTTTTTTGTATGGGTTAGCCTCGGTTATGTTTTTTTTTGTATGTATCAAAGAGCCGGGGTTGTGCCATTATTTTTACAGTTGCTATAATTTATTAAAAACAATTTAAATGGAGAAAGTCCATGTCTCTGTTTTCATTTAAAATATGGTGGGTACAGTTTGAGATTAAGATAATAGTAAACCATATCCATTTAATTGAAAGTAAATGAAATCACAACAGAGTTATTACTTATGAAGGTACATTTTGTGCTCCCAAGTGGCGCAGCGGTCTAAGGCACTGCATCTCAGTGCAAGAGGCGTCACTACAGACACCCTGGTTTGAATCAAGGCTGTATCACAACCGGTCGTGATTGGGAGTCCCATAGGACGGCACACAGTTGGCCCAGCGTAGTCTGGGTTTGGCCGGTGTAGGCCGTCATAGTTAAGAACAAATTCTTATTTACAGACTTGTCTAGTTAAATAATAAAAAATGCATACTATTGTGTTTTCCATGGGCCTCTATCTACTGTGCATAGGCAGTGTAGGCTAACACCACTTGATCCTATGTTTGTGGTCTGGTGTAGACTTCGTACAGTATCCGGTAACATGTTGAATTAGGAGGATAAAAACGTTTGGTTCACAGAGGCGCTTGGCTTCCTGGTAAACACTGGTGTTTTTGTATCTTTACTGCTCCTCCCCAGTGAGAACCGTAATGAATACCATGGCAGGCTTACACTGATTTATCTTGTAATAATGCTTATTATAATAACTGTGCATAATGTAAGCAGAAATGTATTAGGATCTTGAAGAGGTTGGCCGTTGAAGCTAAAATGCCCTTTGCCCCCTCTACTGCAGATATTCCAGGAGTTGAAGAGCAGTGACATTGCCAAAAGCTTTCGCAAGGCCATTAACAGGAAGGAGGGGATCCTGGCCATTGGGGGGACATCTACGCAGTCCAGCGAGGGCACGCAACACTCCTTCTCTGGTGAGCTGCTCAGTCTCCTTCTACTAATGTTGATGGGATTGTATTACAGTATGCTGTACTGTGTATATACACACTAAGTGTACAAAATATTAAGAACATGTGCTCTTTCCATGAGACTGACCAGGTGAATACAGGTTAAGGTATGATCCCTTATTGATGTCACTTGTTAAATCCACTTCAATCAGTGTAGATGAAGGGGAGGAAACAGGTTAAAGGATTTTTAAGCCTTGAGACAATTGAAACATGGATTGTGTATGTGTGCCATTCATAGAGTGAATGGCCAAGACTAAATATTTAAGTGCTTTTGGATGTGGTATGGTGGTAGGTGCCAGGCACACCGGTTTGTGCCAAGAACTGCAACACTGAGTTTTTTTGTGCTCAATACTTTTCTGTGTATATCAACAATGGTCCACCACCCAAAGGACATCCAGCTGACTTGACACAACTGTGGGAAGCATTGGAGTCAACATGGGTCAGCCTCCCTGTGGAATGCTTTCAACACCTTGTGGAGTCCATGCCTTGACGAATTGAGGCTGTTCTGGGGGGGTGCAACTCAATATTAGGAAGGTGTTCCTAATGTTTTGTACACTCAGTGTATAGGCCTTTTGATCTAATTTAAGGGAACCTTTCTCATGAGTTTTGGTAGATGCTCTGTCTGTCTCTCTAATCTCATAGTGGATTGATTACCTACTCTACGCTAGGGGCCCTAGTCAATCGAAACCAATAACTGGGTTTCCTTGGATGTTAAACATAACATTATTCCCGTGTAGTGAGAGAAGGTGTATAAAGTTGTGTTGGGCTGAGAGTTTCCTTGTGCTGCCCTGTGCAGAGGAGGAGCGGTACGCGTTTGTTAACTGGCTCAACACAGCGCTGGAGAATGACCCTGACTGCAAGCACGCCCTGCCCATGGACCCCAACTCAGACTCCCTCTTCAAGGCCATGGGCGACGGCATCGTTCTCTGGTGAGACACAATTACATAAATCTCTATGTTCTGTGTAATTCTGCACTTACAGCCCCTAACACAGCTAATTTTCCTTACACTTGGTTGAAATGGGGCATATCTGCGTCGCCCAACATTAGGACCCCTCATAAGCCAGCTGTTTATGTGCTCCTGTAGTAAAATGATCAACCTGTCGGTGCCAGACACGATTGACGAGAGGACCATAAACAAGAAGAAGCTGACACCATTCACAATACAGGTCTGTACAAACTCAACCAGACTGGTCACACACAGTACACTGATTGGGGATTCTTAGGCTGCCTAGAAACACAGCCCAATTCTCATATTTCTATCACTAATTGGTCTTTTGACCAATCAGATCAGCTCTGAAAAATATATGTGATTGGTCAAAAGACCAATTTGTGGGGGTAAAATATGAGATTTGGGCTGACTGTGTAAAAGCAGCCTTAGCGATGTAGTGATTTGTTAGCGATTTAGCAAATAGATAGAATTTCTGTGATCTCTTTATGTTTCATGTACGAATGTGGGAGGACTTGTTTGTTTTTCTCTCTTTCCTGCAAGGGACTTCAAAGCTTTTTATGTTTCTATGTCCTGCAGGAGAATCTGAACCTGGCTCTGAACTCGGCCTCTGCCATTGGCTGCCACGTGGTGAACATCGGGGCTCTGGACCTAAGGGAGGGGAAGCCCCACCTGGTGCTGGGCCTGCTGTGGCAGATCATCAAGATCGGCCTTTTTGCTGACATTGAGCTCAGCAGAAATGAAGGTGAGGGACTTTCACAGCACAATCACTGTCTTGGCGACTCATGAACCTGTATCTAACCGCCGTGTTATTCCTCATCATGGTACATTTACCCATTACAAGGAGGAAAGGTCTCTCTCCTTTTATATCACAACATTATGACGTCAAGCCAGTTTGTCCTCAGTGTTGGAGTGGCTTTTCATGGTTAAAGAAATCTTTGGTCAGTGAGTGTTGAGGTGCTGTAGCTGAGTGAATGTCCTGTGACCCCAGCCCTGGCTGCTCTGCTGAGAGATGGAGAGACCCTGGAGGACCTGATGAAGCTGTCTCCAGAGGAGCTGCTGTTGCGCTGGGCTAACTTTCATCTGGAGAACGCTGGCTGGCAGAAGATCAATAACTTCAGCTCCGACATCAAGGTAGGGATGTACGGTCCATGTATGTTTGGTTCGTTTTCACTGTATCTGTATGGTTAATGAAGGTGAAATAGTTTTATGTTGTCCTCACAAAGAAGTGGTGGAACTGTCTAATCAATTTTATTTAGCCAATCAAGGCTTCAACCAAATCTGGACTCTTAATTCTATTCTTTCAAAGCAAACAATTCTTTGCTCTGATGATATCTTTGGTTTTTATGCCCGTGCTTTATGAGATTTCTGACTGACTGTATCTTTTCTTCAGCTGACAGACCTTTCAACCTGTAAAGGTACTTCATAGATCAACTTCCATAATGTATAGGAATTGACAATAGCTTCATACATGTGTCATCAAGATCATTGTACAGTATTAATATTTCCATTGTTCGTCATGGTCATTACATACCTATCTGTTGTGTCGTCTTGTTCCCATGTGGCCTGCACAACCTTGTATCCCAGTGTTCTTGTATATCTTTCCAATGCTGAGGTTCAAACGAGATGTCTGTCTCTGTTTCAGGACTCCAGAGCCTATTTCCACCTTCTCAACCAAATCTCCCCCAAAGGCACAGAGGAAGATCAACCACGCATAGACATCAGCATGGCAGGCTTCAGTGTAAGCACCTTCACGGAGAATATACACATTTCATATACAGAGAATCAATTGTGTTCAGTTAATATACGTACATTCAGAAGGGATAAATAAAATGCGTCCCTGGTATGAACCTGTGGTGTGTCTATGACCTGCAGGAGAAGGATGACCTGAAAAGGGCAGAGAACATGCTTCAGCAGGCTGACAGGCTGGGCTGTCGACAGTTTGTCACCCCAGCCGACGTCATCGCCGGCAACCCCAAACTCAACCTGGCCTTTGTGGCCAATCTCTTCAACAAGTACCCATCTCTCACCAAGCCTGAGGGAGAGGACATCGATTGGGGGCTGCTGGAAGGTGGGTGCTGAGCTAGACATCTGTTGGTTATGATTGCTGGGTGGATTCTGTTCAGTGTACATTGTACTCCCTGAGACCATAAAATCACCCAACATCTTTTCTGTTTAGGTGAGACACGAGAAGAAAGAACATTCCGGAACTGGATGAATTCCCTGGGTGTGAACCCACATGTCAATCATCTGTATGGGTATGTACGAAATGCAGCTAATTATTTATATAAAAAATGAACATGCCAATACCTTACTGCTCCCTACCAGTGGTATTCATACACAGGGTCAGGTAACCTATATAAGGATTATCTTTCCTCTATAGAGATCTAGCGGACGCGTTGGTCATCCTTCAACTTTATGAAAAGATCAAAGTGCCCGTCGACTGGACCAACAAAGTCAACAAACCACCATATCCCAAGATTGGGACAAACATGAAAAAGGTAAACTATATTCTCAAATAAAATGTATGTTCCTCCTATAATTCTTACTTTGAAAAAATGCTAAATAATGATCATATGGCAGAATTTACTGTTTCTGTCTTCAACTATTCAGAAGCTCATAGATCAAAAGAACACAGCTCCAGTTCTGGAGAGAGACTAAAGGTGTGTTTCTCTTGACAACTACTATGTTTTCTCTGCTCAGTTGGAGAACTGCAACTATGCGGTGGAGCTGGGGAAGACGACGGCGAAGTTCTCTCTCGTTGGCATCGGTGGGCAGGACCTGAACGATGGCAATGCCACCCTGACGCTGGCCCTGGTGTGGCAGCTGATGAGGAGGTGAGTCCTGGCACATGCTTAGATCAATATGTAACATACCTTTAATAACCAGGGACACATTTTCTGTTTTCACCACTGCAAAATATGTTGCTGTTACTTTGATGTTTATGGAAAACATATGTGCGCACAGGTAAATAAAGAAGGGATAAGCGCTGAAAGGAAATTTGACTCCAATTTACTCTTCGCTGACCACCGCCCCACTCGGACAACATTTTCCCAGGAAGCTCCATTCCCCATTCAAACTTCTGGAGAAAACCCCTCACATCAATCTAAAAAAAAAATTGCCCTGTTTTCTCCCCAATTACGTGGTACCCAATTGGTAGTTAGTCTTGTCTCGTCGCTGCAACTCCGGTACGGACTCGGGAGAGGCGTAGGTCGAGAGCCGTGCGTCCTCCGAAAACACAACCCAACCAAGCCGCACTGCTTCTTGACACAATGCCCACTTAACCTGGAAGTCAGCCGCGCCAATGTGTCGCAGGAAACACCGTGCACCTGGCGACCGTGTCAGCGTGCACTGCGCTCGGGCCTGCCACAGGAGTCGCTAGTGCGCGATGGCACAAGGACATCCCTGCCGGCCAAACCCTCCCCTAACCCGGACGACGCTGGGCCAATTGTGCACCGCCCCATGGGTCTCCAGGTCATGGCCGGCTGTGACAGAGCCTGGACTCGAACCCAGAATCTCTAGTGGCACAGCTAGCACTGCGATACTGCGCCACTCGGGAGGCCAAACTGTGTTTTTAATACACCATAAAATTAAACGCAGACTATCCCTTGATAATTAGGACACTATTGGGTATGTTGTGGTGGACTGTCATTACACTTCAGGGGAACCTGTTACGATGAAGTTTGTAGTGTGGCTAGCCACTGGATGGCTCTGAATGCACGCAGTCAACATTACTACTAACCACTTGGAGCTGATTAGTACTCTCAAGTAGTATCCTGACGTCGACAGCAGATGGTTGTATTCATAATGTAGCTAACTTAGCTAGCTTACATACATTTTGAGAATGTTTTGTTAACTGGCTAGTTAGCTTTAGCAAGGTTTGATGGTCATTGAGAAAGCGCTAGCTAACCAGCTGAGCTAGCAAACAAAGTAACAAAAGTCTAATTTCAGATTCTAAAAATACAACAGGCTCTGCATTTCAGAAATCAGAGTAGCAAGTTCCCCTCGTGCACTGTATCTATTTCATGCGTTTGAAACATGAGCTTGTCTGAGGTGTTCGGACTCAACGACAGTTGCTATTAGTGGTCTACCGATTAATCGGAATGGCCGATTTAAAGTTTTCATAACAATCGGAAATCGGTAATTTTGGACACCGATTTTGCCGATTAAAAAAAATAAATAAATTGCACCTTTATTTAACAAGGCAAGTCAGTTAACAACACATTCTTATTTTCAATGACGGCCTAGGAACGGTGGGTTAACTGCCTCGTTCAGGGGCAGAACGACAGATTTTTACCTTGTCAGCTCAGGGATTCAATCTTGTAACCTTACGGTTAACTAGTCCAACGCTCTAACCACCTGCCTCACGAGGAAGCCCGCCTGTTATGCGAATGCAGTAAGAAGCCAAGGCAAGTTGTTAGCTAGCATTAAACTTATCTTTATAAAAAACAATCAATCATAATCACTAGTTATAACTACACATGGTTGATGATATTACTAGTTTATCTAGCGTGTCCTGGGTTGCATATAATCAATGCAGTGCGCATTCGCGAAAAAGGACTGTCGTTGCTCAAACGTACCTAACCATAAACATCAATGCCTTTCTTAAAATCAATACACAGAAGTATATATTTTTAAACCTGCATATTTAGCTAAAATAAATCCAGGTTAGCAGGCAATATTAACCAGGTGAAATTGTGTCACTTCTCTTGCGTTCATTGCACGCAGTCAGAGTATATGCAACAGTTTGGGCCGCCTGACGCCATTGCGAAATAATTTGCCAGAATTTTAGGTAATTATGACAACATTGAAGGTTGTGCAATGTAACAGGAATATTTAGACTTATGGATGCCACCCGTTAGATAAAATACGGAACGGTTCCGTATTTCACTGAAAGAATAAACGTTTTGTTTTCGAGAGGATAGTTTCCGGATTTGACCATATTAATGACCTAAGGCTCGTATTTCTGTGTGTTATTATGTTATAACTAAGTCTATGATTTGATAGAGCAGTCTGACTGAGCGATGGTAGGCACCAGCAGGCTCGTAAGCATTCATTCAAACAGCGCTTTCGTGCGTTTTGCCAGTAGCTCTTCGCAATGCTTCAACCATTGCGCTGTTTATGACTTCAAGCCTATCAACTCCCAAGATTAGGCTGGTGTAACCGATGTGAAATGGCTAGCTAGTCGGCGGGGTGCGCGCTAATAGCGTTTCAAACTTCACTCGCTCTGAGACTTGGAGTAGTTGTTCCCCTTGCTCTGCATGGGTAACGCTGCTTCGAGGGTGGCTGTTGTCGTTGTGTTCCTGGTTCGAGCCCGTGTAGGAGCGAGGAGAGGGATGGAAGCTATACTGTTACACTGGCAATTCTAAAGTGCCTATAAGAACATCCAATAGTCAAAGTTTAATGAAATACAAATGGTATAGAGAGAAATAGTCCTATAATTCCTATAATAACTACAACCTAAAACTTCTTACCTGGGAATATTGAAGTTAAAAGGAACCACCAGCTTTCATATGTTCTCATGTTCTGAGCAAGGAACTTAAGTTAGCTTTCTTACATTTTCTTACACTTTTACTTTCTTGTCCAACACTTTGTTTTTGCATTATTTAAACCAAATTCAACATGTTTCATTTGATGTATTATATTAAGTTAAAATAAGTGTTCATTCAGTATTGTTGTAATTGTCATGATTACAATTTTTTTATTTTATTAAATCGTCCGATTAATCGGCTTTTTTTGGTCCTACAATAAACGGTATCGGTACCGGCGTTGAAAAATCACAATCGGTCGACCTCTAGTTGCTATCCTTTGGAGCGATCTGGGGCAGAACTTAGCAAAGGGGCAATTGTCTTGTTTTCATATTCTGACTATCTTATTTGTTGTTTCCTGAAACCCCAAATAAGCAGCTCCAATGTAGCTTTGCATTGTTACTTAAATAACAACCAGTTGTTTTCTCAATGGTTCTGCTAGGCGGGGCCAGTTGTTGAAGTGGGTGATGCGTGTAGACTAACTAGAATTGCCGGTTTGTCCTGGTGCAGTGCTAGTATCTGTGGCGTCACTGTCAACAATATTTATGACATGCTCTCACACGATTATTTCTCAGTAAATCAGGGTCGTAAAAGAAGAGAAAGCAGCATAGGGGCAAATGTTTTGTAAACCTGGCCTTCAGGCAACTGCACTGGAACATTTAAACAGTGGATTGTTCATTCTTAAGCAGAACTTGATGATTAAGTGGATTGTTTTTGGTGTACTTTTGACTGGCCTTCAATGATTACATGCTGACCATTGCACACTGCCGAGTGCCCAAGAAACTGATCAATATGTGAGCTAACTCTTGACATCTCTCCTAGATATACGCTGAATGTACTGGAGGACTTAGGAGATGGACAAAAAGCTAATGATGACATCATTGTTAAATGGGTCAATACAACATTGTCAGAGGCAGGGAAAACAACCAAGATCTCAAGCTTCAAGGTTTGTAAAGCTTTATTGATATTTAGGTTGTTCATTTAATACATTTGTTTATATCTTTGTTAGATGCATACATGTGTTATACAACTATGTTCTGTAGTGATAATGCAGTCACTACATTGAATCCTCCAATCGGCAGACCTAATCTGTGGCATGCCACAAATTCTGACACTGTACTTGAGCTGATTTGTGAAGCAGGGTATTTGACACTGTGTGTCCTCTGCCCTTGATTGTCAGGACAAGGAGATCAGCACCAGTTTACCAGTGGTGGACCTGATTGATGCCATCCAACCTGGCAGCATCAGCTACGACCTGGTCAAGACTGGTAGCCTCTCAGCCGAGGACAAGCTGGAGAACGCCAAGTAAGACTTCCACTGATCATTGATATGGGATATTGACCTGTAAGAAGAACTCAAGCTTCAATTACTTCCTGTTTTTTGCTATACTATCTGTTAAAAAAATTGAAATATGGAGGGGCTGTGAAGTATATATTCATAAGTCATACGAATGAATATTAAACAAATAGGAATGTGTCTGAGATGTCGAGTCTGATCAATATTAAATGAAACAACCCATTTCCCCTCTTAGATATGCCGTCTCCATGGCGAGGAAGATCGGCGCGCGTGTCTACGCTCTCCCAGACGACCTGGTGGAGGTCAAGCCCAAGATGGTGATGACCGTGTTCGCCTGCTTGATGGGCCGGGGGATGAAGAGGGCTTAACGGACTGGTTGTGCCACTTTGGTATTGCCACACAACTACCCACAAGCCTTTCGCTTTATTAAGGGCCACCCGGGAATGAAGAAAGACATGTGGAAGAATTGTTACCAATAGACATTTACAGTTTTTTTTTTCTTTTTTTTTTTCGGTTTTGTGCTATTTTCACGTGTGTGGTACATTTTCAAAACTTTTTGTACAAAACTCTAAACACAGCATCATGATATCTTCTCAATTTAGTTATTTTAACAACCAGTTAATCCATTAGCAAACATGCAAGATACATGTTTCAAAATTGCCCTTTAAATGTAGTATGCTACAGGACTGTACATTACACTGTTTTCACGTTAGGGAATACACTTACACTACCCATCAACATTTACTGAAAATCTAATTTCTATCCCATGTGTGTTCATTCTTTCACAGTCATTGATGCAAAATATAAATGTATTGTTCAGATATAATTACACTATAGGTGTACTGTAATCAAATGAAAGAAACCTAACGTTTAGCAGGCACTAGTTTGCATCAAGCCAGTTAAGCATTTCACCATAGGTTCTCATTAACACAGTAAATGTCCTCATTGTTCATGCACCTGGGGGAAAAACCTTTTGACATGGTGAATCCAAGCCTGACATAGATCTGGAATGATGTCATTGCATGCCTCATCCATGGCCTGAAGGAGGGTGGCACACTCATGGGGATTGCAATCATACACCTTCCACCTGTATTCTAATATTGTGTTGTATTGGCCCTATGTGGCTCAGTAAGAGCATGGCACTAGCAACACCGCAGAGTTTTTGGTTCAATTCCTATTGGGGTCACACAGGAAAATGTGTTGACTCACTGTTGCCACTTTGGATAAAAGTGCCTGCTCTACCTAAATGGCATATTATGAATTACAGTACTGTATTGACCAATGCAATTATAGTAAAGCAGTGTAACCCCTCCCCCAATCAAAAAGACACCTGTAATTGGGTACATATTTAGGGCAGTGGTGAACAACATACGGCCGGAGGGAAATAATGGACCTTTTTCTGGCCGGCAAATAGCTTTCGACAAACAAATAGGTCCTGGAGAAGAAATCTGCGGCATTCCGCTGAATAAATAAAAAAAGAAATCTCAATATGGCCCTCGACAATTATTTAGGGGATTCAATTGTTACACACAGTACATATCTGGTCTTGTATATCTGTTTTTTTACTTACTGTAGAATAAAATAAATGGTCACCATCATAGTATATTCACACAATAAGGCACGAACAAGTGTGGTATATGGCCAATATACCACAGCCAAGGGCTGTTCTTATCCACGACGCATCGCGGAGTGCCTGGACACAGCCCCTAGCCGTGGTATATTGGCCAAATACCACAAACCCCCAAGGTGCCTTAATGCTATTATAAACTGGTTACCAATGTATTTTAGAGCAGTAAAAATAAATGTTTTTTCATACTCATGGTATGAGGTCTGATACCTCGGCTGTCAGCCAATCAGCATTCAGGGCTCGAACCACCCAGTTTATAATACAGTATATATCATACTTTATGTTCATACTTTACAAACATTTTCATGGTGTGTTTCTCAATCTGTAGTAGACAAACCAGTTTAACATCTAGAGGTTTACCAAATGGTTAAATGATTATCAATTTAGACCATTCGGATTAGGTAATAGTAAAAAATACAATCACATCAAAAGTAACGTGAGCATTGTATTGTGAAAAGCTTTTATTTTATTTGAACGTATTGCAATGTTAGACTTATTTGTTTCAAGATGAAACACTGATTTAAGTTTTATGAAAAGGTGAATGATTGTGTGTTGTACTTAGTCAATTGAATATGTGCGTAGTTTAGAAACTGCCTTTTTGATCATCTGTTTTGTACTAAGCGTTGTGAAAATGTATCACATACTTGTGAAACTTGCACCAAAGTGATTGAAAAAAAACTGTAGGACTCTTTGCAATCAAAACCTAAAATCTCAACCTCGTTTTGAACGGAGGTATGTATACTAAAAAATATTGTGCAGTCTTATTTGAGGTAAGCCCAAAACATAAAGTTACTGAAGAACACTATGCCTCATGTTACAGAGGACAACTTCCTATGTTACTTTTCGATATGCAACACTATCTCAATTCATGTTTCAGAATGCTGTATGGTATAAGTATGTATGTATTTTTCCAGTTAACAGGTTGTGTTTCTGAGTAGTTCTACTCCGGTTGATTATGTTACAATTATATCCTTGATGTGTACACTATATAATACATAATCATATCATCCCTTACACAGTGGATAACAATATTTAACTTGGACTAACTGAAATGGTGGCGGTTTAGGTGTTGCACCTGAACTTTCTCCTCTCCCTTATTGAAATGCATGCATATCTTAATAGCTAGTCTTGTCAACAGCTGCATATCTATGGAAGCCATAAGGTCAAACCTTAGTAATGACCAAACCTGAAGGGTATTCTCTGTGTATTCCTGTATTTACTTTATTTTGGGGGGATTATGGTAGCTAGCTAGTAAGCTGAGAGCAGCTGGGTGTCTGGCTTTTTTCTATTGTGCTATTGGTATGTCTTATTACTCTGGAAGAAACCAAGGGAGCTCACTTGATAGTTCGGTGTCCCTGGTTGTGCAGTATCTTTTAATGCCAACTTCTGATGCGCATTAGTTTCCTCTTTTCTTTTGTATTCAACATTACCAAAAAAATTGCCTAAACTATTTCTGCCTTGCAGATATTTTCATTATATTCCATAGTTACCGTACCATTGCATTTTGGTCTCATGTGTACATGTTTACTCTGAAGTGCTTTATACAAATAATAAAATGAACAATGCGTAAGAATCTGCTTGTTATTTATACATAGGCCTACATATACAATACATTGTGGAACCTTGTCTCAGCCGTGGTCATATAGTATTTTCTGTCCTTTGGCAAGCAGACAACAAAAGGTATGCATAGTGAATGGTGGTTGTGTTTCCCTGTATTCATTGTGTGCTGTGGGAGGTCTGAAGGGACGTATGCTCTGTGGACTGTCTACTTGCAGGTTAATCTCTACAGTCTGTGGAGGAACAGGTGATGCGGTTGCACCGCCCTAGGCTTTACACTACAGTGCAGTTCACCTATTTACCCAAATGCATTGTTTATTTTCTCCAGAAACCTGCATGCTCTACTTGTTTGCATTCACAACAGTTTCAATCCATAAAGTAACAGTAGGCTGCTGTACTTAAGTGCAACTCTGTAAACTCGGGTACATAATGGCACTAACTTCAGTGTTCTTTGGGTGGATGTGTTCTCTTATCCATATAGAGGTTCTTTAGTTTCGGTGTAGTGATTAAACCGTGGGGAACCCAGATAGCAGATCGTTGGACGTTGTTCACTGGTCTGAATCCTGAACAGATGCTGAGACTGCTCTAAACCACAAGCCCCCTCAGGCTTTCTAAGTCCTCTCTGTCGCATACTGTTTACTAAGTGGAGACTGTCTGCCACAGTCTGTCAGAGAGCTCTATGAGGGTGAAAGACGAGATGAGGAGATGACAGACTGCTTTGGCTCTCATGGGCTTCATTATCTGGATTTACAGGCACTGAATGCTACATTGGGGAGTGTCTACTTTTTTTTCTATGTTAGTGTTCATTAGTGACTGAATTAACAGGACAGAAGCTAACCAGAGTCAATTCTCTACACGGGGGATGAAGTGTCTGTCACCCACTTGATGTGACTTGCTGATCGGACTTTACTCTCTTGGTGCTTGTTCTTCTCATTAAGACAGAGAGGCTAAGCACTCCTTTTTACCCCTGAAAGCTCTCCACGTCCCCGCCCTCTTTTTCTCTCCGCCCCTCTTCCTCTCCACCCATCCTGCTCTGCCTACAGTCAGTCTATTGGAAGTCCTGTTGACTTAGACATGTTGACAAGCAGTGCCTATGCTTTCCACAAGTGAAGAAAGGAGGAGACCCCAGAGGAAGAAAGAAGAACCACTTCAAAAACCTGACACAATTAGAGGACGTGACATGTTGACGAAGCAAGGAAGAGGTATGAAATGTGTTGGCTTGGTGCTCCTTCAGTAATGCATGCTCCTGCAGTTCCATCTTCTCCGCAATGGAAACAATAGCTGGAAAGGAGCTCTGGTTGTCTTTGAAATGGCCATAAGGATTTTACTGGAGTGATTGGAGGCAAGCAGGGTATAGAAACAAGCTGGTGAGTGACCACCTCCCTAAAAACATTTATCTTTTAGCGAAACGGCACTGTACTATGTGTTTATACTATGTGTTTATAGCATTCATTGTTATTTTTGTTATTTTGGTCTGTGTTCTTATGTAGCATGTGGCACTTTCCCATTGCCATAGGAAATTACATATGGCCAACAGACACTTGTTGCCTGCATTTATCACTGTGTTACTGTAGTCACAGTCATGAGACACACATGATACACTGGGCATATAGACAGTCACTACCTTCGCTGCCTCAAGTGATGAAACGCACCTGTTGTCAGCTATGATGTGGAGAGCTTGGTCCTGTGGGAGCAGTTAGATTGGCTGACTGAGCAGAGTACTGTGCCTCAGGCTGACTGTTTCCCCTAATGATCCACCAATTAGTAAAACATTGGAAACAGTTGTCTAAACACCATCATCATTTGTCTGCTTCAACTTCCATGAGCCAGTCATGGCCCTAACACCACCCTTCTCAATACTTTCAGTGCTTCCACGTGTCAGAACGTAATGACAATTTAGAGGTAGGTCAGTGGCATAGCACAGTTTCGCGGGGCACCCATAAGTTCCGAGCAAAGGCCAGGGAGAAAAATGTGCAGTTGTATAGCTAATCTTATTCTAATTTACAAATTTTGCCATGAGGCTGAGAGAAAATGTTGCTATTTTAGAGCTCAGGATTCTTGAAAGACGGGGCCATCTCACTTAGAAAATATATATATATATATTAACAAAAAAGTGAAATATATATTTTGATAGACTAAGTATCAGCTATCACAGCATGTAAAGGAACAACCTATTTATTTTTATTTTATTCATAAAATGCTCACTAACTGGATTTATGTCAACTCCGTCAGACACTATAAAAATACATTTAATTTTTAGAATTATTGTCCAATAGGTGTTTGAAGGCCTTGATTGTTTAATTCCAACATTATATTATTCAAATATGTCATACAAATCTCCAAACTTATATATACAGTGCCTTCGGAAAGTGTTCAGACCCCTTGACGTTTTCCAAATTTTGTTAGGTTACAGCTTTATTCTAAAGTTGATTAAATTGTTTTTTTTGCTCATCAATCTACACACAATACCCCATTATGGAAAAGCAAAAGCAGGTTTTCTGAAATTTTTGCTAATTTCTACCCCAAAATTATTAAAATATTCCATTTACATAACTATTCAGACCCTTTACTCAGTACTTTGTTGAAGCACCTTTGGCAGCAATTACAGCCTCGAGTCTTCTTGGGTATGACGCTACAAGCTTGGCACACCTGTATTTGGGGAGTTTCTCCCATTGTTCTCTGCAGATCCTCTCAAGCTCTGTCAGGTTGGATGGGGAGCGTTGCTGCGCAGCTATTTTCAAGTCTCTAAAAGAGATGTTCGATCGGGTTAAAGTCCGGGCAAATGTATTAATTAAAAACAGAAATTTTACATAAGTATTCAGATCCTTTACTATGAGACTCAAAATTGAGCTCAGGTGCATCCTGTTTCCATTTATCATCCTTGAGATGTTTCTACAACTTGGAGTCCACCTGTGGTAAATTCAATTGATTGGACATGACTTGGAAAGGCACACACCTGTCTATATAAGGTCCCACAGTTGACAGTGCATGTGAGAAAAACCAAGCCTTGAGGTCGAAAGGATTGTCCGTAGAATTTCTGCAGCATTGAAGGTCCCCAAGAACACAATGGCCTCCATAATTCTTAAATGGAAGATGTTTGGAACCACCAAGACTCTTCCTAGAGCTGGCCGCCCAGCCAAACTGAGCAATCGGGGGAGAAGGGCCTTGGTTAGGGAGGTGACCAATGGTCACTATGACATAGCTGCAGCACTCCACTTAACAGGCCTTTATGGTAGAGAGGCCAGACGGAAGCCACTCCTCAGTAAAAGGCACATGATAGCCCACTTGGAGTTTGCCAAAAGGCACCTAAAGGACGCTCAGACCATGAGAATCAAGATTCTCTGGTCTGATGAAACCAAGATTGAACTCTTTGGCCTGAATGCCAAGCGTCACATCTGGAGGAAACCTGGCACCATCCCTACGGTGAAGCATGGTGGTGGCAGCATCATGCTGTGGGGATGTTTTTCAGTGGCAGGGACTAGGAGACTAGTCAGGATTGAGGGAAAGATGAACAGAGCAAAGTACAGAGAGATCCTTAATGAAAACCTGCTCCAGAGTGCTCAGGACCTCAGACTGAGGCGAAGGTTCACCTTCCAACAGGACAACGACCATAAGCGCACAGCCAAGACAACGCAGGAGTGGCTTTGGGACAAGTCTCTGAATGTCCTTGAGTGGCAGCGACGCTCTCCATCCAACCTGACCGAGCTTGAGAGGATTCGCAGAGAAGAATGGGAGAAACTCCCCAAATACAGGTGTGCCAAGCTTGTAGCGTTATACACAAGAAGACTCAAGGCTGTAATTGCGGCGAAAGGTGCTTCAACAAAGTACAGAGTAAAGGGTCTGAATAGTTATGTAAATGTGATATTGCTATAATATTTTGGGTAGAAATTAGCAAATATTTCTAAAAAACTGTTTTGTTTTGTCATTATGGGGTATTGTATGTAGATTGATGAGGGGGAAAAAACTATTTAATACATTTTAGAGTAAGGCTGTAACCTAACAAAATGTGGAAAAAGTCCAGGGGTCTGAATACTTCCCGAATGAACTTACAGTATGACTCTAAAATCTAATTACATGTAACATATTGGAACCAAATTTCATATTCTATTTTAATCTATCAGGCAGATGGAGTTGACAGTTTATGGTTGTGACCATGGTGATTCCAATATTGTTTGTTTAATTCTATCAGAGAACTAGTAGAGAACTAGTAGAGAACTTTATAGACCATGAGTTGTCTTGCTGCACCACATTACATTCATGTAGGACATGAATAAGGGGTCCTTATGGTATAGCTTTTGAATTTTTGACAAATCTGACGGAGTTAACCAAATCGTCAGACACATCTTTTAGGAATCAAAGTTTTGAAATAAATATTATTTAAAGTCACTGATGGCTATTTCAAGAAACGACATGCAATAATCTTTCCATTAATATCATTTTTTGCCAGTTTTTAGAATTTTAAAAACTTTTTTGGAGAGTTTGAAATTGGGATCCTTTGCTCCGAACAAGGGCATAGAGCCAACTTGGAAATGAATAATATTGAAAGTATTTAGAAAATGTCATAAACAAATCTTTTCCCTTATAAAATTCCCCTAAATGTAAATTTTTTGCTAAAATAATGCAACATTTTTTTTTCAACTATAAAAGTAAAGTTTGCCTGAACTAATTTCCTGCTATTCTACACATTTTCCTATGATGCTGATTTATTATATTTTTTTGCAGTTTTAAAGCTAATTTCCTGTAATCCCCCCCAAATAGTGGTTTATGACATATACAGTGGGGAGAACAAGTATTTGATACACTGACGATTTTGCAGGTTTTCCTACTTACAAAGCATGTAGAGGTCTGTAATTTTTATCATAGGTACACTTCAACTGTGAGTGAAGGAATCTAAAACAAAAATCCAGAAAATCACATTGTATGATTTTTAAGTAATTAATTTGCATTTTATTGCATGACATAAGTATTTGATACATCAGAAAAGCAGAACTTAATATTTGGTACAGAAACCTTAGTTTGCAATTACAGAGATCATACGTTTCCTGTAGTTCTTGACCAGGTTTGCACACACTGCAGCAGGGATTTTGGCCCACTCCTCCATACAGACCTTCTCCAGATCCTTCAGGTTTCGGGGCTGTCGCTGGGCAATACGGACTTTCGGCTCCCTCCAAAGATTTTCTATTGGGTTCAGGTCTGGAGACTGGCTAGGCCACTCCAGGACCTTGAGATGCTTCTTACGGAGCCACTCCTTAGTTGCCCTGGCTGTGTGTTTCGGGTCGTTGTCATGCTGGAAGACCCAGCCACGACCCATCTTCAATGCTCTTACTGAGGGAAGGAGGTTGTTGGTCAAGATCTCGCGATACATGGCCCCATCCATCCTCCCCTCAATACGGTGCAGTCGTCCTGTCCCCTTTGCAGAAAAGCATCCCCAAAGAATGATGTTTCCACCTCCATGCTTCACGGTTGGGATGGTGTTCTTGGGGTTGTACTCATCCTTCTTCTTCCTCCAAACACGGCGAGTGGAGTTTAGACCAAAAAGCTCTATTTTTGTCTCATCAGACCACATGACCTTCTCCCATTCCTCCTCTGGATCATCCAGATGGTCATTGGCAAACTTCAGACGGGCCTGGACATGCGCTGGCTTGAGCAGGGGGACCTTGCGTGCGCTGCAGGATTTTAATCCATGACGGCGTAGTGTGTTACTAATGGTTTTCTTTGAGACTGTGGTCCCAGCTCTCTTCAGGTCATTGACCAGGTCCTGCCGTGTAGTTCTGGGCTGATCCCTCACATTCCTCATGATCATTGATGCCCCACGAGGTGAGATCTTGCATGGAGCCCCAGACCGAGGGTGATTGACCGTCATCTTGAACTTCTTCCATTTTCTAATAATTGTGCCAACAGTTGTTGCCTTCTCACCAAGCTGCTTGCCTATTGTCCTGTAGCCCATCCCAGCCTTGTACAGGTCTACAATTTATCCCTGATGTCCTTACACAGCTCTCTGGTCTTGGCCATTGTGGAGAGGTTGGAGTCTGTTTGATTGAGTGTGTGGACAGGTGTCTTTTATACAGGTAACGAGTTCAAACAGGTGCAGTTAATACAGGTAATGAGTGGAGAACAGGAGGGCTTCTTAAAGAAAAACTAACAGGTCTGTGAGAGCCGGAATTCTTACTGGTTGGTAGGTGATCAAATACTTATGTCATGCAATAAAATGCAAATTAATTACTTAAAAATCATACAATGTGATTTTCTGGATTTTTGTTTTAGATTCCGTCTCTCACAGTTGAAGTGTACCTATGATAAAAATGACAGACCTCTACATGCTTTGTAAGTAGGAAAACCTGCAAAATCGGCAGTGTATCAAATACTTGTTCTCCCCACTGTACATATGCTATCTGGAGGTCGCCGGGGGACCCCAAAGCTTGTGGGCTCCCCGCCTTGCGGGGGCTGTGGGGAGGTGTGCTACGCCAGTGTGATAGGTTTGTAAATCTTTGTTTAGTGAAATTCTACCAGATCAGACAGATAGTTATGCCACTGCAATCTGTAATTAGTGAAACAGTAAAGGATTATGTGCTCAATATGGTTTAGGCAACCACATTTATCTTTCTCAGAAAAAAAGTAGGTTGTGGCTAGGATGTTTACTCAGAAGCCTACAACATAGAGACCATATTTCACACAGTACAGTGGGGTTAGAAGGATCATACAGTGTCACCATACCGTATCATTGCTCTCAAACAATGTTTATCCTCATATACCGTCAACATACACCCTTTATAGTAGACTATACATATTTTCCCAACCCCTGACGGGTGAGAGGAGCAGGAGGTAGTATTGGCTGACAACCCTGGTTGCTGTGGATGCCAAAATAGTCACCACGGTGACCACAGCCTGTTTCGGAGGCCCCAGATGAGGGAATGTGGCTGGCAGTCCCAGTCGTCTTCTGTCCCTCTGCTCTATCTGTCACACACTCCCTAAACACTGAAGAGAGAGTTACAGATGTAGGATCTTAATTTGATCAACCTTTTGCAGGACAATGCAGGAAATGTGAAAATTGTAGTGTATTTTAGGTTTTAAAAGGCTTCTGAAGTTTGTCATTTCCATTTCAGACTTTATTTTCCCTTATGAAAAATGTATCAACCCCTACAAAAATGTCCATTAAGTATAATCCGCATAGACTAATAATTAACATTTCCTGTTGCTGAAGGATTATTTTCCTGCTGTAGCAGACTGGCTCAAATTAAGATCCTACATCTGTACCAAACCATGACTATAGCCCTTATCTTCCACATACAGTACACCCCTGAAACATGGCCAGGGCCGGATTAAGAAATCCTAGGCCCCGGGGCTTTGTTTTTTTTTATAAGAAAACTTTTTTATATTGGTTCTACAGACAGATTAGTCTTCTCTTTTCAGCGGTAGGCATTTGCTTTCCAAACTAAGTTTATCCTGCGATTCTATTTTTTAATGGCAAAAGGCAAACAGACAGCCGCAACCAACCATAGAAATATAATCCATAGATGGCAGTTCCCAAACAAGTCAGGACTGGCTAGTGTATCCATGAGTTTGACACTATAATTTCCAGGGTGAGAGGTTCTGAAGCCCTTCTATGGATTATACACTACCGGTCAAAAGTTTTAGAACACCTACTCATTCAAGGCTTTTTCTTTATTTTTTCTATTTTCTACATGGTAGAACTATGAAATAACACATATGGAATCATGTAGTAACCAAAGAAGTGTTAAACAAATATATTTTATGATGACTATTTTGGCACTGTCATTTCTCTTTGCTTATTTGAGCTGTTCCTGCCATAATATGGACTTATATGGATCTTCTGTATACCCCCCTACCTTGTCACAGGATAACTGATTGACTCAAACACTTTAAGAAGGAAAGAAATTCCACAAATTAACTTTTAAGACGGCACACCTGTTAATTGAAATGCATTCCAGGTGACTACCTCATGAAGTTGGTTGAGAGAATGCCAAGCGTGTGCAAAGCTGTCATCAAGGCAAAGGGTGGCTACTTGAAGAATCTCAAATATAAAATATATTTTGATTTGTTTAACACTTGTTTGGTTACTACATGATTCCATATGTGTTACTTCATAGTTTTGATGTCTTCACTATTATTCGACAATGTAGAAAATAGTCAAACTAAAGGAAAACCCTTGAATGAGTAGGTGTTCTAAAACGTTTGACCGGTAGTGTATGTCTACGGCGACAACGCAACAAGCTGTATATTTGGTGTCCAAGCTGCCCAAATTGTGGCCTTCCCGACAGTAGGCAACCTGTAACTGACAAAATAAAGGAAACACTTTAGTAAATGAGGGATACAACGTTTATGTTATGGTGTGGGGTATATTTTCCTGGCATGATTTAGGTCCACTTGTAGAATCTATGCCAAGGCGCATTGAAGCTGTTCTGGCAGCTCGTGGTGGCCCAACACCATTTTAAGACACTTTATGTTGGTATTTCCTTTATTTTGGTTATTACCTGTATGCGCTTGTGATAAAATATAATCCACAGGTATTTTTTTTATTACTATTGGTCCTCTGTGTCAAAATATGCTCTCTGGTGTATTTTGAACATTGAGAGTGGGCGCCTGTGGTTGGATAAAAAACAATAAAATAATAAAAACAGTAACGGAATAGTTATTTTTTTATTATTTTTTTGCCTCTTGCGCCCACTATGGGCTTGGGCCAGCCCCTGACTCACACAATTGACCAGTCACATTTATTTATTATGTAGTTAATTTTTTTATTTTTTATTAACCAAGACAGGGCCCCCCAGTTACCCACGTGGGCCCCCTACCTCCTCTCTTCCCCCATCTGAGGATTAGCAGAGCAGCAGCTGACCGCAGCCGGCTGTCTACTGTACACTCATTGAGAGCGGTCTCCTGAATCCTCCTGTGGTTGGCGGTTGCAGTATATATATATATACAGTGGGGAGAACAAGTATTTGATACACTGACAATTTTGCAGGTTTTCCTACTTACAAAGCATGTAGAGGTCTGTAATTTTTATCATAGGTACACTTCAACTGTGAGAGAAGGAATCTAAAACAAAAATCCAGAAAATCACATTGTATGATTTTTAAGTAATTAATTTGCATTTTATTGCATGACATAAGTATTTGATACATCAGAAAAGCAGAACTGAATATTTGGTACAGAAACCTTAGTTTGCAATTACAGAGATCATACGTTTCCTGTAGTTCTTGACCAGGTTTGCACACACTGCAGCAGGGATTTTGGCCCACTCCTCCATACAGACCTTCTCCAGATCCTTCAGGTTTCGGGGCTGTCGCTGGGCAATACGGACTTTCGGCTCCCTCCAAAGATTTTCTATTGGGTTCAGGTCTGGAGACTGGCTAGGCCACTCCAGGACCTTGAGATGCTTCTTACGGAGCCACTCCTTAGTTGCCCTGGCTGTGTGTTTCGGGTCGTTGTCATGCTGGAAGACCCAGCCACGACCCATCTTCAATGCTCTTACTGAGGGAAGGAGGTTGTTGGTCAAGATCTCGCGATACATGGCCCCATCCATCCTCCCCTCAATACGGTGCAGTCGTCCTGTCCCCTTTGCAGAAAAGCATCCCCAAAGAATGATGTTTCCACCTCCATGCTTCACGGTTGGGATGGTGTTCTTGGGGTTGTACTCATCCTTCTATTCCTCCAAACACGGCGAGTGGAGTTTAGAGCAAAAAGCTCTATTTTTGTCTCATCAGACCACATGACCTTCTCCCATTCCTCCTCTGGATCATCCAGATGGTCATTGGCAAACTTCAGACGGGCCTGGACATGCGCTGGCTTGAGCAGGGGGACCTTGCGTGCGCTGCAGGATTTTAATCCATGACGGCGTAGTGTGTTACTAATGGTTTTCTTTGAGACTGTGGTCCCAGCTCTCTTCAGGTCATTGACCAGGTCCTGCCGTGTAGTTCTGGGCTGATCCATCACATTCCTCATGATCATTGATGCCCCACGAGGTGAGATCTTGCATGGAGCCCCAGACCGAGGGTGATTAACCGTCATCTTGAACTTCTTCCATTTTCTAATAATTGTGCCAACAGTTGTTGCCTTCTCACCAAGCTGCTTGCCTATTGTCCTGTAGCCCATCCCAGCCTTGTACAGGTCTACAATTTATCCCTGATGTCCTTACACAGCTCTCTGGTCTTGGCCATTGTGGAGAGGTTGGAGTCTGTTTGATTGAGTGTGTGAACAGGTGTCTTTTATACAGGTAACGAGTTCAAACAGGTGCAGTTAATACAGGTAATGAGTGGAGAACAGGAGGGCTTCTTAAAGAAAAACTAACAGGTCTGTGAGAGCCGGAATTCTTACTGGTTGGTAGGTGATCAAATACTTATGTCATGCAATAAAATGCAAATTAATTACTTAAAAATCATACAATGTGATTTTCTGGATTTTTGTTTTAGATTCCGTCTCTCACAGTTGAAGTGTACCTATGATAAAAATGACAGACCTCTACATGCTTTGTAAGTAGGAAAACCTGCAAAATCGGCAGTGTATCAAATACTTGTTCTCCCCACTGTATACACACACACACTGTGTAAACTGTATAATATATGCTGAGTGTACAAAACATTAAGAACTCTGTCCATGACGTAGACTGACCAGGTGAATCCAGGTGAAAGCTATGATCCCTTATATATGTAACTTGTTAAATCCACTTCAATCAGTGTAGATGAAGGGGAGGAGACAGGTTAAAGAAGGATTTTTAAGCCTTGAGAAAATTGAGACATTGATTCGTGTATGTGTGTCTTTCATAGGGTGAATGGGCAAGACAAAATATTTAAGTGCCTTTGAACGGGGTATGATAGTAAGTGCCAGGCGACCTGGTTTGAGTGTGTCAAGAACAGCAACGCTGCTTTGTTTTTCAACTCAACAGTTTCCCGTGTGTATCAAGAATGGTCCACCACCCAAAGGACATCCAGGCTACTTGACAACTGTAGGAAGCACTGGAGTCAACATGGGCCAGCATCCCCGTGGAACGCTTTCAAAACCTTGTAGAGTCCATGCTCAGTGTATACTGTTATTACTGATTTAATGTTTTGTACATTGAGTGTATACTGTTTATACTGATTTAATGTTTTGTACATTGAGTGTATACTGTTTATACTGCTTTAATGTTTTGTACATTGAGTGTATACTGTTTATACTGTTTTAATGTTTTGTACATTGAATGTACAAAACATTAAGGTCAAACTGATAGCGTTTTAACTACTTTACAGATATAAATCAAACAGACAATCATAATATCAGTCAAAAATATCAAATTCCCAGTTTATGCTACAAAACTAACTTTAAAGGAGGTTTTAAAAATAGGTTATATTTGACTTAACATTCCAGGCATTGTTGGCAGAATAGATGGATGCAGTTCAATGCATGATTCATATAATTCACCAATGTATTTCTTGGTAGTGTTGATGACTCGTTACTAGAGAAGGGAGACCAAGTCAAGACGCTGGACAGGGTAGATTGGTATATAGTAAAGGCAGTTTATTCAGAGGTAAAGATATCTTGCAAAGCGTGCACGGACTCGTTCATTTAGCTCAGAAGGAACTAGCAGAAGAGAGCCCCGAAACATGGTGTGCAGTGCATTTTATACAGTGAATGACGTAGGTAGATTCTGGTAGTTCGTGCTCCTGACTGGTCGTTGTAAGTGGAGGCCCGTCCCCTCCAGGCTGGTGTCAATGTCCCATTGGTTCTTGGCACTGTTCTTTGTTCTTGGAAACCCAGCCTGAAACAAGGGTGTGTGTGTGCATGTGCGTGCCCGTGCAGTGGCACGCCCGCCTGCGTGCCCCTGCAGCCACAAGACGCCGCCGCCGAAACCAGCAGCTGGCGCCCGAGGTCAGAGCGCCCCCCGCCTTGTCAGTGCTCATGAAAGGTCTGAGTCAGCCATCCGCCCCTGCGTGTGGGTGTGAGGCCAGCATCTGCCAAAGGCAGAACGTGCTCAACTGTGAGGTGCAGCAAAGTGTCACAACAAAGTCTGCTCCATTCGGTATGCACTGTTTCAGTTTAAATGACTAAATATTTCTGACAAAAACGGACGACTGCAACTGAGGCTAAGAATGTCAATACAATCAAACTAGCAAGGGAAATGATCACAAGTCAGTTATAACGTGGCTAATAGGCTAGCACATCTATTTATGTAGATAGCTAAAAACACAGAGCCTAACGTTAGCTAGATAGCGAGTTGCTAGGAGGATGTCATGTCATTGGAGGAGTTAGTGACTGACTGACTTTTCCCTCATATTGTTTTTCGGTGGCTACACAGCCAGAGATGCAGGTGTCATTTGGTTAGCTAGCAAGAAATGTGAATCGCTTTGCTAGCTAGCTAGCTATGCTGAACTTGAACGACTGTTATCCAGTTAGCATATCTCTTGCGTTCGCAAATTCACTCTGGCTATCTACTATGATTTCAGAGCACCCTCGTCTGAATGTGCCAGAGCGCAGAATAACTGATGAAATTACGAACACGCAACACCCGCTGAATATGACAGGTGTCAGTAAACGTCAGCAAAAAAAGTATGTTAGTCACGAACGCGCTAGATAGCATGTAAACAGCCTAACCAGCTCTGCTAGGGCGAGTAAAATGGTCAGAGTGAGGTGTGTTCTTATCTGTGTCTGGAGGTAGCTAGCTAGCAAGCGATCCAACTTTAGCCAGTTAGCTTGGGTGCTTGGTTGGGACAAGCATGCATTGGCAGGCAAGCTGCAGAAGGATGAGCAGGCTACTTACGGCCAAGTAGCTGAAAAAGTTTGAGAGGGTTTATCTAATGTTCCTTCGTTAGATTTTAGCTCAGCTTACTCTGGCTAGCTTTAGATGGTGATCTTGTTGATGTATAGGGAAATACAGCCTACCTTTTCATGGTTGTGTGATCAATAGGACTGTAAAGTTCCCAAATGTAAGAAGACTCCCGAGGTATTTACATATTTGCAGAAATCCATTCAGGTGTATTTTTTGGCTTTTGCCAAATGCATTCTAATGATCTAAAGACGCGCTGGTGCTACTGCTTGTAAACACACACAGTCCAATTCAAATGAATGATGGCAGGCTCGTGTGGCAAATGGCTTGTTTGCATAAAGGCCTATTGTAACTCTGATTGGCTAAGGTCTGCGTAGACTCTGGTCCTGGATGAGACATATTTTTTTTGTTCGATTTTATTTACTGCAGTGTCTGTTAATTGTCGAAACGCACTGCCACTTTCCCACTGTATATTGCTATAGAATTTTCACAAATGCCTTAGTATATGTAATTCTCAACCATTTTAAGAATTTTTGAAAACTTGAAAATGACCATATCAAAGTGCTCGCTTGTCAGAAATTGTCAAAAAAAATTGTCATATTCTTCCTGTGGGTGTATATGATCAGATTTGAATAAGATTTCATGTTGCTAAAATGCTGTCAATTCCACTTTAAGGAAACTTTCTAGTATTGAGTTGCACCCCCCTTCCTTTGCCCTCAGAACAGCCTCAATTTGTCGGGGCATGGACTCTACAAGGTGTCGAAAGCGTTCCACAGGCAGGCTGGCCCGTGTTGACTCCAAATGCTTCCCACAGTTGTGTCAAGTTGTTTGGATGTCCTTTGGGTGGTAGACCATTCTTGATAAATACGGGAAACTGTTGAGCGTGAAAAATCCTGCAGTGTTGCAGTTCTTGACACAAACCTGTGTGCCTCGCACCTACTACCATACCCCGTTCAAAGGCATTTAAATATTTTGTCTTGGCCCTTCCCCCTCTGAATGGCACAATCCATGTCTCAATTGTCTCAAGGCTTAAAAATACTTCTTTAACTGTCACGTCCTGACCATAGAAAGCCTGTATTTTCTATTATATTAATTTTCACAAAGTCTGCTGCCTCAGTTTGTATGATGGCAATTTGCATATACTCCAGAATGTTATGAAGAGTGATCAGATGAATTGCAATTAATTGCAAAGTCCCTCTTTGCCATGCAAATGAACTGAATCCCCCAAAAACATTTCCACTGCATTTCAGCCCTGCCACAAAAGGACCAGTTGACGTCATCTCAGTGATTCTCTCATTAACACAGGTGTGACTGTTGACGAGTATAAGGCTGGAGATCACTCTGCCATGCTGATTGAGTTCGAATAACAGACTGGAAGCTTCAAAAGGAGGGTGGTGCTTGGAATCATTGTTCTTCCTCTGTCATCCATGGTTACCTGCAAGGAAACACGTGCCGTCATCATTGCTTTGCACAAAAAGGGCTTCACAGGCAAGGATATTGCTGCCAGTAAGATTGCACCTAAATCAACCATTTATCGGATAATCAAGAACTTCAAGGAGAGTGGTTCAATTGTTGTGAAGAAGGCTTCAGGGCGCCCAAGAAAGTCCAGCAAGCGCCAGGACCGTCTCGTTTGGGCGTGTTTCAGTCCCATGTTGTAGTTGTGTTTTGGACTGCTCATTAAACTATTTTGCCACTGGGAATTCCTCGCTCTCCTGCTCCTGATTCCTGCACCTCCCTCCGTTAGGAGGCACGTAACAAGATGTTAGTTACATACTGTATGAAAAGCTCATAATTATGGTCAAGTAGTGGTCAGTTTTTGGGCGTATCAAATCAGATGGAATGGAAAGACTCTTAATGTTTCTCTGTATGAATTGAAAGCTCATTTCAGCTGAAGATGACAGGCCAGGTGGCCGACAGAGACTTGTCCCCCCATCGTCTCTCAGTGAAGACCACTGTGGAGGAGGAGCCAGAGAGGGAGAGAGCTGAGAGTACTCTCAGCAGGTGGGTTACACAGAGGCATGCATAGGGTTCTAGTTCTAGAATTATATTTCTTTGCTGCATGCATCCTTTATGCTTATATACAACTCTTCCTGTTTTACACAATGTACCACCATGTACAATATTTGACCCTGCCTCCCTTTTTCAACTGCTAATCAGAGTCTCAAATGGTCATTGTTTGTGCATCCAAATGTATACCTACCCCTGCTCAAGAGTGCATCTTTTCTGCGTCTGCCTCTGTCTTCTCTTCTCCTAGAGTGCCATCAGAATGTGATCATGATAATGATGACACATCCTCAGAGCTGGCACGGGTGGCTGCTCTCGATGGTCGAAACAACTCAAGGAACTCTTTTCAAGGACGGGGAGCTCTGTCTAGGTAAATTCTGGTACCTCAGCAATGGTAGTTTCCAAAGCTCACAACTGATAGATAGTGTGATGTTGAAATTGCCTCACCCATATGCTAATCTGTCCCAATTTACTCTGCTTAATACAGTTATTTTATACAAACTCTGCTACTCTTTACCGGTATCTCTAAATAGCTCTGTCTCTCTCCCTTCCCTCTCTCTCGCTCTCTTTCTCTCTCTCTCTCTTTCTCTCTCTCTCTCAGATTAGTGAATTTGGTGGTGATTCTGAGGGAGTGGGCACACAGGAGCCTTGTAGAGGAGGAGGAGCGGCCAGACTCTTTCTTGGAACGCTTCCGTGGCCCTGAGCTCAGGACTGCCCCTAGTCGCATCAGCAATACGCAGCCTGATGCCAATGGCAACAATACCAAAGGGAGATTTAGGTATGTCTGTCTCTGTGATGATTCTCTAAATACGCTATAAACTGTTCTGAATTACAATGTAACATGTATCTACTTCAGTTTAATAAAAATCCAACATGTGGATGTATTTTTTTTTTATTACTACCTTTACTACCTTAAATGGACCCCATTTGATACAGTCTACAGCCTCATCATAATAATGTAGTCATTATTAAAGCTGATATATGTTCAGTGGTTAGTCTTTCAGACACATGGCCCTTGAAGATCAGATCCACCCATGTCTACCTGCAGAAACAAAAAAGGCTGTGTAACCTTATTTGACATGAACCATTCTCTTTTATTTCTCAGGAAAAAATGGGGTGTGTTCGTTGTGTCCCCATCAGACGACATGTACTACCGTTGGCTGTTTGTTATTGCTATAGCTGTGCTCTACAACTGGATCCTCATTGTGGCTAGGTAGTTGAGAACACAGGCATTTTCTGTTTGGTCCTACAGTCCACACATAGCACAACACCAGAGGGGATGTTAATTCATCAGTAAAATGAAACAATATAATGTTGGACTGATAGATGGAAGTTTGATGCTGGAGTTAAGTATTCTCTTTTTCTCTTCTTTGTGTAGGGCATGCTTTGACAAACTGCAGACAAGCAATTACATCTGCTGGTTGGTGCTGGACTACCTTTCAGACGCTTTGTACATCTTGGACACATGTGTCCGACTCCGCACAGGTACATCACCATCATATACACCCTTAAACCAGGTCCTAGCTTGAGACTAAACACACTTTTGTTACATTATGTATAGCTGTATTTATTATTTACTGATCCAAACAAAGAGATGTGAGAGATGATTGATAACCTGGGTAGATATTTTCGTGCTAATGGCAACACCTTCTTTATACCACAGGGTTTCTGGAGCAGGGTCTGCTGGTGAAGGACCTCTCCAAGCTGAGAGACAGCTACGTCCGCACATTTCAGTTCAAGCTGGATGTCGTGTCCATCCTACCCACTGATCTGGCCTACATATCCACAGGAATCCACACCCCAGAGCTCAGATTCAATCGCCTGCTGCGCTTCCCACGCATGTTTGAGTTCTTTGACCGCACTGAGACACGCACAAACTACCCCAACATCTTCCGCATCTGCAACTTGGTGCTCTACATCTTGGTCATCATCCACTGGAACGCCTGCATCTACTTTGCTATTTCCAAATCTCTAGGGTTTGGCTCTGATACCTGGGTGTACCCCAACATCTCCAACCCTGAGTATGGCTCCCTAACCCGGGGCTATGTCTACTGCCTGTACTGGTCCACCCTCACCCTCACCACTATTGGAGAGATGCCTGCACCTGTACGGGATGAGGAGTATCTTTTTGTGGTCTTTGACTTCCTAGTTGGGGTGCTGATCTTTGCCACGATTGTGGGTAATGTTGGCTCCATGATTTCCAACATGAATGCCACACGTGCAGAGTTTCAGGCCCGTATTGATGCCATCAAACACTACATGCACTTCCGCCGGGTCAGCAAGGAGCTGGAAGCACGCGTCATTAAGTGGTTTGACTACCTCTGGACTAATAAGAAAGCAGTGGATGAGCAGGAGGTATTGAAGAACTTGCCTAACAAATTGCGGGCTGAGATCGCCATCAATGTGCACCTGGAGACCCTGAAGAAAGTGCGTATCTTTCAGGACTGTGAGGCTGGACTGTTGGTGGAGCTGGTGCTGAAACTCCGGCCACAGGTCTATAGCCCAGGGGACTACATCTGCCGCAAAGGGGACATAGGGAAGGAGATGTACATCATCAAAGAGGGGAAGCTGGCAGTGGTGGCAAATGACGGGGTCACACAGTACGCCCTCCTCACCGCCGGCAGCTGCTTTGGGGAGATAAGTATCCTCAACATCCAGGGCAGCAAAATGGGAAACCGCAGGACGGCCAATATCCGCAGCATCGGCTATTCTGACCTCTTCTGCCTCTCTAAGGACGACCTGATGGAAGCAGTGACCGAGTACCCGGATGCTAAGAAGGTGCTGGAGGAGAGGGGGAAGGAGATCCTTATGAAGGAGGGCCTCCTGGATGAGAATGCAGAGGCTGGCAGACTGGGTGGAGAGGACACTGAGGAGAAGGTGGAGAGGCTGGAGTCCTCTCTGGACACCCTGCAGACGCGCTTCGCCCGCCTGCTCAGCGAGTACACGGCCACACAGCAGCGGCTGAAGCGGCGCATCACCAACCTGGAGCGCCAGCTGTGCCACACGGGCTGCGGGATCCTCTCAGACGCAGACCTTTCTGACGAAGACTCAGCATCTGAGGCTGAGGCAGACACTCTGGCCGCTGCCAATACCGTTGAGCAGGGTGACCATGGAAATGATGAGCCGACTGAATCCACTGTTCAAACTTGAAAGCTGCCTGAGACCATGGCTCTAGGCCTAGCACTTTCTAAGCACTTTCAAACTCACAAGGGTATACACAAATGTACAATAAATGTCCTTCCTAATAAGAAAATCATTTTCATATTAACTTTATGACTGTTGCATTAAGAGTACAGTGCCCTCAGAAAGTATTCACACCCCTTGACTTGTTCCATATTTTGTTTTGTTACAGCCTGAATATTACATTTAGATTTTGTGTCACTGGCCTACACACAATACCCCATAATGACCAACTGGAATAGTTTTTTTTGCAATTTTTACAAATCAATTAAAAATGAAAAGCTGAAATGTCTTGAGTCAGTAAGTATTCAACCCCTTTGTTATGGCAAGCCTAAATAGGTTCAGGAGTAAAAATGTGCATGGACTCACTATGAATGTTCCTGAGTCGTCTAGTTATAGTTCTGATTTAAATTGGCTTGAAAATCTATGGCAAGACGGATGTCTTGCAATAATAAACAACCAACTTCACAAAGCTTGAAGAATTTTTAAAGAATAATGTGCAAATATTGTAAAATTCAGGTGTGCAAACCTCTTCGAGACTTACCCAGAAAGACTCACAGCTGTAATTGCAGCCAAAGGTGTGAATACTTACGTAAATGAGATATTTATGTATTTCATTTTCAATAAATTTGCAAAATATTCTAAAAACATGTTTTCACTTTGTCATTATGTGGTATTGTGTGGTATTATGTGTGGTATTATGTGGTATTGTGTAGATCATTGAGAGAAAAAATCTATTTAATCCATTTTGAATTCAGGCTGTAACACAACAAAATGTGGAATAAGTCAAGGGGTGTGAACACTTTCTGAAGGCTCTGTATGTAACAAACATAACTGTGAATATCAAGTATTTTCTTTGAGTTCAATGCCAAGATAAGATGTAGAGTTCTTTAAGCAGAATAATAATAAGAATAATATAGGGTAGAGCAATGAGTTGCAGGCGTATACACACAAGTCACATGCAGTCATTTTCCACATCCTTAACCCCGAAGGTAGGTTACATGAGAACAGATAAGCAGCACAGAGGGTAAGACTCAGATCCTGGAGAGTGCCCTCAACCAACCTCATATAACTCTTACCTAATGATGAAGTGGGCCAACAACAGAGCAATCAGCAGCCCCTAGAACAGTATCTGTTGGATTTCATGGTCTTGGAGATTTGTTGTATACCCTGAAAACATTTGGTATTTTGACACAATTTGATTACCATACTGTGGCCTGTAATGTGTTTAGTAATCATGAAAATATTGTCTTTACAGCTAATAGTTGTATGACCAACCAAGTCTTTGAACACAGTTAACTAATTCATGGCATATGTGTTCTAATGTGAATTAAAATGTTTGCAGCCCAACAGGGCTTACTCTAAGGTTACTCATAACCCACTGGACACAATCTGGTTGAATCAACGTTGTTTCAACATAATTTGTCAACGTATTGTGCCGTTGAATCTATGTTTGAAACATCTGGATTTGCAAAAAGTCATCAACCAGTACTGTTTTCATATCAATTCAACCAGCATTGCAAACATCGAAATTATGGTAAAACTTAAACTTAAATACAATGACTTAACCTGACTAACAGGTTGTTACATCAATCTAATTTCAACATAATCATCAAAACTATCTATACGTTGAAATTGTGTTGAATATTCCTTGCAGAATGGTTAAAAATCTCACGTAGAATCTACATGGAAATTGCAACTAAATTAATTTAATGTGGTGTTGTAAATACGTTTGAACATGCAACACCAGATCCAGGTCACATTTTCATCATATTTTAGATGTTGACATTTTTGCATATTCTTACTATTTAATCAATGTCTGTTTTTCATCCTATATTCAATTGGGTGGTTGAAATTATGTTGAATTTCATATTTGATTAAAACATTTTTTTTTACCTTGTTTCAAGTTGATAATAAAATGGTATGTTTGATTCAACGTCATTGTTTCAATGTCATGCCATCAACCTAAATAAAGAGATATCTATATTTAAATAAAATCTGAAGCCACAGTCCAACAATTCCTGCCTAAACAGTGACTCCTACTGGTGTATGAGGGGTAATGTAATACACTGAGAGTGAGTATTGGTCAGAAGTCAGTGATATAGGGAAACTGGTTGACAATTACATTGGTAGAAGTTTTTATGCTTTTTTGGGGGGGGATCGAAGGACGCAGAGTGGGCACACAGGAGCAGTCGTTTACGTTCATGAATTTGATGTGCAGATATGTAGAAGACTAACAAATGAACTGTCAGTATACTCAGTTGAACTGTTGGCGATAATAGTTGCCCTCCAGTGACTGGAGGACGTACAACCTGTTAGAATTATAGTATGCTCAGATTCTCTGTCTGTATTAAATATTTTATCATCTGGTAAATATAATAGCAGTGACCTACTATTGGAGGTATTAATGTTATTATGGAGAATTGATAGACTGGGTGTAGTAGTGAGATTCTGCTGGATCAAAATCACATGCGCTGAATACAACAGGTGTAGACCTTACAGTGAAATGCTTACTTACAAGCCCTTAACCAACAATGCAGTTTTAAGAAAAATACCTAAAAAAAGAAAATAAATAAAAGTAACAAATAAAGAACAGCAGTAAAATAACAATAGCGTGGCTATATACAGGAGGTAATTGAGGTAATATGTACATGTAGGTAGAGCTATTAAAGTGACTATGCATGGATAGTAAAAGAGAGTAGCAGCAGCGTAAAAGAGGGGGGGAATGCAAATAGTCTGGGTAGCCATTTGATTAGATGTTCAGGAGTCTTATGGCTTGGGGGTAGAAGCTGCTGAGAAGCCTTTTGAACCTAGACTTGGCGCTCCGGTACCGCTTGCCGTGCGGTAGCAGAGACAACAGTCTATGACTAGGGTGGTTGGAGTCTTTGACACTTTCTAGGGCCTTCCTCTGACACCGCCTGGTAAAGAGGTCCTGGATGGCAGAAAGCTTGGCCCCAGTGATGTACTAGTCAGTACGCACTACCCTCTGTAGTGCCTTGCGGTCGGAGGCTGAGCAGTTGCCAAACCAGGCAGTGATGGGCTGGTCATGGCTCACATCAACACCATTATCCCAGATAATGGACGGGTTGCAGTCCAAACACTTAAGACACACCCTATCCCCTCAGCCCTCAAATTAAGAGGACACTTCTGATGACGTTCATGACCCCTCCTGTCTCAGCCTCCAGTATTTATGCTGCATTAGTTTATGTGTCGGGGGGCTAGGGTCAGTTTGTTATATCTGGAGTACTTCTCCTGTCTTATCCTGTGTTCTGTGTGAATTTAAGTATGCTCTCTCTAATTCTCTCTTTCTCTCTTTCTTTCTCTCTCTCGGAGGACCTGAGCCCTAGTACCATGCCTCAGGACTACCTGGCATGATGACTCCTTGCTGTCCCCAGTCCACCTGGCCGTGCTGTTGCTCCAGTTTCAACTGTTCTGCCTGCGGCTATGGAACCCTGACCTGTTCACCGGACGTGCTACCTGTCCCAGACCTGCTGTTTTCAACTCTCTAGAGACCGCAGGAGTGGTAGAGATACTCTTAATGATCGGCTATGAAAAGCCAACTGACATTTACTCCTGAGGTGCTGACTTGCTGCACCCTCGACAACTACTGTGATTATTATTATTTGACCATGCTGGTCATTTATGAACATTTGAACATCTTGGCCATGTTCTGTTATAATCTCCACCCGGCACAGCCAGAAGAGGACTGGCCACCCCTCATAGCCTGGTTCCTCTCTAGGTTTCTTTCTAGGTTTTGGCCTTTCTAGGGAGTTTTTCCTAGCCACCGTGCTTCTACACCTGCATTGCTTGCTGTTTGGGGTTTTAGGCTGGGTTTCTGTACATCACTTTGAGATATCAGCTGATGTAAGGGCTATATAAATACATTTGATTTGATTTAATTTGTGCTGTCATGTGCATTAGTAGCACAATTTCTAACCTATTTGCATTCGTTTTTACTTAAGACTTGTATGTTGGCTTCTACATTGATTGTCAGGGTTGTGTGCGGAGAATTATCGGAGTCAAGCGCAGGACACAGGTGTTGAGCGAAACCACAGTGTTTACTCACGATTAATGGCAAAAATTCCACAAATGGAAATAATCACAAACACAATGTATAAACCACAACCACTAACGCACAAACAATCACGGACAAAAAAGAAATGAAAGCCAGAGGGTTAAATAGGGAACATGATAGGGGAATTGGAACCAGGTGTGATTAATACAGACAAAACAAAACGAAACTGAAAAATGGATCGATGGTGACTAGAAAGCCGGTGACGTCGACCGCCGAACACCACCCGAACAAGGAGAAGGACCGACTTCGGCGGAAGTCGTGACATTGATGTTGTTTTTAAGTTTTCTCAGACTTTTCTCTGACTTTTCTCTTCAGTGTGGATGGTGTATAGCATACATTTTCAACAACAAAGACAGCACTTCCAGTTTGTGTTCATTACTCTGTTGAACTCGTCTTCATTCCTAGTTAGAGCACATGGAACCACTGTTGGCATGCAAAACATTCAATCTAAAACAAAACAAAGCGTAATACGTTATAAATAATATAAAATATCATTGCAGTACGATAAATGACAAATTAGCCATCCATTGTGTGTCACGTTCTGACCTTAGTTCCTTTGTTATGTCTTTATTTTAGTTTGGTCAGGGCGTGAGTTGGGGTGGGCATTCTATGTTGTTTTTTCTATGTTTTGTTCTATTGTTCTATTTCTATATGTTTGGCCTAGTATGGTTCTCAATCAGAGGCAGGTGTCAGTCGTTGTCTCTGATTGGGAGCCATATTTAGGTAGCCTGTTTTTCATTGTGTTTTGTGGGTGATTATATTTTCTGTTCTGTGTTTTTGGTTCACCGTTCAGGATTGTTCGTTTGTCGTTTTCTTGTTTTTGTTCAGTATTCATTATTTCGTATTAAATCAATATGGACACTTACCATGCTGCGCATTGGTCCTCCTCTTCTTCCAACCACGACAAGCGTTACATTGTGTTATATCATAAATTGTCTTACATGCCGTCACTGTCAAAATATTATAAACATGTTAAATAAAGTTACTAACCCAGTCAGTCTTTGGGCCACATCCAGGTTCTTTATCAGTGGCACACATGAAGCAGTTGTTGGCTTTGTTGAACTCTGAAATCATAGGCATGAACTGAACATATGGCTGTCCGACACAACTACATAAAAATAAACGTACATTTACTTTGAATTAAATGTCATTACATACCAGACATTTTTTGTATATCCTCAGCCATTTCTTTTCGCAGTTGCTCCATGTGTTTTTGAATGTTCCATGTCAATTTGGGAGGGGATGTTGGGGAAGTTCTGTGCAACCTCTTTGGTCATCTACACCAAAAAAATAAAGCTTTTGACCTAATTGTCACATAACAGCTAACCATTCATTATTGAAAGTGTAACTATCAAACCTGCATTACAAAGACCCCGCAGCTGAAGGTGTCCTGCTGCATGGTGTGAGTTATTTCCCCTCCTTTCCACTTTCCACTTCATGTCCACCCAGTCGTCTTTTCCATGGCAGGATCTTCTCATTTTGAAGTATTCTCGTTTTTATGTAAACATAATGGAATTCTGATTAGTTATAGGCAAATGAATACACAAGCCAAATTTGTATGCTGTTTTCCTTATCACTGTAATCTAGTAGTAGAGGTAATTTCCTTTATGCTCCATTCTACACACAGCCTAAATTATAGGCACTGAACCATTTACAGGACAATAATAAAAGTAGCATATAGGATCCAACCCTATCACAGAGAATAAATGTAGAGCGTTTGTAGACTAAGAAAAAAATATTAAGTGACAGTTTCATCAGTACGTGCATAAAGAAGGTCATATCACCAAGATCACAGATGACAGTGCCCACCAAATCTATGACAATAGAGAATGAATTGTAAGCACCAAAGTGTGTTTGTCAAAATAATCTGAAAATGTCAGTTGTTGAACATAATTCTTCAATTTGCAAAAGCAATTTATGATATATGCAGTTGAGGAATATTCCATGTACCAGCAATACATGTAGAACAGACATAAGACATTCCCACATAGTATTTCTTTTATGTTACTTTTATTCAAGCAGGTAAGCCAGTTGAAAACAAGTTCTCATTTACAACTGCGACCTGGCCAAGATAAAGCAAAGCAGTGTGACACAAACACAGAGTTACACAAGGAATAAACAAACGTACAGTCAATAACACAACACAAAAGTCTATATACAGTGTGTGCAAATGAAGAAATATTAGGGAGGTAAGGCAATAAATAGGCCGTAGTGGCGAAATAATTACAATTTCGCAAATAAACACTGGAGTGATAGATGTGCAGACGATGAATGTGCAAGTAGAGATACTGGGGTGCAAAGGAGCAAAACAATAAATATAAATAAAATAACAATATGGAGATGAGGTAGTTAGATGGGCTATTTACAGATGGGCTATGTACAGGTGCAATGACCTGTAAGCTGATGCTTAAAGATAGTGAGGGAGATATGAGTCTCCAGCTTCAGTGATTTTTGCAATTCGTTCCAGTCATTGGCAGCAGAGAACTCGAAGGAAAGGCGGCCAAATAGGAATTGGCTTTGGGGATGACCAGTGAAATATACCTGCTGTAACCAGTGAGCTGCGATAAGGCGGGGCTTTACCTAGCAAGGACTTATAGATGACCTGGAGCCAGTTGGTTTGGTGACGAATATGAAGCGAGGGCCAGCCAACGAGAGCATACAGGTCGCAGTGGTGAGTAGTATATGTGGCTTTGGTGATGAAACGAATGGCACTGTGATAGACTGCATCCAATTTGTTGAGTAAATCAAATCAAATCAAGTTTATTTTATATAGCCCTTCGTACATCAGCTAATATCTCGAAGTGCTGTACAGAAACCCAGCCTAAAACCCCAAACAGCAAGCAATGCAGGTGTAGAAGCACGGTGGCTAGGAAAAACTCCCTAGAAAGGCCAAAACCTAGGAAGAATCCTAGAGAGGAACCAGGCTATGAGGGGTGGCCAGTTCTCTTCTGGCTGTGCCGGGTGGAGATTATAACAGAACATGGCTAAGATGTTCAAAATGTTCATAAGTGACAAGCATGGTCAAATAATAATCAGGAATAAATGTCAGTTGGCTTTTCATAGTCGATCATTAAGAGTTGAAAGCAGCAGGTCTGGGACAGGTACGGGTTCCATAACCGCAGGCAGAACAGTTGAAACTGGAACAGCAGCAAGGCCAGGTGGACTGGGGACAGCAAGGAGTCATCATGTCCGGTAGTCCTGACGTATGGTCCTAGGGCTCAGGTTCTCCGAGAGAGAGAAAGAAAGAGAGAAGGAGAGAATTAGAGAGAGCATACTTAAATTCACACAGGACACTGGATAAGACAGGAGAAGTACTCCAGATATAACCAACTGACCCTAGCCCCCCGACACATAAACTACTGCAGCATAAATACTGGAGGCTGAGACAGGAGGGGTCAGGAGACACTGTGGCCCCATCCGATGATACCCCCGGACAGGGCCAAACAGGAAGGATATAATCCCACCCACTTTGCCAAAGCACAGCCCCCGCACCAATAGAGGGATATCTTCAACCACCAACTTACAATCCTGAGACAAGGCCGAGTATAGCCCACAAAGATCTCCACCACAGCACAAACCAAGGGGGAGTGTTGGAGGCTATTTTGTAAATGACATCGATGCTGATGCAGTACGCCACAGGATGTTTTTGTGCTGGTCAAGGGCAGTCAGGTCTGGAGTGAACCAAGGGCTATATCTGTTCCTGGTTCTACATTTTTTGAATGGGGCATGCTTATTTAAGATGGTGAGGAAAGCACTTTTAAAGAATAACCAGGCATCCTCTACTGACAGAATGAGGTCAATATCTTTCCAGGATACCCGGGCCAGGTCGATTAGAAAGGCCTACTCGCTGAAGTGTTTTAGCGAGCGTTTGACTGTGATGAGGGGTGGTCGTTTGATCGCGGACCCATTACGGATGCAAGCAATGAGGCAGTGATCGCTGAGATCCTGGTTGAAGACAGCAGAGGTGTATTTAGAGGACAGGTTGGTCAGGATGATATCTATGAGGGTGCCCGAGTTTCCGGATTTGGGGTTGTACCTGGTAGGTTCCTTGATAATTTTGGTGAGATTGAGGGCATCTAGCTTAGATTGTAGGACGGCCGGGGTGTTAAGCATATCCCAGTTTAGGTCACCTAACAGTACAAACTCTGAAGATAAATGGGGGGCAATTAATTCACATATGGTGTCCAGGGCGCAGCTGGGGGCTGAGGGGTGTCTATAACAAGCGACAACAGTACTTATTTCTGGAAAGGTGGATTTTTAAAAGTAGAAGCTCGAACTGTTTGGGCACAGACCTGGATAGCATGACAGAACTCTGCAGTAGATTGTCTGGGGGAAAATGTATACACATACATAGAGGCATTTTTCAGCTATGATTTTACCACTCAGAATCCAGAATGGATATGACAATGTGGCCAGCACAAGACATAATACACCCTTACAACAATCTACTTTTTGATCTTCTTGACTTCTTATCTGGTAAACTGCTACTGTGTGTCAAGAAAAGAGCCCCAATTAGGGGTTAGTGTACTCCAGCAAAAAAGGGCTGGTTTAGATTAAAAACTATTGCCCTGTGTCCCCGTTCATAGGGGCATGAGAGATTTGTCACTGGTAGAATTGAGTTGGCACTTTATTGGCCCAAACACCCACAGACCCACAAGGTTGAGGTTACTCACGGACAGTAATTAGTAGAGGTCGACCGATTAATCGGAATGGCCAATTAATTAGGGCCGATTTCAAGTTCTCATAACAATCGGAAATCGGTATTTTTGGACACCGATTTGGCCGATTTAAAATATATATATTTTTCACCTTTATTTAATCTTTATTTAACTAGGCAAGTCAGTTAAGAACACCTTCTTATTTTCAATGACGGCCTAGGAACGGTGGGTTAACTGCCTCGTTCAGTGGCAGAACGACAGATTTTTACCTTGTCAGCTCGGGGGATTCAATCTTGCAACCTTACAGTTAACTAGTCCAACGCTCTAACCACCTGATTACATTGCACTCCACGGGGAGCCTGCCTGTTACGCGAATGCAGTAGAAGCCAAGGTAAGTTGCTAGCTAGCATTAAACTTATCTTATAAAAAACAATCAATCAATCCATCATAATCACTAGTTAACTACACATGGTTGATGATATTACTAGTTTATCTAGCGTGTCCTGCATTGCATATAATCGATGCGGTGCGTATCGTTGCTCCAATGTGTACCTAACCATAAACATCAATGCCTTTCTTAAAATCAATACACAGAAGTATATATTTTTAAACCTGCATATTTAGCTAAAAGAAATCCAGGTTAGCAGGCAATATTAACCAGGTGAAATTGTGTCACTTGTCTTGCGTTCATTGCACGCAGAGTCAGTGTATATGCAACAGTTTGGGCCGCCTAATTTGCCAGAATTTTACGTAATTATGACATAACATTGAAGGTTGTGCAATGTAACAGGAATATTTAGACTTATGGATGCCACCCGTTAGATAAAATACGGAACAGTTCCGTATTTCACTGAAAGAATAAATGTCTTGTTTTCGAGATGATAGTTTCCGGATTCGACCATATTAATGACCTAAGTCTATGATTTGATAGAGCAGTCTGAATGAGCGGTGGTAGGCAGCAGCATGCTCATAAGCATTCATTCAAACAGCACTTTCCTGCGTTTTGCCAGAGGCTCTTCGTTGTGCTTCAAGCCTATCAACTCCCGAGATTAGGCTGGTGTAACCGATGTGAAATGGCTAGCTAGTTAGCGGGGTGCGCGCTAATAGCATTTCAAACGTCACTCGCTCTGAGACTTGGAGTTTTTATTCCCTTTGCTCTGCATGGGTAACGCTGCTTCGAGGGTGGCTGTTGTCGTTGTGTTCCTGGTTCAAGCCCAGGTAGGAGCGAGGAGAGGGATGGAAGCTATACTGTTACACTGGCAATACTAAAGTGCCTATAAGAACATCCAATAGTCAAAGGTTAATGAAATACAAATAGTATAGAGAGAAATAGTCCTATAATTCCGACAATAACTACAACCTAAAACTTCTTACCTGGGAATATTGAAGACTCATGTTAAAAGGAACCACCAGCTTTCATATGTTCTCATGTTCTGAGCAAGGAACTTAAACGTTAGCATTCTTACATGGCACATATTGCACTTTTACTTTCTTCTCCAACACTTTGTTTTTGCATTATTTAAACCAAATTGAACATGTTTCATTATTTATTTGAGGCTAAATTGATTTTATTTATGTATTATATTAAGTTAAAATAAGTGTTCATTCAGTATTGTTGTAATTGTCATTATTACAAACAAAAAAAATGTGGTCCTCCAATAATCGGTATTTTTCCATTGATGCATTGTGTCTTCTAACTGTCCAAGAATAGGATCCAAAGTGTTAGGAAATATTTGTTCCCATAAATACAAAGGAGGATGTCTCTCCTCATACCTCTGGCACTTTAGTCAGACTGCCAGACTGTGCACCACAGAGCCAATCAGGAGAGAATACATACAGGTCAACGGTGCCAGTTGAAAGTCAAGGGGTGTGTCTGTGCCTTTTGGATTACTCTCTCTTTACAGAGAACCCCTGTGGTTCAAGTCAAGAGCTACCCTTCCCCTTTCAGTCTGCTCTGCGCATGTCTGAAAACCTGAATTTGAATGCAGCGTGTTTCCGATTGCTCCTCCTCTTTCTGTCCAGCAGGGTCAACCAAAAACACTTGGCATGATGGTTCATGCAGATACTGGGGACGCAATATAGACATGTATTGATCCCTTAAATGATTTTACTATTAAATCACCCATATCACAACCCTCATACCTCTTTACAAAAATTGGAAAAACAATTTTACTCACAAAAGACGTAGGAATTTATTTTCCCAGTTAGAAATAGTAGGCCATGCATCAAATAACTATTTTCATCAGAAAAACTAACCCTCAAATGCACTATTGCATTTTGTAAGTTGTCTGCAGGTGGCTTGTTGTGAATGCACTCAAATATCAAGTCATTATCCGGTTATGTAAACTGCATTCTTATCCTCAATGTAGAAGGATTTGTCTTAAAAATTTACAGTATACGAAAGTGACGGTACGAAAAGGATTCTTTCACCTTATCAAGCTCACTCTGACTGACAAATCAGTGCCTATTACTGTGATTAAAAAGAGCATATAAAACAGTGCTTTTCATGAGGCCTACCTGTGCACCTTCCTTTAAGCACCTCTGTTTGAACACCTCTCCTGTCCTTGATCCATTCCACATACAGCCATTTGCAGATCTTTTCAGTGTCCATGTGAAAGATAGTTATTGTGAGGCTGGAACATTTGTTAACTTCAAAATAATGTTTTAACACCCTTGTGAAATGAAGGCCTGCAAAGCTTACAGATTTAAGTCTAATAGCATGA
The DNA here is from genome assembly GCF_045679555.1 of Salvelinus alpinus. Taxonomy (NCBI): domain Eukaryota; kingdom Metazoa; phylum Chordata; class Actinopteri; order Salmoniformes; family Salmonidae; genus Salvelinus; species Salvelinus alpinus. The sequence goes on along the minus strand of NC_092098.1, from coordinate 19,263,778 downwards.
TATGAAAGTAGACAAACATCAGAGTGTGTGATATGATGGTATAGTCAGTGGACATTCTGAACCTTGTTTGAAGTCATTAGGTCACATGACCAAGGAGCTATTGAAATTTTACATTTTGAAAAAATCATGTAAAATCTTGTGAGATGAAAATGGACTAACTAAAGGGTGTGCAATGTGTAGGCCCACTAAGTGTACATTCTGAACCTTGTTTGAAGTCATTAGGTCACATGACCAAGGAGCTATTGAAATTTTACATTTTGAGAAATTCATGTAAAATCTTGTGAGATGAAAATGGACAAACTAAATGGTGTGCAATATAGAAGGGTAGTCATTGGACATTCTGGACCTTGTTTGAGTCAAGTAGGTCACATGACCAAGAAGCATTGAAATTCGAATGTAAATAATGCTTGTACTTTGTTTACCAGTTCAACTTGGAATACAAAATGGTGCTCACATTTACACATGTTTATTCCCTTTGGAAAGCGAATTAATTTCCAAATCGTGAAAATAAGACCTGTGCAATGTTGTGGGCAATTTTTCCAACATAATGACACTTATTTGGCTCAAGTGGTTTGAAAGCTATTGAGGTTTGAAAGCGTGAATATCCGTTGAATATCCAACTTGAAACGGTCTTTACCTCGGTCACCCGATTGACCTGATTGCCTTATTAGTATGTGTAGCCTATGGTAATTAACACAGAGCACAACTAATTTCAATCCCTGTGGAGAAGAAGACAATCGATGAAGAGGTAAGACAATTATTTTGTCACCTATAAATGCAAATGGAAGTTTGTTTGATTGTTGGACTACTGCAATTTAGATATGGCTTATCACAAAGGGTGTCGTAAATTCCATGCGAATGTTTTGGCTCTGGCGAGTCTGGCGATAATGAACCTCTGACATTTCTCCTTAAATTAGTGTAGATGGTAATTTGAGTGATGCCACTAGTACTACGACAAGTGATCGTATTGAAAAAAATGTTTGAGATTGAGGTCGTCTGATCGAGTGTTTGAAGCAGCATCTTCTAAAACTGCAACAAAGGTTTGTATAGGTGTGAATCTGCAAGATGTTTGCATACGTTTTTACATGGAGAAAGGTGTACACAATGCTGTTCCAAATGATTCCTCTAATTGTGTTACACAATGACCATAACCAACAGTAGTAAAAACCCTAAGTCTAGAAGTTACATTTTGTACCATGAGGAGAATTGTATTATACAGATCAAATTGTATTTGTCACATGCTTTGTAAACAACGGGTGTACTACCAGTGAACTGCTTATTTACAGGCCCTTCCCAACAATGCAGAGAAACTATAGAAAAAATAACACGGAATAAATACACAATGAGTAAAAACCTGGCTATATACACACGGTTATGTGCAGAGGTGCTAGGTAGATATGTGCATGTAGGTAGGGGTTGATGGGGTCAGTCATGTACAGCCGTAGCATCATTTAAAAAAAATCAGTTTATGGAATTTGTCTTTATTATAATTATTCCCTCAGACCAAACAGTTTTACAGGAGAGGAGAGAACCCACTGTGACCCACTCATTAACTGAGTGCTTCTTTAGAGCAAGGCATATCCTGTGAAATGTTTAAAAAAAGAATGTTCGACTTTAAATATTCTACCTCGGCAGTTACATTCTAAATCATCAACACCTATTTATTAATTTCTTCATGCAACAAACCTAGATGTTTTAGGTCTGTTTAGTGGAAACAGTATGTAAATACACTGCTTTTTATTTTCTTAATGGTACTTGTCTCCTTTCACCTAATGTAACACCTGGTTTACCTAACTAGAGGCACATCTCAATAGGTGGTCCAGTTAAGTCATAGCATTGCACAAGTGGGGGCTTTCCTCTTCTTGTTCTGTATTGTTCCTCAAGCATGATGACATCCCATTCCCATCAGACCTATGTCTTGAATGGCTAAAAAGTTGTCTAAAAACCACTTGTTAGTGTGTTTTTTTTACCCTTCAGTGTGTGTACTGTGCTTGTAGTTGGGATATCGCTTTTCAAAAGTAAAATTTCAGCCATTGCTGGAGGACGTCTTGCATCTGGAGGACATTTCATTTTCCATTGTAATGCATATAAAGACAATATATTAAACAGATTGCTTTACGTTGAGGTTTACTTTAATGAAACCAAAGCCATATTTATGATTGTTGGAGCACAATCCTTTGTACAACGAACTTACTATCGAAGTTGGTTTAATACAAGACATTCACCACATTAACACAATAGTAATGAACAATAATGGATGCACAGTACCTGTGCAATAAATATACATCAAATGAGTCCAAACCACTTCTATCAATGGAAATAGATTTTCAGCACTTGTTTCTGTTTGTAGTCACTCCCCCTTCTCCATCATCCATCTCTACTTTTCAGTCTCATGACATTTTATTGGTCACATACACATACTTAACAGATGTTATTGCGGGTGTAGTGAAAGGCTTGTGTTCCTAGCTCCAACAGTGCTGTAGTATCTAATAATGCACACATCTAAAAGCTGACAGAGTCCTTGTAGTAGAATATTAAATGATTAGCTTTGGCATCAACTACAATCAACAGTTTACAGTAGAAAGGATATCAAACATTCAGATCTGTATTTACATAGGCCTAATCATGTGAAGTTACGAAACCTCTAAGGCTTAGTGTGTACACACCTCTTGACAGTTGTGATATGCATTAATTGGCACAACCGTTGTTGACAAATGGATTACATGGCCGTTGTTCCACGGGAGTGTAGACTAAGCCTGTTCATGCTCCAATTCGTGTCAGTCACTAAATAAGAACTTGAGTGAACTTAATTTGACTCAATATGAATTCATACCTTAAGCTAACACTTCTCTGGTACTTCCGGCTAGGGTCAGGCAGCTTCATGTTCGGGAATGGAGGACTTAGGGTAATGGAATATCAACATGAAATGTGCATAACTTAAAGACATGCACACAAATTATATGGCACCCACAATGGTGGCAGCTTTTTGTTTACTGTGTGTTTTTAAAAATAGCACAGTTAGACCATGAACAATATCAGATATGGAAATCATTCTCAATATAAGTAACATCTATAAATGAATGAGACCAGGTGTGTCATCTGATTGAGAACTGCTGATACTATCTTGGTCTATTTTCTTTAGGAAAATCTGCCACTGAACCACACACACTTCTATTTATTGAGTGAACAGAACATTTTAGCTTTAATTACCTGGGTATCCCACTGAAGTCAACATCACTTTTTCATGGGAGACCTGCTGGTATGGCTGAAGGCTTGAGTATTTTCACTCTTTTAAAATGTTTATTATATATTTTTTTAAAGCAGGTAAATGGCTAAACAAGTGGCACGACCACAGCTGCATGAATTTGTTATCTCTCCATATGTTAATTTATGAATGTCTAAGGCCAGCTAGCTAGACCGAAGTGTTCAGGCTACATTGTTGTCATTCAGTAAAGGTGTACTGTAGCTAGCCCCTGTACTAGCCTACTGTAGTGTGTGTATATAAGCAAGCTACAAAGAAAACAATCAATTTCATCGAGTCTTTTTTGCTCAATATATGTATTTAGTGACAGCATGGCAAACAATTTGAGACTATCTATTAAAAGTGAACTGGATCTAGAGGCAGCTGAAGATAGCTATCTTGGACATAAATCAGAGAATAATTGCAGTCGTTGTAAGAAGTAATTTTCAGATAGAGAAATGCCAGGTCGGTCCGTGTCTACAGTGACTCTGATGGTTGTTCGCTCTGTGAGGTAGCTAACATTATAGTGGCCTATGGGATGTGGAACAGCGCCACAAAACAAACCTGTGGCCATAAGTCATCACTATGGGCGTAATATTTAACAGACAATGAATAGGAAAAGTTAAGCTTTACTATATCTGGTACCAGACGCAAAGGCCGCGAACCGCCGCAAAAAAACGTGTGAAGCGGGCCTCCCGCTCGCGAACAGCGCAAATGGACAGATTGCTGCCGCAGCCACTACTCCTGCAGTTGTTACTTCCTGGTCCAAGAGGGTGGAGGGGCGCAGAATCGATGGCGCTACAGTGCTCAGATGACTGCTCATGCAATGCACGCTAGTGATGGGAAACTGAGGTTTTCTGAAGCCTTTGGGACCAAATTGTGCCTAAAATTTTATATTATTAAAGCTTTTAACAATGCATATTAGTGACATCTGCTGGTCAGCAATGAAAAGCAGCATTTGAGTTTTATTTGTGTGTTTTTGCCACTATTTAAAATCGCCATGGCTCAGCGGTTTGTCTCCAGTCTTCGTAGACAACAATCACTTACCATTGCAGGTTTGCCCCTTCCACCATGCTTCCCTTAATTCTGTGATTCTCTTTTTGAGAAATTGAATTTATGGCATTATTTAGGATGCTTAAGACAGAAGCTAAAACTTTACTCAACTAATTGTTAAAAAAAATTGCGGTTTCACAACGATTTTCTAATTAATATGCCTTCGCCTGGAGTCGACCCCATTCCTCTGTCGTCTGAGTGTTCTGGTCTCCGAGATCCCGACTCCTTTTGGAGCACATTGCTCATTCTAATATTTATATATTTCTTAACTCAATTCTTTTACTTTAGGTTTGTGTGTATTGTTGTGAATTGTTAGATATTACTGCATTGTTGGAGCTAGGAACACAAGCATTTCGCTACACCCGCAATAACATCTGCTAAATATATTTGTGACCGATTTTAGATTTCTGTCTCATGAAATTACTGACACTGGCTAGACATTGGATTGGCTGACAGTCTCAACTAGCAAAAAGCCACCAATGGAAATGCGAGAAAGGCTCAGCTAAATTAATCCAACCATCATCGCCAGTTTGACGTGTTGTCCAATCATATTCGTCCTTTGGCATGAGCCCCGCCCCAACTCAAATTTTCAACACACATACTGCGGCCTTGACACAGCATCAATTGTTTACATCACACAGAGCTTTAATAATTTTTTTTATAATATTGCATGAAAACGATGAATGTTATTGCCATGTGAAGTTGTAAGAATGGAAAAGAGAACTGTAAATGTTAATATACAGTGCGATTTGTCATCTACTTATAATGCACGTAGCATTGGTTTCGGCATCGGGAGAATCACCCAGCACTTGGCTGCATTTTCAATACATTTACAATCGTAGCAAAAAAAAATTACTATTACTAAAAATTACTACTTAAATTCGTGCTTTGTTGTATGGTAGACGTCTGAAGTTGTGAAATCGTGTGCACATCTTGCAGGCTTCAGTACATTAACGTTAGCATGCTACAGTAGTTCATTTTAGGTTCCAGTGCATGTGAAAGATTTTTTCAACATGTATCAGTCATGTCTTAGCTAATACAGTACCAGTCAAAAGTTTGAACACCTACTCATTCAAGGGATTTTCTTGAATTTTTCTTTTTTCTACATTGTAGAATAATAGTGAAGACATCAAAACTATGAAATAACACATATGGACTCATGTAGTAACCAAGTGTTAAACAAATCAAAATATATTTGAAATTGTTCAAAGTAGCCACCCTTTGCCTTGATCACAGCTTTGCCCACTATTGGCATTCTCTCAACCAGCTTCAGGAGGTAGTTATGTGGAATGCTTTAAAATGAACAGGTGTGCCTTGTTTAATTTGTGCAATTTCTTTCCTCCTTAATGCGTTTGAGCCAATCAGTTGTGTTGTTACAAGGTAGGGGTAGTATACAGAAGATAGCCCTATTTGGTAAAAGACCAAGTCCATATTATGGCAAGAACAGCGCAAATAAGCAAAGAGAAATGACAGTTCATCATTACTTTAAGACATGAAGGTCAGTCAATCCGGAAAATTTAAAGAACTTTGAAAGTTTCTTCAAGTGCAGTCACAAAAACCATCAAGCGCTATGATGAAACTGGCTCTCATGAGGGCCACCACAGGAAAGGAAGACCCAGAGTTACCTCTGCTGCAGAGAATAAGTTCATTAGTTAACAGCCTCAGAAATTGCAGCCGAAATAAATGCTTCAGAGTTCAAGTAACAGACACATCAACTGTTCAGAGAAAATGATGTGGATATATTAAAGCAACATCTCAAGACATGAGTCAGGAAGTTAAAGCTTGGTCGCAAATGGGTCTTCCAAATGGACAATGACTCCAAGCATACTTCCAAATTTGTGGCAAAATGGCTTAAGGACAACAAAGTCAAGGTATTGGAGTGGCCATCACAATGCCCTGACCTCAATCCTATAGAAAATATGTGGGCAGAACTGAAAAAGTGTGTGCGAGCAAGGAGGCCTACAAACCTGACTCAGTTACACCAGCTCTGTCAAGAGGAATGGGCCATAATTCACCCAACTTATGGTGGGAAGCTTGTGGAAGGCTACCTGAAACGTTTGACCCAAGTTAAACAATTTCAAGGCAATGCTACCAAATACTAATTAAGTGTATGTAAACTTCTGACCCACTGGGAATGTTATGAAAGAAATAAAAGCTGAAATAATTCATTCTCTACTATTATTCTGACATTTCATATTCTTAAAATAAAGTGGTGATCCTAACTGACCTAAGACAGGGAATTTTTACTAGTATTAAATGTCAGGAATTGTGAAACTGAGTTTAAATGTATTTGGCTAAGGTGTATGTAAACTTCTGACTTCAACTGTATATTTGTTCAGTATACATATCACATGGCATTGCAAAAGGTTCGATTTTTGGTCCGGCACTGTTCACTTTATATATGTTATCAGAAAGCACAGCATTGATTTTTCACGGCTACGCAGACACAACTTTACATTTCTGTGTCACCGGAGGATTTTAGCTCCACGGATAAATGATTGGGACTGTATTAGTGATTTTTAAATACTTGGATGGCTCAACTTCCTCCAGCTAAATCTAGACAAGACCGAGGTACTGGAGCCAAAGCACGGAGTGATAGTCTGACTGCACGTTTTAATTCACGGTCAATGAAGTTAAGAAAACCTAGGTGTTATTTTAGATTCTGAACTCAAATCGCACATTAGGCATGTGACAGCTTTTCACCATCTGAGGAACATGTGCGGCCATTTCTCTGTCAGGCAGTTACAGAGAGACTCATCCATGCTTTTATTTCAAGTAGGCTTGACTACTGTAATACTCTCCTGTCTGGTCTACCCAAGAAAGCCATTGGTCAACTGCAAACATACAGAATGCTGCAGCACGGGTACTGACCAAGACTAAATGGAGAACACAGAACACCGGTTTTATGGTCTCTGCACTTTTTCTTTTTATAATTCATTTAAAGATTAGGACAACATAGCACATGGCTACTTTGTTATGCATTGTTTATATTTGAATGGGTGTGTTTTTGCTCATTGTCCCCCAAGTAAAAGTGAGTCACCCAGTAAAATACTACTTGAGTGAAAGTATTTGGTTTTAAATATACTTTAGTAAAAGTACAAATCGTTTCAAATTCCTTATTAAGCAAACCAGACGGTACCATTTAAAAAAAAAATATATATTTACGGAAAGCCAGGGGCACACTCCAACACTCAGACATTTACAAATTAACTATGTGTTTAGTGAGTCTTCCAGATCAGAGGCAGTAGCGATGACCAGGGATTTTCTCTTGATAATAGTGTGAATTGGACCCTTTTCCTGTCCTGCTAAGCATTCAAAATATAATGTACTTTTGGGTGTCAAGGAAAATGTATGGAGTAAAAAGTACATTATTTTCTTAAGGAATGTAGTGAAGGAAAAGTTGTCTCAAATAGTAAAGTACAGATGACCCAACAAACTTTCTAGTACCACTTAAGTACTTCACACCACTGCCCCCCCCACCCACTTTCTTCACATTTGGCAAAGCCCTCCGTCCTTGACAGCAAAGATTTAGCAGGTTGTTCAACCCTATTCAGAGGCTTTGAAGCCACCGGTCCGCCATATTGGCACTCCCTATTGCAGCAGTCCTCCATAGGAATGAATGGAATTCCACATTATTTCAATGAGATGTTTCAAGGACAAAATTGCATGTATTTTTTTGTTGTGGTGGCAGTAACATTAGTACTCGCAAAAAAATGATTTTTGCTTGTGTATATATTTTACAAGTATGCATTAGTGTCAAATAGAATAAACGTGTCAAACAAATGTAGAAATTAATAAATGCATTTCTATAGCTTTCAACGTCTTTCTTACAATTGAGGAGTACCAACATGGCTGTGCCTTGACCTAAATACAGTGCCCCCTGTCAGCCATCCAGGATTTGTACACACCATTGGTTTTGAAAATGGCTTGCAATAGAAGGCACCGGAACGACGGCGAAACAAGTGGGATTTTGCATTTTGCGAAACTACGTGATCAAACGGACCTTCGGATGGGAATTTCAGGCCGCAGTCAAACCCTTCGTTGTGCGACAAGATTAGTTACGGAAACTAACATTGCTGGTTGACCAGAAACAGGTCGGTGGATAAGCGAAACAGAATCTATCGTTCGATATTGTGGCAGGCGGATTAGCAACAGATTTGCTGGACTATGGTCGACATGGATAATTGTTCTGATGATATTGGTGGGGATAAGTCAAAGACCTGGATGTCTGTGCTGAAAAGGAAAAATCATCACTAATTCATCTTATGCAGAGACTGCAAGGCAGATTGGTGGAACTATTAAGAAGAATGCTGGAGGTAATAGGGTCAGTCCTGGAATAAGTGGACCTCCTGTCGAATGTTGCGTATGTTAGTCCTGACACGGATAGGAGACCTGTTCAGAAATCCTTTTTCTCACAAATGTGTTGTCAAAGGACCCGTTGATAGTTAATCAGATTGACTTTATAGCCTTCATTTGAAAGGTTATCAACTTTACTGCATTGATGGAAAGAACTGCGAAGTTGAAGCAGCAAAATAGTTAAGAGTAACAAATGTTATTGTCACAATGATTGGTGATATGTTGAGTCCTAATGATGGAATGTCTAAGTTTGATAGGCAAAGTTATGGTTTTTGTCATCCTTCAATGGAATGCCAGAAGCCTTATTGCTAATGGTCAGGAGTTTAAGAAATGTGTAATAGATTTAGAGATCAACCCTGATGTGTTCAAGGAACATGGCTTAGACCACATCTTGATTTTATTATTCCTGGTTATTGTTAGATCAGATCTGATAGCACAACCACCACCCTGTCCAGTTGCTCTATGTTCATAAGGGAAGGTCTTGTATATCGTAATATACCTGTCCCATCTGAATATGAATGTGTGGTAGAAATCTACAGTCCAGGTAGTAATATTAAGTTGCAACATTTTTACAACCCTTGTCGTCAACTAACTGTAGTGACGTCTGAAATATCACGAGAATTGGGCTCTAGAGATTGTGAGGCAACTTTAATGCACAGCTGCTAATGGTACTATTGTGGAAGGTATGATGGAAACGAGCATTGGTATGTCTTAACGATGGATGTGGTACAGTAGTTGTTGGAGTGGTTACATCTTGCCTGGGCCTCACACTGGCTTCTAACTCTATTGCATCTATGTGTGAATGGAATGGATGATTCTACTGTTGGAAGTGATCATTTCCTGATTTGGTGTACCATGAACTGTGATGTTACTATTCCAGATAGAGTACCATTCAGAAGATGAGGCTTTCATAAAGCAGACTGGGAAAAGTTTGAGTCTGTTGGAAAGTTGTCTTTGAGAGGCCAGTTGATGTAAACTCACGAAAAAAAACAAAGTCATTTTTTCAGGACCCTGTCTTTCAAAGATAATTCGTAAAAATCTAAATAACTTCACAGATCATTGTAAAGGGTTTAAACACTGTTTCCCGTGCTTGTTCAATGAACCATAAACAATTAATGAACATGCACCTGTGGAATGGTTGTTAAGACACTAACAGCTTACAGACGGTAGGCAATTAAGGTCACAGTTATGAAAACTGAGGACACTAAAGAGGCCTTTCTACTGACTCTGAAAAACACCAAAAGAAAGATGCCCAGGGTCCCTGCTCATCTGCTTGAATGTGCCTTAGGCATGCTGCAAGGAGGCATGAGGACTGCAGATGTGGCAAGGGCAATAAATTGCAATGTCCGTACTGTGAGATGCCTAAGACGGCGCTAAAGTGAGACAGGACGGACAGCTGATCGACCTCGCATTGGCAGACCACGTGTAACAACACCTGCACAGGTTCGGTACATCCGAACATCACACCTGCGGGACAGGTACAGGATGGCAACAACAGTGTCTAAACACCGTGCTTCTACACCTGCATTGCTTGCTGTTTGGGGTTTTAGGCTGGGTTTCTGTACAGCACTTTGAGATATCAGCTGATGTACGAAGGGCTATATAAATAAATTTGATTTGAACTGCCTGAGTTACACCAGGAACACACAATCCCTCCATCAGTACTCAGACTGTCCGCAATAGGCTAAGAGAGGCTGGACTGAGGGCTTGTAGGCCTGTTGTAAGGCAGGTCCTCACCAAACATCCCCGGTAACAATGTCGCCTATGGGCATAAACCCACCGTCGCTGAACCAGACAGGACTGGCAAAAAGTGCTCTTCACTGATGAGTTGCGGTTTTGTCTGACCAGGAGTGATGGTCGGATTTGCGTTTATCGTCAAATGAATGAGCGTTACACCGAGGCCTGTACTCTGGAGCGGGATCGATTTGGAGGTGGAGGGTGTCGTGGCAATTTCCTGTATTACCAAATGAGGAGAGTTACAAACCACACACCAGTCAGAGTTATACTTAAACTTCATCTTTAATAATATGAGCTTTACAATAGCCCTTTGACTCTCAGATCAATTCAGTGTCAATAATGAATTCTGAGAGTCCCTACAGAAGAATGCAAAGATCTTTTATAGCCAAGATACACACCTCTCAACTTACATGACGAACCACAGATCTTAGGAACAGTTCACAAAGAAAGACTTTTACTTGAGAGAGGAGTATCCCATAGCCAGATAGCATTCGCTATAAATTATCGTTCAGTTTGGTCTCTAAGACGAGGTTCTAATCTCGTTCCTGGTACTTCATAGTACAAAAACATTACCTCATCCAAGGCATAACTCAATTGTCAACTCTAGATACTTCCATCTCAAGTAAACCCCCTCTTGACTTCACTCCTGGACAAGCTCACTGAGGGGAGGGACTTGCGCACAGACATTGTAGAGACAAGTAATTGGTTCCCCCTTAATCACGCCATCCCTTCACATGGTTTAACAGATACATTCACATATGAAGACAATGTTCCATCCTGTCCTCTTCCCTTTCTGATATTCTGCATAGCACCAGAGACATGTAAAAGACAAGCCTGACCTCTCCCCTCTCTGGGCCCCAAATGACTGAGCCCCAGCTTAGAGGAAAATGCAACTGCCAACACTTTAGTCCAAAAGGATACATTCTAATGACAAGTATCTCACATAAGCATATTATGTAAATAAAACATCTTATTTATCTATGTTACCCAACTAATTCTGATTCATCCGCCACATTCCCCTCTCAAGGGACTCTGTCCCTTCTGGAGAATCAGAACAGTAACGTTACACTTTACTAACAGTAGTTTCAGAGTATATGAATTATGAAAAATACATAATCAAAATTTAAAGATAATAGGGAATCAAATCCCTTCAATGTCGAGTACCTTTTTTCCATGTAAGCTTTCTCCCTTCAGAAACTGAGTTTACAACCTTTATACCACAAGACAGGCTTGCATATGTTTAATCACACAGAATAATAGATTGTTGAGGAAAATAAAAAACAGAACATAGAAATGCTCCCTAAGTTACAGGAGAACCAGTGTCTAAACACAGGCCTCATCACAACATATAGGACAGTCATCCCTCTAAGTCCTCATGCTCAGAATTGGAGTCCTCACCATCAGAGATGTAGTCAGGAATAGAGAATAGGTCAGGGAAATCATTCATATTCCAAATCATAATTAAAAACCCAACTAATTATCCAACCAAAATTTCGAATGACATTGCTCAGTGATTCAAATTGGTCTTATCACTCAAAGTAAAAAACTCAATTTAACACACATTGACATTGGCAGAATATACATATATATAATAACATCCAGTATAATTATCCCTTAAGTCTACTATTAACTTTATCACGATTATACTACAGATCAGTATCTCAATGCATTCTTAATCTAAATTACTTTAACTTCACATGGTGTAGACCTCTACAATCAACCTGATACCACAAAAGTAAAAAAAAAAATTGGCACAGTTGACCAACCCCCTCCTTCAGGCACTGTTTTTTCTGGCGTCCTTTTCGTTCTTCTTCAGATAGCTTTACAGTTCAAAGTGGATGGCCCATGATAATGTCCAAATTTCAATGTCTCACCTTTACCACCCATTATATCTTGTCCATTCGTCAACCAATATACCAGCAACATAAGAAACGTTTAGAACAGATCTCTCGCCATGCTCACTCCACGTGGACTCCTCTCACACTCCTGAGAGAAACATGAGAGAAAAGCAGTTGATAGCTTAGATCGGATACTGTACACCGATTTCTGGCTTGGTTCCTTTCTCTCGGTAGAAGTGGTTCGGACAGGGCCTTATTCAACGCCTTTGTCACTCTTCTTCAGCCAGTTAGAGGGGGTTTTGAGGTACACACACTGTTCGGTCCAATTATCTCTTCCATGCATTAAGATACCATCTGATGTCACTTTTCATGATAACCTCGAAAGAACAGATCAGAACAACAGTTTAGTTCAGTTCATTAACTACATGATAAATTATTACTTTTACCAATTATTCTTAATACAAATGTCTAAACATATTTCAAAGAGAATAACAACATATTCTATTGAAACTATTCTTTCAAATGGGCTTATACTCCCCATCACACTGTCAACTCCATCGTAGAGCCAAAGGATCAGGAAGTTAGACCTATAACCCATCGGGAATAGAACAAACAACACAACAATACAATACACTCCTTTACATATCACTCAAGGTGTGTAAACTTCAATCCAAAACCTCAAAGAACTGAATCCTCCCCCATTTTTAACACATAACTCTCAGTATGAGAGGAATGTATGAAACAACACTACTACTGGTCAAAAGATAAAACAACATTTAAAATCACTACTTGGAAAACCTCCACAAAGAAAAAATATTTTACCCATATGGTCATAGGTAAATAGACTTAAAGCAGCCTACCCTTAGTTAATATGGCTAAGAACTATAAACTCCATCTTATTTATCAATTACACAAATTACCTTGAAATCATTATTACAAATGACCTTAAATTCATTATCCAAATGGCTTTCCAATGAGGGTGATCAAGCCACAACGGAAAGTCATGATAAAGGTCATAGGTCATACAAAACCCTTCAAAGAAGTGTTTCTTACTATATTAGACAAATTACAAAAATAGTCAAACATTTCCTACATGTTGTATCCCAGGTTCCCAGAACATTCCTTTATCAAAATAATTCTCGTGTTTAATTAAAACTCAGAAAATAAAAACTCAGAAAAAGTCCATGTGCGTGCGTGCCCCTTTAAGAAACCTTGGCCCTAACACAAATGGAAAACTCACCAAACCCAAAGGAAATTTTAAAACAAATCAAACATAGTATTTTAAAAACACCAACAAATAGTCAAATGTGTTGTGTGTGTATTTGCAAACCTTAAAGTAAAAACACACAAACTTCCAGGCCCTTTTCAATTTGGTAGTTTACGGCCTCAATCTCACTCACTCTCCCCAAGATTATAGTCCCAGGAAACATTTCAAAGAGAGACAATGACACCCCCATTTTCCCACCAATTCAGAAACTCAAAAGTGAACTATAAACAAAACCTAATAATAATGATAATTCCACTGTACCTCAAATCATTAATCATACATTTTAATCTACATCTAATATGTCTGCTTAATTCAACATACACTACCCTTAGATACAATTATCCTGGTATCATTACTATCTAAATGTGATTATTTTTTCCTCTGTCACAAATGTAGTACATTTCTCAGCGTAAGGAATCAGTGATATTTAATCCCAGGCATTTAATAAAAATGTAGACGTGTTCTCCCATGTCTCCTTTAATTTACATACTTTAGGTAACTTCCATCCGTCCCGTAGAAAGACTCCTACTCAAACACATACAATAAACAAACCCATAACCCCTTTAATCAGCAATCGAATCATATCAACCTGTTGATATGTTTAGTAAAAACTATCCTGATTTTTAACAAATCTAAAATCTTTCAAAAGTTGGCGCTCTCTCATCAGCGTAAAATTCAAAACTAACTTTTTTCCACTCATATCTACAAGGTTTGCATTCCCCAAAGGTCAATACTGTTCAGCTCGTACATTAATGATCTTCCTTCTGTCTGTACAGGGTCTGAAGTTCCAATGTATGCAGATGATACAGTGATACAGCTCAGCCCGTGGACGGTGAAATCACATCGCGTCAACACCCACCTTGGGCCTTCGCGATGCTTTGTTTTAATTAAACAGTCGGATTCCCCTGGTCCGCACCAGTTCTAAGTCAGCTGCTAGGCGCCGGCCGAGGCAACCCGCCGGAGACCCCGCGTAAACGGGGCCAACGAGCACCGTAGCTGGGGAGATCCGCGAGAAGGGCCCGGCACGCGTCCAGAGTCGCCGCTGCCAACCACCAAACCCAACCCCTCGCCGGTCCGCCTTCGGCCTGCCGCAGGACACCACCCCAATGGACCCCCACAAGCAGCCCCTTGCGAGACCGCCAATGAGAGCCCCTGTGATGGGCCACACGACAAACTTCCAACGGTGGCGAGAGGAGGGCGGCGGAGCAACTGCTCCCCCAGCCGCGGCTCGAGCCCAGCCCCGCTTCGACTTTCCGAACCCATGTGAGTGATTTTGAGATGCTCCGTGAAAATGATCCCCTCACCCTTGCTCTGTTCTCCCCCTCATTGTGGCCTGTGCTAGAGTGGCGTGCAATGGAGTCCAGCAACTGTGCGGCAGTGACCAATCCCCAAATGGACTCAACGCAGTGCAAGTGTGTCTTCTACCAGGATGGACTGTTCTTGTTTATGTATCTGTGTTTGTAAATGTATTCACTCTTTGGTCCTTGAACGAAATATAAAGAAACTACATTTTGAAAACCTTGTCTGTGTGGTGGCCTTGAACCTTAGTACCTGCATTTTCTGACATGCAATTTTTCTCCATCTGTAAAAGTCTAAATTGAAGGGGGCTTTTCTAGAAACTTGTTTGCTCAAAGAAATTATTTTTTTAATGCCCTTGTGTACTTATTTACTTGTTTGAAACCATAAGTAATCCACTGCATGTACTACTACAAAATAAAATGATACTTCTACTTGTTGAATGCAGTATAACCACAGTACACTAGTATAACTGCAGTATGCTGCAAGTACTGTACAAAATAATACCTTTTTACTGCAGAAATATTGCAATTACTGTGTCCAAAATATATACTGCAGTTTTCAAAATGGCCATCCTTTTTAAGGGCAGCATTGTTGCAGCCAATGATCTAAACCATTGGTTGTGGCTCCATTGATGTTTTAAAGAGTTGTGAAGTTTCCAGCTGTAGGTTATCAAGTCGGATCTGGAAGGCGCGTTTTCGAATAGCAAACAACCAAACTCTCAAACTTAATCAGCACAACAGTTTTCAGCTGTGCTAACATAATTGCAAAAGAATTTTCTAATGATCAATTAGCCTTTTTAAATTATAAACTTGGATTAGCTAACACAACATGCCATTGGAACACAGGAGTGATGGTTGCTGATAATGGGCCTCTGTACACCTATGTAGATATTCCATAAAAATATTTCTGATCAATTTGATGTTATTTTAATGGACAAAAATGTGCTTTTCTTTCAAAAACAAGGACATTTCTAAGTGACTCCAAACTTTTGAATGGTAGTGTATATTAGGGTAGAGTACATTTTTACAACAGTACTATATATTTTCCCCTGGCAAGCCTGTATCAGGGGTATTCAAATCTGAGCCTGGAGGTCCAGAGTACTGCTGGTTTTCTGTTCTATTTGATAATTAATTGCACCCACCTTGTGTCCATGGTCTAAATCGTTCCCTGGATAGAGGGGTAGAATGAAAATCACCAGTGGGAATGGCTTCAATGTCCAGATTAGAATTTGTCTGGTCTATGTGGTCTTTAAAAAAGAAAGAAAATGGCACCGACAGAGGGCTGCCTCGCTTGTAGTTCTTAGGAAACTTTGCAGTATTTTTTTTTTTTTCTGTATTATTTCTTACATTGTTAGCCCAGAAAATGTTATGTGTTATTACATACAGCCAGGAAGAACTATTGGATATCAGAGCTCACCGAGACTACCAGCATTACGACAAGGAATATGACTTTCCCGAAGCGGATCCTTTGTACGCACCACTCAGGGCAATTGAACTTATTCCAGAGGCCGACCCAAAACAACTCCGGCGAAGTAGAGGGATTCTGAGCGGTCTTCAGGTCAGACTTAGAAGGCGCATTCACACCAAATACCGCTTCCGAGTATATTACTCGCTAATTTTCAGTCCCTGGATTACAAAGTTGGCGAGATCAGGGAGGGCAATGGTTTCTTTCCAGAGAGACATCAGGAATTGTAACATACTCTGTTTCACGGGAACATGGCTCACTCGGGATATACCTGTCGGAGTTGGTCCAGCCATCTGGATTCTCAGTTCATCACGCTGACAGGAATAAACATCTCTCCGGGAAGAAGAAGGGTGGGGTGTGTATGTTTCATGATTAACCTCTCTAGGATATTCGGGATGTTAGCGCCCCACCTCAACAACAGCCAGTGAAATTGCAGGGCGCCAAATTCAAAACAGAAATCCAATCATTACAATTCCTCAAACATATAAGTATTTTACACCATTTTACAGATACACTTGTTGTAAATCCAGCCACAGTGTCCGATTTCAAAAAGGCTTTACGACGAAAGCACACCAAACGAAAAACACAGCCATTTTTCCAGCCAAAGAGAGGAGTCACAAAAAGCAGAAAGAGATAAAATGAATCACTAACCTTTGATGATCTTCATCAGATGACACTCAGGACTTCATGTTACACAATACATGTATGTTTTGTTCAATAAAGTTCATATTTATATCCAAAAATCTTAGTTTACATTGGCGCGTTATGTTCAGTAATGTTTTGCCTCCAAAACATCCGGTGATTTTGCAGAGAGCCACATCAATTTACAGAAATACTCATAATAAACATTGCTAAAAGATACAATTGTTTTGCATGGAATTATAGATAAACTTCTCCTTAACCACACTTCACTCCCTTATCTACCTTTTCTGTTACACTTTGAGTACAGGTTACTTCCAAACAAAGTAACCATAGGACAGGGGTGTCAAACTCATTCCACAGAAGGCTGTGTCTGCAGGTTTTTGTTTTTTTCCTTTCAATTAATACCTAGACAACCAGGTTCATGCCTAATTAGTGACCTTAATTCATCAATCAAGTACACGGGTGGAGCGAAAACATTGCAGACACTCGACCCTCGTGGAATGAGTGACATGTGCCATAGGATATGAGTTATGTGAGGGTTTGTGTACTGACACCTTTTAAATATAACTGCCAGAGCTTTTGGCATGTGGCAGCAGCCTGTAAGGAGAAAGCATGAGTGTGGGGACGGAGTACAACCAAAGTGCTGCAGTTGTGGGGGTGCTCAGTGAAACAGGCAGTGGAGGTGCAACAAGTGAGAGTGGAGAGAAGGGTGTCATGCTGAGGCAGTGATGGTGGTCCAGGCAAAGGGAGATGCAGTTGCAAGGTAGAGTAGGGTATAGACCGGGGACCACTGAGCAGGTGGGTGGAGACGTATAGAAGAGAACTGGTGACGTTCATAGCAGGAGTAATTAATAGCTGTGCTGAAAAAGTTTAACACAGTCAGAATACAGCTAATTGTGAAAGCAGCTCAGAGATATCTTGATATGACAGGGCTGACATTGGAAGAGGTTCAATATTACCTCAATCAGCTGAGGCAGAAGCCATGTATTACTGAGGGTAAATCTACAATGGCACACTCAAAGCTTGTTTGGCCCTTACGTGTCCAATGAGCTTAAATCCAATAGTTTTTTTCATATTAGACATATTGCACTGTACACTTTTCTGCATGTTGTATCACAGTTAAAGGGGTCCATTCTACTTTTACTTT
This sequence comes from Salvelinus alpinus, assembly GCF_045679555.1. Lineage (NCBI taxonomy): Eukaryota > Metazoa > Chordata > Actinopteri > Salmoniformes > Salmonidae > Salvelinus > Salvelinus alpinus. The sequence continues at coordinate 19,245,734 of NC_092098.1, read as the reverse complement.
ACAATCCGGAATTTACAGCTCAATGAATAAAGTATGTTTGACCAAATTGCATCTATTGACTTCATAAACAAACATTGTTTGTAGAATGAGCAGCGACGCTCCTGTAAACTGTGGCTTTGGAAACGAAAGGTGCTCTGGAGAAGAATGGACCCCCTTTTATTGCGACACAATTTACAGGGAATTGTGTATGCTGCAATATGCATGTCCAATATGAAAAAACGAAGTGCATTTAAGCTGCTTGGTCACTCTTTACGGTTGGCAAAATGAGCACCAACGCTTCTCTGGGTGTAAATTCTGGATTTGGAAACTACAAGTGTACAAGTGCTCCTGAGTAGTATGGACCCCTTTTACTGCGACAACGTACATACAAGGGTGTGTGTGGTGCAAAAAATTATAGTACAAACATTGACCATTTTTAGATAAGAAATAAACATCACATATCTCAGAAATTATTTATAAAAACTATAAAATATCGATACATGTGCATGTTTTCCATTTTCGCACTATTTCAATTACAAAGTATGCAGGACGGGACTCTTATGAAGGATTCCAAAAATCCTTGTCCCGGAAGTACTTAGTTACATAGCGATGTCGTTACCGCAATCAAAAGCGTTCATAGTGCGCGCAGATAGCAATCGTTCAATTTCATCTCTTGTCGGAAGAAGAGGGGAGGTATGGTAATTTTATCAATTGACAGGATTTATTCCTTGTCAGTGAACGAACATGTATACTCTTGTTTAGATGGTGGTATTGCAATACAACGTTAATATATGGCGTTTTGTTCACTAGCTAACTCGTTCGTGTTTTAGTAGTGAGTTAGCTAACGTTAATTGACTAACTAACTAGAACACTAACGTTAGCTAAGTAAGTACGCTAAGTTGCTATAGTATAGCAACCGTTCTCCCAGAATGTCTATTTATAAATATTGTCAGTGTAAAAAATAGATAAGTCAAAGAAGTGGCATGGGGTTGACCTGTATAAATCTGCATATCTTATTATGTGGCTAGCTAAATTGTGCTAGTGGGTGAAGACGTTGAAGGGACAATGACATCGGTACGATGTAATGTCATTGTATTCATCTCTACCTTGTCCTCCTTCCTAGATAGGACAATGAGTGGAGGATTCAACTTTGGACAAGCGTCCAATACTGGATTCAGCTTTGGAGCTCCCAAAACCACAGCTGCGCCAGCCACAGGCTTTGGGAATGCAAGTGCTGCACCTACAACTCCAGGTGGTGGCTTCTCTTTTGGACCCCCCAATCCTGCCCAGCCCCCAAACAGTACAAACTCAACTGGAGGATTCAGCTTTGGGAACCCTACACAGAACAGTACTCCAGCAGGAGGAGGCTTCTCTATTGGGTGGGTGCATTGGATGATGTAATTTACATGGATGTTTGGATAGTTATAGCGCTTAATCTTGGGTAGGTTGTTACCTGTTTTAGCTTTTAGTTAGCCTGACGACTCACACAACTCTTCGGCTGCTCTATTGTTAATTTCATACTTTTAGTCTGAGACTGCCATCATTAAAGTCATTTTTGGGGACGAGGGGAACAAGGGGTGTTAAACAAAACAGTTATCAGGGTTTGTCTCGTCGCTAACCATTCAAAGATAATGACGTGTGTTCTGGATCTCTACCCCAACCAATCCGTTTTTGGAACATTCAGACTGCCCTGAATGTGTTCGCATTCAATGAAGATTCTGGGAGGTTCTCAGATTGACTCATTGCGGAGAAGAAACTGACATCCGTGGGCGTCGCGTCTGGCTGGAACAAGGAGTCTGGCTAGCAAGGCAAACTTTTAGTAGGATTGTAATGTAGATTTTCTAATGTGTTCTTTTCTCTTACTTTTATCTCTAGGACTCCCACTGCTAAACTCAATCTGGGCACACCAGCTGCCTCTCAACCAGCACCGACAGGGCTAACTATGGGGATGGCAACCCCCACCTCTGGGGCAGGTTTTGGACTTGGTGGGGGTTTCGCCACACAAACCACTGCTGTTTCCACAGGAGGGGGGTTCAGCTTTGGGACGGCAGGGGGGCTTGGAGCCCCTGTTTCCCAAACTCAGGCTCAACCAGCAGCAGCTGGTGGGCTCTCTTTAGGAACTCCTGCTGCAACCGCTCAAATGATGGGAGGTGGGTTTAGTTTTGGTGCCGCCAAGGTCCAGGCAGCCCCTACCGTAACCGCAGGAGGGGGCTTCTCATTTGGGAACAGCGCCCCTGCCACCCTCTCCCTGGGGAACCAGTCCACAGGTGAGTTTTCTGAGTTTCTAGTCAGCTCAGTTGATCAGATTATGGGTAATGTACAGTAAATTACATGTTTACATTGGGTGTTTTGTGCATCCTGAATGAGTGTATTTTATTTCCCTCAGGTCTGAACTCTGTGGCCCTGGCCTCAACAGCTGCACCAACCACAACCCAGGGTGGAGGATTTGCTTTTGGTGTCAAACCTTCAGGTAAATGGGGGAGTCGGAGATGTTTGGCATATGTCATTTGTCAAATAAATAGCTGACAAATTGGAGAAAAATAAATGTTTGAAACTGTCTCAGAAAATGTTTTATCTTTGAATGGACATGTGTGTGCCTGTTTTTCAACTGATATCAAGTTGATCTATTTTTCTTTCTCTAAAGCTACTCCAGCCCCTGCTGTAACTGCCTCGGCTACCCAGGCCTCATTAGGTTCTTCTCTCTTTGCAGTACCAGCATCAACGGCAGCAGTCACAGGTTTTCGTGAGTTTTATCCTCTAACTCTTGCCTGATAAATCAAATGTCAGCAAATAACTCATAACTAAGGTTAAATGGTCTTTCTGACATTCTGTGGTGGCATTAATTTTATTTTCTGTTACCCGTACTCTCTCCTGATCAGTGGGTGCTGCCCTCACCTCAGCCGCCCCGGCTGCCACATCAGCAGCAGGAAGTACCCTGGGCTTCATGCTCAAACCCCTGGGAGCAGTCACTGCCACCACCACAGCACCAGCTGGCACAGGTATCGTACTGTTTCAACATACAGGGTTATTGGCATAACTAAAGCTTGATATTGTTGCTCGTTTATGCAAAATTCGGTAACTGGGCTTGTTTGTCTTTGATGAATTCTGGTCATATTGAGGAATTCATCACTGTAGTGAATTTTATGTTTTCGCTACCACGGGCTCTACAACAGGTTTTTCACTGGGTATGAAACCTGTGGGTGCCACTGGCATCGGCACAACGGCCCCAATCACTGGAATAGCCACAACCATCACTACTGTTACAGCAAGGTACTGCGGGGTTTAGCCAGCCAAGTTCATTACGTCTCTCACTGCTTCTGTATCCTCAACCTTTTTTGCATTTCTCTAAATACATCCTTATCCACTCTTAGCCCTAGTCGTTTCAATGTGACCCTGTCCATTTACTCCCCCTCTGCAGTGCTCCTCCAGTGATGTCCTACGCCCAACTAGAGGGTCTCATCAACAAGTGGAGTCTTGAGCTGGAGGACCAGGAGAGGCACTTCTTACAGCAGGCTACCCAGGTAAACGCCTGGGACCGCACGCTGGTGGAGAACGGAGAGAAGGTAAACAGACATGGCACTTCTCGCGGTGACTGCACCATTAGAATCTAGGCCATGCTATTTGTTTTAATCTCATGAAATGGCCTTCAATTGAATTTTGGGGTGTCTTCATGGCAGATTTGAAGAGGATGTTCATCTCGTTGTTACAGATCACATCACTGCACAGGGAGATGGAGAAGGTGAAACTGGACCAAAGAAGGTGGGAGTTAACTGGTTTATGTCTAATCTTTGAATACACCAGATTCTGAATTCTGGCCTTTATCTGTGACAAGTAGTCATTGTGTTACTATTGTGTCAAAGTTATTGGATGACCTTGTGTTTCTGCTCTCTAACCCATCCCAGGCTGGACCAGGAGCTGGACTTCATCCTGTCACAACAGAAGGAACTGGAGGACCTACTGTCCCCGCTGGAGGAGTCTGTCAAAGAACAGAGTGGAACCATCTACATGCAGAATGCCGACGAGGAACGCGAGAGAACGTAAGGTTTTAACAAAGGGCTTTGAGTGAGAACTGATTCATGACTATATGGTTGTGATATTTCATTTTCATGCATTCTCTTTCTGAAGGTACAAGCTTGCAGAGAACGTGGACGCCCAGCTGAAGAGGATGTCCCAAGATCTAAAGGAAATAATTGAACACCTGAACACATCCTGTGGGCCAGCTGATACCAGTGACCCGGTGAGAAAGAAAAACAGATGGTCTACTGAATACCTGGCTGCTTCTGCTTCTATATTGCTACAGTTATTCTAAATCAAATGTTATGTCACATACTTTGTAAACAGGTGTGGAGTAACAGAGAAATGCTTACTTATGGGCCCTTCAAAAATGCAGAGAAAGAAAATGGAGAAATAATAGAAAAGTAAAACATGTAATAATACACAATAAGTAACGGTGACTTGACAATACAAGGGGTACAAGTACAATGTGCTCATTAATACAGTCGATGTGCAGGGGTATGTAATTTAAGTAGATCTGTACATACTGTATAACTAGGAATATTTTTTTTATTGGCAAATACAGCATTTTTCATAACTGTTTTTACCTGTAATGAATACATCCTTGTATAGTTTTATTTAGGGAGGAGGAATTGAATAATTAGTTATGCTGACACTTTTCCTCTTTTTAGCTTCAGCAGATCTGTAAAATTCTCAATGCCCACATGGACTCTCTTCAATGGATTGACCAGAACTCGGGTCAGTATTTAACCTATGGTCTAGAGAAGCTTGAGTAAACTACTTCCACAACTAACTTGACCTTTCTGATACAGAGTCAAGACTTCCTTCAAACCATATTAACTCTGTAATATCTCCCTGTCTTTCCTCAGTGCTTCTACAGAGAAGGGTGGAGGATGTGTCCAAACTCTGCAACAACCGACGCAAAGAGCAGGAGAAGACTTTTCGCATAACATTTGGTTAACCTAGAGAATTGTAATGTCTCAGAAAATAATGTGAATGTGCATTAGGCAAGTTTTTAATGCAATGAAGATATTTTTGAAAGGAGTTATGATAAAGATGTGCTTAATGCATCAATTGTGATATTTATTTATTTATTATAGAAACCTACTCCAAGCTAGGGTTTTAGATATGAACTTCCACACGGGTGATGAGCAAATAATACATTCTATGAGTAAAGGAACAATTCGGCACATATTGTGCTCATATGCTTTAGGGCTCGATTCATTCTGTAACGTTTAAACTCAGCGCTGTAGAAATGTAAAGGTAATTTCAGATTGAGCCGACATGCATTTACCGTGAATGCAGTCTCTGCGACCGATGTAGCGCAGGTCTTTAGTGCTACGGATTAAATTGAGCTTTAATTAACCAACACGTGTTGCTGAACACAACACCATATGTATTTATTTGGCAGTTCAAAAAAGTAATGAATGCACAATTACATGTTTTGTTCAGTGTGAGACACTGTATTTGTTGCGTGTCGACCATATCCCTCCCCCACCAGTTATCAGCTCCATAGTATTCAGCATCAAAGCCTTGACTACATTAACTCCATATAGAAACGTACACTAGCCTCGACAACGGCAGATCATAGTAAAGCTAGTCAAGTGACTATGCAAAGCAGAACATAATTTGTTTCTTTCCTAATAAAAATACTGTGCATATCATTTTGTGACAAAAAAAATGGTGTTGGTGTCCCCTAACAGTAAAATTAGCATTTCATAGATTTTTCTATATCTTTTTAAAATCAGACAACTGTCAGTCTTAAGGAAAATAGGTTATTCTGTAAGAAAATGTGTTATACAGGGTAGCAGTGCTGCTGGTATGCATTGGTCAGGGGTAGACCAATGATGTATATAAACCCTGGATTGCTGATGCTATGTACTGGTGGCCAATGAGAGGTTTAAGCTACCGGTCGGCCATATTGGCAGTCTTCCATTGGAATGAATAGAATTCCACAGTAATTCAATGTTTCAAAGATTACATGTTAAGTATTTGTTTGTGGTGACAGTAACAATTTGTCTAAGAATGCAATGTGTGTCTGAGTGAATGTGTATATGCACTAAAATGTTAAGTTTCCAATTGGCATGGTGTTTGTGTGAACCCCAGCTCACCAGGTCTCTCTGGCCCTCCTGAACCAGATCCATTTAGTGTACCATGCAGCAGACCTTGGTGTCGGGAGTTCTGGAGGATCCCCTCCAGACAGAACTGGTAGTAATGCATGTCCTTCTCCGGCCTGACAATTGATACACAGAAATGTCCCTGCAACGTTCCCATGAAATTTGTCTAGAACAGTAGTCACCAACTGGTCGATTGCGAACGACTGGTCGATCTTCAAGGCATTTCTAGTTGATCACCTAGCTTTTCTACAGAAATGTTAACTAAAAAAGGCATAAAGGCTTGCACTCCTTTTTTTATATTGGTGTTGCACTGTTGGTGGTAGGTGCATTTGATTCAGAAGCCGTGTGCACCGGATAGGCAAAGTGTTCCCATTTTTAACCATTTAATTTGTCTGCAAATACAAACTCCGTCTATCTGGTGGACCGCGAGATCTGTTGCTAAACCGGGTGTGCCTACTGCGCTGACCAATTAGTTCGCTCAAATCTCGGCCACAGCAAAGTTTGATACTAGCCTATGTGAGATTTCATAACTTTCAAAACCATGACCAGAGACTGTCAAAAACAGCAGCTCTTTGCTGTATTCTTTATGAGGGTTCACGTCTTAGTTTTTATTCAGCACTGTCAACCCTATTACAAAACATTAAACACGCTTCTCCCAATGAATGAGTAGCCAAGTGTATTTATAGTCCAGTGTTTTTATGATTAGCAGCTCGTCACATCTATTTAAATATCAAGGAATACTTCACTTCCTCTGGTCATAGGCGCAACATGAATATGTGCGTTAGGCAGATGTGGTGCAACTTGAGTTTTGCCATCAGGTGGAAGACGTGTCGCCTCAGGTCAGTCTTACTGTAGGAAAAGAAGGAAAGAGACAATCAAAAGTGGAGACTAATTTGACCCCAAATAACTACCATGTGATATGCGTCAACAGCAATCTTTGGAAAATCCTACGCATTATCATTAACCGCAGACCTTTTACCAAATTACTATATGACAGACCATGTATTCACCCTGCACACCTTAATTGACAAACAAACCAAAACAAAGGCAAAGTCTTCTCATGCTTTGATTTCAAAAAATCTATTTGGCATGAGGGTCTGCTCTACAAATTGATGGAAAGCGGTGTTGAGGGAAAAACATATGTCATTATAAAATCCATGTACACAAACGTGGTTAAAATTCACAGGGTGAGACAAGGATGCAGCTTAAGCCCCACCCGCTTCAACATATAAATCAACGAATGGGTGAGGGCACAAGAAAAGTCTGCAGCACCCGGCCTCACCCTACTAGAATTTGAAGTCAAATTTCTACGGTTTGCTGATGATCTGGTGCGTCTGTCCCCAACTACAGCAGCACCTAGATCTTCTGCACAGATTCGGTCAAATCTGGACCCTGACAGTAAATCTCAGTAAGACAAAAATAATGGTGTTCCCAAAAAGGTCCAGTTGGCAGGACCACAAATCGAAATTCCATCAACACCGTTGCCCTAGAGCACACAAAAAAACGATACGTACCTTGGCCTAAATATCAGCGCCACAGGTAACTTCCACAAAGCTGTGAACAATCTGAGAGACAAGGCAAAAAGGGCCTTCTATGCCATCAGAAGGAACATAAAATTCGACATACTAATTAGGATCTGGCAAAAAATACTTGAATCAGTTATAGAACCCATTGCCCTTTATGATTGTGAGGTCTGTGGTCCGCTCACCAACCAATAATTCACTAAATGGAATCTGCATGCAGAATTCTGCAAAAACAATCCTCTGTGTAAAACGCAAAACACCAAATAATACATGCAGAGCAGAATTAGGCCTGTACCCGCTAATTATCAAAATTCTGAAAAGAGCTGTTAAATTCTACAACCACTTAAAAGGAAGCGATTCCCAAACCTTCCATAGCAAAGCCATCACCTACAGAGAGATGAACAGGGAGAAGAGTTTGCTAAGCAAGCTGGTCCTGGGGCTCTATTCACAAACACAAACAGCTCCAAGACAACAACACAATTAGACCCAACCAAAAAATTTGAAAACAAAAATATAATTACTTGACACGTTGGAAAGAATTAACAAAAAAAATGATCAAACTAGAACACTATTTTGCCCTAAACAGAGAGTACACAGTGGCAGAATACCTGACCACTGTAACAAACCCCAAATTAAGTAAAGCTTTGACTATACAGTGAGCATAGCTTGCTATTGAGAGAGGCCGCCGTAGGCAGACCTCGCTATCAAGAGAAGACTGCCCACAAAATGAGGTGGAAACTGAGCTGCACTTCCCAACCTCCTGCCAATTGTATGACCATATTAGAAACAGATATTTCCCTCAGATTACACAGACCCACAAATAATTTTTATAAATAATGGGGTGCAAAGGAGCAAAATAAATAAATAAATGAATAAATACAGTAGGGGAAGAGGTAGTTGTTTGGGCTAAATTATAGATGGGCTATGTACAGGTGCAGTAATCTGTGAGCTGCTCTGACAGCTGGTGCTTAAAGCTAGTGAGGGAGATAAGTGTTTCCAGTTTCAGAGATTTTTGTAGTTTGTTCCAGTCATTGGCAGCAGAGAACTGGAAGGAGAGGCGGGCAAAGGAGGAATTGGCTTTGGGGGTGACCAGAGAGATATACCTGCTGGAGTGCGTGCTACAGGTGGGTGCTGCTATGGTGACCAGCAAGCTGAGATAAGGGGGGACTTTACCTAGCAGGGTCTTGTAGATGACCTGGAGCCAGTGGGTTTGGCGACGAGTATGAAGCGAGGGCCAGCCAATGAGAGCGTACAGGTCGCAGTGGTGGGTAGTATATGGGGCTTTGGTGACAAAACGGATGGCACTGTGATAGACTGCATCCAATTTATTGAGTAGGGTATTGGAGGCTATTTTGTAAATGACATCGCCGAAGTCGAGGATCGGTAGGATGGTCAGTTTGATGTGAGTCTGGAAGGAGAGTTTACAGTCTAACCAGACACCTAGGTATTTGTAGTTGTCCACATATTCTAAGTCAGAACCGTCCAGAGTAGTGATGCTGGACGGGCGGGCAGGTGCAGGCAGCGATCGGTTGAAGAGCATGCATTTAGTTTTACTTGTTTTTAAGAGCAGTTGGAGGCCACGGAGGAGAGTTGTATGGCATTGAAGCTCGTCTGGAGGGTTGTTAACACAGTGTCCAAAGAAGGGCCAGAAGTATACAGAATGGTGTCGTCTGCGTAGAGGTGGATCAGAGACTCACCAGCAGCAAGAGCGACATCATTGATGTATACAGAGAAGAGAGTCGGCCCAAGAATTGAACCCTGTGGCACCCCCATAGAGACTCCCAGAGGCCCGGACAACAGGCTCTCTGATTTGACACACTGAACTCTATCAGAGAAGTTGTTGTTGAACCAGACGAGGCAATCATTTGAGAAACCAAGGCTATCGAGTCTGCCGATGAGGATGTGGTGATTGACAGAGTCGAAAGCCTTGGCCAGGTCAATGAATACGGCTGCACAGTATTGTTTCTTATCGATGGCAGTTAAGATATCGTTTAGGACCTTGAGCGTGGCTGAGGTGTACCCATGACCAGCTCTGAAACCAGATTGCATAGCGGAGAAGGTGCGGTGGGATTCGAAATGGACGGTAATATGTTTGTTGACTTGGCTTTTGAAGACCTTAGAAAGGCAAGGTAGGATAGATATAGGTCTGTAGCAGTTTGGGTCAAGAGTGTCCCCGTCTTTGAAGAGGGGGATGACCGCAGCTGCTTTCCAATCTTTGGGAATCTCAGACGACACAAAAGAGAGGTTGAACAGACTAGTAATAGGGGTTGCAACAATTTCGGCAGATAATTTTAGAAAGGGTCCAGATTGTCTAGCCCGGCTGATTTTTAGGGGTCCAGATTTTGCAGCTCTTTCAGAACATCAGCTGACTGGATTTGGGAGAAGGAGAAATGGGGAAGGCTTGGGCGAGTTGCTGTGGGGGGTGCAGTGCTGTTGATCGGGGTAGGGGTAGCCAGGTGGAAAGCATGGCCAGCCGTAGAAAAATGCTTATTGAAATTCTCAATTATAGTGGATTTATCGGTGGTGACAGAGTTTCCTCTCCTCAGTGCAGTGGGCAGCTGGGAGGAGGTGTTCTTATTCTCCATGGACTTTACAGTGTCCCAGAATTTTTTTGAGTTTGTGTTGCAGGAGGCAAATTTCTGCTTGAAAAAGCTAGCCTTGGCTTTTCTAACTGCCTGTGTATATTGGTTTCTAACTTCCCTGAAAATTTGCATATCACGGGGGCTGTTCGATGCTAATGCAGAACGCCACAGGATGTTTTTGTGTTGGTTAGGGGCAGTCAGGTCTGGAGAGAACCAAGGGCTATATCTGTTCCTGGTTCTACATTTCTTGAATGGGGCATGCTTATTTAAGATAAAGTGCAATGAAGAACCTAAAGGTTTCTGGCAAGGAACACAAGCATGTTCACCTTTTCTGGCTTTAATAGACTGCAGAGTGGGGTAACAATATTGCCTGCTGTAGGCCTACTGAAGACACGTTCAGATGGAATGGAAGAGAGCTCTACGCTAGCCAGCTGTTGCGCACTGATTGTGACTGTTTAGTTAGCTCTCCCAAGAAGACCACCCAGTGATGTCTTCTATGGTGAACAAGCACACTCGATCTCAGTTGAAATTGTCCGAAATCACTATTAAAAGGGTCTCATATCACACTGTAGGCATACAAGGTTTGGTTCCAAAGCACCATTCAAAGTTATCGGTACCGCATATCACCATATGAAAACACAATATTGGTAAGATGATTTCCATATTGTACTCTAATGATTAGACTTTAAATCTGTGGTTTTTGCATGACCAGTGGCGATTTTAGCTTGTAAATCTTGCTGGGGAAACAATAATAAAAATGGGGGATGCATGCCAGCAAAGCCACTACACTACACAACACAACACTAAACAATACATGAATTGCACTATAACGGTGACAAACGGTGCCCCAAAACTGTTAGGGCCAACACCTTAGCACTGCTACACCTGGCTTTCAGTGGAGCCTTATCTGTCAGCGAAACATTTCATTCAGCCTCATTTACTGCCTTTAAAAAAATTATAGCTGATATGGCTGACTTCCTTAAACAAATGTGGTTTCTACTGACAATTGAGATCTACAAACTATGTCATAAGGTGATGACTAGCGGATAAGAGGCTATTCGTAATTTCGATTAAGACATTAATGAGTGAGCTAAGACAGATGTAGTCAATATAAGTATTTGTTCAGCACTTTTGAAAGATACAGTGACAGAATTCAGAACATGGGCTGTTCTTACAGGATTCTCCCTGTACACCAAGTCAGAGCCATAAGATAAATAAAGGGGCATATAGCAGACAATGAAAGCTCTTATAATATTCGCTGATGACATTTCTCTAAAACAGGATATAGGCTACATGTGCACCACCAACAGCTTACTAAACATACACTCAACATATTACTTTCTTAGCTACAGTATACATCCCGGGGATATTACATAACTTATGCAGCAGCATACAATACATTTTTTTAAACTCACCTTGTTGTGTTTTGCTCACTTGAACAGGAAGGTGGCACGGTGGTCCTTTGTGCACAATCTTTGTCATCAAAGTCTGGCATTCTCTGGATTTATGGTGCTTTCAAGACAACTGGGAACTCGAGAGAAAAAAAGAAAAAAGTTGAATCATGACATCAGTGAGTTCCCAGTTGTATTGTTCCCAGTTGTACAGAGTTCCCAGTTGTATTGAACACACTGAGGTCTGAGATTTCCCAGTTCCGAGTTTCAAGTTGTTTTGAATGGGGCAGAAGTCATGCTATATTGACAGCATGGTCAATGTTGAATGTTTATCATTTTAAGCCTGGAAAAGAGACCCTTAAACCCATAATTGGAGCACAAACCCACTCCACTGAATAGCAGGCTAGTGATTGCTTTGCAATGCTTGCAGTTAGCTACTGATTCCTTCCAAACCACTCATTGTTGAATTTGCAATTTCCAACTTGTGTAATGTTTATGTTCAATAGCCGATGAGCACTGATACGTTTTATCTATAATTTCTCCTCATAATTGATCTTCATATGACAAGGATTGAAAAGGATTAGCCAGTAGATTGTCGACTTGATTCCTGATGATGACTGCTAGCTTGCAAGCTAAGATTTTGAAAGTATGATGTTGACATGATCAGTCCAATCAAAGCTACGGTAGATATAACGTGATTTGACGTCATTTTATTTGTGGCCAATGACCTTGATCCTTCTTGGATGGGCACTTCTAATGTAACTATGGCAGCACCCAAGGGGCTTGAATTTTCGAGCGCTCCCTATAGATTTTGCGGTTAAGTAGTGTCATGAGTGACAGAACATTGTGCCAATCACAGCACAACTAGAGAAGATTACTAACTCCTACGCTCCGTATTTCCGCTAGCTGCCCCACCACCATAGAAACCACTGAGCTAGGCTAAAACACCTGCATTTTGGAGCTGCCTTACTCAAGAAAGCAAACTGATATGTGACACGTATTAATGCCAAAATAACATGCAAAACAGGCCCCCCCTCCCCCCAAAATATGTGCAGTCCCAGTCAAAAGTTTGGACACACCTACTCATTCAAGGGTTTTTCTTTATTTTATAAATAAATTACAGACAGTGTCAACAGCAAAGCACCCCCACACCATCACACCTCCTCGTCCATGCTTCTCGGTGGGGACCACACAGAGATCATCCTTTCACCTACTCTGCTTCTCACAAAGACATGGCGGTCTCATCAGACCAAAGGACAGATTTCCACCGGTCTAATGTCCATTGCTTCTGTTTCTTGGCCAAGCAAGTCTCTTCTTCTTATTGGTGTCCTTTAGTAGTGGTTTCTTTGCAGCAATTTGACCACAAAGGCCTGATTCACACAGTCTCCTCTGAACAATTGATGTTGAGATATGTCTGTTACTTGAACTCTGTGAAGCATTAATTTGGGCTGCAATCTGAAGTGCAGTTAACTCTAATGAACTTATCCTCTGCAGCAGAGGTAACTCTGGGTCTTCCTTTCCTGTGGCGGTCCTCATGAGAGCCAGTTTCTTCATAGCGCCTGATGGTTTTTGCGACTGCACCTGAAGAAACTTTCAAAGTTCTTGAAATGTTATGGATTGATTGACCTTCATGTCTTAAAGTAACGATTGACTGTCGTTTCTTTTTGCTTATTTGAGCTGTTCTTGCCATAATATGGACTTGGTCTTTTACCAAATAGGGCTATCTTCTGTATACCATCCCTACCTTGTAACAACACAACTGATTGGCTCAAACGCATTAAGGAGGAAAGAAATTGCACAAATTAAACAAGGCACACCTGTTCATTTTAAAGCATTCCACATAACTACCTCCTGAAGCTGGTTGAGAGAATGCCAATAGTGGGCAAAGCTGTGATCAAGGCAAAGGGTGGCTACTTTGAACAATCTCAAATATATTTTGATTTGTTTAACACTTGGTTACTACATGATTCTTACTGGTTGGTAGGTGATCAAAAACGTATGTCATGCAATAAAATGCTAATTAATTACTTAAAAATCATACAATGTGATTTTCTGGATTTTTGTTTTAGATTCCGTCTCTCACAGTTGAAGTGTACCTATGATAAAAGACCTCTACATTACAGACAGATTATTACAGATTACAGACCTCTACATGCTTTGTAAGTAGGAAAACCTGCAAAATCGGCAGTATCTCAAATACTTCTTCTCCCCACTGTATATATATATATATATTTTGATAAACAGCTGGGGCTCAAGTGAGGCCCTGAATGATGGGTCGACACTGTGCATGACACAGGCTGCATTACAGATTGTTTACTGCATTGCTAGGCAACTCAACGACATCCCCCTGCCCCAGGTAAAAAAATTAAGATGATTCAATCTTATATCAACTGTAACGACTCTCGTCGTTGGATGAAGGAGAGGAGGACCAAATTGCAGAGTGGTATGTATCCATATTTATTTGAATACTTCTTTTTCACGAACAAAAACAATAAACAAAACGAAACCAACGACGCTACAGTCCTGAACATGTGAACCTATAAAACAAAGAACGCAACGAACAGGAACAATCATCCACAAACAAACAGTGAGAACAGCCTACCTTAATATGGTTCCCAATCAGAGACAACGTAAAACACCTGCCTCTGATTGAGAACCATATCAGGCCAATTAGACAACCCTAAACCAATGAAACACATAACATAGAATATACCCACCCAGCTCACGTCCTGACCAACTAAACAAAGACTGAACAAAGGAAATAAGGTCAGGAACGTGACAGTCTCACCTCCCAACCCCCCCCCCCCCCAAGGTGTGGACTCCGGCCGCAAAACCTGAACCTATAGGGGAGGGTCTGGGTGGGCATCTGTCCACGGTGGCGGCTCTGGCGCTGGACGTGGCCCCGGCGCTGGACGTGGCCCCCACCCCACCATAGTTAATCGCCGCTTCCGTGGCCTCCTCCTATTAACTACCCACCAAAATAACCCCACTGTACTGATGGGCGCCTCCGGACTGAGGGGCAGCTCCGGACTGAGGGGCAGCTCCGGACTGACTGACGGCTCTGGCAGGTCATGGCTGACTGACGGCTCTGGCAGGTCATGGCTGACTGATGGCTCTGGCATGTCATGGCTGACTGACGGCTCTGGCAGCTCCTGGCTGACTGACGGCTCTGGCAGCTCCTGTCTGGCGGGTGGCTCTGGCGGCTGGCGGGTGGCTCCTGTCTGGCGGGTGGCTCTGGCGGCTCAGGACAGACGGGCAGCTCAGGCGGCGCTGGGCAGACGGGCAGCGCAGGCGGCGCTGGGCAGACGGGCAGCGCAGGCGGCGCTGGGCAGACGGCAGACTCTGGCCTGCTGAGGCGCACAGTAGGCCTGGTGCGTGGTGCCGTAACTGGTGGTACCGGGCTAAGGACACGCACCTCAGGGCTAGTGCGGGGAGCAGCAACAGGGTGCACAGGGCTCTGGAGACGCACAGGAGGCTTGGTGCGTGGTGTAGGCACTGGTGGTACTGGGCTGGAGACACGCACCACAGGGCGAGTGCGTGGAGGAGGAGCAGGGCTCTGGAGACGCACTGGAAGCCTGGTACGTGGTGTAGGCACTGGTGGTACTGGGCTGGGGCAAGGAGGTGGCGCCGGATATACCGGACTGTGAAGGCGTACTGGCTCCCTTGAACACCCAGCCTGCCCAACCTTACCTGGTTGAATGCTCCCCGTAGCCCGACCAGTGCCGGGAGGTGGAATAACCCGCACTGGGCTGTGCTGGCGAACCGGGGACACCATGCGTAAGGCTGGTGCCATGTACACCGGCCCGAGGAGACGTACTGGAGACCAGATACGTTGAGCCGGCTTCATGGCACCTGGCTCAATGCTCAATCTAGCCCGGCCGATACGTGGTGCTGGGATGTACCGCACCAGGCTATGCACACATACAGGAGACACCGTGCGCTCTTCCGCATAACACAGTGTCTGCCCGTACTCTCGCTTTCCACGGTAAGCCCGGGAAGTTGGCGCAGGTCTCCTACCTGACTTCGCCACACTCCCCTTTAGCCCCCCCAATACATTTTTGGGGCTGCTTCACAGGCTTCCGTGCTAGCCGCGTACCTTGATAACGTCTCCGTTCCTCCATTCTCCTGTATCCCTCCTCGCACTGTTCCAATGAATCCCAGGCGGGCTCCGGCACTCTCTCTGGATCGATCGACCAGTGCTCTATTTCCTCCCAGGTTGTATAGCCCAGATCCTTCTCCCAAGTCCACGAGTCCTGCGTAATGGGCCGCTGCTGCTGCTGTCGCTGCTGCCAATTACCACGCTGCTTGGTCCGATTATGGTGGGTGATTCTGTAACGACTCTCGTCGTTGGATGAAGGAGAGGAGGACCAAATCGCAGCGTGGTATGTATTCATATTTATTTGAATACTTCTTTTACACGAACAAAAACAATAAACAAAACGAAACCAACGACGCTACAGTCCTGAACATGTGATCCTATAACACAAAGAACGCAACGAACAGGAACAATCACCCACAAACAAACAGTGAGAACAGCCTACCTTAATATGGTTCCCAATCAGAGACAACGTAAAACACCTGCCTCTGATTGAGAACCATATCAGGCCAATTAGACAACCCTAAACCAATGAAACACATAACATAGAATATACCCACCCAGCTCACGTCCTGACCAACTAAACAAAGACTAAACAAAGGAAATAAGGTCAGGAACGTGACATCAACTATGTTTGGACAGGTCGATGGGACGATGTGTCATTTCGCCCAACCCTATTGGTGGCCACTGGTCTAGGCTATTCATATTTTATATTCTGAGAACATGGCAACCATGTTATGTGTTTGTTTAGTGTGACATTGATGGAATATTCTTCTAACCCACAGAAAACTGGACATATAAATGTTCTTGCAACTTTCCCATGAAAATTGTCTAGAACATTAGTATCTTAAATTCTGAGAACATGGTAGTCATGTTCTGGGTAAATTCTATTTGACATTAAGGGGATGATCTCTTGAAAATATTCCTTGAAGGTCACATGAACATTCCAAGAAAACGTTAGTTTTGTGGGAACGTTTGTTATTAGCCGGTGTAGCTAGTAAGTATCACCCAAACTAAACAGTAATGTAGCAAACATATGATATTAGCTATATGATACCAGTCAATTATCTACACTGAACAAAAATATAAATGCAACATGTAATGTTTTGGTCCCATATTTCATGAGCTGAAATAAAAGACACCAGAAATATTTTCTCACATTTCTCTCACATTTTGTGCACAAATTGGTTTACATCCCTGTTAGTGAGAATTTTATCCTCTGCCAAGATAATTCATCCACCTGACAGGTGTGACATATCAAGAATCTGATTAAACATCATGATCATTACACAGGTGCCCCTTGTGCTGGGGACAATAAAAGGCCACTGTAAAATGTGCAGTTTTGTCACACAATATAATGCCACAGATGTCTCAAGTTGAGGGAGCGTGCAAATGGTATGCTGACTGCAGGAATGTCCACCAGAGCTGTTACCAGATAATGAGATGCTTATTTCTCACATCGTTTTAGAGAATTTGGCAGTGCTTCCAACCGGCCCCCATGGTGGCTGGGGGGTTATGTTATGGGCAGGCATAAGCTACGGACAACTAACACAATTGCATTTTATCGATGGCAATTAGAATGCACAGAGATACCTTGACGAAATCATGAGGCCCATTGTCGTGCCATTCATCCGCCGCTATCACCTCATGTTTCAGCATGATAATGCACGGCCCCATGTCACTAGGATCTGTACACAATTCATGGAAGCTGAAAATGTCCCAGTTCTTCCATGGCCTGCATATTCACTAGACATGTCACCCATTGAGCATGTTTGGGATGCTCTGGATCGATGTGTATGGACAGCGTGTTCCAGTTTCCCGCCAATATCCAGCAACTTTACACAGCCATTGAAGAGGAGTGAGACAACATACCACAGGTCACAAGCAACAGCCTGATCAACTCTATGTGAAGGAGATGTGTCGCGCTGCATGAGGAAAATGGTGGTCACACTGGATACTGGCTGGTTTTCTGATCCAGGCCCCTACTCTTATTTAAAAGGTACAGTATCTGTGACCAACAGATGCATATCTGTATTCCCAGTCATGTGAAATCCATAGATTAGGGCCTCATTCATTTTTTTCAATTGACTGATTTCTTATATGAACTGTAACTCAGTACAATCTTAGAAATTGTTGCATGTTGCGTTTATATTTATGTTTAGTATAGATATCAAGATTATTTGACAAGCGGGCCAGATACTGTATATCTGGGCTATGTGAAAAATGTAAATGAAAGCATTTGCACCACCACTGCAAGAAGGGATACCGGAGATATACATCAAAGTACCACAGTCATAATACCCATAAAACATTGCGGTCAAACAAGGAAATGGTTACAATTGTTTTCACATCATTCATTTTTCCCATATGGGATTTTAGAAACACTTAAAATAAGGTCTGTGTTTCATGTAAGCTTACCCTGGCATGATGTTTTGATAACCATGTAAATCTCTCGAGGACAAGGTGATTTATCAATATATTCGCCTGTATTTACCCCATCAAAATGAAATGCTAATTAGCTGCTAATGTGGCTATCATAAAGAACTAGAAATATCATTATCTGGACGAGACATCCATATTGAGGCAAAGGTAAGAATCTCTGGATTAGCTATCTAATGTTAGATACATTTTGTCATGAATAAATCAGCTACATTTCTTTAAATGGACAGCTGTGAACTGTCTTGTGCAAGATTTAAATTGACACAATATCTGTTAGCAAAGGTGTCAGCAAGAGCTGACGTGCAGGAGCTGACTGGGATTTGTAGTCTTGCATGATGTCTACTTTGATGCTAATTAGCATTTTCGAATCTGAGAGTAAATAGAGCTGAATATATTGATAAAAGTAACCTTGTCCGAGAGATTTACATTGTTATCAAAATGTCAAATCAGGGTAAGCCTACATGAAACACAGCCCTTATTTGAAGGGTTTCTAAAATCCTCTATGGGAAAAATGAATGCTGGAAAAACTATTGGAACCATTTTCCTATTTAACCATTAGAGCAGCTCCCCTCTGACTGCTGTGCAGAAGAAATATCAGGCCGCACAGAGAAGCAGGAGATTGAACTTCACTCAACTTTCTAGAATTTTCCCCTTTAGTTAAGACTATCAACATTTCCCCCTACTGGGGGAATTGTGCTCGAATCAACGCAATATTAGCCACTTTCAATGTAACATACCGAAACAAAACAAACTTTGCAAGACTTAGTATGCAAAACTAACTGTGCAAGAGATTTTCTTGTAGGCAGAGCTCATTTGAGTAGGATTCTATTGCATTGACAGGCACGACACAGTATTCTACACGGACCGAGATGCCATAACCAATCGAACTGCAGTAAGCCTATATGCAAATAACCATTCACTTTGAACTGGACTGTGTTTACAGCATGAGTAGATGCGCTTGTTTTGAGATCAAAGGGAGTGCTGCATGTAGGCACCTGTGCACATTTGTTCATATTCTTTGCTAGTTAGTGAGTTATTAGCCCAGTTATAGATCATATGTAGTCAACAATAAGGGAGTGATTGCTTCCTACAAGATCACAAAACATGTGCATTTCTAGCCATCTTTGAAAAGCAAGAGCTTTTTTACATCTTAAAGGGGCAGTGTTGTATTTTGAGACAGCTTATTCAAGACTAAGTAGACAATAGGCAGCAGGTAGCATAATTTGTCTGATTCTCTGTAATAATGGTATGGGAATAATAATTCATTTGATTTTGTAAAGTGGTTTCTTGCATCAAACAACACAACATTTTCAGTCACCTTGTCTGAAGGACAAGTGGATAAACAGATTTAATGTCAAGCTCTGCATGTTTTTTTCAAAAGTCTGTAGGCCTACATTGAACACCACACTTGTTCTGCTACTGTAGGCTGAATGATAGAACAGCTATTTCGCTTTTAAAATATTATGGGATGCATTTTTATCCATTGTTTTTGATGGTAGGCCGCTTTGGTAGACCTACATTATGATCAAATAGCCACAGTAGCCTACTTGGACACTTAAAACTGTAACTTAAAGCAAGTACAGCCTCAGTGATCACAGTAAACACGCGCCAGAAGTTGGACAGAATTTTCACAACTTTCATGTTCGTGCTCAGCAGACCTGACATTTCCTCAGTGCCAAAACATGTTTTAGGGAACATTGCTAACAGGTATTGTATCAATTTAAACTTGCACTAGACAGTTCACAGAATTGTCCATTTAAAGAAATAAAGCCAATTTATGAATTACTACATTTAGCTAACATTAGATAGTTAATCCAGAGGTTCTTACCTTTGCCTCGATTAGGCAGTCTCATCCAGATCATCATGGCATTTGTTGTTCTTTATGATAGCCACATTTGCAGATAATTAGCGTTCCATTTTTGGGGGGGTAAATACAGGCAAATATATTGATAAATCACCTTGTCCTACAGAGATTTAGCGGTTATCAAAACATCACTCCAGGGTAAGCCTACACGAAGCACAGCCCTTATTAAGTGTTTCTAAAATCCCCTATGGGAAAAATGTATGATGGGAAAACGATTGGAACCATTTCCTTGTTTGAACACTGGGTTTTATCAAATCAAATCAAATTGTATTTGTCACATGCGCTGTAAAAACAGGTGTAGACCTTACAGCGAAATGCTTACTTACAAGCCCTTAACCAACAATGCAATTTTAAGAAGATCTTCATTGTAAAGGGTCGCCTAGAGGCAGGTAGCCTAGTGGTTAGAGCGTTGGACTAGTAACCCAAAGGTTGCAAGATTGAATCCCCGAGCTGGCAAGGTACAAATCTGTCATTCTGCCCCTGAACAAGGCAGTTAACCCACTGTTCCTAGGCCGTCATTGAAAATAAGAATTTGTTCTTAACTGACTTGCCTTGTTGAAAAAAAGGGTTTAAACACTGTTTCCCATGCTTGTTCAATTGACCATAAACAATTAATGAACATGCACCTGTGTAACAGTCGTTAAGACGCTTACAGACGGTAGGCAATTAAGGTCACGGTTATGAAAACTTAGGACACTAAAGAGGCCTTGCTACTGACTCTGAAAAACACCAAAAGAAAGATGCCCAGGGTCCCTGCTCATCTGTGTGAATGTGTGTTAGGCAAGGAGGCATGAGGACTGTAGATGTGGCCAGGGCAATAAATTGCATTGTCTGTACTGTGAGAGGCCTAAGACTGCGCTACAGGGAGACAAGATGGACAGCTGATTGTCCTCGCAGTGGCAGACCACATGTAACAACACCTGCACAGGATCGGTACATCTGAACATCACACCTGCAGGACAGGTACAGGATGGCAACAACAACTGCCTGAGTTACACCAGGAATGCACAATCCCTCCCTCCGTGAGAGGCTGGACTGCGGCTTGTAGGCCTGTTGTACGGCAGGTCCTCCCCAGACATCACCGGCAACAACGTCACCTATGAGCACA
This sequence comes from Salvelinus alpinus, assembly GCF_045679555.1. Classification (NCBI taxonomy): domain Eukaryota; kingdom Metazoa; phylum Chordata; class Actinopteri; order Salmoniformes; family Salmonidae; genus Salvelinus; species Salvelinus alpinus. The sequence continues at coordinate 19,224,621 of NC_092098.1, read as the reverse complement.
AACCAACCGTCGCTGGACCAGACAGGACTGGCAAAAAGTGCTCTTCACTGACGAGTCGTGGTTTTGTCTCACCAGGGGTGATGGTCGGATTCACGTTTATTGTCAAAGGAATGAGTGTTACACCGAGGCCTGTACTCTGGAGCGGGATCGATTTGGAGGTGGAGGGTCCGTCATGGTCTGGGGCGGTGTGTCACAGCATCATCGGACTGAGCTTGTTGTCATTGCAGGCAATCTCAACGCTGTGCGTTACAGGGAAGACATCCTCCTCCCTCATGTCCTACCCTTCCTGCAGGCTCATCCTGACATGACCCTCCAGCATGACAATGCCACCAGCCATACTGCTCGTTCTGTGCATAATTTCCTGTAAGACAGGAATGTCAGTGCTCTGCCATGGCCAGCGACGAGCCTGGATCTCAATCCCATTGAGTACGTCTGGGACCTGTTGGATCGGAGGGTGAGGGCTAGGGCCATTCCCCCCAGAAATGTCTGGGAACTTGCAGGTGCCTTGGTGGAAGAGTGGGGTAACATCTCACAACAAGAACTGGCAAATCTGGTGCAGTCCACGAGGAGGAGATGCACTGCAGTACTTAATGCAGCTGGTGGACACACCAGATATTGACTGTTACTGTTGACCCCCCCTTTGTTCAGGGACACATTATTCAATTTCTGTTAGTCACATGTCTGTGGAACTTGTTCAGTTTATGTCTCAGTTGTTCAATCTTGTTATGTTCATACAAATATTTACACATGTTCATTTTGCTGAAAATAAACGCAGTTGACAGTGAGAGGATGTTTCTTTTTTTGCTGAGTTTATGTACATGTTGGTAGAGTTTAAAGTGACTATGCTTAGATAATAAACAGAGTAGCAGCAGTGTAAAAATGGGAGGGGGGGGGGGGGTTCCTTGCGGTCGGAGGCCAAGCAGTTGCCATACCAGGCGGTGATGCAGCCAGTCAGCATGCTCTTGATGGTGCAGCGGTATACATTTTTGAGGATCTGAGGACCCATGCCAAATCTTTTCAGTTTCTTGAGGGGGAATAGGCATTGTTGTGCCCTCTTCACGACTGTCTTGGTGTGTTTGGACCATGACAGTTCGTTGGTGATGTGGACACCAAGGAATTTGAAGCTCTCAACCTCCTCCACTACAGCCCCTTTTCCTGTAGTCTACGATCATCTCCTTTGTCTTGATCACATTGAGGGAGAGGTTGTTATCCTGGCACAACACTGCCAGGACTCTGACCTCCTACCTATAGGCTGTCTCACTGTTGTGTCGTCAGCAAACGTAATGATGGTGTTGGAGTCGTGCTTGGCCATGCAGTCATGGGTGAACAGGGACTACAGGAGGGGACTGAGCACGCACCCCTGAGGGGCCCCCGTGTTGAGGATCAGCGTGGCAGATGTGTTCTTATCTACCCTTACCACCTGGAGGTGGCCCGTAAGGAAGTCCAGAATCCAGTTGCAGAGGGAGGTGTTTAGTCCCAGGGTCCTTAGCTTAGTGATGAGATTTTAGGGCACTATGGTGTTGAACAGTGAGCTGTAATCAATGAATAGCATTCTCACATAGGTGTTCCTTTCGTCCAGGTGGGAAAGGGCAGTGTAGAGTGCAATAGAGATAGCATCATCTGTGGATCTGTTGGGGCGGTATGCAAATTGGAGTGGGTCTAGGGTTTCTGGGATAATGGTGTTGATGTGAGCCATGACCAGCCTTTCAAAGCACTTCATGGCTACAGACGTGAGTGCTACGGGTTGGTAGTCATTTAGGCAGGTCACGTTGGTGTTATTGGGCACAGGGGCTATGGTGGTCTGCTTGTAACATGTTGGTATTACAGACTAGGTCAGGGACAGGACAGGTTGAAAATGTCAGTAAAGACACTTGCCAGTTGGTCAGTGCGTGCTCGGAGTACACGTCCTGGTAATCCGTCTGGCCCTGCAGCCTTGTAAATGTTGATATGTTTAAAGGTCTTACTCACATCGGCTATGGAGAGCGTGATCACACAGTCGTCCGGATAAGCTGGTGCTCGCATGCATGCTTCAGTGTTGCTTGTGTAACCCTCTCACCTCGAATTTGACTCTCGCGATATTAACTTACGTAGAATATCTCAACAGCATTGGATGTTAGGTGAGAAGGACATCTCCAATAAGAATCCCTATTGTAAATTATCTAGGGTAATGACAACTAGGGTATTAACTTCAGATAGAATGATTATAGATTTTTTCCAGCCTCCTGGATGGTGCAGTGGTCTAAGGCACTGCATCGCAGTGCTAGCTGTACCAACAGAGATTCTGGGTTGGTTACTACCAATTGGACACCACGAAATTGGGGTAAAAAAAAAAAAGATTATAGATTTTTGTTATTATATAAGGATATGCTTTTCCATGCATTAAATTAAATTGAAACAGTAAATGACTCCACCAACGCAGCACACATAAGGTTCAAGATGTGTATTATTACATTTTCAATGCACCACATCAAAAGAAATTAAAATAATAAACCCCAATGAGTCGTGCACAACCCATGTCCAAATTATTTCAAGCTTGCTTAACCCCGTTGCTTAACCTCAAGGCTGTCAGATACCTAAACGATGAGATGGTAGCTTCTTTACTAAGTCTTTCTTAACAAAATGATAATAACTCTCTTATCAAATAAAATCAGTATTTCCCGGGCCTCCCGGGTGGTGCAGTGGTCTAAGGCTAGCTGTGCCACCAGAGACTCTGAGTTCGAGCCCAGGCTCGAACTCAGAGAGCCCAGGCTCTTCGCGGGAGGTCCATGGGGCGACGCACAATTGGCCTAGCGCCGTCCGGGTTAGGGAGGGTTTGGCCGGTAGGGATATCCTTGTCTCTTCGCGCACTAGCGACTCCTGTGGCGGGCCGGGCGCAGTGCACACTGACCAGGTTGCTAGGTGTATGGTGTGGCTGGCTTCCGGGTTGGATGCGCGCTGTGTTAAGAAGCAGTGCGGCTTGGTTGGGTTGTGTTTTTTGAGGACGCATGGCTCTCGACCTTCGTCTCTCCCGAGCCCGTACGGGAGTTGTAGTGATGAGACAAGACAGTAACTACTAACAATTGGATAGGGGGGTAAAAAAAAAGGGGGTAAAAAAAAAATCCGTATTCCCTTCAAAACTTGATAGGTATGGGTTTTGTTCTATTTTTATCGTCATCTTTTATCATTTTTCTTCCCCAACGGTCCATCCTTTTCTCAACGTCTCTCTCTTTTTTCCCAGGCCTCCAGTTAACCAGGTCAACTCCCATTGGCCACAGCTTAACAAGCAACCTTACTGGTCAAAACTTGAAAGTAAACCAACCTATTCACTTGTACATTACCAATTAATTATAACAAATAAATTCAATACTTGGTTCTACCAAGGGTATTACACTTGCCTCAAAGCGCGCATAGAAGTAATTTAGCTCGTCTGGGCAGCTCGCGGCTGTTCTTCCCTTTGTAGTCCGTAATAGTTTGCAAGCCCTGCCAATCCGACGTGTGTCGGAGCCGGTGTATTTGGATTCAATCTTAGTCCTGTATTGACGCTTTGCCTGTTTGATGGTTCGTCGGAGGGCATTGTGGGATTTTTTATAAGCATCCAGGTTAGTCCCGCTCCTTGAAAGCGGCAGCTCTACTCTTTAGCTCAGTGCGGATGTTGCTTATAATCCATGGCTTCTGGTTGGGGTATGAATGTACGGTTACTGTGGGGACGACGTCATCGATGCACTTACTGATGAAGCCAGTGACTGATGTGGTGTACTCCCCAATGCCATCATATGAATCCCAGAACATATTCCAGTCTGTGCTAGAAAAACAGTCACGTAGCTTATCGTCTGCATCATCTGACCACTTCCGTATTGAGCGAGTCACTGGTACATCCTGCTTTAGTTTTTGCTTGTAAGCAGGAATCAGGAGGATAGAGTTATTGTCAGATTTGCCAAATGGAGGGCGAGGAAGAGCTTTGTACGCATCTCTGTGTGTGGAGTAAAGGTGGTCTAGAGTTTTTTTCCCTCTGGTTGCACATGTAACATGCTGGTAGAAATTAGGTAAAATAGATTTAAGTTTCCCTGCATTAGAGTCCACGGCCACTAAGAGTGCCGCCTCTGGATGAACATTTTCTTGTTTGTTTATGGCCTTATACAGCTCATTGAGTGTGGTCTTAGTACCAGCATTGGTTTGTGGTGGTAAATAGACAGCTACGAAAAATATAGATGAAAACTCTCTTGGTAAATAGTGTGGTCTACAGTTTATCATGAGATACTCTACCTCAGGCGAGCAAAACCTTGAGACTTCATTAATATTAGATTTCGTGCCCCAGCTGTTATTGTCAAATAGACACAGCCCCTTATCTTACTGGAGGCAGCTGTTCTATCTTGCCAATGCACGGAAAACCCAGCCAGCTGTGTGTTATCCATGTTGTCTTTCAGCCACGACTGTGAAACATAAGATATTACAGTTTTTAATATCCCGTTGGTAGGATAGTCTTGTATCAGAGCTCATCCTGTTTATTATCCAATGATTGCACGTTGGCTAATAGGACTGATTCTAGAGGTGGGTTACCCACTCGCTGTCGGATTCTTACAAGGCATCCGACCTACGACCCCTATATCTTGTCTCTTCTTCATGCGAATGACGGGGATTTGGGCCTCGTCCAGTGTCTGAAGTAAATCCTTTGTGTCCGACTCGTTAAAGAAAAAATCTTTGTCCAGTACGAGGTGAGTAATCGCTGTTCTGATATCCAGAAGCTCTTTTCGGTCATAAGAGACAGTGGCAGAAACATTATGTTACAAATAACGCAAAAAAACAAACAATAGCACAACTGGTTAGGAGCCCGTAAAACGGCAGCCATTTCCATTGAACTAAATGTAGGTAAATACATGCCCTGGCTCTGAGCACAAGCGAAATAGCTATTATGACTCATACTGCGGTACTCTATTAGAAAAAGGAGAAGATAGGAATCCCCTTATCTCAGCTCACTGGTCACCATAACAGCACCCACCCGTAGCACGCGCTCCAGCAGGTATATCTCACTGGTCATCCCCAAGGCCAACACCCACTTTGGCCACCTTTCCTCCCAGTTCTCTGCTGCCAATGACTGGAACGAATTGCAAAAATCACTTAAGTTGGAGACTTATATCTCCCTCACTAACTTTAAGCATCAGCTATCTGATCAGTTTACTGATCGCTGCAGCTGTACATAGCTCATCTGTAAATAGCCCACCCAACTACCTACCTCATCCCCATATTGTTTTTATTTACTTTTTTTGCACACCAGTATTTCTACTTGCACATCATCATCTGCACATCTATCACTTCAGTGTTAATTTGCTAAATTGTAATAACTTCGCCACTATGGCCTATTTATTGCCTTACCTCCTTACTCCATTTGCACACACTGTATATAGATTTTTCTATTGTGTTATTGACTGTACTTTTGTTTATCCTATGTTTAACTCTGTGTTGTTTTTTTGTCGCACTGCTTTATCTTGGCCAGGTCGCAGTTGTAAATGAGAACTTGTTCTCAACTGGCCTACCTGGTTAAATAAAAGTTAAATAAAAAAATAAAATAGGAAAGGAATGGAGGATCGCCTCACCTAGCAGACTGTCGACCAATCGTGTTCACATTGTCATGCTGCGTCACGCGTTTGCTAAGCTAATCATCACGCAATCCATTCTCAAAGTCAGGGTATGATGGTGCTTTCAAGACAACTGGTACCGCGTTCAAAACAACTGGGAACTCTGAAAAAAAAAGAGCTCCGACAGGGAAAAATCGATTTGAACAGTCATCAAACTCGGAATTCCAATTCCGGCCTCTTTCTAGAGCTCCGGCTTTCCGACCTGAATGACAATGACATCATGATTTGACCTCGTTATTTTCTAGATTTCTCATGCCGTGTTCAAAATAACTGGGAACTCTGGGAAAAAACAAGGTCAAATCATGATGTCAGTGTCCTTCAGGTCAGAAAGCCGGAGCTCTATAAAGATGCCCGAGTTGGATGACCTTTCAAACCGACATTTCCCAGTCAGAGCTAGTTTTTCCTCCCCCCAGAGTTCCCAGTTGTCTTGACTCTTGAAAGTACTGAAGTCTGAGATTTCCCAGTTGTTTTAAAAGTGGCATGTGTCAAGAAACCTGCCTGTTTTCCTCAAAAGTACGCAATGTCACGATTACAAAGCTTTACCATATTTCAGAGAACAAGTGAATTATATCACAGCTCTGTATTTATGTTGTACTTCTTGTTGACGAAATTCATGCTAATGTCCCACAATCACCCAGAATGCACCACGCGGCCCATTGACGTTGCATGGACAACGTACACAATGGGCGTTAATATGCGTTTCCCACACTGCGGTATAATTAGGCAATAAGGCAGGAGGTGTTGTGATATATGGCCAATAAGAACAGCTAAGGGCTGTTCTTAGGCACAATGCAATGCAGAGTGCCTGGATACAGCCCTTAGCCATGGTATATTGGCCATATACCACAAACCCCCAAGGTGCCTTGTTGCTATTATAAACTGGTTACCAACGTAATTAGAGCAGTAAAAATAAATGTTTTGTCATACACGTGGTATACAGTCTGATATACCATAGCGGTCAGCCAATCAGCATTCAACCCCTTGGGCCTTATTCCTTAATTATACAACCGACGGGTCATCTGATGCTTTATCACCTGAAAGGACTGGTCGAGGTCTGTAAAATAAAACAGAAAAAAAGTTGTAAATATTTGGTTACTTGAGTAGCTAGCTACAGCAACAGTTTGCAAACATCGCGAGACTTCCGGGAATGCTTGCGAAGCAGGCTGGGGTTTGAGAGGTCAATGAGAGAAGTGACCAATTATTTTTTAGTTGGCACAACCTAGATTGGAGCCAATGTCTTAAGTAGTTGAACATGTTATTACTCCAACCTTGTGAAAGTGACAAACTGACACATTTTTATTTCATCAAAAACAACTTTATATCAAAGGAGTGTCTTTGTTTTGACGGCCTGCACATGTTCAGTTCGGCGCCAGACGCCCGTTAGACCCGATGACGTTAATGCACATGTGCTTAGCTAGCCAACATCACCTACAAGCGTGATATGGGCTTTTATTGGAGCAGTTTATGCCTATCTTTATACTGTACCGTTTTGCTAAAGCTTCTTCAACATATTTCACGTGACTACCAGCGGGGAGGGGCCACGTAACGTGGCCCAAGAATAGATGCAATAAAGAGGTCAATAAAATTCAACCAAAGCAATGGAAACGCGTGGGTGAAAGATGCCATGGGGGGAAAAGTGGGTGTGTTCCAGTCAGTTCCAGAGTGTCAAATCTAGGGGATGTTTTTTGTAATGTATGCAATGTTGACATGTCAGACATGCATTCGATATTTTCATCTTTAAACCCTATTATTTTCAACATTGGTTGCATACACACATAGGGTGAGACACATGGAAATGAGACTGAAAAAGATAATGGTACAATAGGTTAAAAGTGTTATAAAATTGTATTATCTAATAACCTAATCAGTGTGGACAAAAAAATGACATCCCAGTTATCAATCAAATGTAAGAATCAACCAACCAATATCTCCTTCAAACAATGCTGTTCTGATACAGGATATGAGATTTTTGAAACATAATTTTTCACGTGAATAAATTATTGTATGAGAAAATGTCTAAAAGGAGAGACACCAGAAAGAAACAAATATAACATTGCACTTTCCTCTTAAGACAAGAGACCTGCCAAACTACAACACACACAAAAAATGGACGTACAAAAAGCATCAGTCGCAGACGCAACCATCCCAGTTATAATATATATTATTTCAAAGATTGAATTCATTTTCCATAACCAATAAGTCTTTGTTTTAGTGTTCGTAGGCGGGTGGCTAATATTCCTGTAACTTGATACTCTCTATATACAACAGTAAATTAAGAACACCAATAAGGACCCAAGTTCAAGCCTCTCAAACAGGATACAGTAGAATCATCAAAGAGAAAAACTAAAGGAGTGAGACGAAGACATTATGAAAAGAACAGAGCAGGTCTTGTAACCTGAAGCTCTGCAGTTGAGGTCTCAGACTGAGTTCTTCCTTTACATTTGGTCTCGGAGTTTGGCAAGCCTTGAAGACAGCTCATCCTGAGAACAAAAGATAACAGGCAATGTTACAGATCTCTAAAAACTCAACATTTTCATTCTTGTGTGAGAAGGGGCAGGGGTTGGGGCTAAGGACCATTTTTTGCAAGCCTGAGACACAGCTACTATAATCATATCAGCATTGTTATCATTGCTCTATTATCCCAATCATTTATTTGAAAGATCATGTTAAGTAGACAATTGAAAGTGTGGTAGGGTTTATAATAGCTGTTGTTTAGGGCCTGTTCCTGTACCTGCTCTGCTGACGCTACACTGGTGCCCACTGATCCAGTCTGTCCCTGTGGGAGTTCCATGTTCAGGTCCAACCTACACACAAATTGATATGCATTAATTTTCTCACTTTTAAAAGACACATTTTTTTTTTCAACAATAGAGAACCACAAAATAAAGAATTCTTACCCTGCTTCATCAGCTAATTCGTGCATCAGTGAATCCACTTGATTCTGAAACACACGTCGCTGACTGTTAGTCTCCATTGATTGTGAACAGAGCAGAATAAACTAATCTCAATAAATGTATCTTGTCATGATCTGCACTTGTATGTATTTAATGTTACAGACTTGAAGATCAAAGGCCACAGATCTGGTCAAAGACCAAAGGTCTGTCTAGCAGGAGCCCAGAAAAGCATCATTACCTGTGGGGTGGTTAGTGTGGTTGTGCTACTCATGGTGTCCTCCATTTGAGCGGTCTGTACATCTAACGTCTCAAATTGATGCTCAAACTTGTCCATGAGGCCGGAGATCTAGAGAGATCAGACATTCATTAACAAATTTCCCTCTCAGAGGGTGAAGAACATAACATGTATACCGTCATAAGTGTGACAACTATCAAATTAATGTATTTGACTAGGAGCAAGTGCGTGCACACACACACACACACACACACACACACACACACACACACACACACACACACACACACACACACACACTACCTTCTCCAGGTTCATACTCTTCAGTGTGGCATCCATGCCTTTCACCACTCCAGCCATAGATTTAGTGACCTGTAGAATGAACGAACATTACTAAAATAGAAAAGGTACCTTGCTGTGTGGTTGGAACCAGCAATTCTTGCAGTAGTAACCTAGCACTCTTTTACAGATATTGCACCAAATTTTCCCTCCAAAGTAAAAGTGGGCCCATCTTAAGCAGAATCAATGTCTCAAACCAAGAATGTCGTTGTATGAAGTCTTGTAGGACGTAGGTATGTAAAACAACTGCACCTTGTTCATTGTGACTGCTGTTTGGACCCTGGCGGCCACTGCATCAATCCTAGCACTCATCCTTAGGAAGTTGACCGACTGGTTCTTCTGTCTGATGGCGTTTTCCGCATGGATCCGTGCCACTTCCACATTTCCTTTTTGGATAGCCTACGGTGAGGATAAAGGTTCAGTCACTACATTCTCAGTTGAGATGTTCAGAGCTAAGATGAGGTGATTGGAGGATTGACTAATGAGGTAAAAGGCCTACTTACTTTTTTGACTTTGGCCTTCTCTGCCTTTTCCTCTTTGTCACATTTCTTAGAGCTTCGTTGCAGTTCTTTGGCTGCAAACTTGAGATTGAAGAGATGCTCTGGGATGGGAAGTTAAAGGGCCAATCAGCAGTTCAAAAATAACAAAAGGTTTTGGTAAAAAGCTGAGGGATGGGCCTGGAGAAAAGTAACCACTAAAACGTATAGACATAGCTATGGATGCTAGGACTGACCATCCATATCAAAATGATTGTTTTAACCATGTTTTGAGGCTTTACAGTGTTTGTTTACAAACATTGGAGTAAAACAAGGTTATATTTTGGGTTCTGATGGGGTAGGAAAGTTGAACTCAGCTCGAGGCATTTATAAGTTATATTCTTCAAGAATCAATGGGTACATATCATTGATTTACAAGTCCACAATTGGATGTAGTGACTGCTGATTGCCTATTTAAATACGGTTTCAAAAATGCCATAGCTACATAACTGAAGCTTCAAGTATTTGTGCCCCTTGTTGGTACTCTCTTTACAAACCTTAATCGATGGTGTGCTCCCACCACAGAACTAAAATACCTGTGATGTAATCATGTGAATAAAATGGAAATGCCAGCCATGCTACCAGGCAATGGGTGTCTTCAGACGAAAGTAAGCTTGTTTACTAAACGTGTTGTACTGACTGTTATACCCATGGCAGATGCACAATACCAATAACAGCAAACAAGCGTTTATCTTTGTCACCAAGCCATCCAAGTATAGACTATAAGCATAAATACGAATCGAAACCTGATATATGGCTTTTGAAATTCATATTCAGACGAGTCACAGACTAAAACAACAGGCCTTTCACTTTGTCTAAATTTCCTGGTGGCAATTTAATGGATCTAACGTAGTAGCTAGCAAACATTTCCGAAAGGATACTCTCCATATTCGACATGCTGGTAGGCTCCTTGATGGTCCGAGAATGAATGTATTGTTATTGTTTTTCTTCTCGATTTAGAAGTAATGCAAAAGATTTTCTTCTTCAGATATTCCTCTCGTTGATACTTCCGGCTACACTACCCAAATATAATACGTCACGGTCACATGTTCAAGGGTGCGTTCTGTGCGTTCCAATTGACGTCACTAACAACCTTATTTTTATCAGTGGATGACTGAATGGACGTGTAAAGTTCTGACATTGAATACTAAGATGGATTGTTACATTTTCTACAATATATTATGTGTACAGTTTATATAGTAATATTCCTCCCTCCATCCCTTATCTCTGGTGGTATGTCAGTGCAGAGACAATCCAATCAGGTTAGGGGCTGGGGGTTCTCGTCAGACAGGCGGTGGTGTAACTGAGGTGTGGGCGGTGAGCGAGCTTGATTGATGTTTAGGTTTGCGTCTCTGGATCACGGCAGTGAGCGAGCGGATGACTCACCCTCTGTCTGATATGATATTCACCCTCTTTGCAGCAGCTCAGCCAGTGCATACCTCCCAAGCTCCTCCTGCAGTGCTCTGTAAAGGTCTGCTCAATCACCCCTAAATGATACTGATGCTGCGTTCAAGACAACTGGGAACTCGGGGAGAAAACGAACACTGACTGGGGAAAATAGTTTTGAATGGTCATCCAACTCAGAATTCCAAGTCGGGAACTCGGGCATCTTTCTAGAATTCCGACTTTCCGACCTGAAGATCACTACGGTCATGATTTGACCTTGAACAGGCACAAACCCTCTTATAACACTATCCTAGACTCCTACAATAATTTTCTGAATTGTCATCTGAGTGGAGTTGTAGACTACTTGCACATCGTTTCAGCCCTTCACATTAGCCTTTAGAGCACATCTATTTACAAATGTTGAAAACATTGCAAACATAATTATTCTTTGTGGTGTGGATAGGGCTACCTACACAGTTTACATTTCTTTGATTCTGTGTATCTGTCTAATATAAAATGTCACACCAGTGCATCACTAATCACTTGACAGACAGACAGACGAGATAGTTAGATACACTACATCACCAAAAGTATGTGGACACCTGCTCCTCGAACATCTCATTCCAAAATCCTGAACATTAATATGGAGTTAGTATCCCCTTTGCTGCTATAACAGCCTCTGCTCTTCTGGGAAGGCTTTCCACTAGATGTTGGAACATTGCTGTGGGGACTTGCTTCCATTAAGCCACAAGAAAATTAGTGAGGTCGGGCAATTAGGCGTGGCTTGCAGTCGGCGTTCCAATTCATCCCAAAGGTGTTCGATGGAGTTGAAGTCAAGGCTCTGTGCAGGCCAGTCAAGTTCTTCCACACCGATCTCAACAAACTATTTCGGTATGGACCTTGCTTTGTAAACGGGGGCATTGTCATGCTGAAACAGGAAAGGGCCTTCCCCAAACTGTTGCCACAAAGTTGGAAGCACAGAATTGTCTAGAATGTCATTGTACGCTGTAGCGTTAAGATTTCCCTTCACTAGAACTAAGGGGCCTAGACTGGACCATGAAAAACAGCCCCAGACCATTATTCCTCCACCAAACTTTACAGTTGGCACTATGCATTCGGGCAGGTAGCGTTTTCTCCTGGCTTCCGCCAAACCCAGATTTGTCCGTCGGACTGTCAGATGGTCACCCGTGAGTCATCACTCCAGAGAACGCATTTCCACTGCTCCAGAGTCCAATAGGGGCAAGCTTTACACCCCTCAAGCCAACACTTGGCATTGTGAATGGTGATCTTAGGCTTGTGTGCAGCTGCTCGGCCATGGAAACCCATTTCATGAAACTCCCAATGAACAGTTATTGTGCTGACATTGCTTCCAGAGGCAGTTTGGAACTCAGTAGTGAGTGTTGCATCCGGGGACAGATCATTTTTACACGCTACGCGCTTCAGCACTGTTTGTTGCTCCTAGAAGCATCCACTTCACAATAACAGGCACTTACAGTTGACCGGGGCAGCTCTAGCAGGGCAGAAATTTGACAAACTGACTTGTTGGAAAGGTGGCATCCTATGACGGTACCACATTGAAAGTCACTCACTGAGCTCTTCAGTAAGGCCATTCTACTGCCAATGTTTGTCTATGGAGATTGCATGGCTGTGTGCTCGATTTTACATACCTGTCAGCAAAGTGTGGCTGAAATAGACAAATCCACTAACTTGAAGCGGTGTCCACATACTTTTGTATACATTGTGTAGATATCTGATAGATAGATAATCCCATAATGAACAAACAGAGCTTCGTGAGTTACCTTAAAGTCGTGACGCCAGATTGCCATGGAAACTAGACTACGCTCGCAGCTGAGAGAAAACAGTGCGCTGTAGAACTTCAGTTTGTTTCCTTAAGCGCCACTGTCGTGTTGGGTTGGACAGCGATCAAGCACGAACCTACATCTTCTAAAGATAATAGCGCACTGTGCACGGTGTATACAGGTCGGAGATCCCAATTTAACCTGTTGGATATCACTTATTGTTGTTTTGCTTACTATACTTTGGCTAAGTTATACCCTTTCCTCAGCAGTCAGGTGAGTAGGCTAAAGTCTATGATTTAATTGTATGATCATTGTCATGCTACATTTAATACAGGAATCATTTCGAAATGCATAAGGTTTGTGCTTATTTTTTTAAAATGTCAATATCAATCAAATGCACATTTGGTAGGCTAATGAAATGCATTGCCCACGGATTGATTAAACAATAGCAAACAGTGTTGGCCAGTGTGTAAATTATACAATATATATATTACAATATTGCATCAGGTGAAGACGTGGAAGAATAGGTGTAGGCTAAACTCAACATGTTTTATTTTTTATTTTAAATAGGCTATTTTATTAGTTTCTGTTCAATAAAATATTTGTTGTTAATCATTTTTATATAGCCTACGTAGTCTGTGAGTGTTTACTAGACTAATAACGGGTTTGTAAATATTATTTTGGTAAATTGCATAGACTGTGCACATGCAGCATCATTTCGATGAATATAGGCTAAAAATGACTGTAAAATAAAATAAAAACTCAAGAGAACTGATTGATAGGCTAGCCTACACAATATTTTACTAGATCGAATCTGATTATCAAGAACAACACTCCCGGCTTTAGCCTTTATACAATATTTGTATTGCAAATGTCTCAAATATACAACAAGAAATTGTGAATATGTGAGAAGTGGCGACTATGTTTTTTACATGCATGCAGAAAATCCAAGAGAAGACGCAGCGAGAGGTGCTTTATTCAGTGACTGTATGACTCATACGGTTTTATCTAAAGAGTGGGAGCAGGCGGGCGGGCTGGCGAGATGGGGTTGCACATGAGACCAAAATTCTGCAGCATGCGACTATTATTCTAGTACATGATGGATTCCATAAGAACTGTCCTTGCAAACTTTTGGAACATGAGGGAAAGTAGACTATATATACCCCAGGTGTTGAGCTCCCACCACTGTTCAAGTTAAATCTGTAAAAGTAAACTAACCAGATTTGTGGGATATCGTTTTAAAATGTTTACATAGCCTTATTGATTTGTTTATACACAAGAGTATTAGTCAATGAGTTCATTTATCAATTACTAAGTTGACAATAAAACCATTATAACCTCAAATCACAGGATCAAGTGCAAACAAGGTCAAGGTATGCTCAGTCATATTACTTATCCTCTAAGAGAAAGTTCCAAGCTGGTCACCTTCCTGTTGAATTTTTTATTTTACATCTTCCACCCCCCTGTGTGCATGTGTATCTGTGTGCGTGTACCGCTCTTATGCGTAGTAGTAACAAGACATATTTTTTCGTTTTTAATTGTGCAATCTGTGTCTTTGGTGTCTCTTGTGTTTCAGACACCCCTGAACTCAATGTGAATGAATGATACTATGAATTACTTAGTAGTATTTCTTCACTTGTCATAAAACACATTCAAATGTTTCCCATTGAACACACATTTTGTTGCATGAAATTACCCAGCTTCTTCCAAATACAATATTGTCTCCTTTTGCAGTTAAACCCAAGATAATTGATCTCCAAATGGATAGAAGATTCCACAACTTGACTCTGGAGCAAGTCCAGACTTTGGACCAGGTGTTGACAGAGGTAATACCCATCCACGGCAGAGGAAACTTCCCCACCCTGGAGGTTAGACCCAAGGACATCATCCACGTAGTGAAGGACCGGCTGTTGGAGAGGGAGATCAGGGTCAGAGACATCCGCCTCAATGGCTCCACCGCCAGCCATGTGATGGTCAGGGACAACGGCACGGGCTACAGAGACCTGGACATCATCTTTGGAGTGGAGCTGCCCAGACAGGAGGACTTCCAGGTCATCAAGGAGGTGGTGCTGGGCAGCCTGCGTGACCTCCTTCCCCGTGGGGTTAACAGACGCAAGATCACCTGCCTCACCATGAAGGAGGCCTATGTGCAGAAGATGGTCAAGGTCTTCAATGAGCACGACCGCTGGAGCCTTATCTCACTGTCCAATAACAGGGGTAAAACAGTGGGGCTCAGGTTTGTAAGTTCCCTGCGACGCCAGTTTGAGTTCAGTGTGGACTCCTTCCAGATTATATTGGACCATATGCTGGAGTCATACTGGGAGACTGAGAGGAGGCAAGGAGTTCAGTGTGAGGGATTGGAGTCACACAATGGCATTGTGTTACATCCAGATAGAGGGGCAGAGAAAACCATAATGGTACCCCAGTATTCTTCCACCTCTGAGAATCTAAAAGAGGATAAAGACAAAGATTCAATGATGACTCGCTTCGCTGACAGTCCGTGCCACAGTGAACAGGTTGTTGTTAAAGAGGAAGAATCATCGCATCCGATGAATGTGCATGCAACTGGAAAACAAGAGCCACTGGAAGTGTTAGAGATAGAGAGAGCAGAGCTAGACCTTGGAACTCTGGAGAATGAGGAAGAGGTAGAAGAGGAGGAGGTGGTAAAGGTTGATACAGTACTTGAGATAAGAGTAGAGGAAAAAATGCAATTTGTTCAGAATACAGATTATCCCTCACTTATATCCTCCTCCAAAATATTGACAGACGTGATGGAACCTCTGGTGTCAAATATATCTGTAAACCCTCAAAGTAACATAGAGGAGTCACTGATCTCTGAGTCAAAAGACATCAAGCCATCCCCAGTGTTGCTCACAGAGAACTCAGTGCAAGAGCAACTTCAAGTGATGCCTCAATCCACATCCCAATCCTGCACTGCTGTCACACAAAATGTACATCTTGAACATTTATTCCCTCCGCCAGCCAAGAAAACCTGTAATACATCCCAGGGAATTGTCCCTGACTATTGCCCCTCACCTAAACCACCAAGGAAGATGTCACGGAAGATGAGCAGCATCTCATCACTCCCTGAAAAATGGTCTTTGTTAAAAGATTTGTCAGATCTTACAACACAGCTGTTTGAGCCTATAGAAATACTTCCAACACCTCAACCAAATCACTCTTTATTAGACACTGATCAAGGCCATTATTCATCTTCCTCAGTGTCCAGACAAAGGAACGCAGAGGGCACTAAAACATTCACAGACCACCTTACTCCAGCCGTTTCATCCCAGGATAAAAACATCTCACCCCGTACCGTAGAACAAATAGTCAGGGTGAAATATTCAAAAAAGCCTCCAGACTCAGATGCTTCTGAGGAATCATTGTCCCTTCAAACAACAGGGAACCGAGTCCCAGAGACTGAACCTGCTGCTACTCAGGAACTAGCGCCACCAGAGACAACCACAGTCTGTCCACGGGCAGGGGCAAGTTCGGCCCCAAGGGACAAGGCCAGCATCACTGTGGTAGCAGAGTGCATGTACGGGGACTTTGAGCAAGCCATGGATCATCTGCGTTTCCGACTGATTGCCACCCATAACCCAGAGGAGATCAGAGGAGGTGGGCTTCTGAAGTATAGTGACCTGCTGGTGAGGAACTTCAGGCCAGCCAGCGAGACAGAGATCAAGTCCCTAGAGCGCTACATGTGCTCCCGCTTCTTTATTGACTTTCCTGACGTTAGCGAGCAGCAGCGCAAGATCGAGGCCTACCTGCGCTGCCACTTTGTTGGCGACGAGGAGACGAGCAAGTATGACTATCTGATGACCCTGCGTCGGGTGATAGATGAGAGTACAGTGTGTCTGATGGGACATGAGAGGAGGCAGACACTCAATATGATCACTGTCCTGGCTCTGAGGGTGCTGGGGGAACAGAACGCCATCCCCAACACTGCCAACGTCACCTGCTTCTACCAGCCTGCGCCATACATGGCTGACCCCATATTCAGCAGCTACTACATTCCCCAGGCAGCACAGCCACCCCTGCTTTACCACCCCTACCCTTTACATGTCCACATGCAGACCGGCCTGGTGTAGCCCCAGCATGTGAGTGGGGGAGAGCATGTGGGCTGCATTCTATATGGTTCTACTCTGTATCCAGAGGCACAAAATTGATTTAAAAAAGAAAAGAGGCATGAGCGCAATTTGTTCAATGCTTTGAAAAGACGCTGCCTATGACGTGAGACAGCGGACACAAAATGGGGAGAGTTGGAGCTTTATCTTTGGATAAAGGCCACCACGTCACTCTTTTCAAATGAAAAATGTTTTGAATGGGAGAGAGAATAGCTGATTACTCACTGAGAGCAAGCTGCAAGGGAAAATGTCACAGAGGGAAATTACAGTTTACGTGGCTGTTTCAGCTGCAGCAGCAGGCTAGGCTTTGTCTTTGTTACCTTCCTGTGACACGGGGATCCTGTACTGTCAATGAATGACAAAGTTGTTCAAACATGACAGAAATACTGTATGAACAGTTGACTGAACATTTCTTATCATATACTATAGTGAGGTAGAGGACGGGCAAGTATGCTGCAGTGGATGAAGGTATAAACACTTCAAAATAATTAGACATACCATAGTTGATGTAGACCAAAATCACAACACATTATGTTCAAATTAGACAGTATCTGATCAAGCCAAAAAACTGTGCTGTATTTTAGAGAAAACCTGATGAGTTGTTCTTCACGAATGTAAGTGAATTAACTTTCTTGAAGTGATCATACTTGTGTTTAAAGGTAGACTCAGCTAAATTACTTTGCCATGAGCAACACCACAGGGACAGCAGGTAGCCTAGTGGTTAGAGCATTGGGCCAGTAACCGAAAGGTTGCTGGATTGATTCCCTGAGTTGACAAGGTAGAAATCTGTCGTTCTGCCCCTGAACAAGGCAGTTAACCCATTGTTCCCTGGTAGGCAGTCATTGTAAATAAGAATTTGTTCTTAACTGACTTGCCTATTTAAATAAAGGATCAATTTAAAACATTGTCCCCCCAAAATATTGAGATGCAAGACTAGTCACACACAGTATTTGCGCATGTGCACAGGTTTGCTTTAAGCTGTTCACAGCATTGTAGTCAGTGCACTGAAACACCAGAGAAGTTGAGCCTCACGCTTTAACGCTCTTAGTTCTTGCGGGAAATTGACCCACTATGCTGTCATATCGCTGAATCTACCTTTAATATTGTATTGTAACGTCACAAATCTTGATATGACATCATCAGCTGTACTTAGGTCTTGGGAAAATGTGACGTAGAGTACATATTGATTTGTTTTCTGGGTGTTAATGTCTGATTGCATCCTTGGTAAATGTTTGAGTGTCTAATGAGTGACTACATGAATATATCAGGGCGAAATCAGGGTTGTTAAGATGAAAGACAGATTCCAAAGTGTTTTAAACTATCACCCCTCAGTTTCGTTATGTGGTAGTATTTAGAAGTAACAGTTAGAGATCTAAGTTGTAACTGTGAGACAGAATGACACTCACAGCAAACATAGATTCACTGTTACTTATTTCTGTGTGCCATTTCATTGTTAAAGATACCCAAGAGGTCATTTGTAAAAGACCCACAAAATGTATTTTCAGCACAGGCGTGGCAGTAGGTGAGTTACCCAAACGGGCAATTGAATCTGAAGCACAATGTAAACGTACGCAACCTTGTTGTTAATTAGTGAACTATAGATGTATCGGATGTATGTGTGATTCACCAATTCGATATAGATGAAAGTCTAATGTAAATGTAACTGTGCAGTAATCTGGTACTTCTCATATACCATAGCGTTGATTGTAAATTGTAATACAGTAATCTATGTTGGGATTCTTTAGGTATAATCATTTTGTCTCATTATCGGAACTTTATCTGGAGCTACTGTCATGTATCGGTAGAGAAACATCATGCATTTTCATGATCTCTGTATCCCCATTCATAATCAAATATTTGCTCAATTTGTATGGTCATTTTGATAATAAACCTCATACATTTAAACATCCTCAGATTACTTGCATACAGCCTCTAGACAGTGATGCTGATTGCCCTGGAGTGAAAAGTATCTGGTTGATGTTGAATGTAATTATCATGGCTTTCTGACAGGAGGTGACTTCAGCATTCAAGAGGAAGTAACACTTTATATTTTTACACTTTTATAATAGCCCAAATTGATACATTTGCCTGTTTCCATCCAGAGACCCTCAACACCACTGCAGTCTTTCTGGGCGTGCTGAAGCACCATGCGTCAGAGGATTGTTAAGTATTGTTGCTAGCTGAGTGTCTGACTCATCTCTCCAGTCTTCAGTGCATTATCTAGTGGAGGTACCTCCATCACAAGGCTAACTGGCTGATAACCAACCAACCATATCACCAGACTTGTCCACTCTCCTCCTAGCTTCCATACCCTATCCAACACGTAGGCTGCTACTCCTCCTCCTCACTCTCTCTGAGATAGAGCAGGTAACTGTGGGACAGTGGTGTGGGGTAGTCAGGGGCAGAGGCGGGTGGGACTGACATCACTGCAGAGATATGGCCCATGGTGCATCTTTATGACTCATCATCATGGCTCTTTGAGGGGGCAGCCAGAGATGACTCACCAAGCCAGGGATGGGTTTTAAACAGCCAGACAAGAGTGGCTATTGTGGAATACACAGGGCCTGGTGAAGAGTGGCAGCTCAGCTTGTGCCAAGTGTGTTGACTGGCAGGATGTGAAAATCCTGCCGTGATGACTCAAACAATAACACGTCAACAGCATGGGGTCTGGGAAAACAAATGAGGTACAGGAGAAAATGGCTGAAACACAGAGGAAGTGTGAATTCACAGTACCATTTTGCCATGAGAAGTGACAGAACATTATATATCATGTTTTTCTATGGTGATTAAAGTGGGCATGTTTGTATTGTGTTTAGAGAATGTGACGGAATGAGCCAAATACCAGGGGCACCAAGTTGGGAGAAAATCTATGTCGCTCCTTTATTTTAAAAAACAAACACAATCAAAAATATTGTGTAGAAAAAAAAGTCACGTTTATTATTACACCTAGAATGTCATCATTGCTGGATTCAGAAATTACTAATCTGCTGCTTAAAGGCAAGTCCATTTACCATCTATTATATTAAGAGAACATGTTCACAAATTATTGAGTAGGGATTTATCCATTGGCCCAAGTGATGTCTTTTCAAACTATACCCACACAGTTTGCAGACGAGTTACTGCTGTCTCGCGATTAACTAACGAAAACCTTGATTGCAGTCCCATCTCTTTCCCTAGTGTGGCAACATGACTAGCAGTAGCATGGCCCATCAGATGACACCTAAGGGGTATTTCAGAGACCCTAAACCAGAGTGTAGTAGGGGAATCATGGGGTAGTGGAGCCGGGTGGATCCTGGGGGAATGGGGAGCAGAGGGCTAAGTCCTGGAACACTTAGCGTATGACACACACAGAGCACCTTATGTTAGGAAGTGGAAGGAGAGAAGAGAACCTGGCTGTCTGTAGCCTTAGTTTCTGTTTCTTAGGCAACGTTGCCAAGTGGCTTAGCTGTGTCGGACCCTCCGACCTTTGACCAAGCAAACACAACCCTCTGGTTCAATAATGCTCACAACAACAAAATCTATCACAAAACAGCCCAGAACAGGTGTATTTGTATGCAAATGTGTTGAATATTATTGGCACAATTTATCTGCGCTTTGTACACACAAATAAAAAGTCCTTCGTTGTTTAGAACTGCATGGAGCGAAATCTGTCCTTTGCTCTTTGTGGCTTGTCTGGTCATCCAATATTGTGATTAAGAGTAAAATCAGAGGGCAGGATAGCATACTCAGCCCAACAAAAGCCATCTCAAATTCAGCTGCCACATACAATAGATACATGTGCAAACATTTCACCATCATTAATATTAGCTAAGGAATAATTGCAAAGTGTATAATACAGTGAAAAAATATAAATATTTCTGTAGTAAAAAAATGTCCTTTTCAGTATGAGGTGGAAGTGAGTGGTGGCTATGGGCGAGCCTCTCCCCAAAGTACCATGATGCACTTTGGTTTGTGTTTGAACCAATGACTGGTTTGAACATGCTGGGTTGAAGGACAGTGCCCTGGAAGTTAAAAATTAATGTGTGCATTTGATTTAGATCAATGAAAGTATGTTCCAACCAATAGAAATAGAACTCAATGGTAGACCCTTATACAATCGCTTTGCATTTCTCCTTTCCAATTACCCACACTCTTTCACTACACTAGCTACCATACTAGACATCACTCAACCATAATAACCACACGCTACAGGAAGAGGATACGGCAAAGCCTCTATTTACCTATTGTATGTGCAAATATACAAACTCTATAGAATTGATAAGGATTACGGGGGATATAGCATTGAGAACATTCAGTGGCCCAGGAGTTAACTAAGGAGGTACGTCTGCCTCTGATTCAATGGCGGAACATTGTATTGTAGGCATGCAGCATTTTATGAGTAGACATAATTAATGATGAAAGAAGTCACCACCTCAACTAATTAGAATCAATAAGTTCCCACGCAAAGATAAAGTCTGAGAACTAAAACCCACAGACACAGCAGTCCTCTAAGACCTAGCCTGGATGCCTAAAAATAGATTCATTAATGCAGTGAATGAGCACACCAGAGTTGACCTCCCAAAGTGAAGGATGGGGGTTGGGGAGGATGAAGCATAGTGGGAGGGTTAGCGTCAATCAGACAACCCAACACTGAGAGGGGGTCATGTGGAAGAGGGTCATTTAGGGAGAGATGTACTGTACTGTTCAGACAGAACACAAACAGAGAGAAGTAAAGGGAGCATCAGTCTGTCTGTCATCCAGATGTAGAGGACAGCAGAGCTTAGTCTCCTTGAGCTATAACATATGAGCACCAGTTTTTGGCATCTCTTGAACCTTTGTTGTTGTATGATCAGGAAGATCGGAGGTGAGAAGGAGGGTAAGAGAAAGATGGGGGAGGAAAACTGAGGATGAGAAGGAGAAGAGTTATGAGTTGATAAAAGCGGAGGAGTAAGAGGAGTCTTTAAGGCCCAGGAGAGCAGTAAGTAAGGCGGAGGTGAGTGAGTTGACTTGTGGGTCCATGTTGATGAGTAGCTTTGAAGACCAGGGAGGGAGATTCCTTGGCAAGATAAGGAGCACCACTGCCAGTAGAGTCGTAAACAGTCTCGTACACAAAGCAAAATGATACAAAAATCAATAAAAAAAGTAAAGCAAAATCCCTGAAGTATTAATTTAGTCAATTGTACAGTCTCCAGTCTCACTCCTGGTGGGTAAGGTAGATAGGTGGTTGGTAGGGGTTAGAAGGCCCAGTTTAAGGTGGTTTGAGGGGGCTGTGTGAGTCAGTGGTTCCAGCCCATAAGGTGGCTGACCCGGGCCTTTTCGGTCATGCGGCGTACCCGTCCTGAGCGGGACATGCCTAGGTTGAGTGGGTCCTCTGTGGTCCCTGACTCGTCGTCTGACTCATCGTTGTACAACACTGTCCTGCGGCCCTGGTTCCGAGTGTTCACCTGACCAGACTTACTGCGGCTGCTGCTTTTCTGACCGCCCTCTGCCCCACCCTCACCCTGTTCTGAGTCCTCCTCCTCTTCTGATTCCTCCTTTTCCTCAGGCTCATCTTCGTCCTCAGGCTCCTCCTCTTCGTCCTCAGGCGCCCTCCCTTCCTCTTGCTGCGGTGGCTGTTCCCCCTCTTCCTCCTCGTCTTCACCTTGTTCGTCTTCATCCTCCTCTTCATGCTCCTCTGCCTGGACTCGTGCTCTCTTGGCTCTTTCTGGAGCCTCCTCTTCTTCCAGCATCCTCTTCCCAGAGACGGCCATCTTGCCCTTGAGGCCCATTTTTAAGCGGGGAGCTTTGCTGTAGTCGTGATCTCCCCCGTCCACAAACTTTCCAACCTCCGACTCACTGTCCGATTCACTGTCTGATGAGGAGGAGGAGGAGGATGATGAGGAAGACGAGGAAGACGATGACGAAGATGAGCTATTGGATCCTCCAGATCCCTCTCCCTCATCCTCCTTCAGCACTCGTCTCCTGTGGCTCTGTCTGGTGCCGTTAGTGAGAGGTCTGTTACCCTCTGGGGGGAGAGAGAGAGGCACACAATGCCTCCCTGTTAAACATAGCACAGCAACACCTACTAAAGTAGCCTCCAGTAACTGCTGCCAAGTAGACTTACATGATAACCCTTTCTAATTGTGTGATTTTGGCAGCAGTGAAAACATAGTAATGATGTCATTAACTGCTGCGATTTAACCAGGCTGACTCCAAACATTTAAGCAGTTGGCAAAATCATACATTTGTCTAGATAGCTTGGTGAAACAGCTCTATCTATGAAGGACTATTTATCCACTGCCTGCTGGTGTTGGTTACCCTGTGTAGTAATACCTGAGTTCTTGACGGGAGTGGTTTGGCTGCGGGTGACACGGTCGGCCCCTGGACCCCCACTGTGGCTTCCTGTCCCTGAGTTAGACGATGACGAGGGTTGGCTGTCCTCATCCACCATCACGCTGCTCGTCTCTGACGCTGCAACAACAGCAGCACGTCACGTAACCACCCAACCCACATTTCACACTTCTCTAAAACACATACCGCCACACAGCGACACAAACATACACTCACGACAAGAGTGTTACCTTGAGATGGCCTGCGAGAACGCTTCTTGGATGAGGTCTGTAATTCTTTTGGTGTTGGTTTCTTCCTTGACTTGTGCTTCCCTTTAGGACTAGAGTTAAAGAGACACCAAGACATAGTGTTTTAGGTGGAATCTGAATAGATCCTACAAGGAGTGGTACATAATAGTTGGGGTTATTACAGTGGATTTAAGAGTTGTAGAGAGGGGTTCCAGCCAGGCCAGTACCTGGAGGGTTGGCTGGTGGCAAGGGAGCTGCCTCCGCTGTGCAGTCTCTTCCTGTAGCTGACACTCTGGCGACTCTTCCTCCGCTGGTTCTGGACTGCAGATTTGTAATCCGAGATGATGGAGATGATTTGTCTTTCAAAGAAGGCTGATAGGCTCAGGGTCATGGTGTAGATCTGAAGATGAAACAATGAAGATCAAAAATACCATTCTCTCACAAAACACAGTGTGCCTTCAGAAAGTATTCATTATTCCACATTTTGTTGTTACAGCCTGAATTCAAAATTCTATACACAATACCCCATGATGACAAAGCAAATACATGTTTTGAGAAATTTTTGCAAATGTATTGAAAATGAAATGCAGGAATCTAATTTACATAAGTATTCACACCCCTGAGTCAATACATGTCAGAATCACCTTTCTGGGTAAGTACAGTTGAAGTTGGAAGTTTACATACACTTAGGATGGAGTCATTAAAACTTGTTTATCAACCACTCCACAAATTTCTTGTTAACAAACTATAGTTTTGGCAAGTCGGTTAGGACATCTACTTTGTGCATGACATAAGCCATTTTTCCAACAATTGTTTACAGACAGATTATTTCACTGTATCACAATTCCAGTGGGTCAGAAGTTTACATACACTAAGTTGACTGTGCCTTTAAACAGCTTGGAAAATTCCAGATGATGTCATGGCTTTAGAAGCTTCTGATAGGCTACTTGACATCATTTGAGTCAATTGGAGGGGTACCTGTGGATGTATTTCAAGGCCTACCTTCAAACTCAGTGCCTCTTTGCTTGACATCATGGGAAAATCTAAAGAAATCAGCCAAGACCTCAGAAAATAAATTGTAGACCTCCACAAGTCTGGTTCAGCCATTACAAAAGGAGTTGAATACTTTTTTTTTAAAGAAAAAAAAGAAGCTTTTATTTATATAATAATTTATAATTAATTTTACCCCCGGTATTCTCCCCGATTTCGTGGGATCCAATTCGTAGTTACAGTCTTGTCTCGCTGCAACTCCAGTACGGACTCGGGAGAGGCGAAGGGCGAGAGCCGTGCGTCCTCCGAAACACAACCCAACCAAGCCGCACTGCTTCTTGACACAATGCCCACTTAACCCGGAAGCCAGCCACACCAATGTGTCAGAGAAAAAACAGCGCACCTGGCGACCGTGTCAGCGTGCACTGCTCCCAGGCCCGCCACTGGAGTCGCAGTGCTCGATGGGACAAGAATATCCCTGCCGGCCAAACCCTCCCCTAACCCGGAAGACGCTGGGCCAATTGTTTGCCGCCCCATGGGTCTCCCGGTCGCGGCCGGCTGCGACAGAGCCTGGACTCGAACCCAGAATCTCTAGTGGCACAGCTAGCACTGCGATGCAAAAGTGTTGAATACTTATTGACTCAAGACATTTCAGCTTTTAATTTTTAATTAATTTGTAAAAATGTATAAAAACCTGATTCTACTTTGATATTATGGGGTATTGTGTGTAGGCCAGTGACATCTCAATTGTATCAATGTAAATTCAGGCTGTAACAAGAAAACGTGGAAAAAGTTAAGGGGTGTGAATACTTTCTGAAGGCACTGTATAAGGGTCAGGGTTATAAATTGTTGAGATACAGCTGACCCACCGCATTTCTTTCCCCCCTTGAATCTTGAAAAGAACTCAAGGGCACTCAACCAATCAACGTTAGTTGAGGTGCAACCCAAAAAATGTATCCTCATTGAAAATCTTGTCAGAATCAGTACACTAACCTGTGACTTCTTGTTGGGCGTGTAGGCCTTGGAGTTGCTGAAAATGAGGCGGACATCTTTGGCAAACTCCATGGGGTTCTCGTAGTTCCCGATGATCAGAGTCTCTGTTACAGTCCCCAGGTCCATGGGAGTGTCTATGATGTCTCGATAGTCCTGGGAGAGGAGGGAGAGAGTGCAGTGTTTAGGACATCTGAAACCACAAAGTAACTGTCCAGTGTTTCCAGATTTCTATGAAATATGACCTATAAGCAATGTTCACTCAAGTAATTTTTTTTCGGCTAGCTGTTCTATCATTCAGCCTACAGTAGCATCCAATGTCTGGTGTTCAATTTAGGCCTACATTCCATGAGATTTTAGAAAAAAAAATATGCAAGGCTTGACATTAACCTGTTAATCCATTTGTCCTTCAGACAAGGTGACTGAAAACGTTGTGTTGTTTGATGTAAGAAACCACTTTACAAAATTAAATGCATTATTATTCCCATACCATTATTACAGAGAATAAGACAAATGTTAGCCTCTGCCTATTGGCTCAAAATACAACACTGCCCCTTTAAGACAAGAAAAAGCTCTTTACCCGACTCGCTTTTCAAAGGTCTAGAAATGTACACATTTTGTGCTCTTGTAGGAAGCAATCACTCCCCCATTGCTGACTACAAATTATATATAACTGGGCTAATAACTCACTAACTAGCAAAGGATATGAACAAATGTGCACAACGTGGCTACATGCAGCCCTCACTTTGATCTCAAAACAAGCGCATCTACTCAAGACCGGTAATGCTGTAAACACAGTCCAGTTCAAAGTGAATAGCACAGATCTATAGATGGCAATGGTATATTTGCATATAGCTAGAGGAGTCCTGATATCTCCAGGAGTGATAAGTATAATTGTTCTCCTAGGCAATCAGCAATTAGTACAGGGAGGTGAGCTCTCCACCTCTGCTAGGCAATTAGCAATTAGTGTTAGTTCTTCAGTCTCCGCTGGTTTCTCAGTGGCAGCTGTGTCAGTGGCGGTTTTGTTGTAAAACTAAGACCGTCGCTGAAACAAAGAAGGTGCTGTAGAATTGTTCTGCTGAGTTATTTGAGGAAGGAAAGAGAGGAAGGCTCCACACCACTCTCTTACTTGAGTATCTGAACTAGTTATTTACAGATTCTCATTTTGCTCTTTTGTAGCTTTGTCATGTATGTGTGTGTTTTCTATACCTGTTCGAACCTCTCCCTGTAGGCTTTACAGACAGACGCTCATCACCCCTTGGCTGCAACCCTTCTAATTTAATGTACCCTGAGCACACAACCCATGTGGAATTCCGGGTCTCTGGCAGCGTTTGCAACTGCGGTCAAGAACGCAGAGTTCATCTCAGCCTATGCTGCCCTTCAGTCCCTTTATTTTTTGGCCCTGATGGGCACATGGATCACCCCAGAGAACACTGCTACTCCAGCAGCTCTCATCATCTGACTGTTTTCTCTCATAGTCCAAGAGCATCTGGTCGTCGCGGTGGTGGCACAGGTCTACTCATTTATCTTAAGTGGAGATTCTCTTTTCTCTCTCACCTGTCCAGCTCCTCATTTGAATTGCATGCTGTCACTGGACGATGGCTCACCGCTCTTTGCACTTGGCGACTTCAACCCCCTTACGTCTGCCTTAAATTTCTTTCCAACTCTCATTCACCTCCTTGCCTCTTGACCTCACCCTTTCCCAATCAACTCCAACTCACAAGGCAGGTAATATGCTCGACCTCACCTTTACTAGAGGCTGTTTGCTTACTAATCTCACTGCAACCCCCCTCCAGGTCTCTGATCACTACTGTGTTTCCTTTTTCTGTCTCCCTCTCCTCCAACCCTACCCACTCAGCCCCTACACAGAGGGTCATGCGCAGTCTCAATCTTCGCTCTCTCCCATCATCTCTCCCTTCTGATTCTGCCTCTTCGACCCTACTCGCCTCCCTTTCCGCATCCTATGACTCGCACTGTCCCGTTTCCTCCAAGACAGCTCAGCTCTCCCCTCCTGCTCTGTGGCTAAGTGACTCATTGCGAGCTTACAGAACAGAGCTACGGGCAGCTGAGCAAAAACTATCATCCTTTCACTCCCTTCTCTTCCTCTGTATCTGCTGCTAAAGTCACTTTCTACCACTAAGTTCCAAGCTTCTGACTAACCCTAGGAAACAATTTTCCACCTTCTCCTCCCTCTCTGTGGACGACTTTGTCAACCACTTTGAAAAAAGGTTGACGACATCCGCTACTCATTCACTCAGCCGATTAAGTCCACTGGTCTCACTCACACAGAACTACCCCTACGCTTTGACCTCTTCTCCCCGCTCTCTCCAGATGACATCCTGCGACATCTCTGGAGAACTTCTCACTTCCCTCATCAACTCATCCCTGACCACTGGGTGTTCCCCTCAAGAAACCAACACTCGACTCATCTGCCGTGAAAAACTATAGACCTGTATCCCTTAGGATTGCATCCTACGTGGCAGGCCGCTCCAACCAGGTGACGTGGAGAGGATCGGTCTGCACTGGTGTAGCACCACGTACTCTCCTGACATTGCTATGCGGATGCCCAGTTCAAGCTCTTCTCTGTTCTGGCACCCCAATGGTGGAACCAGCTTCCCCCTAAAGCTAGGACAGCAGAGTCCCTGCCAATCTTCCGAAAACATCTGAAACCCTACCTTCAATAATCATCCTCCTCACCCTGACATACACCCCCTCCCAAAAGAAAATTATGCCCTTGCACAGCTCTGACTACTAATAACTACATTGAGGAAAAATGTACTTTCTATGCCTGTGATATGTGGTCGTCCCACCTAGCTGTCTTAAGATGAATGCACTAAGTATCTCTGGATAAGAGTGTGGTAAATGACTAAAATGTAAAAATAGGCCTACTTGAGCTCTGAGTGGTTATGGCGCACTGGTCTGTGTAGAGTACGGGCTGAGTCATTAGTGTCAATGCAATGGAATCCTACTCCGATGCGTTCTGCCTACAACAAAATATGTTGCATTGATTCGATCACAATTCCTACAGTAAAGGGAAACATTTATAGTGTTAACTAAGGGGAAAAGACTCTACAAAGTTGAGTGAAGTTCAATCTCGTGCTTCTCTGCGGGGGCTGATATTTGCCTAGAATTAATTACAATAAGAGTGAAAGTTTTCCTTCCAAAAATGGTGATTTAAGGATGTTAATTGAAAAATATGATTTTCTGTGTTGGAATGATTGTGGGCACAGTCCAACAACATAATGGTGTGGGCATCTACTGGTCATTAAAAATATGAATGCGAGTTGGCCAGTTCAGCCATGACATGTTCGATGAGGAAACAGCAAGCATTTTTTTAAACTGTCTGTTTGAGATACAAGTTGTTGTAGGTGGGGTTTGGCCACAAATAAGAGTCAACAACATTATTTGGGTATCAGTTAACAGGATATTAACTTTTAAAAGTGACATTTTCACTGGACAGTTACTTTAACTCAGAATTGAGGACAGGTAGTTCGTAATACTTCTGATACACAACAGTCAGACTGATGAGACCCTCAGTTTCTCTGATGGAAATGAAACATAGTGGGCTGGTTTCCCAGACACAGATTGAGCCTAATCCTGGAGTAAAAAGAATCTTCAGAGGAGAAGCACGATTGCTTTTTAGTCCAGGAGCAGGTTTTATTTTGCTCAGAGAAAACAGGCCTTAAAAGGAAAACTCCACCCAAAAACTATTTTGGTATTTGTTTCATTAGTCTATTGTTGATATAGTCCCAAAATATTATGTATGTCACCAATCAAGTTTTCAAAATACAGAAATACAGCCGGTGTGATGCATTTAGCATCATATGATGCTGCGTTCTGCATCATGTGATGCAAAATGCATCACACCGGCTGTATTTCGAAAGTTTTATATATATAGAAAACGTGATCGCTGACATGCAAAACACTTTGGGACTATCAACAATGGATTATACCAAAAGATAGTTTTTGGGTGTAATTTTCCTTTAATGTTAGAATCCACATTAGAAGAAATAGCGCCACTGTTCGCCCCCAGCCCGTTTCTTATTGTTTTTGTTTATGAAATGGTAGAGCCTCCAGCACCTTGCAAAAAATTGTAATACATACTCTACTGTTCTATTGCACGTACAATGATATGCAATGATTTCCAAGGGGGGAAAAAATGATATCTTTGTTGTTGTAATATGACAAACGTGTCAGTTACACCATTACTGACTCCAGCTTTAACATGTCACTGTGGGGGAACATGTCAGATTGTTAAGCACTCAGATCCTAAGGCACTAATCCTGTAGCAGGCTGTTATCCTTTCTGTATGTGAGGGGTTATATAATTGGTAGGGATTATGATAACAAGGAAGGAGGAGAGCCTCCTTACTTGGTAGGTGAAGAGGTCCACAGGCTGTCTGAAGGGCTCAGAGTCAGGGCCGTCCATCATACGCCGCAGCAGTTCCCGACACTGGCCCCGCCAAGCACGCACATCTAACACCACCCCACGCTTCTTAGGACTGGGATTGGCCCGCTGATAGTGGGAGAGTGTGAAGGTGTCCAGTTAGATTGATACAGAAAAACATTGGAAAAGTGAGATAATGGGGAACAGGAATCCCAGTCATTGCAACAGCAACGGATATTCCATGTTTGAGATTAATCCTTCCCTTACCTGTTGTCCTGTGGAGGTCCCTGGAGTGTCAGAGTCCATGTCCACCTCAGCAGTCTGCACACCAACACACAGACACATGTACTCTTAGTACTGCGTAATACATCACCAAGATAATTCAAATATCACTATGAACTCGAGGTGTATACACACACATCTTCATGTTTCACCTCATCCTCTCCACTGCTCAGCTCTGTCTTCACCTTGTGGTACAGATCTAAGATGTCTGTGCAGCTTTGGTCCCTGACAAAAACACACAACAACAAAACAGCTGGTCTTATTTACAGTCAAAACTAGGTTCTTAATGAGTCACCATTTCACAAAGGGGAAATCTACACCATTCATACCCGATGTAGCGGAGGAGCACGTCAGTCACCACCTTGGCTGCTGCCACGATGGGGCTCTGGGGCTCGTTGAAAGTACGGGCGTTGTGCTCGATGTAGCGCACCTCCCACATCAGAGCCGAGATCCTCCTAGGAGAGATGAACATCCCGAGGGGATAAGCTGAGTGAGAGTCACTGATCTCCTCAAACTGGAACATACCCAAGTCCAAATTACAGCTGAGATACAATGGGGCTGACTGGAGGATTAGCAACAACTACAATTGGCTTGAAGGATTATTCCAGTGTGAGTGGTTGGTCTGAGTAGGTTCTGAAGTACTGCAGTGTGTCAGGGTGCAGGCTGAAAGGCCAGTGCTGACCTGTAGAAGCGGTTCTCCAGCCGTCTGCGGATGGTGCTGAGGTCAGTGGGGTAGGCCACTACAGTGCAGTAGAGAGGGTAGTCCCGCAGGTCCACTGGTGATGCAAATGCCTTGGCCAAGTCTACCCAAACACGACACGTCACACGCATTAATCAATACCACGCCATATCCAAGACCACTTCCGACTACAATCGACTGAGACTTAAAAATCAGGGTCACCCTTGGCTCAATTCGTCCAATATGACAAGCAGGACTTCCTGTGTGGTACCGGTGACATACCCAGTGTGAGCAGCTCGTCGATGCCAAAGATGACCCTCTGGCAGTCCTCGTCCCGTGTGTGAGCCCCCCACTCCCCCTCCTGGGGGCTGTAGAGGCGAGCCTTCACCTCCTCCTCCGTCACCACCACCCCGTCACCAACATCCTCTGGCAACTCCGCTGGGGGAGGAACACAACATGCCAGTCAGAGAGACCATATTGCGTCATTGGCTGGCTGCTCAGTCTCACTATCAATAACCTAATCTTAAGTATCATACTAAATACAGAGACTGCATGTGTTATGTTAAGTGATTGAGTGTGCTAGCTAGAGGGATATTTGAATGTGTAAATTCTGGATGCAAACTCAAACTGCATTATCCAGTAGATGGTCTGAGATGGTTGAGGAGCCACTGATAGAAGCAGTGATACTAACCTTCATCAGGAATGGGCTCCATGTCCCAAGGGCTCATCTTCTCCCTCTCGCTATTATCCCACCTAGTGAAGAGAAATCGCAACTTAACATTCAGTATCATAAGACATTAATATTTTCCTCCTATTGGGTGTAAGCTACAGTATGAGCTATCGAGGCAAACACTGACGTACCCCTCCAGACTGTGTAAGCTGAGGTCTACAGTATCATCTCTATCTATTTAACCCAGTGAGATGCAAGGTACACATTGACTCACTTGACAGTGTAGCACTGGAACAGGCTGTCTGGGTACTCTGGCTGGAGTGGCTGATGGTCCTCCACTGAGCCAAACCACCAGGCGTCATCGATGATGCTCCGGAAGCGCATACCTAGCAGGGACAAATCATGCTTGTTTCAGTACATGCTGGTCCGTGAATCACCACACGGATGTATGGGAGCATGAACTGAAACGATACATCCCACAGAACACAAACATGTGGAAGAGTGCACCACATTCCTTACATGGCACACGAACAAAGAGAAGTGTAGGAGATAAACAGGTAGGGGAGTGAACTGGGCACAACCTCTAACAGGCTTGTGTTCTGCATGCTGGAGAGAGGGTGGCAGAGGGAAGCAACACTAACCTGTCTGCCAGTTGTGCTCTTTAGCTTCGTCATAGAACTGCTGAAGCACTAGGAAATCAATGACATCCGGCATGTCATGGTACCTGAGAGAACAAGGACATGTCATTCATTGCTATATTCTTTTCACACAAAAGAATAAGATGGATGACTCACTTTAGGGAGAACGACTCATTGGTCATTTTGCCTGAGATGGGGTGCAGGAAGGCCAGTTTTAGACAACAGAGGGTGGGGGGGCCCACTTCATACTTGATACCAACTACCTTCACAGACTCCTGGTCCTGAACGACGAGAAAACAGACAAAGAGAGAGGGGGTGATAAGAGGAATAAAACACTAGGCCACATTAAAGATATGGAATCCATGAAGGACATACAAAATACATAAAATAACATATAGTAGACAAAGGAAGCAGTGTGAGTAAGTGTTGAGGGTTGGTCTTACCCTGAGGTTAAGCTTGTTCCAGGACTGTTTCTGAGGGTTGATGCTGTAGGCTTTGGCCCTGCGCACCGCCCTGACATAGGCCTGGTGGCCCTGCCTGAAGTACATCAGCTGGTGAGCAATAGGAAGAGAAGGGTCATCATACAGGCCACAATGTCTATCAACTAGGACACAAACCTTGCACTATCGTATAAAATGCGGTAGAGATTAATGTCAAAATGTGAAGATATTTTGTGGGGTACTCTGCTGAACCTCATATGGCCCATCAGGCAGTAGGGTTCCTTACCTCATCACCCATCTGTGGCACAAAAGGCGAGCGTCGGGGGATGGTCTCCATGATCCAGGACGGGGGAAGCCATTCCTCTGCATCACAGCCAGCCAGAGACAGAGACGAACTGGGTTTCTGAGCACAAAGAGACTGGGTTAAACAGTACGCAATATCACACATGCTAAGGAACTGAAACTTTCCCTCTGTCATTAGGCCTCAGCACATAAACTAGCTACAAGCACTATAGTCTGTATAGCCAGTAACTGAGATACACCATTTTCAAGCAGCCTGTTGGCTGCACCATTCCCTGCCCAATGCCCATGTCTCTACTGTACATTCTGTGAGCTCACCTTCTGTTTGGTCTGCTTGGGCTTCTTCTTCTCCTCCGCCTGCTTCCTCCTGGCCTCCTCTCCCTGGCCCTCTGCCTCCTCCGAGCTGCTGGAGCCAACAGGCGGCCGCACCTGCCTTCTGCTGGTACGCTTGGGGGGCTGGAGGTTGATCCCCGCATCAGCTGTCCAATCAGAGTAGTCACTGGAGGAGACACTGAGGGGAAGAAGAGGCGTATGGAAATGTCTATCTTGTAGTGCTGTCAAAATTATTATTTTGTTGTTGGTTAAATCGCATGGGTCTGTAGTTAACTACGATTCATTTAAAATTTTGAAATTGTTCAAATTTGACCCTAATTAAAGATGTTTCAATTTAAAACCCATTCCATTTGGTTGTAGGTATAACATATTTTGATTAGAGGGGAAGAAAACACCAAATAAACGGAGACAACATCTCAGCCAGGTCGGATATTACAGTTCACGGAAAAAATCATACAGCTATCAGATCTAGCATACTTCTAATACATGTTCAACATGAACTAGACACAAGCTGCTACTGTACTAGAATTGTGATAATTTTCTTTAATCTTTTGACCTGAGAACTACATCAAAAACAGTAGCTAATTGGAATGACTTTAAAAAATTGTGTTGAATCTAGAGTAGAGGCATTCAGCCATGGAATTCTACACATTCTCATTTGGTTAAATAGCTAGCTAACGTTAGCATAACTGGCTAATATTTGCTGTTATCTAAAGAAACGCCTGGGAAAGTGTTTATGGTTGAACTTTGACTGTTTAGGAGATGATAGACATTTACCTGGAACTGCTGTCACTCTGCCACTGTGCTTCCCCATCAGAGGAAGCATCACTGGCCTCTGCCTGCTCCTCTGCCTGTAGACACATGGAAACATGATTAGACCTCCTCTAACATGACAACACCAAGGCCTCTGCTACTTCCAAGAACAACAGACTACAACCCCCCACCTCTCCATCGCTGTCTGAGTCCATCTGGCTGTCAGAGTTCCTCCGCCTATCCACAGGGCGGCGATCTCGTGCTGAGCGGGTCTGGTACGCTGGTGCAGGTCTGGTCTGCTTCTTCTTCTTCCTCTGGGTTCGCCGCAGGGAGCGCTTGCATGGAGCCTGCTCCTCAGTCTATAGGGTCGGAAGGGGTGAGAAGTCGTTAAATGATAGAAAATAAAGTAAAGCTATTGGTATAAACCAGTGGTTCACAAACTTTTTATAGTCCCGTACCCCTTCAAACATTCAACCTCCAGCTGCGTACCCCCTCTAGCACCAGGGTCAGCACTCTCAAATGTTTTTTTCCATCATTGTAAGCCTGCCACACACACACTATACATTTAATAAACATAAGAATGAGTGTGAGTTTGTCACAACCCGGCTCATGGGAAGCGACAAAGAGCTCTTATAGGACCAGGGCACAAATAATAATAATAAATTAGTTTGCTCTTTATTTATCCATCTTACATATAAAACTTTATTTGTTAATTGAAAATTGTGAATAACTCACCACAGTTTAATGAAAAGGGTGCACTTGAAAGGATGCACATAACTCTGCAATGTTGGGTTGTATTAGAGAGAGTCTCAGTCTTAAATCATTTTCCACACACAGTCTGTGGCTGTATTTAGTTTTCATGCTAGTGGGGGCTGAGAATCCACTCTCACATAGGTACGTGGTTGCAAAGGGCATCAGTGTCTTAACAGCGCGATTTGCAAAGGCAGGATACTCTGAGCGCAGCCAAATCCAGAAATCCGCCAGTGGCTTCTGATAAAATTCTCACAGAACCGCTTGTTGCAATTTCGATGAGGCTCTCTTGTTCAGATATCGGTAAGTGGACTGGAGGCAGGGCATGAAAGGGATAACTAATCCAGTTGTTTGTGTCATCCGTTTCGGGAAAGTACCTGCGTAAATATCCTCTCCTGTTGTCCTGGTTTCCAGTGGTTTGCAGAAGAGGATGTCTTCCTTAATTGACCCCCCATAAACGTAACGGACATATACCAGAAGCTGTGCCAGGTCAACCTCGTCTGTTGACTCATCCAGCTGTAAAGCATAGAATTCACTGGCTTGTATGTGAAGCAGTAATTGTTTCAAAACATCTCCTGCCATGTCACTGATGCATCGTGAAACTGTTGTTTGATGAAGACATTGTCTGTATAGTCTTTTTGGCCTGTTCCCCCAGAATTGTCCCACCCATAGCTGCGGCAGCAGGAAGAATTAAGTCCAATAGTATGGGGCTTGCCTGTCCTAGCCACTTGGTAGCTCATCATATAAGACGCTTCTAGCCCCTTCTTATTAATGGTGTCTGTTGCTTTTATACATGTATTACTACTCGAAAGTAGTCTTAATTCTCACTCAAAAAACTTCCGTGGCATATTTTTCAAATTGGCATGTTTTGTTTCTAAATGTCTGTGCAAGAGCGAAGGTTTCATTGAGTTGTGAGATAATACTTTTGCACATATAACACACTGTGGCTGAGGAAAGGCACTACTCCCAATATAAGTGAACCCCAAATCAATGTAGTTCTCATCATATTTGCGCCTCTTCGATGGTCCAACGTCCCGTCTGTTGTTCGTTGCTTTCCCAGGTAAGGGGTCAGTAGCTCTTCGGCTGCATCAGATTCACAAATGTCAGTGTCCATGCTAGCTGGGCTAACAACAAATGTGGAATTACTGATGCTAGCATTGGATGTGCTTGTGGCAGCAGAACAACTTGTGTCAACAGGTGCAGGTGTAGTACTGCAGAATGAGCAGCAGCTATGTTTGGCTACATATGGACCGTTAGTGGAATTCCCTAGAGAGAGTAACGGTTAATGTGATTGGATGTTAATTATTTGACTAGGCTACCTGTATTTGACATTGTGTTGTTATTTCGCTGAACACTAGATGGTTAAATTTTATTTTTGGCATTGAAACGAGGCTACTCAGGCGAGAGAAAAAAACTCACCTAAATGTATAGCCCCTTTGGAAAATATAAATGGACTGATTGAAAATGTGAAGAAATTAATTATTTTAATTGTATTTATATTATTGTAAAAAAATATATATGTGAATCACATTTTTATTTGGCGTACCCCAGTTTGGGAATACCTGGTATAAATCAACAAAGGGAAGGGGAAATTTGTTCTGAAAGAGATAGAGAGCTGTGGGACAGTAGTGTAGAGTCTCACCTTAGTAGCACTGAGTACAGGTTTCCTCCTCCTCTCTGTGTTGTAGAGGGAACACTCCACCTCACCTTTTGCCCGCCTGGTCTCCTCCATCACCCTACACAACCACACAGATTCAGTCAGCCACTGGGGGATATCTACCTAGGCAATCTTACAAACAGTCCTAGGCACAAATTTAAGAGGATGGACAGGAATGGTTAGAACAGAAGGTTCAAGGCCATCTCAGGTAGGCTCTCTGGTTAGTTAGCCAGTCAGTCAGTCTCACCGGAGGACCCCTTGCTGGACTTCGTTGACAACCACCCTCCTGCTCCAGGCCAGCAGGTCCCTCTCCGTGGCCATCTGACTGCGAGGGGCGTTGTGGTGCATTTGACGCACCCCCTCCACCTGACCACTCCTCCTCAGGCCCACGTTAGGGGGCGATCCCACTACCTCTGCTCCCTCAACAGCTGCAAATGAGGGAAAACATTCAACTTGAATTCATGACTACAACATCTGAAATCCAATATGCAGATTCAATCCAATAAGATTCATGGGGCATCCCCGTATGTACATTGAACAAAAATACAAAATGCAACAATTTCAAAGATTTTACTGAGTTACAGTTCATATAAGGAAATAAATCAATTGACTATCCTGCAGGTAAAGAAGCCGGATGTGGAGGTCTTGGCTTGGCGTGGGTACACGTGGTCTGCATTTGTGAGGCCAGTTGGACGTACTGCCAAATTCTCTAAAACGACGTTGGAGGCGGCTTATGGTAGGCTAATGAACATTCAATTCTCTGGCAACAGCAATGCCAATTGCACGCTCCCTCAAAACATCTGTGGCATTGTGTAGTGTGACAAAACTGCACATTTTGGAGTGGTGTTTTATTGTCCCCAGCACAAACAGGGAGGTAAACAAATTTGTGCCCAAAATTTGAGAGAAATAAGCTTTTTGTGCTGTGCGTATGGACAATTTCTGTGATATTTATTTCAGCTCATGAAACATGGGACCAACACTTTACACGTTGCGTTTATATTTTTGTTCAGTATAAATATGGTTACATGAGACTGACACGTACCACCCTCTCCTTCAGGCACTCCATCTTGGTCCCGCCTCTCATCCGGTTGGTCCTGCAACTGTCTGATCAGGACATCCAAAGGGCTTTCTCCGTGACCCTCCTCTGCCGTTTGCTGGCCGATCACCTGCTCCACCACCTCACCATCACCTAAGCAACAGAGAAGTAGGTTAGAAATCCCAATGTTACTCACATTTTGATTCCAGAGCCTGGTAAAGAATTATTGTTGAAACCACTAAGAAGCATTGGTAAGGTTTACCATTCGCCATGTAGCCAAGCTGGGGCACCAGATGCTCATCCTTGCAGCTCTCCCTGCCGGGCACCAGGCGCTGGTAGTGGGTGGGGTGGGGGTTACCGTCCACATCCACAAGGAAGGGAGGGGGCATAAGGTGGGGCGCCTGCTGGGTCTGCTCGTCCAGGACAAAGTTATTGGCGTCTCGGATTAGCGGCCTGAAGTCAGTGTGGAAGAACATTTGGTCAGGAATCTAGAGGAAGGATATGGAGGAAGAAATTTGTTATTCTGTGTAACATTTTCTCTTTACAAGCGATACGATAACATGTCACTTACACATCTTTATCCAAATGAGCCACGTGGAGAGGCCAGAGACTCACCTTCTCATAGGGTCTGCTGCAGCCAAAGCCAAAGATGAGCAGGTGGCCATGGGAGTCAGTGCAGGCAAAATGTTGTCCATCAGCTGAGAACTTACAGTCAAATACAGCTCCGTGACCTTGGCCCTCAATCTGAGACAGAGAGAGAAAGGCTTGTATGAATGTCTGCCAGGGTAAAACACAGCCACCAACACAGTCACCATGTAATCAATCTCCACCATGTTGAAGAAGTTGCGGATCTTGGATCCCTTGGAGAGGTCCCACATGTAGATGTTGCCGTCGTGGCCGGCAGAGAGCATGATGCGGTGGTCAAAGGGGTGGGCCTCCAGGACAAACACCTCATCATCATGACCCTGGAGGAGGAACAGCACATTCAGTCGTAACAGGTCTCACTCACTGAAGAGACCAGAAACATACAGGTAACTGCCAAAACAAAATAAATACTTGAGTAAATGAGGGATACAAAGTATATTGAAAGCAGGTGCTTCCAAACAGGTGTGGTTCCTGAGTTAATTAAGCAATGAACATCCCATCATGCTTATGGTCATGTGATAAAATTCCCAGTTGCCCATTATTTTGGCTACCATGGCTAGAAGAGATCAAATCAAATCAAATTTTATTTGTCACATACACATGGTTAGCAGATGTTAATGCGAGTGTAGCGAAATGCTTGTGCTTCTAGTTCTGACAATGCAGTAATAACCAACGAGTAATCTAACCTAACAATTCCACAACTACTACCTTATACACACAAGTGTAAAGGGGTAAAGAATATGTACATAAAGATATATGGATATAAGTCTCAGTGACTTTGAAAGAGATTCTGGAGTGGCGCCTGAGACAACGTTTTCCACCACCATCAACAAAACACCAAATGATGGAATTTCTTGTGGAAGAAGAGTGTAGCATTCCTTTAATAGAGTTCCAGACACTTGTAGAATCTATGCCAAGGCGCATTGATGGTGTTCTGGCAGCTCATGGTGGCCCAATGCCCTACTAAGATACTATGTTAGTGGTTCCTTTATTTTGGCAGTTACCTGTATCTAGTATGTACAGTACCAGTCAAACGTTTTTACACACCTACTCATGCAAGGGTTTTTCTTAATTTTTTACATTGTAGAATAATACCGAATACATTAAAACTATGAAATAACACATATGTAGTAACCAAAAAGTGTTAAACAAATCAAAATATATTTTAGATTCTTCAAAGTAGCCACCCTTTGCCTCGATGACAGCTTTGCAAACTCTTGGCATTCTCTCAACCAGCTTCACCTGGAATGCTTTTCCAACAGTCTTGAAGGAGTTCCCACATATGCTGAGCACTTGTTGGCGGCTTTTCCTTCACTCTGCGGTCCAACTCATTCCAAACCATCTCAATTGGGTTAAGGTCAGGTGATTGTGGAGGCCAGATCATCTGATGCAGCACTCCATCACTCTCCTTCTTGGTCATATAGCCCTTACACAGCCTGGAGGTGTGTTGGGTCATTGTCCTGTTGTAAAACAAATGATAGTCCCACTAAGCCCAAACCAAATGGGATGGCGTATTGCTACAGAATTCTGTGGTAAGCCATGCTGGTTAAGTGTGTCTTGAATTCTAAATAAATCACTGACAGTGTCACCAGCAAAGCACCCGCACACCTCCTCCTCCATGCTTCACCGTGGGAACCACATATGCAGAGATCTGTTCACCTACCCTGCGTGTCACAAAGACACGGCGGTTGGAACCAAAAATCTCAAATTTGCACTCATCAAACCAAAAAGGACAGATGTTTCTTGGCCCAAGCAAGTCTCTTCTTATTATTGGTGTCCTTTAGTAGTGGTTTCTTTGCAGCAATTCGACCATGAACGCCTGATTCACACAGTCTCCTCTGAACAGTTGATGTTGAGATGTGTCTGTTACTTGAACTCTGTGAAGCATTTATTTGGGCTGCAATTTCTGAGGCTTGTAACTCTAATGAACTTATCATCTGCAGCAGAGGTAACTCTGGGTATTCCTTTCCTGTGGCGGTCCTCATGAGAGACAGTTTCATCATAACGCTTGATGGTTTTTGCGACTGCACTTGAAGAAACTTTCAAAGTTCTTGAAATGTTCCAGATTTACTGACCCTTAACGCAGGCCTGGGCAAAGCCCGGCCCGGGGGCATAGGCAGCCAGATTCAATATGACCCATGGAATCAGGCTCAGATCAAAGAATTTGCGATATTAAAGTTTAGAAAAACATATTTGTTATTCAAATTAAAAGCACAATGAATACTCGCCTTTGTGTAATGATTTAACTCCCACCGCTTGTGGGACATTTATTTTGAAGACACGTATAAATAACAACTGCACGAGGACAGACAGTGACTGACAGGCTGACACACGTCACAATTATAAATAGTAGCTAGCAAGAAATTGCGCAAAAGTTAGTTTTTCAAAGAAAAGGAAAGCAGACAATGAATGTAGGCTGGACATTGAAATATTTCTTTATTGGGGTATCAGGGAAAGCTGTGTGCTTAGTGTGCAAAGAGAGCATCGCTGTCTTGAAAGACTACAACTTGTCCCGACACTTCCAGACGAAGCATGCAGAGAAATATAGGAATATGTCTTCTGAGCAGAGGGCCAGTGCATCGAAAGAGTTGCTTTCTCAGTTGCAAAAGCAGCAAAGACTTTTTACAAAACTGCATTCAGCAAACGACAGAATTGCGAGAGCTAGCTATGTACTGTCCCACAAAATTGCTAAACATAGCAAGCCATTTGATGAGGGCGAATTCATTAAAGAATGTTTAATTGACTCTGCAGCAACACTTCTCACCGACAAGAAAGTGCTGTTTGAAAAAAAAATCCCTGTCAAGACGAACAGTGACACGGCGTGTTGAGGACATCGCAGAGAATATGTAACAACAATTGAAAGACAGGTGAAATCCTTTACTTTATTTCTCCTTGGCCCTGGATGAGAGCAGTGATGCACGTGACACGGTGCAGTTGTCGATATTCTTACGAGCCATAACCCCAGACTTTGAAATTACAGAGGCGCTTGCTTCAGTGCAGTCAATGAAGAGCACAACCACAGGGAAAGATTTATTGGAGGAGGTTAATAAGTGTGTGGCAAAGCTGGGACTGAGTTTTGAAAAGTTATCCAGTTTGATCACTGATGGGTGCCCAAACGTGACAGGAAAAAACATTGGCCTTTTGAAAAAGATACAAGATGAAGTAGCTGAGCTGAACCCAGATCAGAAAATAATTTTCCTGCATTGCATTTTTCATCAGGAGGTGCACTGAAAAAGAGCCATGTTGTGGATACAGTGACTAAAGTGGTAAACTTCAATAGAGCAAAATGTTTAAACCACAGGCAGGTTGGCTCACTGCTGGAAGAGAGAGTGAGGTCATGCAGATCTCCCCCACCACACAAACGTGAGATGGCTGAGTTTGGGGAAGGAACTTAAAAGGGTGTGGGACCTGAAGTTGGAGATTGCGGAGTTTTTTCAAATGAAAGGAAAATTTGGATTTCCCTCAACTGCAAGATAAAGAATGGTTGGCTGATTTTGCCTTCACCGTGGACATCATGGCCCTCATAAATGAACTGAATTCCAAACTACAAGGGAACGGCCTTTTTGCACATCAGATGTACAGCCTTGTCAACGCCTTCAAGGGAAAATTACTCCTCCTGACCCGCCAAGTAGAAGCCAACAATCTCACCCACCTTCCGACACTACTAGTCTGTTCGCTATCAGATGACCAGCGGGAGAAGTATACATCGCTGCTGCGTGCTTTGAATGGTGAGTTTTCAGAGTGTTGGAAAATGACATGCTGTTGGTTTCCTCTCCTTTCACCTTCAATGTGGATAACGCTCCCACTGACCTGCAACTTGAGCTTATAGATCTTCAGTCTGATGTGATTGGATAACTATTCAAAACAATGTCACTGACGAGGTTCTATGCATCTCTCGATGAACAAAATGCTCCAAATATTAGGAGTCATGCTCAGAAGATGTATGTACTGTTTGGGTCAACCTATGTATGTGAACAGACATTTTAAGTGATGAAATATAACAAGTCAAGGCAGAGGTCATCTCTTACTGACTCTCACCTCTCAGCAATCCTGTGCATAGCGACGTCAGAAACTATACCTGACTTCACTGCTCTAGTCAATGCCCATCAGAGACTTCACTCCTCATACTGATTGAGTAGTTTAAATGTAATGTTGAGCTCTCGTTCTTGTGTTTTTGTGCATATCCGTTAAGAGTTCTGTATAAATCACACCTTCATGGTCGAATTTCTGCAAACCACTACTAAAGGACACCAATAATAAGAAGAGCCTTGCTTGGGCCAAGCACCAGCAATGGACATTATACCAGTGGAAATCTGGAGTCCAAATTGGAGATTTTTGGTTCCAACCGCCGTGTCTTTGTGAGATGCAGTGTGTGTGAACGGACGAGCTCCGCATGTGTATTTCCCACCGTAAAGCATGGAGGAGGAGGTGTTATGGTGTGGGGGTGCTTTGCATTCCTCGTGAAGCTGGTTGAGAAAATGCCAAGAGTGTGCAAAGCTGTCATCAAGGCAAAGGGTGGCTGTTGAAGAATCTGTTTAACACTTTTTTACTTACTACATGATTCCATGTGTTATTTCATTGTTTTGATGTCTTCACCATAGAA
This sequence comes from Salvelinus alpinus, assembly GCF_045679555.1. Lineage (NCBI taxonomy): Eukaryota > Metazoa > Chordata > Actinopteri > Salmoniformes > Salmonidae > Salvelinus > Salvelinus alpinus. Next base: position 19,182,005 of record NC_092098.1, on the reverse strand, counting down.
AATAGTAAAAACAGGAGACAGACATCTACTCACAGACAGCACATGCAGAAGCTGGCCCGTGGTGGAGCTCCAGACTTTGAGCAGGTAGTTAGAGACGGCTGTGACAACCGTGCGGTCACCACGGTCCCAGGCCACCATTGTCGGCACCAGCTTGGTCTTGTCCTCGCCATTCACAACAGCAGTCCTGTGACAATCGCATACGTTAAATACATGCCAACCACTTACTAATGAGACAGAAACATAAACCCATTTGCTGCTGCACAGACGGAAATGCTGCTGCACAGATGTCAATTCTGGACACTATTGCAGCTGGACAGCATTGTCTTACCCTGGCAGTCTAGTGGCTATGTCCAGAGTAATGCTCTTCCACTCCTGCTGCTGGTAATGCCATATCCTGACTGTGCCGTCACGACTACCACTCACAAACCTCAGGCTGGGACCAGACACAGCAGTTAGAGGCCACACAGCAACAAATCAAAATCTTTTTATCTAAGTAAAGAGACAATTGCACACACTAACCTGTAACTGTTGTTACAAAACTGGACCACCACAACTTTGTCCTGGAAGAAGAGGTAGGAGTTAACAAAAGGAGTAGTGACAAACAAACTATGAACAGTGTAAGTGCTCTGTGATCTAGCTCCATTGATTCTTCTGTCTCCTCTCTCGCTCTTATGTCTGTCGCTCTCCATCTCTGTTCTTCTCTGCTCTGCGTCTTACCATGTGAGAGTCCAACTCAGAGAGCTTCATGGGTGTTTCAGAGCCAAGGTAATACACCCTGATTACATGATCCGTGCTGCCTGTGGCCAGGAACATCCCACCTGATTCAAAGAGCAACACGTAAGTACATTAAACTAACAAACAGATCTAGTTCAGTGGCTTTGTGAAAACTTGCCTTGATCAAATAGTCATTTGAATTGAGTAATTAACTCCATAATTCAGTGAAAAGGTGAAGTGGAATAAATGTAATGCAAAGCATGTTGTTTATTAGTGGCCACCTACCACAGCTGAAGGAGGAGGTGGAGATCTGGACCCCAGGCCTTGACCGCTCAATGAACTTGACTGGCCGGTCACTGAGGAGGAATCAGAACGCAATACAGGTTAGGTTCACCTAGACCACAAAACAACTGATCTGTTGAAAATAAAGAAACCATCGCATTCTCATCCCATCCTTTTGCCTCAGACAAACTCTGTTGTCCAACACTTACACGAACTTCATGCTGAGCGAGTGCCATTGCCAGAAACACACCATGCCGTCTGCTCCGGTGGAGGCCAGGTACCGCATTGGTCCTTTAACCGCCGGACAAAACTGAGGAGGACAGGGGGTGTCACACACATTTCTCAAGCAGAAAGGGTCACAAAATGACATTGTCAAAAACCAACAGGTTTCATGCAAGATATTTCACATGGCAGAAGGTAAATTCCTGAATATTGAAGGGAGTAACTAGGTTCTTATTGCTTAGTCCTGAGGGCTGTCCTGACCTGTATGGACGTGATGGAGGCTGCATGGCCCTGCAGCACAGTGATGGGGGCGCAGGTGCGCAGGCACCACACTCTGATGACCTTGTCACAGCTGGCTGAGGCGATTAGCGTGTTGTCGTAGTTCACTGCCATGTCGGAGATCTCGGCCGCGTGGCCACGCAGGGTGGACAGCAGCCGGCCATCATCTGTGGACCATATCTTTACCAGACAGTCATCAGAACCCTGGAAGGAGAGGGGTCACGATGAGACACCGGCAGCATAGAGACTGACACACTTCAGAGGGAACTGACAACAACTGTCTTTGGTATTCCTTCTCTCCTCTTTTGTCAGACTCTTACTGTAAATATCCGTCTGCCACTGCGGTCGAAAGCCACACAGTACACAGAGGACAGGTGGCCCAGGATGCGCCTGTGCATCTTCACATGCTGATAGGTGTAGGATGGCAGAGCATGGCCAAAGCGGGCAGTGCCAGTAGCCTGGCGAGCACCCATGATGGAAACTAGACGGCGAGAGAGTAGAGGTCAGTTGAGCGGAGGTAAAATTATTTACAAACACTTAAATATGTATTGTTCTGTAGTGTTACCAATAGTTTACGTGTTTCAGGGATATATGTTTATTAACGGTATACTGTGAGATTCAACTAATCTACTTACCCAGAGTCAGATGAACTCGTGGACACTAATTTTGTCTTGGTGTGAAGTATGAAGGAAGTTAGAGGGTACCTTTGCTGGCGTACCTGTAGACTTCTAGTCATTGTGCTAATGCCAGTTAACATTGGCTCGCGAAACTACCTCTAACTTCCTTCATACTGCACGCAGAGCCATAAAAATGGTGTCTACGAGTTCATCTGATTCAGGCTTAATTACCAGAATTTTCCTTTTGAAAGCACAGCTTACCGATGCTGGGGGGCTTCCCAAAGCTGACTGGTGGTTCTGGGGGGCGACCCCGGTGGAGCGCAGCAACAGCAGTTCCGCTCCATTCTGTGTGGCTACAACCTAACAGACAAAAAAGAAGGCATGATTCTAAAGCATTACAGACTGTATGACCTGGGACATTTATGCTGCATCTGTGTAACCAAATACCTATGTAGGGATTATGACATTAGTTAGTCTTTGATGGTGAGAGAGAGAGAAACAGTGAAGAGACGGGAGCTCACTTTTAGCTGTGCGAAGCAAAGACTGCCTTCCCAAGCCCAGGAGGGTTTGGATCCCAGGGACACTAGGTGGGGCCTCCTTGTCTATGAGAGGACCTATCTGCTGGCATACTCTCAGCAGGTAGTCTGCAGGGATGTGCTGGTTCAAGATCACCTGTGGACACGAGGGAAAACAGTCATCAGATAGACCTGTGTGAGTGGAATCAGTAGTGAAATGTCATCAAAGCAACATCAATATACCGGAATGTGACCATATCCCTAGCCACTTAGATATCTTACATTTACAACCTACATGTCAATACAGTGAAAACTCATCATCATAGGTTAGATGTTATGTTCTGTCAGTAAAACATTCACACGGTAGGTCAGAAAGTACAGTGTGAGCACAAAATATGCAAGTCCAAATTAAGGCCTCTTTACACCATGGCTGGGGTCAATTCGAATGGAAAGCAGTCCATTTTTAGGAAGTAATCTTAAATAATTCTAAATGAGAAAAAGCGCCATCTATTTTAAATTACTTCAATAAATGGAGGCGTAAAAGCAATTTATTTCAAAAGGTTTTCAATTTTGGATTTTTAAATTAGAATCACTTCCTGCCTTCGAATGGACCCCAGTCCTGCTTTACACTTCACTACTTTGATGACACATACTAGTTCCAGGAAAGATACTTTCGTAGTGTAAAGAGACGGAGTTATATTCAAATCTCGAGAGATGTCTCCCATACTACCTCCGGACATCTACACCATATACGGTCCCATACGGTCCCATGTGGCTCAGTTGGTAGAGCATGGCGCTTGCAACGCCAGGGTTGTGGGTTCATTCCCCACGGGGGGACCAGGATGAACATGTATGAACTTTCCAATTTGTAAGTCGCTCTGGATAAGAGCGTCTGCTAAATGACGTAAATGTAAATGTAATATACCCACCCCATGAGTTGTATAGTGTAAAGACAATGGCTCTCCCTCACCATGTCCCTGCAAGAATTAACTTTATTACCTTAATACCAGTATTTTTGCTCTGTTAGCCAAAGTGTAAAGTAAAGGCTTTTCAAATAACCACATGTGAATCTTGGTTTAGATGAGAAATTCCTGTATAGTTTGAATTTCTATCCTTATTTTGTTTGTCTATATACTGTGGTATTTACGGTACACTAATAGGTGCACACACAGCATGTAAAGTGTTGGTCCCATGTTTCATGAGCTGATATAAAAGATCCCAGAAATGTTTCATACCACAAAAGCTTATTTCTCTAAAATGTTGTGCACAAATTTGTTTACATCCCTGTTAGTGAGCATTTTATCCTTTGCCAAGATAATCCATCCACCTGACAGGTGTGGCATATCAAGAAGCCGATTAAACAGCATGATCATTACACAAGTGCACCTTGTGCTGGGGACAATAAAAGTCCACAAAAAATGTGCAGTTTTGCCACAACACCACAGATGTGCAATTGGCATGCTGACTGAACGGATGTCCACCAGAGGTGTTGCCAGATAATTTAATGTTAGTTTCTCTACCATAAGCCACCTCCAACGTTGTTTTAAAGAATTTGGCAGTACGTCCAACTGGCCTCAGAACCACATGTAACCACGCCAAAGGACCTCCGCATCCGGCTTCTTCACCTGCGGGATCGTCTGAGACCAGTCACCCGGACAGCTGATGAAACTGAGGAGTATTTCTGTCTGTAATAATAATCCCTAGTGAGTGTGCCTATACCCTTCCAGGCCTACCCATGGCTGCGCCCCTGCCCAGTCATGTGAACTCTATAGATTAGGGCCAAATTTATTTATTTCAATTGACTGATTTCCTTATATGAACTGCAACTCTGTGAAATCGTTGCATTTATATTTTTGTTGAGTATAGTTCACTTCAACATTTGCTACATTGCGTGACAGTTTGTACTGAACACCATGTTTCCCCAAGACGGTACGCATCATTCTTCAACAGCCTTTTTGAGGTACATTTGCTTCTGTTTGGTGGGTGTGGCCTGATCAATATGGGTGTGACCATTTGAAATCGCAAAACTCGTGCAACACACACACCATACAATCAATCTCCCTCTGGGCCACCATAATTGCACCGTTCAACTGGTCGTTCAGTACCGTTTCCGTTGAATTAAACACTGAACCCCGTTTTGTCGTATTGAATGCACCCCAGGAATGTGGCTTTGGTCACACCACATCAAAGGCTAACGTAAGGATAGTGTAAACAGAAAAGTTGTACATCTGATGTTGAAGAGAGATAGATCTGCTGAACAATTCATCAAATGGCCACCTGGCCTGTTTACACTGACAACCCCCCCTTGGTTTTTACACTGCTGCTACTCACTGTTAATTATCTATGCATAGTCACTTTACCCCTACCTACATGTACAAATTACCTTGACTAACCTGTACCCCCACACATTGACTCAGTACTGGTACCCCCTGTATATAGCCTCTGTTATTGTATCATGTTACTTTTTATTTTAAAAATGTACTTTAGTTTATTTCATAAATGTTTTCTTAACTCATTTCTTAACTGCATTGTTGGTTAAGGGCTTGTAGTAAGCATTTTACGGTAAGGTTATATTCGGTGCATGTGACAAATGAATTTTGATTTGATCTTGACTTCAAAGTGCAGTTGTTTTCGCATTTTGGATTCAGGGTTCTCCCCAAAGAATGCAAAAAATCCTGGGGTGAAACATGACATTAATATGCCCTCTATAACAAGTCATACAGTTTTAAACAGGTAGTTGTTGCCTGTATGAATTTAATTAGTACAGACGGTCAGACAAAGTAAGCGATCTCGACAGCCAAGGCCAATCAGAATCACCCTCCTCTTCTCCCCCTCAAATAGTAACTGCGATTTCATTGGCTGTATGCGAAGATTGACGTTCTCCAAGCCTTTGTACAGCCTCGTTCTGTTTGCCCTCGTTTAACCCCTCTTTGCACACACACAAAACGGCAATAAATTTTTTATATTTGGTCAGAAATTAAGTAATCAAATGCCGGCTATTACTACAACGCACAGTTAGTGTGTTATTTTCACACCATCATCCATCAATTAAATCAAAAGATTTAAAAGCCGGGAAATATTGATATAAAAACGTACCTATATTATTGAAAACGGTTACTGGACTGATAATATAGGCGTTTAAGAACTTATAATAACACTCACCCAGTCTTGGAAGTTTCGTTTGTATTGTTTGCCGTCCCAACTCCATCGTTTCGGGATCAACTAGAAGGGAGACGCGCGGTTAAATAATTGCATCAAACCACAAATACAATAATGTATTTGATATACTGTTAATGCCTCTATCAATAAAAGTATACCATGCCAATAAAAATAGAAAGCAGTCGATATCGCGGAAACGAGACGTGAGAACAAGCTAATACAGACAAGAGCGGCGCAGCTTACCTCATACTCTTCTAGTTCCTCAACCAGTATCTATGGAGAGACAGTTGCTAGTATTTATCACACATTCAGCCCTATTTAGCTAGTTAGCAATTGTAGCTATCAAAGTTATTGATATAACTTGTCATTCGTACCTGTGCCGATTTTTTACACGGTCCCGACTGGAGAAATCTAGCAATGAGGTAATACAATTCTGAAAATACAGAGGCGCATTAATTAGCCATTCAATAGCTAAGCTATCCAGGTAGCTAACTAGCCAGCTAACATTAGCTAACTAGTTAGCTAGGCTAACTGATACAAGCCCTAAACTGTGTTTGGGTTCATATTTTAATAGAGAAATAAACACTCAGCACCCACCAGCTTCGATTTCTGAACACTGTTCTTCTGCCATCACTTGATAAGAACACCGACATTTGATTCATTAATGTGTATTTGTAGAATAGCCACAATAATTATTTCCACAGCAGGCAGCGTTCGGCCTTTTCCTTTCTCAAGCTAGCTAGCTAGCTATCTCACCGCCTTGTGCTTTGTTAGCGCCCTCCTGCGACCAATGAGAGCAAATCTGCAATTCCAGCACGAGCCACTTGGTGTCCATACCACCTGGTTTTGGAGGGCAGGTCATACAGTACTTAGCCCTTGATCATGATTACTCTCAGTTCCATTGCATTACATATAAGATTAAAAGTAATTGGATGAAGGCCTCTTCTGTATGGGGGAGTTTCGTTAAGAGCCCCGCCGCTCATTCTGAACATTAACACGCATTGCTTGTGGTAAGCAGAAATGTCTAAGATTTTACTGAGTTACGTACAGTTCATTTAAGGAAATCAGTCAATTGAAATAAATAAATTAGGCCCTAATCTATGGATTTCACATGACTGGGAATACAGATATGTATCTGTTGGTCACAGATACCTTAAAAAACGACTAGTAGGGCGTGGATTAGAAAACCAGTCAGTACCTGGTGTGACCACCATTTGCCTCATGCAGGGTGACACATCTCCTTCGCATAGAGTTGATCAGGCTGTTGATTGTGGCCTGTTGAATGTTGTCCCACTCTTCAATGGCAGTGCGAAGTTGCTCAATGGGTGACATGTCTGGTGAGTATTCAGGCCATGAAAGAACTGGGACATTTTCAGCTTCCAGGAATTGTGTACAGATCCTTGCGACATGGGGCTGTGCATTATCATGCTGAAACATGATGTGATGGTGGTGGATGAATGGGGCGACAATGGGCCTCAGGATCTCGTCACGGTACGTCTGTGCATTCAAATTGCCATTGATAAAATGCAATTGTGTTCATTGTCCGTAGCTTATGCCTGCCCATACCATAACCCCACCGTCACCATGGGGCACACTGTTTACATTGTTGACGTCAGCAAACCGCTCGCCAACACGACACCATCTGCCCTGTACAGTTGAAACCGGGATTCATCCGTGAAGAGCACACTTCTCCAGTATGCCAGTGGCCATCGAAGTTGAGCATTTGCCCACTGAAGTCTGTTACGACGTCGAACTGCTATCAGGTCAAGACCCTGGTGAAGATGACAAGCATGCAGCTAATCTTCTCTGAAACGGTTACCCACAGTTTCATCAGCTGTCCGGGTGGCTGGTCTCAGATGATCCTGCAGATGAAGAAGCCGGATGTGGAATTCCTGGACTGGAGTTGTTACACGTGGTCTGCGGTTGTGAGGCCGGTTGGACGTACTGCCAAATTCTCTGGTAGAGACATGAACATTCAATTATCTGGCAACAGCTCTGGTGGACATTCCTGCAATCAGTATGCCAATTGTGCGCTCCCTCAACTTGAATCATCTGTGGCATTGTATTGTGAAAAATTCCCAATTTTTAGTGGCCTTTTATTGTCCCCAGCACAAGGTGCACCTGTGTAATGATCATGCTGTTTAATCAGCCTCTTGATATGCCACACTTGTCAGGTGGATGGATTATCTTCGCAAAGGAGAAATGCTAACTAACAGTGATATAAACAAATTTGTGCACATCATTTGAGAGAAATACGCTTTTTGTGCGTATGGAACATTTCTTGGATCTTTTACTTCAGCTCATGAAATCAACACTTTACATGTTGCGTTTATACAGTGCATTCGGAAAGTATTCAGACCCGTTGACTTCTTCCACCTTTTGTTAAGTTATAGCCTTATTCTAAAATTGATTACATTGTTTTTTCCCCCCTCAATCTACACACAATACATCATAATGAAAAGCAAAAACAGGGTCTTAGAAATTCTTGCAAATGTATTAAAAATAAAGAACTGAAATATCACATTTACCTAAGTATTCAGACCCTTTACTCAGTACTTTGTTGAAGCACCTTTGGCAGCGATTACAGCCTCAAGTCTTCTTGGGAATGAAGCTACAAGCTTGACACACTTGTATTTGAGGAGTTTCTCCCATTCTTTGCAGATCCTCTCAAGCTTCAGGTTGGATGGGGAGCTTCGCTGCACAGCTATTTTCGATCAAGTTTAACTCTGGGCTCTGCCTGGACCACTCAAGGACATTCAGAGAATTGTCCCGAAGCCACTCCTGAGTTGTCTTGGCTGTGTGCTTAGGGTAGTTGTACTGTTGGAAGGTGAACCTTTGCCCCAGTCTGAGGTCCTGAGCACTCTGGAGCAGGTTTTCATCAAGGATTTTTTGGTACTTTGGTCTGTTTATCTTTCCCTCGATCCTGACTGGTCTTGCAGTCTCTGCCGCTGAAAAACATCCCCACAGCATGGTGCTGCCACCACCATGCTTCACCGTAGGGATGGTGTCAGGTTTCCCCCAGATGTGACGCTTGGCATTCAGGTCAAATAGTTCAATTTTGGTTTCATCAGACCAGAAAATCTTGTTTCTTATTTATTTTATTTTTATTTCACCTTTATTTAACCAGGTAGGCTAGTTGAGAACAAGTTCTCATTTGCAACTGCGACCTGGCCAAGATAAAGCATAGCAGTGTGAACAGACAACAACAGAGTTACACATGGAGTAAACAATAAACAAGTCAATAACATAGTAGAAAAAAAAAGGAGAATCTATATACAATGTGTGCAAAAGGCATGAGGAGGTAGGCAATAAATAGGCCATAGGAGCGAATAATTACAATTTAGCAGATTAACACTGGAGTGATAAATCATCAGATGATCATGTGCAAGTAGAGATACTGGTGTGCAAAAGAGCAGAAAAGTAAATAAATAAAAACAGTATGGGGATGAGGTAGGTAAATTGGGTGGGCTATATACCGATGGACTATGTACAGCTGCAGCGATCGGTTAGCTGCTCAGATAGCAGATGTTTAAAGTTGTTGAGGGAGATAAAAGTCTCCAACTTCAGAGATTTTTGCAATTCGTTCCAGTCGCAGGCAGCAGAGAACTGGAAGGAAAGGCGGCCAAATGAGGTTTTGGCTTTAGGGATGATCAGTGAGATACACCTGCTGGAACGCGTGCTACGGGTGGGTGTTGCCATCGTGACCAGTGAACTGAGATAAGGCGGCGCTTTACCTAGCATAGCCTTGTAGATGACCTGGAGCCAGTGGGTCTGACGACGAACATGTAGCGAGGGCCAGCCGACTAGAGCATACAGGTCGCAGTGGTGGGTGGTATAAGGTGCTTTAGTAACAAAACGGATGGCACTGTGATAAACTGCATCCAGTTTGCTGAGTAGAGTATTGGAAGCTATTTTGTAGATGACATCGCCGAAGTCGAGGATCGGTAGGATAGTCAGTTTTACTAGGGTAAGTTTGGCGGCGTGAGTGAAGGAGGCTTTGTTGCGAAATAGAAAGCCGACTCTAGATTTGATTTTGGATTGGAGATGTTTGATATGAGTCTGGAAGGAGAGTTTGCAGACTAGCCAGACACCTAGGTACTTATAGATGTCCACATATTCTAGGTCGGAACCATCCAGGGTGGTGATGCTAGTCGGGCGTGCGGGTGCAGGCAGCGAACGGTTGAAAAGCATGCATTTGGTTTTACCAGCGTTTAAGAGCAGTTGGAGGCCACGGAAGGAGTGCTGTATGGCATTGAAGCTCGTTTGGAGGTTAGTTAACACAGTGTCCAAAGAAGGGCCAGATGTATACAGAATGGTGTCGTCTGCGTAGAGGTGGATCAGGGAATCGCCCGCTGCAAGAGCAACATCATTGATGTATACAGAGAAAAGAGTCGACCCGAGAATTGAACCCTGTGGTACCCCCATAGAGACTGCCAGAGGAACGGACAACATGCCCTCCGACCCGAGAATTGAACCCTGTGGTACCCCCATAGAGACTGCCAGAGGAACGGACAACATGCCCTCCGATTTGACACACTGAACTCTGTCTGCAAAGTAGTTGGTGAACCAGGCAAGGCAGTCATTAGAAAAACCGAGGCTACTGAGTCTGCCGATAAGAATATGGTGATTGACAGAGTCGAAAGCCTTGGCCAGGTCGATGAAGACGGCTGCACAGTACTGTCTTTTATCAATGGCGGTTATGATATCGTTTAGTACCTTGAGCGTGGCTGAGGTGCACCCCTGACCGGCTCGGAAACCGGATTGCACAGCGGAGAAGGTACGGTGGGATTCGAGATGGTCAGTGATCAGGCAGGGCAGGATGGATATAGGTCTGTAACAGTTTGGGTCCAGGGTGTCTCCCCCTTTGAAGAGGGGGATGACCGCGGCAGCTTTCCAATCCTTGGGGATCTCAGATGATACGAAGGAGAGGTGGAACAGGCTAGTAATAGGGGGTGCGACAATGGCGGCGGACAGTTTCAGAAATAGAGGGTCCAGATTGTCAAGCCCAGCTGATTTGTATGGGTCCAGGTTTTGCAGCTCTTTCAGAACATCTGCTATCTGGATTTGGGTAAAGGAGAAGCTGGGGAGGCTTGGGCGAGTAGCAGCGGAGGGGGGCGGAGCTGTTGGCCAAGGTTGGAGTAACCTGGAGGAAGGCATGGCCAGCCGTTGAGAAATGCTTGTTGAAGTTTTCGATTATCACGGATTTATCGGTGGTAACCGTGTTACCTAGCCTCAGTGCAGTGGGCAGCTGGGAGGAGGTGCTCTTGTTCTCCATGGACTTTACAGTGTCACAGAACTTTTTGGAGTTAGAGCTACAGGATGCAAATTTCTGCTTGAAAAAGCTGGCCTTTGCTTTCCTGACTGACTGCGTGTATTGGTTCCTGACTTCCCTGAACAGTTGCATATCGCGGGGACTATTCGATGCTATTGCAGTTCACTTATGGTCTGGAGAGTCCTTTAGGTGCCTTTTGGCAAACTCCAAGGGGGCTGTCATGTGCCTTTAACTGAGGAGTGGCTTCCGTCTAGCCACTCTACCATAAAGGCCTGATTGGAGTGCTGCAGAGATAGTTGTCCTTCGAGAAAGTTCTCACATCTCCACAGAGCCACTCTGGAGAGCTGTCAGTGACCATCAGGTTCTTGGTCACCTCCCTGACCAAGGCCCTTCTCCCCCGATTGCTCAGTTTGGCCAGGCGGCCAGCTCTAGGAAGAGTCTTGGCGGTTCCACCTTTCTTCCATTGAAGAATGATGGAGGCCACTGTGTTCTTGGGGACCTTCAATGCTTGAGATTTTTTGGTACCCTTCCCCAGATCTGTGCCTCGACACAATCCTGTCTCAGAGCTCTACGGACAATTCCTTCGACCTCATGGCTTGGTTTTTGCTCTGACATGCACTGTCAACCGTGGGACCTTTATATAGACAGGTGTGTGCATTTCCAAATCATGTCCCGTACCTGCTGTTTTCGACTCTCTGTACCGCACCCGCTGTCTCTAACTATGAATGCTTGGCTATGAAAAGCCAACTGACATTTACTCCTGAGGTGCTAACCTGTTGCAACCTCTACAACCACTTATTTGACCCTGCTGGCCATCTATGAACGTTTGAACATCTTGGCCATATACTGTTATAATCTCAACCCAGCACAGCCAGAAGAGGACTGGCCACCTCTGGTTCCTCTCTAGGTTTCTGCCTTTCTAGGGAGTTTTTCCTAGCCACCATGCTTCTACATCTGCATTGCTTGCTGTTTGGGGTTTTAGGCTGGGTTTCTGTATAGCATTTTGTGACATCAGCTGATGTAAAAAGGGTTTTATAAATAAATTTGATTGACGTCCAATCACTTGAATTAACCACAAGTGGACTCAAAGTTGTAGAAACATATCAAGGATGATCAATGGAAACAGGATGCACCTGAGCTGTTTTGACTCATAGCAAAGGGTCTGAATACTTATATACATTTGCTGACATTTCTAAACCTCTTTTCGCTTTGTCATTATGGGAGATTGCGTGTATATAGAGGGAATTTAAAATAAGGCTATAGAAAAAGTCAAGGGGTCTGAATACTTTCCGAATGCACTGTATTTTTGTTCAGTATAATTTAAAATAAACAAACAGGGCCTATTATACGTTTCTTGTGATGAGTAAATTCAATTTTCTTGCCTTCACTACATGACACAAGCTGAACTGGTTTAGCATACACCTCCAAATATTAAAATATAGTTGCAACTTGCAAGCAGCAGTACAGGGTTCTTTTCAGACAAGCACAAAACTTACCATAAAGCTCCCTGCAATGGGAACTGCCAAACACTAGTTAGAGCATGATTACAAATTTGCATGTCAAACAATCATAATGTATAGAACTGAAAAGTGTCATGCTTTTGCAAGACAGATAATGTCTTTGTGGTTATTTGTGCTTGCAAGTAGGCTGGCATAATACCTAGGGTCCTTTGTCTAACTTTTTATTTTGGTCAGCAAATAGTGACTGCAACATGACGCCAAATCCAGTAGGTTGTAAAATGCTACCTTTGACCAGAATCTGTTATAAAAATGTTAACCATATATCAGTATTACAATAATATACATACCACAATAACAATCAGAACAACTGGTTGGCTAGATGATCTACTATTGAGTTTAGATATGGTAATGATACAGTAATAATGACACGTAAAGTAATGAGACCTAGTGCAACCTCATGAGAAATTCCAATTACTATTTTATTAAATTCCAATTAAATATCCAGAACTTCAGTGGGAACACAGCTGCATATTTCAATAGATGAATTTTCAGTGTTAAAATTCCAACATTTGTTTCAAAAAGGTTAATCAACTTCCAACAAGCCTCTTCCTCCGTTAAAATAATTTGTGTCAAAATAATTCAGAGCAAGATTATTTCAAAAGCAGGTATGCCCACATTAGGGAAATTTAAAAAATGTTCTGCTTAATCTCCAGCACAACATCAACATATCTGAAAATGTGGCATTTCTATGTTTTGTGGTAAAAAAAAACTGAGGAAGAGTCCAAAATTAGTAGCTAATGGCAACTAATTTGTTAAAATCACACCATGCACACCAATGGTGTCATTGAAAATATTCCTTTTTTTAAATTCTTTTTTTTAAACAAAACAAACTAGCAATTTTCACATGTTGTTGCGGTGGTCCTCGAGGTTATGAATATGAAGTTGAAAAATTGTGAAATTGTCCTTTAAGCCTGGAATGTTTAAAATGTTTCCAAAATTGCTTACAATCAAGTTGAAAATAAGTAAACCCCTCCCAAAGAAAAACCACTGTACATAAAGGGTAAAAATACAACCACCTACAAAAGTGAAATGTTCTGAGTTGGCGAACCTACAATGTGACACTATACCACCTGCAATTAGTCTGCCATCCAGTATTATTTTTAAAAGTCCCAACAAGGTACCAACACTAATAAAAAACAAAACCGTAATTATGTTTGCTTAAAAACCCTTTATGACCACTGCACAACAGAACAATCCTCCATATTTAGCTGTTTTTTTTTTAGCTAAAACCCTGTACCAATAATTACAAAATTGTTGATAAAAATATTCCTCTGTTAAGGTAATGGAGGTTTTAGGGATAACATATGAGACTTGGGGGCCATACAAGGGAGGGGATTGGATGGACGGGAGCAGTGCTACTCAGTCTTCTCTTCTGGAGTCTCTACCTGTAAGGTGACAAAAGAGCCATTCACTGTGAGACACTGAGAATCCTGAATGATTAATGCTTTTAGATGGATTTGCCTCCAGAAATAGTAAGATACAACAACTAACTAAAAACATCAACCTTCAAGATAATATTTAAAGTAAAAATAATTGGTAAAAGAAAAGAGACCGTGTATCACTGATATGGCATGACATACTTCATCTGTCTTGATCTCGCCATTTTCAGTCTGGGTCTCCTCTTTAGGCTCCTTGACCGCTGCTGCCTTTGCCTTCTTCTTGTTGTTTGCTTCTTTTTCTTTCTGTGGGGTCAATATACATGCATATATGTCAAATTGTCTTTGCCTGGCACCCCCGAATCAAGAAATTGTCTAAACATTTAATATGGGAATGTGCCAAAAAGAGAACAATGACATATTAATCACATTATAGGCATATTTATACTTAATCATGTAAATGAGTAGATATTGAAAAAAGGTAAATATTACCTTAGCTGGCTTTTTTGGATTTGATGATGGTTTTGAAGGTACTGGTTTCTGAAAAATACAGAAGACTATATTGGTTCTCAAAGCAATGAATTGCATACCATGAAACAGGACAAAAAACACATTATTGATTTAAAAAAAGTTGTGCTTATGCCCTTTATCAAAGAACAAATTCCAAAAGGAAGATGTACATTTGTAAAAAAAAATAAAAAATTATACGAATTTACTCACCGATGACAACCGTGCAGATCTCCTTGAAGGCTAATGTAACGAAAAATAACAATACTACTCAAAGGTGTGTGACAACATTTCTAAAGGAATTGAATGAGGATGCTTGATGTATTTTCATAATGCAGACAATTGAATATTTCCTTATTTCAAGAATGCATTATCTTTTAACTATTGGGTGTATTTTCTGGTTTTTACAACCAAATAATTTGATAAAATCACCAGTGATCACTATTGAGGATTTTAATCATGGTGAAGATTACAACCTGTAGCCTATTCAACAAGGGTGATATTCAGTGTGTGTATATAACTTACCTCCTCCTTGACATCGCCATCAGCTCCCTGCAAAATTGATGAAAAATACATTATTTAAGATGATAGATATGCATGCTTTTGTTTCCCAACATAATAACGCTGAATATTTACCTATTGTTTAAAATGAGTAACTCCAAGTTGACAAACTTACTTAGCCCCTTGCAAACATAGGCAATAGCCTACACTTTGCCCATACAGACAGCCTCTACTCATTCTAGACAAGCGCTTCAAATTCTATGCGTTGAGTAGCAGAAGCAGTTGCACCATTACTTTTTTCAGTGGGACATTAGTCTTCATCCGTTTTCGCCAAATGTATAAGGGGGAGGGGAAGAATCAATTGTATTCCGCCATCTGGTGATAAGGGGCAATAGCACCCATTTAACGCGATGAACAAAGAAATCATTCAGATAATTAACATTTGCGACGGTCTTAAAATGAAATTATCGAGGGAAAAAAATGAAAAATGAAGTAAAAACTATACCCCCCTCAATGCAGATTTACACGCTCTGTCAAAAGGCATCCGTTTTGTTTCGCTGTGTTCGAGATGGATGGGATTGGAACTGCAAAGCATGGCTGCTTGTGGTTTCAATAGCATGGGGATCCAGTCTGGCTTCAGACAAGATTGTTTACGCCTCTTAAATAAATCGCAAAAAACATTCTAAATCCTGGAAAATACGGCGATATTTGCAAACCAAAAAAATCTAATAATTATTTCTAATTGTTTTTTTTTTTACAAGAGTGAACAAATTCCTATGGCAGATTTGTATTAAATCTCCGTTGCCTCGAAAGCTTCATAATATCAGACTGATTTATACGGGCAAAAAGTATATCCGCATACTAATCTAAACTCTACATACCTTTCTCTTGGGCATGTTGAAATGTAGGTTCTCTTCTTTAATGAAACTAACGAGCTATATTTTGTGATTGAGTTCACAGTTTGTAGAGTGGCGTTCTCTTATTACTAATACTGTAGTAAACATATAGCACATTAAACCCAGTGGTTGGATGGGGGTGGGGATAGGTGCGGTTAAATGGTGACTGATGTTATGCTTGGCCAATCAAAGGATGGCATAAGGTGTCCCAAAAATAAAGATTTTTAACGTAGTTCATTTACGCGCCAAATTCCTAGTGAACGTGAATGATGTAATCATGTTTTGTAACAGTATCCACTGACTGGCGCATGAAAATAAGCAATAGCATGCGTTATAATGTTGCAATTGTGCAAGCATTCGTGCGCTTAACCAGTGTTGTAGTACTCGAGACCACATATTGAGTGTCTCGGTCTTGGACACGTAATTTCTTCCCGCGACCAGCCGAGTAAAAAACTGAATTATCAGCTTCTATTCAACCAGCGCATAAAACCGCTTCGCCAGGCCTAATATATACACTCCTTTCTTGAAACGTTAATATCTTAACAGCCTTTATCTATTATAGACATGTTTGCGCTGTAGCGAACCTATAGGCCTCCAGTGTGTGACAGGTTCGTGATTCTGTTAGGACAGCAACCGTAACACCAGCGCACTCAAGTAGGATAGTGCACTTTTTGTAAAACACAAAAAGTGCCAGTGGTGTAGTGGAGGGTATACGCAGGTTTAAACCTATAACATTTTTTTCCTTCTCCCATGGCCATTGCTTATACTCACTTCTTAATCCCTATTTATGCGTATCAATGTAGTGTAGGTATACGATTTATCAATTATGTCGTACAAGAGAAATAATTCAAAGTATCCTACACAATCGCAAAGCACGCGCGCTGGACACAGCCTAGTTTCAATGGAATATCATCTGCCAGGAGCAAGAGTGTGCAGCTCTCAGCTGGTTTTGGCATGGAGCAGCTGACAGATGAATGACATCAGTAGCAGGTAGGGTACGAAAGACGTTTCAATGTATGATATCTACCAGTAAATGCTAACTAAAGCAACAATGGGTATGCAAACCAGGTATTGAAAAAGTTTAATCCGAAGTGTTGGTTAGTAGGCTATTTGTGATGCGCAATTGTCATCATGCTTGTTTGCATCAGGGTCTTGGACATGGATGGGCCTGGGTGGACAGAAGCCCACCCACTGGGGAGCCAGGCCCTGACAGGACTACCAGATTGATGTGGTTTAAGCATTGCTGTGGATTTCGAATTTGTTTGTTTTTGTTTTTCCTCAACAAAAAGTGTGATTTTGAGAGCGCAAATCTATTTATGCTAGCCCAACACAGATCCTAACGTTAGATAGCTGCTAGGAAGATGTCATTTCATGCCATTAGAGGAGTGGGTGTTAATGACTTCCCCTCATCGTTTTTCGGTGGCTATACAAAGATGGAGATGCAGATGTGTCATTTTGTTAGCTAGCAAGAACTTGAACGACTGTTATACAGTTAGTATATCTCTTGCATTCGCAAATTCACTCTGGCCATCTACTCCGATTTCAGAGCACTCTCGTCTGTGTGTGCTAGAGCACAGAACTGATGAATTTATGAACATGCAACACCTGCTGAATGACAGGTGTCAGTAAACGTAGGAAAAATAAGTTAGTCAAGAACGCTCTACATAACATGTAAACAGCCTAACCAGCTCTGCTACGGCAAGTAAAATGGTCAGTGACGTGGTCTCTCATTTGTGTCTGGAAGTAGCAAGCTCTCCAACTTTAGCCAGTTTGCATGCTTGTGCCAACCAAGCATGCATCGGCAGGCAAGCTGCAGAAAGAAGAAGAGGCTACAGTTCCCCATCGTTTATCAGTGCAATTTTATTGACAAACTAGCTTAAAAAGTTTGAGGGTTTATCTAATGTTCCTTCCTTAGATTTTAGCTCATCTTGCTCTGGCTAGCATTACCTACCTTTTCATGGTTGTATGATCAATAGGACTGTAAAGTTACCAAATGTAAGAGGACTCCCGTGGTGTTAACATATATCCATTCAGGTTTATTTTGTGGCTTTTGGCAAATGCATTCTGATGATCTAAAGTCACGCTGGTGCAACTGACTGTAAACACAGTCCAATTCAAAGTGAATGATGGCAGGCCCATGTGGCAAATGGCTTGTTTGTATAAAGGTCTACTGTACCTCTGATTGGCTATAGCGCACCGGTCTGTGTAGACTCCGGTAGTTTGGTTTTATTCACTGCAGTGTCAATTAAATTGTCCAAATGCACAGCTGCTTTCCTCTCTATACTGCTATAGAATTTTCACAACATTTTAAGAATTTAGGAAAATGTGAAAATGACCATATCTAAGTCATCGGTTCTCAGAAATGTAAGTGTTATTCTTCCTGGAGGTGTATATGAACAGATTAATAAGATTGGCATTTAAAGTGGAACTTACGGCAATGCTTCACACACACAAGTTATTTTAAAAGAGATGGCTAACAGAAAGCACACTGCAATAATCACAGTTCCACTCACCAGATAATCATTTGAAACGTATTGTTGAAAGTCATTCTTGAAAAGGAAAAGCTAACAAATGACCAACAATCCTCTTTGATAACACCCGCTGCAGCCAGTGCAAACTAGCCGACAACAAAAGCTAGCTAGCTAGACCATGGGAAAACTACTGCTCTCTATTGTGACCTGTTGGCCTTCAAGGCAGCAGAAGTTACCATAAGTTTTTGTAAAAACGGTCCCACTCATTAAGTCAAAATGTGATTGGTTGAGTCCACTGTCACTCCAAATTGTTGCCCTAATACAGTTGAATGGCAGATGCCTTTATCTAACTTATGGTGGCCTAGCCAATGACTGACTTGGCTAGCTAGATTTCTCCCCCCAGAGACCAGCAAAAGAAAAATCCTGATTGGATATTTTTTCTTCTTCTTTAGTGTTAACCCTTTCCAACAAATATTGAAGAGATTAAATCAGATCATTGAAAATAATAAAATTATCATTTTATAAATCCTTAGCCTCTCTCTGAAGGCGTAGAAGGCCCATTGTTCCCCACTGTGTTTGGATTAGTAATAATTCATAGTGGCTCTATTTTTCCTCAACAGCATTTTCTCACTATTTTGAATGTCTAAAGAATCCATATGTTGTTCAAAATGTTCACATTTCAGAACTCTTATTATGGTGGTGATTTGACAAAATTACAATCAAGGTCTTGAATTGGACTCACATTTTTCTGGTCTCGGTCTCGCCCCACCTCCGTTCTTCGCCTTGAAATCGGTCTCGAACACAACACTGCTCTTAACATTAAAACATTGGAAGACGGTACCAAATAGAGTCCCACAGTGGAGGTGTCATAATACCCATTAAACCCAGTGGTCAAACAGGGAAATGGTTCCAATCGTTTTTACACCATTCATTTTCCCATAGGGAATTTTAGAAACACTTCAAATAAGGGCTGTGTTTCGTATAGGCTTACCCTGGCATGATGTTTTGATAACCATGTAAATCTCTCTCGGACAAGGTCACATTATTTATTTGGCTCCATTTGCTCTCATATTCGAAAATGCTAATTAGCATCAAAGTAGACATTATGCAAGACTACAAACCCCAGCAAACCCTTGTGTAAGTCATCGCTAGCTGAAACCTTTACTAAAGTGTCAATTTAAAACTTGCACAAGACAGTTCACATAATTGTCAATTTAAATACATTTTTCCAATTTATTCATTGAGGGATGATGTCTAAGCTTGCAAGAAGATGTTTTGTTCTGTATGATAGCCACATTAGCAGCTAATGGGTATTTCGTTTACAGGCGAATATTGATAAAAGTTACCTTGTCCGAGAGAGATTTGCACGGTTATCGAAACGTTTCGCTAGGGGAATCCTACATGAAACACAGACCTTATATGAAGTAGTTCTAAAATCTCCGACTCTCAAATGAATGGTGAAAAAACGATTGGAACCATTTCCGAGTTTTACCGCTAGGTTTCATGGGTATTATGACTCATACTGTGGTACTCAATGACGTTGCCAAATACCCTATGAAAGTCCCGCTGACTTTATGTTGCAGATTCGGTACTGTTTTTGAACGGGCTTCAGATTTCTATAATCAAATTCATGAAAACGTTGTCATTTACAATATTTGTAAAATTATATTCGTGGATTAATTCGTTGACTTGATGCCTTTAATGAAGGTTTTCGATTGCGTTTTCAAAATCGAAAACCTTCGTGAAAGCTATTGGGTGTAAATTAATCCACGAATATGAATATCATGTTACATATATCTTAAATGACCATATTTTCATGAATTTGATTATATAAGCATGACGCCCATGCAAAAACAGTTTTACACCAGGAAGTAGGCGGAACGTTCATAGGGTATAATCACCCGGATTTTTCATAGGCTTATTCTCTTTTCAGACAGTATATAGTATATAGTAGTTAGAAGGTTATGAGCCTATTACTATATTTTCCTTATGTCTGAGTACATCTATTAGCTTTATTTCAATTATTTGAATTGCAATTCTTGAAAAATATGTGAGGAGCATTTATTACGTATTTATAGACTATATGAATAGGATAACAAAATATTAACATAATCAAATGTATTTGAAAATGCATTTAGAAAGCACTACAATATATAGTTTGAAGTGTTCCCAATTGTTTTCAGAGATCTGATTTCCAGCTGTTGTTACAGTGTTAGAGAGAGAGCGAGAAAGAGAGTGAGAGAAAAAGAGAGAGAGGGAGATCATTTGGAGACGTCCGTGCTTTGCTCACTTGGGTTTTGGGGAGTGAACCAAACAGCCATGGTAATAAAAGTCTTTATAGCATCCTCCTCTGGATCGACAGCGGTAAGAAATCTTGAGTATTGAGTAAGCCTTATAGCATATTGACCGTTTATGTACATTTTCTTGGCAAATTCAAAGTATTTGCATTAGGTGTTTCGGGCTCATACAAATGAGCTATTGTGTTGTAGCTACGCAGACTCTATCATATTAAATGTATTAAGCTCTATGGAAATGATCTTGCTTTTGAAAGTTCTACAAGTTGTGCATGGGATGTCCCGAGCAATAGAGTAGAAGCTGGGACTGACAGCTGCACAAATACATTCGATTCTATAGGCTTCTCATGCATGACAATGCATAGGCTATTGTAATTAACCTAAAACAATGATTTGATAAAGAGGGCCTTCAATTTGGGAGATATTGATTTGTCATATGACTATTATTCCATTAATTTGTATATATTGTTAATTTAGTGTTAACACAAAACTATGATTGTATTGTATCTAAAATGCATTTACAGCACAGTATAAAATCAAAAGAGGATACATAATCACATATTCATTGTCTGTAAGAATATCAGTCTCTTACCCCCTCTGTGTAGGAATGTTTTTATGAGTGAGCATGCAGACAAGAATGTTTAGGTAAAGCACTTGGTTAAACAGATCAGATGTTTTCATGCAACTGTTTTCGTACAAATTGCCTTGTGGTGAGGGTGAGGGGTCAAACTTAACTAGACTCTACCATCAGATGTTGACTCCCCCACCACAACCTTCCTCCATTTTCCTGTTTCCTGTGTGCCACCACTCCTTCCCTACATACTGCAAAACAACACGCCTAGACTAAAGGACCATTGCCAGTGGTGTTCTTTGCCAGAACAGCTGGACAGGATCAGTCTTTGGACATCTGAACTTCATACCTCACCCAATTACATCACTCTCTAAAGAATCAGTCAAAGAGCATCAGATGTTGACTACAGAATGACTGCCTCAGATAACCTCTGAATTATCTGGTCTGAAATGACGGATATTATTGCTTACTGTAAATTTGCAAGTCAAAATGTTGTCTATAAAGGATTTTCTAGACAGGCTTCTATGTGCAGTGCAAAGTTTAGACAGAACAGAAGTGGTTGCATTGGAACACTGGGCTCTCCTCCTACTGCCAAATTTGGTCTGTGCCTGTCTTCTGAGCTGATCCTGGTTGCACAGAGGCCTTATTGGGTCCGTCTCAGTCCCCAGGCTCTCCTGTAGAATGCAGCCCAGCTGCAGAGGCTCTGCAAAGTGAATAGAGGCTTATCTCCCCATACTCCACACTTTATTACACATCAAAACAGTATTATTATTGTGTCTTTATTACTAGGGATGCACCGATATGACATTTTTGGCCGATGTCCGATATTTTGCTTGCCAAAAAAAACAATAACGATAACCAATATTTACAATTTTAGCGGTCTTTTAAGCATTCTAGTACAGTTAAATAGTTACACACACATGGACGCAGCGGTCTAAGGCACTGCATCTCAGTGCGAGAGGCATCACTACAGTCCCTGGTTCGAATCCAGGCTGTATCACATCCATCCGAGATTGGGAGTCCCATAGGGCGGCGCACAATTGGCCCAGCGTCGTCCGGGTTTGGCTGGGGTAGGCCGTCATTGTAAATAACAATTTGTTCTTAACTGACTTGCCTAGTTAAAATAAAGGCTACACACACATCACACTGACCAAAAAGTTATTTTGTTGGCATTTACGTATGTCCCCATTACCAGTAAAACCTAATCAAAACCTATTTCTTTCACTTACTTGCTGTGCTGTTTCGTTGTTCATTTGTAGAGTCGTTTCATTCTCAAACAGGATTTCATCATACATGTCAAGAAGTGAAGTTTTAGCTCTGTCTGTCCGTGACCTCTCTTCCTCGGTGCGCACTGTCACTGTGTCCGTTTCCATCTTGTCCAGCTGTGTATGTAACATTTCACGTAAACCCTGTTTCTTGTCTGCAACAAAGTAGCGGTCCTTGTACCTAGCATCGAGCATGGTGGCGGCACAGTAAAGAGGCTCAGAGAGAATGCCACCGAATCTTGTTCACAGCCTTGAGTACTTTTGCAAATGTTAACTCCACGGTCTGTGTCGGCAGTTTTGTTGAGCAGGCGTTTCAATGCCATGACAGAGGGTATCACGTCTGCTGCAGACGCAGTTGATTAGCTTATTACTCGAGTCAGTTGTTCGAATGGCGCTAGGAGAGTGTTCTAGTTTCCAAGTTTCAAACATGTTCTCAAATGCCATTGAAATGACAGCGCCGGTATGAGAACCAGCACATTCTTGAGCATGCAATACGGCTTTCCTCAGTACGAAATCCTTATTGACCCACTGTGCTGTCAGACTCAGGATGCTCATGGGGCTGACATCGCTGGTCCAAATGTCAGTCGTGAAGCTAATAGCAGTGACGCCCATAGCAAGTAGCTCATAGATGTGCGTTGCAATAATACTGTGTAACTCCGGTAGGGCAACATCTGAAAAATAGTGCGTACCGGGGCTCGACCAGTCAGTGAAAGCCAACATCATCCACGACAGAGAATGGTTGATTGTCAAGGGCAATGAATTCCATTATCTTGCCGTTAATGGATTTTGCCTTTGAGTTGTCTCACTGAAATGTTCTTACTCTTTCAAAATGACTGCTCCACTTGAACTTGTTTACTTGTTGCAAGTGTGTGCTTAGTATTTTTCTGCTTTTGTTCTGTGTATTACTGTATTTTTGTGGCGTCATTACGTCATCTACCTATGTTATATACAGTGGGGAGAACAAGTATTTGATACACTGCCGATTTTGCAGGTTTTCCTACTTACAAAGCATGTAGAGGTCTGTCATTTTTATCATAGGTACACTTCAACTGTGAGAGACGGAATCTAAAACAAAAATCCAGAAAATCACATTGTATGATTTTTAAGTAATTAATTTGCATTTTATTGCATGACATAAGTATTTGATCACCTACCAACCAGTAAGAATTCCAGCTCTCACAGACCTGTTAGTCTTTCTTTAAGAAGCCCTCCTGTTCTCCACTCATTACATGTATTAACTGCACCTGTTTGAACTCGTTACCTGTATAAAAGACACCTGTCCACACACTCAATCAAACAGACTCCAACCTCTCCACAATGGCCAAGACCAGAGAGCTGTGTAAGGACATCAGGGATAGAATTGTAGACCTGCACAATGCTGGGATGGGCTACAGGACAATAGGCAAGCAGCTTGGTGAGAAGGCAACAACTGTTGGCGCAATTATTCGAAAATGGAAGAAGTTCAAGATGACGGTCAATCACCCTCGGTCTGGGGCTCCATGCAAGATCTCACCTCGTGGGGCATCAATGATCATGAGGAAGGTGAGGGATCAGCCCAGAACTACACGGCAGGACCTGGTCAATGACCTGGAGAGAGCTGGGACCACAGTCTCAAAGAAAACGATTAGTAACACACTACGCCGTCATGGATTAAAATCCTGCAGCGCACGCAAGGTCCCCCTGCTCAAGCCAGCGCATGTCCAGGCCCGTCTGAAGTTTGCCAATGACATCTGGATGATCCAGAGGAGGAATGGGAGAAGGTCATGTGGTCTGATGAGACAGAAATTGAGCTTTTTGGTCTAAACTCCACTCGCCGTGTTTGGAGGAAGAAGAAGGATGAGTACAACCCCAAGAACACCATCCCAACCGTGAAGCATGGAGGTGGAAACATCATTCTTTGGGGATGCTTTTCTGCAAAGGGGACAGGACGACTGCACCGTATTGAGGGGAGGATGGATGGGGCCATGTATCGCGAGATCTTGGCCAACAACCTCCTTCCCTCAGTAAGAGCATTGAAGATGGGTCGTGGCTGGGTCTTCCAGCATGACAACGACCCGAAACACACAGCCAGGGCAACTAAGGAGTGGCTCCGTAAGAAGCATCTCAAGGTCCTGGAGTGGCCTAGCCAGTCTCCAGACCTGAACCCAATAGAAAATCTTTGGAGGGAGCTGAAAGTCCGTATTGCCCAGCGACAGCCCCGAAACTTGAAGGATCTGGAGAAGGTCTGTATGGAGGAGTGGGCCAAAATCCCTGCTGCAGTGTGTGCAAACCTGGTCAAGAACTACAGGAAACGTATGATGTCTGTAATTGCAAACAAAGGTTTCTGTACCAAATATTAAGTTGTGCTTTCCTGATGTATCAAATACTTATGTCATGCAATAAAATGCAAATTAATTACTTAAAAATCATACAATGTGATTTTCTGGATTTTTGTTTTAGATTCCGTCTCTCACAGTTGAAGTGTACCTATGATAAAAATTACAGACCTCTACATGCTTTGTAAGTAGGAAAACTTGCAAAATCGGCAGTGTATCAAATACTTGTTCTCCCCACTGTAGGTATGCACGTCAGCTTTGACATCGGTTTTGCACATCGGCGTTAAACTAGACATCGGGCTGATGCCGATGTTGCCATTTTTAGCTAATATCGGCTGATTCCGATATGCACACTGATATACCATGCATCCCTTATTATTACATGACCTAATTATATATCTCATCCTCTTTCTGCCTGTAGATTAAGAAGCAGCAGCAAGACATCATGGGTTTCCTAACTGTCAACAAGATTGACTTTAAGGAGTGTGACATCGTAACTAGTGAAGACAACAGGAAGTGGATGAGGGAGAACGTACCTGAGGACTTCCGACCAATGACGGGGGTCCCCCTGCCTCCACAGATATTTAATGAAGAACATTACTGTGGGGTGAGTGTTGTACTGTACTGACCCCTTCACAGTGTAGTGAAGCTTACTGTCTGAAGCTGATGAGAGGTCAAAGGACAGTATGCTAGCAACTGCATAGTAAAGAAAAGTATGCTTTGATAACCAAAAGTGCCTGGTTTATATTTTTTCTGTTCTAATTTAAGGTAGACATTCTCAACATACTCTGTGAGAATATTGCAGCCCGGTACCTTTGTAACAATTTGTGTAATAATGATAAATAATAATACATTTTATTTTAAGTGCTTTTCACGACACCCAAAGTTACTTTACAAACACAAGAACATCAGCAGGGTAAAAAGCTATAAAATCATGTATTCAAATAATTAAGAATATGAATATACCAAACATTAGGAAAACCAGAACAGTCTCAATTCGTTGGGTACGGACTCTACAAGGTGTTGAAAGTATTCCACAGGGATGCTGGCCCATGTTGACTCTAATGCTTCCCACAGTTGTGTCAAGTTGGCTGGATGTCCTTTGGGTGGTGGACCATTCTTGATACACATGGGAAACTGTGTGTGAAAAACCCAGCAGGTTGCAGCTCTTGACACAAACCGGTGTGCCTGGCACCTACTACCATACCCCGTTCAAAGATACCCCGTTCAAAGGCACTTACATATTTTTTCTTGCCCATTCACCCTCTGAATGGAACACATACACATGCCATGTCTCAATTGTCTCAAGGCTTCAAAATCCTTCTTTAACCTGTCTCCTCCCCTTCATCTACACTGATTGAAGTGGATTTAGCAAGTGACATCAATAAGGGAACATAGCTTTCACCTGGATTCACCTGGTCAGTCTGTCATGGAAAAAGTAGGTAATCTTAATGTTTTGTACACTCAGTGTATAAAAGTATACTAAACATAAGCACAGACTAACCAGGGAGGTGAACTAGACAGAGGATAAAAGCTAAGACAACAGAGTGTACGGGTAAGCATGTGTGAAGAGGTGTGTCTTTAGTGTGGACTTGAATATGTGTATGGATTGTGAAGTTCTGACATGGAGAGGGAGGGAGTTCCAGAGTTGGGGAACTGCCCTGCTAAAAGCCTGGTCTCCCATGGAGCGGAGCCTGGTGTGAGGGAGGGTGAGGAGGCCGGTGTCAGAGGAGCACAGTGAACAGGTTGGGAGTGTAGGGGTGCAGGAGGCCAGTAAGGTATGTTGGCGCCAGTCCATTGAGTGCTTTGTAGGTGAGCATGAGCAATTTGAAGATGATCCTATATTGAACTGGGAGCCAGTGGAGTTTGATGAGGGTGGGGGGGGTCCCGAGGTTTGGTGTGTGTGAGGACTCATGCAGCTGAATTTTGAATATGTTGAAGTCTGTCCAGTGTTTTGGAGTCTGAATGGCGTTGCAGTAGTCCAGGCGTGATAAAGCAAAGGCGTGAATGAGGGTTTCAGCAGCGGGGTCAGTGAGAGAAGATCTGAGTCGTGAGATGTTTTGAGGTGGAAGAAGGCTGACTTGGTGATGTTCCAGATGTGGGGTTCAAATGACAGAGTGGGGTCAGATGTAACACCAAGGTTCCTGACAGTGGAGTTGGAGTGGATTGTGCAGCCATCTATTGTCATGTTGAGTTGACCCAGTCTCTTGATGACGGAGTTGATGTCCATGATCTCTGTTGTAATAACCTTCTGAAACAAACTTAGTGAGACAGCTACCTTTTGTATTGTTGTTGCAGAATTACGAGGCCTTCTTTGATGCCCGTGAGGAGCATGCAGTGTATGCATTCTTGGGCCTAACAGCCCCTCCAGGCTCCAAGGTAAAGACCAAGGCCTTATGGACATACTCCGTCAGTCAAAACCACACACAGAGGACCATACTCATGTGCAAGTTACCAGTCCATCAATTTTGAATGATCGCTTGTTTCCGCTACTACCATGTATTTCACAGCTCTGTTGCCAAACATAGAGGCAATGAAGGATGCCTGTTCTGTTGGCAACTGTACTATATCATTACAATACTTACACAAAATTGTTCTCGTGAAATTACATACACCTTTTGGTGGAAGCATAAATACAATTGGTCTCAACCCTGGTGTTGCATCATTTTCTTAGCACTGTTTTCATACCACCCACAGGAAGCAGAGGCCTTGGCTGGACTGGAGCAACAGTAGCCGTATGGTTTTGATTAGCAGACCACAGTGCCCTCTCCTGTCATCCTCCATTCAGCTCTACAGCAGCTTGCCACTGCTCGTCTGGAAAACGTCTTCTCAGACCAATCATAGCGCTTTATTTTGTTGTGAAAGGTAATCAGAATGGTATCAAATTGACCAAATGTTGTGTTTTTTGACAATGTCTTTAAAGTGGTGACCTTGTACTGTTACAATAGTTCAAGTCAATGCTGGGCAGTATCCCATGTTCAATATCATATTGAAATCAAGGTGGAATGATTGCCCAAATACTAGGAATTTAGTAGATGATAAAGACATGCTTTGCACATATGAGAATATTTAATTCAATGATATATTTTTCATGTTTGATAATAAAATAGTGTTACTTTACTACTCAGTCTCTCTTATTCTTACCCACTTTCCTTGTTATTCTTGTTTAGCTCAAATTAACATTGCAAAGAATACTGTTGTCACATAATTGTTTCAGTTCTCCTTACATTCTAAATGGAATGTCACACCACAGAAGGCAGAAGCTGAAAAGCAGGGGCAGTGAGTGTTCTAATTTTATTTCTAACAATGCTTCCTGTTTTTGACATTTGCTACTCAGAAGCTCAGTACAATTAGGGACAGCACATTACCGTGGCTGCTCACCAGTTAGAGAAATCTGTAGATAACTTGTAAACCTTCTATTAGTGGACAGACTAAAGGAACACCATCTATTATAAAAACAGAGGTAGGGATATTGTCAGTATCTTTCATGTGTTTTATACTATTTTATGTTTTATGTGATCTGGCAAGAGAATATAAATATTTATTTATCTTTCGAACCTGATAGGCTATGTCATGCTAACATGATTATTTGGGGTGGTTTCCTGGAACCAGATTAATGCTAGTCCTGGAATAAAATCTATGGAGAATCACAATTGAAAGTGCTAGTTGGTGTGGTTTACTGCTATGTTGTATTGAGGCAATTTGCACTGTTATGTAGTGGTTGTCATGTTGGGAGAAGCCTTCATCAGAGTCTTCAGGTACAGGGAAGAGGATTGTGACCCCCATTCCACAAAGGCTCAGGAACGTCCACCACATCCTGCCCCCAATATAATTCTGACCCCAGGTTCAATGTCAGGTAAGCAGTTTGGATTTGTCTGAAATGCTGCATGTCTTTCTGGATCAGTAGAATATGCTTAATCTTACAATGTTCATATATGATGAGTATGATGTTTTATAATTGTTTTCATTTTATATTGCCATATTTTTAAATGTGCTTCTGGTGTGTGGACTGCATAGGAAACATGGAAGGTCTGGTGCAGTCTGATCCTAGAGTGACAACCAGGCTCAGTGATGCCCTCACCATCCCCAATAGCCACTGTGACGACTATGGTGACCTGGAGCTCTATCGCTCCTGGTGCTGCACCACCTTCTGCAAAGACTACCCCGACCTGCAGCTCAGAGGGGACCATGTGGGAAACAGGAGCTCAGAGAGCCCGAGGCTGGAGAATGAGGGGTTCGAAGGACCACTTCTTCAATCTCAGGACCTGGGAGAGCTGGAGGCCTTGGAACCCACAGGGCCTGTGGAGCCTAGGGTGCAGGTGGAGTCCCAGCCCCTGCAGGATGAGGGTTGCCTAGTCATGGACAGCAGCATCATCACCCTGAACAGGGAGCCTCTATCCAATTCCATGCTGAACGGCTATCTGGAGAGTAAGCTGCTGGAGGTGTACAGACAGCACATGCAGGACAGCCTGGCCCGGGGCAGCTCTCCCCTGGTCCAGACACCTCCCCAGGGCCTGATACCAGCCCCAGTAATGAAGCTCAGCCTGCATCTCTGTCAGGACCACGGCCTGGACTCCAGTACGGCCCAGAGCATCGTCATCCACTACCTTAGCACCTACACCGTGGCTAGCTCCCACTTCAGCTCCCCCAACCTGCGCATCTCCAACCCTGAGCCTAGAAGAAAGCCCATCTGACTGAAACCAGCAGTAGTTTCACTTTGTCCTCCGACTCTAACATACTTGAGAATGGTCTACAGTTTTAGTTTCGTTTTCTCTGTACTGAATCTGTATACTTGGTGGTCAGTTGTACTGCATTCGGTTCAATAGGTAAATTAAATTGATAGTTTAGGATGGAGATCCCTTCATTTTGTTGAATTGTTAGAAGAAATATCTTTAGAAAATGCCACAATGTCCATAATATCTACTTCATAAATGCGACCAGTTCCTATAATGTAATACTTGGGAGCCTGAGACAATCCCCAGCTTTCAAGTTGAAGGACAAAGAGGAGACAAACTGTAAGATGAAGGATAACTTAGTCCTTGTAAAGCATCTTGGTTCTTGTTTCTGAGAAATGATTCCTCACAGATATTGCAGATCTGAAATTATATTGTCATAACCACAGACTATTACTAAACAGTAAAAAATAGCTATTTTGCTATCTTGGTTGTCAGAAAGAGTTAGAAAATATTTGAAACGCTTTTTAATCTTAGATGCAACTGACTGAATCGAATACATGAATATGCTAAAGCACTGAGCTATTGCCGTCATGTCTTGTGGAGAATAAACTGGCCATTGGAATGGGTAGTGAAATTGACTACACTAAGTGTACAAAACATTAAGACCTTCCGACTATTCAGTTGCACCCTCCACCCCCCTTTGCCCTAAGAACAGTCGCAATTCATTTGGGCATGGACTCTACAGGGTGTCGAATGCATTCCACAGGGATGCTGACCCATGTTGGCTTCCCACAGTTGTGTCAAGTTCGCTGAATGTCCTTTGGATGGTGGACCATTCTTGAAACACACAGAAACTGTTGAGTGTGAAAAACCTAGCAGCGTTGCAGTTCTTAACACAAGCAGGTGCGCCTGGCACCTACTACCATACCCTGTTCCAAGGCACTAAAATCTTTTGTCTTGCCCATTCACCCTCTGCATGGCACACATACACATGCCATGTCTCAATTGTCTCAAGGCTTAAAAATCCTTCTTTAACCTGTTTCCTCCCCTTCATCTACACTGATTAAAGTTGATTTAACAGGTGTCATCAATAAGGGATCATAGCTTTCACCTGGATTCACCTGGTCAGTCTATGTCATGGAAAGAGCAGGTGTTCTTAATGTTTTGTCCACTCAGTGTATAATAGTATACTAAACATAAGGTGCATATCAGACACTTTCTGGTTTAGTGACAGGTTGTTATTTTACCTCTGAGGAGGGCTATCCATCTAGATCATTGTCAATCATATCAAGTGAATGTCATGACTCAGGTGGGTAGCTTCATTCCAGAAATCCCCCTCTTAGGCATCAACGGCAGGGATGTATGACTGGCAAGGTTTATGTGAGTGTGACTATATGATAGCATGTGCTAGAAATGCATGCATTTTTATTTTAGATGGGTGCATCTAATGTGAAAACCAGTATCGAGTGACTTTAAGCATGGTTAGTATATGCTGCTTGGGAGAGGATTAACAGTAAACCGGTGTGTGTGGGGAGCAAGTGCCAATGCCACCACTTCACACCCTGTCGGGAGCCACTGGGTCATACACCAGCCAAGCCAAGGACTATTAGCATGGCACTGTTAGAGCAGCATAGGAGTGGGTAATGGTCAAAGATTGTGGTGCCCATGCCTCTGATAATTTACCAGAACCAAATGTTCATGTTTATGAATTTTGATGCCATTTTACACCATATAGTGATATGTATGGGGAGACTTCAATAAAGATACAAGAAATGGGCAGATCTCCAAAGAGTCAGTAATAGGTTTAGCAGGTAAAGATGTGTCATCATCACCCAGCACAGTGAGGACTGAATTATTAACCATATCCTGGTGGGACTCAGTGGGATGAAGTTCGAGGACCTGTAGGGATGTGTTGTGCAACAGAATCATGTAGTGTGCTCACACCATATATAGTTGATTGTAGTTGTAGTAGTTATTTTGGCTATAGGTCGATAAGTATCTACAAAATGTGTCTTTTCTATATAATTAAACATGGGAACATCAGAAAGAAATTATAAGCACATACCCCAGCATTTGTCATGATGTGGTTTTACAGTAACTGAGATATTTTGTAACTAACTGAAGAAGAAAAAAGACTGTCATTCAATTGTATCTTGCATGTTTTGTTTGAGTCATTACTTCAATGTAAATTGCAGGGTGACCCAGTTTTAATATGGTTTTCCCCCATACTGTATAGCCCCCCCCCCCCCCCCCCCCCATACAGACATTGATGCAAGCATCACTAGGTTTCTATTGGTTAAAACACAATGGCTTCGGTTCTGTTCCTATTCATATTGGTTGGAACTGGAAACAGTTAAGGGGGTGAACATATTCCTGTTAAAAAAGGTAAAAAATATAAGAATATGCTTAATTGTTATGCCTTACGTTCAGCTATCAATGTTTCTCTATAAAGGCATCAGGTAATTATATATTATTGCACCATTCCCTGTGTCTCTGGAATGAAGCATGTGATGCTGCGGTGTGCAGGGGAGGGAGGGGTTGCAAGACTTTCTCACTCAGAGAGAGACTCGCTTCTCTACACAGTACAGTGGGGTCGGCAGGTAGGCTACTGTTGTGTGTGTGTGTGTGTGTGTGTGTGTGTGTGTGAGAGAGAGAGAGAGAGAGGCGGCTGAGTCGTTTCTGTGAGCGCGTGGACTGCACCATAGCATTCCGTACCCAGGATACTGTCACCAGCCATGCCTTTACCCAGTAAGGTGCACCTATGTTATTTGATCTCTGGTATACCGATGCAACATTTCTGATTTGCGACACCCGATTTTCTTGCTCGATCAAGTCCTTGTTTGAAGGATTTGAAGACATCGATGATGGCCCTCGTGATGGAACCTATAAGCAAATGGACACCTAAGCAAGTGCTGGATTGGATGAAAGGTAATGATTATAAAACATGTTTCTTTTCATTTGCATGATACTGACAGAATACATTTTGAAGCGACTAACATGGATATGTGTACATTTGTTATCTTTTATCTGAATACGTGGTTTAATAAATTGGGGCTGATTTGAGCTAAAACGCTGCTATTCTTTGCATTGAAATATTGATCGTGTGCCATTTTGTGTATCCGACCCTGATGTAGAAGCGCGCTATTCAGTGTTGCCTAATTATCGCCCTGGCCTGATGTAGGCTACGCATTTGTAGAACACCAACCAGATACTCAGACCAACTTATTATGCTACGTGTAAAGGTGTTCAACAATCAGTTTACCTATATAAGGTTCACATGTAGATTACCTCATACCATAAAGACTGCGTGCCCCCCCCCCCCCCCCCCCCCCCCTCTAACGCACAAACACACACACACACACACACACACATATTGAATAAGTGTTGGCATCAATTGAGGCGTTTGCAAAACTAGCACCATGGACAGCGAACCTACCTTATTTGATAATGCGTTGACAGAGACTATGATTTACATTGTTACATTGCTACAAAAATCCACCATTGTGGGTAGTGATAAGGAACACATTGCAGGTTGCAAGCTAATCGAACTGGACAGCAGCTTTTGCAACCACAATTGTCAATTTCACCTTTAAGATATGCTGTTAACTGAACTCAAAATGGTTGGCGTTATGAGGTTCAGTGTGTTTTGAAGAGTTCTCCACTATCTGCCATAACATTAATATTTCTATGAGAGAAAATATACCTACCTATAGTTGCTTTTATTATATAGTGTGGGCTAAGAGTACAGCTGAGGTGAAGTACCCCTTAGGTAAGACCAAATGGAGGACAAAACAATTGTTGCGCTATATTACCTGCCATAATCAGATTGTGTGTACTGTTATGTTAGTAGTGGCAGACTTCTGTCATTCTGGAGGTGAAACACTAATTGACAACAAGCCTTCATTGGAAAGAAAGGTGAGCATGAGAAACTTCATGCGTATACATCCAAATGGTTGAATGACGATCAAAAGAAAGACCTATTAGTTACTGTAACAACCAAACACAAGTGAGATAGATCTGATCATGTTCTCTCTCACCAGGGTACAAGGATTTACTGTCATCCAACTAAAGAAGCTGTGATGTCAACCCAGACATGGGATATGTTTTCCCACATACAGTAGTTTCTGCCAGCCAAGTGTCAGTTCAGGAGTGCATAACCGTGCTTGCTTCTGGCGCTGCTGTCACAGATGTGTTTACAGCCTTCGCAGCAGGGCAGGGCTCGCCTACGGCACAACTTCTGTACAGCTGATACACAACACAACTAGAAGAACTTCAGTTCAGTCTCAAATTCTCCACCCCAAACACCATGGAAAGTGCATAGTCAAGGTGACATCTTTGTCATCTGTTATATTCAATAATGTAGGCCAACGGATGACGCCAATACACAGCAAAATCTTGACAGTCTATAAAACTGGTAGAATACAACTGACATAAAGAACAGAGCCGGTCTAATATCTATCCTAAGGTCATTTGAGACAGAATGGTTGCTGATGTGCAATCTGAGACACAGAGAATGCTGATATGCAAGTTGATAAATGTCTTTGTGCTGCCACAGCTACAAAGAATATCCACACCCTCTCCACACCGTAAACTGTGTGTTATTGGTTGCTTTTAATCTCTTGTTCTTGAGTGGTTTTTGAAAGGTGGCCAGTGGACACAGTCGTGAGGGGGAACTCTCACCTAATGATCATTAGGGCAATAGAGATTCTATAATTGTGATTATGTAATTCTATAATAAGGGCTTTACACTCCTTGTTACAAAGAACATTGTCTATATATTAGACACTACACACACAAGTAGGCACAGCATGGCACGCACACACACACACACACACCAATGCACCAGTTGAGGCGTTCATGAAAAACTAGCACCATGGACAGCGAACCTGCCTTGGTAATGCGTGCCTTGCATTCATACTACGCTCCAACATTGTGGATCAAGGTAGGGCAGTTGGCAAACTAATTGAACTGTACCTAATCTATTTCATAACCACAATTATCTGTGTGTGAGAATAGGTTCAATGCCAATGAGAGTAAGAGGGAGGGACTGACCTGTTTTTGAGGGCATTGAGGACTCTGGATTATTCCCTTGGGTAAAATGTCAATGTCATTTTTGATCAACGTTTATGATAACTATGTTTGATGTAAAGTTACAAGGTGACATGGCGTCGTACCCTGGCTTGTTTTGAACAGAATTAGCGTATGTTTGTCTATTGTCAAGAACATTCGCAGCGGAACACACACCTGAATTCACTCATGACTCTTTTCAACACGCACCAAAATTACGATATTTCTCTGAATTGCCTTGTGAAAGAGCAACACTGCAAGGTCGTATTTTATAACTTAGCTAGTCATTTTGGCAATACAATAAGCTTTCAAATGATGCCCACTTGACCCAGATTGCGATTTATAATGGACCATTTGTGGGTTGCGTAAACAACAAATGTAATTGTATGATCGCGGGCATGCAGCGTTGTGTTCCAAACAAAACAACTACAAGTGTGCTTGCCCTAGTTCCTCAACGGTACAGCTAGGAGATCTAAAAAAAAGTACCTTATAGTTGAAGACTCTTCTTTAAGTCATAAAAGTGCATTGAAATTACTTAGGAACTGTGCACACTGGAGAGGTGTGTGGCCACTTGGAGACACCAGTTAGTCCTTTCACTCAAACCCTTGTCATTTTTTGTCTTATGTTGCACCTATCCCACATTTCCAGGAATATTCTTATCATGTTATTGAATGTATCCAGAGTATTTTCAGATTTCGTTATCAACAAATGCAGCGAAAAGTAAAGTGAATGTACAGTATAATATAATCAATAGTGTAATGTTTGGATTCAGTCTTGTGTCAGGTGAACTGTTGTGTCCTCAACTTTGGTCTAATAATTTTCCTATAATCTCCAAACTGTTCCGTTTCAATGGCAAAAGTGCATATAGATGGCAGAATTCAGATATGACGTCTTGTTTTGTCGGTATCCACTGAGTTTTTGTTTAAGAAGAAATGTGTGTCAAATGCATGTGGGCCTCCATCTTTATGTACCTCCGCTATTGCTACCATGCTTATGCAAATGCTTTTCAGATTTCTTCTGTGAAGAATCATTTCAGTTTAGTCCTATCCATATAGGCCAATTCCAACGAGTGTAAAGGGTTAAACAGGATAAATAAGGAGACAGAGCACTAGCCACTGTTCTTTTCTCTTGGCTTCTTCTAACAGTCACTAACCAAGGTATGAAGAAGAGTGGCTTGCGGCTGCAACAGTAACAGTAACACTCCAAATGAATGGCTCAGAAATCCTTTAAAAAATATTTTTTAACGCACTTCAATTGTTATACTCAGGTAGGCTAAGTTAACTTTTTACAGAATGGCATTACATCATTTTCAATTCCATATGTGGAAACATTGCTACTGCAACATGTTAACACCACCTTTTCATGTTTGGTGTGTAACACTATTTCAACACCACATGTAACTTGCAATTCCAAATGTGAAAGTTAGATTTTCACATGTGCCGGTTTCTTACATGTGAAACTGCAAATTTGATTTTCACATGTGAATGGTTTTCACATGTGAAACTCCAAATTTGATTTTCACGTGATTGTTTTCTACTTGTTAAAATGCAATCCCATATGTGAAAGTAAGATTTTCACATGTGGAGTTTTCTAACATGTGAAACTGCGAATTTCACATGTGCAACTGTAATTCACATGTGAGGTGAGAACTTTTTTTTTCTCACATGTGAAGAGGTGGTGTTAACATGTGACCTTTAAATTTAATACATGTGAAAATATGACTTCTAAAACAGCTATTCCACATGTGAAACTGCAAACAAGACACGTGTCAAGGGCAGCCATTCATGATCATTACTGTATATGGATGCATGAACGTGTGCGCACGCACACACAAATGCACATGCATACACAAACAACCCCCCCCCCCCCCCCCCACACACACACACATATGCACATGCTTTCACAAATTTCACTCCCACGAACGTACTGTGGAGACACAAACACACCCACACACAAGGCCATCAATTTTTATGTCAAGGCCACTGTGTGCTCAGAGAAACATTTCTAAGGACCCGTACTGAGCCTCGATTCAGTTACTTAGAATGAGGTCGGGGCAGCAGCACACAAGACGGCAAGACAAGTGTTCGCCATATACAAATGGGGAACTTAGTTCAGATGATTTGCCTGACTATACAGACTGTATGGATCGAGGTCGGTATTGAATAGATGTATCCTGAGTCATCTGTATATGGCTCTGAATGTATCACCCTTTGATCTACCTAGGCAACATCAAGCTGGCTAATTTGGCCCCTGTTGAATGCCTGTGGCCATGGATGTGTGTGTGCTGGGCTTTGGTGTGTTGACATGGCCCAGCCGGTGTGTGTAATGTGGGTCAGCTCTGTGCTGTGGCTGTGGCCTGCTCTGCTCCAATATGCTCTGTGGCTGGAGATGAGTATTCTCCCGGGAGCCATGGATGGATGCTGTGGTTGAAAGCCAAGATTCTGCTAGTCTGCTCTGCTGCTTTCTGGGCTCCTCTCTCTCTCTCTGTGCAGCCTGGCCAGATGTACATGGCTCCAACACAGAATGCTGCAGTGGACTCTGTGTGTCTGTGTGGCTCTGCTGTGCTCTGATAAGGATGGCTTTAATACGCTGTGGTGAGAGTGGTTTATCTCCTAGACTAGTCCCGTTTCTCTCTTCCCCCGTTCTGTTCTGCTCTACACAAAGAGCAGCTCAACTGGTAGACTGGTTCTGTTCAGTTCTCTGGAGTTGAAACGTTGAATGGTTGAAAGCATGCTTCTGGTATTATGTCGGAATTAACACAAAAAATGACTGAAATGGAAAATGAGTTTTTAGAGTCAAAGTAGCCTGGTAGGGGTTACAAATCTTTTTTTTACAGCAATTAGTCTGAATCTGCCAATCACACAGCATTTTATACAACTCTGTTATATTTATAGCTTTCATGGTATATTTCAAACTTAAATAATTCTAAATAAATCAGCACAATCTGCATTCTATACACCTAGTGAATGAGTTAGATGTTGACAGTAAAGGAGACAAAGACATACTATTAGAACAAAGGTGTGCCTAACATAGTTTCCCCTCATTGTGTGTCCCCCATGCAGGCCTGGATGACTGTCTGCAGCAGTACATTCAAAACTTTGAAAGGGAGAAGATCAACGGGGAGCAGCTTCTCCACATTACCCACCAGGAGCTGGAGGAGCTGGGGGTCACCCGCATCGGACACCAGGAGCTCATCCTGGAGGCTGTGGACCTACTCTGTGCCCTGGTGAGGAGTTCATCTAGACATGCAGGGCTGGAGTCAGGAGAGATGGTCAGGGCAAAGGGCTGTAGAGTTAGACCTCTTGTTTGCGGACATGACAGAATAACTTTACTATCGATGCCTTCCAGTGCAACCAAGCCAGTGCAGTCAAAGTGCTCCAACTAGAGAAACACGGTGGACGTGCAGGAGATGTCCAGCTAGCCTAGTTGCTAGATCTGTTTGTGCACCATTTGAGAGACAAGGCATGGCAAGGCATGACAGACAAGATTGAAGACAATAAAAGGTCAGAAGAAAGTGTCGCTTTATTATCTACAGCCATCATCAGTGTTTTCTGCTGAGTAACAAGCAGTGGAGGAGAGAGGCAGCAGCAGTGCTCAGTGACCAGGCCTAGAGAGGTAGAGCTGAGGCTAGGGCCAGAGTCGCGGCGATGATTTGTGTCCGTTGGAGCTAAAGGCTAATTCAGATTCATTGGTGAATTGTATCCTTATATCCTAGATAGAGGTGGAGTGGGAGGAGACTGTGCTGATTAGTGGTGGAGCGGGAGGAGCCTGTGCTGATAGAGGTGGAGCGGGAGGAGCCAAGGCTGATTAGAAGTGGAGCGGGCGGAGCCTGTGCTTATAGAGGTGGAGTGGGAGGAGCCTGTGCTGATTAGAGATGGAGCGGGAGGAGCCTGTGCTGATAGAGGTGGAGCGGGAGGAGCCTGTGCTGATTAGAGATGGAGCGGGAGGAGCTTGTGCTGATTAGAGGTGGAGCGGGAGGAGCCTGTGCTGATTAGAGGTGGAGCGGGAGGAGCCTGTAGTGATTAGAGATGGAGCGGGAGGAGCCTGCGCTGTGTGCATCAGTAAGGGAGGCATGTAATGTTAGTAATGTTAGTCTTGCTGTATGATGACTCATACAGAGAGAATCAGGCGTGGGCATGGGAAGAGCCCTGTTAGAGCGAGCTAAGAGCTCTGTATTAACTTGACTGATTCAGAGAGGGGCCACACAGCACACGTCCTCTCTGATGGGCTGGGGAAGTGTCTGATAATAGATCCATAGGCCTAGACAGCAGCAGCTGGGAGGGAGTGTGTGTGTGCATGTGTGTGTGAGAGGCTGCCTGTGTGTGAGGCGTGTGTGGAGCTAGCTGAGGTTAGTGTGTGATTCCCTGTGACAGAGCGGCCTGCAGCAGAGCATCATTAGAGTGCCTGGACTGCCTGAGACCCAACATCTCCACACAGACAACCACACACATGTAATCTGTGTCTGTTAGTTAGATGGTCCGGTGGGGGCTGCCTGGGTGTGTGTGTCAGAATGTGTGTGAATGTTGAGCAGAATGTTCCTCCTTTATGTTCACATAGGGGGCTATAGTATAAGTTTGCGACTGTGTGAGCATGTGTGTATGAGTCTGTGAACATGTGCATATGTGCTAAGACAGTATAGTGTGTGTTCTGCGTCCCATCTCCATTATAGTGATGTGCTGTGATTATCATTGGATGCTGGGACATGTCCCCATTGATCCTGGCAAAGTGCACTACAGCTAAACATTGCGTCACTCTGCTGAGAGGAGGCTGACATGAGTAATGACTGTACTGGAGGAGACCTACAGGTGGAGGGGACAGGAGAGACAGGACACGGACGTGGTCACGCACACACACACACACACTGCCTTATTAGTGGCCTGACCAAAACGGATGTCTGCTGAATAGGTCTCAGTCCCTCTGCTCTGCTTGTGTAAGACAAGACTCTCTGCAGATCAATTTTTGAAATGAATTTATCTTTCCTGGGTTGATTATGTGAGTGTGATGGATTGAAAGACAATGCAGGCTTAGTGTCAGTGTGACCGCTGACTCAAACTGAGGGTCGGTTGTTGCTGGGAGTTAGATAATTGTTCATCAGTCGGCAGTGACCAGACAGACAGACAGACAGACAGACAGACAGACAGACAGACAGACAGACAGACAGACAGACAGACAGACAGACAGACAGACAGACAGACAGACAGACAGACAGACAGACAGACAGACAGACAGACAGACAGACAGACAGACAGACAGACAGACAGGGCTCTGCTGCTGAGTTGTTGATGTAATAGGGATTTTGCTCCCACCAAATTACAAAAGACATTACAGCCATCAGAGGAAAGTGTCCCCTCCATGCAGTGACGCCTCTCTCTGCCTGAATGGCTCACTGAAAGGAAGGTAGCAGGGAAATGGTTGAGCTGGTCAGTACTCACCACCACCTAGCAGCATAATGGTGTGTTTCCTCTACAGTGGGTCGACTGCCAAGAACAAGGCCTTATTATTGTGTCGCTTAGCTTATTTGCATGGATGTACAGTATAACATATTTAATTCTCCCCCGCCTTTTATCTCTTGTCATCCTCTGCATTGACGTAATAGGTGACTAGCGATGGAGAAGCCCCCATAA
Source organism: Salvelinus alpinus (assembly GCF_045679555.1). Classification (NCBI taxonomy): domain Eukaryota; kingdom Metazoa; phylum Chordata; class Actinopteri; order Salmoniformes; family Salmonidae; genus Salvelinus; species Salvelinus alpinus. Next base: position 19,141,862 of record NC_092098.1, on the reverse strand, counting down.
AGAGCAGCCTGATCAGACAGCAGCACATTACTTTGATATTTTGAATGAAAGAGGAAAATCAATAAGGGAAGAAGAAGCTATGGAAACACTGGGCTTGTTGTAATTAAGAGTGACAAAGCCAGGAGTCACCATGGCAACTGGGCTGGGCTGGGCTTAGCTACATTGTTGTGGGTTAGACAGGAAGGAGGTATTTCTCCATGGTGACAGTGACTAATGTTGACTAGACGCGGAGAATAAGAGACAGCTATTCACACACAGGCACACATCTCTAACAGACACACTATTGTGACAACGAGTATGACAGATGAGTGGTCTTCATTGTGTCTCTGATGAGGCAAGCATCTCTTTATGTTTACTTGAAAAACTCTAGATCCAAAGGATAAAGCTGTCCACCTGGTTTGGTAGATAAATTAAGAGGGAAATCTGAGATTATCTGAGATTATGTGACTGAAAGGATTTGTCTCTATATATCTCTGGCATTTAGCTCTTATATGCACTATACATTTGCTGCAACACTGTTCTGTATGAGCTTTCTAATACAAGTACTGAATATGTTAGTCACACCACAATGTCATTGCAAGTTACTGTTATTTCTCCACGTGAACTTAATGTATCCACATTTTAACTTTAAAGTCAAACACTTCTGGGAGCATACTGGACCATGGTCTAAGGGTACTGTACGTTCTGTTCCAGAACTACGGTCTGGAGACTGAGAACCTACGTACTCTATCCCACAAGCTCAATGCCTCAGCCAAGAACCTGCAGAACTTCATCACAGGGAGGCGTCGAGGTGGCCATTATGATGGCCGGGCCTCACGCAGGCTGCCCAATGACTTCCTCACCTCCGTGGTGGACCTCATCGGAGCAGCCAAGAACCTTCTGGCCTGGCTGGACAGGTGGGTGTTACATCTCAGCTTCGGGGGTTGAGATTTATGCATCGGAACATCCCAGTTTTGTTAGACTTAGAGTAGCTTATTTTCCCCAGAGGAACTTCATTTGCGTATGCCTAATAGTTTATATATGGTTCTCTTTCATTGTAAAGTTGTTGGGGAAGGCAAATACTGTCTTATGCAGAGATGTTTCTTTTTTATATCTCACTGACTGTTCTGCCCTCTCCCATCCTCTGATGTCTGACTGTATTGTACTTTCTTCCCTCTTGCCAGATCCCCATTTGTCAGTGTGACAGAGTACTCCTTACTGAAGAACAATATTGTTCAACTGTGCCTGGAGTTAACCACCATAGTACAGCAGGTGAGTTGTCCAGGGGTGGGTAAAGGTTAGGGAATTAATTAACTAGTTACTAGTGCATCAATACGTCTCTGACAGAACACTTGGCTATATACCTCCATTTTATAGTTCTGTTAGTTTTGTCGGGAATAGATGAAGGCCGACTGAAAATAACTTTCCTGTTTTAAATACTCTCAAGAGACAGTCTGCCAGCTAAATTCATTTCACTGCACTTGGGATACTTGCATCTGTCTCATCTGATAGGGGCTCAGTTTCATTTTAATGTTTAAAAAAAACATTAGTTCTCTAACTGGTTTTAATTGTCTTGCAGGACTGCACGGTGTATGAGACAGAAAACAAAATTCTTCATGTGGTGAGTTTTGAGTTTTCTTCTATGGGGTTTAATGCCCACAAGACCTACAAATCTTATTATCAATCATTAATTGCCACCTAATACTTAATCTTAGTTAACAGTCATAACATAAGCAACAGTAGTCAGTAAATAGTAAAAATTATCAAATGTTTTCACAATAAGTGGTATATGAATCATCCAACGTTATATGGGACAATGATTTAAAACACTCATGAATCTTTACACATTGTCTTTACACACACACACACACACACACACACACACACACACACACACACACACACACACACACACACACACACACACACACACACACACACACACACACACACACACACACACACACACACACACACACACACACACACACACAACTTGAATTAGGGCACATGCCCACACTTGAACATGTGATAATACAGTCACACGCGTCCTCCTCATCGACCAGGCAGGCAGCACTATGGAAGAAAAGGGTTTAGATTATTAATAAGAGTGTGTGAGTCTGCCTGTGTATTTCTCAAAAGCCGCAGTTTTAAGGCCTTTGGTTGGCAGTCTGTGTTGAATAATGCAGAGCCTCCCTGCTGCTCCCGCGGGCATTCCTGCCTACAGCAATTAGACAGGGAGAGAGATGGTGAGGCAATAATAAAGGAGAAGCTAGGACAAACTATGTACAGGCCAGACGTGTTTTTGTTTGTCTGTGTGTGTGTGTGTGTGTGTTTTTGTTTGTCTGTGTGTGTGTGTGTGTGTGTGTGTGTGTGTGTGTGTGTGTGTGTGTGTGTGTGTGTGTGTGTGTGTGTGTGTGTGTGTGTGTGTGTGTGTGTGTGTGTGTGTGTGTGTGTGTGTGTGTGTGTGTGTGTGTGTGTGTGTGAGACAGAGAGAGAGCAAGAGAGAAAGTGAGAGAGAGCCCAACTGGAGACTAAGGGAATAGATGGAAGGTCATGGCTGTGTCACTGTAGTTACGCTGTTCACTGCCAGCAAGTTCTGGTCACTGTGCTACTATTGGCAGTAATAGAAACCTATGTACAGTACATTTGACATGACATCTGAAGGACATGACAGTATCCAGCGCTGTTCATACAGTGCTCCATAGACCAATGAGAGACCCCTTTTTCCTCAACTTGTTAAACCTGGGAAGGAGAGCCGTAGCTTGCCTTTGAAGAATGCCTTGTGAGTCTCAGATGATGAATAAACCGAAGAATCGCTCATTAAAAAACGGGTCAGATTCTCAGATAATTGCATACAGTGCTTCATTCTTGTTGCTCTAAAAACGCAGGCAGGAGAAGAAGAAAGTGACTCCATGCTCTTGTCATCCTCTTTTGGCTCTTTGTCCTTCAACAAAGTGATACTGTTGAACTCCAGGAAGTGATGCACAATCCTGATGCTCACAATAGACAATGTAGCAGACAGTGTAGTAGTAATACCTTACACTGTGTGGCTTCTTTTCCAGGAAACTGCCAAAATAAAGGAAACACTTGATTAAATGAGGATTACATAGTATATTGTAAGCAGGTACTTCCACACAGGTGTGGTTCCATGTATAAAAATGCCCAGTTGCCCATTATTTTGGCTACCATGGCTAGAAGAAAATATCTCAGTGACTCTGAAAGAGGGGTCTCAACCCAGCTACCACATAACATTCTGAGGTGATTTTTGTGTCCTATGGATATTTTGCATATAACCTTCCCACAACTTTCTTGGAATGGTGTAGGGTAGTTGCTTGGCTTTGGAACATTCTCATCACATTTAAGGAACATGACAAGAAAACATTGTTTTTCATTACTTTAACTGAATGTTTCCTAAATGTTCAAATTTAAATGTTGGTAATGTTCTAGGAACGTTCTCCAACTGGTTTGTCATGGGGAATGTTCTCAAATAGTTCAGAGAAGGTAAAAAAAATATTCTGTGAGAATTTCAGTACTTTAGCATAATGATTTTCTACAAGTTTTCTCATGGTTCTATTTAAAGTCATGTTCTCAAATTGTTCCAAGAATGTTAATAGAAGGTCCAAGAGCCCGGGGCTGGGTTTCTACTAAGCTAACATATGGAATTGTTTTAAGAAGGTCATACCAAGGATCATTTAGATATTTGATTTAGAATTTTATTTGATGAAACATTGAATTTGGCCTTACTGCTATTAGCCTATAGAAACACATTGAATAACATATTCATCGTGTCAAAACAGATCATTTTAATTTATTTTTGGACTATGTTTTGAAGTGCCTGTCCTATGTCTGAGAGATAAGTTCAGAAAATTATTTATATATTTTTACCCATATTTAACCCCTTTTTGGCACTAAAATACTTTCATAATAAAACAAATCTGGTACAGGGTTACCTTCAGATGAGTCTTGTGAGACTTGTGGGCATCCTAGAGCAAAACATGAGAGTCTCACCTTTTGATGGTGTGGTCATATTAGTGTGTAGCCCAAACTGTTCAGACACTACTGGCAGATCAGCAGTACCGACTTCAGACGAGTCCCCTGACACTCGTAGAGCTAAATGGAAAACACCATTGTGAGAGTCTCATCTTTCCATAGAGGGGAAGACACTACAGACATTTTCGTGATAAGACCAATTTTTGGGATCTCCTGGTCTGACAAACACTGCTGCAGCTCTGCCACCTTCCACCCCAGATGCGGAAGGTCGACATCGACAAATGCGGTGGATTGAGACGCAGTCTATGCAAAAAAACATATCTCTAGCCGAAACGGAATACATTTTATATATAAAAAAATGCTAATCAACTTTAGGTTAAGAGGGAACTTTCTTCTGTGGGAAATTCAGTACTTCAGCATATCATTTCGGACAGATTCCCACATGGTTGGGGCGGCAGGTAGCCTAGTGGTTAGAGTGTTGGACTAGTAACCGAAAGGTTGCAAGATCGAATCTCCAAGCTGACAAGGTACAAATCTGTCATTCTGCCCCGGAACAAGGCAGTTAACCCACTGTTCCTAGGCCGTCATTGAAAATAAGAATTTGTTCTTATGTTCTTAACTGACTTGCCTAGTAAAATAAAGTTTTAAAAAATGGTTCTATTTAAAGTAAGGTTCCCAAGTTGTTTGCATAACGTTAAGAAAACTTTCCATAAGAACCACAAGTAAACTTTAGTAATGTTTAGTAATGTTATAAAAAAATATATACATTCTGTTCTCAGCATCAACAAAACTCTTTCTATCTTATATCTTGTTAATTAAGTGTGGTCAGTGTGGTCATGGATAGAGAACAGAAGATTATAGGTTGAAAAAGAAATGTGTTGGCATGATTAATAGCTAAGGAAATAATTTTCCATGTGTCCTATCTATGCTTGGAGTTAAAAAATACAGATGAAGTCAGAAGTTTACATACACTTAGGTTGGAGTCATTAATACTCGTTTTTCAACCACAAATTTCCTGTTAACAAACTATAGTTTTGGCAAGTCGGTTAGGACATCTACTTTGTGCAGGACACAAGTCATTTTTCCAACAATTGTTTACAGACAGATTATTTCATTTATAATTCAGAGTATCACAATTCCAGTGGGTCAGAACATTACATACACTAAGTTGACTGTGCCTTTAAACAGCTTGGAAAATTCCAGAAAAGGATGTCATGGCTTTAGAAGCTTCTGACAGGCTAATTGACATAATTTGAGTCAATTGGAGGTGTACCTGTGGAAGTATTTCAAGGCCTACCTTCAAACTCATTGCCTCTTTGCTTGACATCATGCGAAAATCAAAAGAAATCAGCCAAGACCTCAGAAAATAATTGTAGACCTCCACAAGTCTGGTTCATCCTTGGGAGCAATTTCCAAACGCCTGAAAGTACCACGTTCATCTGACCAAACAATAGTACGCAAGTATAAACACCACGGGACCACGCAGCCGTCATACCGCTCAGGAAGGAGACGCATTCTGTCTCCTAGAGATGAATGTACTTTGGTGCGAAAAGTGCAAATCAATCCCAGAACAACAGCAATGGACCTTGTGAAGATGCTGGAGGAAACAGGTACAAAAGTATCTTTATCCACAGTATAACGAGTCCTATATCGACATAACCTGAAAGGCCGCTCAGCGAGGAAGAAGCCACTGCTCCAAAACCGCCAAAAAGCTAGACTACAGATTGCAACTGCACATGGGGACAAAGATGGTACTTTTTGGAAAAATGTCCTCTGGTCTGATGAAACAAAAATTGAACTGTTTGGCCATAATGACCATTGTTATGTTTGGAGGAAAAAGGGGGAGGCTTGCAAGCCTAAGAACACCATCCCAACCATGAAGCACGGGGGTGGCAGCATCATGTTGTGGAGGTGCTTTGCTGCAGGAGGGACTGGTGCACTTCACAAAATAGATGGCATCATGAGGGAGGAAAATTATGTGGATATATTGAAACAACAACTCAAGACATCAGTCAGGAAGTTAAAGCTTGGATGCAAAGGGGTCTTCCAAATGGACAATGACCCCAAGCATACTTCCAAAGTTGTGGCAAAATGGCTTAAGGACAACAAAGTCAAGGTATTGGAGTGGCCATCACAAAGCCCTGACCTCAATCCTGTAGAACATTTGTGGGCAAAACTGAAAAAGCGTGTGCGAGCAAGGAGGCCAAAATTCACTTCACCCAACTTATTGTGGGAAGCTTGTGGAAGGCTACCCGAAACTTTTGACCCAAGTTAAACAATTTAAAGGTAATGCTTCCAAATACTAATTGAGTGTATGCAAACTTCTGACCCACTGGGAATGTGATGAAAGAAATAAAAGCTGAAATAAATCATTCTCTCTACTATTATTCTGACATTTCACATTCTTAAAATAAAGTGGTGATCCTAACTGACCTAAGACAGGGAATGTTTACTTGGATTAAATGTCAGGAATTGTGAAAAACTGAGTTTAAATGTATTTGGCTAAGGTGTATGTAAACATCCGACTTCAACTGTATATGTTTACCCAAAATAAGCTAGCAGTGTTATTGAAACAGTGAAAATTAAGGAAGTTAAAAAAGTGCGTTAATTAAACCTCCCAGGAAAACTTTCAAGGAACCAGAGTAAAACGTTCTCAGAACCTCCCTGCAACCTAAAAATAAACGTTTCCAGAACGGGTGAAATTTTCACTTCTGTTCTTAGAACGTTTAGAAAACGTTCAGTTTTACCGGTCCGGAAACGTATGGCTTCGTTCTCACAACCAATGTGAAATCAAAAACATTAGTTCCCACAACTTCCAAGGTACCAAATGTGCTAGCTGGGAAAGGAGTATATGGAGTTTTAAATGGTGTGTGTGTCTCAGTCACCAGATCTCAACCTAATTGAATACTTATGGGAGATTCTGGAGCGGCGCTTGAGACAGTGTTTTCCACCACCATCAATAAAACACCAAATGATGTAATTTCTTGTGCATGAATGGTTTTGCATCCCTTCAATGGAGTTCTGCCAAGGTGCATTGAAGCTGTTCTGGCGGCTCGTGGTGGCCCAGCGCCCTATTAAGACACTTTATGTTGGTGTTACCTGTATCATTTAGGCATCCAAAGAATGATAGTTATTCAGGCAGTAATTCATATTACCCAGTTGTCAGTGTGAGATGCAGCATATAGAATGATCCCTTCCTGTCTTCTGTCTGCAGTGTAAAACATTGTCTGGGATCTGTGACCACATCATCTCGCTGTCCTCTGATTCGCTGGTGTCCCAGTCGGCTCATCTGGAGGTGGTGCACCTGACCAACATCATGCCCAGCGAGGGCCTGGTTAGTACTTACTCTGACTACACTGTAGATGCCTTCAATCATACCTCCACAGGAGCTGAACAAGGAGTTTGTCTAAGATACTCAGTCTTTGACAGGATAGTTCTATGACAGAGAAAACAGGCTCACTTTACTTGTTTGCTGTTGCTTACAAGTTTCATAACAAGATATTGGGAAGTGTAAGTCTCATCATTCAGCCTTCTTCCTCTCATTTAGGGAATGTACATCAAATCTACATACGACGGCCTTCATGTCATCACTGGGACCACTGAGAACGTAAGTCTACTTTCTGGACCCTGTTACCCTGTAGTAAAACAAATGTTTTACTTTAAACATTCTCTGCTAACCATACCCACTCTTGCCACCATACCTTTAATCTCGGTTAACCCAGAACTAAACTCTTGCGTAATTGGTCAGATGCTCGATTAAGTTCTGGGTCCATATGTGTTGAGAAGAGATCGGAACCGGCAACTCTATGGGCCAAATGTCCCCTCCCCTTCTTAAATTCAAAAGATGCCAACAGCTGCGAAATCGTGATTTGTCCAAAGCACCAGAACTAATGCTGCTCGTTATCTCATGCATCCCATTGTATCATGAAAGATCTACAGTACCATTTATGTTTACGTACTGTAGTCTGTCCATGAGAGATTACCATACCTTTGTTTTTGTCTCCTACCATTGGCTTGCTTCTTTGACCCATGAGCTTCTTGTAGTGCTATAAAGATCAGCTCCTCTGGTTAGGGCTCTGGGATAACTGTTCAATTAATGCAGCAAATAGTGAACACCCTAATTAACATCTGGGTGTTTAATTGGAGGTGAAACAGAGGAGGGGTGACAGAGGCTTGCAGATGGTAGTATGGCACAGAGAACCACAGCTCTTCTAATTAGCAACACTTTCAAAGCAGGACTGGGATGGGGAAGATTCTCTGTAGGAGATGGAGAGGGAATGGGTGCTGCTGTTTAATGTGATGTTTAAGTTTTACTCAGACACATACTGTGACTGATCATTTTTGTTATTTCCGAGCCCCTATGGAAGGAAAATACTGGAGATATTGTACAAAGTGTGCAGTCGTAGTACCACGGTATGAAGGGAGGTATAGAGGCTGGTGATGTCTCTGCCAAGTGATATGACTCATCTCGTCTTTTCAATTGCTGCTAAATGGTGGCTGAGATTTATATTTTTTATTTAATTTTATTAGGATCCCCATTAGTCGACGCCAATGGCAACAGCTAGTCTTACTGGGGTCCGACATATAACGAAAAATACATTACAGACAAAATACTTTTTGCATTTTACATACATTTAAAAACATGCATTTAAAAAAAGTAACACTCTTTAAGACTGTTACTGGACATTTTGGGGGAAACCATAATCTACCTGTCTTCTAAAGCTGTGCCAGCATAGCCTCCCCTTGCAGACCAGTCTTTGCTTTAGCCAACTCCTTTGTTCTGTTCATTATCATGCCAGGTACAGTGCATTCAGAAAGTTTTCAGACCCCTTGACTTTTTCCACATTTTGTTAAGTTACAGCCTAATTCTAAAATTGATTAAATAGTTTTTTCCCCCTCATCAACCTACACACAATACCCCATAACCACAAAGCAAGGTTTTTAGACATAAAAACGGAAATATTACATTTACATAAGTATTCAGACCCTTTACTCAGTACTTTGTTGAAGCACCTTTGGCAGTGATTACAGCCTCGAGTCTTCTTGGGTATGACTCAACAAGCTTGGCTCACCTGTATTTGGGGAGTTTCTCCCATTCTTCTCTGTAGATCCTCTCAAGCTCTGTCAGGTTGGATGAGAAGCGTTGCTGCAAAGTTATTTTCAGGTCTCTCCAGAGATGTTGGATCAGGCTCAAGTCCAGGCTCTGGCTGGGTCAATCAAGGACATTCAGAGACTTGTCCCTAAGCCACTCCTGAGTTGTTTTGGCTGTGTGCTTAGGCTCATTGTCCTGTTGGAAGGTGAACCTTCGCCCCAGTCTGAGATCCTCAGCGCTCTGGAGCAGGTTTTCATCAAGGATCTCTCTGTACTTTGCTCCGTTCATCTTTGCCTCGCTCCTGACTAGTCTCCCAGTCCCTGCCGCTGAAAAACATCCCAACAGTATGATGCTGCCACCACCATGCTTCACAGTATGGATGGTGCCCAGTTTCCTCCAGAGGTGACACTTGGCATTGAGGCCAACGAGTTAAATCTTGGTTTCATCAGACCAGAGAATCTTGCTTCTCAGAGTCTGAGAGTCTTTAGGTGCCTTTTGACAAACTCCAAGCAGGGCTGTCAGGTGCCTTTTACTGAGGAGTGGCTTCCATCTGGCCACTCTACCATAAAGGCCTGATTGATGGAGTGCTGCGGAGATGGTTGTCCTTCTGGATGGTTCTCCCATCTCCACAGAGGAACTCTATAGCTCTGTCAGAGTGACCATTGGGTTCTTGGTCACCTCCCTGACCAAGGCCCTTCTCCCCCGATTGCTCAGTTTAGCCGGGCGGCTAGCTCATTTAAGAATGATGGAGGCCACTGTGTTCTTGGGGACCTTCAATGCTGCAGACATTTTTTGGTACCCTTCCCCAGATCTGTGCCTCGACACAATCCTGTCTCGGAGCTCTACAGACAATTACTTCGACCTCATGGCTTGTTTTTTGCTCTGACATGTACTGTCAACTGTAGGACCTTATATAGACAGGTGTGTGCCATGTCCAATCAATTGAATTTACCACACGTGGACTCCAATCAAGTTGTAGAAACATCTCAAGGATGATCAATGGAAGCAGGATGCACCTGAGCTCAATTTTGAGTCTCATAGCAGAGGGTCTGAATACTTATGTAAATAAGGTATTTCTGTTTTCGCTTTGTCATTATGGGGCATTCTGTGTAGATTGGTGAGGATTACATTTTAAAAATAATAATTTTGGAATAAGGCTGTAACGTAACAAAATGTGGAAAAAGTCAAAGAGTCTGAAAACTTTCCGAAGGCACTGTATGTCATGTTTGGCATGACAATAAATTCAAAGTAGTTGGCCAAAGCGTATACTTGTAGTTAGTATATGACCTATACTGACAAACCATAGACAAAGGTCTCTGATGACAATGATCTGTCTGTTTATATTGCCATGATGGCACAGTCGATGTGTCCTAACCTCTACTTGTCTTACTTGGATACTGTCTGTCACTGTCTCTGCAGTCTCCAGCTGACCAGTGCAAGAAGATCCATGCGGGAGACGAGGTTATTCAGGTCAATCACCAAACTGTGGTGAGTCCAGACTCAGTGTTCCACTGTGGATACTGAGTACAGCACTGAGTACTGTTATGTCATTTAATCCCACAGGATCTCTCTCAGGGTCTGGGAAATACATTCTGTTCAGTCTGGGTCAGGAAAGGTCAGCTATCATGAATGAGAAACGTCTGCTTTCCTAGACTCTATACTCCTCTAGCCCAGCCTGTCTGGGGACTAAACGCTTTGCCTTTGGAAGCCAAGTACAAGGTGCTTATTTAGTTCTTCCTAGTACCCAATTAGTCCTCAATTAATCATTTAGTATCTGGTAGTTAGGGATTTAATGTACTTGTAAGGATACAGGGGTCTGGATAGTCATTAATTGATAATGAGCTTTTAGTTCCCAATGTAACCGAGTCGGTTCATTTAACGCACAAGGGTTGGCAGCACTGGACAATCCATTTAATCTGACCTGATCTCACTTTAAACAGCAAAAAGGACAGTCAAATCACTCCTCTATATTCATCAATAGATACCTTATTTATGGTTAATCAAATTATCTACACCAATGTTTTCTCCTCTTTAGTAGATGCATTGAAACACATATCTTGCTTGTGGCTTTCTTTTGTAAAATAACTATGAATTAACTGATTTATTTACAAACAATTGTCAACATGTAACATCACATTAAGGTGTGGGACATTCACTGTATTACAAGGAACAATAGCATATCTATTTCACTCCAGAGAAGTAGCCACGTTGGTGCAGATGCTATCCTACAGTAGCTTCTAACTAACGTTTGCTAGCTATCAAGCTAGCCAGGTTTCCTTAGCAGCTTGTACACTGCCTACTGCTCTTGTGGCTAGGACCACGGATTGTCCCGGGAGTGTGACTGTTTGAATCCCTGCTCTTTGTTGCTGTTTCCATCTGTCCTGTGACCTGCCCGGTCTGGAACTGCGAGGAGTAACAGCATAGCCTACATTGCTACCATGACAAAGACCAAAGCCGGTGGGAGCACTGTTGAGGACAGTGGTGTCTCTCTATCACAGGTGAAGGAACTTTTAAACAAACAAAAATAGTTTTACAAGCAGGTGTTACAACAACGAGAAAAAGCTTCAAGTGTTGTGTCCAAATACTGCTGGAGTCAACTAAGAAAAGAATGGATGATCTGACCAGAGAGGTCCAGGACCTGAAGAACAGTTTGCAGTTCTCCCAGGGTCAGATCGATGAGTTTAAAAAGGAGAACAGCAAGATAATAGCAATCTGTAAGTCATTGAGAGAGGACATCCGTTCTGTATTTGAATCCATAATAACAATGATGGAGAACTCAGATTATCTCGAGGGACAATCAAGGCGGAACAACACTGTTGTGGATGGAATCGCAGAATCTCCACGAGACCTGGACGGAGTCTGAGGATAAAGTGAGGGAAATAATAATTGAGAAACTGAAGATGGACCACAGCAAGATTGAAGTGGAGCACGTACACAGAACTGGAAAACCCAGGCCTATAGTGGTCAAGTTCCTGATGTTCAAGAACAAGGTAGCTGTTCTGGAAAGAGCAAAGAACTTGAGAGGAACGTACATCTTCCTCAATGAGGACTATCCTGAAGCTGTGCGCCAGAAGAGGAAAGAACTTATCCCAGCCATGAAAACTGCCAAAGCGCGTGGGGACATTGCTTACATCCGCTATAACAGGCTCATTGTCCACCCTCCCTCCCAAAAGCCTAGAAAGGATGAGAGAGCCAAGCCTGTGGGTTCATATTTTCAATCCCACAGCACACACACCACCAAATGATTGATGGACTCCTGAATAATGTTTTTTCTTGCTTTGTTTGTTATTTTCCATATTATGTCTATCTCTGATAAGCTATCCAGGAAAGGGCAAAAAATGGCCCATATTAATATATGTAGCCTTAAAAAATAACGGTAATGAAATCAATAACTTGCTAAACATCAGATAACATTCATATATTAGCCATTTCTGAGACTTAGATAATTACTTTGATACAGCAGTATCAATACAAGGATATAACATCTAAAGAAAAGACAGGAATGCTTATGGGGAGGTGTTGCTGTATATATTCAGAGCCATATCCCCGTAATGCTTAGAGAGGATCTCATGTCAAGTGTTATTGAAGTGTTGTACTTACAGGTTCATCTGCCTCATCTAAAGCCATTTTTTTTAGGGTGCTGCTATAGTCCACCAAGTGCTAACAGTCAGTATCTAAATAATGTGTGTGAAATGCTTGATGGTGTATGTGATGTAAACAGAAGTCTACTTACTTGGGGACTTGAATATTCACTGGTTTTCATCAAGTTGTTCGCTCATGAGGAAGCTTCTCACTGCAACCAGTGCCTGTAGTCTAATTCAGGTTATTAATCAACATACCAGGGTGTTTACAAACACTAGACCCTCTGGATGTATTGATCACGTCTTTACTAATATTGTAGAACTTTGTTCTAAAGCTGTATCTGTACCCATTGGATGCAGTGATTACAACATAGGGGTTATATCCAGGAAAGCCAAGTTTCCAAAATCATGCACCAGTTAAGAACTGTTAAGGCTCCATGGATTGATGAGGAATTGAAAAATGTATGGTTGACAGAGATTGGGCAAAAGGAGTTGCTAATAAGTCTGGCTGCACATCTGACTGGCTGACTTACTGCAAATTGAGAAATTATGTGACTAAACCCATCAAAAAGAAGAAGAAGAAGCCAAGATCAATGATATATTCATCGGCAAAGTGGGCAATCTTAGGCAGAAAATGCCAACAATGAACAGTTAGCCATCGTATTCATGCATAAAAAAAACAAAGCATTGTAAGTTTCAATTTTATAAAGTTAGTGTGGAAGAGGTGTTTTTGTTATCGATTAATAATGACAAACCTAGCTGACTCTATAGCCTCTCCTATCTGTCATATCTTTAATCTGGGCCTAGAGAAAAGTGTTTGTCCTCAGGTCTGGAGGGAGGCCAAAGTCATTCTGCTACCCAAGAATGGTAAAGCGTCCTTTACTTGTTCCAACAGCCGACCTATCAGCTTGCTGCCAGTTCTTAGCAAAATGTTGGAAAAAATGGTGTTTGACCAAATACAATGCTCTTTTACTGTAAACAAATTAACAGACGTTCAGCATGCTTATAGAGAAGGGCACTCAACATGTACTGCACTGACACAAATGACTGATGATTGGTTGAAAGAAATTGATAATAAGATTGCGATAGCTGTACTGTTAGGGCAGCCTTTTGATCTTATTGACTATCACCTGTTTTTTGTTTTTTACTTCATGTGTTATGGCTTTTCAACCTCTGCCATATCGTGGATTCAGAGCTACAGTATCTATCTAATAGAACACCAAGGGGTTTCTTTATTGGAAGCTTCTCTAATGTTAAACATATAAAGTTAGTGTACCGCAGGGCAGTTCACTTGGCCCTTTACTCTTTTCTATTTTTACCAATGACCAGACACTGGCATTAAACAAAGCCTGTATGTTCATATATGCTGATGATTCAACCCTGTACACGTCAGCAACCACAGCTAGTGAAATCCCTGCAATCCTAAACAAAGTGTTGCCGTCAGTTTTAGAATGGGTAGCCAACAATAAACTGGTCCTGAACATATCTAAAACTAAGAGCATTGTATTTAGTACAAATAATTCCATAAGTAGTTCTATAACTCAGCGGAATCTGGGAATGAATGGTGTGTCTGTTAAGCAAGTTGAGGAGACTAAATTACTTGGTGTTACCTTAGATTGTAAACTGTCATGGTCAAAACATATTGATGTAATGGTTGTAAAGATGGGGAGAGGTCTGTCCGTAATAAAGAGATGCTCTGCTTTTTTGACACTACGCTCCACAAAGCAAGTCCAGCAGGCTCTAGTTTTATCTTGATTATTGTCCAGTCATATGGTCGTGTGCTGCAAAGAAGGACCTAGTTCAGCTGCAGCTGGCCCAGAATAGAGCGGGACAATTTGCTCTGTATTGTAATCAGAGGGATAATACTGTATTAATACTATACATGCCAGTCTCTTTGGCTAAGAGTTGAGGAAAGACTGACTGCATCACTTCTTTTTATAAGAAACATTAATGTGTTGGAAATTCCCAATTGTTTGCATAGTCAACTTACACACAGCACTGACACACACACCTACCCATCAGACACGCCACCAGGGGTCTTTTCACAGTCCCGGGGTCCAGAACAAATTCAAGGAAACTTACAGTATTATACAGAGCCATGATTGCATGGAACACCCTTCCATCTCATATTGTTCAAATGAACAGCAAACCTGGTTTCAAAAAACAAATAAAGCAACACCTCACGGCACAATTCCTCTCCCCCATGTGACCTACTTGTTGTGTGTATGTACTGACATGTATATGTAACTGATAGCTGCTCACACACACACACACCCTACATGTTAATGTTTTTAAATGTATGTAAATTGTAAAGTAGTTTGTCTGTAATGTATTTTTCATGGTGTCAGAACCCGTTAAGACTAGCTGTCGCCATTGGCTGATGGGGATCCTAATAAAAATCTAATAAAAATCAAAGCTTTGCAGCATTCAGCATTCCTTCAATTTTTGCCAGAAGTAAATGTTTGTTTATCCTACTGTGGCTTCTGCACACATGTACAGAAGCCACAGTAGCTACGTCATCCACTGATGAAACAGTGGCAGCTTTAGAGGTCATGACCTACTGTTTGTGTCACTTTGCATTGAGGTCTGTGTATGTTTCTCCTTGTCGTTACTGCAGAGGCCCTCCAGGCTATTCAAAGTCCAGTAAATATGATTCTAGTGGAATTGGAGATGTAGTATGAAAACAGCTGGCAGGAGATGATAAACTAACAACTAATATAAACAATGGATTGGGAGGAGTGTGGCATTTTCTGTAATTTGTTTGGGTTGGTGTCACCATGGTGGATGCATTAATCAGGCCACTTGTGATGTTGTCATACTGAGCAGGGGCAGTGTCCTAGCTCGGTAGGGGACCATTTCTAGTAGGCCTAACTGCACATTTGTGATATATTTTTAAAAGGTAAAGGGCACAGTACTTCCTCCTACCTTAACAAAGATACACAAATAAGTTGTGGTTGCGGTAGCCTGTTTTACTGTGTATAGAAAACTATTTTACTGTATGATCAGCCAATCACATAGATTATACATTTTATGACATGACGCTGTGTCCAGAAACATGAGACAGTGGTTGTGCCAATTAACTTTCATAATATTAACTGAACGGTCACATGCCTTGGCAAACATCCAATAGAAGCTTACAACTGGCAAACCTGTCCTAGGGGCCAGAGGCTAGCTAGCTTATTACATGCTTTGTCCCAGCTAGCGCATACGTTTCTGAGAACCATATGTTTCTTAGAGCTTGGTAAGAACATGGTTGTCCTATGGTTATTTTTGCATATAACCTTCCCACAACTTTCTGGGCATGGTGCAGTATTGTTGCTTGGCTTTGGAACATTGCCAGCACATTAAAGGAACTTCACGAAAACCCCTTTTTTATGGTGTTTTGTTACTTTAAACAGAACATTTCCTAAAAGTTACAACATGATTACATTTAGTAACAATTTTGGTTTGTTCTCCAACTGATTTGACATTGGGAATGTTATCAATTAGTTAAGAGAGAGTTAAGAAACAACGTTCTTATGTGGGAATTTCAGTACTTCAGCTAAATGTTTCCAAAACGTTTCCTCTTGGTTCTATTTAAAGTCATGTTTCCTAAAAGTTCAACCATGGTTACATTTCATCAGAGAATGTTCTAAGAATGTTATTTAAAACATATACTTTCTGTTCTCAGCGTCAAACAAAACTATCTCTATCCTCTATCTTGTTAAGTGTGTTCTGGTGTGTTTTTTAACTCATGTCATGTCTATGCTAGTATGGCTTAAATTCGCTAGCTAGTTAACCAATAACTGTAACAATGTAATTGATAGACAACAAGTGCACGTTGTGCAAATATATTTGTTTTCAATAAACATTGGAGATTTATATATAGTTTTAAATGTTGCCAACAATCTGAACCAACCCTGTCAGTTTTGCCCCATAGTTGCGCACACATCAGTTTTGTTTTAATCTCACTTTAGCCGTGTCACATTAAAAAATACATCTATTTGCATGATTAATGCTGAAGGAAAATAATTTCCATGTGTCCTACCTGTGCTTGGAGTTCAAAAAAGTAAACCCAAAATAAGGTAGCTGTGTTATTAAAAGTATTATTGAAACTTTCAGTGAAAGTTTTAAGGAAGTTATAAAAAAAAACTCTAAATTACCTACAATCGTAATAAAACCTCCCTGGAAAACTTAAAAGGAACCAGAGTAAAACTTTCGTAAAACCTCACTTCAACCTAAAAATAAATGCTCCCAGAATAGGTGAAATTAACCCTTAATTTAAAAAACGTTCAGTTTTACCGGTCGGAAAAACACATGGCTTCGTTCACCACAACCAATATGAAACAAAAAACATACGTTCCCACAACTTCTAAGGAACCAAATGTGCTAGCTGGGGTGTGATCTGCCACTGCAGGCAGTGAATATGCATGTGTGTCACAGCCTGTGTTTTTTTTCTAGATGCGTCTACATGTACAGTACCTGTCAAAAGTCGGAAGTTTACATACACTTAGGTTGGAGCCATTAAATCTCGTTTTTCAACCACTCCACACATTTCTTGTTAACAAACTATAGTTTTGGTAAGTCGGTTAGGACATCTACTTTGTGCATGACACAAGTAATTTTTCCAACAATTTTTTACAGACAGATTATTTCACTTATAATTCACTGTATCACAATTCCAGTAGGTCAGAAGTTTACATACACTAAGTTGACTGTGCCTTTAAACAGCTTGGAAAATTCCTGAAAATTAAGTCATGGCTTTAGAAGCTTCTGATAGGCTGATTGACATAATTTGAGTCAATTGGAGGTGTACCTGTGGATGTATTTCAAGGCCTACCTTCAAACTCAGTGCCTCTTTGCTTGACATCATGGGAAAATCAACAGAAATCAGCCAAGACCTCAGAAATAAATTGTAGACCTCCACAAGTCTGGTTCATCCTTGGGAGCAATTTCCAAACGCCTGAAAGTACCACGTTCATCTGTACAAACAATAGTACGCAAGTATAAACACCATGGGACCACGCAGCCGTCACACCGCTCAGGAAGGAGACGTGTTCCGTCTCCTAGAGATGAATGTACTTTGGTGCGAGAAGTGCAAATCAATCCCAGAACAACAGCAAAGGACCTTGTGAAGATGCTGGAGGAAACGGGTACAAAATATCGTACTTTTTGGCAAAATGTCCTCTGGTCTGTGGAAACAAAAATAGAACTGTTTGGCCATAATGACCATCGTTATGTTGGGAGGAAAAAGGGGGAGGCTTGCAAGCCGAAGAACACCATTCCAACCATGAAGCACGGGGGTGGCAGCATCATGTTGTGGAGGTGCTTTGCTGCAGGAGGGACTGGTGCACTTCACAAAATAGATGGCATCATGAGGGAGGAAAATTATGTGGATATAATGAAGCAACATCTCAAGACATCAGTCAGAAAGTTAAAGCTTAGTCGCAAATGGGTGTTCCAAATGGACAATGACCCCAAGCATACTTCCAAAGTTGTGGCAAAATGGCTTAAGGACAACAAAGTCAAGGTATTGGAGCGGCCATCACAAAGCCCTGACCTCAATCCTATAGAACATTTTGTGGGCAGAACTGAAAAAGCATGTGCGAGTAAGGAGGCCTACAAACATGACTCAGTTACACCAGCTCTGTCAGGTGGAATGGGCCAAAATTCAGCCAACTTATTGTGGGAAGCTTGTGGAAGGCTACCCAAAACGTTTGACCCAAGTTAAACAATTTAAAGGTAATGCTTCCAAATACTAATTGAGTGTATGTAACCGTCTGACCCACTGGGAACGTGATGAAAGAAATAAAAGTTTTAATAAATCATTCTCTTTACTATTATTGTGACATGTCACATTCTTAAAATAAAGTGGTGATCCTAACTGACCTAAAACAGGGAATTTTTTACTTGGATTAAATGTCAGGAATTGTGAAAAACTGAGTTTGAATGTATTTTGTGTATGTAAACTTTCGACTTCAACTGTACTTATTCAAGGATTTTTCTTTATTTTTACAATTTTCTACATTATAGAATAATAGGGAAGACCTCAAAACTATGAAATAACAAATATGGAATCATGTAACCAAAAACCTGTTTTATATTTGAGATTCTTCAAAGTTGCCACTCTTTGCCTTGTTGACAGCTTTGCACACTCTTGACATTCTCTCAACCAGCTTCACCTGGAATGCTTTTCCAACAGTCTTGAAGGAGTTCTAACATATGCTGAGCACTTGTTGGCTGCTTTTACAACATTTGTAAATGTTACAACATTCCAAGATGGCGTAGCAGTCAGGCGTCTTTGTCTTCGTCTGGTCTTCGTCTTGTCGTGTCCCGTGTATATCTTTTTTCTAGGCATATATTTGGTATATATTTTTTAACCTCAACTCCAACATTCTCTCCTGCAACCCGCTTCACCCAATGTGGTATGGATCTGCTATTTTCTTTACTTTTGAACCGGAAGCCCCAATAGAAGCTAGCCAGCTAACTAGCTACTAGCTAGTAGTCAGCTAGCCACTGCTAGCGGTCATCAGCTAACCTTTAGCCCGGACAACTCCTGCCAGTCTGCACAGCGCGATTCATCCCAGAGCATACCGGACTCTTTTCCCCAACATCTCCCGATTCCTACCGCAAGCTCTGAACCTTTTCACCTGGATCATCGCAGCTTTCTAGCTGCTATCCGTGTGGCTACTCCTGGATAACGTATCTGTCCCGACACAAGCACCAATTAGCCTGCAGCTAGCCTCTGCTAGGCCCATCTCCTGGTTAGCTGAAGAGGTCCATCAGCCACTCCTTGGGCTACAATACCTATTTTGCCAATTGGCCTGGACCCCTTTTACTGCCGATACAGAGCCCCGCCGATCCTTCACAACTGGTCTACCAACGTAATCCGCCCGAGGGGGTTTTCAACAGGCTCTTCCGTCGCGACGTCCCCTGAATGCCCATCTGCTAGCCTGCTAGCCGCGGCCCGCTAGCTGTCTAGAGCATATCGGACTGTTAGCTGAAGAGGCCCAACAGCCAATTTTCTTGGGCTACAATACATAAAAGGGCCTGGACCCTTTTACTACACGGAGCTCTGCCGATTCATCACAACTGGTCTGCCGACGTAACTGCCCGAAGAGGGTACAACTGACTCTTCCTCTTGCCTTTCTAATCGACCTGGCCCGGGTATCCTGGAAGGATATTGACCTCATTCCGTCAGTAGAGGATGCCTGGTTATTCTTTTAAAAGTGCTTTCCTCACCATCTTAAATAAGTATGCCCCATTCAAAAAATGTAGAACCAGAAACAGATATACAGTGGGGAGAACAAGTATTTGATACACTGCCGATTTTGCAGGTTTTCCTACTTACAAAGCATGTAGAGGTCTGTCATTTTTATCATAGGTACACTTCAACTGTGAGAGACGGAATCTAAAACAAAAATCCAGAAAATCACATTGTATGATTTTTAAGTAATTAATTTGCATTTTATTGCATGACATAAGTATTTGATCACCTACCAACCAGTAAGAATTCCGGCTCTCACAGACCTGTTAGTTTTTCTTTAAGAAGCCCTCCTGTTCTCCACTCATTACCTGTATTAACTGCACCTGTTTGAACTCGTTACCTGTATAAAAGACACCTGTCCACACACTCAATCAAACAGACTCCAACCTCTCCACAATGGCCAAGACCAGAGAGCTGTGTAAGGACATCAGGGATAAATTGTAGACCTGTACAAGGCTGGGATGGGCTACAGGACAATAGCCAAGCAGCTTGGTGAGAAGGCAACAACTGTTGGCACAATTATTAGAAAATGGAAGAAGTTCAAGATGACGGTCAATCACCCTCGGTCTGGGGCTCCATGCAAGATCTCACCTCGTGGGGCATCAATGATCATGAGGAATGTGAGGGATCAGCCCAGAACTACACGGCAGGACCTGGTCAATGACCTGAAGAGAGCTGGGACCACAGTCTCAAAGAAAACCATTAGTAACACACTACGCCGTCATGGATTAAAATCCTGCAGCGCACGCAAGGTCCCCCTGCTCAAGCCAGCGCATGTCCAGGCCCGTCTGAAGTTTGCCAATGACCATCTGGATGATCCAGAGGAGGAATGGGAGAAGGTCATGTGGTCTGATGAGACAAAAATAGAGCTTTTTGCTCTAAACTCCACTCGCCGTGTTTGGAGGAATAGAAGGATGAGTACAACCCCAAGAACACCATCCCAACCGTGAAGCATGGAGGTGGAAACATCATTCTTTGGGGATGCTTTTCTGCAAAGGGGACAGGACGACTGCACCGTATTGAGGGGAGGATGGATGGGGCCATGTATCGCGAGATCTTGACCAACAACCTCCTTCCCTCAGTAAGAGCATTGAAGATGGGTCGTGGCTGGGTCTTCCAGCATGACAACGACCCGAAACACACAGCCAGGGCAACTAAGGAGTGGCTCCGTAAGAAGCATCTCAAGGTCCTGGAGTGGCCTAGCCAGTCTCCAGACCTGAACCCAATAGAAAATCTTTGGAGGGAGCCGAAAGTCCGTATTGCCCAGCGACAGCCCCGAAACCTGAAGGATCTGGAGAAGGTCTGTATGGAGGAGTGGGCCAAAATCCCTGCTGCAGTGTGTGCAAACCTGGTCAAGAACTACAGGAAACGTATGATCTCTGTAATTGCAAACTAAGGTTTCTGTACCAAATATTCAGTTCTGCTTTTCTGATGTATCAAATACTTATGTCATGCAATAAAATGCAAATTAATTACTTAAAAATCATACAATGTGATTTTCTGGATTTTTGTTTTAGATTCCTTCTCTCACAGTTGAAGTGTACCTATGATAAAAATTACAGACCTCTACATGCTTTGTAAGTAGGAAAACCTGCAAAATTGTCAGTGTATCAAATACTTGTTCTCCCCACTGTAGCCCTTGGTTCACTCCAGACCTGACTGCTCTTGACCAGCACAAAAACATCCTGTGGCGTAATGCATTAGCATCGAATAGCCCCCGCGATATGTAACTTTTCAGGGAAGTTAGGAACCAATATACACAGGCAGTTAGGAAAGCAAACGCTAGCTTTTTCAAACAGAAATTTGCATCCGTTAGCACAAACTCCAAAATGTTCTGGGACACTGTAAAGTCCATGGAGAATAAGAGCACCTCCTCCCAGCTGCCCATTGCACTGAGGCTAGGAAACACTGTCATCACCATTATCCATGATAATTGAGAATTTCAATAAGCATTTCTCTACGGCTGGCCATGCTTTACACCTGGCTACCCCTACCCCGGTCAACAGCCCTGCACCCCCCACAGCAACTTGCCCAAGCCTCCCTCATTTCTCCTTCACCCAAATCCAGATAGCCAATGTTCTGAAAGAGCTGCAAAATCTGGACCCCTACAAATCAGCTGGGCTAGACAGTCGGACCCTCTCTTTCTAAAATTGTAATTGTTGCAACCCCTATTACTAGCCTGTTCAACCTCCTTTCGTATCGCCTGAGATCCCCAAAGATTGGAAAGCTGCCACGGTCATCCCCCTCTTCAAAGGGTTAGGGTTAGGGTTAGAGACCTAAATTGTTACAGACCTATATCTATCCTACCCTACCTTTCTAAGGTCTTCGAAAGCCAAGTTAACAAACCAATCACCGACCATTTTGAATCCCACCGTACCTTCTCCGCTCTGGTTTCAGAGCTAGTCATGGGTGCACCTCAGCCACGCTCAAGGTCCTAAACGATATCATAACCGCCATTGATAAGAGACAATACTGTGCAGCTGTATTCATCGAACTGGCCAAGGCTTTCGACTCTGTCAATCACCACATTCTTATCGGCAGACTCAACAGCCTTGGTTTCTCAAATGACTGCCTCACCTTGTTCAACAACTACTTCTCAGACAGAGTTCAGTGTGTCAAATTGGAGGGCCTGTTGTCCTGACCTCTGGCAGTCTCTATGGGAGTGCCACAGGGTCCAATTCTCGGGCCGACTCTTTTCTCTGTATACATCAATGATGTCGCTCTTGCTGCTGGTGATTCTCTGATCCACCTCTACACAGATGACACCATTCTGTATACTTCTGGCCCTTCTTTGGACACTGTGTTAACTAACCTCCAGATGAGCTTCAAAACCATACAACTCTCCTTCCGTGGCCTCCAACTGCTCTTAAATGCAAGTTAAACTAAATGCATGCTCTTCAACCGATCTCTGCCCGCACCTGCCCGCCCGTCCAGCATCACTACTTTCGACGGTTCTGACTTAGGTATTCGTAGTTGTCCACATATTCTAAGTGTCTGGTTAGATTGTAAACTCTCCTTCCAGACTCACATTAAGCATCTCCAATCCAAAATTAAATCTAGAATCAGCTTCCTATTTCGCAACAAAGCATCCTTCACCCATGCTTCCAAACATACCCTGGTAAAACTGACTATCCTACCGATCCTTGACTTCGGCGATGTCATTTACAAAATAGCCTCCAACACTCTACTCAGCAAACTGGATGCAGTCTATCACAGTGCCATCCGTTTTGTCACCAAAGCCCCATATACTACCCACCACTGCGACCTGTATGCTCTTTGGCTGGCCCTCGCTTCATATTCGTCGGCAAACACACTGGCTCCAGGTCATCTATAAGTCTTTGCTAGGTAAAGACCCGCCTTATCTCAGCTCACTGGTCACCAAAGGAGCACCCACCCGTAGCAGGCGCTCCAGCAAGTATATTTCACTGGTCACCCCCAAAGCCAATTCCAACTTTGGCCGCCTTTCCTTCCAGTTCTCTGCTGCCAATGACTGGAACGAATTGCAAAAATCACTGAAGCTAAAGACTCATATCTCCCTCTCTAACTTTAAGTTCTCTGCGCTACGGATCCCTTTAGCGGGATCATTTTCCTAAACAACCGCTGAATTGCAGGGCGCAAAATATTACTAACAATATTTATAATCATGCAATCACAAGTGAAATATATCCACCTATCGTGTCAGATTTTGAAAATATGCTTTGCAGCGAAAGCAATCCAAGCTTTTGTGAGTGTATCAATCAATGCTACGACAGCTAGCCCCAAATTAGCATGGTCACGAAAGTCAGAAAAGCAATAAAATTAATCGCTTACCTTTGATAATCTTCGGATGTTTGCACTCACGAGACTCCCAGTTACACAACAAATGTTATTTTTGTTTGATAAATATTACTTTTAACAAAAAAACGCCATTTGGGTTGCGTGTTATGTTCAGAAAAACAAAGCCTCGTTCTGTTCGACGAAAATTCCAAAAAGTATCCGTAATGTTCGTAGAAACATGTCAAATGTTTTTTATAGTCAATCCTCAGGTTGTTTTTAACAAAAATAATCGATAATATTTCAACCGGACCGTAACCTATTCAATAAAAGAGAGAAAGAAAATGGAGAGCTACCCCTCTCGCGCACAGGAACTAATCAGAGGACACCTGACTAGTTTTGAAAAATCTCGCTAATTTTTCAAAATAAAAGCCTGAAACTATGTCTAAAGCCTGGTCACAGCCCGAGGAAGCCATTGGAAAAGGAATCTGGTTGATACCCCTTTAAATGGAAGAAAGACGGGCCAGGAAACACAGATACATTTTTTTTTTAAATCACTTCCGGGTTAGATTTTCTCAGGTTTTCGCCTGCAGAATCAGTTTTGTTATAGTCACAGATTAGGATAGAAAACACTCCAAAGTTTCCAAAACAATATTGACAGTTTTGGAAACTTTGGAGTGTTTTCTATCCTAATCTGTAAAGTATATGCATATTCTACGATCTGGACCTGAGAAATAGTCTGTTTACCTTGGGAATGTTATTTAAAATAAAATAAAAATCTGACCCCTAGCGTCAAGAGGTTAAGCACCAGCTGTCAGAACAGCTCACAGATCACTGCTCCAGTACATAGCCCATCTGTAAATAACCCTTCCAACTAACTCATCCCAATACTGTTATTTATTTTTTCTTTCTCCTTTGCACCCCAGTGTCTCTACTTGCACATTCATCTTCTGCACATCTATCACTCCAGTGTTTTAATAGCTAAATTGTAATTATTTCGCCACTATGGCCTATTTATTGCCTTACCTCCCTTATCTTACCTCATTTGCACACACTGTATATAGATTATTCTATTGTGTTATTGACTGTATGTTTGTTTATTCCATATGTAACTCTGTTGTTGTTTGTGTCGCACTGCTTTGCTTTATCTTGGCCAGGTCGCAGTTGTAAATGAGAACTTGTTCTCAACTGGCCTACCTGGTTAAATAAAGGTGAAATATATATGTTTTTTAATAAAATAAAAAAAAAACTCTGCGGTCCAACTCATCCCAAACCATGTCAATTGGGTTGAGGTTGGGTGATTGTGGAGGCCAGGTCATTTGATGCAGCACTCCATCACTCTCCTTCTTGGTGAAATAGCCCTTACACAGCCTGGAGGTGTGTTGGGTCATTGTCCTGTTGAAAAACAAACTGGGACTATCAGTCCCACTAAGCGCAAACCAGATGGGATGGCGTATAGTTCAGAATGCTGTGGTTGCCATGTTGGTTAAGTGTGCTTGAATTCTAAATAAATCACTGACAGTGTCACCAGCAAAGCACCCTCACACCACCTCCTCCATGCTTCACGGTGGGAACTACACATGAAGAGATCATCTGTTCACGTACTCTGTGTCTCACAAAGACACAGCGGTTGGAAATTTGGACTTATCAGACCAAAGCACAGATTTTCACTGGTTTAATGTCCATTGCTCATGTTTCTTGACCCAAGCAAGTCTCTTCTTCTTATTGGTGTCCTTTAGTAGTGGTTTCTTTGCAGGAATTCGACCATGAAGGCCTGATTCACGCAGTCTCCTCTGAACAGCTGATGTGGCTGTTACTTGAGCTCTGTGAAGCATTTATTTGGGCTGCAATTTCTGAGGCTTGTAACTCTAATGAACTTATCCTCTTCAGCAGAGGTAACTCTGGGTCTTCCTTTCCTGTGGCGGTACTCATGAGAGCCAGCATCATCATAGCGCTTGATGGTTTTTGCGACTGCACCTGAAGAAACTTTCAAAGTTCTTGAAATGTTTCGGATTGACTGACCTTCATGTCTTAAAGTAATGATGGACTGTCGTTTCCCCTTTGCTTATTTGAGCTGTTCTTGCTTTAATATTGACTTGGTCTTTTACCAAACAGGGCTGTCTTCTGTATACCACCCCTACCTTGTCACAACACAACTGATTGGCTCAAACGCATTAAGAAGGAAAGAAATTCCAGAAATTAACTTTTAACAAGGCACACCTGTTAATTGAAATGCATTCCAGGTGACTACCTCATGAAGCTGGTTGAGAGAATTCCAAGAGTGTGCAAAGCTGTCATCAAGGCAACGGGTGGCTACTTTGAAGAATCTAAAATCTAAAATCTATTTTGATTTGTTTAACACTTTTTTGGTTACTACATGATTCCATATGTGTTATTTCATAGTTTTGATGTCTTCACTATTATTCTACAATGTAGAAAAAAATAAAGAATGAGTAGGTGTGTCCAATCTTTTGACTGGTACTGTATATAGAGTATGTGTGTGTATTGTACTGTATGTACAGTAATTGTGTCTGTCTGTCTTTTTAAGACAGGCGATGTTTAGTCTTTGTGGGAGTGAAATGGGCCATTGCCAGTCGGCATAGCTGTTGTGAACACAGACAGTGTCTCAGCCGAACAATAATGTGTGTCTGTGTGTGTGTGTTTTTATAGTTTGACTATGTCGCCATGCCAGTCCCTGAGTTGAATAATGTAACTTGTTTACAGATAAGTTGCATTATTAAAATTGGCACTCTACAGAGCACAGAGGTAGAGAGGGGTGCTCAGTGTGGCGTAGAGAGGGAGGAAGGGAGAGGGAGGGGGACGTGACCTGCTTTCTCTGCTCCCCTGCCTCTACTGGAGCCTGCCTGGGAGCACACCGCCATCAGTAGATCCAAGCTCACTGTAGCACAGCTGCACACTGTCTGTTGCGGGTCAGAGCCCAGTAGGGCTTGGCGCTGATGCTTTGCGATGCATTATAGGTCGGCATGAGGTGCAACACTATCAGTTTGTTTAACTTCTGTTAAACGTTATTTAACATTGTACAACAGATGGGACAGAATTTTGAAAATGGTTATGTTCAGTCAAGAAAATAAATAAATGGAACAACATTTTGTCTACATTGTATGCAACACTTTCCAGCACATGCTGTTTGGTTAACTGTTTTTGTGCAAAATGCCATTCTTATCCAAGCACTGTAATTTGTGGGAATGGGCTGTAGTGTATTGGAATGGTTTTGCAGTTGTTTTCACCATCATTATCTCCGGTGTTCCTCTTAGGCATAGTTGGTTGAAGAGATGTTCAGAACCACAGTAGCTACTGTAATTTACTAGCTCTATTGTCATGATTGGTTGAGTATTTCTTCAGCTTCACTGAGTGTTGAATTGTCTCTCTCCTCTGTGGCGTATCTGTGCAGGTGGGCTGGCAGCTGAAGAACCTGGTGAATGCCCTCAGAGAAGACCCCAATGGAGTCATCCTCACCCTGAAGAAGAGACCTCAGAACACTCTCACATCTGCCCCTGCCCTGCTCAAGAATGTACGATGGAAACCCCTTGCACTCCAGGTAATTATATTATGATGTGATTGGTTTTGTTTGAATATCTGTTTAGGATTCCTTCTGGTAGATATGAATAGCAATTATTTCACCAATTCATCTGGTTGCTGTTTAATTTTAGCGATAAGGAACAAAGCGCTCATTATTGATAATGACCAACTGGCCTAGAAGCTCCTTATGAGTGTCGCAATGTTAATAAATTAGATTATGATACATGATGAACTAAAGGGTAATTGTCTGTGAGTAAGCACTTAACTTATAGCTCATACCTGGTCACTCTTTAATTGAGTTCTAATGGATTGTGTGGAGTGTAATGATTTATATATACACTAGATGACTGACAGGGGGGTGCTATTTTGAAGACCCCGCGCCTCAATTTTGGTACATGTAATTTTGTACTTTAAACATTTAATTGAAATACTGTAGAATTCCATTCATTCCTATGGAGGACTGCTTCTTCTGTGGAAAGCCAATATGGCAGACCGGTGGCTTCAAAGTTTCTCATCGGCCAATACAAAGCATCAGCAATCCAGGGTTTATATACATTATTGGTGGCGCGTCAGTGAAAGAGATAGTGAATCCATTGTGCTGCTCAGTGTGGATGTAGTACAGACAGTACAGTATGGGGAACTGGCTGGGGGAAACAGGGGCTGCCTGAGGAGGAGGAACAAAGACAGAACGCTAGCTGGGGAGGATGACGGTAGAGGGGGTTGGGCGTTTACTTCATAACTGCCTGGATGGTTTTTCTTCGGGAGCCCTGTACTGCGTGAGAGCTATTTTTAGGTCTGCACTAGGCTTACTCATTTTCATGCTGCATGGGTTGCCTTGATGATGCCCAGGACTGTTTCTGTGGTTACATGTCTTTGGCATCTGCAGTGAAATCAGTTAATGTGTTCAGATAATCAGCACATCATCATCATATCTCAATATGTGAAGCTTGAATGGTTGCTCCTGTATGGGACTGTGATGAGGGTCTGCATATGCACTGCAGTCATGTCAGGGAAATAATGATGTATTGATTATTTGGCACAGTGGCATGTTTTTCAGTCTGAAATGAACAGGATTCCGCTTGAGCTATGCTTCATTATTGTGGCTGAATAAAATATAAAAAAATAGAGTATTGGATTGCCTTCCAGGGAGGTTATTGTTGGCAGTCTTACAGGTTAAACAAACAAATACACACAAAGGTTACCAATCACTCACGAACAGTAGAATTCACCCAGTGTTTGGTTAATGAAGCACCTCAGAGTTAAATGACAGCATGCCGGATGACTGTAGGAGCCGCTGACATATGGTACGAACACTGTTAGAGTGACTTTGTCTCCCAGGACTGTTTATGATGGATGTGTCAGTCAAAAAGAGTCGGACCACTGGAGCTCAACACGGCTTGGAGAAAGGGTAGCCTGTTCTATTATTAAATTAACTCTTTACCAAATAGATGATGACAGAGAAGCCTATGGAAAATCCAGGTAGTAGAGGACAAAGACAATGTGAGATGAATTTGAAATGAATCTTCAGTGAACCACCATCAAGCACTCAGTGTGTCCCATTGTGGATAAGAGTCAATGAAGAGTGAACCTAGCCATCTGTTCATCCAGTGTCATACAGTAGTACTCTCAGTCAGCTGCCCTGGACAGACTGATAGGACACAGACAGAACCAAGGACAGAGGTTAATGCCGAGGTTAATGTGGCTGCTCATAGTGGGAGCACTACCAGCTGTAATCATTATTTTGTGCAGGGTTGTCTTTTTATAATAATACAGTGCAATTGGAAAGTATTCAGACTCCTTGACCTTTTCCACATTTTCTTACATCACAGCCTTATTCTAAAATTCTCATCAATCTACACACAATACCCCATAATATAACATTTTGCACATTAAATATTCAAATTTGAAATAACATATTTACATAAGTATTCAGACCCTTTACTCAGTACTTTGTTGAAGCACCTTTGGCAGCGATTACAGCCTCGAGCCTTCAAGGATCTCTCTGTACTTTGCTCCATTAATCTTTCCCTCAATCCTGACTAATCTCCCATTCCCTGCCACTGAAAAACATCCCCACAGCATGAAACTGCCACCACCATGCTTCACCGTAGGGATCGTCCCAGGTTTCCTCCAGACGTGACATTTGGCATAGGGAATTTTGTTTCTCATGGTCTGAGTCCTTTAGGTGCCTTTTGGCAAACTCCAAGCGGGCTGTCATGTGCCTTTTACTGAGGAGTGGCTTCCGTCTGGCAACTCTACCATAAAAGCCTGATTGGTGGTATGCTGCAGAGATGGTTGTCCTTCTGGAAGGTTCTCCCATCTCCACAGAGGAACTCAGGAGCTCTTTCAGAGTGACCATCAGGTTATTGGTCACCTCCCTGACCAAGGCCCTTCTCCTCTAATTGTTCTATGGATAATTCCTTCGACCTCATGGCTTGGTTTTTGCTCTGACATGCACTGTCGTCTGTGGGACCTTTTATAGACAGCTGTGAGCCTTTCCAAATCATATCCAATCAATTGAATTTACCACACGTGGACTCCATTTAAGTTGTAGAAACATCAAGGATGATCAATGGAAACAGGATGCATCTGAGCTCAATTTTCGAGTCTCATAGCAAAGGGTCTGAGTACTTATGTAAATAAGGTGGTTCGTTTTTTAAATTTTTATATATTTGCAAAAAAATCTAAACCTGTTTTCGCTTTGTCATTATGTGGTATTTTGTGTAGATTGATGGAGGGAAAAAAAATATTAAAATCCATTTTGGAATAAGGCTGTAACATAACAAAATGTGGAAAAAGTCAAGGGGTCTGAATACTTACCAAATGCACTGTAAATGCATTTAGCAGACGCTTTTATCCAAAGCGACTTACAATAATGCGTGCATACATTTTACATATGGCTGGTCCCGGGAATCAAACCCACTATCCTGGCGCCATGCTCTACCAACTGAGCTACAGAAGACCAGAAGATCTTGTTTTGTTTCCTAACCTATTCATAACCCACTGCTTCATATTTCTTTTGCTTTTTTTCCCTTCCTGTTTTGGTCTGAGAGACATGAAAAATCTAACTGTTGGGGTATTTTCTTTTGACAGCACTGAGCCAACACATTTACACCATAATTTTAACTTTTCTTGTAGTGATGTATTAATAATGAAGAAGTACATAAAATGGATTTCTATTTTAAGTGGTATTTATTATTAATTACACAAGTCCAGGAGAAGGAGTGAGCTCTAGATGTTCCGAAGCCTCCATGGTCATACATACTTATCAGGAAGGAATATGGCTCTGATTTCTTTGATAGGAGTTCAAGGAAAATTACAGAGCAATGATAATTTATCGTAGAAGTGGACTCGAAAGAGTAAAAGGAAAATATATGAACATTTTGTTTTTTGCTTTACGTTGTAATGTGATTTTTACAGGACCTTTACCAATCAGATGTTATTGGGCACGGGGTTGAGTCATCACAGTAGGTTAGACTTCCTAGTGTATCTCCTGGGGAGAGATGGCTCATCCTCACCACACTTGACACATCTTGAAGAAATGTCCTCTGGTCTGATGAAACAAAAATAGAACTGTTTGGCCATAATGACCATCGTTATGTTTGGAGGAAAAAGGGGGAGGCTTGCAAGCCGAAGAACACCATTCCAACCGTGAAGCACGGGGGTGGCAGCATCATGTTGTGGTCGTGCTTTGCTGCAGGAGGGACTGGTGCACTTCACAAAATAGATGGCATCATGAGGGAGGAAAATTATGTGGATATATTGAAGCAACATCTCAAGACATCAGTCAGGAAGTTAAAGCTTGGTCGCAAATGGGTCTTCCAAATGGACAATGACCCCAAGCATACTTCCAAAATTGTGGCAAAATGGCTTAAGGACAACAAAGTCAAGGCATTGGAGCGGCCATCACAAAGCCCTGACCTCAATCCTATAGAAAATGTGTGGGTAGAACTGAAAAGGTGTGTGCGAGCAAGGAGGCCTACAAACCTGACTCAGTTACACCAACTCTGTCAGGAGAAATGGGCCAAAATTCAACCAACTTATTGTGGGAAGCTTGTGGAAGGCTACCCAAAACGTTTGACCCAAGTTAAACAATTTAAAGGCAATGCTACCAAATACTAATTGAGTGTATGTAAACTTCTGACCCACTGGGAATGTGATGAAAGAAATAAAAGCTGAAATAAATCATTCTCTCTACTATTATTCTGACATTTCACATTCTTAAAATAAAGTGATGATCCTAACTGACCTAAGACAGGGAATTTTTACTAGGATTAAATGTCAGGAATTGTGAAAAACTGAGTTGAAATGTATTTGGCTAAAGTGTATGTAAACTTAAACTTCCGACAACTGTATATAGTCGTGATCCCAGAATCCCTTGTTGTTAGGGGTCCTGTTGTTATCCCCTCTATTAGTTGCCAAAAACCTCACATTTACTGAACTTTTCGCCACATTTGTTGATAAAGAAATCTGAAAATACTCTGGATGCATTGAGTAACATGATAAGAATATTCCTGGAAAATGTGGGGTAGGTGCTAAATTAAACAAACAATTCAAAGAAGAGTCTTCACCTATAAGATGCTTTTTGATCTCTCCTAGATGTGCCACTGAGGAACTAGAGCAAGCACACTTGTAGTTTTTTGGGTTGGAACACAGCCCTGCATCCCTGCCATCACACAATTACTGTTGTTTACCTAATCCAAAAACATTCCATTATAAATCGCAATGTAGGCATAATTTGAAAGTTTGTTCAATTGCCAACATGACTAGCTAAATTATAGAATACGATATTACCGTGTTAGGCTTTCACAATGCAATTCAGAGAAACAGATGGTAATTTTTGTCCGCATAGTTAAGGAGTCATGAGTGCATTCAGGTGCGTGTGACGACACAATAGACCAACAGGCTCATTCTGGTCAGGGTATGACGCCATGTCATCTGGTAACTGTACATCAAACATGATGATCATAAACATTGACATTGTATATGACATGAGTTTTCTATTATGGAAATGTGAAGTACACATTTGGACTGGCAGGTGTTTGGCTTGCTTGTATGACATCAAAGCGGTATTTATTATAATCCTCAACGTCTCATCTTTCAAAATACGTAGAGTCCTCTTAATTTACAGCATTTCCCTCACTCCGACAACAAAAAATTAGCAAAAGTTGCCCAATTAGCAGGAGGGGTACGTCGCTTTGCACCGCTGCGAGGTGCTCAAGTTTATAATGACTGTCAGTCAAAACCCACACAGCACTGTGAAGCGCAAAGCCAACGCTCTGACGTCATGAATAGCATGTTACTGTACATCCACTGTGTTCCAATTTAGATGTTTATCAGTGACCAAATCTGACATTTACAACCTGTGAATGGGTACATGTGTAGAGGGCTACGAGAACTGTCTGACTAGCACACAAGCTCACAACATTGCACCCTAATCCTCTAGTAACTCAAACATGGAGAACTCTATTCTATAGGATCATGTCATAAAATGCTATGAATTAGAAATGATTGCATTTAGGAAATTGTTTAATACTTCTGCATCCTGCTATCCTGCTCAGTCTTGCTGTCTACATGAGTCCACCCTTGTCCCTACAGCCCATCCCCACCAGTCCCAACAGTGAGTCCAACACCCCGCCCAACAGCATGGGGACCATGGGAATGTCCTCTACGCTGGACAGTGGCCATGACGTATTCATCCTGTCCCCAGTCTCTGGCCTCTATGGACACAGGTGAGCCTACCAAACCCATACATACAGCTTCTGTTAACCTTACTGTTTAGTCCTGTTGCGCCTGCCTGATCTTCTCCATACCCTACCTGTTAATCACAGAGACGAGATAGGCATCATGTCCTGCGATGACATCAGCAAGTACAGCATGGAAAAGATGGGTATGAAGGGCTCGGAGTCTCCCAGCTTCTACCTGGACCACGATGGGGGCAAGTACTTCACGTTGGTGGAGGAGGATTGTCTGGCCCTGGGGCAGGAGTACGAGACTAGGGGTCGCTCCACGGGGGTCAGGCGGAGGGACAGGACACCCACCCATGGTGAGTCACCCAGCCCAGATAGGTAGCACTACCAACCAACCACCCTCTTCTCTCTGTGCAGTAGTGTAATGTTAAAGGAGCATTGAAGAGTGGAATTCCAGGCGAGGTGGGTTGCTCTCCTCTCCTACCTTCATTTAAGCTCATTCTCCTACAGTGTATCCAGCTGTAAAGGGCACGTGGAGAACGTACAGTGAAGCCCTATGGCAATTGCTATGCATAGTAGAGATTATTATTATGCACCCCAGCGTATTCATGTTTCACAGAAACCCCTCCCTCTCACAGCCCAGCACCACCCTCCACGCCCACAGTCAGACATCCCCTGTCATTGCCCCTTCATCATCATCAGCACTGCAGCAGTAGGATGGCCAGCATCAGGATGACATCACCTAAGATCAGCCTGATTATTCTACATGCCACCTCTGTCTGCACTTTACATGATGAGCTCATTCACAATACTGCACGGGACAACTCTGGAATATTTAGTGAGTGACACACTGTCTGTAAACACTGGGACAAGGAAGGAGGTCTTTGCCAGCCCTTGACAATGTACAGTATTCTATCCGTCCACCAGACAGAAATGGCTGTTGAGGCTCTGTTGAGGATCAGTTTGCCGTGTATTGTACAGTGTGTAGTGGTGCAGCGATAAATCCCTTTGGCTCTGCCAGACGGAGTGTTTTTCATGTTAACAGTCTGCCAGGGAAGTGACAGTGGATTCCTTCCAAGCCCATAATGGCTCCAAGCAGGGTACGATCTGCTCATCCCAGTCTGTGGAGGCACCATGTGTCATGATAAGGCCCATCACAGTCTCTCTCATGCTCACACATTCACACACGTGCAGCAGGTCTACCGTTTCCCCTTCACTCTAAAGCTCACTTCTTTTCAACTGGATTCCCATGCTATAACATACTCCTCTTATACCCCTTACTTTCCTGCCTGCACTTTAACCACTGTCAGGCAGACGTCCACCCACGCACAGCCACTCCTCTCTCACCATCTCTCACCCTCTCCTCTCCCTCTCATTGAGACAGCCCCCACTCTTCCCTCAGCTCCTAGCTCTCCCTCGCTCTTCCCTCAGCTCCTAACTCTCCCTCCACTCACACCTCAGCTCCTAACTCTCCCTCCACCCACACCTCAGCTCCTAGCTCTCCCTCCGCTCTTCCCTCAGCTCCTAACTCTCCCTCCACTCTTCCCTCAGCTCCTAGCTCTCCCTTCGCTCTTCCCTCAGCTCCTAACTCTCCCTCCACTCTTCCCTCAGCTCCTAGCTCTCCCTTCGCTCTTCCCTCAGCTCCTAACTCTCCCTCCACTCGTCCCTCAGCTCCTAACTCTCCCTCCACTCGTCCCTCAGCTTCTAACTCTCCCTCCACTCACACCTTAGCTCCTAACTCTCCCTCCACTTTTCCCTCAGCTCCTAACTCTCCCTGCACTCTTCCCTCAGCTCCTAACTCTCCCTCCACTCACACCTTAGCTCCTAACTCTCCCTCCACTTTTCTCTCAGCTCCTAACTCTCCCTCCACTCTTCCCTCAGCTTCTAACTCTCCCTCCACTCTTCCCTCAGCTCCTAACTCTCCCTCCACTCACACCTCAGCCCCCATCTCTCCCTCCACTCACACCTCAGCTGACATGCTACTTGGACTTCTTTCCAGGTGACCTCAGGCCAGTTTCCATGCCAACGGATTACAACTGGATGGCAGAGACAAAGGAGCCAAATATGTACAAGAGAGGTAGCAGAGGTGGGTCCTTAAGTTCAGGTAGTCTCCTCAGTACCCCCCTTAAATGCCTTGACTAGGAGAAGGAAGTAGCTTTTGTTTCACTGCTTCTGCAAAGTACAGACTCCTAATGAGGACCAATCACAGTCCCCACTGTCAACAACATGACTAATCATCTGCTTCTTTGGCAACCTTTTATTCATTTAACTGGAACTGCCACAAGTACTGGCATAGAGCACAAGGGTTTCTTTAGACTTTACATATAACCAGGGAATCTTGACAGAAACATGAATGCACATTTAGAACTATTTTTAAACTGTACTGTATAAAGATAAAGCTATCACAAGAAGCTCAGCCATCTTTTTTTACAAAATGAGATTCAATCTATTATATATAGACAACATGTTCATGTCAGGCATTAATTGAGTTGAAACCCAATATTTGTTTTGCACATGGCTGATTTCAGTGGTGTTTAGCTTTGTGAGACTATGTATAGCAGTTATGTTGAGTGAGCTGTAGTGAGAGCATCTCACTCCCACGACTTGTGTTATAAATAGCGAGTGCCGATACAAAGAACATATCTGCCTCCCTCTTCTCTGAAACCACACACTGTTGGAGGCCTGCCCTCACTGATGGAAGGTAACGTGACAGAGGTTGGTTTCTGTGGAAACATGCAGGTCTGTGAGGTTAATGAAGCTCTATGGACTAAAGCTATGGAAACAACATTAAACATTACCTCAGGGGCTGCTCACACTTTGACTCAACATCAGACCGCAAGTATCGAACCAGAAATCTTCTGAAAGTTTATTTTCCTTTCAAATGATGCTTCATTATACCTTTGGTAAGAGTTTGTTTTGCCATCAAGCATTTGAATGTGATAGGCACTCTAGGACTCCAAATGAACAAATAACAACCTCTCTGGGCTTCCAAATGACACAACTTTGCACCCCTCTTTCCCTCCTTCCCTGACCTCTGCTAGACTCAGACAACTCCCTGCTACGTTACCTGAGCGATGACAAGATCCTGGTGATCCAGGAGGAGCCAGATGTTTCCAGGGAATGCAAGCGGGACACTGGGCGGCGTTCCCGCAAGAAGAGCCACAACCCCAGCAGCCCCAGCTATCCCATCAGCCCATCCATGCTGGCCCCGCCCG
Organism: Salvelinus alpinus; assembly: GCF_045679555.1. Classification (NCBI taxonomy): domain Eukaryota; kingdom Metazoa; phylum Chordata; class Actinopteri; order Salmoniformes; family Salmonidae; genus Salvelinus; species Salvelinus alpinus. The sequence continues at coordinate 19,105,773 of NC_092098.1, read as the reverse complement.
TCAGACTGGACTCAGGACCCCCAGAGGGCCTGTCCTTCTCACTGCCTGAGAGCAACACTGTGCCAATGTACCACGTGAGTCATCACAGCTACTGTTTTTGTCAACCTGCATCAAGAATGACATTATGGCTATTAACGCAGTCAGACATAGTGACATAATGGTTTGGCAATGCAGATTCAACATATTTGTGTCACAGAGCAGTGATGTTTTTGTGGTTAAAGCCTTTTTGAGGTCACAATATTAGATAAGTGAGTCAGAAGTTTGCCACACTTCCACCCATACCACCTCTACTTCCACAACCCAAGACACCCCATGGTTCCTGACCCTGATCTTCTAATCTGCCTGCCTGGTCACAACTGGAAACACAGTCCACCCTCTGAGATGACAGTGTGCTATGATCTCTCTCTCAGATCTCTCTCTCTCTCTCTCTCTGATGCACTAATCTGCTCTTTACCTTTCTGCAGAGAGCTGGAGACACACTGAGAGCTGACACTGACAGGTGAGTGAGTAGTTCTTCTCCATTGGGTCAAGGAGACAATCTAGGCATGATTTTGTGAGGAACATTGATTTATTTGATGATTTAAAAAAATGTATGTGTGGGACTTGGTTTTTGCCTAAACTATGGAGGCTAGTTGTGTACCTTCCAATTTGGTTTGTATCATACTGCTATCAGTAAATTTAAAGCTTTTTTATCAACTATCAACATTTCACTGATATATACAGTACTTTATATTGTGAATGTTTTGATATTGGATTTACAGTATATTAGTTACCCACTTCTGCAAATAATTTTTATTCAACCAATGACTCTTTTGAGTAAAGTAAATTGCTGTCATCCTGCATACCATCATATGAATAATCCTAGTTGAGATTATTTTTTGCCTTCAGTGTGTTGTTACAATTGATTAACTTAATTGAATTGGCCTCAAGGGAATGACATTTAAACATACATCATGAGGGTTGGCAAGCAGGCAATATTTCCTCTTTACCCTTCACTGACCTAAATCATATTTTCTGGTTCTATTTAAGAAACACTGTGCTTTGTTCCAATTGATGCTACAATCCAACCCAATTCAACATCTTGCCCACAGTCAGTGTTCAGTAGGTGATCCAACCATGTAGTTATACAGTGGTACAGTAGGTCTGGCAGTAGAGAAGTCCTCTCAGCCATTTTTACAGTGATGAGTGCTGATTAAGGTGTTCATAAATGGCCAACATGCGCAGCACATCCCCTCAGCGGTTTCCGTTGTGCTGAGCTCTACTGAGACACAGAGACTGGCTGAACTGTATTTCCTGCCACCTGCTCTGTGGTTTAGCTCACTTCTTTCACTTGCTGGAAACAATACAGTACTTGTCCAAATGTATCAGGCTTTAGTTTAGATCATTCTCTTTGGTAGAATGGATGCACTGGCGCTCAGTTTGTACACCGAGTATATGGGTAGGTGAAGTGCAATTATGTTCAAGCCAAGGTGTCAGTATGATGGTCAGATACCTGCTATGTGTTTGACATCCAGTCCACTGCATGTTACACACCCAAAAGAGATGTTTCTGTACCTAATACAATATGATTGACAGTAGGAAAGCTGGATCTGAGTGTATTACAAAAGTAAGTAGTGAGACTTATATTGAGAATGCTATGTGATGTCCATTCCTTCAGTCAGTGTCCATGTTTCAGTACCACGGTACCAACTGTCAGTAGAGCCATTTCCAGATGGGCATTCAGGCCAGCCCTGGGAATGATACAGCTACTAAGTTCTTTGGGATGAATTGTAGCATGAGATAGACTCAAACAAATCAATGTTTAATGTACTCCATGTAACTTATGCATTCATGTCAATGGAATATACATTCATATTTTACTCGCATACAGTAGATATGAAGTTACGATTCTGCTTTTTATGATGAATAATATCCATGTAAGGATTAGTTTAATACCAGTACAGGATGATCTCATGCACAGATAAAGAGGATTAGTATCCATTTTGTTGTAGGCTTACAAACCTGATCTCCCCTCTCCTCAGGTATGCTAGTTTTGGCATCGAAAGACAAGGAGGCTCATCCATGAGGAAGGTAAAGTCAAATATTTAAATACTACTGTTACTCCCCTGGTATGAGTCCTGTACTTTAGACACCTCTTCTAATCAAACCCTCTCCTCTTCCCTCTCCTTGCAGTCATTTCACTATGCGTCTTTAAGGACTAAGACCAAAAAGAGAACCAAAGGTGAGACATGGGATAAATCCATTCACTGTGAGGATTCTTTTGATGATCCTTGGTCAATCATTTTATATTAGGATTTGTGATGGGTTTGAAATTATGCTAGTATTGAGGATATCATCCCGGGAATGTTTAGTGTGTCCATGTGTCTATGAGAATTCCCTGTGATATCCTGCTTTCCACCCAGGTTCTCTGACTAGCGCTAGCCGCAGGCGTATCTCCTGTAAGGACCTGGGCCATGGGGACTGTGAGGGCTGGCTGTGGAAGAAGAAGGATGCCAAGGGCTACTTCACCCAGAAGTGGAAGAAGTACTGGTTCATCCTCAAGGACTCCTCGCTCTACTGGTACACCAACCAGAATGTAAGCTGATCTCTGACAAGTACATTACAGCTGTCAAACAATACTTTATTTTCTCTTATCTGCCACAACAGGCTTGCTGTTTACCAACACTATCTGCAGAGTTGTCTTGGTAACTCACACAAACATAGCCATATTCCAGACACAGAACCATTTATGTTGCAGTGTCATGTATTGTACAGTACATTCCAGTATGTCTGATCTCCTTAATGAGGTGTGTCATCTCTACAGACATACTGGAATGTATTGCTTCTCATTTCCCTTACCTCTCCCTTCCTAGGACGAGAAGGCTGAAGGTTTCATCAGCCTACCTGAGTTCCGAATAGATAGAGCAATTGAATGCAGAAGGAAACAGTGAGTGTTTTTGTGATTCATGTTTTTTTGTCTCTCAATCTGTTAGTGAACCTAGGGATTTAAAAGAAAACACAAAGTCTAAATGAAACACAAAAACAGATGATGCCGTTGCGTGGCATAATTATTTGATTTGAATAACGAGGGCTTTAAATAGCCGTGGCACAAAGTGGCAGAAGTAATTAATAGGTGTCTATTTCCACCTGAGAAGGGTCGCACAGTGTTTCTTGGTAGTCTTAAACAAATTCACTTTGAAACAAAAGTAAACACCTCACACACATAGTTATGGGCTTTAAAAAAAGAAGACACCTGTACCATGTTGAAGTGTATTACAATTTGAGTTTACATCCCAATATTAAACCGTTTGACATAGAAACACCAGATTTTCTGTGTTTAAAAAAAATACGTTTTTAATTATGTAATTATGAAAATATTAAAAACATTCCACCCATGAGGCCACATTTTTTTATTTAATTAGGCAAGTCAGTTAAGAACAAATTCTTATTTACAATGACGGCCTACCCCGGCCAAACGCGGACGACGCTGGGCCAATTGTGCACCGCCCTATGGGACTCCCAATCACGGCCGGATGTGATGCAGCCTGGATTCGAACCAGGGACTGCAGTGATGCCTCTTGCACTGAGATGCAGTGCCGGGAGCCCCTAGGTCATTTGACTGCAGGAAAGGGCTACAGGAATAGTATACAGTACATCTACCTGGCCATTGTACCATATGGTCTGGATCTCAGGCTAACAGAATGAAGTAATGCAAAATGGAGATGTTTAAGCATCAGATGATCTACAAGACTGTACAGACTAATTAGATGTTGTTTCTGCTCCTGCTGCAGTGCCTTCAAAGCCTGCCATCCCAAAATCAAGAGTTTCTTTTTCGCCACAGACTGTTTGGAGGAGATGAACAGGTAACACTATTTTTTCTAGCATTACTACCTGTACTTTGATGGTAGGGTTAGTTAGTGTGCTTATTTCATAACATGCTCTCTTGATTGTAACAGCATGTACTTCAGCTTACATATTATCTAAGAAAATTCTCAGTTTCAGAGAATTCATAGCTGGAGCTGTGACATAGTTCTCCTTTCGTTCTCAAACATGAGGAATAAGAAAATATACTTTAGGTGTCTGTAGTGTTGTTCTACTGAGACTTTATTTTTGTATTTTTTTCTACTGAGATAGAGTAAGCTGATAAAGAGCAGTACGTCTCTTGTTTCAAAGAGCCCTCTGGGTCAGCAGCTACTGCTTTGTTTATCAGAAACAGTTTCATCTTTCCCTTGGGTTGTGACTGATTGACTTGTTATTATCTCTGGCACTTTTCTTTGTAATTATGTTGATCACAAATGCCCTTTATTGATTGAGTTGCATTAGCTAAATAAAGGATTTGAGAGGATTCAGAAAGACTGCATATCATAACATCGATATACTTTCTTCTCTTCAATGCAAACTGTTAATAATGAATATTCTTAAGAAATATAGACTACAGTGCAACATAACACATCAAACTTCCTACCACACCCAGTATGGTATCAGTTAGTCAGTTAACCATCTCATGTTGTGTATCTGCACCCTGTCCTGTTATCCATTTAGATGGATGAACCGGCTGGGGCTGGCGGCGATTGGCTACACACCTGACGATAAGGTTCCACGCCCTGATGAAGGTAGGACAATCTGACTACATATTTAGTGACATCAAACAACATTGTTGTGATGTGTAAATCAATTGATTTAAGGACATTGAAGTGAAATGTTAGGTAATTGTATTAGATCAATGCCTATTGTACTGTAGTGGAAGACTTAAAGTATTGGTATGGATGAGGTCACCCAAGCTGTTTAGTTTATTGATGTTTAACTTTGATGTTTCAGATTATTGGAGTGAGAGTGACCAGGATGAGATGGATGGTTCTATGACTCTGAAACAAGAAGGCATGTCATCTCGCTGTGACACCTACCACCGCACCCCATCTGTGAGTGCAGGCCACTGGTTCACACTCTGGAACACACACTCACATGTACACGTTCACTGCACGCGCACACACACACACACACACACACACACACACACACACACACACACACACACACACACACACACACACACACACACACACACACACACACACACACACACACACACACACACACACACACACACACACACACACACACACACACACACACACACACACACACACACACACACACACACACACACACACACAAGACATAGTGGTTCTATCAATATCATTAAATACCTCTGTCCACTGGCCCCCTTCCAGGTGAACTCCTCCAGTCCGTTCCCTGAGCGCCACTTCTCCAGTGAGTCCACGTACTCCCACTCCTCAGCTGAGGACTCCCGCCCAGACGCCCCTGGGAGCACCCAGTCCTCCGGCTGCCACCCCACCCTCCGCCCCACCCTCCGTGACACCCAACGCCGCTCCTGGCAGGACCTGATTGAGACGCCCCTCACCAGCTCGGGCCTCCACTTTCTGCAGACCGTGCCGGGGGAGGGTGACAGGGGTGACGGGGGCTACGGCAGCGGCCACATGGGAATGGGTCAGCTGCTTATGTCCCCTGAGCGCCGACGCCAGGCCACACTGCCCGCACAGAGGCGCCGACAACCTGACAGAGATGGGCCCTTCCCATTGGTGGACATAGAGGAGCGCGAGCAGCGCCTTCACTGTGCCCACAAGCAGCGCAGCCAGAGCCTGCCCCGGAACAGGGACGTGCAGGGCACCAAGGGAAGCCTGCACTCAGCAGGACCCTCAGAGGAGAGGAGTGAGGACGACGAGGTGCCATTCAGAAAGCACAACTCCAAGAAACACCAAGGTAAGGATGCACTCTAGCACTTCCTGCTCTCGCCAGGCTTCTCTTTAGGACTCCTCAGACTTCAAGTTACACATATACCTTGTTATGCCTTGATTATATATTTATTTGATGACAAGGTACATTGTAAAGCTTTTATCCAAGTTAAAATGGTTGAATTAGGTTTAGCACAGAGCTTTGAAATCCTGTCCTACTTTCCCCCCTCAGATTCTCAGTCTAAAGAGCGAGGTCATGATCATGAGGGTGTGGATGGTTTCCAGGAGCTGTATCGCTCCATAGAGCGGGCCAGCCTGTCTGCCCTGGGGGAGCAGAGGCCCTCCACTAAACAGGATTTCAGACGCTCCTTTGTCAAGCGCTGCAACGACCCTGTCATCAACGACAAGCTGCACCGCATTCGTGCCCTGCGCAGCACACTCAAGGTACGGAGAGGGCGGGACACAGCCACAGGGCAGGCTGTGGCCCAGTCCTAGGGCAGGTATGAGTCATAGGGCAGGGTGGAGTCTTATGGAGGTAGAGGGTGGTACAGGTCCAGTAGGTGGCTGTCTATGGTGATGAGAGTGAGGTGGCATATGAGTGGGGTCATTGGGGTAGTATGTAAGCCAAACACTAACTGATGTTTTCCCACAGGCCAAAGAGGGTGATCTGGCCATTATCAGCCAAGTGCTGGACGACTCCGGTCTAAACTCCCAGAAGTTCCAACAGTGGAAGCAGCAGCACCATGAGCTGTTTGTGGACATCTGTGAGTTCAGCTCCGTCCCGACAGAGCCCCACCCCGAGGGATCCGACCTCTCACCCTTGTCCCCACCACTGATGATGCACACCCACTCCTTCATCGAAACTCACGTTTGAGGCACGAGTGCTCAGAGACAGAGTAACAAGGAGACACTGTGGAATCATGCCATTATCTCTTTCCCCGCAATCGTTCATGCAGCCAGGGTCTACCATCACCATTCACAGCAAAACTAACTGACAAACCAATCACTGTAATATGTGTACATACTGCACTGAGGTCAAACATAAGAGTAACGGTTGGTGTATATACTGTATATTGGATAAAATAAGGCCCCCACGGGGTGCCATTCTGCATGCCTGAAGAGAAACTATCATTCATTATCTTTAAAACAGAAAATGCAACAAATGATAGACTGAAAGAGAACTTAACAACAAAAAGACAATAACTGTTTTTGGCTGATGCAATGCATTTTTTTCCTTCTATTGTATTTTTTCTTATTTCATTGCTTGCTTAAGAGGAAGGGAGTTTAGTTTTTATTTCCTTTTTATTTCCCCTTTAATGCTGCTTTAAGAGAGAGCTATGTAGCGACTGGCTAATAGGCATCATTCTGATTACAACAATGCACCCCCTACTGGAGCACCATGGTACTGTGTGACCCTGAAACCCCCGGAAAGAAAGACCCAATCTGTGTAAAAGTATGTAATGTATGTATGTATAACTGTGGAGAGAAGAGGGGTGTGTGAGGAAGAGAGAGAGAGAGACGGAGGTATTTGGGCTTTTAGTGTATGAGGCTCAGTAGGGTTTTATAATGCATTTCTGTTGTATGTACGGATGTTGCATGTTTAACATGTATGTATAATTATGTAGATTTTGTTTGAAATTTAAACAAAGTAGTTTAGCCAAACACAGCTCACCGGAATTAAACTTTTACATTTATTGATATCTCTTTGTAGCTATTATGATTTTGGCCATCATTATAGAATTTGTTGGTGAAATTGATTTTTTAAATCAAACATCTGCATGGTAGTAAACATGTACATGTGGCCGTGGGGGTTGAGAAATGTGTTAAAGAAAAATATTATATTGTTTGCATAGCAGCACCCTCTATTTAATACTGTGAACTATATACTTGTGAATGCAATCTTTAGATTCTGTGACCACAGAATCTTTTTACTTATATTTTTCTTAGAAAAATTATATAAAACACAAAAAGCATTGCGTCTCCTGAATGACTGTTTTTGCTTCACTCCAGCTGTTACAGAAATTACCTCCTGATCTTCAGGATTGATTCAGGTTCTGAGTTCTGCTCATGTATTCTGTTCCCTTTCTGTGTCTCTGTTGATTTTATATGTGAATGTACTGGTTTATTTTAAAAAGGATCCCGGAAATTGTCAACATATATGTATTTGCTTAAGTTGTTTATTTCTACAGGTTGAGAAGTAGTACTGTAGTACTTCAATGTGACTGCATTCTATCTGCGCAAAATACATGATCAACAACTCATAACACATTTTAAAAGTTTGATACACTTGGTTGTTTCTTTTCTAGGCCTATTTACTTGACTTTCTTTTACTTGTTTCTATTTTACTTCTATCAAATTTCAATGATAATGTTTTTCTTCGCGCGGCTTAATACTTGTACCCTATTCCTGGCAGGATATTGACATTGCTTCAATTCACCTGCAATTATCATCCAGTGTTGTGTCCTGGTACTTAAAATGCTTTTCGGTGTCAGTACATTTGTTATACAGTATAACTACACTGGCCCGGCTACATGTCATAATAGACATATAGGCTACTAACACTTCTAAAATGTCCGCAGTTGTTGCTCTAAATTCTCAAATTTTATGAAGAGCAGTACATGTATTGTAGAATGTATTTCATTTAACCAGAATGTAATTGTTCTCACAATGTTTTAAAACATTGTACATGAAATCTGTCCAATCTGTCCAGGGTTCCACTGTGTTATTTTGGAGGTGTGCACCTCATAGTACAACTGCGCAGGTGTGTAGCTAAGATGTAAGTTGCACTGCGACATTAAAAAAGGAACATATTGCTCTTTTTTGGAAGTATATTATTATCTGTTTATCTGTACATTAACTTATAAAAGCATTGTTCTTGAGAAAGAGAAATACATTTATTCTTCCTATGAATCAAAAGTAGCTTTTGTTTCTCAGAAATATATATAGTACAAGGTTGTAAAATTTAAGTTGTAAAACCAATAAACTGAATTACCGCACAAATTAATGCATTTCTGTGTATTTATTTCGATAATAAAACGTTACAAAATTAGGCTACTCTGAACTGAAGCAGTTCTTCAACCCTGCAGGGACCCACATGTGCAGGCTTTTTCGAGGCTAGCACAAGGAATGAACAACACTACTCTTTAAATAAAGAGGAGAACTGATTATTAACGTTGCTTTCTGTATAGCATGGTTACTTTCAAGGTCATATACACTGACCAGTAAAATCAATTTAGCGGCAGAAACAGTCAAACAGGATTTAACGCGTTTTCCTATGATAAAGTTGGTCCCTTATCGGCACCGGTAAGACTCTGAGGGGGAGGTACCATCATGGCTGCCACTGTAAGTTTTCTACCATGCAAACCTATCCTAAAACATGTTTTCCTCGAGTTTGAGCTGGGAATCTAAGGTCTTTTAAAAAGGTCGAATAATTTCCCCGTTTACATTTGTGTATTTAGCTATGTGTATAAATTGACAAGAATAGCGTCAATATAGCATGCAGTTTGCTACACGCCCCTTTTAGAACATGTTGTACAAACGCAAATTATTGTGGTAGGACTATGTCTATGTTATAGCTATCTATGAATGTGGAGTTTAAAGTAGATCTAAAATTGTATAGTAATGTAGCCCAGTGTTTCTCTGTATTTCAGGATTAACATTGTAGGTAGCCTACTCTTTAAATATGATTAAAGAAGATTAAGGTGACCTTCGAAATCTCTCCTAAACTTGTTAGCTAGCTTAATTGTATCCATTTAACGTTCATTATTTCACTCTAGAAGATCCTGCTCAACAAGGTCAATGTCTTATCTCTCTGATCAGGATCAAATTAATATTGCATTCTTGGTTAAAAAAAAAATGCAATCATGATTTAATAAGATAAAATACTGTTCTGATAACTGTAATACTATTCATGACAGTTAGGGCTGAGACTTCATGATATTATCACGATACTTGGGTGCCGATATGTGTTAAAATTCTAGCTATAGACCTATTTTGATTCCATACTGAGATTTTAATTGCGATTTGATGTTCCAAACATATTGCTCACTATATAACTTCTCTGTAGGGTTTTCAATGGTTAGCTTCGCCCGCGGCTGGCTCCATGTGAACGACAATCATGTTGCTGTGTTTTAAATGTTAGAAACATCAATAATCATCATGTCGCCCGTTTGAAACATATAGCCCTTATATCAGTGAGAATGAATCTTTCAAATAAAAAATATACTTACTGCTGCAGATTTGCACAGATCATACAGTGTGTGCCTGGTTAGCAGATGTTAATGCGAGTGTAGCGAAATGCTTGTGCTTCTAGTTCTGACCATGCAGTAATACCTAACAAGTAATCTAACCTAACAATTTCACAACAACTACCTTATACACACAAGTGTAAAGTAATGAATAAGAATATGTACATAAAAATATATGAATGAGCGATGGCCGAACGGCATAGGCAAGATGCAGTAGATGGTATAGAGTACAGTATATACATATGAGATGAGTAATGTTGGGTATGTAAACATTATATAAAGTGGCATTGTTTAAAGTGGCTAGTGATACATTTATTACATAAATTCTTCCATTATTAAAGTGGCTAGAGTTGAGTCAGTATGTTGGCAGCAGCCACTCAATGTTAGTGATGACTGTTTAGCAGCCTGATGGCCTTGAGATAGAAGCTGTTTTTCAGTCTCTCCGTCCTCGCTTTGATGCACCTGTACTGACCTCGCCTTCTGGATGATAGCGGGGTGAACAGTCAGTGGCTCGGGTGGTTGTTGTCCTTGATGATCTTTTTGGCCTTCCTGTGACATTGGGTGGTGTAGGTGTCCTGGAGGGCAGGTAGTTTGCCCCCGGTGATGTGTTGTGCAGACCTCACTACCCTCTGGAGAGCCTTGCGGTTGTGGGCAGAGCAGTGGCCGTACCAGGCGGTGATACAGCCCAACAGGATGCTCTCGAATGTGCATCTGTAAAAGTTTTTGGTGAGAAGCCGAATATCTTCAGCCTCCTGAGGTTTAAGAGGTGCTGCTGCGCCTTCTTCACCATGCTGTCTGTGTGGGTGGACCATTTCAGTTTCTGTGATGTGTACGCCGAGGAACTTAAAACTTTCCACCCTCTCCACCACTGTCCCGTCGATGTGGATAGGGGGCTGCACCCTCTGCTGTTTCCTCAAGTCCACGATCATCTACTTTGTTTTGTTGACATTGAGTGTGAGGTTATTTTCCTTACACCACACTCCGAGGGCCCTCACCTCGTCCCTGTAGGCCGTCTCGTCGTTGTTGGTAATCAAGCCTACCACTGTAGTGTCGTCTGCAGACTTCATGATTGAGTTGGAGGCGTGCATGGCCACGCAGTCATGGGTGAACAGGGAGTACAGGAGAGGGCTGAGAACGCACCCTTGTGGGGCCCCAGTGTTGAGGATCAGCGGGGTGGAGATGTTGTTACCTACTCTCACCACCTGGGGGCGGCCCGTCAGGAAGTCCAGGACCCAGTTGCACAGGGCGGGGTCGAGACCCAGGGTCTCGAGCTTAATGACGAGTTTGGAGGGTACTACGGTATTAAATGCTGAGCTATAGTCGATGAACAGATCAAATCAAAGTTTATTTGTCACGTGCGCTGACAGGTGTAGACCTTAGTGAAATGCTTACTTATAGGCTCTAACCAATAGTGTGAAAAAAGGTGTGTGTGAAAATAACAGCAAGGCTATATACAGACACCGGTTAGTCTGGCTTATTGAGGTAGTATGTACATGTAGGTATGGTTAAAATGACTATGCCTATATGATGAACAGAGAGTAGCAGTAGCGTAAAAAGAGGGGTTGGCAGGTGGTGGGACACAATGCAGAGAGCCCGGTTAGCCAATGTGCGGAAGCACTTGTTGGTCGGGCCAATTGAGGTAGTATGTACATGAATGTATAGTTAAAGTGACTATGCATATATGATAAACAGAGTAGCAGCAGCGTAAAAGAGGGGTTGGGGGGGGGCACATAATACAAATAGTCCGGGTAACCATTTGAGTCTTATGGCTTGGGGGTAAAAACTGTTGAGAAGCCATTTTGTCCTAGACTTGGCACTCCGATACCGTTTTCCATGCAGTAGTAGAGAGAACAGTCTATGACTGGGATGGCTGGGGTCTTTGACAATTTTCAGGGCCTTCCTCTGACACCGCGTGGTGTAGAGGTCCTGGATAGGAGGCAGCTTAGCCCCAGTGATGTCTCTAGACGTCTGCGAAGCGAGGCGGCCATCTCTGTTGGCACCGGATGTAGATCAGTTACGCTTACACAGATAGCCTAGCTAATTAACATAGCTGGTAGTCCCTGTCTTCTGTAAACAAGCGCTGTAACATGGAGATATGGCCATGTTGGAACACTAACCCTATACAGGTGTGTAGTAAGTGAAACTATTGTTTTGGGGAAATCATTTCTCATTGATATGAAGGATACGTTCCTTATTTCTACAAAACCATACCACAAGCCATGCTTTGGTAACTTTCTAACATGCTGACCACACCGCCAATGTTGTGTGCGCGAGCATTGCAAAATAAATGTACACATGTTATTCAATCGTTGCACCCACACTGCTCGCTAGCGTCTGCGTAGCCAGGCGCTAAAATAGAACTTGGTTATATTTGTGACGCTTGATGCGCTGCAAGTCCCGCCTCTCCCATTTCTTCATTGGTTTTTAGGAGAATATACCCACGTGGGTGATTGAAAGATGAACTGAGGTCCACACTCCAGTCCAGTTGGTGGTGGTAATGCACCTTAAAGTTGGTTGCCAACCGCCATATAAAGTCTGAAGAAGGAGGACAGATTACTAGAAACAAACTTTTACCCTTTTATCTGTGAATTAATTGTCGTAGAGGACCTTGTGAATTTCAGGTAAAATAACAACCCAATGTTTATCTCAGGACAAATTAACTAGCAACAGCAAGCTAGCTAGCTAAATTGCCATAAATGTTTAATGCTTTTCGACCTGTCCCCAAAATAATATAGTTGGTTCAGAGTTTGTTTTGATATTTCAACCTGCGTGTCCTGATCGCGTCGTGTTGGTGGACAAAATCAACATGCATGCATGCACGCGAGTGGTCTGGTCTGCATGTTACAGTAGTTAGCGTCTATGAATGGGCTAACTATATGTCTGCTGCAAAGAGACGAAAGAGAAAGAAAACGAGTTTTTGATCAGTCAGGGAAATAAAAGTGCTACCTACAGTAGCAAAAAAATACAAATCGATAATTGGATTCAAATATCGATATAATAATCACTAATGACGATGTAGTATCATAATTGCCATTAGAATAATTATCTTTAGGCCTATCATTTTCAACATCAGTTACAGTAAAATATTTTCCAATATAGGTCCAAAGTAGGACTGGCTGGCACAAAACGGGTGTAAGCCTATATTTTACTGGATTCAACTGTGCTTCATCAATAACTGTTGATGTGAATTTCAGACTGGAAAACCACTTTAGGTCTATCCTGACAAAGGTCTGTGTTTGTGTGTGTCTCTCTGCAGGTAGTGAAGCTGGCGGTGATCCCAGCAGCAATGGGATTGGCCTCGTTTCGAGTTTATGCCATGAATCAGGACAAAACAGAGACTGTGCTGCTCTCCCCTAGAGAGGTAATCTAAGAACCAAGATGTAGAATTTACTCAAGAACAGTTACTTATTTCTATTTCTCGTGTGTTTTTGTTGTTTTTTATACATATTTTATTTTACTACTGATATTCATTACTGCATTGTTGGGAAAGAGCAAGCAAGAAGGGCATTTCGCTCTGCTTGTGCACGTGACAATGAACTTGAAACCTGATGTATGTGACTATTGCCATCTTTGTTGATCCTTTTGATCTATTGTACTGTCCTCAGTTGTCCATCTATGCTCCAGACCCTCCAGCAACTCACTACATGAATGAGCAGCCTGGAGCTCTGCAGAACGGGCTGGGTGTGGTCCGGGTGGGGCTGCAACCATACGTTACTGCCGTTAAGGTATAGAAACACTAACTGGTTCTGATGGCCTCTTTCACTGGTGACTGACTGACTGGTTGTGTTGGCTGATGTTGAATATTCATCAATATACGTTTTTAAGAATGACATGCAGGAAGTTTTGGAATGGCTCTTTAGTTCAGTTATTGTAAAAATCGACTCTTACTGAGAACTCTAATTTTGTGTTAGATGCCATGAGATCGATAGAAGGTGATGGACTTTATCAAAATGGCTGCTTTTGTGTTATAACTTATGTAATATTTCAGCTCAGTTGGTTTGTTTTGCAAACAAGTTGTATTTAGTGCAAATTTTTGACCATTGTTTTTCCAGAATGCTTATACCTCTGTCAAGGTCGGAGCTGTAACAGTCTATACTGCTGGACACGGTGAGGAGTGGGGGAGTTCTGTTGACACATGAGTAGGTCTGTTCTGCTATCTCTGCAAAACCTTTTTTCCATGTTTATTTTACCTAGATACATATGAGTTCCTGAGAGATCCTTCTCCTGGTTTTATGCAGAGGGTCGGTGTAATCACAGTCTCTGGGTTAGCGGGTCTGATCCTGGCAAGGAAAGGTAATGAGTTGCTGCATTAAAGATATTGCGGGAAGTCCGCTGTTCAGGAGAATGTAACATTACAGATAGTTCAGAAAGAAATGTGTTGTGTAAAACCGATATGATTGTCTCCGATAGAATAGGGCATTGTGTCTGATCATTCTATATCTATCTGCAATGTTCAGAACGTTTCACATCACTGAATACGGCCCAGATTATTGAAGATCTGAAATGTACACATTGCAGTAAAATTTCTGAAAAAGTAGGTTGCCAAATGTCTCTTTGGTATCATGTTCCACCACTTCTACTGGTTATTTCTCTGCAGGGTCACGTCTGATGAGGCTGGGGGTACCTCTGGGTATGGCCACTGTAGGCACTTCCGTGTGCTACCCCATTCAGACAGTGGGTGTTGTGAAGGTATAGTAATTCCACAGATTAATGTACAGGGACACTTTTGCCCCAGCTTCCTTTTGAGTGTCACTAAGATCTTTTTACACACTATTATATAAATACAACGAGATCCGATACTTTAGACTGTTTAGACACCTTTTGTATTATTGCACAATATAATTAAAAAAAACATTTTTATGCAGATGTACAGTTGAAGTCGGAAGCTTACATACATTCAGGTTGGAGTCATTAAAACTCGTTTTTCAACCACTCCACAAATTTCTTGTAAACAAACTATAGTTTTGGCATGTCGGTTAGGACATCTTTGTGCATGACACAAGTCATTTTTCCCAAAATTGTTTACAGACAGATTATTTCACTTATAATTCACTGTATCACAATTCCAGTGGGTCAGAAGTTTACATACACTAAGTTGACTGTGCCTTTAAATAGCTTGGAAAATTTCAGAAAATTATGTCATGGCTTTAGAAGCTTCTGATAGGCTAATTGACCTCATTTGAGTCAATTGGAGGTGTACCTGTGGATGTATTTCAAGGCCTACCTTCAAACTCAGTGCCTCTTTGCTTGATATCATGGGAAAATCAAAAGAAATCAGCCAAGACCTCAGAAGAAAAATTGTAGACCTCCACAAGTCTGGTTCATCCTTGGAAGCAATTTCCAAACGCCTGAAGGTACCACGTTCATCTGTACAAACAATAGTACGCAAGTATAAACACCGCTCAGCAAGGAAGAAGGCACTGCTCCAAAACCGGCATAAAAAAAGCCAGACTACGGTTTGCAACTGCACATGGGGACGAAGATTGTACTTTTTGGAGAAATGTCCTCTGGTCTGATGAAACAAAAATAGAACTGTTTGGCTATAATGACCATCGTTATGTTTGGAGGAAAAAGGGGGAGGCTTGCAATCTGAAGAATACCATCCCAACCGTGAAGCACGGGGGTGGCAGCATCATGTTGTGGGGCTACTTTGCTGCAGGAGGGACTGGTGCACTTCACAAAATAGATGGCATCATGAGGGAGGAAAATTATGTGGATATATTGAAGCAACATCTCAAGACATCAGTCAGGAAGTTAAAGCTTGGTCGCAAATGGGTCTTCCAAATGGACAATGACCCCAAGCATACTTCCAAAGTTGTGGCAAAATGGCTTAAGGACAACAAAATCAAGGTATTGGAGTGGCCATCACAAAGCCCTGACCCCAATCCCATAGAAAATTTTTGGGCAGAACTGAAAAATCATGTGTGAGCAAGGAGGCCTACAAACCTGATTCAGTTACAGCTGCTCTGTCAGGAGGAATGGGCCAAAATTCACCCAAAACGTTTGACCCAAGTTAAACAATTTAAAGGCAATGCTACCAAATACTAATTGAGTGTATGTAAACTTCTGACCCACTGGGAATGTGATGAAAGAAATAAAAGCTGAAATAAATCATTCTCTACTATTATTCTGACATTTCACATTCTTAAAATAAAGTGGTGATCCTAACTGACCTAAGACAGGGAATGTTTACTAGGATTAAGTGTCAGGAATTATGAAAACTGAGTTTAAATGTATTTGGCTAAGGTGCATGTAAACTTCTGACTTCAACTGTATGTACATTTTTGTATCATCCATGTGCATATGAGCTAAAATTGTAGCTGAAACTTGTGGATTCCCTGTGTTATGCCATAGGTGCCTAACAATGTGTTTCTGTTCCTCTGCAGATGACTGGGCAGAAGATGTATGCAGCAAGCCAGTACACTACATCATCTATGGCATCAATATTTAAATCAAAGCCCAAAGAAGTAACTCCCCCAACTGTCAGTCTTGAGGTACAACAGACTATTGACATTATTGATGCTTTTTTCATCTAGTCTGTTCTTATATTTAAATGGTTTTCACTGTGGAAAACTTGAGTACCAGCGTTCTAGCTAGGTCAATGATTTATAGATCTAACAAACTGTTTAATGCTCTCTCAGGAGTTGAAAACTTGAGTTTGAACAGCATATTTTTATGGAATAAACAGAACTTGACCAACGTTTTCCTGTTTACAAGCAGCAAGCCCCGCAAGCTACCATCCCTGAGCCAGAAGTGTCAGAGGCAAAGCCCCTCCTTGAAGCTGAATCATCTGAACCAGCCACGCCTGCTGTTGACAAGGTTTCCCCCACTGAACCTAGTTCTGCCTCAGGCCCCGTAGAGGGTGCTCCATCTGCGGTTGAACCTGCTCCTCGGCCCACCACAGAGGTGGCCCCTGCAGAGGGTTCTATTGACACTGAGCCTGCTGCAGCTGAACCTGAGGCAGTCACAGTGGTGGAGCAAGAGGCTGTTCAGACGGCCCTTGTGCCTGCCCCTGCACCTCCTGTTGAGGAAGCTGCTGCTTCACCTGCTGAAGAGATTCCTGCACCTGCCCCTGTTGAGGCTGTCCCTGCACCTCCCCCAGCAGCGGAAGTTATTCCTCTCCCACCTCCTGCTGAAGAGACAGAGCTTCCACCCCCTGCACCTGTTGAGGAGGAAGCTGCTCCTTCACCCCCGGCACCTGTTGAGGAGGAAGCTGCTCCTTCACCCCTTGCAGCAGAAGAGGCTGCCCCTGCATCTATAGAGGGGGTTGCTGACCCACCTCCTGTAGCTGAAGAGACTGCACCTGCTCCTGTTGACGAGGCTGCTCCTCCAGCTACAACAGAGGAGCCATCTGTGATTGTAACAAAAACTGCTGGTGAGTCACACAAATCAATGTGAAGCAGTAGAGGCTGGTGGGAGGAGCTATAGGAGGACGGGCTCATTGCAATGGATTGAATGGAACAGAGTCCAACGTGGTTTCTGTATGCATGATATCGTTCCATTTATTCCATTACAGCCATTACAATGAGCTCGTCCTCCTACAGCTCCTCCTACCAGCTGCCTCTCAGGAGATATCTTCATCTAAATAGTTGGCTTAATCTTCTTTATCAGATATTGATGTCCACTATAAAATAATATTTTTTGTATTTCCAGGGAAACAAAAATTTGCACCAGACCCTAAGCTAATTGACCTTGGCCAGGCCAGCCCTGAGGATGCGGACCTGTACAGCACGCGTGGATGAAGAATGACAGGAGGAGAAGGTGGGGGATATGTGGGAGGGAGGGGAAGGTTAAGGGTAATCTTCAGAAATTAAAAAATATTAAAGCAACACTTTTTTCAGGTGCCTATTTCTCTTTTTACCTCAGTGATAGGGAACAGTTAGTCCTATACAGGCTGTGTCCCGATTATCCACCCTTCTCCCCAAGTGTGCAATTGCACACTACCGGTCATGGATTTAACAATTTGAGTCCATGTCAGGGAGGAGGATTGAGAACCAGGTTTCAGCCATAGTGTGTTGGAATTTTGACCTCTGGTGTCATCTGCAGTTTACATGTAGACACCCACAGGGAACAGGGTACAGGTCATCATCTGCATCCACAGGAACAAACAGACATCTTTACACCCTACTTCCAGAGCCACTACACAAGGTTTACTTACCAATACTTACTCAGTGGTCAGTTTATTAGGTACACCCATCTAGTACTGGGTCGGACCACCCTTTGTTTCCAGAACAGCCTGAATTGTTCGTGGCATGGACACATTGCTCAGTTGGTATCAAGGGACCTAACATGTGCCAGGAAAACATTCCCCACTCCATTACACCACCGCCGACACCAGGCAGGATGGGGCCATGGACTCATGCTGTATGCGTCATATCCTGACTGCTATCAGCATGACAGGGATGGGATTCGCAGGACCAGGCAATGTTTTTCCGCTCTTCAATTGTCCAGTGTTGGTGATCGCGTGCTCACTGGAGCCGCTTCTTATTAAGTGAGACTGGTAGAACCCGGTGTGGTCGTCTGCTGCAATAGCCCATCATGACAAGGACTGACGAGTTGTGCGTTCCGAGATGCAGTTCTACACACCACTGTTGTACTGTGTCGTTATTTGCCTGTTTGTGGCACGCCTGTTAGCTTGCACGATTCATGCCATTCTCCTTCGACCTCTCATCAACGAGCTGTTTTCACCCACAGGACTGCCACTGACTGGATGTTTTTTGTTTGTTGCAACATTCTCGGTAAACCCTAGACACTAATTTGTGAAAAGCCCAGGAGGTCGGCTGTTTCTGAGATATTGGAATCATACCATGCTCAGTCGCTTAGGTCACTCGTTGTGCCCATTCTAACGTTCAATCGAACAGTAACTGAACGCTTCACTGCCTGTTTTATATAGCAAGCCATGGCCACGTGACTCACTGTCTTGTCTGTAAGAGCGGACCATTTTCGTGAACTGGGTGGTGTACCTAATAAACTGGTCACTGAATGTATATTTATTTGTGGAGCTCGTTAACACTGTTATACTGTGAAAGAAGTTACTTAAACAAATTCTGTTACTAACCAAACTGGACCATTATACAATAAGAATTCATAATAGGCATTTTTATTTTTTTACTAGGGACTTGTCATTTACTTAGGTCACTGCTACGCTGTCAGTTTTTCTGTCTTGCGTATTTACCTTCTCCTATTAGTCAGGTCAGTCTATGCAAATATTTTCCAAGTGGCATTTTGTCAAGTGAGCTGGGGCCTGTTGCACAAAACTAGGATAAGGGATTAAGCCAGGATATCTTGGTGATCCTGGCTCAATTGATCCGTAATCCGGTTGCACTAAAGATGGATAGGGGGCAGGAGGATATGTTATGGTATAAATTACCATGGAGATTTATTCTGTGGAGCTAGCCTGCTCCAGACCAGGCTAAATTCCAGGATCTATTTAATCTCATCCCTAATGTCAGTCAGCAGTCACCACAAATGGAAACCAATAGTTATTTCACTGCTCACTATACATTGTTATCACATATAACTAGACCCACTGTTATTATTTAAATGTTTGTGATCATTAATTTCAATGATTTTGGATAAAAAATGATTTTTAGATGATGTTGCTATCATTAGATAATTTACAGTTTCCCATAGACTATAAGGCTATATATAAAATGATAGAATATTAGGGCCACAGAGGGGAAAAAAACAAGTCATAATATTGTAACCAGTTGTTTTAAAGGAGGACAGTTGTTAAAATGACAGATGTGGGGCATTTCGTGAAATTGTACTTCAGTATGGTTTCATAAACAAAGACATGCTGATGTGCCAGAATATTAAGTATCACATTGTCATAAGTATCAAAACTGTAAAAACAATATGTAGCTTTTCTGCAGAAAGAACCAGCCTCATAAATTTATGACTTTATCCTTTTTCTTCAGTGTGGCCCTAGTACTCTGTCATATAAACAAATACACATTCCATATGAATATAAAAACACAATGTGTAACATTATGTTCCTTTATTGAATAAGGACAAAACAAAGCAGGTAAACCATCAGCTCCTTTCGAAACTGAAGTCACAGTGACTCTACAAGATGGAAAGCACAGAATCCAAGCATATTATACAAAATGATACATACACATTCAAAGGTCTGTATATAACACACCCTGCATGTCTGCACACTAAAATAAATGCAGGACAAATCCATACACATCAACTGAACAGACAAATGAATGGATGCAGTAGCCTCCCTGCAGCCTTGTATTACACACAGTATACCACACAAACATCATAAGAGGCCAAATTCGTCAAAAAACGAACCCAAAAAAACCCAAATTCCTCTGCCACCGCAGGACATATTTAACCAAAATTGAAAGCACACATACTAACTAAAATAATTCAACACATATTGGTCCCTCAGCAGCCGACCACTGTCGTCATCAGGGAAGATTGCCGGATTGTCCCAGTCCATGGCTGGTGGCACTCTGGGGGCCCTCTCCTTCCTCAGGCAGGCCACATTGTGGAGGACAGCACAAGCCACAGTAATATCACATGCCCTAACAGGGCTGACCCTTAATTTGTGAAGGCAGTGAAAGCGTGCCTTCAGGAGGCCAAAGGTCATTTCAACTCTGGCCCTGGTCCTGGCATGGGCATGGTTGTAGGCCTGCTGTGCTTCCTGGGGGTCTGTGAAAGGTGTCAGGAGAAAAGGCTGGCAGCCATACCCCCTGTCTCCCAGCAACACACCAGAGAATTCACCTGTCAACACAAAATCTCATCATTACTACCTCATAAACACAGTGATATTCTTGACACAGCCATGATGGTTATAAATAGGGGTTGTGTGGCTTACCTTGTGATAGGCACTGATAGATTTCAGAGGCCCGAAAGATTCTGGAGTCATGGACTGAGCCAGGCCATTTTGCCACAACATTGCTGATCACACAGTCAGCATTGCAGACCATCTGAAATCATAAGATGAGGAATATTACACCAATCAATGCACATCACTGGCAATGCAGAGTGTTCGTCAATGGACAATATCAAAAAGTTATGTTCACCTGAACATTAATGCTGTGAAAGGATTTCCTATTCACAAAATCGGCCTCATGGGCACCTGAGGGGGCTTTTATCCTTATGTGTGTGCAGTCCACTGCACCAATGACATTGGGGAAACCTGTCACACAAAGTAATGAGTATCCTACTATGTGTTAACAGTTGTCCTGTAATTTGTAGATCCTCTTACCTGCAATCCTATAGAACTCCTCTTTGATGTCACAGAGTCTTCTGTGGCCAGGGAAGGAGATGAAGACATCTGCTAATGCTTTGATAGCCAGACACACACTCCTTATTGTGCGGCAAATTGTGGCCTTGTTCAGCTGTTCTGCATCCCCCACTGAGTACAGGAAGGCTCCACTAGCAAAAAAGCGCAAGGCCATGTCCTCTGCTGGGGTAAGGTCAGCCTTTGGTGACCCACCACCCGTGCCTTGTCTGTGGGTATTCTTTTTCACTGCTAAAACAGTACAGACAATGTGTGAGCAGGCACCTTCTGGGTACAATATATGCTTGTGCTTTGTTAAATATTAGTCAGGGACCATACCATTCTGCAGAATGTTCTTGTATTTGATTTTGACCTGCTGCCATGTCCGTTTTGGCCCGTTCATGTTTAATCTACACACACACACACACACACACATTTAATGGAGTCACACTGCAAAAAATTACTTGGTATTTTTGTCTTGTTTTCAGTAAAAATATCAAAAAATTTATCATAGCTTTATACAGTGTGATGGAGTTACTTTACACAATTTCACTCATATCTGCAGTGCATTTCAATTAAAAATTTAACCGTTTCATAATTACAGTACAACTGCATTTTTGGAGATGTGAATTAAATATTTGAATTGTAATTGTGATGTTTCAGCGGAGCGGTGAGTGTGTAATTGTGCACTACTTACGCATTCAGGCGGTCTGCAATACTTTGCCACGCTTTTTCTCTTTGCTTTATCACTGTGGCGGTGTTGCCTTTCTTCTTAATTATATCTTTTACCTCCTCGTATGCCTCCATGAGGATTTGTGCTTCCGACGGGGAAAAGTACGCGGCTCTAGTTGCCATGGTAAATCAGTTAATCTGTGATCTGTGGCGGGGTCTATTTGAGTGAGCCGTGAGCGCGCACCTATCCAGGATTGGTTTCACCTGGCTTAATGAATCCGTGTCTGCTCATCCTGGCTTGGTCTTTGTGCAACCAATTAAGCCTGGACGCACATGTTTTGGCTTCATTGAGCTCAGCTGAGTCATTTATCCCGGGTTGTCTTAATTCTACTTTTGTGCAACAGGCCCCTGTTTTAAAACACATTCATGTTTTTATAGCATTTGTAAGATCTTATAGAACTGGAGTTTAACCTTTTTTAATTTCTAAAAACTCAATGTATAAGGATGTGTGCAGTTTTTGTGCAAGATGGACACTTCCCA
The DNA here is from genome assembly GCF_045679555.1 of Salvelinus alpinus. Classification (NCBI taxonomy): domain Eukaryota; kingdom Metazoa; phylum Chordata; class Actinopteri; order Salmoniformes; family Salmonidae; genus Salvelinus; species Salvelinus alpinus. The sequence continues at coordinate 19,083,343 of NC_092098.1, read as the reverse complement.
ACAAGCCCACATACTAGAGGCACCTGGAGGACATGTCATGTTTGGACTGACTGGTTTGATACACTACATGGCCAAAAGTGGATTTGGCTATTTCAGCCACACCGGTTGTTGACAGGTTGTTGACAATCACCTGTCCTTGGGTTGCAACACTCCCTACCAAGTTCCAAACTGCCTCTGGAAGTAACATCAGCACAAGAACTGTTAGTTGGGAGCTTAATGAAATGGGTTTCCATGGCTGAGCAGCTGTATACAAGCTTAAGATCAACATGCGCAATGCCAAGCGTCGGCTGGTGTGTTGTTAAGCTCGCCGCCATTGGACTCTGGAACAGTGGAAACGTGTTTTCTGGAGTGATGAATCACGCTTCAACATCTGGCAGTCTGACGGACGAATCTGGGTTTGGTAGATGTCAGGAGAACGTCACCTGCCCCAATGCATAGTGCCAACTGTAAAGTTTGGTGGAGGAGGAATAATGGTCTAGGGCTGTTTTTTATGGTTCGGGCTAGGCCCCTTAGTTCCAGTGGAAAATCTTAATGCTACAACATACAATGACATTCTAGACGATTCTGTGCCTCCAACTTTGTAGCAACAGTTTGGGGAAGGCCCTTTCCTGTTTCAGCATGACAATACCCCCGTGCACAAAGCGAGATCCATACAGAAATAGTTTGAGATCGGTGTGGAAGAACTTGACTGGCCTGCACAGAGCCCTGACTTCAACCCCATCGAACACCTTTGGAATTAATTGGAATGCAGACTGGGAGCCAGGCCTAATTGCCAAACATCAGTGTCTGACCTCACTAATGCTCTTGTGGCTGAATGGAAGCAAGTCCCTGCAGCAATTTTCCAACATCTAGTGGAAAGCCTTCCCAGAAGAGTGTAGGCTGTTTTAGCAGCAAAGGGGTACCAACTCCATATGAATGATTTTGGAATGAGATGTTCGACAAGCAGGAGTCCGCATACTTTTGGTCATGTAGTGTATGTGTGTTGGAATCATTTGAATGATGTCCTAGTACTTGATGTCAGTTTGAAAATACATTTATTTATTTTTATTTGAATAGAGCTATCAACGTAATTTCATATTTTTGGGGTATTTTACAGATAGGAGAACATTTTACAATTTAACATGTTTTAACACTTCCCTGAATTCAGCTGTTGGATATCAATCTTCACTATGATAAAGTTTTATTTTGTGCATTAGAATAGCCAAATATGGAATAAAGGCATTTTTCTCAATCTCCACTCTCCTCACATTTTAATCCGAGCAGTGAAACTGTGCAAATGGAAAAGTGTTGTGATAGTCATGCAAAGACGTGTGGATGATTTAAGAGGAGTATTTGGTATGAAACACTAGGGGGCGACAGTGTTTGCCATTCAGGCAAAACCAGCATTTTTATGAACCATGTCCATGTTTAGAGGAAGTGGTTTAAAATGAAGAAACATACGGGTATGGAAAGGAGAGACACTTGATTTTCTTTCATATCAAAACTAACATTTACGCAGTAGTAGGCCTACTGACTACTAATTTGACTGGTGTCATTGGGACTTGATAGACTGCAGTGAGTGTGCCTTCATAGCCTGTGTTTCATTATCGTTGGCTCCATGGCGTATTCCAGGCGAGTCTCCATCTAATTGGTCTCTGAAGCTGATACCCTACCAGATATACCATCCATAAACACAGCATGAAGGTTGCTTATGGAATGTGACCCTGGTCTGACCCTGGCCAGTCTGAGGCACTAGGAACTAGAATATTAGACCCTAATAAACAACAAGATCCTCTTTCCTGGTTTTGATTATTACAACATGTTCAACACGCTACTATGCTATATACTCCAATGCCAGAATGGCCAAAGAGAATCTTATGTTAGCGTTTCCTTTAACTGCTAATGTATCAATTACTTTGAGGGTACTTATGAATATTGAGAAAAACAGTGGTGTTTTGATCTCTGTAAGGGATTGGTTCCCTGGTCTGCAATGCATCACAGTTTTGTAAAGCCAGGAAAACCCCAATGATTTATGATTTTTGTATTTTTATGGAAATCTCAAGATTGCTTAAACATTCCCAAGTACTTCCATCCATCTGGGTCTATACTCACAGGGGAGACATCTGTTTCTCTTGGATAGCCGTGAGGCTCACAGTTCACACGTGAAGATTCTACAGGAATTTACTTGTGCCCCTTAACTCTTTTACAAGAATTTTAAAAAATACAATGGGAAGATTGTTATGACTAGTGGTAGCTGTTACAAACATATATTATAAAGTATTTAAAGGTCTATTTTCTATAATTTCCTAGTCTGACATTACATGAAAACATGTGAATAGCTGCCAACTGAGGATAGACCTGCTGTCCTCAAACTATCTAAAGACTCTATCTAATGCTCCCAATGGACATTAACATGTGAGAACGGATGAAGATACCTCTATCCTAATTCTTTCTGACATTTATCTATACATAGCTTCAGATGAGTCAGTGTCATGTCCATAGTAACAGGACATTCCTCCTCCTCTTTCTGAGCCACCACTGGGTTCACAGTACATGGAGCAAAAGCATTTGTCTCCCCTTTGACATCATGTCACAGTTTTATCGCTCCCCAGGCTCTTGCTCCCCCATATTTGCATCCTGTGCCTTTTCTGGTCCCACAGTCATGTTCCCTTTTTTTCTCCCGGATACAGGCACATTCTCAGGGGCATTTTCCTCCTCACCCCATATTGGAGAAACTCACATCCACATGGGTCTTTGACTGTAGGCTGTTGATGTGGATACACTGTAAAATGATTTTGTTTGGCTTCGGTGAGTGCAAGTGCAAATCTCTTTTCATACATGCAGTCATGCGTCATGGACTGTTGTCACACAAGATAACTGATGTGTGTTTTCCCTTGGCTCCATCAGTCACTCTCATTATATGAGAGATAAGACAGTCAGTTAGCTTTGAGTGTCATGGCTAAGGTTTCCCACAGCTACTGCAGTGAACTCTTCCAGTTAATTAAGGAAGCTGTGAAATGTATCCATCTGACTGTTTGGACATGCGTATGCTAAATATTTGTATAAGCGAACCTGTAGCTGAGTGGGGGGTTGACACAAGATAGTTTAGTAATCCATGTATGTCACTCTTTTTTCAGCCTTTAATGTAATTCAGCCGTCAAACTAAATCTGATACAGGCTTTTATAGAAAAGTTGCAAGATTGAATCCCCGAGCTGACAAGGTAAAAATGTGTCGTTCTGCCCCTGAACAGGCAGTTAACCCACTGTTCCCCTGAACAAGGCAGTTAACCCACTGTTCCCCTGAACAAGGCAGTTAACCCACTGTTCCCCTGAACAAGGCAGTTAACCCACTGTTCCCCTGAACAAGGCAGTTAACCCACTGTTCCCCTGAACAAGGCAGTTAACCCACTGTTCCCCTGAACAGGCAGTTAACCCACTGTTCCCCTGAACAAGGCAGTTAACCCACTGTTCCCCTGAACAAGGCAGTTAACCCACTGTTCCCCTGAACAAGGCAGTTAACCCACTGTTCCCCTGAACAAGGCAGTTAACCCACTGTTCCCCTGAACAAGGCAGTTAACCCACTGTTCCCCTGAACAGGCAGTTAACCCACTGTTCCCCTGAACAAGGCAGTTAACCCACTGTTCCCCTGAACAAGGCAGTTAACCCACTGTTCCCCTGAACAGGCAGTTAACCCACTGTTCCTAGGCTGTCATTGTAAAGAAGAATTTGTTTTTAACTGACTTTCCTAGTTAAATAAAGGTAAAATAAATTAAAAAAATAGTAAAGTATTGAATTACATCTGTATATGACACAGCTACACCATTTCCATTATGAGCTTGTAAAAACATACAAACTATGTCATGTAAAAACAAACAAATACCGTCACATTGTTTTTCAGGGCTATGACATGTTTGAATAGGACATAGAGGACACACAATTTGCATCTTTCACAGTCAGTGGTACATATTCTCAACTCTCTGGTGAAATTAGTCCAAACAGACATGTTCTTGTGGGTTATTTGTGTGTTGCTCTTTGCAAGAGGTTACGAGAAGAGAGTTTGACCTGTGAGCATCACTGTGTTTAGAACAAACACTGATTCTCACCCAGCTCCTCATTGGACAATGAACCCAGATTGCCCCATTCATTTCAGCATACTCTACTGAATGGGGCCCCTCCAGATGCAGGGGGTAAAAACTGGGGGTAAAAACTGCTGCTCTCCCTAAACGTGAGAAACAACCAGGAATCTCCTTCTCCGCCCTCCCCATCTTAATCCAATACAGACATGTGGTGGATTATGCAAGTACTGGACATGCTGTGTTTTCCCATGTTTCAGTGCTGCCAAAATATGCTCGGAGAGCCTAAGTGGTGAGTTACAAACCACGGTCTACATGGTTTTAATTCTGAACCTGAGAACCTCCAAACCCCTCAGGTCATTCTGTCCAACAGGGTATAGGGGGAGGAAGGAACAGTCATGAGACCTTTTGCTGGTTACTATTAACCATGTAATTAATACAGTATGCTCTGGTTGATATTAGTGCTACATTATTTATCTATACTATTTGTCTTGTGTTTCAAATGGAAACAGCCATATTGATAGAATTTCTGTAGAAAATAAGACATTTTCAAAACATCAAATCGAAAGTATGTGGACACCTGCTCGTTGAAATTTCATTCCAAAATCATGGGCATTAATATGGAGTTGTTCCACCTTTGCTGCTATAACAGCTTCCACTCTTCTGGGAAGGCTTTCCACTAGAAGTTGGAACATTTCTGTGTGGACTTGCTTCCATTCAGCCATGAGCATTAGCGAGGTTGGGCACTGATGTTGGACGATTGGGCTTGGCTTTGCATTCGGTGTTCCAATTAATCCCAAAGGTGTTCGAAGGGGTTGAGGTCAGGGCTCTGTGCAGCCCAGTCAAGTTCTTCCACACTGATCTTGACAAACCATTTCTGTATGGACCTCGCTTTGTGCATGGGGGAATTGTCATGCTGAGACAGGGAAGAGCCTTCCCCAAACTGTTGCCACAAAGTTGGAAGCACAGAATCGTCTACAATGTTATTGTATGATGTAGCGTTAAGATTTCCCTTCACTGGAACTGAGGGGCCTAGCCCGAAACATGAAAAACAGCCGCAGGCCATTATTCTTCCTCCTCCAAACTTTACAGTTGACACTATGCATTCGGGCATTTAGCTCTCTCCTGGCATCCGCTAAACCTAGATTTGTTTGTTGACGCTCCTGACAAATTGTGCTGACAATGCTTCCAAAGGCAGTTGCAACTGAGGACAGATGATCTTTATGCGCTTCAGCACTGGGCTGGTCCCGTTCTGTGAGCTTATGTGGCCTAGCACTTCGCGGCGGAGCCATTGTTGCTTCTAGACCTTTCCACTTCACAATAACAGCACAGTTGACCGGGGCAGCTCTAGCAAGGCAGACATTTGACGAACTGACTTGTTGGAAAGGTGTAAACCCAGTTCCTACATTTGACTATAAAAATGTATTTTATCAAACAAAACTATGCAATATTTTATCTCTGGAACCCTCAGGATGGCAAATCAGAGCAAGATTACTGAATGTAAGTATTTCAGAGGTGAATGTATCAAACCAGTTTCCGTGATAAAGTAATTTTTTGTCACATACAATGCTTTCAGTTTTTGAAATATTTAGGACTAACTTATTCCTTGCCACCCATTCTGAAACTAACGGGATCGATGTCGCCCCCCCCCCCCCCCCCCCCCCGCGCGGGACGGTTGAACTAATGTGCACTAATGTGATTAGCATGACGTTGAAAGTAACAAGAACAACATTTCCCAGGACATGGACATGTCTTATGGGAGAAAGCTTAAATTCTTGTTAATCTAACTGCACTGTCCAATTTACAGTAGTCATTACAGTGAAAAAATACAATGCTATTGTTTGAGGAGAGTGCACATTTATGTACTTGAAAATGTATCAATAAACCAATTAATCACATTTGGGCAGACTTGATACAACATTTTGAACAGTAATGCAATGGTTAATTGGATCAGTCTCATCCATATACTTACATTTACATATTCTCATTCACCCCTTTAGATTTGTGTGTATTAGGTAGTTGTTGGGTAATTTTTAAATTACTTGTTAGATATCACTGCACTGTCGGAACTAGAAGCACAAGCATTTCTCTACACTCGCATTGACATCTGCTAACCATGTGTATGTGACAAATAACATTTGATTTGATCAGTCTAAAATGTTGCACATACAATGCTGCCATCTAGTGGCCAAAATCTAAATTACGCCTAGAGTCCTAAGTCATATAATGCATTTCTTGCATTTTTGCATTTCAAAGATGATGGAACAAAAAAAAATCATGTTTTTTCTTTATATTATCTTTGACCAGATCTAATGTGTTATAATCTCTCACATTAATTTCACATTTCCACAAACTTGAAAGTGTTTCCTTTTCAAATGGTATCAAGTAAATGCATATCCTTGCTTCAGGTCCTGAGCTACAGGCAGTTAGATTTGGGTGTCATTTTAGTCGAAAATTTAAAACAAGTGTTTGATCCTTAAGAGGTTTTAAGTGCTGCAGTAATATCAGTTGCTGTAGTAGCTGACGTGTATAGTGTTGAGTCATCCGCATACATAGACACACTGGTTTTACTCAAAGCCAGTGGCATGTCATTCGTAAAGACTGAAAAAGGTAAGAGGCCTAGACAGCTGCCCTGGAGAATTCCTGACTCTAACTGGATTATGTTGGAGAGACTTCCATTAAAAAAGAACACCCTCTGTGTTCTGTTAGACAAGTAACTCTTTATCCACAATATAGCAGGGGGTGTAAAGCCATAACACATACATTTTTCCAGCTGGACCTGACTTCCCAGTGGGTAGGCCTATGCCCTCCGAGGCCCACCCATAGCTGCACCACTGCCCAGTCATGTGAAATCCATAGATTTGGGCCTAATTTATTTATTTAAATTGACTGATTTCCTTATATGAACTGTTTCTCGGCAAAATCTTTGAAATTGTTTCATGTTGCGTTTATATTTGTTCAGTATATAAGGGACACTTCATGTTTTGTGTATAATATTTACAGCGGGCGATCTCCATTCCTGACAGGCTGATTGGATTCGATATCAGCCTATTATCAAAATATTATCCATATAAGTATCCCTTACAATTATACACACCAGTTATACAAGCTAACAACCAGCATAGATAACAAGCTAGATAGCTAGCTAACAAGACTACCTAGTTAACTAGCTAGCTAGCTCGCACACAAGACTAGCCAAGTTAGCATGCTTGCGATTGGCTGTGGCACACAGTCTGGGAGACAGGGCTGCCTGTCAGGCATCATTCAGGGTTTAAATGCCCCACGAGGACTTAGCTGCACCAAGAATTCTTAGCTCAAGGTAAGGGACATTTATCTTGCTAAAGTTCTAACTTATAAACTGATAATGAGCTTCAAACAGAAATGAAAGCATGATGTGAGCATGAAATGTACCGTCCCTTAGTATAGCAGTCAATAAAAACTGATCCACCGTAGGCTCTGCCTCCTCAGCCATACTGTCAATATATCATCAATAATTCCACTCCTATTTATAGAGCTTATCTCGTGATCTCGACAAAACAACTTTTGTTATGTCATGATAATGAGATAAATAAGTTATGTTGAGATCACAACGAGGGAATATTTTTTTATTCATATTTTGTTGGATAACCCATTTGGGTGAAGTTTGTTTTAGTTGATAACCATGTAGGGGGGAATTCCGACCCGAGTTAAGCGTGCCTAAATGGAACGTAATTCCATTTTCATGCACTTTTCTCTCTACACGTTTTTTGACCTTGAGCTTAATCATGAGAATAGCATGCTATTCGTTTGGGGCGGAGATCAAATAAATGAACGTGTGGCGGAGGTGTGTCTACAGATACGCCGTATTCTGAACTCAACTTAATGCCACCATCTTTACGTGGGATGAAACGATAAGGTTGAGCAACCTTTCGGTTCCAAGTGGAACATCTAGTTATTTTTTCCTGATAGAAATAACACCATTCTCCAACATCACACTGTAATTTACAAATTTAAAAGAGCTATTGATAAGAGCTAGGTAAATGAGTAAGCCATTTGGATAAGGGGATTGGAAATAAAAATGACAATTGTTTTAGATCTTTTACCCTATGATCGCTAGCGACAAATGTGAAACCAGTCATATGGCAGCAAACTGAAACATCAACATATCCACAATGAATTTTATGAAATGCTTGCCTTATAACTTTCAGGGATGAAATTTGGAGACCCAAGCTGTAGCCAAACCTACCGAGTTGATTTATGATTTCTAGAATGTTTTAATTACAGTTTATGCACAGACTTTTCACTGTATTTTTTACAATTTGTATCGTGTTAAATATTAGCAACTGTCAGTTATACCCATAAACATTTATAACTGTCACTTTAGTGTTAGTTTCCTTACATATTGCATCATTCCATTACATCATTAGTTTACCTTTCTTTCCTCACTTGTTCGTGTGGTTGTTCCTGAGGTTTGCTAGCAACAGTGGATCATATTAGGCTAATGTATTACAAGTTAGGCTACATGTCTCAAATTACTGCACATTTGAATCATTATGGAATGCAGACCATACGTAGCAGTTTAAAACTTCTTTGGGAACGGGGGGGGGCAGTATTGAATAGCTTGGATGAATAAGGTGTTCAGAGTAAACTGCCTGCTACTCAGGCCCAGAAGCTAGAATATGCATATAATTAGTATATTTGGATAGAAAACACTCTAAAGTTTCCAAAACTGTTAAAATAATGTCTGTGAGTATAACATAACTCATATGGCAGGCAAAAACCTGAGAAAAATCCAACCAGGAAGTGGGAAATCTGAGGTTTGTAGTTTTTTAAAGTGATTGCCTATCCAATATACTGTGTCTATGGGGTCAGATTGCACTTCCTAAGGCTTCCACTAGATGTCAACAGTTTAGAAAGTTGTTTCAGGCTTCTACTGTGAAAGGGGAGCGAATATGAGCTGTTTCAACCAGTGGTCTGGCTGAAAGCCTTGAGTTGTTTATCGCGTGCGGCCGTGAGCGCGAGCTCCGTTCCCTTTCCTTTCTAATGACAAAGGAAATGTCTGGTTGGAATATTATTGAAGATTTATGATAAAAACATCGTAAAGATTGATTATATACATCGTTTGACATGTTTCTACGAACTATTATGGAACTTTTTTTACTTTTCGTCTGGACTTTGTGAGCGCGCTTTGTGCATTTGGATTACTGGACTAAACGCGCAAACAAAAAGGAGGTATTTGGACATGAAGATTGACTTTATCGAACAAAACAAACATTTATTGTCTAACATGGAGACCTGGGAGTGCCATCAGATGAAGATCATCAAAGGTAAGTGATTAATTTTAACGCTATTTCTGACTTTTGTAACACCTCTCTTTGGTTGGAAAATGGCTGTATGGTTTTCTGTGGCTAGGCGCTGACCTAACATAATCGCATGGTGTGCTTTTGCCGTAAAGCCTTTTTGAAATCAGACACTGTGGCTAGATTAACAAGAGGTTTATCTTTAAAATGGTGTATAATACTTGTATGTTTGAGGAATTTTAATTATGAGATTTCTGTTGTTTGAATTTGGCGCCCTGCAATTTCACTGGCTGTTGGCGAGGTGGGACGCTAGCGTCCCACATATCCCAGAGAGGTTAAACCTGGAGCCTGGTGCACGGTTCACGACAACTGGAACTTTGTCATCAGTTCCATGATTAGTGAGGGTTATTAGGGTAGTTGTATACGACTACTGTTCAACCCCTATTGTACACTTTTCTCACCTTCCAATATTATCTGGATTGAACAATTGAATATGACAACTTTCAGGATGAATCAAACCACTGTATTTTTGATTCACCAATATATTTTGTGCGTAAAGGCTCTCCAACACAGTTTTTTTTATTATTCACAAATACATTCCTAACCCTGAATAATATACATCATACAGTATTTTTTTATCTACAAAATTGGTGCTGAAAAGGCAATGAATATTAGTGTATTTACATTGTTTTTGGAAATTCCTCTAATTCCAGTAGAGTGATTCAGATTTTTTTTTATATATATGCGTACTATCGTGCTCCACACTCTTATGCTCCGAGTGCATTCTTCAACCACATTCTCTTGCGTACGTTCTTGTGAGGACGAGAGTGTGGAGAAAGCATAAAACAATACATTTGAGAAGCACTCGCACTCCCCCTACTGTATTACCTCACGCTTCACCTTCCCATTCACTGAACCTTCTTCCAGCAAGGACAATGGCAACAATAGATGAAACAAGATATACACAAAGCAAACGTTTAACTTCATAGTTATCAGCTAGATATGTGAATCGTAATAATTTAGCTAGCCAGCTAGTTAAACTGGCACAAATTACCTAAAACTAATGTTATGCAGGGTAGATGTACATTTTTGTGGGTAGCTAGCTAACAATTCTTTGGCTATCTGGCTAGATAACAGTACTTGTAGGTAGCCAGTTAGTCCTATTGACTTATTATGGTTTTGCGATCTATAGGTAAACATGCCAAAATTAACACAGAATGTATTTATTAACGTATCAACGTAGTCAGGCAACATATGAGATAGGCAACACTTTATTCCAAAGTTGAAGTGTATTTTCTCTCGCTTCAGTTAAAAAAATGGCCGCCATTGATTTCAAGAAACGTTGCGTCATTTTTTATGTGGTTGCATCATATTTCTTTGCATGATTTCTGTTGAAGCTTGCATCGATGCATGCTTCAAAATACATTCAAACGGAGTACGCATTCGAGAAGTGCTCTCCGTGCTACGTTTCGCCTACTTTGATTTGGACTTATACTCCGACCCTCCCGTGCTCCAAGTTGCGTGCTCGGAGCACGGTAGTATGCATTTTGAGAAAAACCCTGAAACAGACTGTAGACAATGATGCACTCCCAGATACACATGCTCTATTTTCATTTCATCTATGATGTACTAAATGCCTTGCTAAAAATCATGTAAAAAAATCCTCAGGGGCTGATTCTCTTGATCCCTTCTTACTGCAGCTTTCTGCCCCACTTATTGCAGAATCATTAACCTATATTTTAATTTGGCAATTGTTTCTGGTGTTATCCCTAAGATCTGGAAAGCGGCACGTCCTCCCTCTACACAAAGGAGGAGATCCTTTTGACTTAGAAAACTTGGAAATTGGAGGGTAGTTTTCTCACCTTTCCAAAGTTTTAGAATCCCTGGCCAATTCTCAGCTAAGAACTTGTTTTACTTCTCATTCTATTCTAAATGAGCACCAGTCTGGTTTTAGACCTGGACATAGCACCGTTTCAGCTGCTACGCTTGTTTCTAGATGTGTTAAATTGTTTCTAGATGTGTTAAATTGCTTAGATCATAAAAACCATTGTGCAGCTTTATTTATAGACCTTTCCAAGGCCTTCGACATTACATTCTCATTCAAAGGGCGATTTAAATATTTCTGGATCAGGCTTCTTGCAAGTGGTTTGAGAATGACCTGCCAGATAGGACACAATGCCTGATTTCTGATGGTGTCAAGTCTAGTTTTACAAAAGGTGTACCGCAGAGGTCGGTATTGGGACCTGTTCTTTTGACTATTTATATAAATATTATTGGTCTATCCGTTAAAACTTTATGCAGACGACACTGTTATGTATGCCATTGCCCCAACTGTTGACAAGGCTATGTTAGAGCTGCAATCTGTTGCCTTCCAGAAAGCCCTGGTTGGTTTAAAACGTGTACTTAATGCAGGCAAAACTAAATATACTGTATGTTGTGCTCTAATTCTTGCAAAAAAAATTCTAATGAACTACATATTTATTCATTGGATGGTACTTCCATAGATCGAGTTCCCGCCTATAAATATCTGGGCATTTGGATTGACAAAGATTTAATGTTTAAAAAACATACGGATGAGCTAGTTAAAAGCTCTCCCTAAATAGCAGGTAGCAGATTGTATAGTCTTCTTTCCTGACAGTTCTTCAGAATGGTGATACCATTTACCAGATTGCAGCAGCTACTATCCTTAAGCTTTAGAAGACGTCTACCATAGCGCCCTTCACTTTATCACAGATGACAGTTTTAATACTCACCACTGCATCCTGTATCAAAAAGTTGTCTGGTCCTCATTAAAGTCCCGTATATCACTTCATTATTCCCTTTTTGTTTGTGAAGCTCTACTACACAAGCTTCTGACTTACCTAACTTCGGTGTTAAAATCAAAATACCAAACCCGTTCACAAGGTTGGCAAATTCTTGAGGTTCCTCGGTTCTACACCGAACTATGTAAATCCAATTTTTTTTGAAGCACCTCTGCTGGAACCAACTACAAAATCCATTAGAATTGGATGTTCTTGTGCCGCTGAGGCAATTCAAAATATTGATTGGGGACCTTACTGAGCAATGTAATTGTTTTTCTTGTTGTGCTGTGTTTTTCTTGTTTTTTATGTTATAGTTGATTTTTGAGTTTCTTATGAAATTGTATATGCAGGGTTCCCTTGTGAAAGAGACCCTTGTCTCAATGGTGACTCCCTGCTTTAATAAAGGTAAAAAAGTGTGTCTTTTGAGAATTCTAATTAAAGGTACACCAAATTTAAAGGGATGGCTTTAGATAAATATATTGAAAATCTTATTGAATGAAAACTCCACGAGAAAATCTGTTGGCCAGCAAGTGGGAGGGTTTTCACCAGTTTAATGAAATGTATTCTGTACGCGCAAGGGAACCACACTTGCAAAGCCCATTTTTATTTGATTTATTTCACCTTTATTTAACCAGGTAGGCCAGTTGAGAACAAGTTCTCATTTACAACTGCGACCTAGCAGTTGTAAATTAGTTACCCAACTGAATAAGGTAAAGCCTCGTTCACATTACCCATAAGCATTCTGTTACGTTGCACTCTGTTTGTCGTGCATTTCAATGGGGACATCCACAACGGAGTGGAATTCCCCCTTCACGGACACTACGTACTTTGACATTTTCAAAATTTTGTGTCGTCTTCAGTCCAGCCAGAGTCCGTCAAAGAACAGGAAGTTACCAAACCAACGAAAAATATGAAAAGATGTGGTTTTCGGTGATGGCTTTATGGGATAGCTAGCAACTTGTAAACAGTTACCCATTCCCAAAAAGAGTACTATTTTAATAGTAATGTTAAATTATACACATTGGCTGTTAAGCCAATTATATTATGACTGTTGGCTCCCGTTTTAAGGTTATAGGGATAGTTATGTTTGTTATTGATGATAATTATTAGGTGGAGGTTGCTAGCTACAGTGGTATCTTCAACCGAAGCTAGTTTGACTTGCTATAGAGTTAGAGAAACAAGTTGAAGAAAAAGTAACTAAACAAAACCTGTTTTATTATCACCAGAAACAATACATTTATCCTGTCTTGAATGAAAAGTAAATATTTTGCAATCTCTAATGAGAGACAGGCTGTCTTCTATCTTGCGTTACAAACACTACACTTGTCGTTCAGTAGCGGGGCAAGACTCAGTGAAGATGTTGTACTGCAATGTGTACAGCACATACGTCTGACTGCGTAGGAAATGTACGCCTTTCCTAAGTCTGAATTGGGCCCATAGTGAGTAGTGGCTACATAAGCAATAGAGGATTTCTTTTTCATCATGGATATTTTGGTAGTGCACACTGAGTTTACTGTAGCAAAACCTTAGGCCAGATTATCATATAATTTAGGTCCACATGTGGATCTTTCTGAGAATTTCTACCTAATCTTCAGTAGGCTACTTGGATATTTAAAGATACCACCACCTCACTTGCATCTGGCTCGGCTTGTTTCTCATGCATACGAGGAGGTTTGGAATTCCATCCTCTTTGAAGTGCAACATGAACTTGTTGACTCTTGGCTGGCTGAGAGGGAGGTGAGTAATGTCTACATCCTCCCTAATCCTAATGAGAGATGGCTGTAATGAGATCTACAGGACAGATATCCTCCCTGTTACCCTGACACCAGGTCACTACTCTCCCTCCATACCTCAACCACCGCACTCAACCTGGACTCATGGGTAGATGTAGTATAGTAAATGTAAACCGGGACACTCCAATTAGTGTAATATGTTATGGTATGGTATGTATTCATTTGTGGATGTTCATCATCCATTTTGTATATGTTATGAATTACAATTTGTATGATGTTACGAATTGCAATTCATACAATATCATAATTTGCTAAATGTATATGTTACAAATTACAATTTATGGCTAACGTTAGCTAGGTGGCTAATGCTAACATTAGCTAGGTGGCTAACGTTAGCTAGACTACGGGTTAAGGGTAAGGTTAAGAGTTGGGTTAAAGGGTTAGTTAACATGCTATGTTGTCGCAAAGGAGCTAAATAAAAGTAAGTAGTTGAAAAGTTGCTAATTAGATAAAATTGTCATTGATGACCTTGGGGTTGCTAGACGTTCGTGTTTTAAGCCCATCCACCCTGACCAAACACCCTACTTTCATTTTTGCCTTAAGTAACCTTCTGTTTTATGTAACCATACCACACATAACAAATCATACTAATTTCAGTGTCCAGGATTTACATATACTATGTTACATCTAGTCTTTGAGACCAGGCTGTCACACTACACTGTTCAACAGTAGACCTGGATGATTAATCTCCTTACTGATCGCACAACGTTATCTAGTCTGGCAGCACCTTACCCAATCACCGCTCACCTTTGAGAGGGTTCTTGTGTATTGTTACAAATCAAATAATCATAATGCTCAATTTTCTGTAATTTCAGAGCTGTAATTTCTGTAATTTCTATTAAGCTTTTGACACCATAATACTCAAGATGCAGTCAATATGATTTACAGCAATCAATATGATTTGCAATTGACGTCATCCTTCATCATGCAGTTCAATTCTGGACTGGCCTCTTTTAGGGAAATCAAATCAGCAGCACATGAGGTGTTGTGTATGTTGTAGGTTGAGGAGAACAGCTCTAACTGTTCTTTTATATAATGTGTGACATTTTCACCGTCCACTCTGCACCCCCAATAAGATTCTCTTGAGCTCTGATAGAAGAGTTTTGAGCCTCTGTATGAGGTGCTAATCCAAACTAAAACCATGTCATGTGATTTATAGGGGCAATCTGCAGTTCGAACGATAACAAAGTAGGCACTCCACCACTGATTTGGTAAACAGCTGAGGCATGGGGCTGGAGAAATGTAACCCCTCCCAAACTCATGGGCAGAGCTATGCATAGAAGGACTGACCATCCATGATATCAAAAGTATAGTTTTAATCATGATTTGAGGCTGTACAGTGTTTGTTAACATTTACATTGTTTGCAAACATTGGAGTAAAACAAGTTTATATTTTAGGTTCTGATGGGGTACGACAGTGGAGCTAAGCTCATAAGTTATATTCTTCAAGAATCAATGGGTCTATATCATTAATTTAAAAGTCCAAAAATGTATGTAGTAACTGCAGATTGTACCTTTAAGTACCCCTGTACTATGTCTCTAGACGTCAGCTTGTTTTTATGAGGGGAGCGGGACATAGAGGAGTGACGAATGCCTGGCCTGGCCCATAATGCTGGCATGTGGTCAAGTTCCTCTTTCATAGACATGGATGACTCCCTATGGGCCAGGACATAAAAACCACAGAACCAAGTCTTCATACAGCCAGTGTTCAGGCAAACACATCACGGGACTAACTTTCACTGAACAGGAGAAGATATAAGGTAAATCGACTTTGTGAACATTATAGTGGCTTTGAGATTTTTAAATAGTCATTTTTATGTTATCTTGAAAGAAAGTGTAATTATATCAAAGGGATTAATTAAAATTGTACATTCTAATTTCATTGCAGAGGAAACTTGTATGTAATCAGTATTCAAAATGATGCTCTCTATTATACTTTAAGTCTCTGTTATTAGCCTCATTATTAGTGCAGAGTATTTTAAAATAACCCTACGGAGAATATTTGAGTGTTTTTCTCAATTTCAAGAGCTGAACTACTCTGTTAAGAACTCCTTTCACAGGTTTAAAAGTTTAACATATTGCTAGAACGTTTTGTCACACTAAAGTTGATACAGTAGAACTGTGATATTACTTATATAACATCTATTAATGATTTTCAATATGTAAAACTAATGATACATAACACACCGAAAGTATTCGATTTTCTATACACAATGTGACTAATTATTTATATGTGGTGATAAATTGAATCTACAGTACCTCCTCCAATTATATTAGTTTCAATTGACACTCAGTGTACAAAACATTAGGAACACCTGCTCTTTCCATGACATAGACTGACCAGGTGAAAGCTATTATTTATTACCCCTTATTGATGTCACCTGTTAAATCCACTTCAATCAGTGTAGATGAAGGGGAGGACAGGTTAAAGAATGTTTTTTTTTTTACATGGATTGTGTGTGTGTGCCATTCAGAGGGTGAATGGGCAAGACAAAAGATTTAAGTGCCTTTTGAACGGGGTGTGGTAGTAGGTGCCAGGCACACCGGTTTGAGTGCCTCAAGAACTGCAACGCTGCTGGGTTTTTCCACTCTCAACAGTTTCCCGTTTGTATCAAGAACGGTCCATCACCCAAAGGACATCCAGCCAACTTGACACAACTGTGGGAAGCATTGGAGTCAACATGAGCCAGCATCCGTGTGGAACACTTTCAACACCTTGTAGAGTCCATGTCCCGACGAATTGAGGCTGTTCTGAGAGCAAAAGTGGGTGTAACTCAATATTAGGAAGGTGTTCCTAATGTTTTGTACACTCAGTGTATTACGTATGTAATAAATATTGAGATATAAATGTAAATATATTACATACATGTACAATACTTTCAGATAGAATAAAGGTAATGAAAATCCATCCAAATCACCTTATTAATGTTGCTCTACTTTTATCACACTTTCAAATACAAAATGTTTTTTTATAATAAGGAAGATCTTAAAAGATCTCCTGAGGGATCGCAGCAGCCAGCCAGTCACCATGCTATGCAACGTGCATTACTTTTCTATACTGCATGTGCTGCTGGTTGCTTAGACCAGGGGTTCCTAAACTCTTTCACTTGGGGACCCCCTTCCAGCATTGGGGAACATCCCGCGTACCCTCTGCGTGTGTGCGCCACGTTTATTTCTATGGGCACAAGCACTGTTTATGACACAAACTGTTCACCCCCCTCTTGTTGGTGGACAGAATTTGGCAGGTTTAAAGCTTATTTCCTGCAATTCTACACATTTTGTAATGGGGTGCAAAGAAAATTGAGTAGTTTTAACGCACATTTTCGTGCAATTCTATACATTTTGCCATGTCCAATGTGTATTCATGTGTTAGAGTGACCAAAAAATTACAACAAAATCTATGGGTTAAAAAACCAAAATAAAAAAACGTTAGCTGACATGGTCTAGTTGTTCTGGACATTTCTGACAAGTTATAAATAGCTCTATAAGGTATGCAATGACTGACATGACAAGAGGAACTGATGAATCACTACCTAGTTTCGAAATTGGACCTTGTGCATTCTACTATTACAACTTTCAAGAGCGATTTTAAAGCCGGACTGAGTTCCTCACAGTTTGGGAACCATTGGCATAGACTACTGCATGTAGGGGAGTTTCTCATGCAAAGGGACACTGGAGAGGGGATTATGTCCAACCCTAGAACCCCCAGAGCCCTCTAAAACAACCAACCACATGTTCCTTCTGTCTCCTCCTATTTAACACTATCCAGATGGACTCCAGCCTGGAGCCTGCACAGAGGAGGACTATCCAATACATATTCTCAAAACAACGCAGTCCAAATAGCAAGTCCCAAATGGGCTGTACAAATGCATTTCTTTTTCCATTAGGTTCAGGACAAAATGACAATGAAAAGTGCTTGGGGATTCTTACATCTGCTGTTAGAGGGGCTAGAAAAATACAGAATAACCCCCTATAATACGATTATTTTACATACGGCTATTATCACAAAAATATTTGGCTGTCATCAGAATGTAATATATTCAGTCTTGGCTGAGAACACCTCATTCTTCAGTTGGCCCACCCTGTATGTGTCTACTAACATTGAGCAATTTCTTACCATGCTTGCCAAAACTGTCTCATTGTGTTTTAGTTACAAAACTTATTGCAACTAGTGCATGTATTTTAGGTTACAGATATTTGATTTTGTTAGGAGACTTTGTTTCTCTAATTTAAAATGTTGCTGATTTTATGTTAATCTTACAGGCCTTAGTGGGAGTTGGCTGTAAAAGCAATCACGGACACAGAGTACCCATGGCATCGACACACTCTAACCTCTCAATGGCCACCAACTCGTCAGAAGATCTAATGATCAATTCTTCCTCATGTGATTCCATCTCCCCCTCGCTGCATCAGAACAAGCTGATCCCCACCATCTACAGTGTCATCTTTGTCCTTGGTTTCGTGGGCAATATCTTGGTGGTGTTCGTGTTATGTCAAAAGTCCAACCGTAAAACAGTGGCCAACACTTACATTGTAAACTTGGCCCTCTCAGATCTGTTGTTCCTGATCAGCCTGCCTTTCTGGGCAGTCTACTACTCCTTTGACTACAACTGGATGTTTGGTGGGCTGATGTGTAAGCTGTGTGGCTGCCTCCTCTCCCTGAACGTCTACGCCAGCATCTACTTCATCACCTGTATGAGTGTGGACCGATACAGAGCCATTGTCTATCCCCTCCAGTCTCAGTGCAGCAGGAACCTGTGTCGGGCGCGAGTGGTCAGCGGTGTGATCTGGACCATCGCCGGCCTCATGACCATCCCCACCATGGCCTTCCGAGACACCTACCACCTGAAGGAGCTGGGGGTCACGGCCTGCGTCCTCATCTACCCACCTACCCAGCCCTACTGGTTCCCAGGCCTGGCCCTGACCAAGAACATCCTGGCCTTCTTGGTGCCTTTCACAGTCATCGCCAGCTGCTACTGCCGCATCGGGAAGCACCTCCTGGGGGGACAGCCCAGCCTGGACAAGAGTTCCAGCAACCTGGACCGCGTAATGAAGATGGTGGTGGCTGTGGTGCTGGCCTTCTTCGTCTGCTGGTTCCCCTTCCACGTGCTGACCTTCCTGGACGTCCTGAGCACCCTGGGGGTGATGCACAGCTGTTGGGTGCGCCAGGCCATCATTACCCTGATGCCCTTCACCCTATGCCTGGGCTTCTCCAACAGCGCCATCAACCCTTTCCTCTACTGCTTTGTGGGGAACCACTTCCGGGAGCAGCTGTGGCGGCTGTACGAGGAGAAGGCTCCCAGGCTGTCCCAAAAGAGAGACTCCATCAGCACCAGGCTCAGCTCCTTCTCCAGGAAGCTCAGCGACCTCAAGGACACAGGGCCACTGGAGACTCTGGACCAACACAGTAGGGGCCCCTAGTCTAGGGAGGTTACATGGCAGGACTATGAGAGGCCTGTCTGTCAGATGTGTAACAGTTGACACCGGGGATCCTGACTGACCCCCAGGCCTAGTCTCCAGGGGACGTTAACCCCCCTATCTACTCCTAATTAGGGACAACCTGCAGGCTGGACAGAGGGAATATAAACATAGATTTAAATGTCAGTTTAACATCCCATGCCACCAAGCTCATGTTAGGGGGAAGGGATATTATATCACCAAATCTACAGTATATGTGCTGGGTAAACCTGTCATGTTTTCTGAGATACACAGGTCACTGTGATAATAAGTGTGTGAAATATACAACTACAGTGTATGTGCCTTTGTACTAGTTACAATAATGTAATATGTGTATGTTGTTTTTATTGTATATAAGTAACAAAAATTTCAATGAACACAGAGCCTTCTAAACGGCAAGAAAAGGTTCATGCAAACATCTACTGTCAACTGTATCATTTGTGTCTCTTGAACCATAATTAACATTGTATTGTGTCAAATGTACAACCCTTATCAAGATATGCTATGAATTATATGTTTTCCAGTCACTCTTCATTTGATATAACAGAATAATGAAAGCCAGACAGTAATGGTAGTCTTCTTAGTGTGAAAACAAAACATATATTCAGTTGCGGCCATGCTCAAGTTGAACATGGGAAAGCCAGGAGTTGAGTTTTCATCACATTGTAGCAATTTGAACATGCATTTGATTGTTTGTCATACAATCAAAACTTGCTGTTTTTTTTCTCCTGACATTTCTGTTTGCAACAGTAATGGAGACAAGGACATAGACTGAGTAACAAGCATTGATATAGGCAGTTCTACTGCCACTCTGTGGCTGGGTTTGATAACTGCAGGTGCAAAGGAATTCTCTCTGATTGATAATTGCGTCGTTTTTACTTCAAATTGTAGTTTTAGTTATTAAAACTCACCCAGACCCATCATATTATCAACTAATATGGTCTGAATATTACAATGAACAGAATAGTGAAAAACAAATCAAGGTGACGTTCATGTAAATACTGGTACTGTACTTCAATACTGTTTCCTGAAGTGTTTTCCTAATGACCAGAGAGTACAGATGTAGGATCTTAATTGGATCACCGTGTTGCATGAGAATGTATAGTGTATTGGACATATTTGAGGTTTAAGAAGGCTTTTGAAGTTTGTAATTTCCACTTTGAAATTTCAGATTGATTTTCCCTTTCTAAAAATGTGTCAACCCCTGCAATCTTCTTTTCATGAATTAGAATTCACATTTCCTGTTGCTGCAGGATTATTTTCCTGCTGTAGCAAACTGGCTCAAATTAAGATCCTACATCTGTAAGCCTATGTGTGATCTTTTCTTTCCTCTTAGAATATATGATTTCCTGTAGATGCTATCGTACTGTAAATACTACCATACCGATTGTGTGTCAGTGCTGTTCAAATCAAATCTTATTTGTCACATACACATGGTTAGCAGATGTTAATGCGAGTGTAGCGAAATGCTTGTGCTTCTAGTTCAGACAATGCAGTAACAACCATTCATAGTGATGGCATGCTTCATTCAGTGTGATAGAGCATGTGTCTGTTTACCATGGAGCTATCAGCAAGGCCACTACTGAGAGGATCCTGGGTGCAGTGGGGAAAGATGGGAGCCATCTACTCCGAGACAGTGAGAGTGAGGCCAATACCTACTGCCTATGTGTTCTGTGAGTACTTGAACAGTATTGTTGATCCATCGTAGGTTTAGTTATTGCCATTTTGATTGACTTTAGCTATAAATTCACATTTGCATCAATGCTGTTGTGACGAAAACGCATCATTTCTCAGCAAGGCGGGGATAACAACTTTACAGAATGAAAACAACAGATGGATGATATGACATGCCTTTTTGTATGACAAATACGCACCTGTGTTTCCATCTTTCTGATTCATGCTCATACAGACGGGTTGTTCCATTTAATTTGAGTCCAATTTACACAGACTACCGAATACCATAAATATTGGACTGTAATGTACTGTACAGTACGATTACACTTAATCACTTTTCATTGAATTGCTGTTATTATATTTTTCAGCTATTTTCACTGAAAGATGCAAAGATGTCTATACCTACAGTGTTCCAAATCAAGGAGGGGTCCTGGAAAGTTGAGATGAGAAAAGAGAAATAATAAACATGATATCAATATCCATTGGTTAGCAGTAGATTACCACATGGGAACACATGAATTACAACAATATACTGTACATTCATACACATTTTCTTACATTCCAATTATAGAAAGCACGTCCCTTAGGAGGTATGGCCTCAAAACGCTACAGAATATACAAAATTCTAACACGTTAATGTGGTATTAGTGACAAAACCTCATAGTTATTTTGGAAATAGCAAATTATCCTGACTTGAACTGAATGAACAGATAAGGCGTTTCTGTGTTTCAGACGGAGTGTAGAGTACAGACACGATTATTCGGGACGATAAGGAATCTGATAGCTGCCTTTGGAAATCCATCTGACGATGCCCCTCCTCTACCCTGTGGAAAACCAACACACTAACACTGACCAGCAGTACCTATGAGATGATGGCTCCTCTTCAAAGATACAAACTTTGACAACAATATATATATAAAACGGTGAAACGATTCAATTTAAACAATTTCTGTGTTTGATTATTTTCATGGTACAGCTATCAATTTAAACCACTGAATACACTCATATTATTTCATAATACAATGAAAGAAACAACATCAAAACATATGGATAAAGAATTTGCACATTTATTTATTAAAAGTCAAACCTTCAAAGTACCTTGTTTTAAATATGAACTTTCCACACCCAATATATTAACTTCTTCTCATTATTTACACCCACTTCCTGGAGCACTTGCAGAAAATGCATGCCTCTTGGTCAAAGCCCAGAGTAGAAAATGCAATCAAGCGATATCAGTGTTTTCATACCATACAAATGTATCTTGGCAAAGTCTTCGCTCTCGGAGTTACCCAACTGAGACAGTATCATCAATATGAACACCAATGGGCAGAGCATTATTAATTATATGGAGTACTATCAATTAATTTAACCAAAATATGTTATATAGTATACCATATAGCCTATATTTTATACAATTCATTTTTGCAATACAACCCAATGAGAATTAAAGTAAAAAAACAACAGATACGGTTGCACAGAATTATATTTTTGATGAACTGGACAGTATTAAAGTGATTATCAGAATATAGGGTGTTTGTCTTTGTACTCCATGCTTTAGGTTCAGCCTTTTTCCACAGTGTTAATGTTTCATTTCTGTATGAGAAGCATGGAAAACAAGTGTCAGTACACAAACCATACACATCCCAATTATAAAAAATCCTTAACAATACAACCAAATTGTGGATATGGGTAATGTGTGAGGGTGGATAACTGGACAACCTTTCACTTTTTAAATCCTTCTTCTCCATCTCCAAACAGGTCATACTCTGAGCCAAAAATGTATAAATAATAAATAGTTCAATATCATCCCAGACTTGAAAGTTTGTCTTTGGAAATAGGAAATAATGAGGATTCTTAGATGTTTCAAAGGACTGAGTAAACTATTGATTAACTAAGGCTTGTTTAATTGGGGCTGCATTCAAAATATTTCAGCTGTTGTGAAGATGGTGAAATGTTATGCACATCTAATTTCCTCACATTTTTGGTGGAATACTAGACGCCGAGGCATACGGCATACAGTACTTGCAATCTTTTTACAGAAGAATGACATGCTGAAACACAATGTGACTTTGTTGTAGTAAATTAAGCACAGACAAAATACATGTTGAGTAAATATTTTAAAAAAATTATGTTTCCAGACCGTTTTATCTGTTTTAAACAGCTACTCAATGTGTGCATTTCTCTTTGAAAAATCCTCCTCCACATTCACTACATTTGACCCGTAACTAGTGCACAGTCAGACTCTTGTAAGCTACCCACTGTGAATCTGTTCTATTCTCTTTCTGCTTTTCACCCTGTTCTGATATGTAAAGTCTATACTACCCACTTGATAACTGTAAATGGGCCTTCTCCTAGATGTATGGACATTCTTTACAAACGTATCATCGTTTCAGTACAATTCTTACACAACTAATTTGTGACGTTTGGATTTCACATTGGCGGCAGAGACTTATCTACTGCACTGTCTGCCAATTGACTTGCTAGCTCAGATATAACTGATCAGGGACTGGGAAGGAGTGCCTTGTAATGGCATCAGAATATTAAGGTACAATGAATGTAATATCTGTGAATTACAATATGAGGTTTTCTGTAACATTTACACTATGATTTAGCACTTTGCATAGGGCACTATAGTCTGCCCTGCAAGCTCCAGTCCATAAGGATTCTAGTCCAGTACATAAATAATAACACTTTTCATGGTATGGAAGGAGATGTTTTGATTAAATTGTCATCCTTCAAAGTTTTTTTAAGAGCAGAAAGGCACAAGCTCCACCCAGATAATACATGATATTTTACAATAAGCAATTTGTAAAAAAGTAAACTGTACTGTACAGGTTTTCAGCATGAATACTTTTTCCTGTTGCTCTGTGTAACTCCAGTGATCAATTCTATTGATAGGATTAACGATTAATAATCAGTAACAACACATTATTAAGTTAAGCACTTGTATCTCGCTAAAGCACTTGCTATATACAATGTCATGTGTCTAAACCCACACAATCTACTCCATTGTACCACCAGAACTTTAAATACGCAGAAAGCAGCAAAATTCCCGATGCCAGTGAGTCTCATAGTCACAAACGAAGACAGTAGCTGTCACTGCCATTTCTCAAGAGATCGCAGACAGATATGCACTGTATAAACTGAAATGACAGCAATTCACTACACTGTTATAGATACAGTATGTATAAAGATTAATTATATGGTAATGAACTTGATACGGAGTCTGTCATCTCAGATTCAGCATATCTAACAGCTTACAAAGTAGGTCAAATTACATAAGCTAGCCAAGTAACTCCAAAATGAAAGACCGTCAAGAGTTTCAAATGATCAATTAATTCTCAGAAGAAACAAAACAATCAGAACACAGGTGAAACAAAATACCATCATTTGTCACTTAAAGGCAGTTGTCTTTTTTTTGTATATTTATCGTCATCATTCTAGAAAAAACGGTACAACAAATCATTGTGTCTAAAAACAGACTGTCTTTGGTGAAGGGGAACCCACGGCAGTAGTGAAGCACGATGCCGCTGTTACCTCCTCCCTATTTCACTTTGCCTCATGAAGTGAATGTTGTTGGCACTGTCAGAGAGCTCCAGGTACTGCTCCACGGGGAGCACGAAGTAGCCGTCATAGCCGGGAACCTGTCCAGTGGTGAGCAACTGCTGCCTCTCTCCTTCTGTCCAGAGCCTGGAGCCCTCCTCTCCTTCCTCCAGCCTCCTCTGCTCGATGACCCAGGCCTGCTCCACCGCCCTCTGCCGGGCCACCTCCAGCACATGCTCCCTCTCCTCTTCCTCTGTGGCCCCGTAGCGGATGTTGAAGCACAGAGTCCCGTGCTGCATCTGGATGTCAGCGAAGCGCCTAGTCCTCCCATCCACCACTGTCGTCATCTGGGACACGGTCACGTTGACGCCGTTCTCCAGGACGCGACCCGCTCCGTTGTGGCCAACCACTCCCAGGTCCCCCTCCAGCAGGCCGGACTTGACAAAGTAGTGAGTGTCCAGACCGTTCACCGTGAAGTGCAGGCCGGATAGGTAGAGCGCGTGGTTTAGGACTGCTGCCACACGCCGGCTGTCCTCACTTGCAACCCCAATGATTTCGGTGGTGACAACATTATCTCTGATGGCGAACTTGACACCCTTTCCAAAGATGGAGGAGATGGCAGAGAAGCGGGGCCTCTGGCCATGCCACGCCCCCAGCTGACCAGTCACCTTACTCATAGGCAGTCGGTCCAGAGAGATGAAGTTCTTTAGGTGTTTCTGCAGCTCACACTGGATACCCAACAGAACCTGGCAGACAAACACACATGGGATGGTTATCTAATGATAATAAGGATTTTCAGGTCATCTAATATCTAAGGACCATACATGGCTGGAGATTAGGCTCTGTTAGACTAGGCCTAGTCTAGGTTTAGCTCACCTTGCTAGGGTCCCAGTCTTGTGTCTTGGTTTGAGTCTTCATCATTTCATAGGTTTGCTCCATGCTCTCCACCTCCGGCTTGGGGTAACCAGGGACAACGTTGTGGAGCTGGAACCCAAACAGTTGCAACCAACTGCTGATGTCTGGAGACAGAAGGTTTCGAGGAGTCAATGACAGGACATTGGATTTGAGCTTTTGTCATGCAACACAATTGAAACCATCCTGTCTAAATATCTGTCTACACTGCGTGAACAATTATTAGAAAAGTGAGTATTCTGTTCTTATCATTATTTCTATGCACATTTTCCAACTCCAAACCATATCAACTTGAATGCTTATTGGATGTAATCATTTTCAGGTGATATGTATTTGTGTAATGCGAAAGCGAAAGTGAATAACAGCTTATATCAAGGTGTGCATAATTATTAGGCAGCTTCATTATCTCAGGTAAAATGGGCCAAAAAAGAGATTTAACTGAGACTGAAAAGTTAAAAATTGTAAAATGCCTTTCAGAGGGACGCAACACTCTTCAAATACCTAAACTATTGAGGCGTGACCACAAGACAATCAAACGTTTTGTTGCGAATAGTCACCCGGGGCGCAAAAAACGCATGGAGAAGAAAATTAACTGCAAAAGACTTAAACGTCAAGCTACCAGGAACCCATTATCCTCCAGTGCCACCATATTCCAGAACTGCAACCTACCTGGAGTGTCCAGAAGTACAAGGTGTCAAGTGCTCAGAGATATGGCCAACGTCAAGAAGGCTGAAACACGACCACCACTGAATAAGATTCACAAGTTGAAGCGTCAAGATTGTGCAAAGAAATACCTGAAGACAGATTTTTCAAAGGTTTTATGGACAGATGAAATGAGGGTGACTCTTGATGGACCAGATGGATGGGCCCGTGGCTGGATCAGTAATGGACACAGGGCACCACTTTGAGTCAGGCAAGGTGGAGGAGGGGTACTGGTATGGGCTGCTATCATTAAGAATGAGGTAGTTGGACCTTTTCGGGTTGAAGATGGGACTGAAACTCAACTCCCATCCTACTGCCAGTTTCTGGAACATTCTTTCTTCAATCAGTGGTACAGGAAGAAGTCCTCAACATTCAGGAAGGCCATGATCTTTATGCAGGACAATGCTCCATCACATCCATCCAAGTACTCCACTGCTTGGCCTGCCAGCAAGGGCCTCAAAGATGCCAGAATAATGACCTGGCCCCCTTCCTCACCTGACTTAAATCCTATTGAGAACTTGTGGGCCCTTCTCAAACGTGAGATTTACAGTGAGGGAAGACAATACACCTCTTAACAGCATTTGGGAGGCTGTGGTTGCTGCTTCAGCGAAAGTTGATCATGAAACAGATCAAGAAACTGACAGACTCCATGGATGGAAGGCTCATGGCAGTTATTTAAAAGAAGGCTGGCTATATTGGTCACTGAATATTTTTGAAAGGCCAAAAATGTTATTTAATTGTCATTTTGTGTTACTTATTTGTTACACTTACTCAAAAAAATTGAGAATTAACAAGTGAAAATTATTTTTGAAATTTAGTTGCCTAATAATTGTGCACACTTATATATTCCCCAGAGAAAGACAAAACTCACTTTTCCTTTGTTAAACATTCAGGTTTGAGGTTCAATAACATTTTGGATCGACTGAGAGCATTGTGTTTGTTCAACAATAAAAGTAATCCTGAGGAATATAATTTGCCTAATAATTATGCACGCAGTGTATATCTCCTAAGGAACATATAGTGGATCTCATCAACATTAATCTTACCTGTAGTGAACTTGGTGACATCCTGTAACTCTGCAACCGGGTAGTTGTTTTTGAAGGAGTAGAGGTTGAAAGGCTTGGGGTTGATGCTGAGCTCCGTCCACAGGTTATGGTTGGGAGTGGTCCACCTCCCAGCCACCACATCATAGTCCCTCCTCCCCAGGTGGACCAGCTTGGTCAGCGCGTCATAGAGACCGCCCTGGAACCCGATGATCAGCAGAAAGGAAGGGTTTGAGTCTTGGTAGATGTCTCCATAAGGGGTGTAGAGCATCTCCTTGACTATGTGTCCTTGGCTGCTGAAGATGGCCAGTGGCGTGCCAGAGTTATCACAGGCTACGTAGTACTCCTCCCCACTGCTCAGCTCCATGGCGATGAGGTGTCCCTGCAGGTCGTAGTAGAGCGAGGTGATCTCAGAGCTGGAGTGGTTGTACATGTGGGTCACCCTGGTGGGTTTGGTCAGGTCGGCATAGAAGTACTGCAGCTGCTGGCCGTCACTGGTCCTGCTGGCCACCCGCCTGCCCAGACCGTCATAGCGGTAGTGAACACTCCTCTCTGACACTTTGTCAAACGCTTTGGCAAGCAGCCCGTTGGAGTTGTAATCAAACATGACATTGCCCCGCAGGCGAAGAAAGCCATCTTCATCCATTTTGTACTGAATTTCTCCGAGTCGTGTTATGCGGTCTCGTAAGTCGTAGCGCAGCGGCGTTAGTCTGGCACTGTTGCCATGACTCAGTAAATTAATGTTGCCGTTGAGGTCGTAACTATAGCGCCACTGTGGCCTATCATTCACAGACACAGCCTGGAGCTGACTATCAGCATCATACTCGTATGAGTAGCGTGTTATATTGTTATCCACACCAATCCTGATGTCACAGATAGTGATGCGGCCCATGTTGTCATACTGCACTGTCATCCAGTAGGCAATAGACTTCAGGATCTCGTACTGGACCTCGATCACTTGTCCGTTGGCATTAAATATCTTAGTGTGCTTCATGATGTGTGTAGTGATCACTTGATTGAGGTCATAGTTTATGACACTGAATTTCCCAAACTGTTCAATTCTTCCTGACACATCAACATAACGGTAAAGGTCAATGGGAAGAGGGGTTTCATTAATCATGGCCTGCATGCTGGTGACCCGGAAGTTATTATAGCTGTAGTCAAATCTGGCATTCACCAGGCCCTCCACACTAAACCTGTAGATCTGTCTCCCAACCAGAGGACCTGTGGGGAGAATAATCACCATTATCCGTTAAAAAACAATGAAACGTCATATCTGAGTAATTATAAAATGTATGTTCATGACTCTAGCAGCTCTTCAAAGTTTGAAGCCATACATATCATCAATAGCAGAGCAGAGATGCCTGAAGACTACCAATACTAATCCAGGTTATCAAACTGCTTTGTTCACACCTATATGGGTTGCACAAAGTATTGCTTAGACTGAACTAACTAAAGCAGAATGAAAGACATTTTAATTACTTCTGTCCTTAGGAGATGAATATTACATGGTGATAGTATTATGTGACTGCAAATTAAGTTGGAGGCTGTTGACCTGTCATGCTTGAAATTGCAGATTGAATGACGAAGCAATTGAATGGCAGTTAATTAATGTGGGCTTATTCATTCTCCCAGTCAGCTCTGTAAAGGCCTCTAACAGCATGCTCAATACCTTCATTTGGATCTCAAAGCTGCTCAGGAACTCACAGAGCAACAAAAAAAAGGCCTACAGTCTGATACTTAGTGTAGGTGTGCACAAGGTTAATTAATTGTTATCTACACTACTGAAGTGATAAAGTGTGTAATATATATAACATCAAAGTAAGTGAAATATAAGCAATTCGTTTTAATGAAGGTATACAGTACATACAACAACATTATCAAAAGTATGTGGACACCTGCTCGTCAAACATCTCATTCCAAAATCATGGGCAATAATATGGAGTTGGTCCCCCCTTTGCTGCTATAACAGCCTCCACTCTTCTGAGAAGGCTTTCCACTAAATGTTGGAAAATTGCTGCAGGGACTTGCTTCCATTCAGCCACAAGAGCATTAGTGAGGTCGGGCACTGACATTGGGCGATTAGGCCTGGCTCGCAGTCAGTGTTCCAATTCATCCCAAAGGTGTTCAATGGGGTTGAGGTCAGGGCTCTGTGCAGGCCAGTCAAGTTCTTCCACACTGATCTCGACGAACCATTTCTGTATGGACCTCGCTTTGTGCACGGGGGCATTGTCATGCTGAAACAGGAAAGGGCCTTCCCCAAACTGTTGCCACGTAGTTGGAAGCACAGAATCGTCTATAATGTCATTGTATGCTGTAGCGTTAAGATTTTCCTTCACTGGAACTAAGGTGCCTAGCCCGAACCATGAAAAACAGCCCCAGACCATTATTCCTCCTCCACCAAACTTTACAGTTGGCACTATGCATTGTTGCAGGTAGCGTTATCCTGGCGTCTGCCAAACCTAGATTCATCCATCGTACTGCCAGAAGGTGAAGGGTGATTCAAAGCGTTTCCACTGCTCGAGAGTCCAATGGCGGCGAGCTTTACACTGACGTTGCTTGCTGACTGACGTTGCTTCCAGAGGCAGTTTGGAACTCGGTAGTGAGTGTTGCAACCGACAGACAATTTTTACGCTCTAAGTGTTTCAGCACTCGGCGTTCACGTTCTGTGAGCTTGTGTGGCCTACCACTTCGCGGCTGAGTCATTGTTGCTCCTAGACGTTTCCACTTCACAATAACATTGCTTACAGCTGACTGGGGCAGCTCTAACAGGGCACAAATTTGATGAACTGACTTGTTGGAAAGGTGACATCCTACGAAGATGCCACGTTGAAAGTCACTGAGCTCTTCAGTACGGGCCATTCTACTGCCAATGTCCGTCTATGGAGATTGCATGGCTGTGTGCTCGATTTATACACCTGTCAGCAACGGGTGTGGCTGAAATAGCCGAATCAATTAATTTGAAGGGGTGTCCACCTACTTTTGGCAATGTAGTGTACTGTACACCATATCAAAACCAGCATGTAAAAGTCCATAATTGAGCCAGCCAAATCAACCAGCCAGGCTATATATTCTCAAGGATTCTCATTCATGCTCTCGTCTACCATCATCCCTCTCTCTCTGCTGTCCCTGATTGCTTATTTCAGCTTCAAATCAGACTTATTGTGGCCAGCCAGTGGAGGACCTGGGATGCTATTAAGAACATGTTCACGTCAATTCGTTAGAAGGAAATCGAGGTGGATTTGTGCAGGGGGCCTAGCATGGAGACTGGGAGAGACTGGCAGAGTCTGGTGACCCCCAACAGCGAGACATGTACATCTAAAAAAAGGACAGAATAGAAGTCTGTGAAGCTGAGGAAATTGCTCATCAGTGCACAGCAGCACTCCCAATCTCCATCTCTTCAGAATGGGTTCTGATTTGGTGCCCTATATAATCAGTGTGCCATTCCACATTGGCTTTATAGGGATTTCAAATCCCTACTGAGTTCTGGAGACATTCATGGATTTTGCTCCCAAAAATAGATTTAAACTTAGCAGACTGAATAGGATATATCATTCTCATGGGTTAATTATTGGGGCCATATGCCAGAGGATATATTTCAAGAGGTGCTAATAGTGTATTTCATGATGGTATACTCAATCTCTCAAAGCAGACTTATATGTCAAACTTTAAGTCTAGTCTGACATAAAGCATTATCAGAATTGCTTATAGTGATTAGAGCTCACAATGAAGGATCATCTTCAGCTATGCCTAAAGGCCTCCTCATCTAATATAGCTTATATGGCTTATTGTCTTAAACTCCTGCAGAGGCACAACCATTTGTGGTTTTATTTCTTACATTAACCTGTCATAATACATTCCATTATTAAAATCAATAAGCTCCTTTATGGCATCCCAATCATTTAGAATCCATCTTATCATCTTCTTTTTGTTATGTGAGGATCATACTTTATTACTGAGGTTTAACCGGCTTGTCTTCGTTTGTATAGTCATTACATGCTATTCCCCATCCAGTTAGCTAGAAGGTTGGTCTGTATTGAGGTACCTGTCTGTCTGTAGCGGATGGTGCACATGAAGCCCTGGTTCATGAGGTGGATGGTCTTTACCCCCCCGGAGGTCTCCTCGTAGGTGTAGGTGACTAAGGTGGTGTCGTACAGGATCTCTGCCAGGCGGGACTGGCGGGTGTATCGGTAGAGGATACGGCGGCCCGTGCCCAGGTACAGAGTCTGGAGCAGACGGCCATCATGGCTGTAGTCCTGGATCACAGAGGCTCCGCTGCTGTCTGGAGGGCTGTAGGTGTTCCTGTAGTAGCCCACTGACAGCATAGACTGCAGGCTGTGACGCACCATACTGGGCATGGTCACAGACATCAGGTAGTCCGTGTGGTCATACTCAAAGGTGTACCGCCGCTGGCTGTGCAACAGCAGCATGACCGACTGCAGAACACACAAACAGAAGTAGATTAATGCTCTGAGCTACAGACTGCCACTTCATTCATATCCATACAGAGAACAAACTAAAACAATTTGTTCCGGATAAATCACGTCTAGCAAATAACTGAATACCTTCTCCAGAAAAGTGTAGCTCCATATCTTCCCATTGGTCCATGTCCTGGAGACCACCCTCCCATTCTCATACTCCAGTTTCTCTGACCAGTTGCCCCTCTGGATGCTGGTCACCAGGCCCGCTGGAGAGTAGGTCACATTCACCTCATTGTACTTGCTGCTGGGAGACCAGACGATGGGACGACCCATCTGGTCATAGAGGATCCGCAGGGTGAACTTGCGGTGGTCGTCATAGATCTTGCCTACTCGTGTGGCTTGGTTAAAGTCTATGGACAGCACGTTTCTGTTGTGAGCCTGGGGATGGTGAGAGACAAAAATGATAGGTGAGTGAGTGGTACAGTCGTTACTCCGAGTAACAAAACTAGATCTGTTGACTGGAAAACGGTTCTATCCCCGGAGATAAGAGTGATACAATCTATGTTATGTTTAAAAAACAGATCTGTGATGCTGATTCGACACCGAGCTTTAAAAGAATTTAGTGTGATGGTAAATGAGTGTTTTCACCATCACTAGAAATAGCGATTCAGACAGGCAGAAATGGAGCTGAATGTTCCCTATCTGCCTCAGCTCAACTAGAAATGGGCGATAAATGCTTTTATTTCATTTCATCCTAATTGGTAGGAGGAATAAGTCAAACATTCTGCACAGTCTTTCCCTCGTTATCCTCCTTTCTCTGACAGTCATCATCATATCTCCCTCTGTGCATGTTCTATGAAGTCTGGGATACAATTGATTTCCCAATTTCACTGTCTGAATCTAAAAATATTCCACCAAAAAGTTCTAGAGATCCATAATATTTGAGCAAGTCATGTCTATACAGTTGAAGTCAGAAGTTTACATATACCTTAGCCAAATACATTTAAACTCAGTTTTCACAATTCCTGACATTTAATCTTAGTAAACATTCCCTGTCTTAGGTCAGTTAGGATCACCACTTTATTTTAAGAATGTGAAATGTCAGAATAAAAGTAGAGAATGATTTATTTCAGCTTTTATTTCTTTCATCACATTCCCAGTGGGTCAGAAGTTTACATACACTCAATTAGTATTTGGTAGCATTGCCTTTAACTTGTTTAACTTGGGTCAAACGTTTTGGGTAGCCTTCCACAAGCTTCCCACAATAAATTGGGTGAATTTTGGCCCATTCCTCCTGACATGGCTGTTGTAACTGAATCAGGTTTGTACGGCTCTTTGCTCGCACACGCATTTTCAGTTCTGCCCACACATTTTCTACAGGATTGAGGTCAGGGCTTTGATTTTGTTGTCCTTAAACCATTTTGCCACAACTTTTGAAGTATGCTTGGGGTCATTGTCCATTTGGAAGACTCATTTGCGACCAAGCTTTAACTTCCTGACTGATGTCTTGAGATGTTGCTTCAATATATCCACATAATTTTCCTCCCTCATGATGCCATCTATTTTGTGAAGTGCACCAGTCCCTCCTGCAGCAAAGCACCTCTACAACATGATGCTGCCACCCCCATGCTTCACGGTTGGAATGGTGTTCTTCGGCTTGCAAGCATCCCCCTTTTTCCTCCAAACATAACAATGGTCATTATAGCCAAACAGTTTTCTGGTCTGATGAAACAAAAATAGGAAATTTCTCCAAAAAGTACAATCTTTGTCGCCATGTGCAGTTGCATACCGTAGTCTGGCTTTTTATGGCGGTTTAGGAGCAGTGGCTTCTTTCTTGCTGAGCGGCCTTTCAGGTTATGTCGATATAGGACTCGTTTTACTGTGGATATAGATACTTTTGTACAGGTTTCCTCCAGCATCTTCACAAGGTCCTTTGCTGTTGTTCTGGGATTGATTTGCACTTTTCGCACCAAAATACATTCATCTCTAGGAGACAGAACGAGTCTCCTTCCTGAGCGGTATGACAGCTGCGCAATCCCATGGTGTTTATACTTGCGTACTATTGTTTGTACAGATGAACGTGCTACCTTCAGGCGTTTGGAACTTGCTCCCAAGGATGAACCAGACTTGTGGAGGTCTATAATTTTTTTTCTGGGGTCTTGGCTGATTTCTGTTGATTTTCCCATGATGTCAAGCAAAGAGGCACTGAGTTTGAAGGTAGGCCTTGAAATACATCCACAGGTACACCTCCAATTGACTCAAAATATGTCAATTAGCCTATCAGAAGCTTCTAAAGCCATGACATCATTTTCTGGAATTTTCTAAGCTGTTTAAAGGCACAGTCAACTTAGTGTATGTAAACTTCTGACACACTGGAATTGTGATACAGTGAATTATAAGTGAAATAATCTCTGTAAACAATTGTTGGGAAAATTACTTGTGTCATGCACAAAGTAGATGTCCTAACCGACTTGCCAAAACTATAGGTATCAAGATATTTGTGGAGTGGTTGAAAAATAAGTTTTAATGACTCCAACCTAAGTGTATGTAAACTTCCAACTTCAACTGTACGTACAGTGCCTTCAGAAAGTTTTCACACCCCTTGACTTTTTCCACATTTTGTTGTTACAGCCTGAATTTAAAATTGATTAAATGTAGTTTTCGTCACTGGCTTACACACAATACCCCAGAACGTGAAAGTGGAATGAAGTTTATTTATTTTTTACTAATTAATTACAAATGAAAAGCTGTCTTGTGGCAAGCCTAAATAAATTCAGGAAGAATAAGTAGCATGGACTCACTCTGTGTGCAATAATAGTGTTTAACATTATTTTTGAATGACTACCTCATCTCTGTATGCCACACATACAATTATCTGTAAGGTCCCTTAGTCAAGCAGTGAATTTCAAACACAGATTCAACCACAAAGACCAGGGAGGTTTTCCAATGCCTCGCAAAGAAGGTCACATTTTGGTAGATGGGTAAAATAAAAATAAATCAAACATTGAATAAATCCTTTTCAGTATGGTGAAGTTATTAATTACACTTTGGATGGTGTATCAATACACCCAGTCACTATAACGATATAGGCGTCCTTCCTAACTCAGTTGCCGTAGAGGAAGGAAACCACTCAGGGATTTCACTATTTCACTGAGGATGGATAATCAACATTGTAGTTACTCCACAATACTAACCTAAATGACAGTGAAAAGAAGGAAGTCTGTACAGAACAAATATTCCATCTTGTTTGCAATGAGGCACTAAAGTAAAACTGCAGAAAAACATGGCAAATAAATGTACTTTATGTCCTGAATACAAAGCATTCTGTTTGGAACAAATCCAACACAACACATCACTGAGTACCACTCTTCATATTTTCAATCATGGTGGTGGCTGCATCATGTTATGGGTAATGTCTGTCATCAGCAAGGACTAAGAAGTTTTTTAGGATAAAAAGAAACGGAATGGAGCTAAGCACAAGCAAAATCCTAGAGGAAAACCTGGTTCAGTCTGCTTTTCAACAGACACTTGGAGACAAATTCACCTTTCAGCAGGACAATAACCTACAACACAAGGCCAAATATACACTGAAGTTGATTACCAAGACGACATTTAATGTTCCTGAGTTGCCTAGTTACAGTTTTGACTTAAATTGGCTTGAAGATCTATTGCAAGACTTGAAAATGGGTGTCTAACAATGACCAACAACCAACTTTATAGAGCTTGAAGAATTTTAAAAAGAATAATGTGCAAATATTTACAAAAATGTGTTTTCACTTCGTCATTGTGTGTAGATGGGTGAGAAAAAAAGGGGTATGAATACTTTTTGAAGGCACTGTATATCTTCCATTTACCATGACCTATAGTGTTATGGAAGAGTCATCAAAGTCCCGTAGGGAGACAATCGTTCTGCTGTACTGTAAGTAACACCTTCAACACACTGTTGTATTGTACCACATGTAGACAGTCCTCCCACACAAAACATATGGTGAGGGGTATTGTGCTCACACAGTCTGTTCTGTCTCTTCCTTACCCTGAGCCTGCGTTCGTAGGCTGTGTAGTTCCCTTTCGCCTGGTCTCTTCTCTGCCTCCACTCGATGACGCTGTAAGCATTCTCGCCCGGAAGGGTGATGTTACACTTGCCCACCGTGGGGTTGACCACGCCCGCCGAGATGTGGGGTTCCGTGTTCAGGGTCACCTCCATGCCGCTGGCAAACGTCACCCACAGAGAGCCATCCGAACTCACACGGTATGTGTTTTGAGCATGCTCTGTGTGGGGACATGGGACAGAGTAACAGAGAGTGAAGTGGGAGAGAGAGAGAGAGAGAGAGGTTAACTCATGCAGTACTACAACAGGAACAGCCAACTCATACTGCCACAGAAGACTGGTTACACTGTAGCCTACATACCCTAAATGGCAGCAGTCAGGGGGAAAAGTATTATAATTAAACTGACTGTTGAATATGCATATGGCTTTCAGTAATACCACTGTGTTATCTCTTCAATAAAATACATTAATAATATTATTCACCACTTTTATTGAAGAGATAACAGAATGGTATATTATTGCACGTGCCATGTGACATTTCATTGGTATCTCCTTGAGTCACTATATTTCTACAAACCACTTGTGTGTCTATGTGAGAACAGAGGTGTGACCGTGTGAAAGGAGATTGTGAGACATGGATTAAACTCAGCTCTCAGCAGCTCTCTCACTTCTCTCTTCTCTGCTGTTTGTAGGAAAGTCAGTGTTCACTTCCTCACCAACTCTTCACACCTTTGTCAGACTTGTCATCTCATTTTTATTTTAATGCTCTATTAAATAGCTGTTGGGCCGTCATTAAAACTGTTAACCTTGTAAAGGCATGCATGTGAACAATGCGTTAAGGAGACCGGAATAACTTAGATATAGAAAGGAATGCATTTGCTTCATCATTGCTGGTGACATGCCTGACTTCACATGGCCTCTCCCCAGTGACAGTGCGGCATGATAATGAAAAAAAAACGAGAGATGAGAAACTGACGCGAAACCTTACTACTACCTTGGCGTAATGTATAGATAGTGCTGGCAGCAGAGAAGTTTGTGGCTGTGATGAATTTCTCCCGATTTGAAGTGTCTGCTTCCACCCGCACTGATTTCTCCATATTGCCGTAGAAACTGCTGACCTCTCCCGTTGGCAAGGTGACATTGATGAGATGACCATCAGAATTATACCTGGTCAAGGACACACCCAGTCATATAACATCCTAACAAGGTCTGAAATGTGGGTCTTAAAATATTGTGACAACCTTGTATAGTAAAATGGAAACATTTACTGTGGATTCCAGAATATTCAAATTTTGGAAGGAGCTGAGCGCCTTCCTGTAGTTCCTTAGTTTCACCACTGGGTGACAGTATAACAATGCTGCTGGAACAAAGGAGCCAATGAGGTTTGACCTCCAACGGCAGTCACTGCAGGACACTGAGGACAGTGTTAGAATGGAGTTTGAGTGGATTTCGGCTTTTTCACAGGGACACAATAAAGGGGAGGTTGTATTGCCGATCAAACTAAATTAAAGGGAGGAAAATAAAGAGGCAGTGAAAAGGATTCTTTGCCCCTGACATCCGAACAGATTTTAAACCCAATGCGTCCGTGAACAAATCCCTCAAAATGCCTACGCAAACATTTTATATAATCACACTATTCCCACTTCTCTTTCAAGCTTTGATTCACCAACAAAAAGAAGACAATTTCCACAGGCCAGCCTGTGGAATTGCCCCAATTAGAGAAAAACATAATTTAGGAAATAATCTTCTATTAGAAAATCCATTTATATTTCCTTTTTTTCTGACAATCTTATTTATATACCTTTCAAATTTCACACATTCCAAACTATCTCTGAAAAACTGCAATACTGCAGCAAAATGTTACTGTATAATGGGAGTGTAGGTGGTGAAGCTCTTACAGCTTCACATAGAGGCAGACAGGAACAAGACTTTGGCTGTGATATGCAGGATGCTAATAGAGTATATTCTTAAGCATAATTGTCATTGACGTCAATAGACAGACGGGAAGAAGTGCTGCGGAATACTCACTGATAGACCGTTGTCCAGGCAATCTCATTGCTCATAGTTGCCAGGAGACCTGAGTTGCCATGGTAGCTGATCTGCGCTAGGTCATGCGCCAGGGCGGAGACTTTCTTGAGGACGCCCCCGTTGCTGATAGTGAGCCAATAGACCTGACCCCCGGGCACCAGCAGCCAGAGGGGCACGCCATTGGCATCACGGCGCACGTGGACAGCGGTGTCGTCGCTGGAGACCACGGCGCTCACGTCGCCCTCTCCTGAGTAGGTGAAGTTATAGACGTAGTCTCCGGTGACCAGGCTGCGGGTGTGGAGGTGGGTGCCGTTCACGCTGAACAGATAGAGCTCCTGGTCCACCACAGAGGTGATCTCATACATGCTGTTCTGGTTGAGCTGGGGCCTGTTGGGGGACAGGGCCCTGATACGGATGTTCCCCAGGTCTGAGATGTACAGAGTCCCGTTAGGGGAAACAGCCAGGGAGGAGGGAGCCTTCAGCTTGGCATCACGGGCATATCCACCATCGCCTGTGGAAAAAGGACAATGCAGAGATTGAGCACTCAACCAGCTAAGGTAGAATACATTGAAAAACGATTTATGTATTTATACTTTATTGAATAATAATGTGGTGTTTGACAAGTTGCGATGTCAAATAAAATGTATATGAATAATACAACATCATAGACAAACTGAGAAGTGTTGAGCAAAAGCAAAATAAAGTTGCAGTTCATCCCAGCCCTCTACTGAGCTATTTCACACATTAAAGTATGTTTGTTTTGTCAAGCTAGACTGATGCCACCATAAACATCATGCGGGCGGGTTACAATAGTTCCAAATCATTGCATGTCCATCCAGAGAGCCTCTCCACAGGTCTCTGATAGACTGCTGAAGTTAGTCTGAGGCATAATGGCGTGCTCAGCAGGGGACCCACCGGAGAAGCAGTCACAGTTGGGGTCGATCTTGCAGTCACACTCAGTGGGCGCCCCGGCCACCACAGAGATCTCCCCGTTGGTGGTGACCTGCTGGATGCGGTTGATCTTCCTCTCGTCCGTCTCAGCGATGTAGAGTGTGCCCTGGTGGGAAACTGCGATTGCTTTGGCTGCCTCCAGGGTGGAGTGGACAGCTGCCTTGCTGACCAGGTAGTGGTCGATCCCAGGGACCTGGCAGTGGATGGGCCGGCCCGCCACGATCCTCACCTGGCTGCTCTCTGACACCTGGATCACTATGTTGTTGTCCAGGATGTACAGGGAGTTGTCCATGGGGTTGACAGCCAGGTAGGTGGGCCATTCTAGACGAACCTAGAGCAGGGAAACAGTTTAACAAGTATACATAGATGGGTGCCACAAAGTTTCTCCTGAAACATTTCCTTTACAGTTTTTCCACTGTCTTTGATGATCTAAATTATATTATATTGTAATGAATATTATGCAATGTTATGTAAAATAAGTAGTCAGAATAGCACAGACAGTGCCTTCAGAAAGTATTCACACCCCTTGACTTTTTCCAGATTTTGTTGTGTTACAAAGTGGGATTAAAATTGATTTGTCTGTTTTTTTTAACGATCTACACAAAATAATCTGTAATGTTGAAGTGGAAGAAAAATTCTAACATTTGTAAAATATTTATAAAAAACACTGATTA
Organism: Salvelinus alpinus; assembly: GCF_045679555.1. Lineage (NCBI taxonomy): Eukaryota > Metazoa > Chordata > Actinopteri > Salmoniformes > Salmonidae > Salvelinus > Salvelinus alpinus. The sequence continues at coordinate 19,043,965 of NC_092098.1, read as the reverse complement.
GATAAGTATTCAACCCCCTGATCAATAGATGCTAGAATCCCCTTTGGCAGAGATTACAGCTGTGAGTTTTTCTGGGTAAGTCTCTAAGAGCTTTCCACACCTGAATTGTGCAATATTTGCCCATTATTCTTTTCAGAATTCTTCAACTGTCAAATTGGTTGTTGATTATTGCTATACAACCATTTTCAGGTCTTGCCATAGCTTTTTAAGCAGATTTAAGTCAAAACTGCAACTCAGCCATTCAGAAACATTCACTGTCTTCTTGGTAACTCCAGTGTAGAATTGGCCTTGTGTTTTAGGTTATTGTTCTGCTGAAAGGTGAATTCATCTCCCAGTGTCTGGTGTAAAGCAGACTGAATCTGTGGTTGAAATTCCCTGCTCGACTGAGGGACCTTACAGATAATTGTATATGTGGGGTACAGAGATGAGGTAGTCAGTCAAAAATCATGTCAAACACTATTATTGCACACAGTGAGCATGTGACTTGTTAAGCACATTTTTACTCCTGAAGTTATTTCGGCTTGCCATAACTAAGGGGTTGAATACTTATTGACTCAAGACATTTCAGCTTTTCATTTTTTATTAATTTGTAAACATTTCGAAAGCATAATTCCACTTTGACATTATGGGGTATTGTGTGTAGGCCAGTGACATTTTTTTCTCTCAATTTAATCCATTTTAAATGTGGAAAAAGTCAAGGGGTGTGAATTATTTCTGAAGGCACTCTACGCTGTGTAGACTTCTTTGGCAAAGTCTGTCAGTGTCATACATTCAGCAATGTCAAATAGAGGACATATTGTGAAAGCCGTATAATAGCATGTGACTATTGTACAATTGTACAAGTGGTAATGTAACTAAAATCATTTTTTTACGTGTGCTCACACTGTGTTCCCCTGAGACTCAGCTCAGGACACACATTTCAAATAAAAAGCTCCAAGGTACAGTTCACTAAGCGTGAGTGGGATACTTAAGGGTGCTGGACAGTCCTAATAAAGAAATGTGCCCATATAATCACCCCTGTGTTTAATCGGATCATGAAAAACCATTCTTCCACCACAAATAATGGGTGCAAAGTGTTCCTGCACAATAGGGGTGAATGATTCAGATTGGTGGAGGATAAAATTAGTTGCCATCTCACCTTCAAGCACTCTGAGATGATGTGATGAAAGGGACTGTATTAATGCAAGTCAATTGTGCGTGAATGAAAGGAATCTGTTCAGGAATAATTTGACACTTCTCTACACTGGTAACAAAATATACTGACAGCATAGTGTCCACGCATTCAAATTGGAGGTGAGTTTTCCCACTGCAGCCATCGTTTCGAAGCACATCTGTTGTGAGAGAAGCCTGGCAGCTCCCCTCCAAAAACAACGCTAATTGACATCATGCATTTTTCTCTCCTGCGTTTGAAAAAAGAAAATCCATGCAACCTGCTCCACCTAAAAGCTGTGATATGCTTGCATTTTGTTTGCCTGAAAATCTGGAATAGTGTGATAGGTTCTGTCATATAATACACTATCACTGAACTTTTCCATTATTTCAATTCACTTTGTACCCACACAATGCTAATCTGTTTACAGTGACTCAATACAACTCTTTCCTCACCCTTATAAATAAAGCGCTTTATTATTCACTTGCAGGGGTCTCATTTGCTAGGGGAGGGGAACCAGAGAGTTATGCCTTATTGCACTGTAAAAGCCTGGAGTGGTGGATTGAATGGAGTATTGGACTCCCTTTGTTTCTTAGATCTCTCCAGCCTTCTATTGTTTTCAGAATGGCTTGGGGGAGAAACACATTGCTCTTGAGATGAGACAGTGTTTATCTTCCAGTGTGATTCAACAACTAAATAACTCTCATTTGCCTCCTGCACAGAAATCAGCTTTGGTCCAATCTGGGGTCACAGTTTAAAGTATTTGTTGGGCTGTGCATGCTGAGAGGCCTTAGGCCTTGCACACACCAACAAATATGCATGGAGAATTCTGGAGAAAAGTGAATACCATTGCCAAACCTATATATAAACCACCACCACACATCATATTAAAAATGGCCAACTCACTGCAATACTGGCCATTACTTTGATTCGAGGCTGTGGTCTGATAGTTTGGACATCTGATTGTATCACAGTAGAACATCAAGCTTTGCATGTGAGATACCCGAGGAGGAGGGAGAGCGCAAATTAGCATCTTGAGGATGAAGTTGCTTGAAATCACTCCACTGCATAATACATCCACGTAAAAGGGCTCATTCAGAAAACCAACAAAAGGAATTGTCAGAAAATGAAAGCCAGGAACGCAAAGCCTGAAACATGGACAGTAAAAAGAATAGCTGTATGCAAGATATCATCTGAATTTCAAGCATTTAATTTAATGCTTCGTCATGCTGCTTCTCAAATGTCAAATGTCTATGGGAATAATAGGGAGTGTCAATGACCGGATTATTGTGATGCAAAATAGGCTTTCTTTCTCACAAGCATACAGTATCCTCCTATATACAGGTTTAATTGAGACGGTACAGTATGCAATGTCCCTGTTGCCTCTCTCTACAGCATCACAATCTCAGACTCAGATCATGCGAATGCTCTGGAGGAAACCCACACCCATTATGATCTAATATAGTTTTGTCGCTTTTCATGAGCGCTTTGATGGGTTCATCAGCACGTGATCCAGCCCAGTGATGCGCATGGATAATCATTCTACAGGAGTAGCATTCTACAGGAGTAAATCTGGGCATAAGAGGAGAATTGCGCGCTTCTTATGTGATAAGCCCTTATGGGGGCACAGCAGTTAATTTCCCTGTTCCCTATTCAGAGCTGTGCAACCCGCTCAGATGTGGGTCAATGTGCTGTGTTGCTGTGAAGAAGAGAGAGAGAGATAAAAGGGTAGAGAGAAAGGCAGAGAGAGAGCGGTACACTCTTAGAAAAAAAGGTGCTATCTATAACCTAAAAGGGTTATTTGGCTGTCCCCATACGAGAACCCTTTGAAGACCTTGTTTTTGTTCTAAGTAGAACCCTTTTGGTTCCAGGTAGAACCATTTTCCATTTTCCATTTTTTTGGTTCCAGGTAAAACCCAAAAGGGATTTACCTGGAAACAAAAAGGATTCTCCTATGGGGACAGCTGAAGAACCCTTTTGGAACCCTTTGTTCTAAGAGTGTAGAGGAAGAGGGGTAGAGAGATAAAGAGAGAGTCTGTAGAGAGAGTGTGACTGTAGGGCATATACAGTGGGGAGAACAAGTATTTGATACACTGCCGATTTTGCAGGTTTTCCTACTTACAAAGCATGTAGAGGTCTGTAATTTTTATCATAGGTACACTTCAACTATGAGAGACGGAATCTAAAACAAAAATCCAGAAAATCACATTGTATGATTTTTAAGTAATTAATTTGCATTTTATTGCATGACATAAGTATTTGATACATCAGAAAAGCAGAACTTAATATTTGGTACAGAAACCTTTGTTTGCAATTACAGAGATCATACGTTTCCTGTAGTTCTTGACTAGGTTTGCACACACTGCAGCAGGGATTTTGGCCCACTCCTCCCTACAGATCTTCTCCAGATCCTTCAGGTTTCGGGGCTGTCGCTGGGCAATACGGAGTTTCAGCTCCCTCCAAAGATTTTCTATTGGGTTCAGGTCTGGAGACTGGCTAGGCCACTCCAGGACCTTGAGATGCTTCTTACGGAGCCACTCCTTAGTTGCCATGGCTGTGTGCTTTGTGTCGTTGTCATGCTGGAAGACCCAGCCACGACCCATCTTCAATGCTCTTACTGAGGGAAGGAGGTTGTTGGCCAAGATCTTGCGATACATGGCCCCATCCATCCTCCCCTCAATACGGTGCAGTCGTCCTGTCCCCTTTGCAGAAAAGCATCCCCAAAGAATGATGTTTCCACCTCCATGCTTCACGGTTGGGATGGTGTTCTTGGGGTTGTACTCATCCTTCTTCTTCCTCCAAACACGGCGAGTGGAGTTTAGACCAAAAAGCTCTATTTTTGAATCATCAGACCACATGACCTTCTCCCATTCCTCCTCTGGATCATCCAGATGGTCATTGGCAAACTTCAGACGGGCCTGGACATGCGCCTGCTTGAGCAGGGGGACCTTGTGTGCGCTGCAGGATTTTAATCCATGATGGCGTAGTGTGTTACTAATGGTTTTCTTTGAGACTGTGGTCCCAGCTCTCTTCAGGTCATTGACCAGGTCCTGCCGTGTAGTTCTGGGCTGATCCCTCACCTTCCTCATGATCATTGATGCCCCACGAGGTGAGATCTTGCATGGAGCCCCAGACCGAGGGTGATTGACCATCATCTTGAACTTCTTCTATTTTCTTCTATTTTCTAATAATTGCGCCAACAGTTGTTGCCTTCTCACCAAGCTGCTTGCCTATTGTCCTGTAGCCCATCCCAGCCTTGTGCAGGTCTACAATTTTATCCCTGATGTCCTTACACAGCTCTCTGGTCTTGGCCATTGTGGAGAGGTTGGAGTCTGTTTGATTGAGTGTGTGGACAGGTGTCTTTTATACAGGTAACGAGTTCAAACAGGTGCAGTTAATACAGGTAATGAGTGGAGAACAGGAGGGCTTCTTAAAGAAAAACTAACAGGTCTGTGAGAGCTGGAATTCTTACTGGTTGGTAGGTGATCAAATACTTATGTCATGCAATAAAATGCAAATGAATTACTTAAAAATCATACAATGTGATTTTCTGGATTTTTGTTTTAGATTCCGTCTCTCACAGTTGAAGTGTACCTATGATAAAAATTACAGACCTCTACATGCTTTGTAAGTAGGAAAACCTGCAAAATCGGCAGTGTATCAAATACTTGTTCTCCCCACTGTATCTGCAGCCCTCTCTGAAGGTTAGCCAGCCTCAGCATTTTTACAACTTTTGGTGAGAACTTAATAAGGTGGTTTCCTATGGCAAGGTCCGGGGGGCTGAGAATAATTGCTCTCTGAGTCAGGGTGCATCCCGTGCTGGTCTGGGCCTCAGCTGCCCGTGAGAGCAGAGACAGAAGCAAGAATATAATTCACCATTGAGAGGGAGCATTCAGGGGCTGAGGCCAGTTAATCATGGCGGGAACGTCTCAAAGGAAATGTCCTCTATCAGGACTCTCCATTTTTATAGGTCAGATAGATATATAAGATCTGTCTATTTTTTTCTTTCTTTTTTTATAAACCTCTTAGACATTAAAGTCTAATTGCTGATCACTAATATCAGTTTTAATGCTTTGATGACTGATTGACGACTTAAACTCTGTTACTTATAGATGACTGCATATAGGTTCAAATGGAACTGTTGCATGATTAGATCCTTGGAACTAAAGGAGGATATACATATTAGATAAGGGGTATAGAATAGCTTTTGAAATACCATTCTGTCTGTTTAGTTTACCAGTACTGCTCTAAGTAAACGTCGGGCTTGGAAAACCTGACATTCCTAGCTCTGTGTGTGTGTGTGTGTGTGTGTGTGTGTGTGTGTGTGTGTGTGTGTGTGTGTGTGTGTGTGTGTGTGTGTGTGTGTGTGTGTGTGTGTGTGTGTGTGTGTGTGTGTGTGTGTGTGTGTGTATTAGCCGTCTAGCCATCTCACCTGTGAAATATCCATGCGGGCGTCACAGCTTAACGGTTGAGTGGACATCAAGCCGTTGGAACCAATGACAGTTGATATCATTCCTTTCCCATTGATCTTGCGAATCATGGTTCCATCAACAAAGTAGACAAATCCTTGCTTGTCCACTGCAATCCCTGTCGGAGGGGAAGGAGAGACAATTCATTACTGCACAGCTCAGTATCAAAGAAACAGCAGTAAAACGTTGTTTGAATGTTCAGTTAGATGTCTAAACAGGGTTGTCATAGAGTAGATGTGATTATAATGACAATATTAGAAGTTTAATATTACATTCACGGTCAAGAGACCAGTCAGGTGACACAGGCTGTTTATGATAATCATATAGGTATATTATTACTGAACTCCCTTTAAAGGAAGATGATGAAATACTGTATGTCATCGTAACACTCTCATTCATTCCTTATTGGACAATACACATATAGTGTAGCCTACATTACACCAGGGTTTCCCAAACTTTTTGCCCTGGCAAAAAGGCTAGGGTAAAAACCAAAAGGTGCACCCAGGAGGGGGCCCAGGACTGAGTTTGGGAAACCCTTCATTAGACAACAGTGAGTCTGAAGCATGTTTGTTCAAAGAGTGATCCTTCATGGTAGAGTGAGGAGCATGCGACTACTTTTATCCCCGTCATCAGCCCCCTTCTCCCCACAGAGATGGGTGCTGCATGATAATACAGCCAATTCATTTCATCAAGTGTCTGGGTATTATCAGATGAGATTTGCACTGCAAGTTGGGAGCCTCTAGAGTTCACAAAGCAATGCAGATTTCAGATCACATGCTGCTGCTGGCTTCTCTAACGTTCTCCGATCCCAATGAATGAAGCAGCTTTAATCGTCTTAGAGGAGCTTACATCCTTAAAACCAATTCTAACATTTCAGTTTGAAAGAGGTTCAAGGCAACGATTTGGCTAGTTGCAGTATGCATGGAGCATCATCTTCTTATTGTGTTCATTGAAAAAGATGACAAAATAGTCAACACAGCAACAGTGGATGATAGCCTACGGAGTCCCTTCTCTGCGAATGAAAAGATGTGGTCTGAGTAAAATGTTAATAGATAGAAGTATATGCTTTTGAGGTTTCAAAGGGTGTAATGAAGCTAGCGTTTTTAACACACTGACCAGTGCCAAAAAAAGAAAATGTATGTAATAAATAATACATTTCAATATGGTTTCATTCTTTGCCATAACTACTGCCTGATATACACTACCGGTCAAAAGTTTTAGAACACCTACTCATTCAAGGGTTTACCTTAATTTTTTACTATTTACTGCATTGTAGAATAATAGTGTAGACATCAAAACTATGAAATAACACATGGAATCATGTAGTAACCAAAAAAGTGTTAAACAATTCAAAATATATTTGAGATTCTTCAAATAGCCACCCTTTGCCTTGATGACAGCTTTGCACACTCTACATATACACTGTACGGTGTAGGTTTTCAACTAAGACCGCCAACGTAGACTTGGGAGCTGAAAAGAACAGCTGTGTGACATGCAACTGTGGAATTACACACCAGCACAATGTTTGTGCATTTCATGTTTAATCAGGAATGAACAATTCTGAGGTACAGTGCAGTAAATGGATTGCCATGGAGAGGCCTTGGAAATCCTATAGAATGGACTTCTTTACTTTGTCCGTGTGAACAATCAGACAACACAATTCTGCCATTGATCCTTGTACCCAGGGGCGCAAATTCTGAAATTGTATTTTTGCCACCCCAGTTTTATCATTGGAATGTGATACAAAACGAGGCAACGGTGTGCTTTAGGACCATGTGGACGCTTTCGAGCGGTCGGGTAGGCTGTTTGAGTGTTTCTCTGACTGGATCAAATCACATTTAAAATAATGCCCCCCCACTTCTAAAACCAAAGGTGCGTCCCTGCTTGTACCACTCAAGGTCAGGTTGAGATATCCTGTCGAGTCAGTCACTTAGTAAGCCTTGTGGGCTGAATGGCATCACGTTGGCTGCTTCTCTGGGACTAGCCTTGGACCTATTGGCTTTGTGTCCATGTCCACACAGTGTTTACATCAGGGCTGGCCAGCCAACTCGTCTAGGGGCGCTGTATGTCTGTCTGCTGCCAGTTATCTCTCATTCAGCCACTGGTTAGGGCCAGAGAAACCAGGAGAGTAGACTCACTCATCTGACCAATCAATGATGAAACCAATCAATTAATAGTAATTTATTTCAACATAGTGTACATAAGATGATACTGAGATCCTACAGATACCGTGTGTGGTTAAGCTTTCCTGGAAAATCTTAATAATCTATTCGAGCAGTCTGAACAAACGCTGCACATGACAACATTATATCCTCAAATATGCAATGATTGGTAGGCTAATTTCGTTTAAGACACAGAGATACTGAGGAATATATTTTTAACTGATTGCCAGACATGTGCCCATGAATAATAGAAATCCAAATGCATAATTTGAAAAAAAATTATATATTTTTCAACCAAAATACTCACAAGTTCGAACAACATCGGTGTCAATACTGCTTGTTTACAGACATACCTCATCATTGAGCTTAGTTGCATGACATATCACCCTCATCATTTAGTTAATTATGCATGATGTGGGATGATAAGTGTTCCCCTCATACCCTTCAGAGTGTCCCAAATAACAGAGATAGTACTGAAATAGAGAGCAGAGCAGAAACTCCCCATGGTAAGCAACACTCCTAAATTAATAAGATGAAAAACATGTTTCAACTTATTCGTTTGGTCTAATTAAAATTCCAAAATACAAAACAGCTCAATGTAAATATCTGTAACCTTGGGGGTGAAGCTGTTAATACGCTGGGCAACATGTTTACTTCTTGGATCTGAGGATTAGTTCCAGTCTTACAGGCAGGAACGCTGGGTTGAAGCAGATCTAATCACGTCTTTTAATTTGAGGGATACTGTTGATGGAATTATTGACCACTACTACCTCAGACTGCGGTCTTCTCCAGTTTCCACATATTGAGAGAAACATGAGGATTACACAAGTCAGAGGATTTCTACTGTGTCCAATATGTCAAGCGCTCCTATACTGTAGTAGAGCTAATGTATGTAATTGTAGTTGTTAGGCTTATAATATAGTCATAATGAAATACATTCAAAACATCATTTGAAATGCAAATATACATGTTCTATGGTAGTTATATGATACCTATGTATATGAGAGGTCTAAAAGTAGCACAAAATAGATGAATTGTCCAGAGATGATTGATTAAGCCCTCTGTAAATTAATCATGTCTAGGTTACCTCATTGAATCCCCCAACCCCCAAACATTGGCCTGGTGAGGTACAGTCACTGCTGAACGAGAGAGACCAAATAATTGATGGCACAGACAAAATAATACTACTTCAGATGCCAGTAGTACAAAGCTATTACCCTGGGTATCATGTAAAATTTCACAGCACAAGCTTAGGTGGATGCCCTGGGGAAAAGGTAGGAAATGAGATGATAAATTGACCAGTCACCAGGTCTGACCCAGCATTAATACCTTGCCCAATGTATTTAATAAAATAAAGAAGGGAAAACATTAATTTTGAGGAGAAGCTCTTGACCCTTATCCATCCCTGGTCCCTGCCACTGGGGCGAGGAGATGCATATCCAGGGCAGCCTAGTCTGGGCAGTGCTGGGTGGGGGAAGCCGCCTGCTTGGGATGATTGGGTGCCTGGTGTCACTCCCTGGCTTCCACAGCCAGTTGCTCCACATCAGAGAGACTGATCTGTGGGTTCTGCCTGATCGTACATGTGTTTACAGATGACTGCTCCTGCCACTTTCACGCACGCCTCCTCATTAAAGAGGCACTATGCCGTCTCACACTGATAACGGCAAGTGTACACGGCCTATGAAATGATTGCCCGTCAGCTCTTGTTCTCTCTGGAGAGGACTTTTGTGTGTGGCAAGATTGATTCCTGCACCACACGTGAGGTCAATAATTGGCCATGTATGTTTGAGCTGAGAACTGCCACAAACGTGGCTGAAAATGGTTTAGATTTTCTTTGAAACACTGCCACATTGAAACTAAACCACGGGACCTGTGTATCTGGTATAGCAAGCGCCCACCTTTATACTGAAAAATATTGAAATCCAGTGTGGCTTTCAAAGTGTGGGTACAAAGAGGGTGTGGATTTTTTTTTTTGGGGGGGGCTGCATAAGGCCGGGGGATAAATTGAGGGGTGTTCTGAGATTGGGAGGGGAGATACTGTACATTGGTATCTCACCTGAAACACTACTACTACCGCCACTGCTATTGTACCAATGAAAACAAAGAGGGTGCATTATTGATACTAATTTGTTTACAGTACATTGTGTCCCATTTGAAGCAACGTGTTGGCAGATACTCGATGGAACCTAGTGGTTGACCTACTTCTGGGAGACCTTTTTATGGTTAATCAAAAAGCAAACGCTTCAACATCCATTTCAAGGCCAAGCACTCTCCTACTAAGTCGTGAAAATACTTAATCAATGTGCAATGTGTTGCTTTTATTTTTTGTTTATAATCGATTCGTCGCCATATTTCCAGTCAATATGAATCCACTGAAAGTTTGTTCAACCACATTATAGCTACTGCTTGATACACTGTTAAAATCAGATAGATTTCTAGCTGACATTACAGATCCTCTACGCTGCATTTAGCTGATATTACAGTAAGTAAACAAACCTGTAGACCTGGGATTTCAACAATGATCTTAAACATGGTGAAATCCTCCTGTTACAATCGGTTAAAAGCAATTATAAACCGGGTAGTTTGTCTCCTGGATGCTGATTGTCTGGAACAGCAAGTCAGCCGCATGTACATGTAAGGGATAATCAACGAGGGGCTCTGCGTTCTATAGAAAAATAATGAACGATGTGGAAGGTGTGTTCCACTATGCGCTAGCAGAGCGGATCTAACCTTCCACGGAGTTGCATTATTTCCCAGAGAACGCATAGAGCCCCGAGTTGATAATCCCTTTTATACCAACGCTATAATTTAACACATTTGCCACTAGAAATGTGTTAATTTGCCTGTAGAACAGCTGTTCAACATCCACTGAATTAGCACGTTTACTACATAGCTACAGTAGTGGCCTTGTTAGCCAAACAAACAGACTTGCTAGCTTGCTATTATGAAAATTGAATTCAACAATGCCAATGTTTTTCAATTTGACTTTTGCTTTTTAAAAGCAGGTCAAATATAATACATGTAAGAATTAATTTCATAGCCATTCAATTATACTGTGCATTATAGAGAAATAATGCACACTCCAGAATACCCTTCAAGCCAATAAGGCACCTCGGGGGTTTGTGGTGTATGGCCAATATACCCAACCCCCTGGGCCTTATTGCTTAATGATATAATATAGAAATGTCTGGATATGATGCTATTTGGTACTTTGTTGTGTGCTACAGTATTTTGTGGGAAGAATTTAGAGTGAAAAAACAACAACCCTCAGATTTCCGTGGGGTGAGGATTATTGACTGCTCTTAGGTCAGGAGTGTATTGATTGAAAATATATTTGTGTGCCACATTTTGTTGGGGCAAGACTTTCTAAAAGCACATTTTTGTTCTGAGTAGACTATTAGAAAGCATGTGGACCTGGTGTCAGGTTATCACACATTTGAATCAGTCTGCCAATGCTCTTATCTTTCCTTAAAAGCATATTTTCATCCTTAAGAGCCCTAGTCTGTGAAATTTCAAGCTGTGAAATTGTTGGAATAATCCACTTATTCTGCCTTCTCCTTACTAAGATGCATCAAGCGACAGCTTTCTTACCTAGACTTGGTATCATTGGATATGCATTATCTAATGGATAGACTTGAACTGTTTAAGAAGTAGCCTTAAAGTGCTACGTATCTATGTTCAAGTTCCAACCACAACAGTCAGCCGCTACCTCCTCCTTATTCAGTCTGTTGGCTTCCTGTTTGTGAATCTCAGTTAGCTTGCACTTTAATATGTACCACTAATCAACACCCTCAGAACTTTTAACCCATGTTTAAATGACTCCTAACTGTTGCTGTTCATGCCCTCTTGATTTTGTCTAAAAACAGCAGATCAGATGCCCTCTTGATTTTGTCTAAAAACAGCAGATCAGATGCCCTCTTGATTTTGTCTAAAAACAGCAGATCAGATGCCCTCTTGGTTTTGTCTAAAAACAGCAGATCAGATGCCCTCTTGATTTTGTCTAAAAACAGCAGATCAGATGCCCTCTTGATTTTGTCTAAAAACAGCAGATCAGATGCCCTCTTGATTTTGTCTAAAAACAGCAGATCAGATGCCCTCTTGATTTTGTCTAAAAACAGCAGATCAGATGCCCTCTTGATTTTGTCTAAAAACAGCAGATCAGATGCTCTCTTGGTTTCAAGAGCTTTTTGCACTTCCTTCCTTTCACACTTGGGCTCAGTCTGGTTCGATTAGAAACATCAACTGATAAAAGTTGCTTCAGGGTCACAACATTTTTAAAACCCTGAAGGAAGATTTGGGCTTTTAGATGTAATGGAATAGGGACATATTTAAAAAACATTTCAATCTCCTTATAAAAAAGATGATGTACACAAGACCACAAGGCCCATGCATATTACTAATCAGACCTGGGTTAAAATACTATTTAGGGTATTTCAATTACTTTCAAATACATTTGGAAGTATGCATTTTTATATGTTTTATTTGAAATGACAAGTAGTTGAATATTGGAATATACACTGCCATGCATTTAATCCAGGTATTTGAAAATAGTATTTTAAATAAGTATTTCGGAATAATTTCAAATAGTAGGCTATTTATAGGAATTTATTTTAAAATACTTCAAATAGAAGTAGTTGATTCTGGCCTCATTATTTGAAAATACTCAAATCCATTGAAAATATGTACGTATTTGAACCCAGGTCTGTTACTAATACATGCATAAAGAAATAACATAAACCCATATACTAATTAGAAAACAAAAGTCTCTGTGTGTCAAACTGAGGCCTGAAGGGAGAGAAAATTCAAAGGCATCTGCCTACATTATTCACATCCTCTCCTGTCAATCAGAAAGGCTGACAAGATGATGAAAGAAGACTCACAATCTGTGTGACAGTGACAGAGCATCAGCTAAAGACCCGCCAACACACCTAATTGATTCACTGCTGGATTTAGCAAAAAGTGAGCCGATGTCATCTTTCATAATCAAGCTTCTCCCTCAGGCTGCCTTAAGGAGCTAAAAAAAACTCTCCCTTCACAAGTGCTGGGCTAAAGGTCAGGGTTACCTTAAAGCATTGTTCCAAATAATAAGAATATAGCCCTACTGTGTGAAGTGCTCTGGTAAAGTGTGTTTAATAGATCAACATGAGAACAGATAGATCTGTCATACAGAGGAAAGGATGCTAACAGCATCTAGTCCTAGTCACAACAACCCTGTCAACCATCCCCAACAAAAGCATACAAATGACTAATCACAAAATCCACATATGAATACAGTGTATTTCTATACAACTCATACCTATACTGAACAAATTCAGGCCAAGTGGACCATTAGCTGATACAGTACACAGTCGCTTGCAGGTGGAACAATGTAGTATTTGCAGTTACCGTAACAACATGGGAATCAATCCACCAGGGGAAATGGATTGATCTCAATTTCACTGTTGTTATGAGTGAAAGACTATCTAATCCATCCCTGTCTGGAGTGTCACCATGTCTGAGCCATCTATCAGCCTCACGTTACTATATTAAAACAAACCCTTACTGTATGGCATCATGCAATGAAGTGGCGTAGTCTGTAAAGCACCTCTTTCAAAGAACCACCTGGTGCTAGCCTATTACTACCCCTGTTTTTGCACATTGTAATTGACTTCACAGTTTCCCTGATTTGATCATGCCCGTACAAATTGTTTTCACTGATGTAATCAAACCTTTACATCTTGTCCTCAAAGCTGGATCAATAAAACAAGACCCCTATGAATATGACATATTAGGGATTGTTAAACCAAAAAAAACAACTCAACACAATTTGCTAAGTGCAATCCTGTCTCTTAATAGTATAGAAGCCTAGTTAAGAGCACAGTTCGCAGAAAAACACATAATCCAAAGCCTTTCTCTTAGTGTCCTATTTATGCAACACAACAGAATGCAGCAGGAACCACAAAATGAGGATAAATCCAAAGCTGGCTGAGGTGACAGTGATGAACTGATGTTGTGGTTTCCTGGTTCAGGGAGCTATTATAATTAATAGTTGTAATGCGTTATGTGCTGCTGGGGACACTTCAAAAAAACGTGGGACTGAGGAGAGTGTCAATACAACATCAATATCAATGAAGGCCCAAACAGTAGTGCGCGTATGGACTGCAGTTGCTTCACAAAAACTGCATCTGCATCTGTGACAGCCAGTAATACTCATTATTCCTGAAGGTTAATGCTATGTCGTGGAGTACGGCAGCCTCTCCTCCTACTTTGCAGATCTGTCAGCCACACTTAAATCCTGTTAGCAATACAGTATCCTGCTCCCTCCCGGCCTGGGCTCCCTGATTTAGGAACAGTTTCATCACTAGTCATGCTTTTACAGTAACATCTTGATTTTGATTTGGCTGCCATCTTTACTCCTGACCGGGCTAGGTGGATCAACTGGCTGCATTGGACCATGTCACATGTTCCTGCAGCAGCACTATAAAGGCCTGTCCTGTGAAGGGGAGAGTCAGTTATTGGGACTGTGTGTGAAGGACTGATGCAGCGACTGTGTGTTATCACCTGATAAAGGCATTACTCTGGCGCCTACGGGGCCATGGGATCCCTGGTATTGTGTGTTGGAGGAGCAGCGAAATTCATTTCCATTGCTGCCATACTGTGCTGTGTGGTCTAACTAAGCTGCTCCCAACCCATTTGATAAGGCTGAAGGGGAGGCTGAGGGAAACCGGGAGGGGGAGAGAGGAGGGGCGGGCACATAGCTGGAATTAATAGCGTCTCAGCGCTGGATCCGGAACATCATGCCCGGGCTGCAGCCAGTCTAAATGATGTGCCCACATTGCTCTGACCCTCATTTGGCTCCTACACATATTAGCCGTAGAGGGGAGACAGGAATTTTCAACCCTGGCAAGAAGGAGAGACACTCTATTTGAACTTCAAAGCCGCTGCTGTTTGAGAACAGAAAATGAATGGGATCATCATTGGTGGACAAAGCTTCACCTTCAACCAATTTCAAGGATTTGCTATTGACAAGACAGAAGCACATTTAACCTCTGCTAATAATACATGTCAATATTCAGACCCTGAATCATAATGCTTCTCAGGTTCAGGAAAGGGACTGGTCTCTGCATACAGACTTAGACAAAAAGGAACTATCTAGAACCTAAAAGGGTTCTTCAGCTGTCTGCATAGGAGAACCCTTTTAAGAACCCTTTTTGGTTCCAGGTAGAACCCTTTTAGTTCAATGTAGAGCCCTTTTGGGTTACATGTAGATCCCTTTTATACAGAGGGTTCTACCTGTAACCAAAAGGGTTTTCCCTGGAACCAAAAAGGGTTCTCCTATGGGGACAGCCGAAGAACCCTTTTGAAAGCCTTTAAATGTCTCCCTTCACACTAGATGGTTAATTCTGTAATTTCCGTTTGAAAATAAGGTAGCCCTTTACTATTTTCAGGGTTATAGACTAATTGCCATATTAAGGTAGTGATGATGCTGTACCTCTGGGGTTGTTGAGGGAGGCATCGATGGCTTTGCCCCCGTCTCCACAGTGGCCTTGATCGAAGGGGGTGCACTGGTCCCCCGTCCCTGCCACCACCTCCATGTTTTTGGCCAGGTCCTTGGGCTCTGTGAGGGTCCTGAGTCTATAGACCCTCCTGCTGCTGGTGTCAGACAAGTAGAGGGCCTCCCTTACTGGGTCCATGGCCAAGTAGTACTTATGGGCTGGGCTGGAGCTGCAAAGAAAAGACCCTATCACTTAGGTCTACACTACAAAAAACATTAACAATGTACTGTTTGTATATATCAGGGATGGGCGACCCTTTTGTAGGCTCGTGGACCAATAAAAAATAATAATACATATATATATTTTTTCGGGGGAACACAGTCGGGGTCTCAAATTACTGTTGAGAGTTAGAATAATAGACTACACAAGGTTTCAAAATGTGGTTGTGCATCAGCAGTCGCTCAATTAGCCCATGTCAGCTACATTAGATCGGTAAGTTAGTCTAGCAGCCAGCTATCTGAACTTGTAGTAAGCATGGTCAAATTACCGACCAGCGTGGGGCCAACTGACCATCAGTGATCATAATAAAAACTGCAAACATTTGCCTCCACCCTATGGCAAAATTTTAAGAATTGGGTAAGCAGACCCACGAGGCACTGCGGCCCTCATGATGATTTCCGTTTTTTTGCGGCCCCCACCCTTATCAAAGTTGCCCATCCCTGGTACTGTATATATGAAATACACATTTACTGATCAATCCCAAAAGAGCTGGCTTTTATCATTAAAAAACAGTTCAGTTTCCTTCACAGTCTTTCATCTTAAATGGTTGCTCAAGAGGAACCACGTCATACTGTAGGTTCCGACATTAACATCTCACTAATGTGAAACAAACATCTGCCAACCACAGACAAACTCAATCTTTTCACCTGAAGATATGATTAAAATCCATACAGCTCTAACTCTGACAGCTGTATCATCTTTACAGTAATTGCACTGCAACTGAAAGGGGACTGAAATCATGACAAAAAGATCAGTGGTGTAAAGTACTTAAGTATAAAGTACTTTAAAGTACAAATTAATAACTCGTTTTTTGGGGGTATTTGTACTTTATTTTACTATTTACATTTTTGACAATTTTTACTTTTACTCCACTACATTCCTAAAGAAAATAATGTACTTTTTACTCACATACATTTTCCCTGACACCCAAAAGTACTCGTGACATTTAGAATGCTCAGGCAGGACAGAATTATTGTCCAATTCATGCACCTATCAATATAACACATTTACATTCCTACTGCCTCTGATCTGGCGGACTCACTAAACACAAATACTGCGTTTGTAAATTATGTCAGAGTGTTGGAGTGTGCCCCTGGCTATCAGTAAAAAATCTAATCAAATTAAACCTTGTGCCATCTGGTTTGCTTTATATAAGGAATTTGATGTAAAGCATTTACTTTTACTTTTGTATGACAATTTAGTACTTTTCCCACCACTGTACCCAAGTACATTTAAAATCAGATACTTTTAGACTCTTAGACAAGTAGTATTTTACTGAGTGACTTTCACTTTTACTTGAGTCATTTTCTATTAAGTTACCTTTACTTTTACTCAAGTATAACAATTTAATACTTTTTCCACCACTGAAAATGATGGAGGCAACCTAAGGGCCTGTGTAATGAGAGCCCTGACAGAGAGACTAAGTCAGAGCTACTGTATGTGTGAAGACGTGCCTCCCAGTGAACGATGCCATCTACTACCATCACCAGGAAACCCTCTCTGTAAACATTAGGCTATTCGCAGAGGAAAATTACTCATCTCAGGATTTAGTTGGGTCATACATGCAGTGAGGGAAAAAGCAAAGCTAGTGCAGCGAGTTTTTTTTACAGGCTTTGATTGAGAAATAATCAATTGCGAACATGACGGCTGCATGAAAAGATGAATCATATCTCTGGGAGACATGAGAGCCTGTTTGTTTAGGGGAGAGAGTATGAGAAGCCTATCCCAACACAACAGTGTTAAACTGGCCTTTCCAGCGGGGCGCTGCCCCATCTAAGCACACATGAAAGGCTGGGGCTTGTCTACGATAAGAGGAACCCTTTAAAGACCTCGTCTGTATTTCTCTCCAAAGGTAGCCCATTTCTAATCCTTGCTCCCTTTAAATCAGGGCTGTTCAATTCCAGTCCTGGAGGGCCAAAACACTTCTGCTTTTTGTCTCTACCTGGTAGTTAATAGCACTAATCTGGTGTCCCAGGTCTGAATTAGTCCCTTATTAGACAGAGAGGATGAAAACTTGAAAAGTATTTTGGCCCTCCAAGACCGACATTGAACTGCTTTAAATCCAGGTCAATACACTTCCATATTGACTGACTGTCTCCTCACTTCAAATCCTGTATTCTGTAACCAAATAAGAACATCATCCATGAAAGATAGGCTGGCGGTTTGCAACAGAAGCACTGCTCTTTTCATGCTGCAGTGTCATAACATTTTTTTTCAGGAAAATACATTATGTTCTGAGTCTGACTGAGTACGGTATTGAAAACGTACCTGTGCCTGAGATCTCGATTCCTAGCAGCGTTGTATTAAAGAGAGAGAAAGAGTATTAGTTCTTATCCTTGGATAAATATCTTCTCTCCGATCCATGATTATACTTATGAAAGCATTTCAATGAAACTTCTCAGTTCAATTCGTTCATGTGCTGTGTATACAATAGATGACTAATTTTCCCATCTTTTTCCATTTCACATTAAAAATGTAACAATCATAGCAACAGCAGCAATAGCAAAATAGCTTGGCAACTAGCAATACAACAACTTTCATTACAGTATATATTTTGAATGCTTCAACCTCAGTCCTTGAGATAATGTACAAATACATAATCACAGAAAAACACCGAAAAGCATCTTTAACTACTGCTCGGGAGTGTCACCTCAATTCTAAAACGCTGATGACGAATCCATTGGGAAGAATCCTTCTGATGAAGTTGAAGTCGCCAACGTAGATGCTGCCGTCAGAGCCACAGGTGATAGCGACAGGAGCGTAGAGCTTTCTACCCAGGGCAGGCCCGTTACAGTTGGGGCAGGGGATGGTGCGCAAGTACCCCGTCCCCATCACTGTGTAGATGACTGGTGGTTGCTGGGAGATGAAGATGTTCTCTCCATTCCCTTTGTGTAGAACACCTGGAGTTGAAGGACAACTAGCAATTACAATCATATCCAGAGGAATGACTAGTCCTTCCTGGAATCTTCAAAGACCAAGAGGGATGCATAAAACTAGCTCTCTCAAACTGACGCAATCTAGCACTATAGAACAGAACTCTCTGATATAATACAGTAATAATTCTATGTAGGTCTGTCTGTCTGTATCAAGTCATTTGAAATGGAAGTTAAAACAATAATAGTTTGGCAAGAATGTCTTCACAATATTCCTACTGGATAACCAGGTATGAAATAGTGTCAGGTTAGGTGGGCTGAGGGTACAGTACTGCTGAATGGAATTGGGACACAGAGGAACAGAGCCCTCACCGCTTTGTAGGTTAAGGATGTGGTGCTTGTCCAGGGACCAGCCCCCCAGGTTGGAGGCAATCATCTCAAAGCCCTGCAGCTGAGCCATCCTTCTCTCCCACACAATGTAGTCAGCACATGACTCATACTCATAGCCTACAGAGACTGGAACAAAAGGGACCACTGGGCCGTTAATGGGACACCGCCAATTGTCATGCATTCATTACCCTGTTGTTATTGCAATTACAATGAGACACACCTGGAAAACAACAACCCCTAATGCTTTTGTGATGGTGTGACTAGCTCTTGCAGTGTACAATTGCAGTGAACCTAGAGTTGCCGTGGTCCAGGCAGAGGCTGGAACGAGGCATTATGGTGGTTATAGAGCAGCCTGGGTGTGTGCTAACAGTCTGCGATTCTCCCGAGACTTTTTAATGCATCACTGATACCATCATGCTCTGCTGCATCCACCCAGTATGCTCACCCTCTTTCCTTGCTCCGGCTCACCGTCTCTCTTTCCCTCGCTCGCTCGCTCACCCACACAAACACACGCGAAGGAAGCACACACACACACAAACACATGCGAAGGAAACACACACACACACACACACACACACACACACACACACACACACACACACACACACACACACACACACACACACACACACACACACACACACACACACACACACACACACACACACACACACACACACACACACACACACACACACACCAAGCAGGACATAGTCAGTTACACACAGAGTAGCTACAGGCTCCTGCTTGTGTCACCATGATAGATCAGCCTGTTACTATCGGCAACGAAGAGAGAGAGGGTGAGTAAGGAGGAGAGAGAGTGGATGAGGTTTGAGGTTGAGCTCAATTCCCACTGGTACATAAAGATAAATGAATAAATTAGAGCCTTTTTCATCTCCTTATCTCTTCCTCGGGTTTATTTAGTGTGGAGGAAAATATGTTTGCACCATAACAAAATGTGTTTTGAATTTCAATTTAGTTTGGATGTCGTTTCTAATTGTGCCATGTGTTCGATGTTATTTATAGATAAACGGGCCATAACATCTTCAGGACTTCCTATTTATATCACAGACTATTAACCACAGTGCCTCATATCCACCATCAAGGAGCTGGATACGCACAGATTAAACTGTATTCTGTAAGAAAGGATTCCAACACATGCACACCAGCTAGGCAATCAAGAAACACTCTGCTATCTGACAGTAATACAAGGCATGGAGAGCAATCCAGAGAGACGTCCTCATAGTGTGTGAAAGAGATAAGAGTAGCCCCTGCTTTCTGTTCCAGTTAGATTTGTAACACTCTCTCCATTAAGACAAATTGCAACAATGCATCAGAGCTGTAGGTCCCAATAGGCAGCCAGCACACTAAATCAACCACTGATAAAAACAAAGCTTATATGTGGCCCTTGAAAAATCTGTCAGTCTTTCATACCACTGACCATTAACACACCGACAATGTCTTTAGAGCTCTGTGTGATTGTATTATCTAACGATAAAGTAGAACAAAAGTAACATGCTGTTCTGCTGTGGCACTGCTGAATGTAATACTGTCTTTATAGATTTTTATTTGCCATTAGCTACAGATTGTCTCTCCCAGTTACCCATGGAGCATGTTGCTTGCTGTCATCCCTTGGGTGAAAATTGTCAAAGGAGTGAAATACAGCACATTATATTTGTTCTACAGGGAATCTGAATGTACATGACAGGACATGATTGAAATGCTGCATATGATCTTACCCAGAGCTTGGGCCAGGCCCACCACTTTCTGCCCATAGACATCAGTCTTGTTCCAGGCCAGGACGTAGACCAGGTTGGGGGCGGCAGGGAACCACTTCTGAAAGAGTCGTCCCTCGATGGCGGTGGACACGTGCACCTTAGCCAGGCCAGTGGGGATGATGGAGTGGGTTAAGATGATGCGGAACAGAGCCTTGTAGCCAGGGGAGCGGGTGCTCAGGTAGGTGAGCTTTAAGAAACTGCCAGGGATGGTGATCTCCTCTTGGACAGCCTGAGGAGGAGAAAGCATTTTGGCCGCTGTTATTATGTACTATTGGTTACCAGGAGTTGGAAAAACTTCACAAGTCAGAGCATACAAACTATGTATAAAAACATCTTACAAGTCTTTCAGTAAAGTATCTTTGATCACCTGGTGTTTGTACTCGTTCCAAGATATACTAGCTAGTACTATATGTCACTTTCTTAAAATCCAATCAAAATAACACTTTATTTTTTACACTTTTGGAACATTATTCTACATACACGATGCCCCTGGAATACTAAATTACATCTATATTCTATATCATTAGCAGCGTACAGGAGGACATTTTAATTACTGCTGACGATCTAACCCCCACTCCCACCCTTCATTGCTCACAGCTTCAATCACTCTGAACTGGGTCCTCATTAAAATCACTATCAGTTTCATTATCGCTCACAACAAACTAGGATGTCTACAATCTGCAAAACACAGTTCCAAAGCTGAGGTAGGAATATCAGTGGGATCGGGGGAGAAGATAGCGAGCAGCTCTGGGAATAAAGCGCCCCGGCAACTGATTAGTGTGAGATTCTAAGATGATTTCACAGGTACAATATGAGCCAGGTGAAAATTAGACAGGATCCAGAATAAAGAAAAATGCAGGAATTGGAATAAAACCAGCCATTTATAATATACACCTGGATGTCCTAAAATGATATTGTGCTTAGAGATGTATGCATTATGGAAATGGTTTAGTATAGGTGGTAATTGAAAGCTGAGTGAGCATCCCTGGGACTGTATATATTATGTATATTACTGACTGGTGAGTGGACCAGCTACTGTACCTGCAGCTCAGGGATGGCTGGGCCTCTCTCCTCACAGGTTCTGGCAAAGCGGATGAGAGGGGAGGGGAGGACGATGGGGTACGGACTGACCAGGTTCTTCAGGTTACACACAGGGGGGCGAGACTCAACCCTCGCCATGGTGACCTTCTCTACAACCACAAACTGGTTCCACGGTAACCAGATGGTGCGTTTCTGCATGAGGAAGGGAGCCCTCTGGAAGATCAGGGAGACTGAGATGCCCCCTGCAGCCACCAGGTCAAAACTACAGGAACAGAATCCACACAAACACACAATCAGTAGCGGCAAAACATCATATTAAGCCAATTTACTATAGTATCTACAATACAATACTAGACCACTGTCTACCTACCTGCCATCCTGGCGACTGACAGAGAAGCCAAATTCAGGGTACTGCTGGAAGCTGATGTTCACTCCCACCAGTGGGGTCCCGTCTAGTGCCACCACCTGCCCCCGGATCACTGAGGCTCGGCTAGGAGAGAGCAACGTTTTAGTTCACTGGGTATTTTAATTATACTATAACAAGTTACATTGTTTTCCAGTTCAGTTGACAAAGGCAAATGTGCTATATCCATACAGAGTACTGTGGTAGCCTACAAATAGCTGTGTATAAAAGGACCTGTACTTCAGTGGCAATTATAATTCTACAGTATATAACAAGCTATTCCTGTTCATTCATGCGGTACCAGAGGTAAATTGTATCGGCTATATTATCTATTCTACCTGCTGTCGAACGGGATGTCGCCAGGGAAGACATGGGTGCTGCCCTTTCCAACCAGGAAGCGTACGCGGTCGTAGAAGAGGCGTGAGAGGAGCGAGGCGTAGGGGGTCTGGTTCTGCTGGATCAGGTCTAGGGGGTCCGGGGAGCCCTGGCACAGAGGCCCACTGTGACAGCTAGGTTGCTGGCAGCAGTCTGGGTCCACACAGTCCATCAGGCCATCTACAACAACACAATAACACAACAACATCACAGCTAAGTCTACACTGTACAGTATCTCAGGCTCCCAATGTTACGCAGGTGGGAGAGATACATAACATTCAAAGCACAGAGGACCTTGTGAAATTGAGATGACATCTCTCAAGTGGTTTGAAACTACAAATCAAATGATATAGAATAAATCGATAATGTTTCTCCTAAGTGGGACTACATCCACCCAATCCTCTAACACACAGTAATGAAGATCAGTTAGACATGGCTTAGCTGTGATGATTTAAACTTGAACAATGTGAAGAAGCTGATGGTTAACAATATATCTAGTTCATGCCTGACAAGAAGCAAAATGCCAATCTGATTTATACAGTCTTAATACTGTACTTACTTGCTGCTCTATAATTGCAGTACAGTGCCTTCTTAATTATGTTCTCTTCAATGTCCAAAATGTGTGGGTCTGAGCAACGGCAGCACGTTGGGTCCATTAAATCCATAGCCTCCTCTCAGGCAGACACTTTCAATAGTGCTGAAGTGAATGCTGACATTCATCAAGATTGCTGGCATTGAATGCCACACAACAGCAAAAGTACTTAAAAGTACTTACTTGATAATTAAAAGCAGAATAATGTCTCTTGGTCTTTAGTACACGCCTTCCGCAACGCTTTCTCATAAAACGTTTTAAAAGTTTTAAAAGTATGGTTACTTATACCACATATGGTAAATATGTGCAATGTGGATATAATTCAGAATAGAATTTTAAGTATGCTAGCAGAAAATAATAAGGTGTAATTATATACAGTATGTGCCAAAGAAAATGTATTCAGTAAACGACTGACCAACACAACAGAATAACTACTGGGCCAAGAGCCATAACATCCCCATTCAGTGCTGGGCTGCCAAAGTAAAGGAGGCACGGTGCCCAGCTATACGCTGGTTGGCAGGGTCAGCTCTAACTCCATCGGTCATGACCACAATGCATTCATTTAGCTGGTTACAATACTGCATAGAACATCTCACTAAAATAATGTATCCGACAACAAAGACAGCTGTACTGTACCTGCCATTGCCACCATATTTACATAATCAACAAACAATGCAATAAAATAATGAAGAAAACAATTATTTGGGGGAGAATTGCTATCCATGTTTGTGAACTAATGTTGTACAATTAATATACTCCACAGCTGCAAATGTAAAACCAAGCACTGGATGGTCAAGTGTGTGATTATAGTGACTCATTTACAGCTGGTTGGAAAAGTCATGATCTTTTCTCTTAATCACTCTTCTTTTTCAGGTGATCATTTGCCATTAGGTTTTTCCAACCAATGCCTTTGACGAGGCCTCATTTAGAATATAAATGGCATTTCTAATGGAGTTGAGATGAGATGAAAATAGGAATATGTTCTGCGATTCTGACGTATATATATTGGCTTGGGAAACTAACTGACATGGGGTGATCATTTCCTCCTCTCCTTTGTTGGAGTGTCGGGCCAATTTGAGCCTCCTACAATTTCCCTCTACATTAAAGGAGGGCCAAAATGACTGTACATCATCCAAGATTCTCATCAGTCATAAGAAGTCACACACAATGCGGAGGTCACATCTTTGAAGGGAGAGACATAGCTGCCGTGACTAAACTAAATTAGGTTGTAGAATAACAGAGGAAAGGTTTACTGCCCAGGCTGCCGGCACATTACTGAACCGAATTGTGAATGTGTTTTCTATTGTATTGGGTTAGAAAAGAAAATACAGTGAATTATTTATGATCTACAAACAAATAAAGATACATTAACACATTATCACACAAACACGGCTAGAGCAACTGGGAAAATTATCAAAGAAGGAAGACTTGTAAAAGTGAAGCAGCTGGCATGCTTCTATATAGAGGCTTACTGGGATAAAGAACCTGATTAAGAACTCTGAAGGTAAGAGATAATGGTGTTTCTTTTAAGTGCTGCCAGCCAGAGCTGAGAAAACATGTGGAGTGGGTGAGGTAAAGAGTTCATGCTCCAAACACATCTCTAACAGACTGTACATAATATTATGCTCTTACCTTCTCTACCACTTCTGTCTGCACATACAAAGGAACCAAACACTGTCTAATGTAGCTAATTAGCACCCTATGCAAAGAAGTTTATTTTAAAGCTGCAATATGTACATTTTGGGCTACCTGACCGAATTCACATAAAAAAATGTTGTTATAGATCTGTCATTCTCATTGAAAGAAAGTCTAAGAAGCGGTAGATCTATTTTATGTGCACTATTTCTATACTTCCTGTTCTTAAGTTTTATTTTTGCTCTATTACTTTTGGTTTTGTACACCAGCTTCAAACAGCTCAAAATACAATATTTTTGGCTAATGAAAATACATCTCACAGCGGTTTAGATAGTAAAATGAATCTCTGCTTTGTCACATAAACTGATATTAGGCGAACTATTTGAATTTTAGCTACCAGGGAATGGTGGAGAGATTTTTGCATATTGCACCTTTAAAACATCTGACTCATGTAGAGGAATTGGATGAGACATAGTACTCACACAGATTCAGTACATTTTGTAGCCTGTCACTTTAAATGAATGTACGGTATTCATAATTACTCTTAATTTCTTCATATTACACCTCACATTGCATAATTTCTTTAGGTAAAGAAGAACAAGGAGCGTTCCAAACCACATCCTTTTTTCCAGATGGTAGCTTGACTATACAGTACACAGAAGTATGTTTTTATCTCCTTTGCCACACACAAAGGAAATTTACACCTCATATAAAATATACATTTACATTAAGAAGCTAACTCATGCACTAGATGAGAAGATACATGGTGCACATTCAGAAGCAGTATGTTTTCTAACCTGTCAATCATAGTTAATATATCATACTAAACTACAGTAACTACGACATTACATGTATTACACTTCACATTACATAATTGTAAACTTTTTAAACTTTGAAATATCAAAAACATGCGATGTAAGTCAGTGCACAAATGGCTTCTTCTGTAGGGTATCTTTCCCCTCAATGACATGGGCATTGAACCTGAGCTCCAAAGCCTCAAGTCTGGTTTCCTGTTCACTGGAACACCAGGTCTGGTTCTCTGTTCACTGGAACACCAGGTCTGGTTCTCTGTTCACTGGAACACCAAGTCTGGTTCTCTGTTCACTGGAACACCAAGTCTGGTTCCGTGTTCACTGGAACACCAGGTCTGGTTCTCTGTTCACTGGAACACCAGGTCTGGTTCTCTGTTCACTGGAACACCAGGTCTGGTTCTCTGTTCACTGGAACACTAGGTCTGGTTCTCTGTTCACTGGAACACCAGGTCTGGTTCTCTGTTCACTGGAACACCAGGTCTGGTTCTCTGTTCACTGGAACACCAGGTCTGGTTCTCTGTTCACTGGAACACCAGGTCTGGTTCTCTGTTCACTGGAACACCAGGTCTGGTTCTCTGTTCACTGGAACACCAGGTCTGGTTCTCTGTTCACTGGAACACCAGGTCTGGTTCTCTGTTCACTGGAACACCAGGTCTGGTTCCCTGTTCACTGGAACACCAGGTCTGGTTCTCTGTTCACTGGAACACCAGGTCTGGTTCTCTGTTGGAACACCAGGTCTGGTTCTCTGTTGGAACACCAGGTCTGGTTCTCTGTTGGAACACCAGGTCTGGTTCTCTGTTCACTGGAACACCAGGTCTGGTTCTCTGTTCACTGGAACACCAGGTCTGGTTCTCTGTTGGAACACCAGGTCTGGTTCTCTGTTCACTGGAACACCAGGTCTGGTTCTCTGTTCACTAGAACACCAGGTCTGGTTCTCTGTTCACTGGAACACCAGGTCTGGTTCTCTGTTCACTGGAACACCAGGTCTGGTTCTCTGTTCACTGGAACACCAGGTCTGGTTCTCTGTTCACTGGAACAACAGGTCTGGTTCCCTGTTCACTGGAACACCAGGTCTGGTTCTCTGTTGGAACACCAGGTCTGGTTCTCTGTTGGAATACCAGGTCTGGTTCTCTGTTCACTGGAACACCAGGTCTGGTTTTCTGTTCACTGGAACACCATGTCTGGTTCTCTGTTCACTTCAACACCAGGTCTGGTTCCCTTTTCACTGGAACACCAGGTCTGGTTCCCTGTTTACTAGAACACCAGGTCTGGTTCTCTGTTCACTGGAACACCAGGTCTGGTTCTCTGTTCACTGGAACACCAGGTCTGGTTCTCTGTTCACTGGAACACCAGGTCTGGTTCTCTGTTCACTGGAACACCAGGTCTGGTTCTCTGTTCACTGGAACACCAGGTCTGGTTCTCTGTTGGAACACCAGGTCTGGTTCTCTGTTCACTGGAACACCAGGTCTGGTTCTCTGTCCACTGGAACACCAGATCTGGTTCTCTGTTGGAACACCAGGTCTGGTTCTCTATTCACTGGAACACCAGGTCTGGTTCTCTGTTGACTTCAACATCAGGTCTGGTTCCCTGTTCACTGGAACACCAGGTCTGGTTCTCTGTTGGAACACCAGGTCTGGTTCTCTGTTGGAACACCAGGTCTGGTTCTCTGTTGGAATACCAGGTCTGGTTCTCTGTTGGAATACCAGGTCTGGTTCTCTGTTCACTGGAACACCATGTCTGGTTCTCTGTTCACTTCAACACCAGGTCTGGTTCCCTGTTCACTGGAACACCAGGTCTGGTTCCCTGTTCACTGGAACACCAGGTCTGGTTCTCTGTTCACTGGAACACCAGGTCTGGTTCTCTGTTCACTGGAACACCAGGTCTGGTTCCCTGTTCACTGGAACACCAGGTCTGGTTCCCTGTTCACTGGAACACCAGGTCTGGTTCTCTGTTGGAACACCAGGTCTGGTTCTCTGTTGGAACACCAGGTCTGGTTTTCTGTTGGAATACCAGGTCTGGTTCTCTGTTCACTGGAACACCAGGTCTGGTTCTCTGTTCACTGGAACACCATGTCTGGTTCTCTGTTCACTTCAACACCAGGTCTGGTTCCCTGTTCACTGGAACACCAGGTCTGGTTCCCTGTTCACTGGAACACCAGGTCTGGTTCTCTGTTCACTGGAACACCAGGTCTGGTTCTCTGTTCACTGGAACACCAGGTCTGGTTCTCTGTTCACTGGAACACCAGGTCTGGTTCTCTGTTGGAACACCAGGTCTGGTTCTCTGTTCACTGGAACACCAGGTCTGGTTCTCTGTTCACTGGAACACCAGGTCTGGTTCTCTGTTCACTGGAACACCAGGTCTGGTTCTCTGTTGGAACACCAGGTCTGGTTCTCTGTTCACTGGAACACCAGGTCTGGTTCTCTGTCCACTGGAACACCAGGTCTGGTTTTCTGTTGGAACACCAGGTCTGGTTCTCTGTTGGAACACCAGGTCTGGTTCTCTATTCACTGGAACACCAGGTCTGGTTCTCTGTTCACTTCAACATCAGGTCTGGTTCCCTGTTCACTGGAACACCAGGTCTGGTTCTCTGTTGGAACACCAGGTCTGGTTCTCTGTTGGAACACCAGGTCTGGTTCTCTGTTGGAACACCAGGTCTGGTTCTCTGTTCACTGGAACACCAGGTCTGGTTCTCTGTTGGAACACCAGGTCTGGCTCTCTTTTCACTGGAACACCAGGTATGGTTCTCTGTTCACTTCAACACCAGGTCTGGTTCCCTGTTCACTGGAACACCAGGTCTGGTTCTCTGTTCACTGGAACACCAGGTCTGGTTCTCTGTTCACTGGAACACCAGGTCTGGTTCTCTGTTCACTGGAACACCAGGTCTGGTTCTCTGTTGGAACACCAGGTCTGGTTCTCTGTTCACTGGAACACCAGGTCTGGTTCTCTGTTCACTGGAACACCAGGTCTGGTTCTCTGTTCAATGGATCACCAGGTCTGGTTTCCTGTTCACTGGATCACCAGGTCTGGTTTCCTGTTCACTGGAACACCAGGTCTGGTTTCCTGTTCACTGGAACACCAGGTCTGGTTTCCTGTTCACTGGAACACCAGGTCTGGTTCTCTGTTCACTGGAACACCAGGTCTGGTCCTCTGTTCACTGGAACACCAGGTCTGGTTCCCTGGAACAACAGGTCTGGTTCTCTGTTCAATGGATCACCAGGTCTGGTTCTCTGTTCACTGGAACATCAGGTCTGGTTCCCTGGAACAACAGGTCTGGTTCTCTGTTCAATGGATCACCAGGTCTGGTTTCCTGTTCACTGGAACACCAGGGGCTACACTCAAGCATTAATATTTTAGAGGAGCCAAGCAGCAGGTAGCATACCACCAGCTAATTACCTAGAGGTCTCCTTGGTCTGAGAGCCATGTCGACTGCTGTAGTGAGCCATGTCGACTGCTGTAGTGGGCCACGTCGACTGCTGTAGTGAGCCATGTCGACTGCTGTAGTGAGCCATGTCGACTGCTGTAGTGAGCCATGTCGACTGCTGTAGTGAGCCATGTCGACTGCTGTAGTGAGCCATGTCGACTGCTGTAGTGAGCCATGTCGACTGCTGTAGTGAGCCATGTCGACTGCTGTAGTGAGCCATGTCGACTGCTGTAGTGAGATTTATCAAAAGGAAAATGAAAAGGAAGAGAGCGGGAAATGCTTGTTGGCTCAGATGTCGGGAAGGAGAAGTGGAGTTCTAAATATTTCCTCCTCCTGACCTTCACCTGCGATGGAGGTCAAGTCATTCATCATTATTGAGCCACAGACAGACCACAGTCCACAGGGACCTTACCTCCGTCGTTGTCGGCGTTGTCATCACACTCTGTCTCCATGACGACATTGCATCCCATGCCGCTCCAGCTCGCCTGGCACACACAGTGCCACCCGCTCTGTTCCAGGGTGCAGCGACCGTGGCCATTGCACAGGCCTGGACAGCCGTCTGGATGGAGAGAGAGGAGAAGACAGACAGTCTGTGTATCAGAACACTGCCAGTCATTCCTCATGATTAAGGAGATGGGGACAGATGCTGCTACGCTTTTCATTTACATAAAATCCAGATGTCTGGCCATTCGAAAACATTTGTTACATATTTTGTTATATTCCATCTCACATTAATTGAATATGGTGAATGGTCTGCCATTGGTTTGGGCATCATACTTTCTCCTCAAAATTAATTAACATTTCAATGAATGTGCTTTGGTCGTAGGAATACCATTCAAAAATCCCTGCTGCTTTGAAACAATTCCATCCTAGAGAATGAGAAGGCATCTTACCTTTAACAACGAGATCCAGGTAATGCGCTATATACCATAGGAAGATAAAAGGAAGGAAGAAAAAAAGTGTGTGAGATTACATTACTGAGCCTCAGAGATAATATGCTAGCACCAAGGCACATGAAGAGATAATTACAGCCTATTAATGTGCCAGGAGCTAAGCTTTATGATTTGATTCACACATCCACAGAGACACAGAGCCCATCTCCAATTCCGCATCTCTAAAGGCAAGTGAAACGATTTCACAGGATGGTTTTCTTGCATTTCTGAAGTGAAAAAAATATCTTCTGGTTCTTTTATAAAATGTACTTGGCAGTTCCCAATTCTGTTAGTCCCAGATGACAAACTGCAGTGTTCTATCAAGGTGTAGCCACATTAATTGAGTGCGTTCGAACTTGGGGAGCAAATTATTCAGTTGCAAGAAACTAAAAATGCCTCCACTCTAGGGAAGAGGCCATGGCTGATGGAGAATTAGCCTGGCGGCAACCAACAGTTTCATTGTTACTCTTTTTTTTCATTCTCAAATAACAGCAATGAAGTGGATAAATTGTACAACAGACAGGCAGGGCACTGACATCACTGAACCCCAGCCAGTGTCTCTAAGACACATGGTAACATGTTACCCTCTTAAACACCCTGCCTCGGTCCCTCAAAATGCCTAGCAAGGTTTGGTACCTGTTTTCTTCTAGCAGATGAATTGAATAACCGGGCAAGAATGACTGTGTTCCATCTGACAACTGTGTGTCTAAATGACACAGCAGATGGATGATTCACTGGGATAGCTAATGGTCTGCTAAACTGCTACACTATTTACAATGTGTGGTGCTAGAAAATATGCACTCAAATGGATTACATATTCATTGATGTGTATCTGCAAAAATTTGTGGTTCACACATTTGTCATTAGTACATTAGTGGTCACAGTTTTAAGACATGCTAAAACACCATCAAGTCTTAGTAAAGTAAATCAGCCCCATGGTTTCTAAACAGAGCAATAGGTACTAGAGTCACGTTACACGGTCTGTTTGTTAACCTCCTGTGGTAGGGTAGTGTTGGTCCTCGGGGGGGTGGGGGGGGGACTCACCGATGCTGCAGTGTTCTCCCTCCCAGCCGGGGTGGCACTCACACTGTCCGTTCTTACACTGGCCATGCTCCTGGCAGCGGGGGTGGCAGGCCTGCAGGTCACAGCCTGGCCCGTCCCAGCCCTCCTCACACTGGCACTTCCCTCCCACACACACACTGTGGGCACTGCAGGGCACCGGACACACCTCTGCACACGGACACAGAGAGAGACAGGCAGGGGTCTTACTGCTTTGGGCAACAGACAGTACACCTCTACACAGGCCAGATGGACATGTCAAAGGCCAGCTGCATCATTGCTCCCAAAATACTTGTGATCATTTCCGATGAATTAATTCAGGATCCTAGACACTAATCTTGTCTTGCAAGTCTTGCAAGTTCATCTAATAGAACTCAAAATATATATATTTTTTTAAAGAATATTATAAAACCCATTTTTATTCTTATTCTTATCTCTACCTACCTACTCATGACATTAAACTCAAATTTTGTTTGTTATAATACTTTCTAACTATGTCGAGTGCTGCAGGTGCAGTTATAAAACATTCAATGCTTAAAGTTTTAGAGGTTTAATGATATTCAATGAATAATTTCTGTGGAATATGGAGAGTACATCCTATCAGCAAGTAGCCAATCAGCAGAGAGAAGGAAGAGCTGCGGGCGCAGAAAGGCCACTTATCCCCACACATGAAAAAGGCATTCACATTTAAATATCCATCATATTTAATCATGCCATAACCACTTCATTTGCATTTTATTAATCTCGATTTTTCTACCATTAAGTATATGACATTTCTATTCATTTTGTCTCTGCATCTGCTTGCAATGGAATTCAACATGTTTGCTGTCTAACACAATTTTATAGTAACGGTTGAATGTTGCCATTATCTTCGATGCGCTTGGATTTCTATGTTAAAAAATCACAAACAACACATTGATACATATAGGCTACTTTAGTGTGTTACAATCAGGTTACAGTAGGTTTACTCCATGGTAATGATATAGGCAGTACAGCCACACACAGTCAACGTTACTAGTAATTCTGCATGCATTTGAGTGAACACAAAATCAATTTCCACTTTTGGATCGAAATACTGAACTTTGCTTTGGAAGGCTAGAAAAAATGTGTGGGTTGAGTGAATGCACATTTCTTTCATGGTTATGGAAGCCGAGGCACCACACTGCTCCAAGATTCAACTCATTGGAAAGCGAAATAACCTCCACACGTGCCGTTTTCCCTTTTGGCCATCACTGAAAACATAATTGATAGGAAAAGTAATGAAGAAAGAGGGACTACTTTTCCTTTTGAGGAATGTCTTAATATGCAGCCCACCTCTCAGGGTTTCACCCAACCTAAATACAGGACTCTAGGACCAGAAGCATTAATAATATGAAGATGAGCAGAAATTGATATGACAGGCAGGCTTTATTCTAAAGGGTGGAGGCTTCCATAATATTTTGTTGGCACTGTGTTTCCATTCTTCTCCATATATATAATAAGCAGTGACATCAGCAGTAGGGTGTATTAGTGTGTTGTTGTGTGGCAGCTAGCAGCAGGCAGCTAATCTGTAGACCTGTCCCTGGGCTACTGGGGAACCTGATATCCTTCTTGATCTGGCTGCTACATGAGTAGGGTTGGCACAAGTACCGTATAACCGACGGTTATCGATGAAGACCGTCATGAAAATAAAATAACAGTCATAACCGTTAAAAATAAGAATCATTTTAAAAATGGTGTGGAACAAACAGCTGACTGAAGACGGGATGGTCGGACATTTGTGCAGTTGAGTCCGTTTTGGACGTAACATGGACTCTTAAACGCCCACACTAGTAGAAATCCACTTTCTCCAGCTGAAAGACCATGGCCAGTAATAAATAATCGTTTAAGTCAAAGTATGATATATTTGGGGTTGAAGTGACAAAACCGAACTGCCCGCTTTGTGCAAACTAGTGCCAATGACGTGTTTTTTCCTATGAAATGATGTGTAAATAATTTTTTGCCTACGTTTTGTTTCAGGGCCTGGGCTTTTTTTTCATATTGCTAAAATTGTTCCCTTTTTAGACAACCACATTTTGCAGGTGTTTTCTTTTTGCCCTGTGTTTGATTTGTGAGCTTAAAGGAAAACTCTACTCAAAAACTATCTTTTGGCATTTTCCATTTGTCCATTGTTGATAGTCCCAAAATCTTTTCCATGTCAGCAATCAAGTTTTCAAGATATATAACTTTCAAAATACAGCCAATATGATGCATTTTACATCATTTATTTTTTACACAAAGTGGATTTCTGTTTTCTCACTGAAAAGTGTTTCATGTTCTCTTGGCCTTAACTAAATACTAAACCATCTTTGATTTCTGAATGTGTCGGCACCGGGGACTCGGGATGTGGCTGCGTTATTGATGTCATGTTATTAATCAGGCCTTTTGATTTGAACGGATTGTTTTCGTTTTGTAGGCTAGGCTAGGCTACCTATTTACTGATTTAATTGATGGATAAAGCCTTAGCATTCTGAGCTCGTTCCCAAGGATCAGTGCTTTAGTTGATTATGTTGCTGTCCAGCCCACCGTGGTCAGCACCCCCAACTCCAAACATCTTGCCGCAGCTATGGCACACATAGATACAGAATGACTAAAACGAGCTTGCCCTGGCAATTTGACTGGTAAACTCATGGGTACACTCGCAATGGATGCATGGTATTGTGATGTAATAATTTCCATGTAATGTAGAATGTTCATTCGAATGATGTTAACTGATGTGGCTCATGCAATGGAATGCATTTTTTGTAATATCAGTTGAGTTGAATCAACAAATCACAGCACATATTTTAGCACATATTTTACTTCCTGCTTTGCTCCTATGGGTACACTCGCAAAGGCCGCCAGTCCATCCATTATGCCATCATTGACTTGAATGGTGATGTCCGTTCTATTCGTTCTATTTCTATGGCAGCACATGCAGTCAGGAGCGAAGGAGAAACTGTGCTACCAAAAAAACATTGACCGTCACAGCCCTATAATGAGATCTACATTTGTATCACAGGCTGAACAAAACCAAAACAACAACTTTTAGACAAAGATGACAAACAACACAGAGGAATATCCAGCATCATCTCCTACAGCCTCAGTCACAACAGCTTCCCTGAGATGTTTCTACAACCACTGTGTCAACGCTGTCTGTTATCAGTAGGAACCATACAGTCATTGGTGGCAACTCTTGTTATCAACGTCCTCTGACTAAAATAAATAAATAAAACATTTCAGTAAGAGACAGCCGTTCACCATGAATAAATATGAACAAATTCCCACGTCAAATGAAGTGCAGACTTTTCATCTGGAGGCAGACAGTCAAAATAAATGCATTATACTTTTTCTACTTTTTCAAGTGTAGCAGTGAAGTGAATGTTAATCCAATGAATGAAAAAAACTTTAATTTGTTCTGTATAAACAGACAGAAAGGTGACCTAAATTCAAATGCAAAAATCAGATGAACAGATAACGCCTATGCTAAAAATAACAGATTTAAATTGTACAAAGGAGCATATCTCGGGATGAATCCTAACCATGGCATTATTGTTCCCTGGAGGAGGCATATTAAAAAATGAATAGTTTTAAAACAATCATTAGTATGCAACAATGCATATGCATATATTGATAAAGAAACAAGAAGTGCATTTGGCTGAATTGGGAGCCATGGAGCGCAGTCCAATTTACACACAGCGTGTCAGAGAAATGATTGCTAATTTGTCTGATAGGCTGCTGGGTGTGTGAAGGTCTCCTTCTGCTAGGAGCTGGCAGATCATTACAAGCAGAAAAACACATTGCCAGGGTCTGTGTTACTCAGTCAGAGGTAAGACCAAAAGTTAGAGTCATGTACAGCAGATGCAATCTAGTCATTTAAATCACAGCCAGACAGAAAGGAGTGGGGGCCTGACTACACGTAAACCTTTTATTGGAGGTTAAGGACGTGATTGAACTCCAAAGGCTCCCCTCTAAGTGTCTGGGAGTGGACATTCCGACTCCGAATGTGAGGTAATGGTTTAAGTGAGGTAACAGTCTAAAAGCACCTTATTCGAGTGTGTGTCTGTATGTAGGAAAACACCTACCATATAGAGATAGAGACATGTTTTTCTCTATATATGGCTCTGCATATACGTAGGTTGTATGTACGTCATGGTTCTTGTACTCACCGGTGGAGCAGTCAGAGCCAGTCCAGCTGGAATCACAGGTACAGCTGCCAGAGTCTGGAAGGTATTTCCCATGGCCTGAACACTGCTCCTGGCATGCTGGCAGGGGGCTCTCGCAGTCTGGGCCTCCCCACCCCGTTGAACACAAGCACTCCCCCTTCACACACACACCATGGCCAGAACACTGAGGGTCCAGGCAGTCCACTGGCCATGCAGAACCAGGGAGGTGAGAGAGGGGGGGGAGCGAGCGAGACAGTGAGAAAGAGAGTGTGAGAGCGAAAGTGTCAGAGTAAATATTTCATTCCCCTCCCTGACCATCTGTATATTGTTTGAATCGTCTCAGCTTCTGAATTTTCTTTCCTCTATGGGTAGGGACTGACACAAAACACCTCCATCACATCTTTCCTCTATGGGTAGGTACTGACACAAAATACCTCCATCACATCTTTCCTCTATGGGTAGGGACTGACACAAAACACCTCCATCACATCTTTCCTCTATGGGTAGGTACTGACACAAAACACCTCCATCACATCTTTCCTCTATGGGTAGGGACTGACACAAAACACCTCCATCACATCTGTCCTATATGGGTAGGGACTCACACAAAACACCTCCATCACATCTGTCCTATATAGGTAGGGACTGACACAAAATACCTCCATCACATCTTTCCTCTATGGGTAGGTACTGACACAAAACACCTCCATCACATCTTTCCTCTATGGGTAGGGACTGACACAAAATACCTCCATCACATCTTTCCTCTATGGGTAGGTACTGACACAAAACACCTCCATCACATCTGTCCTCTATGGGTAGGGACTGACACAAAACACCTCCATCACATCTTTCCTCTATGGGTAGGGGATGACACAAAACACCTCCATCACATCTATCCTATATGGGTAGGGACTGACACAAAACACCCCCATCACATCTGTCCTATATGGGTAGGGACTGACACAAAACACCTCCATCACATCTTTCCTCTATGGGTAGGGACTGACGCAAAACACCTCCATCACATCTATCCTATATGGGTAGGGACTGACACAAAACACCCCCATCACATCTGTCCTATATGGGTAGGGACTGACACAAAACACCTCCATCACATCTTTCCTCTATGGGTAGGTACTGACACAAAACACCTCCATCACATCTTTCCTCTATGGGTAGGTACTGACACAAAACACCTCCATCACATCTTTCCTCTATGGGTAGGGACTGACACAAAACACCATCACATCTTTCCTCTATGGGTAGGTACTGACACAAAACACCTCCATCACATCTTTCCTCTATGGGTAGGTACCGACACAAAACACCTCCATCACATCTTTCCTCTATGGGTAGGGACTGACACAAAACACCCCCATCACATCTGTCCTATATGGGTAGGGACTGACACAAAACACCTCCATCACATCTGTCCTATTTGGGTAGGGACTGAAGCAAAACACCCCCATCACACCTGTCCTCTATGGGTAGGGACTGACACAAAACACCTCCATCACATCTGTCCTATATGGGTAGGGACTGACACAAAACACCTCCATCACATCTGTCCTATATGGGTAGGGACTGACACAAAACACCTCCATCACATCTGTCCTATATGGGTAGGGACTGACACAAAACACCTCCATCACATCTGTCCTATATGGGTAGGGACTGACACAAAACACATCCATCACATCTGTCCTCTATGGGTAGGGACTGACACAAAACACCTCCATCACATCTGTCCTATATGGGTAGAGACTGACACAAAACACCTCCATCACATCTGTCCTATATGGGTAGGGACTGACACAAAACACATCCATCACATCTGTCCTATATGGGTAGGGACTGACACAAAACACCTCCATCACATCTGTCCTATATGGGTAGGGACTGACACAAAACACCTCCATCACATCTGTCCTATATGGGTAGGGACTGACACAAAACACATCCATCACATCTGTCCTCTATGGGTAGGGACTGACACAAAACACTCCCATCACATCTGTCCTCTATGGGTAGGGACTGACACAAAACACCTCCATCACATCTGTCCTATATGGGTAGAGACTGACACAAAACACCCCCATCACACCTTGCTGATTCATCACATTGTCTGTGTACTTCAGTGGTGTTCATTCTAACAGTGTCACTGTAACCTTGCGAGAACAGCGTGTCCTAGCAGTGAATGGTTTATTACTGAGAACGCGTCGCACCATGAGGAAAACATGGCCATCTACAACAAGAACATGGAAACGTCTGCAGCTTTTACACAAGATTCTCATAAAGAATTAACAATAAACAGCTTCAATCCATGTCTGGAGCTAATTGATCACATTTAGTCATGATACACTTCAGAACAACCCCACCCACCCAACTAATGCACACTACAAAAAAGAAAAAAGAAAAATCTATGCAGTGTTAACCACAGTAATTACCACAAGGCTTGCAGGCTGGATCCTAGTCACAGGCTCATTGGCTCAAGGTTATTCTCTAGCACGGATATCTCAGACAAAGCCAATAATTACCCCACTGGATACAACTACCTAAGGACAATCAATTGATTTGGCTGTTTCATCCTAAGCATTCTTCATGACGTGCATGAAAAGCGGGGAGCGACTGTTTGTGTGTGTGTGTGTGTAGAGGATAATCTATTGGGTCAATCTGATTTTGCACACAAAAACTCTCTCCATAATTAAAATGATGTGAAAGGAGGATACTGGATTTATTGTTGCTGTGGTTAAATAGTAGGCCTAATCAGACAGTCTATAAAACACTTTGGTGTGTGTCCTTGTGCAAAACCCAATAACAAACAGAACACTGGTTAGGCTAGTGGTTAGAGCCCTGAACTAACAACTAGTGGCTTTTCTGCATGTCTCTGTTATTGCACCAAAGCAAAGCTCTTTGGCTAGGCTAACTGCAACTGTATCCTATCCCTATGCCTGTGTCAACAGCGATAATGATTATTATTAGGACAGGATCCTTGCCTTGTTCACAGTTGTTGCCCTTGTAGGCAGGGCTGCACATACAGATGCCGTTGACACAGGTGCCGTGGTTGGAGCAGGTGGGATCGATGCACTGGTCCTCCTGGATGTCACACTCTGGGCCCTTCCAGCCCGGGTGACACTGGCAGTAACCTTTCTCATAATCTCCATTCCCACTGCACAGGACAGGACAGGAGTCTGCAAGGGAAGCACATGAAGACAGTAGCCCTCAAGAAATACTGTGGTGTAAAGAAAATACATCTAATACTGTACTGTATGCATTAGTGCATTGACGTGTTCACATTCAAAACCTTCACTCAAAACAGGTTGCTGTCTAAGATGTGAATTATAAAGCTTTGTGTCATTCCAGCACAGGCAGGTACTAGTTAGTGCTCACCCTGAGACCCCAGTGGTGATCTCCCCACGAGCCATATACAGGTTTCACCCATCACCAATATCTTACTAATAAGCATGCAGCTGAATTCACCTAATCCTCTCCCCCTGATGATAGTGCTGTAAGTACTCTCCCCTCCGCTGGGCACAGGCCACGCACCCCCACTCAGACCCTCTTCCTGTGAAATCCACCTAATCTCTCAAGCACTTCAATTTTGCTCAAGTGGCACCTGAGTCAAACTCCAGTAGCTGCTGTGTGGCGTTGCAGCGGCTGTGTCTCCCTCCAACACCCCCCTCTATTTCCCAAGGCCCCTCCATCCACCACTTGGTGCCTTAGCATGAAAATTGATATTTACAAAACGAGGAAGAAGCTTAGAGCTCAGAGGCTGAAGCATGGAGACACATGGTAAACACCAGAGCAGAACGTACTGTGCTGTATAAATAGATCTTTGTTCACATGCCGTTAACCCTTTGAGGTGTAGTCTAAACACAACTCATATCACTAACATATTGCATTTGCACATTGTCTTTCATTCCTATGCTACATGTACTGTATAGGCACTCATAGTGAACCATTTTCCAGTGTCTTTAAAACCTATGTGAGAGAACATGACTCCATTCTCCTCCTCTCCTCTCCTCTCCTCTCCTCTCCTCTCCTCTCCTCTCCTCTCCTCTCCTCTCCTCTCCTCTCCTCTCCTCTCCTCTCCTCTCCTCTCCTCTCCTCTCCTCTCCTCTCCTCTCCTCTGATCTCTCATGCCTCCAGTCTGTCCGTCTGTTTATGTACTGTTGCAGTGTGGAAGTTATGCCTTACAGACCCTGGCCTGTCTATTAGTCTCCATAATATGTCACAGTTCCACACCGGGAACAGTAATAGACACATTATGCTCGCTACAGTGGCTCCCTGACCACAGATTTAGGCAGAGACAGATTAAGGCTTTCGACCAGAGCAGGTCGGCCTGGGCCAAGAGAGACCACTTTGACCACAAAGTGGATCTGAAATTACCACTTGCTTTCCTCAATTAATGCAAAGATTGTAAATAATCCTTAGAGACAATCAAAATACTCTCATTCAGAATGGCTTTTGGCGTTGATAATATTGGCAGTATGCATTATGAAGCACCAGGCTTAATAAAACAATACCCACACAGAAAAAAACACATGCATTTCAAGTAATCACATGTGATCTTATGTCAAGTTAATGTGATAACATGTGACAACATGTAAAAGCAACATGTGATAACATGCAACTGCACATGTGAAAACATGCATTCATATGAAATA
This sequence comes from Salvelinus alpinus, assembly GCF_045679555.1. NCBI lineage: Eukaryota > Metazoa > Chordata > Actinopteri > Salmoniformes > Salmonidae > Salvelinus > Salvelinus alpinus. Next base: position 19,004,286 of record NC_092098.1, on the reverse strand, counting down.
AATGTGACAACATGAGGATGCAAACATTTTTCACATGTGAAAATGTCATTCCACATTTGAGATACAGATTATAATAAGTAGTGTTGTTCGGTTTCGGTTAGATTATAAAAAAATTATCACAGTTTTAATTTTCGGTTTTGTTCATATATTTGTGCTCCCGAGTGGCACAGCGGTCTAAGGCACTCCATCTAGAGGTGTCAGGCCCTGGTTTGATTCCAGGCTGAATCACAACCAGCCGTGATTGGTAGTCCCATAGGGCGGTGCACAATTGGCCCAGTGTCGTCCGGGTTTGGCTGGGGTAGGCCGTCATTGTAAATAAGAATTTGTTCTTAACTGACTTGCATAGTTGAATAAATACATTAAATGTACTATGTATTATGTGGGTTGAATGCTGTAACAGAGAATAAAACAATTAATAAAAGTCCCATGATGGTAGTGACTGCCTATTACTGCTTATCACTTATTAACCATCATTTATTCATAAAATATTTCAGTTATTGTCTATATTACATTTATTTTTTACTTTATTCCAAGTCATCATCTCACCTCTATAGAGCTGCTGCCTATGCTGTCTGACAAAATCACTATTTTAGGAGTTCTTCAAAATAAATAAAGCAAACTTATATGACTGCTAAATACCAACTATCAATCACTAATTTTCAGGTAGAAATACCTTGCGAAGAAACTGCTCCCTCTCGATCGCGTATTATTCTGTGTCTTTTCTCCCTCTCAGTATCTGCCCCACACTAACCTAACGTAGCAGGTGTAGAAGGGGGCGGCAGGTAGCCTATAGTGGTTAGAGCGTTGGAATAGTAACCGAAAGGTTGCAAGATCGAATCCTTGAGCTGACAAGGTAAAAATCTGTAGTTCTTCCCCTGAACAAGGCAGTTAACCCACTGTTCCTAGGCTGTCATTGTAAATAAGAATGTGTTCGTAACTGCCTTGCCTAGTTAAATAAAATAAAGGTTAAAAAAAGATAGAGACTGGACAAGTAGGTGCACAATGGATTATGGTCATTGTAGTTAATTACCATGTTACCACCTGCCCTAAACTATGTAGAATATTGGCCTGTTCAAAACTACAACTCCCTACTACATCCCACAGTTTAGGCTTGACCTGATTTATATCTAGAGAAACTGTGCAATGTGTGCATTGAGCTCACAGAAAAAATAAGAACTAAATGGAATTCAAATAATTGAACAGCCTTTGGTCAATTAGTTGTTTAAATAACAAAAACTAACCGACATTTTGGGTAATTGCTCAGCACATATTTTAACATGTGAACGTTTTTCACTTGAAAATGCAATGACATGGGGTTTTACAGTAAGTGGTACACTGTACAGCTGAAATACAGAAAAAATCTTTAATCAGTGACATTTGCGGTACGCTGACCTTTCTGCTGTACCACAAAGTGTGTACCATTCCCCCATATAATACATCATTGCCATCTGCACTGCTATTTTAGTTATCAGTTAATATGACTATTGTCTCATCAATGATTTAATTTACTTATTTCAGCAATTTGAGGGTTTTCTGTATAGTTGTCTAATGTTGGTGTGGCATATTATTCTATTTAAATGTGAATCACTATGATAAACAGAATATTTTTTCTTCAGTGTATTTATAACAAAGCTGAGATTTACTTTGTATAAAATATAAAAGTGTAGGTATACACGTGAAATCAGTCATTGACACATACATGGTGGAGTAGCAGTTAGATCGAATGCGGTTGTGAGTTCACATCCCAGGTGAGTACATGTTGAATAATAATTACTGTTTAAATATATGTAATCATGTATATTTCTTGCACATGATCATCTGATGATTTATCACTCCAGTGTTAATCTGCTAAATAGTAATTATTCGATGTATTGCCTACCTCATGCCTTTTGCACACATTGTATATAGATTCTCTTTTTTTTCTACCATGTTATTGACTTGTTTATTGTTTACTCTATGTGTAACTCTGTGTTGTCTGTTCACACTGCTATGCTTTATCTTGGCCAGGTCGCAGTTGCAAATGAGAACTTGTTCTCAACTAGCCTACCTGGTTAAATAAAGGTGAAATAAAAAAAATATATATATATCAAATATTTAAGTTGAAAAAACACTATGTTAAAAGCACTGTTTGTGTGTGTATCCTAACAATACATTTTTGTTTGCAGGGCGTCCCCTGTGAAAGGTATTGTCATCACGTGAAAATCCACATGTGAAACTTCATGTGAAATATCATTGCATGAAGTGTTCCAAAAACACATGGTTTTACATGTGAAATAACAATGAAATAATTTCCATAAGGGTAGCCAATGTTATATGATTGATTGGACTTTACTTTGCAGAATAATTTGACACGGGTGCCTTGTAAGGATCTGTCGCCGAGAGGGTAATCTACCTTTACCATCGGTCCTATTAGCCAACGTACAATCAATCGATAATAAAATAGACAAACTACGATCATGTATATCCTACCAAAGGGACACGAAAAACTGTCATATTTTATGTTTCACCGAGTCGTGGCTGAACGACGACATGAATAACATACAGCTGGTGGGTTTTAAGCTTTTTCGGCAGGATAGAACAGCGGCCTCTGGTAAGACAAGGGGTGGGGGTCTATGTATATTTGTAAACAACAGCTGGTGCACGAAATCTAGGTGCTCGCCTGAGGTAGAGTATTTCATGATAAGCTGTAGACCACACTATTTACCAAGAGAGTTTTCATCTGTATTTTTCGTAGCTGTTTATATACCACCACAAACCGATGCTGGCACTAAGACCGCACTCAATGAGCTGTATAAGGCCATAAGCAAACATGAAAACGCTCATCCAGAGGCGGCACTCCTAGTGGCAAGGGATTTTAATGCAGGGAAACTCAAATCCGTTTTACCTAATTTCAACCAGCATGTTAAATGTGCAACCCGAGGGAAGAAAACTCTAGACCACCTTTACTCCACACACAGAGACGCATAGAAAGCTCTCCCTCGCCCTCCATTTGGCAAAACTGACCATAATTATATCCTCCTGATTCCTGCTTACAAGCAAAAACTAAAGCAGGAAGCACCAGTGACTCGGTCATAAGAAAGTGGTCAGATGGAGCAGATGCTAAGCTACAGGACTGTTTTGCTAGCACAGACTGGAATATGTTCCGGGATTCTTCCGATGGCATCGAGGAGTACACCACATCAGTCACTGGCTTCATCAATAAGTGCATTGATGACGTCGTCCCCACAGTGACCGTACTAAATTCCGCATCAAACAGGTAAAGCGTCAATACAGGACTAAGATTGAATCGTACTACACCGGCTCCGGCGCTTTTCGGATGTGGCAGGGCTTGGAAACTATTACAGACTACAAAGGGAAGCACAGCCGTGAGCTGCCAAGTGACACGAGCCTACCAGCCTACCAAATTATTTCTATGCTCGCTTCGAGGCAAGTAACACTGAAGCATGCATGAGAGCATCAGCTGTTCCGGACGACTGTGTGATCACGCTCTCCGTAGCTAATGTGAGTAAGACCTTTAAACAGGCAAACATTCACAAGGCCACAGGGCCAGACGGATTACCAGTACGTGTACTCCGAGCATGCGCTGACCAACTGGTAAGTGTCTTCACTGACGTTTTCAACCTGTCTCTGACTGAGTATATAATACCAACATGTTTCAAGCAGACCACCATAGTCCCTGTGCCCAAGAACACTAAGGTAACCTGCCTAAATGACTACCGACCCGTAGCACTCACGTCTGTAGCCATGAAGTGCTTTGAAAGGCTGGTCATGGCTCACATCAACACCATAATCCCAGAAACCCTAGACTCATTCCAATTTGCATACCGCCCTAACAGATCCACAGATGATGCAATCTCTATTGCACTCAACACTGCCCTTTCCCACCTGGACAAAAGGAACACCTATGTGAGAATGCTATTCATTGACTACAGCTCACCGTTCAACACCATAGTGCCCTCAAAGCTCATCACTAAGCTAAGGACCATGGGACTAAACACCTCCCTCTGCAACTGGATCCTGGATTTCCTGACGGGCCACCCCCAGGTGGTAAGGGTAGGTAACAACACATCCGCCACGCTGATCCTCAACACGGGGGCCCCTCAGGGATGCGTGTTCAGTCCCCTCCTGTACTCCCTGTTCACTCATGACTGCATGGCCAAGCACGACTCCAATACCATCATTAAGTTTGCCGATGACACAACAGTGGTAGGCCTGATCACCAATAACGATGAGACAGCCTATAGTGAGGAGGTCAGAGACCTGGCCGTGTGGTGCCAGGACAACAACCTCTACCACAATGTGATCAAGACAAAGGAGATGATTGTGGACTACAGGAAAAGGAGGAACGAGCATGCCCCCATTTTCATCGACGGGGCTGCAGTGGAGCAGGTTGAGAGCTTCAAGTTCCTTGGTGTCCACATCACCAACAAACTATCATGGTCCAAACACACTAAGAAAGTTGTGAAGAGGGCCACGACAAAGCCTATTCCCCCTCAGGAGACTGAAAAGATTTGGCATGGGTCCTCAGATCCTCAAAAGGTTCTACAGCTGCACCATCGAGAGAATCCTGCCTGGTATGGCAACTGCTCGGCCTCCGACCGCAAGACACTACAAAGGGTAGTGTGTACGGCCCAGTACATCACTGGGACCAAGCTTCCTGCCATCCAGGACCTCTATACCAGGCGGTGTCAGAGGAAGGCCCTAAAAATTGTCAAAGACTCCAGCCACCCTAGTCATGGACTGTTCTCTCTGCTACTGCAAGGCAAGCAGTACCGGAGCGCCAAGTCTTCTTAACAGCTTCTACCCCGAAGCCATAAGATTCCTAAACAGCTAATCAAAGGGCTACCCAGACCCCTCTTTACGCTGCTGCTACTCTCAGTTTATTATCTATGCATAGTCACTTTAACTCTACCTACATGTACATATTACCTCAATTACCTCAACTAACCGGTGCCCATGTACATTGATTCTGTAGCGGCACCCCCTGTATATAGCCTCGCTATTGTTATTTTACTGTTGCTGTTTAATTATTTGTTACTTTTATTTTCTATTTTTTACTTAACACTTTTCCCCCCTTAAACTTCTTAATAAAGCATTGTTGGTTAAGGGCTTGTAAGTAAGCATCTCACTGTAAGGTCTACCACACCTGTTGTATTCGGCGCATGTGACAAGTAACATTTGATTTGATCTGGTAGATTTACAGAATAGAAAATATGAATGATGGTCTATCTCAGGGTTTCCCAAACTCAGTCCTGCCCCCCGTGCACATTTAGTTTTTTGCCCTAGCACTACATAACTGATTAAAATAACCAACTCATATTAAAGATTTTTGAAGATTTGAATCAGGTGTGTAGTGCTAGTGCAAAAAACTAAACGTGCACCCAGAGTGGGGGGCCCAGGACTGAGTTTGGGAAACCCTGGTCTATCTGACCAAAAACTTAATTTCAACCCAATATTATGTGGAAAACTCCATGTGCTTATATTATGCAGAATAATATAATTGAAATGTGTATGAATTCATGGGAATACAACACATATATCCAAGATGACTAACTTAGATGCGTAATAAAGGTTTTCTATAATTTCAACTAGTAGTTTTAAAAGTAGCACTCACAAGCCAAAACTGGTCCCTGAAAATGTTGCACAATTGTGTACAAAGCCAGTATGATATCTTACGTCCTGCAATTTTTTTGTGTGCAATTCATATGTTATGTTACGAATTTGTAAGTGCTTAAGATCCTGTTCAATCTCTTTAATATACCTTTTGAGCAGTCTGGTCCCAGAAAGCCGGTGAAGCAGTGACAGTGGCCTGCTACACATTCACCGTTCCCCTTACAGTTGGTGGAGCAGCCGTCCATGGTTTCTACAGACACAGAGAAAGTAGTAAACAACACAACACATGGGCTAGGCAGAAACACAAAGGAGAAAAATGCTGCCAACTCATGGTATAATGAAGACTATTACTTACTTTGTGCATCCGTTGAGACATATAATAATCATTATTAATAAACAAACATCATTTAGATCCCACGAATGATCTGACTAAGATCCTGGTTGGTATCCAAATGTGTGTTTATTAATAAAGGTACGTGGAGGAGCTCTATTTCTTTTATATCAACTTTTTTGGGCCCTGATCCTACTAAAGGATTTGTGTTTGACCACACTTGACGGCATATTATAATCTAACATGTTGAATGAGTGACAATAAGGTAACAGATGAAGAGTTTCATTCCAAAACACTATATATCAATTTTCAAAAATGTTTGTAAATGAGCTTTTATTGTTTAAAGAAATTATTAAAAAGATTGGTGTGTTTTTTCACTATCTAATTATGGCATGGGGTTGTTCAATGACAGAAATGTATTTGTTTAAAATCACTTGATGGTTTCATTTCAGAGAGAAAAATAATCAAGTTTTTTGCTATACAGTGCATTCGGAAAGTATTCAGACCCCTTGACTTTTTCCACATTATGTTACGTTACAGCCTTATTCTAAAACGAATTAAATAATTTTTTCCCTCCTCATCAATCTACACACAACACCCCATAATGACAAAGCAAAAACAGGTTTTGAGAAATGTTTGCCAATTTATCACAAATAAAAAAACTGAAATATCACATTTTCTTAAGTATTCAGACCCTTTAATCAGGACTTTGTTGACGTACCTTTGGCAGCGATTACAGCCTTGAGTCTTCTTGGGTATGATGCTACAAGCTTGGCACACCTGTAGTTAGGGATTCTCCCATTCTTCTCTGCAGATCCTCTCAAGCTCTGTCAGGTTGGATGGGGAGCGTCGGTGTACAGCTATTTTCAGGTCTCTCCAGAGATGTTCGTTCGGATTCAAGTCTGGGCTCTGGCTGGGCCACTCAAGGACATTCAGAGACTTGTCCCGAAGCCACTCCTGCATTGTCTTGGATGTGTGCTTAGGGTCCTTGTCCTGTTGGAAGGTGAACCTTCGCCCCAGTCTGAGGTCCTGAGCGTTCTGGAGCAGGTTTTTATCAAGGATCTCTCTGTACTTTGCTCCGTTCATATTTCCCTCGATCCTGACTAGTCTCCCAGTCCCTGCCGCTGAAAAACATCCCCACAGCATGATGCTGCCACCACCATGCTTCACCATAGGGATGGTGCAAGGTTTCCTCCAGACGTGACGCTTGGCATTCAGGCCAAAGAGTTGAATCTTGGTTTCATCAGATCAGAGCATCTTGTTTCTCATGGTCCGAGAGTCCTTTAGGTGCCTTTTGGCAAACTCCAAGCCTGCTGTCATGTGGTTTTTACTGAGGAGTGGCTTCCGTCTGGCCACTCTACCATAAAGGCCTGATTGGTATAGTGCTGCAGAGATGGTTGTCCTTCTGGAAGGTTCTCTCATGTCCAAAGAGGAACTCTGGATCTCTGTCAGAGTAACCATCGGGTTCTTGGTCACCTCCCTGACCAAGGCCCTTCTCCCCCGTTTGCTCAGTTTGGTCGGGCGGCCAGCCCTAGGAAGAGTCTTGGTGGTTCCAAACTTCTTCCATTTAAGAATGATGGAGGCCACTGTGTTCTTGGGGACCTTCAATGCTGCAGACATTTTTTGGTACCCTTCTCCAGATCTGTGCCTCGACACATTCCTGTCTCGGAGCTTTACGGACAATTCCTTCAACCTCATGGCTTGGTTTTTGCTCTGACATGCACTGCCAACTTTGGGACCTATATAGACAGGTGTGTGCCTTTCAAAATCATGTCCAATCAATTGAATTTACCACAGGTGGACAATCAAGTTGTAGAAACATCTCATGGCTGATCAATGGAAACAGGATACACCTGAGCTCAATTTCAAGTCTCATAGTAAAGGGTCTGAATACTTATAAGGTATTTCTGTTTTTTATTTTTGAAAATTAGCAAAAAAGGCTAAAAACCTGGTTTCGCTTTGTCATTATGGGGTATTGTGTGTAGATCGATGAGAAAAATAAATAATTTAATCAATTTTAGAATAAGGCTGTAACGTAACAAAATGTTTAAAAAGACAAGGGGTCTGAATACCTTCCAAATGCACTGTATATCCTATAAATGCTATATTTAAATGCTATATATCCGCCTCACTCTCATAGAAATACAACCCTGTAAGTAGTACTGCTAGGTTTCACACAGTCAAATGTAACAAATAACTATGCTTTTTATAAAGAAATTGACAAATTATAAATTTGTGACAAAATTAACTCAATAAATAATATGAGATATGTACGTAAAGTATTTACATTTTAGTCATTTAGCAGATGCTCTTATGCAGAGTAACTTACAGTAAGTGCATTCATCTTAAGAAGGCTATGGGGGGATTAACCACATATCACAGTCATATATACAGGATACAAAAACATTCCATTGAAGCTAAACAATAGATATCTTGCGTTTTGCAAAGAAAATACTTTTCAAAGACCTCTAAAATTGATGAATAAAACATTTGAGAACACAAAAAATGTACACACACATGAAGGTACCCATAAGCAATCATTTCTGATGAAAAAACACAAATGTGAAATATTGGTGGATATAGCGTTTGGAAAAAAACTCTTCAGATATTCTACATAATTATGAAGAAAATGGAAACTGACGTTTCCAGAAATACACTGCAGTACCATTCTTGAACTGCCTTTCTGACAACAATGCGTTTTAAAAGACAGAGCAAAAGCATTTTCAGGAGAGGCTGGTGAGAGAGAGCATTAGGAGGAATGCATTGTCTCGTCTCTCAGCAGAGGCTTACAGACGGTTGACAAAAGGTCAATCAATTAAGGATGACAGACTGCAGCTCCTTGCAATGAGCAACAGAACGCAACCATTTTGATGTTAAAATGGCAGCTTGTTTTGCAAACATTTTTCCTGGAAATAATGTCACATGCACTGTATTTTTCGGTCCATCTGCAGTAATTATAAGACTTCATTACTGCTCCCAAACATGATTGCATGGCGATGCAATTTTCATTAGTGTCTGACAATGTGGAGCACCTATTCTACTTTTTACATAACGAGAAGCCAATTACCGATGGCAGTGCTCAGAACAAAAACTTGTTCCATTTTCTTTCCGTCGTTGTAGAAAGCCAGGTACCAGGTTCCAGCGTCCATGTACTCTATGAAGCCCGTCTCCTGGAGGGAGGAGAGGATCAAGTTCCTGGGAGACGCGTTGGAATCCTCCGCCACCGTCTGAACCTCCTGTTTGATCAGCTGCTTCCCGTCCAGGAGCTTGACAAAGTCAAACTGCAGGAGGAAGAGAAAACATCAGATTAAATATGTAGCCATGGTTTGAGAGTCAAAAACTGGGACATCACAAGTTCCTGGTTGGGCATACTGACGTGCCCTGACTGACAGGGTGTATGAGGGTTCCTCCAACATCACAGCACACATACCTATCTCTGGGAACGGGCCAAAACCAGAAATCATAATGTGCTGTATCGTATCCTGTCATCCATCTTAAAATAACTTGAACTTAACCATATGCAAAAGCTCCCGAGCCACCTTTTGACTTTGCCCTTAATGAGCGTAATAAAGAGACAGGCCCCCATGCTGTATTACCAGATGAGTAGGATATGACAGTAGCCTGGAGCGGGACACAGTGCCTTAGCTGCGCCAGAGTCACTCATGTTTGTGTGTGCTCTTAGAGATAAGCAGGGGCCAGGGCTGGTATTACACTGCAGTCGGCTGGTGACTGCATGCAGCAAAGCCTTTACGCCTGCTGGGCTCAGAGGGAGGTCTGTCTTCACTCCTCCACCCGTCCTAAATAATAAACCCAGGGCTTGGTGAGGCCAGGTCCGTAACTCCAATGACATGCCCCCAGGCCTCAGAATCACTCTATGACTCAGGTTCTCTTATGAGAGACAAATGCTCCCCTACGGAACAAAACTAAAACGATGTTTGTAATTCAGTAGAACCGCTGGGGCACCATAGCCATCGGGCCCCTGCATTTCAACTCATCAGTGACGCAAAGCAGCAGAAGAGGAGGCAGAAGAGGCGATCGCAGTCCCTCCATTATTCACTTTCAGCTGGGGATCGGCAAATGATGTCAGACTGAAGCGGAAATGGCCAATAGTGACAAAATCTCCTTGAAAGAAAAGTCTGAACTGTGCGTGCCGCCAAGGGGACTGACTCAGATTAATGACTAAAAACATCTTATTAGGATTCATCATGCGGAAGCCTGCTGGGTTTGCTGAGGCCGCTGAAACAGCCTTGTGACAGACGAGTCGCTTGTGTGGCGGTCTCGCCGTGACCCTGAGTGCTCAGCCCCATGACCTGCTGGGTATTCTATCAGCAGATGTAATGAGGGATGGTCCGAGGCAACATATGTGTGACTGCGTGCAGGGGCAAAAAACTGAACTGGGATCAGCCGAATCAGCCGACCTGGCTGACAGAGACATCTAATGATGGTGTGGGATTAGCCAGCCCCACTGAGACAGGACTTTGTGTTTATTATGGATCCCCATTTGCTGTTGCCAAGGCAAAGGGTGGCTACTTTGAAGAATCTCAAATATAAAATATATTTTGATTTGTTTAACACTTTTTTGTGTACTACATGACTCCATGTGTTATTTCATAGTTTGATGTCTTCACTATTATTCTATAATGTAAAAATAGTCAAAATAAAGAAAAACCCTGGAATGAGTAGGTGTGTCCAAACGTTTGACTGGTACTGTGTGTGTGATTACTACTATTACTATAATGATTATGAGCATCCTTACAGAACAAAAAGGACATCTGGGTTTGAAAGGAAACTTTCAATTAGCATTAATTAATTGTCTGTATCCATGCACCTACATATGCAAATGAGTATACAAATGAGCCATAAATAAGGAGTATTTAATTGAATTACGACAGATCACAATTTCTTGAATGATTGGAACTGTTAATCTTAGATAATATCTTTGGTAACACGCAGTGATTGGGGAGTTTAGGCATTTTACTGACATCACATTAGTTCCACTAGATATTTCCTTAATTGCATTCATTCCATAACAATAAACTACATACATTGAAGCTCATTATGAATTTGACAAAAGTACTGGTACTGTATGTAGCCAACAGTACTGTAGCTAATTCACTGATTGGTGAAGTGATCAAACTTGACATAGAGGCACAGCATCTACCTGGTCCAGCTTTTTATTGTGGGTTTCCATGTGGGTGAAGAGTGAGACGGAAGGATGACAGAGGGATGGAGGAAAGGTAGTTGTGCGTAGGGACTGGGGTACACTCATTAGCATCGAGGTTGGTGTGTATCTGTGCATGTGTGGGTGTGTATCTGTGCATGTGTGTAGATGAACCAGGTGTTAATTTAGTTACTTGTGTGTGTATTGGGGGGTTTCAGTCATTGCGTATGTAGGAGTGGGAATACATAATAGTCTACAGTATGGCTGTTTTTCATGGGAGTGGGTGTAGTGCTCTTGTGTGTATGAGGTAGGTAGGGGGTACAGTACCTGTGTGTGTGTAGGGGGGATGTTCCTCCGTCCATAGATACCCAAGAGGGCGTCCCGTGCCAGGGAGACGTTGAACTTGACATACTCTGGGTGGTGGATGGTGATGTGGAAACGCCAGAACAGACCTGGGGGAATGACCTGCATCACCTGGGTACCAATGTCCACCTCCCCTCGGTCTATCGCTTTCCCCCTCTGGAATAGCTCCTTATCTATATGGTGTAAACACACACACACACACACACACACACACACACACACACACACACACACACACACACACACACACACACACACACACACACACACACACACACACACACACACACACACACACACACACACACACACACACACGCACACACACACAGAGAGAATTTGCACCAAATGAAAATAAATGCACAAATGGGTATAAACACAAATGAGAACAACGTTCGTTGCTGCACCTAGATATTGGCTCTCCCTCTGCCTCTATCAGATAATGAGAGAAAATACAGGCAGACTTTAATCCGTTTCATTTCATTGCCTCGACTAATAAATCCTCCTCGGTCCTTTTAGGAAACGTTCTATCCTCATTGTCAGATGAAACCCTGCATCTGTTCAAACTGGTGCTACACAACTGTGAACAGAAAGGAAAAACAACCATATCTAATATGGTGTTATACTATGGTGAGGAAGGAGAAGACCAGCGAGCTACCGGATGCTTGAGCAAACACCTCCCACATCCAGGTGTGATCTAATTACTCTGTGCTGGTAACCCCTGGTGTCTGCTCTCTGGCAGGTACGCCAACACACCAGGGTGTCACATTATTGATTCTCTCTCTTCTGGCGGGTAACATGAGATCAGTTCAGCTCTACTGTACACATTAAGCTCTTAGAAAAAAGGTGCTATCTAGAACCTTAAAGAGTTATTCGGCTGTCCCCATAGGAGAACCCTTGAAGAACCCTTTTGGTTTCAGGTAGAACTCTTTTGGGTTCCATGCAGAGGGTTCTACATGTAACCAAAAAGGGTTCTACCTGGAATCAAAAAGGGTTGTACCTGGAACCAAAAAGGGTTCTCCATGGGGACAGCTGAAGAACCCTTTTGGAACCCTTTGTTCTAAGAGTGTAATTCTATCTGTTTGGTGTTTCTCTTATCTTCACATTACTCAATGTACAGAGCTCTGGAAACCACATGTTTTTAAATGTGTTTTTACTTCATCTAAATGTGTTTTTTAAAACCATCTAAATACACATACATGTCTAGACATCGATGACATGGATTGGTCACACATTAGTCTCGACAACCTTGTGAAAAAGATTGGTTTGGTTATCATAGAAACGGAGACCATTTTTTTTCAAGAAAACACCACCAGACTGGAGCAGGTGGACAAGGTAATGGCAGTGTTACTTTGTGCTACCAGAAATCATTTACTAACTCAATCACTGTGTATAGCTGCTGTGTTACGCTGTTTAGGAGAGGTGGTGTTTGGTCTGTGCCACTGCCACCACAGAACTCATTACAGGGTAATGAAGGCCTATCTAGCTGGTGCCTCTCCTGCAGGCCATCTCACCTGTCACTTAAACTGGGTTCAGACGGTGGGGGGTGGGGGGGGGTAAATTAGAAAAGCGCTTCAAAATAGTCTGGCATACAAGCAAATTAATTCTCATAGCCTAAGGGTTACCCTGATAAAACAATTATTCCAGTAATCTATTTACAATGAAATGAAACCGTCTTTTCAATTAGTTATAATTTTCCCTCACAATTGGACAGCTGAATAGAAAAAGATTTTAATAGTTGGGTCTGTCAGTTGATTGAGACTATTCTATTCCCTTTCATCCATCAGATCTATGCTGATAATAATATTTTTTATTTTATTTAACCTTTATTTAACTAGGCAAGCCAGTTAAGAACAAATTCTTATTTACAATGACGGCCCACCAAAAAGCAAAAGGCCTCCTGAGGGGACGGGGGGTGGGATATAAATAAAAAAAAGTTAAATAAAAATACAAATCTGATTGCTATTCTAAAGAAAATGTACATACTTAGACCAAATACAGAGGCTCAGTTATAGGGACTGGGCCAACACATCATCCTATGGGAAGGTCCAATAAAAAAAAGTCTGAAGCTCTAAGAAAATTCCCAGAACTACAAGTGAGAAATGCCAATGAAAGATAAGTACGATAAAAAATACACATAATAATTCTGTAATTCTGTATACTAAGGTAAAGGCCTAAAGTGGATAAATTGCCACGTCGTTGTAATTTTTTTCGTAGAACAGGGAGGTTCAGAAGTGGAGCTTGCTGGAGGACCTCTGGTCTGAAAGAGTTAAGGATGACGCTGTGGGCTGTAGCCTGCTAGGGGATTAATCCACACTCTCTTACTTTAATTAACTGCACATGAAGCTCCTCATGATTACTTCATAGTCAATGCATGCTAATGTAACCCAGCACAGCTGCGCTACATTGTACTAGCCACAGAGTGTACACAGCCTTATATACTGTCTCAATCTAGCAGTCCGACCTGTATTTTCCTATTCCTCCCCTTTGAGGAGAAAGGATGGATGTGTCAGAGGGCTATGATATGGGAATATTGAAACTCAGACACCAAGCTTTTACTGAGATCCATTATGTGCTTATGCAGGGGCAATCCAATATTTTCATAAATGATTTGATTTTAATCTACTCTTCAACATTGCCCTAGTTGCAGAGAACATTTTCTGGTTCACGTGCTTATAGAAATGGAATTGAATTATGTGGAATGGAACTGAATTATTTCACTCATTGCTGCAATGGAATTGTACGTCTGCGGTATTTGGGACCCCAGGGTTGGTCTGGTGTTATTGGAATAATACTATATCTCTATCTCGATGATTCTATGGGTTTATTTTTTATTTTTCGGAAGTGGGAAATGTATATAATCAGATATTTATCGTGGAGGCAATGCCCTGTGAACACATGAGGCGTTTTAACTCGAGGATGCCCTGTGAACACGAGGCGTTTTAACTCGAGGATGCCCTGTGAACACATGAGGCGTTTTAACTCGAGAATGCCCTGTGAGCACATGAAGCGTTTTAACTCGAGCATGACCTGTGAACACATGAGGCGTTTTAACTCGAGGATGACCTGTGAACACATGAGGCGTTTTAACTCGAGGATGACCTGTGAACACATGAGGCGTTTTAACTCGAGGATGACCTGTGCGTCACCCACCCACCTTCCTACCGGCTCTTTTATCTGACCCGCAATAAACATCGCACAAGAAGGAAATCATTCTCCCTGCCGAAACATATTGCATCCAACACGCTGGTTATGAAACAACAGGTTTCTTATGTAAACACAGAGGAAGACAAATAGGAGGAGAGAGAGCATGATTCACCCCTTGCTCTAGCTTTTGTTGTGTGGTCTGACAATGTGAATCAAAACCTGGAGGCTTCATAACATCAATCTTTGCCCACCACCACTTACCTTTGTTGGTGTTGTTGAGGCCGGGCAGACCGAAGGGCGTGAAGGTTATGTCTATGCTCTCTGAGTCTCTGTCCAGTTTGCTGAGTCCATTCTCATAGAGCTGCCCATCTGCTGGCTGCAGGTGCCAGGTCAGCCCAAACAAGTGCACTGCTGTAGGGGAGAGCCATGTTTTAGCATGGGGCGGGAGGATTAGTGCTAGAAAGAGAAACTCAGGGCATTAATCATTCAAAACCTAAGAGTAAGACATCTGATTAAACCTGTCTGCAGCAAACAGTAACTAACTACAGTGTGGATGTGCTACAGGGTTCCTGCACTTTGGCTGTATATTACAATTGTAGTTATTTGACAGAGGACTAGTCATTAGTGCTAGGAGAGAGACACACTAACATACTGTTTGTAAGACATCCTGCTGCTCCTATGCTTATTACAAAACCGTAAAGCAATTTTTCTCCTGTCATTCATGACAACTTCACTGACATTTCATCTACTACATCCCAATGTAATTAAACAAATAAAAAAAGTATACTTTTTTTTACTAGATATAAGAGTGGTAGGTTACAATATGAGGTTCATGAAATCTATTTAATGGAATATTGATAAGTAGCTGTCTAATCTCCAAAGAAAGGGAGGATAAAGTATGTGACTTTCTAAGTAATGGATTAAAGAAAACCAATATAGTCAAAATTAAATATTTATTTAACGTGAGACTACGGAATGGAATTAATTGAGAAAGATTCTGAAAATCGAATTCCACCGCCACAATGTTTGGCTCCTCGTTTCCAAGAGGGGGCATGCGTCAAAACAGAGATTCCTTACGTTATGTAGTTCCTTTCCCAGTAATCCAGAGAGCATTTCTAAGAATGGCAGAGCCAGTAACCCACTGGCAGGATAAGCATTCAAATCTATTATGGAAAATATTTTCTGAGATAATTTGGAAGCTATTTAAATATTTAAAAAAGATCCAGAAAATTGTGTACTTGACAAACACATCACACCTCTCATGGTTTCTCAATCTGCAACAGGCTAATCACTGCATTACGATCCACAACAACACAATGCCCCATAACAACGTAGGAGTGGTTAAACAAAGGTGAACAAAGGCGAAACACAGACAGAGATATGCACTAACTCATTTCAGAGGAAAACACAAACACGTAACAACCAAAAGGAGGGAGGAGAGCAGGATAAGCAGCAGTTAACTACTTTGTATACCACCTGACTCATGAGCCTTAACCAATCCCAAACCCAGCAGGACTCCTCTGCACTGATTAGACATGGTGGAGACAGACATTGTATTTGAGAAAGGTGCTGCCCTGCATAACAGCCGTCCCCTCACTAGTGCAGCATTTAGATACTCAGATCAATGTAATTCACCCCTGATCACTTCAAAGTGTTCTCTTTTTCATCTGTCTTTAAACCGCAGCTAGGGCAGTCATATTGGAGGAAGGTCTTAAAGAATGCCTGTTGAAATGTTTTTTTGTTTTTGCAGACAGCTGAGTGGGAAAGCCTAATTAGACTGAAAGTAGTTCACGCGAATTTGCATCTGTTTTACATAGTCAGTGGAGGAATAATTGATGCTATCTGCTTTTAAAATGTATAATGCATATTCTGATTATGCCATTTAGAGGGAAGAATTAGATTAAACCCTTGTCCTCTACTTGGGTAGACCCGAGAAACAGACAGCTGTAAAGTTGTAATGAAATTGAGAGAGAAACATATCGCCTCAATAACAGATAAGAGTTTTGTTTGGGGTTTACCAATAATGAGGAAGAGAAGATTTGATTAGATGTTCTCTCTAAATAAGAAAGAGTGGGAATGTTTGGCTCAGGAGGCAACTGCAGTGTCCTCCTTATTAAGCCACATTGAACTATTGTCTTGTAACTTGTTAATTGATTCAGGTCAAACTGTATAATCACATTATGATCATCTTGTTGCTAATAAAAATAAATAATAATCCCCAGACAATTGTTTTTGCTCTACAGGAAAATAAATGGAAATCAGAATTATGAATCAACCAAGTTCACCCTGTATTCTCAACAACATGATCCAAAACGATTAGGTCTGGAGTAAAACATGCACATTTTAGAGCTCAAGTCAGTATTCCCCACGAAGACATGATAGTATGAGATGTGCCCTTTAATGGACCACAAACCTAAATAGCTACTTGCACCTTCAGGCCTTTACGCCACACATTTATAATGAGTCTAATTCCAATTTAGAGGCATAAAGTAAATTACGTTTCATCCATAGCTGTTATCATTTGACAGGCAACCAGCAAAAAAAATGGCTGGTTGACCCTTGTATTTGTTTTGCACCTTTTCTATGCACACTCACAGGACTCTACACACTCACGCACACTGACACTCCAACACACACACAAAAGCATACACGCACACGCACAAGCATGCACACACGTCATTTGCTCACACACACACACACACACACACACACACACACACACACACACACACACACACACACACACACACACACACACACACACACACACACACACACACACACACACACACACACACACACACACACACACACACACACACACACAACATGCACATACAGTGCAATCATCATACACGCTGCTGCTACTCTGTTTATCATATATTCTGATGCCTAGGCACCATACCCCTATACATATCTACCTTTATTGATCCAGTAACCCTCGCACATTGTAAATATGGTATTGGAACTGACCTTGTTAAGCTTACTTACTTTCTCGTGTTCTTCTTACTTCTTATTTCTATTTCTCGTGTGTTTTTGTTCTACCTTGTTATTTTTAGTGCTACATTGTTACTGATTACTGCATTGTTGGGTTTAGAGCTCGCAAGAATGGCATTTTAGTGTACTTGTGCACGTGACATTAAAACTTGAAATGGAAACCAATAGGGCTCTATCTGTATCTGTGCAGAGCACATGCCAGTCCGTTGGTTGCGCCTGCTGATCTGTCCTGTACGGAGATTGCGTGCCTCCGGTATCCAAACATACATGGCTTGAGAGATGCGGTCACCGGTCGAGTGTGTGTTGCTAGCTACCTCGTTTAAATATCAACAGTACTGCCACAGCAGCATACCATTGAATGAATACTTAAGAACACTTGATATAGCCTACATCATCAATATTCGGTCTTGTTGGCTAAGCGCAGCAGAGAGAGGCAGAAAGACAGAGTAAAAGACATCGAGCTAGCTAACTAGAGATTTACATCAAACCTCAACATCAATGATTGGCTGATAGCCCACCCTCTTTTCCCGATGTCAGTCATGTCTTTAGGAGGCACTGTAACTAGCTTGCTTACAATTTGTGATGATGAGTGAGCGTGTTGTTGCAGAAACAAATAGGCCTACACACACACACACACACACACACACACACACACACACACACACACACACACACACACACACACACACACACACACACACACACACACACACACACACACACACACACACACACACACACACACACACACACACACACACACACACACACACATACACAAAAAGAAGAAACAGTTGTACAGTTGTACATTTTGAGCACCTGCTCCCTGAAAGGCCCTCCAGGCAACGCTGTAAACTAGTCAGTGAATGTGCCCAGAAATAACTAAATCACAACACATGAACTGAGTGTTTGGAGGGCAAAATTAGGTTATGTTCCACAGTTGACCTACAACACTAGGCCCCCACCTAGTTAAAGTAGCTACAAATCAGGGCTTTATCCATGTGATAGTGAGATTACTGGGGGCATCAGTTTGCATTACTATGTATTGGTGCCCTGCAGAGTTCTGTGGGAAGACTTTGGGGAGGGGTAATGAAGAGCAAGCGCTGGATTGGATTCTCAGCAGGTGGCTGGATGTGTAGGATCCAACACCACTCTTGTTTCCACAGATCGGGAATCCAAGGAGGATTTTCCTAAATGCAGTTCAGTTCACAGACTGAAAGCATTGCACCACATGGAACTGGCTGCCTCCCACATCATATTAGCTCGCAAGTTAATAGTAGTACTACTAGTCGTGGTACTACTGAGATGTTGCAGTAGTAATAGTTCAAGCTGGGTAAAGTAACTTACAATTACATATTTGGTACTACAGTAGTAATTTCTAGTACTAGCTTTACAACAACTACCATCTTACAAATTATCAATCAATTAATTAATATTAATGATACAGAAATACTGTTGTGATGGCACAGTGTCTTCAGAAAGTATTCACACCCCTTGACTTTCTCCATGTTTTGTTGTGTTACAGCCTGAATTTAAAATTGATTTACATTTAAATGTTGTGTCACTGACCTATACACAATACCCCATAATGTCAAAGTGGAATTATGTTCTTAGCAATCTTTACAAATTAAAAAAAAATTAATGAAAAGCTGAAATGTCTTGAGTCAATAAGTATTCAACCCCGTTGTTATGGCAAGCATAAATAAGTTCAGGAGTAAAAATGTGTTTAACAAGTCACATAATAAGTTGCATGGACTCACTATGTGTGCAATAATAGTGTTTAACATGATTTTTGAATGACTACCCCATCTCTGTACCCCACACATACAATTATCTGTAATTGTTGTAATCAGTTGAGCATCACATTTCAAGCAGAGATTCAACCACAAAGAGCAGGTAGGTTTTCCGATGGTTCAAAAAAAAGAAGGGCACCTATTGGTAAAAAATCCCAGCAGACATTAAATATCCCTTTAAGCATGGTGAAGTTATTAATTACACTTTGGATGGTGTATCAATACACCCAGTCACTACAAAGATACAGGCACCCTTGTCCTGAATACAAAGCATTATGTTTGGGGCAAATCCAACACAACACATCACTAAGTACCACTCTTCATATTTTCAAGCATGGTGGTGGCTGCATCATGTTATTGGTATGCTTGTCATCGGCAAGGACTAGGGAGTTTTTTAGGATAAAAAGAAACGGAATACAGCTAAGCACAGGAAAAATCCTAGAGGAAAACTTGGTCCAGTCTGCTTTCTAACAGACACTGGGAGACAAATTCACCTTTCAGCAGGACAATTTCCTAAAACACAAGGCCAAATAAACACTGGATATGCTTACCAAGACAACACTGAATGTTCCTGAGTGGCTTAGTTACAGTAAAAAAAAATATATTTTACCTTTATTTAACTAGGCAAGTCAGTTAAGAACAAATTCTTATTTTCAATGACGGCCTAGGAACAGTGGGTTAACTGCCTTGTTCAGGGACAGAACGACAGTTTTGACTTAAATCAGCTTGAAAAGCTATGGCAAGACTAGAAAATGGCTGTCTAGCAATGATCAACAATCAACTGACAGATTGTGACTAATCTTTTAAAGAATAATGGGAAAATATTGTACAATCCTGGTGTGCAAAGCTCTTGGAGACTGACCCAGAAAGACTCACAGCTGTAATCACCGCCAAATGTGATTCTAACATGTATTGACTTTGGGAGTTGAATACTTATCTAAATCAATATTTATTAGTGTTTTATTTTCCGTAATTTTTATATTTTGTATTTTGTGTAGATTGTTAACAAAAAATTACAATTAATTCAATTTTAATAACACTTTGTAACACAACAAAGTGTGGAAAAAGTCAAGGGGTGTGAATACTTTCTGAAGGCACAAGAACCGAAAATTGTTCTGCCCCCATAATTTAAACGATGGAATATTGCAATAGAGTTGCATTAAAGATATGGGACACAGTCACCTACTGTAACACTAGCAGCAAGTCATCTGAAAGTAAAGGCCTGCTTAGTCAGGTGAGACCTCACATTGGCACAGTGGCACCAGAGGACAAAACATGAAAGGTAAGTCATACTTGGCGCTTTGTCAAAATGGCTGCCAGTATGCAGACGGGTGACACTTTGTACTGTTAAAAAGGTGTTCTCTAAGGGACTGAACCAGAGCCAATCAGCTCTTTAAGAATAGAAGAGGCACTAGAGAAAGAGAGACAGAGAGAGAGTAAGAGAGAGATGGCGGGCATTGTGGCAAAAACACACTCTAAAGGTTATTCTTACCACACTATCATGGCAGATTGATTATTATGTTGATCATTACTAGAGCATGTTTCAGTATGACACATAGCCTCTGCCTACCTTACGCTCTCTATTGTTGGCCAATAACAGGAAGAGGTTCATTAACCATGGTTGAGTATGGGGAAAAGATACTTCCTAATACCAGTGCTTTTGGTATTACTCCCACAGCTACTATGCTCAAAGTCCATTCTGAGCTTCAGGAGAGGTGTCAGTTCCAGTAGAGATTGGCACTTGATCTAAACTTCCCTGTACTGGGTGAAATAATTCACTGCCTGCCCCCTGCACCCCAGCCTCCGCTCTCTTCAAAAAGGGCATTGTTTGGTTTATAGAGCCACGACCAGAATACTAATGAGAGACTGAAGAGAAAATGGATCGATCAATACGATCACAATGAGGCATGAAAGGTCTGCTACCTTCAAGGCAAGTCGCCTGGAATCATAAATTCCTTGGCTGCCCGGTTCCCTTTCACAGAGACTCTGACTCGGACACTTTGACATTACTCAGTCTTATTGATCCTAACACTTTTCCGTCTGTTAAACCAATACCACAGCTGACAGGTATCCTTTACAGTGCCCTAATGAACTGAAAAAATCTAAACATTTAATTTTCTCCAAGGAATATTGTTCTCCTCTCTGAGTCACAGCCTTTCAATACACATTGGAGAGAGATATCTAAACTTCATTAAGGCTTTTCTTTTACTCAATACCAAAAAACTCCTCAAAAGGTAGAGGATTTTTATTGCTTAGAAGTTATTGCACTAATAAACATAATTGGAAAAGTAATTAATTGGCAGTCATTTTGCAGGTGAAGTGTTGCAGTTGAAAGAACCGCTGTGGGACTACTCAATCACAGAGATGGAGGAGGAGAGAGAAAGGGGTGAAGGAGGTGGTGGAGGTGGCAGGGGAGACATTGTTCCTTCCTGTGTTGACAGCATTCTGACTTTGAAAACAGGCAAATGTAACTTCCTGTTCAGCTTATATCACCTCTGGGTATGTGGGTGACATTTTGGAGCATTTTAATTAGCACCAGGTTGTCCCCTTAGTGAATGAAGAGTGTTTCTGAGGAGAATGGAGTAGTTGGTACTTACTCCCAGTCGGAGTCAGACAGTGTGGCTTACCGTGCTATATCAGCAGTATGACTGCATGTTCTTCTATTTCTGCCTCTCCATAACATTTTCATCATTCATTCATCGCCCTGGGGCTTGTGCGCCTCCTCTAAGTATGACACAATGACATGTCACCGTTGTCTTTGAGGCATTCCTCTTCTTGTGTTGTGTGGAGTCAAAATAGCTGTATGGTGGGGGGTCTACAAAGTGTCAAACGCAGATTGTCCTTACATCTTAACCTTTCACTGGCCCCACCACCTCCTGGAGTTTCAAGGATGCTCTACACAAACAGCAATGCATTCTCATCAGAAAAGTTTGTTTAGTTATTTGAAAGAGAACTTCCGCAAGTGGAGAATAAAATGGAACGTGCCCTTCCCATGCGCCAGTGTGTTTCCTTTGTTGTTGTGCTAGAATTGGAACACATCACAACGATTTGCAAATCAGTTACACAGTATGATACATTCTACTTCTGATATGGCTAAATGTGCATACATGTGCTTTTGATGGAGTCTTATGAAGACAAATACTGTCCATTGAAAACATGTTTGAAGAGATGGATGCACGCACAGCAAATCGCTGCAATGCAAATGTTACAACTGGCTGCTCCAGCCAGCCCCTGCGGTCCTGCTGCAACTACAGCAAACAAATGCCATGGTAATGTCTATTCTGGGGTCCAGACTAGCATGAACCAAAACAGATAGAGTAAATACAGTAGATAAATAAATAGCAGGGTTGATCACACCAATGGTGACATCAAGCAAAGCCATAAAGGCCTGTGTCAAGGCACAGAGAGAGCCTTGACACAAATCTGTGATTTGTGATGACTGGTACCTTCCATGTTCATTGAGATTTGTGATGTGTCACCCCCGAGGAGAGACTTGTGGGTAATAGATTTTCCACCTTTGTTATTTATTTGACATTTTTATTTACAAAACCAACATTATTTGTGATGACAGTACATCTGTTCATTTACGATTTGGACTGAGTGCCTAATAACGAGAGGGAATGAACATTTAGCTGCTAATTTCAAAGCTGTTTGCAACTGTATTTCAAACTCAGGAATGTCATCAGCATTTTATTCATGTAGCCTACTACCGTAGACACATAGATTTTTTGGTCAATTCAAAATTGGTAATGTAGCATTTATAGTAGACAAATGAATAATAAAGCAGAGAGCTGTTAAGATGCAGTCAACGTTTGTTAGACAGCGGAGGATTTACAATCCCTATCCCTCGCCTGCACACAACGGAATGATGGCTACCTTTGAAATGGCCTTATTAAAGGGGTGTTCATGCACGGTCATGCAGTTTAGTAAATTGCAGGTCTGAGGATCAAAATTGGAGGTCTAAAGTCTTCCATCTTGCTCTGTGTTGCATTTCCTAAGATCTTTATCGATCTAGTGTTGGAAGCTTAAGGGCATCATCTCAATTAGGAAAAACACACAGACGTCTCTGGGTCAGAGCCATCCACAGCCATGGCACATGAAGGTTACAATGCTCTCATATTAATATCAGTCAGTCCTAGAGACAACACTATGCCAGACTGAAAGACAATGCCTTAGACATCATACTCATGGCTACGGACCTTAAACAATCAATCTGTTGTTCCTCTCTGATCACTAGGTTTATTGATAATCTTAGTGAAAATAGTAGGCAATATGACCTCATTGATATCTGAATCTAAAATGGATACTGATGAAAACAAGGTTGCAACAAAGTAACACTTTCTCTTAATTAAATACTATCAATATGTATCTATAATTGACATTATAGAGGCCATATAGATTAACTACCAGTGTAATATCATATGTACAGTATCATATGTACAGCAACTACATCGTACTTAATGTACACTAGTAAGTCCATGTAGTTATGGAGTAGGCCTACTTACATTACCACTTTGGTATGGACCTATTTTTGTATTTTCTTCTTCTAGGAAACAGTGGGAAGTATAAATAACTATCTCTACTGGAGCGCCTACCTGCTACATGACATCCTTTCATAGTGTAGAATAAAGGCTGGACAATAGCTACCTAATGTAAAGTGTTATGCAACAGTCTACCTGTCCTTTTCTGTATGTCTCTTGTCCAAATACTGTTGTTTACAGTTATAAAGGACAAGAACACAACCAATATGACAGTTACAATACCAAAATTACACGATGATACAAATCCAACGACCAGTACATGTTCAATGTGTTTAAAAGCCGTGGAAATAATTACCATCAGATAGTACTTAAGGAATGTTTGCTTCCTGTATCTTACAGACTCACAAACAACTTTTGGATGGATTTTCAACTAAACTATCCATTCATCCTAGTGCATGAAATAAAATAAGAATGACACTGGGAAATAGTTGGAGAATGAGACAATAAAGAAAGTAAATACAAGTGGAAATAGAGAGCGATTTCAGTGCCAACAGTATCTGTATATGCATTCAATATTTTTGAATTTGTATTAAGATATTGAATTTAAATTCTATATTTTTGCATTTGTAATGGTCAAATTGAATCACATGTTCTAAAATTCAATTTCAATTTAATTTAATATTAAAATTCTATATTTATATACTCATTGTCAATATGGTAGATATTGCATTCATTGTCTTTGTTTACAAATTACAATTTCAAGTTTACCAAAGTTTCATATATTCAACTTCCCAGAAGTATTCAGATTCAGTTTTCAAACGTGGTTCTCTAAATTCAGATTCAAAACCAGAGACAACATCCAGGTACTTAGCCAGCAAGGAATGGTAGAAGAGAACAGATAGATTCAAACGCTCTCCATGTTAATCAGGTTTCTGCCAGTTTCTGAAACCAATGTGGCATGTAGAATTCATTTTCTTCCTATGAATTTTTGCGTTTGAACCGTTTGGGCTCTAAGCTATTATGACCCCGTTCCTGAAAGCTAAAACCCTCTGGAACATTAGACACATTAGAAGGGAGTGTGACAAAAAACACAATTTGGCCCCCATAAGAATATAGTTGAATAGCCCTGTCATAGCCCTTCCAAGGATAGCTTTTCCACTCCCAATTTAATCTTTCTCTTATGACTGACTGGGTTTAAACCTGATCTACTGCATGTTACAAGACTGTATTAGAGCCCACTTAGCTGAAGCCCATAGGGATGAGTTCAGGAAGCTAACACAAGTCTTCAAGTCTCCAGCAAGGTTACTCATCAAAAGAGCGTGGACCTTAGTTCTATTTCACCCCCTTTTGACCTCATACATGCGACCTTGCCTGAGACCTGAAGACGTGTTAGTTTGACTGATCGGGTTCTAACCCAGGCCTCCAGTAAACTAGACAATGTCACTTTTCAGGTCTCTGACAAGTTACTCATCATGTAAGCGTGTTCCCCGAACCACCTGTGTTACACTTCACCCAACTTTGACCTCCTCCTCGAGACCCATCCAAGTAACAGACCTTAGGCTTTAGCTCAGAAGCTAACAAAGTCTTAACCCAGTCAGTCACCCTTATAATGAGTACCCTTGCAGGAGGCTTGAAACTAATACATGTCTAACACAAACCAACACATGTCAAACTAACACGTCTTCAGGTCTCCTGTGCGTCCTGTGAGCATCATAGACGGGAACAGAAGCACGACCATGTTCCAGAGGGTCTTAGCTTTTGGGAATGGGGTCATAATAGCTCAAACGGTTCAAACGCTAGAGCCAAATTCATGAGAAGAAAATGAATTCAACATGCCACATTGGCTTCAGAAACCTCCAGAAACCTGATTAACACAAAGGGCATTTGATTCTATCTGTTCTCTCGGCTCCCGAGTGGCGCAGCGGTCTAAGGCACTGCATCTCAGTGCAAGAGGCGTCCCTGGTTTGAATCCAGGCTGCATCACATCTGGCTGTGTTTGGAAGTCCCGTAGGGCATCGCACAATTGGCCCAGCGTCGTCCAGGTTTGGCCGGGGTAGGTCGTCATTGTAAATAAGAAGTTGTTCTTAACTGACTTGCCTAGTTAAATTTAAAAAATACTATCTTCTACCATTCCTTGCTGTAAAAGTACCAGGATGTCTCTGGTTTTGAATCTGAATTTAGAGATCTAAATTTTAAAACTGAATCTGAATGCATCTGAGAAGTTAAATATATGAAACTTTGGTCAACTTTAAATTATAGTTTGTAAACTTGATACACAGACAATTAATGCAATATGCACCATATTTAAACTGACTAAATATATATTGAATTTGAATATTCACTTAAATTTACATTTCATTTAAAAACTGAATGCAATATGCAATATTTAATTCAGTTTCAAATGATGAAATACAAGTTCAATTTACTAATTCAAATATTACATTTGTGCATTACACATAAAAAAATATTAAATTCTAAATCTAAAATACATATTCAAAAATATTGAATTCAAATATAGTTTCTGTTGGCACTGAAATCACTCCATATGGAAATGTTATGCTTTTGTACTATACTGAATTGTTAAATAAATATAGATAATATAGATAGGGAGAAATACCCAACTTACCAATGACGTATGTGAGCAAAAGAGCGAGGGTTACGGTGATAGCGGTGGCGCTTAAGGCAGTGCATTTCCAGTTGCAGCACTTGTAGGGCTTGTTGAAGGTGAACATGGGTCTGGAGAAGGTGCTCCTGGGTAGGGGCCGTGGGGGTGGGGAGTACACTGTGTTAGATGTCAGAGGGTAGTTCTGACTGGCAGCGCTGAACAGGGCAGAGGAGCCTGAGCCATGTTTAAACAGGAAATGCCTGCAACACACCAACAGAAGAGGTTGACATTAATGAGAATATACACAACATAGCACATTACCATACATTACTATTTCATTGTTAAACACTTATGTGTGAACATTTACACCTTTGTGCACCAATAAAAAATGGTGTAGATATGACATGAATAAATATGCATAGATTAATACCCTTTCCATCTGCGTAGTACTTAAATAGAATACAAAACAGAATATACTTCTGTTAGTTACTTGTGTACTTCTAAGTTATTGGTAAACTGCTAGAAATGCACATCATTAAAATCAAATCTCAAAATGCAATCCCATTTCCCTCCCTGGCCAAATGATATACATCCTAAATCTAATTAATGAATGCTCCCAACAGGCAAACTGGCTTAATATGTACACTCCTGAGAGAGAGAGAGAGAGAGAGAGAGAGAGAGAGAGAGAGAGAGAGAGAGAGAGAGAGAGAGAGAGAGAGAGAGAGAGAGAGAGAGAGAGAGAGAGAGAGAGAGAGGGAGAGGGAGAGAGAGAGGGAGAGGGAGAGGGAGAGGGATAGAGGGAGAGAGAGGGAGAGGGAGAGGGAGAGGGAGAGGGAGAGGGAGAGGGAGAGGGAGAGAGAGAGGGAGAGGGAGGGGGAGAGGGAGAGATAAAGGGAGAGGGAGAGAGAGAGGGAAAGATAGAGCGAGAGAGAGGGAGGGAGAGAGAGAGAGAGAGAGAAAGAGAGGGAGAGAGAGAGAGAGAGAGAGAGGGAGAGGGAGAGAGAGAGGGAAAGATAGAGCGAGAGAGAGAGAGAGAGAGAGAGAGAGAGAGAGAGAGAGAGAGAGAGAGAGAGAGAGAGAGAGAGAGAGAGAGAGAGAGAGAGGGAGAGAGGTAAAAGGAGAGGGAGAGGTAAAAGGAGAGGGAGAGGGAGAGAGAGAGGGAAAGATAGAGCGAGAGAGAGGGAGGGAGAGAGAGCGAGAGTCTAAGACATTTATTATTAAATTCTTACAGCTGACAGTGATGCTGAATGCTGTGCTTACATTGATTTATGCTAATGCTGAAGGGTGGCCAATTCCTCTTCACTGTGAACTTGACCTTGGAACCACTGCCTTTATCTAACAAGCTGTAGGCGGCAGTGTACAGGGAGGGAATAGACCGACCAGCGGAACAGAAGAACACAAGGGGGGAAAAATAACCCTCATTGCTCAGGTCCTTAATTAGAAAAGGTTTTAATACCATTAGCCGCTATCTTTAATGTGCCCAATTAAAGATGGGAGAGTACAAAGGTCAGTTTTATAGAAGATTATATCACAGGGCTTAATTGCTGGGCCAATTTTCGTAGACAGCGTAATTAAGTTTAAGTATGGTTCACAAAGGGATAAAGTTATCTGAGACATGTTTGTTTTGCCACTGCAAACACAGCATCCCGTGGTGTTGGGTAATCCTCCTCACGGTCTGCAGAAACACTCATGAAAACTGACTGAATTGTATCGTTCAGTCATGGACAGCAGACATCCAGTTTGGATCAGGACAGCACTGAGCTCAAGACTGTCTGGGATATTGAGTCACTGTTCTGTTGTAGTGCTGTAGCTGACACTTGAAAAATGCATTATTAAGAGCAAAAAAACAGTCAATAGAGGACCAATCAATTCCTGTCTTTGTGTAATTGAAAGAAATTAGGAGGAATATGCTTGTGGTCTTGAATATGGTCATTATGCTGATGTGACAGAAATCTGGAATTGCATTGATGTTGTGTCAGTGCCATATCATCAGTGTCTTTGTGTTCTCAACAGTGCATCGACTCGGCTGATGTCATTTAGACAAAAGAAATTAACTGCTTTCATCCCATACTTTTTGATGCTTTGAGGAAGGTGTTCAGGAGGAGGAACTAAGAAATTGGATCATTAAAATACTTGTTTCCCCCCCCAAGACTCCTGTAATGATGATCTGAGGATCACTCTTGATCACTGATCTTTACAATTGATTACTTTTCTTCTGTTGTCTGTATTTTCTATTGATGAGGTAGTATCTTATGTTAAACCGCCATTTTGTGAAGGTACAGTATGCCTCTATGTGCGTTGGCCAGATGTCATAGGGAGCGTTTCTTCATAATATCAATCTGAAGGTGTTTGTGGAGGTGGGTGATCCAGAGCACCTCATTTCTAGTAATTTCAGCAGTCTGAAAAACACTTGATCCTACAGTATACAGTGTTAATTGGAAGGCAGCTATGCATAATTGGTAACGTCTGCCGGTGAGAATTGACAACACAGAAATCTGAAATCAACAAAAATATGATAAATATTCTGTATTTTGGTTTATTTGGGCGAAGGCAAGAGCAAAGTGTTACAACTATGTCAACAGCACATCACACAGCCTGTACAGCGAATGTGCAGTAATACCAGTTGTTACAATTTTCTAAATGTAAAGACAAAATATCAAATGTGGTGGTGTTATTGATATCTGGCCATCACATCAAACTTTCAATCTCATTACAATTGACAATGGTGAGATAAACAAGGCCAAGAGGAGGTATTGGATAGCAATCTGCTGATCTACATGAATGCTGGCATTGTATTAGGTTGAATATCGACCACAGGTTAATCAACAAGGTTCATTTAGGTGAGAACAGAAAGTCAGCACATAGCCACATCAGGCATGGTGACTTTCTCATCTTCTATGCAGAGTGGGTGACCTCTACATAAGTTTGGGGCCTAAATGAGCACAGTCAATGAGATCTACCATAAGGGAGGGAGGATTTACCTACTCCATCAAATTTAAGATGTTCAAGTACCACTACCCCTCCTGCAAACCTAATTGTGTTCATTTGTCATTATTGTCACTGTTGTACATTACATACACCTATGAGACGTTATGGATGTTTTGAACACAAAGCGTGGGGGAGAAAACATGCCTAAGGTAGGCCCTTGTTTTCTAGTCTCTTACTAACACCCTCTCATGCCAACTGAGTAATGGCTTCCTTGAGGAGGTATTATCAACCATGGAGCTCCTGCATCCATTCATTTGATTGCTTCAGTCCACTGAATCTACCATGGCTGGGAAACTCAATTAAAGGAGAAGCTTTCTTTTTTTACAACCAAATATATTGTTTTATGTAAATAACATGTTACACCTTTTTGGTGATTTCATTTGTTTTTGGAAAACATACCCCGAACATCAAATCCTTTAACTTGTGAATTCAGGTAGCTCTATGATGTAGTGTTCTCCCTACTGATGCTGCTACCCCATGCTTCATTCTTTTCTCAAGACGACATGTCAACTTATTTTAGTCAACAGAAAGAAGTTGTTTACCTCTGATAGGATTGCTTATTTTCAATTTACAAGACATTTATGAAGCACCAAGCACTGTTGGGTATACCAAACAAATGGGAAATAGAAAAATAGGCCAGCGACTCATTTCACATTTCACAGACAACCCTTTAAATAAAAAACAATCTCAAAAAGCAGACAGCATAATTGTCAATCTTGACAAAGGCTCTCAACTTCATATGATTAATTTACTTTTCCATAGTTTTCCTGTCATAGTGGTCTCTCTTTGCATGTTAAACCCCTTTCCTCCATACAAAGCCAAACAAAGCTTGTCATTAATAACAAGCGGGAAATTCTTTGATTGGTTTTGTGTTCCACATCAAATGAAGAGGGGAAGATTTACCTGGTTGCTTGTGGTGTACAGTAATTGAATTTGCCATTTTCTAAGCATGAAAATGAAAGAAGCATATAGAGAGCTCAACTCATTTTAAGTTAATAATAGAGTTTTTCAACCTCTGAACTACCCACAATGACTTTCTCCATTACAGTAAATCTAATGGATTGAAATGTTGTATTTCTGTATTTTCACCTTTGATCTGACAGCTGTTGGCAGCCATCGTTTCTTCCTATCAATTAGGAGTGTAGCCAGAGAGGAAGAGGCGAAGCGAGAGGTTTTACTCAGCTCAAGAAAACAAGGCCACGAAGTGAGGAATTTCTGTATGGAGGTCAATGAGAGGGTCGAATTTGGTCATCAAAAATGTAATTGCTAACTGCTACGTGAGGCTTATTTGATCAAATAGAAGTTTCATAATGGTTAGGTTGTTACGAATCCACTGATATAAGTGCGTATGTAGAATTTAGTCAACGACTTTATATCAGCGTTGTGCCTGTGGTCATAGAGATAGATAGAGGACTCATCATGGATATAGCTCGTTTTAGCCCTGGACATTACCAATGAGGGCTTCCACCATTTTAAAGTAGTCAATTGGGTGGGGATTCCTATGAGTTGGAAGCAATTAGCCAATGAAGAAGAAGAAAATTGGCTACTTTTAAATGGAGATAGCCCCAACGGTGCTGCCAATGCCATCACAGATGCTATAATGGCACAGACACAAAGATGAGTCCTCGATCTATCTCTCTGGCCTGTTCACATGCGTATCTGCCCTCTCATTGGCTAGAATGTTCCCACCTGATCTTGGTCTTCCCGCCTGCCTTCCATCTTTAAGGACATGTATTTCCATTGTTAGAGCGGTCACATGTCTATCTTGTCAATATAATAGACAATCTTTGGTCTAGCTACTAATCCCATTTGTAAGTCGCTCTGGATAAGAGCGTCTGCTAAATGACTTAAATGTAAATGTAAATGTAATCTGTCACAGTCTGTTCTGTTTCAACTGCTTTCATCTCCCATAATCTACCAGACCAAATAGAAGAAAAATAAACAAATGATCTCATCTGGCAGACTAGTTTTAATGCAGGACAAAGATCATTCTTACGCTAAAAGGGATAAAGGTCACATTTTGGAAGCT
Source organism: Salvelinus alpinus (assembly GCF_045679555.1). Classification (NCBI taxonomy): domain Eukaryota; kingdom Metazoa; phylum Chordata; class Actinopteri; order Salmoniformes; family Salmonidae; genus Salvelinus; species Salvelinus alpinus. The sequence goes on along the minus strand of NC_092098.1, from coordinate 18,972,778 downwards.
TGGAATTCACACAAATGATCTAGCCCGGCAGAGACAGGCACAGTTTAAAATTCTGGGGAAGTGATCACAAGAAGACAAGCCCGTTCATAAAGGGTGACCACTTGAAGTGGTTTTCTCTTTGGATGTCCGTTTAAAAATGAAAAACCCTCTTTGGGATGAATGGATACACTTCCAAAAAAGTTGTTGTTTCATGAATTGTCACGTGTGGCTATGCAAACACCTAGTCAGTTGTAGACAACCTTTCTTTTACAACTACAGCAGCAATTTTTATATTAACATCTGATACATTTCTTTAAACGCTAATTGTGAACAGGCTTTTGCTGTGAAAAGGTTTGGAAAGGCCTTGATCTTGAATATGTTCAGTTAACAATGCATCTATTTATGTTATTTGGATTTGTACACCACTTCACTTCTCAAAAGCCTTAGCCCTGAATCTCATCAAAGCAATGTGATTTAGTTATGCACCACCAACCCCTCATTATAAATGTACACCATGATTCATCTCTATCAAGTGTGAATCATTAAAGAAGTCTGAGAGGTCTGTGACTGAAGTCACAGGGGTCTTCTCTGCAACACTTAACTCAGGCCAACAACATATCCATTCAATCGACTTTTCTCAAAGCTAGCGCTATTTTGTGGATCCAAGTTACTGGTACTGCAGTGTCACGGTGATTAAGAACACGGAGGGAAAGAGACCAAGAGACCTGCATGACTCAATGCTGGGGAAAGTATGGCCACAGAGCTGTTATGGTGTCTGCCACACTGTACTGACCCCATTACTAGGCAGGTGAGAGTGGAGGTGCCGAGGCCTACCTGGTCTCCAGGGGGATGTTGCTGTTGAGGGCCCAGCTGTTGTGGAGCTGGCCTCTGTCTCTGTCGGCCGGCTGAGTGGGATCTCCGTCCATCGCCTGGCTCCGAGCCGGCAGGGTGTTCCTCTGCAGTGCCTCAGAAACGTGAGCATGAGGGGCTGGGCGGGCACATGTGCACGCGTGGGGAGGGGGTGGAGGTGGGGGGAGGGGTCTGAAGGTGAACTGAGCTGGTGGACTGCTGGGGAGCTCTGTGGGGAGAAAAGGAGAGAGAAAGCATGAGAAAAAGCGTGAGAGAAAGTGAGAGAGAAAGTGAGAGAGAAAGCGAGAGAGAGTTGAGTCTTTTCTGAGTGGCTTGATAAGCGTCTGAGAGTTTTGTGACATTCCGAAAGCACTTAACATTCACTTTTCCTCAACTTGGAGAGAGCATGAGGGATTTTTTCAGTTTAATTTGCACATGTAACAAGGTTATCATTCCAAAGTACAATTTAGGAAAAAAATCTAATTTTGCAATAAGATCAACCAATGAAAGTGAGAGACAAAAATACAATCAAATCAAGAATACAAGAATAAAGCTATATACAAGGAGTACCAAAATCAAATCAAAGCTTTCTTAATGGAATTAAAAGAGAGCCACGATTGCATTAAATCAATCTATATTTCTAAAGCCAATGAAATGCTTTCCCCACTATTGCTTGTTGCTTGTGTGATGGAACGGTTTTAGTAAAAATTTCCAAAGCAACAGAATTTCCAAATCTTGGAGGATGCAGGTGTCTCATCAGGGCTTGTTCTAGATTAGAAGATGCATGGCTATCCTTCTCATGATGTCTGGAGTGGTTTCAAAGTCAAACTAGAATCAATGGATCCATACTATACTATCAAAAATGTATTGAATCATTTGATAAAACAACGAGGTAAAATATATTTAGATGGATTAAATGACAAAATGTAAAAATGATATTTAATGCCATAAAAAATACTTTTAATGTTTTAATGTGAGTTACAAAACCATCCAGACCTATTCCTGTATAACTACACTTCATGGTAACACAAGCACTTCACATAGGGAACTGTACCACCTCGCTTCATACGGCATTATAGAGCCTGTTTACGATGCTCTAGCACTGCACAGCTGATTAAAATAACCAACTCATCATCAAGTTTTGTTTATTTGAAGCCGCTGTGTAGTGAACGGGGAAAACCAAAACGTGCACCTGGGGGGGGCTCCAGGACCGAGTTTGGGAAACCCTGCTTTACTCTATAGTTATGTGAGTAGTTATTAGTGTCTATGTAGAGGGTACCTTTGCAGAGTGTATTCATAGGAAGTGTTACCAACTTTGTTATCATGATTGAGTTTCCCCCCAATTAGAGAGACAAGTCTGCATTAACTCTTCTCAGTTGTGTATGAAGAGACTAATGACAGATTCCTGCGTTTGGCCTAAGAGGTTGAATTGAATTGTATTGATTTTGTTTGTCTGTGTGATACGTTTTACTCCTGCTTATTATACATCAGCGTTTAGATGCCAAGGATCACATCTAAAGCATTATAGAATAATGCAGATTGGAGTCTGGACCTGCATTAATCTGATAAGAGCACTCCTCTCCATTGATCTAATGGCCATTCATTCAGTTTAATTGTTCAATTCTTCCATCATTTCCCTTTTCAGAGTATTGATATTTACCAGGTAACATCTAACATAATTCTGCAGGTTGAACTCCATCAGATAAGGGGAAATGCTTATTGTAGATGTATGAAGGGTAAATTGGCTCATTCATCCCCCTCCTCTCCCCTGTAACTATTCCCCAGGTCGTTGCTGCAAATGAGAACGTGTTCTCAGTCAACTTACCTGGTAAAATAACGGTAAAATAAAATAAATAAATAAAAAATTGTTTGGGAGGGTAGTTTTCCCACTAAAGAATCCAAGGCTCAAATGGCTAATTATTAAAAAGATCAAATAACATTTGATCAATCTTAATCTTAAAACATAATATGTTGTGATCTATGATCTGAAGAATGCTTTGTAGACCACACACATGACCAGAAAAAATATGTCTGAATGCTATGAGAAGACTAAGAACCACATCTATGCTTCTAACCCTGTAAGCGGCTAACATGGAGAACATCATAGTTTCCAGAATGTATGTCAAAATCTAAACAGACTCAGACAAATAGAAAATTGTTTGAAATACAATATTTGTCTCCAACGTTACCCTAAAAACCCCATGCACATGTTTCCAAAGCATTATGTTCAATGTCTCTTGTTTGGCGCTACCACTTACTTGTTCTTTTCCAGCTTGTTACAGAAAACCAAGCCTTTGAGGTGTAAACATGAGCCTTCGAGTACTCAGAGGAACAGTACGTACACTTCTGAAAGGTTCTTCAGAAAAAGCCTTCATTTTGAGATTGCTCTCTAATCATCCAGTATGTTCCAAAGCCAGGCCATAACATGGCCTCAATTTACCACAAGTGGCTTAAACTCCATTTCCAGGAATTTCCTTCCGAGCGCGTGCTTTCAAGACAAAACCCCTGGCGGGATTGAAAGTGTCTTAAAAGTACACCTGACCTCCTGCAGACATGCTTTATCCTTGAAAAATGTAAATATACTGGGTACACACTTACACATGCATTATTAAGACTAGGTCATTCACTGATCCTCTCTTAGATAAGCTAGCTGCTATAAGTGCTGCCTGACTGCAGCCACTCAGAGTCTGACAACAATACAACACAAAAGAGGCACATTAGAAATGCACTTCCGCTCCTTCGACTCCGCCAGCCTGCTTGTAAGTTGACATTGTTTCACTTTTTACAGACGCCCTTCCTTATAAGTTGTTTATGATAACCCCATGACAGGCTGTCGATTCAGAGAAGAGGTGGGACAACGTAATACTTTAAAACATTATGGTACCATAAAGAAGCCGCTGCAGTGTCTTGAAAAGAGGCCACATTCCATCACAACCGCACTGCAGGATTTACACAGCAGCATAAACATCTTTCATGTCAGTCAAATAATATAGTTGAACAGTTTTGGATGGTTTAGATTGAATAACAACTATGTGCAGTTAAGAGTGCCAGATTGAAGATGAAAGAACTGGCTGCATGAACAAGATCGCTGCGTTAAAACACTACATCAGGTTAGATTAAATCAGGCCAGCGGGACATTGGGCTACAGATCTGAGTGGAGATGCATCTTGTCTGCGGTGTCAGGGACACTGAGGTGTGAGGCTGACCCACTTAGGCCCTGGTCCAGGCAAGAGAGCAGTTTATTGATGACCTTGGCTCCAGAGCATGTGTCTACAAGTGTTATTGCCAGCCTGATTCCTCCCACAGCAATGAGATGCACAAACACACAAAAAGCCAATGGGAACTCTTTTCCCTTTCATTTTGTCAATACAAAACATGATCACGTCGACTTGCAATGTCAATGGATCACTGTTTATTTTTAACAACACAAATGCTTCTGATTTCAAAGAATGGAAAATGCGTGCAAAGAGCCCTGACTGTGTTATACCCATTCTATTTCTAAAAGGGAACCTGAGTTGAGAGGGGAAGCACATTAGCTTCACCTGGAGAGGGGAGAGAGCATGGCTCAGTGTCTCACTAGACATGGGAGAGTACAGAACAAAGGGGCTGGCCCTGCAGTCCTCCTCACCCCACTGCTTTCAAGTGCTGGACATGGTGCATTATGCATGTCTTCAGTACTATTGACATTTCTACTTCGAAACTCACATTCCTTTTGGATATGGAGAGAGATGGGAATGGAGCTATATAAGCGCAAGTAATGCTGGCATTTTCAGCAGACAAATCATTCCTCTCTGTCTGAGGGTGTGTTCGTGTGAGGGTTGGTGTGTGAGGTTTGGCAATGCACCTGACATTTCATAGAAATGCCTCTAAACACATGGCCTATCAGAAAGTTTTTCGATTCAGAGAAAGGCCTTAAATGAAAATGCAAAAGCTGGACTAGCCAGCTGGAGCTAGAGAGAGAGTGTACATTTCCGTGGTGTAGTTTATGTCATCTCCCTACATAAAGCAAGCACCGACTTTGGGCAATTTGAAGATTCAATTTAGTGTGTCCTGGTTTTGCATGGCTACAGATGAGTACTGTAGTATCATCCACAATCTAGGAGGATAATACTGTATATTTCATTTGATGTTGATGTTTATGTGACACCAGACAAAAAGGCAACATTCTAAAAAGATCATAGCAGTATCAAGAAAAAGTTGATAGAAAAGTCAAACGTAATTCAATTGAATATAAAAACCTTAGTTTTATTGCGAAACAACATAAATGTGGCCTTTTACCCGTCTCCTCACCCTTACACATTGTAAGTCTCTGTTATGGCTTTACGATAGCTACAGTCATTATTGACAACAGTTATCTTTTCCGGGGGTTTTTAGCTGCCGAACCACTTATAAAAATAGAGCGTTAAGTAAAAATGTGAATTGAAGTGATTCAACAATGGTGCACAACAAACCTGCTGGCACCAGCCACATAACCGTAACACTGGAGCTTAAGGGATGTTCAGCTAGCACATATACGGTATCAGACTGGGACTTTGCAAAACACATGAGAAAGCTCTTAATGCCAAAGGCTTTAACACAATTTCTTTCACAGCAGGACCTTCTATTATTGAAATTGCTCTCAGCATATAGAAAGGTATATCAGCCAGCCACAATGAAAATGCCTGGTGTTGAGTAACACCGCCGAGGCTAAACACACACAGCACTCAGGCACTCTAGAAGAGCGGCTCCCATTCCCCTACCCCTCAGAGGCTACTGCAATAATCTCTGAAAATAAAACCCCATGTATAAAGTACTACCGCAATTACTTCCAAAGGTGGAGAATTTGGAGTAACCTATTCATCTCACACATCAACTATTTTTGCTTTTGGCAACAGTTGTACCATACAGTACCCCTTGCACAATGACAACGTTCATCATTAATGCTTGTGAGGAACATTTTCTTCTGCACAGTCCTTCCCCATGGCTTGGCTCCCTTCAAAAAACAAGCGGAACGCACCTGAAGGGTACACTGTGACGTATTCAATCTCTTCATTAATACATGTTTATTTACAGCAGCTGTCCTTCACAGCTCATAAACCTAAAAACCTAAACTTCCACTCCAAGATATGATGAACCACCGTATAGACACTGTGGATGAGCACTTGTATGCATTGTATGGGAACCATATGGTAAAGGGGAGTCTTACCACTCAGATTGTTGACTGTGGATTGGAGGTCAAGTGAATCAATGTTACTCATGCCTAGCCTGGGTGAGACACAAGACATGAGAAAGGAAAAGGCCTTCTGTTTTTTACAGACCGGGCAGGTTTGTACAGTATGTTTAAACTGAGCAGCAGATTGACAAGAGCACAGTTGGCCTGTTTTATACATAAAATAACTGAAATGTTGGTCCACATACTTGTGTAATCTCTCAGTTGACAGCACGTATTTGCCAACAGGGTCCTTATACGACACTCTCAAGCACCTCTGCCAAGAAAATAGGACTATCCACTTCAGGCATAAATATATTTATTCTCTGGCATAGTTATTCATGGTGGATAATACACAAGAGGAAGAGAGGCAAATACTATTTTATTCCCGCAATTTGACCTTGTCTCTTCTAGCTTGGGCTTGAAAATGCATTTGTTGTAGCCTGGTGCGTGAATGGAATCTTTAAGCGCTTTAATATGGTCCCATTGTAGAAAGTGCTACATGGTTTTACACGCTACACAAGGGTAATGGTATTCCATGAGATTAAACACATGACCCATCTTCTTGAATCAACCTCGGGCACTTCAATCTAACGAGACAACATGGCAACTTAACATTCTGGGGCTGAACTCCAAAAATGATGTTTTGTGATATTTGAATCATTCTGAACCATGACTTCACTCAAAAATATGGGGCTATCACATGGAATCACTGAAAGCACTGTGTCCAATGCAATTCATATAGGAAGAAATGCAGTTGTAGGTCTTGGAAAAATCTGGAATGTCATATTTTCATTATCATTAAATAAGTATTTATTTGTATTTAAAACCTGACTGTTTGTTTTAAGCGTACACCACTGAGGACCAGTAGTGATTTGCTGAAGGCCTGTGGGCACCATGACATGGTTTAATGCTTTATGGTGCAACATGTCAAAAGATAACCCGTTATTGGAGGCAAATGGACAATAATTACTTAAATCATGTTTCACATATAGTAGCTTTTTCAAATGAGTATGCCACGATATCTGGCTAGTTCACTGACCAGACGCACACTGTGATTCTATTTGGAGCTATGACAGGGATATTCACAGATTATCTGTGATTGTGAATGATAGGACCCAGCACATACCCATAAATCTGACAGCAAACTAACATCAGATCTTTTACAACCAGGAGGCCGTCATTCAGCTTCATCGTGGCTCACATAATCTCTTTACATCAGGGACTTATTCCTAATGCAATAAAGGCAATACAGAACAGAGCCAACGTTGAAATAGTCCCCGGTTATTGTCTATGGATCCGATTGTAGACACGGTTGTAATAATTCAGGTGAGAAAAATGTGTTTCGTACCAGATGGTGCAATGGTGATAAAGTGTCAACGCTGGCGGCTCGAGTATTGATCCTCTTTTATAAAACGATATACAAAGGTCAGAGGAAGTCTATCCATTTACCCTTAGCACGGATAGATTGGCAGACACAGAGGCCATTGTGTGGAAGCCCATTTGACATGAATTGGTGTACCATGTTGTTGTGTGGCCAGTAAATTCTCCTTTCTTAGATTCATAGCCTCGTTTTATGGGCAACCCTTTCTGTATACTTATCTGATCTGACATGCATTACTTACTGAGCCAGCTTATCTTGGCGGTGCACACGCACAAACCCTGCACTTTTCACACGTTAATGAAAAGCACGACTAGGAGGGATCATAAAATCAGTAAACTGCAATACACAAACCCTATCAAATCCTATCAAACCCTATCAAACCCTAACAAACCCCATCAAACTCTATCGAACCCTAACAAACCCTATAAAATCCTATCAAACCCTAACAAACCCTATCAAATCCTAACAAACCCTATAAAATCCTATCAAATCCTAACAAACCCTATCAAACCCTATCAAATCCTATCAAACCCTATCAAATCCTAACAAACCCTATCAAACCCTAACAAACCCTATCAAACCCTATCAAACCATATCAAACACTATCAAACCCTATCAAATCCTAACAAACCATATCAAACACTATCAAATCCTATCAAACCCTATCAAATCCTATCAAACCCTATCAAATCCTAACAAACCCTAACAAACCCTATCAAACCCTAACAAACACTATCAAACCCTAACAAACCCTATCAAACTCTATCAAACCCTATCAAACCCTAACAAACCCTATCAAACCCTGTCAAACCCTATCAAATCCTATCAAACTCTATCAAACCCTAACAAACACAATCAAACCCTAACAAACCCTATCAAATCCTATCAAACTCTATCAAACCCTACCAAACTCTATCAAAGACCAATCTGAGTAATCAACAGGAATCATTCAAAACGTCATAAGATTGATCCATACATCTCTTCTGAGGAGCATTTGGGTGAAACAGCCAGGTTAACCTTGACTACTGGATCCAATGTCATTACTGAACATGAGCATTTGCAAAATGGATGGAGAAGAAATGGAAGGAAATACTTCATTGAACTATCAACAAATGTCAGTCTCTCTCTCTCTCTCTCTCTCTCTCTCTCTCTCTCTCTCTCTCTCTCTCTCTCTCTCTCTCTCTCTCTCTCTCTCTCTCTCTCTCTCTCTCTCTCTCTCTCTCTCTCTCTCTCTCTCTCTCTCTCTCTCTCTCTCTCTCTCTCTCTCTCTCTCTCTCTCTCTATCGCTAAGATAGTTAAAAATGCAAAGCGCTTGCCAGGAGAATGTCACTGTGGTTCTTACACCTAATGAGATATTCAAGATACAAACACATTACCAGTCTTACATTTGGTTACTTTTGAGGTTAGCGAGCTAGCCATGCAGCTAATTAAAGGATTCGCTTGGGAAGGAATGACTTGAGATAGATACTGTTTTGAGACAGAAGTGCACGCTCCACAAGCTTGCATCCCAGATTAGCATTTGAGATTTTGATTAGACACTCATGGCTCCCATCTCTCAAATGCCAGTCAGGAAGAGTCTGAAGGTTACAGTATGTGTCCACACGGGTGGCTGTGACTTTATTTGTAGAAGGAGTACAATAGAGAGAAAGTGCACTGTACAAACTGTACAAACCACACCACAGCCTGGTAATTAATTCAATTTTCTCCATACCTTAGCCTCGTCGTTAATTCAAGAAGAAACACTGCACTAGAGAGCTTCAAAACCCCCAGCAATACAACAGCTTCTGACAGTTTCTGGCTGTTACCAACATGTACACAGCTGTTGTTTCCACAGGGTCTGTCATCTCAACACTTATTTATTTCCTCAGTTTATTTGACTTTATATAATCAGCTCATACATTTTCTTCTCTATGTATTCAGAAGGTTTCTGAATAGCCTCCTATGAGGACGGAAACACACTCTACTATCCCTTTGCTCTGTGGGAATAGGAAAACATTGTGAGAAAGCAACCCAAATACATGGTCCATTGTCCATCAGTAGCTTTGGCCTGCCCATGAGGTAGTGTGTACAGTAGGACAAAAATAGAACGTCTTCTTAGTCACATCCTTGATGTATCTTCAAAAAACAAGGAGAGATAACAAGAAGAAGAAAAAAAAGAGCCTGTGATTCAGGCAATTAAAAGCAGTATTGATCGGTGTTGCCTGCTCTGTAGTGGTCTGCCTAACTGTGCGTGTACCAAGTGTCCCTGACAGGGCAGACTCAATTGGTCTCCTTTCTGTCCGATGGGATTGGCAGGCCTCACGGCACGCCTGACAGAAGTTGACACCATATATTACTTTATCAAACCATTATTCACCCTCCATTAAAAGAGAGAACTTAACTGACTTCCCACGAGGCCCCTACAGAAGTGACAGCCATCCATGGCGAGAGATGACAACCTTGCTGTTGAAGGGCAGAGCTGTCAGCAGCTGAAACTATGCCACATCTCTCTTAGGGCTTATGGCCCTCCATGCTTCTTAAAGGAGAGTGGACAGCAGAACAGATAGGCTATATACAGTAGTAGGGATCATGCATGCTTTTCGAAGGGGAATAGACAGCAGGACAGATATGTAGCAGAGGATAATGAGTCGGACTCCCAATGGACACATGCTTCCTGGCATGACACCATGCGACAGGGAGGCCATCCCCAGTGTAAGCACAGTTTAAGGGTGCATGGGGATCGTGGAACAGCTGTTAGACTGGCTACACATGATCTAGGTCCCAATATTTGGACCTGGGGTATTGTATAAGCCTTATGGTGGGGTCCAAATTCAGTTTCATCAAAATGAGGTGACATAACAATGGGGATGTTACAAGATTGAGAATCAGCATGTGCCAGCATGCATTCATTATCACAATGCTAACAAAGGGTCAGCACAGTTCAGCCGGTACATTTATATACTCAGTCTACCCACGTCACCTTTGATTTGCTGATTTAAAATAGTGTGTGTTGCCAGGAGATGGTTGTTGCACAATCTTTTCAATAAACAGTTTCCCAATAATGTACATTAACTGAATCTCTACAGACGTCAACAATCAAATGAAAGAGACTGATGATAATTATGTAAAGAGCCTTATGAAAGACCATTGTGAAAAACACAATTCAAAAACAAGGCTTACTTCCTGTCATTTTCATGGTGAGCAATTATCTGAAAGTGCATTTCAAAACAATTTGCGGCTGAACTGCATTCCGCCTAGAATAGAAAGCTTTCCTCTTATAAGTTCCCTACTGGGAACATGTCTCAGATTATTTATTTTTTTAAGTCTTAGATTAAAGTGCTTGGTGACAAACAAACTGCAAGAAGTGCAACAGAAATGTAACAGGTTGTTTGATTGATTGAGACAATGCACTGTGTTGTCTGTTTTAACACATTCTGGATCAGAGAGCCACCGAGCGTTCGGTCAGGGCTGTCACCCAGGGACCTTACTGACACAGAGTGCTAAGTGTTTTCTTCTGGTGATGCTCTGTTGAGAATGGAGACACAACCATGGACCAATCTGGGATATCTTTGATATTACTGAGGACAGTTTCCCTTAGAATTCCAGCAAGGGTAGCTGCAGGGATGGCCACTAGAGAGAAATATGGAAGACAATAAGGGGCCTCTTCAGACTAGAAATATCTGCTCACCTCACCTGTGAAGTGCTATTCCAAATACACACTTATTCAGATGATTAAAGAGCTCCATTTAGAGTTGAGAGAATGTGTCCGTTTTTCAGTTCAAGAGTCCTCAAGTAATTCCATGACAAAGTGTGTGCCTTTGTTTCTATCAGTTGGATTTGGTTTGGGTAAGGTAGCCAGAGATATCTGTAATGCCAGAGAGATTAACATTTAAATACTCATGCTGCTCATTCTATTGTGGCCTTTGCAATACATATCAACGTTTCCTTGATTTGATCGATGCAGGTAAAGATGTGCATTTTCCTATGTTTTGATTGGCTGGTATATTGAACACCAATCAATTAATTATAATCCTAATCTCCCCTCATGAGCACAAATCTTAACCCAAGGTCTCTGTGAGAGTTACACCAGTAAGGTGGGATTTTTGTAAAATAATAGGGGGTGTTTCCATGAAACACCAATACAGTTTACATTAATCTAAAATCGAAACAAAACTCTCTGAAAACAATTGTTGGCCATCAGTAGGAGAATATTAAAAGAGCGGAAATATTTTTTTCCTTCCAGATTCATTGCTCAATTTACAATTGGCCCTGCCATATCTGAATATGAAGTATCAAACAATAAACTAAATACAATAAACAAACATCTCAATTTGAGAAACAATTCCCTGAAACATTCAGTGAAAATGCTTGAACATATCAAACCTATCTCTGGTTTCCATACTTCCTTTTAACCTGCAGCTTTCTAGTGTTGCTGAGCTACATTTCCTGTCTACCCAAATCCCTCTTATCTGAAATGATGTCCCCATGGGGCCGCGGTTTAGCAACTGTGTTGGTATCCCACTGAAGAAGGCATCAAGTTGTGCAGAACTTCTTTTCCCTTCAATATCAAATGTGTCACATAAGACAGGAAAGTTATCGGGACAAGCACTGAGCGATTCCACAGCATGTGCTAAATACATATTTTTGACATGACACAAGGGAGTTGTTCTGCTGATACCTTCGGAGACCAGCGACACCTTTTCATGCCATGTAGAAGATGGATTCTGGAAGCAGATTTTTCCAGATCGTACTGCGCGAGCACATTTTGAGCAGTAAACAATGCAAACCTTTTGTGATTCTAAATGTGGCAATTTACTAGAGATAATGAATGCAGAATGTGGATGGGAGTAGAACACTGGTAGCCAGAGGACAATGAGTTGGAAGTAATGCAAGTCAGCTAACTATTGTTGTGCAGTAGCTTACACCAGTCATAAGAGCATGTGGGTGTGAGCATTATCCATGTACTGGACAGGAGGACTGATCAAATGAACAATAACAGGTCATCTGTGGTATTATGTCCATGACAGTTTAATCTAAATAGGGTTTGCTGTATGCTCTGCTGAATTAAATCTATGCAGGTGTTCCAGACACTGCTTTGGTTCATTGTGCTTCAGAATAACCCAACAGTATTTTTTTCCTGACTATTTCAAAAAGGTGTTTTTTGCTGAGTTTGATGTAGTGATCCAGTCCTAACTGAGTCTTATTCAGCACATTTAGTTATTGCTTGCTTTTCTAAAGTCTACCAACCTTGCCAGTAGGCATGCCAGCTAAGATAGTTGGACAAGATAGATACTCTAACTTGGTTGCTAGTTATGAGGTTGGTAAATTGGGAACCTATCTGGGCTAGCTAAAGCCAACTTCATAAAATAGATAAGTGGCTAGTAGTATTACAGAGAAACAACAACAAAACATTTTATACTGAACAAAAATGTAAACGCAACATGTAAAGTGTTGGTCCCATTTTTCATGAGCTGAAATAAAAGATCCCAGAAATGTTCCCATATGCACAAAAAGCTTATTTCTCTTAAAATGTGTTCACAAATGTGTTTACATCTCTGTTAGTGAGCATTTCTACTTTTCCAAGATAATACATCCACCTGACAGGTGTGGCATATGAAGAAGTTGATTAAACAGCATGATCATTACACAGGTGCACCTTGTGCTGGGGACAATAAAAGGTCACTCTAAAATGTGCAGTTATGTTACACAACACAATAATACCACAGATGTCTCAAGTTTTGAGGAAGTATGCAATTGGCATGTTGACTGCAGGAATGTCCACCAGAGCTGTTGCCAGAAAATTGAATGTTCAATTCTCTACAATAAGCTGCCTCCAACGCCGTTTTAGAGAGTTTGGCAGTACGTTCAACCGGACAAAAAGCTGCAGACCACGTGTAACCACGCCAGCCCAGGACCTCCACAATCCGGCTTCTTCACCTGAGGGATCGTCTGAGACCAGCCACCCGGACAGCTGATGAAACGGAGGAGTATTTCTGTCTGTAATAAAGCCCTTTTGTGGGGAAAAACTATTTCTGATTGGCTGGGCCTGGCTCCCAGTGGGCTGCGCCCCTACCCAGTCATGTGAAATCCATAGATAAAGGTCTAATGAATTTCAATTGACTGATTTCCTTATGAACTGTAACTCAGTAAAATCTTGAAACTGTTGCATGTTGCATTTATATTTTTAAGTATAAATAAAATAAAATAAATAAAACTGAGGGGGCACGTGCCCCTGTGCCCCCTGTGGGCATGACGCCCTTGTGTGTGTCTGTGTCTTAAAGAAACGCATCAAACGTATCCCAATTTGGATAACCTTTCCAGTATTAAAGTCTCAGAAATCAGTGGGAGACGGAGTAGAAACAAGAGACGAAAACATTTCTCCATATCTCATGCCATTTTCAAAGCTATATTTACTTCCACACTAAATAATATTTGTCTATGTAGTAATAGCTGGAGACACTGTTGTCTTCACAGTATTCAATAAACCACTTAGAGGAAGGCCTACCTACATTTTCACTATATGAGAAAAATGTATAAGATATAATGTGGATGTCTTGTTATACATATAGAAGAAGAGATTTAATATAAGCGCCATTCCACTCGATAAAATAACGTCTGGATGGAAGTGACAGAATACCAAACAGCATAATTTGTAGTCAGAGCGTGAAACACAGCAGACCATGAGGACACAACACCAAGACTCAATGGACTGCATTCCACCTTCAGACACACTACATGGTATGCATATGTGAATTCTGATGTGACCTCCACTCTCTAACATCCAATACATCAAATTAGAGGTGCGGTTGTTGACCTTTAGAATGACTTAAGAAACAGAGTGAAAATTAAGTTCCTGGTTAGAACACAGAGAATGGTGGACCCAACCTTGAGTGGAGACAGGAGAGAACCCTTTGGATGCAGAAGACAGAGAGGAACAGGTTCATAGATTAAGTCTAAAAGAAGAGATCTATCATGCCCCCCCAGGAGGTCATCCGGAGGCCCCTACCTATCAGGCCTAATTGCTGGGAGCGATTCCTCTTTGCGGGGAGGAAGGCTAGGCTGTACCCCTGGTCAGGGAGCCGTGTGCTGGGGCAGGATTAATGGACTGGGAGTCATGGCTTCGTCACGGCGCAGGGTAATAAGCAAATCTCACATCCGTCAGTCGAGGGAGCCCCCCAGTCCCCGAGCCCCGCTGTGCTAAGCTTTTACAAAGCTCCTAGGAGTCCTTGGGCTGGGGCGAAAACGCATTAGCGTGTACTCGCCTCACAGTCACACTCCTCACAGCAGTCGATTGGATTTTCATGAGATGACCGCGCTCGCGCTCAAGTCCCCCAAATGTTTACTTTGATTTTAAAGTCTTACACCATTTGATGGTAACATCCATTCTACATGGGGAAATGGGTTATGGTAATCTAGGATGAAGACTATTGCTCTCATCATAGTGTGAAACCACACTGGTTTCTGCGACTGCACTTTGTCTCAGTGACTGCAGTTTAAGAATCTGAATGCAGAAGGAGATATTCCAATTGAATGGTATCAGCTATTAGACCAACAACTATGACAGCATCCCTCTCAGCAAACACCATTTGTGCTATGTAAATATTTTAGATGCAGTCAGTATACCAATTAAACTACTGTAGCACCGTCACCTTAAATCTAAAAGTACATTAAGGTATAACAGCATAAAAAGTTATTCAAAATAATAATCTGTTTACTATGACTTCACACTGGAAATACATTGCTACAAAATATCTAATCAAGGATATTAGAAAGTAATACTTGTTTAGGTTGTAGTGCTTATGTAAATAGTAATCTCATGAAATACCAAATGGGGTACAATGGGTTGAGTCAACATTGTTTCATTGTTATTTCTCCATACCTTTTCATGTTTACAGTTTCTCTCTCAATTCAATCCAAAAATAGACAAGGTTTCATGGTTGTTAGATTTGAATCTAATTCATGTTTGTTGACAGCTCAATCAAAAAATCTAACAAAACTGGATGTTGATCATTCTTTATGTCTTTGCCTGGTGGGAAGGGGGAGGAGAATACAGGCAGGGAGAGGATAATATAAAGAGAGCCATGTCAAGGAATACAATCAACCACTCAATCTGTATCAGTACTGCTAGATGTTTGCAATGACAGCCAACATAATTACAATACGGAAGCTAAATTGATCAGGACAGTAGAATCATGGAGCTTGTAGTCCGACCTGGCCCATACATAAAGATTGAATTTATAATTTATACTTCTTCTACCACTAGACACTTCTGTTGCAAAAGGCCACTAAAGGTATTTGTGCTTCAACTCCTGTATTATAAAAAGTCAATATAAAACAACACACTTGGATCTAACAGTCAACTCAGATCCTGGTATATGTTGTGATTGGTGTGCACTGGCTGGATTATGGGAGGACGTGCAACATGGTGTGTAAATCCGCAGCAGGTTTGGGGCTCAGCTCAGAGCGCTGATTATTATAACACCTGCTGCCCTGACTCCCATTCTCATTAAGGGCTCCATAACAAGATTACCCACATCATGCAATCTCTCTTCACAGTTTACCAGGCAGCTCTGGCTCTGATCGGAGGGGATGCCCTAATCGGAGCTGTTGTTGTTTTTGAACAAGTTTAATCTCTGTACTGTAGAAGTAGGCAATAAAAAATAAAAAAATGCTCTATACAAAATAATTGGCAATTCAGAGGTGCTTGACATGGAAATGAAAAGAAAAACACATGAAAATGACTCAAGGTCTATAAAATAGTATGTATACAGATTTTTTTTACAAAACACTTGTGGAAATGGTTCAAATAAATAGAGATAGGAAAAACCAGTCTGATTTGGTTATGGCTGCACACACTCCCACCCAAAGAGGGCACTGTTTGACTTTTTAGACACACCTGTACACAATCGTATCGCTTCAAGAGAAGTACATTTAGCCATAAGCATACATCATGGCGACAGAGACAATCTTTATTTAGATGGGTCATCATTCGTATTCCTGACACAATAGTGGGTGAGAAAGGCTAATTCCCAGGGTGTTTAGTGTGCACTCTGCGATAAGCTTTACTCGCAGCAAAGGGAAAAGCACCTATTATGTGGATTTTCAATTCAACTCCTCAGAACTGCCTGCTGCCTGTGACACGGCTGTGTGTTTGCTCAGAGCAGCGACACATATCCCTTTCTGGGGGCCTGCATGAAGGGTGGAAAGGTCTCTGCTAGTGTCAATATTTCAGATGTTGCTCCTGTGCCATTCCAATGTTTTATTTAATGTGACAGACACATACAGTATAGGAATGGACTGAATTGTCTGAGTGAGGACACTCTTGGCATCTTCTACTACTTGGAATGCTCTTTCAGGTCAGCGAGGGTTTTTGAGTAACCACAGCAGTGATTACTGCTATCTCAGACATTGCAAATGTGTTTTTCGAAAATGTGTTTGGACAAGGTATTAGGAAAATATTACAAATTTGCATTACTCATCTGCAAACCTGAGAGTTCTACCAGCCTAATGATAACACCAATGATGCATTCCTTTTTCTGGGTCTCAAGAGAAGCTCTGAATACCTACCGCCATCAACAGGAGAAAGCCATGATAGCCAGAGGGCTCGTTCTGTCAGAAAATCGTTAACATGATCAATTAATCATGAGTTCAATCAATTAAGACAATTAGTAGGCCTGCGGTGAGGGTTTATGTCAATTAACATGAATATGGAGCCACACGTTTCTCCTCTACCTTTTTCAGATATGCGCATATCAAACATTTCATGAAGTATCAAAGACGATATCAGCTTATCAGTGTGATTAGCGTATGTAAACGTTCAGCAGGGGAATTCTCATCATGTCAAATAATTATGAGTACTGACATTGGAATCTAATGGGGGAGGACCGGAGATGACCATGTTGCGTCTGTATGTTACGACGATCACCATTAACCTGAACTATTATGAAACACAACCAAAACAAACAGCAAATGCATCTAACAAGTTTGTAGAGTCATTGTGTGCTAGGAATACGGGACAAAATACTAAACTTTTGACTACTTTGATACACATTAGTGAATTACAGTTGCCATCCTGCTACTTTTAGTCCCCTAAAATGGGTGGACTATGTACAAAAAGTGCTGTAATTTCTAAACGGTTCACCTGTCATGGATGAAAATCTATGATGAAATAACCTCAAATTAAAGCATTTAAACCTCATAGTCATTGTATCATTTCAAATTCAAAGTGCTAGAGTACAGACCCCAAACATTTGTCACAGTCCCAATACTTTTGGAGCTCCACTGTATGTTCATGTAGATTTAGTTACTGTAATGTTTAATTCAATTTGAATGGCACAGTTATAACACAGCAGCTGCAATCCTGCTACTGTATAAAGCCATACAAATCCATGGACAGCAACTAAACACTTGCTTCCTCGGTTTTATTTGAGGCCTCGGTTTTATTTTTATCGAAGGTCTTGGTCTACGATTATAGGATAGTGCAGAGGCCCTTTAATGGTTTTAAGTTTCCATAAAACAAACATCAACATGGACCTGGACACTGCATTCACATACGCAGGTTGAATACCAAAGGGATCCAGTGTCATGTATTAGCTTTCTGTGGTATTAGCATTCCATCCGCCTGGCTCTACATCCCAGGGGACCAGTACAGATGTTCCTGCCTGAATCAGATGCTGTTTTATACCACCACCATGCCATTCATGCAATCATTACACCAAAACACTGAATATGTGCACCCACGGACACATAACAAGAGCGAGCACAAACAAATAACCGAGCATATATTTCATAAGAGGACTAGAGGTGATTCAACCGATTCATTTTTCAATTAAATTCCGCAATCAGTCGACTACAAATGACTGATAATTAACATTGTATGAACTGTTTACGGCCGTTTCTACCAAACCTGTTATTATCATTTTCTATCACATGGCACATGTAATTTGCATTTAGAGAGTCATAGAAGCTCAAACCCCCCATGCTTTGCACAACCATAGAGAAGGAGAGACAATGCAGGCATAAGACTGGTGTGTGTGCATGTGTATATATATATATATATGTATGTGTATAACGTGTATGTGTGTGGTGTGTGAAAACAGTAAGAGCCAGGCCCAGTTTCCCAGCATTACGCATTCTGTCGGAGGTCAATCCATTATCATTCCTGACTTTTTCAAACAGATAAAAGCACACCGCTGCCATTCTGTTACTGAAATCATAATGGAATTTGGGGACATTGCAAATAGATGTTTGACTTTGGCGGATTAAGGCAGAAAGTTCCATAAGAAAATGTTATCAAAGGGCTGATGACCAAACAAATGAAACAGGTGTTGTTCTGTGTTTTCCAGGGCAGACAGTAGCAATGAGCATCTGCAGGGGAGGGGAACATTTTCAGCATTTGGGCCAAGTGGGAGTGTGCTCGCACGCACACACACGCACGCACACACACGCACGCACGCACGCACGCACGCACGCACGCACGCACGCACGCACGCACGCACACACACACACACACACAGACACAGACACAGACACACACACACACACACAGACACACACACAGTGTACAATGTATCTATCACTGTTATCAAGGTTCTCATTCAAGTACAAAGAAATCTCCTAGACAGACCTAGTTCTAAGTGGCAGCAAACAAAAGCTGATAATTTTTGAGTGTTGGAGAAAAATCTATCCATTATGCTTTCCCCCCCCCGACTGCAATGGAACCAGTAGAGGAGAGTGACATGGATCTAATACGCAATTTAAATAAACCATTTAAACATGAAATATGTTGAATCCATTTTCTGTGTTTCTGGAGGAGATTTTTGCTGCTCCTGAGACTGTTTGAGTGTTGAAAGTTAACCTCACTAATTACACAAACAAGCAGCAAAATGAAAGTCTCCTGTGGAGCCGGGAGAGACAGATGTGTCAGTCTTTTAGAAAAGATGTCCGTTCCCCGGAGTGATGCCTCCATTTACGATGTGTCTAAAGCCTTATGCTTTCTTCCTAAAGCGAGCCACATTATTGCCCGCTCTTGCAGACGCTTACTGGGAGAGTTGTGCTGTGGCTCTGTGCGGCAGCAGCATCATCATCTAGCCTTATGAGTAGGAGGGAGGAAGGCATAAAGCCTGTCAACCAAGCTGAAGATAAACTACTGCCACAGATGCAGCTATGCACAGAACAAAAAGTCATTGTGATGATTGATTATAACTGACTATAAATAATGATTATAAATCTATCTATTCTAAGAGAACCCAGGAGAAGACGACCTCAGTCCAACGAATGAGCAGAGAGAAGCTGGAAGAGACATAAAAGTGTAGCAAATCCTCTTCAATAAGATTGCAACTGAAGAGGGTAGGAATTTTTGTGAAAGGTTCATTTTCACCCCAAAACTTAGTTTAAAAACTCCACACTTAATTTATTTGTCTCACTGTATTTCCTGAGTACTGTATGATGAGAATCAAAACAATGATCATTATGATTTGGTGGGGCTGTCACCTCTGGAAAGATCTATGAATATAAAGTTGGTGCAGCTCATAAAAGTAGATCTTGGTGGTGTCGGATTGAGATGAAAAATATTATACTTTTCATAATTACATTTTGAAAAGCACTGTGCAAGCTAGGGAGTCAGAAAATACCAACCATGTCTATTTAATGAGGGTCAATAGAGCTGCCATTTTCATGTTGTATGGATGACCCAGAAAAAGAGAATAGGCTATTGCTTATTATGGTCATTAAGCTGACTTTCCAATTTGAGTTCCAACTCCTGAATGAAAAACCCTGCTTAGACTTGTAACTGCTCTAAGAGCCATATGAGGTCTGTTAACTTGGTCTGATCATCACTAATTTATGTTCCTTTTGAGTCCTTTTCATATTTCATAGTGTGAGAGGGAGTGAAGCAGGAATATAGATAGAGGTGGCTTTAAGCCAAAAAGAACAGCTCTTGAGAAAAGAACAGAGGGAAGAGAAGGGAGGAAGAGATGGTGAGAGGGGGGTCCAGGAGGGGAGGGTCAGTATGAGATTTACTGGGGAAGGGTGAGCGTGTTTGGAGCGGTGGATGACTGATGAAAGAGGAGTAATAAGAATAAGTCCATGACTGCCAGGAATTTGGGGAGTGTGGGGGCTGGCAAGAGTCATCATCTAGGAGTAATGATGGCAAAGAAGTGGCAAGAGGGAATTTCTGAGTGAAAAGACATAGGCAGGGCAGGCATTGTTAACAAGCATACCCAGTGACAGATTGCAGATGGAGGAGCTTTCTGTGGAGGAGAAAGATATGGACAAGATTGGGAGCTCTAAGATGCAGCTTGATATGTTGGTCTGGATCTCTTCCATTGTGTCTGTCTGCAAGCTGTTTCCTGCTTAAGCCGGGCGTACACCACACCATTTTAGGCCCCGATTTAGCTGTCCCAGACAAGTTTTTGATTTCGAAGACAAAATCCCTATTTTGTTGCTTATTCAACCGGCCGTCACTGATGCTCATTTAACATGAGCGGGTCCGAGAGGCAATCTGAGGGCTCCCAATCCCGTATTTGAGCCGTCCCAGATGTCCCGATATTTCCAAACGTGTTTGATTTTATCGGCACAAAATCTGCAATGCTCTTGTAGTGTAAGATGTGCAACAACACGTTTTGAGAACGGTGATCAGCAATAGCCAATGAGAGATCACCAGAGAAGAAGCCAGTGACATGCTGACGTTGTTTCACGTCACCCAGAATATGTAGACTCTCAATGACTACTACTAGTATACGTTTGTACTTGCCTTTAACCAAAGCCAGTGTCAAATCATTAAATCTCTGAAGTTCACAAGCAATGTTATTCAATTCAAAATGTATTGGCTAGATATTTCAACTCTGTATGGCAGTGGTCACCAACCTTTTCTGAGTCAAGATCACTTTTGCAGTCAAAAAGCAAGCCAAAAACCTACCGCTCAGATAAAAAAAAAAAAAAATGCGTAAAACATTTAACATTAACCTAATAAAAACAGTTCTGTAGGAATAAGGTTTGTGCAGTAGGCCTAATACATTATCACAGCACATTGGCTATGGGCTTGGCCTGCCTATAGTGTTCTTCTCAGACCATATTAGATTTCAAAACACAAGTTTTGATAAGAAAATAGATCAGTTGGTGTATGACTTACGATGCATAAATGGAAATAATTTGCAAATAGTTTGCTTTTTTATTTTACTGGACTGATGGTACCTGCATCTGTCTCAGCAGAGGAAGGGAGAGAGCAGCAGAGGGTCCGTCTCTTCAAATCAAATCAAATCAAAGTTTATTTTGTCACGTGAGCCGAATACAACAGGTGTAGATCTTACAGTGAAATGTTTACTTACAGGCTCTAACCAATAGTGCAAAAAAGGTCTTAGGTGAATAATAGGTAAGAAAAGAAATAAAACAACAGTAAAAAGACAGGCTATATACAGTAGCGAGGCTATAAAAGTAGAGAGGCTACATACAGACACCGGTTAATCAGGCTGATTGAGGTAGTATGTACATGTAGATATGGTTAAAGTGACTATGCATATATGATGAACAGAGAGTAGCAGTAGCGTAAAAGAGGGGTTGGCGGGTGGTGGGGGTGGGCACACAATGCAAATAGTCCGGGTAGCCATTTGATTACCTGTTCAGGAGTCTTATGGCTTGGGGGTAAAAACTGTTGAGAAGACTTTTTGTCCTAGACTTGGCACTCCGGTACCGCTTGCCATGCGGTAGTAGAGAGAACAGTCTATGACTGGGGTGGCTGGGGTCTTTGAAAATTTTTAGGGCCATCCTCTGACACCACCTGGTGTAGAGGTCCTGGATGGCAGGCAGCTTTGCCCCAGTGATGTACTGGGACGTACGCACTACCCTCTGTAGTGCCTTGCGGTTAGAGGCCGAGCAATTGCCGTACCAGGCAGTGATGCAACCAGTCAGGATGCTCTCGATGTTGCAGCTGTAGAACCTTTTGAGGATCTCAGGACCCATGCCAAATCTTTTTAGTTTCCTGAGGGGGAATAGTCTTTGTCGTGCACTCTTCACGACTGTCTTGGTGTGTTTGGACCATTCTAGTTTGTTGTTGATGTGGACACCGAGGAACTTGAAGCTCTCAACCTGCTCCACTACAGCCCCGTCGATGAGAATGGGGGCGTGCTCGGTCCTCCTTTTCCTGTAGTCCACAATTATCTCCTTAATCTTGGCTACGTTGAGGGATAGGTTGTTATTCTGGCACCACACGGCAAGGTCTCTGACCTCCTCCCTATAGGCTGTCTCGTCGTTGTCTGTGATCAGGCCTACCACTGTTGTGTCGTCTGCAAACTTAATGATGGTGTTGGAGTCGTGCCTGGCCATGCAGTCGTGGGTGAACAGGGAGTACAGGAGGGGACTGAGCACGCACCCCTGTGGAGCTCCAGTGTTGAGGATCAGCGTGGCAGATGTGTTGCTACCTACCATCACTACCTGGGGGCAGCCTGTCAGGAAGTCCAGGATCCAGTTGCAGAGGGAGGTGTTTAGTCCCAGGATCCTTAGCTTAGTGATGAGCTTTGAGGGTACTATGGTGTTGAACGCTGAGCTGTAGTCAATGAATAGCATTCTCACATAAGTGTTCCTTTGTCCAAGTGGGAAAGGGCAGTGTGGAGTGCAATAGAGATGGCATCATCTGTGGATCTGTTTGGGCGGTATGCAAATTGGAGTGGGTCTAGGGTTTCTGGGATAATGGTGTTGATGTGAGCCATTACCAACTTTTCAAAGCACTTCATGGCTACGGACGTGAGTGCTATGGGTCTGTAGTCATTTAGGCAGGTTGCCTTTGTGTTCTTGGGCACAGGGACTATGGTGGTCTGCTTGAAACATGTTGGTATTACAGACTCAATCAGGGACATGTTGAAAATGTCAGTGAAGACACCTGCCAGTTGGTCAGCACATGCCCGGAGCACACGTCCTGGTAATCCGTCTGGCCCCGCAGCTTTGTGTATGTTGACCTGTTTAAAGGTCTTACTCACAGGTCTTACTCGGCTACGTAGAGCGTGATCATACAGTCGTCCGGAACAGCTGATGCTCTCATGCATGCCTCAGTGTTGCTTGCCTCGAAGCGAGCATAGAAGTGATTTAGCTCATCTGGTGGGCTCGTGTCACTGGGCAGCTCGCAGCTGTGCTTCCCTTTGTAGTCTGTAATAGTTTGCAAGCCCTGCCACATAAGACGAGCGTCGGTGTCCACATTCCTCCGGTGAGACTGACCAGAGAGAGGGGACACAGACTTCCACCTGATGGCGAAACTCAAGTCGCACTACATCCACATCTGCCTCATGGACAAATTCATGTTGTTCCTATGACCAGAGAAAGTGAAATAATCCTCATTATTAAAATAGACATGACGAGCTGCTAAAGAGGTAGCCTAGTGTTTAGAGTGTTGGACTAGGCAGGTACTCTAGTGGTTAGAGCGGACTAGTAACCAAAAGGTTGCAAGATCGAATCCCCGAGCTGACAAGGTAAAGATCTTTCGTTCTGCCCCTGAACAAGGCAGTTGACCCACTGTTCCTAGCCCATCATTGAAAATAAGAATTTGTTCTTAACTGACTTGCCTAGTTAAATAAAGGTAAAATAAATGATAAAAATTCAGGGCTATCGATTCACTTTGCTACTCATTCAGTGCAGTGGAAGTAGGGAAAAGCGCATTTTTTGTTTTATAAAGTGGTGAATAAAAACAGTGTTGACAGTGCTGAATAAAAACTTCAACATGAACTCACTCATAAAAACAGCAGCTCTTTGCTGTATTCTTTGACAGTCTCTCTTTGGTCATGGTTTTAAAAGTTCACCTAGGCAAGTGTTAAACTTTGCTATGGGGTTGTGGAAGCTGTAGGCACAGTGAGTTGAGCTATCCAATTGGCCAGCCACAGCTCTCGTTGTCCCCCGAGTAGGTCAAGTTTGTCCTTTCAGACATATGAAATGGTTCAAAATAGCAACACTTTGCCTACCTGGCAAGACTTTATCATTGGCTTTCCCACAGAAATGTTTGGTGATCGACTAGGAATGCCTTGAAGATCGCCCAGTTGGTGACCCCTGCTGTATGGCAAGCGTGAATGTCTGACTGAAAACGTTTATGAGGCTACTTGGAGCCACATCTCGTTCTAGCTGTTTAACAATCTCATTACATCATTGCTTTCGCAAGACAGCGTGGTATTGAGAATCCTCACGACCAAGTAAAGAATCTTCGGTATGACCCCCCCCCGTCTGTGCCACATGGTTTAGTGTGGCACCACTATCTTGGCAAGACAAAAAACTACAGGAAAGACAGTCGTTTCATGTGAGAGGCTCAGTCATGTTAGGATTTTCATAGTGTTGGAGAGAAGGACATTTGGAGGGGTAGAAAGGGCACAGTTGTGATGGGTGACTCTTCAGAAGAGGAAGACGATTTCAGAGTGAAATGCTAAAAAAAGAGCAGTTTCAGCAGGAAGAGGGCCATATAAGTGAGCAGGAAAAGCCGACTGTCATTTCTCAGCTTGGCATTGAGTGGGAAGACTACCTTTTAGTTCAAACTTGCAATACAAGACCATATTCCAGTATATTCTTAAAATCATAGCAGCTCCTACACATGGCTTTAGCATGTTCTTCAGACAACCAACCATTGCATAAATGGGAGAAAAAACATTATTTCCTCAAGGCTCACAAGGCTCAATCCCAAGTAATTTGCTCAAATGAATAACATTGACCAACCCAGGGTGGTGTAATGAAAACCCGGGAATATTTTACACTATATCAATGTCTGCGATTCCAGCTAATTGGTTGGCCTTAGCCAATCAGATGTACTAATGAGTGTCTAATTGATACTCAGTTGGAGATAAATCCAGCCTGCACAGTGTGTCTCTAGGAGGATCAACGTAGAACACTGTAGTAAAGGACTTCATCCTCTCTCCCCAGCCTGGTGGCCTGTACTGGCAGGAGGATGACCTCCTCATGTCTGTTCAGCAGGACACTGATAGTGCCACTGTCAGCAAACATGTCAATTTTCAGCAAACAAACACACTAGCTACTGTTAGAGCTGGGCCTTTGCGGTTGGGAAACTGCACTAGCTAGCACATTTTGTCCATTTTTTCATTTGAACCATTTCCTCCAATTTTAAGGCAGATGTTGTAATGATGGCACTTATCTTAAATAGACCCTCATTTCCTGTTCTCTGGCTTATTTGGATTAGGGTTTAGATATTGAAAATGAAATATTAATACTGGAATGTATTAAGAATTCATTAAAAAGGAGTAGGCAAATGATGTTTTACAATAATAAAACAGCAAAAGGGCACTATAAAATTTACACATTTTCATCCATTCATCATCTATTTTTATCTATCCATCTGTCTTTTCTCCCCAATGAAGGATATTCAGGATAAATTGGATCTACAGATCAATTGCACTCAACAGTGTATCAGTCATAGTCAGGACAGACCGGCTGCTCTAGGTCACAGAGAAAGCGTCAGGCGGCAGACGTAGAAACCTCAGCTTTGACATGCAGGCTGTTCCAGCAGTCAGACAGCAGAGGCAGATGCGTATGAGGGATCTCGCTTTGTTGTTACCTTTAGCATTCATCAGGCTCACCATCACTGGAGCTGCCTGCTCTGATGTCTCTAATCTGGGGCGAACAAAGTCAGGTCTGATTCAACAAGAATGACATGGTAATTCTGCAGAATAATAAACAATTTGTTTCATTTCTGCACGGGGGGTTGAAGGCAGAAGGGTTTCGGATGCCAAAGAGAAAACAATGAGAGGGAATCAGTCAAAGAAACCGTTCCGCTGAAAAAAATATTAAAATTGCAATAATACAATTCAAATCACAACCGGAAATATCCTAAATCCAAGATGATAAGGTCCACAATGCATAAGAAGGATGTCACTTTGATGCAGGCAGACAGACAGACAGTGTTGACTTAAGCATAGCCCAATCAGATATACTGTTTACTCTAAATACAGACATACGCCCCAAAACATCAAAGCCCACATCTGTCAGAGAGCTAGACAACGTAGTCTCTTTAAATAATGACCCCTGTCATCAGACTACATATTCAGCCAGCCCTGCCGTGACAGTGGGTATCTTCACTGATCATTAAAACCATCATTATTACAGACAAAAAACATTAAGGAAAAGTAAAAGAACACAAGCTAATATCTAATGATCAACAACAAGCTAGCAACCTAAGAGGAATATGTGTAACGCTCTTAATTCCTCTCATATTTAATAGTTTGGATTAATCCTTCCCTTTGATGTTTTCCTGGTGAAATTATTCAAGCTCGTCTGCTTTATTTAGACTGATATGGCTCGTACGTTTCAATAAAGGAGTCTCAGTCCATCGTTAGTAGGGTATTTGATATGTCCGTCCTCCGAGGGTTTGTGTGTCTCACAGCCCCCAATCATCTCGTCTCAGAGTAGGCAGAAGGAGAGGAGGATGGCTCTGATGTCGACACTTTAAATTAAACTGATGAAATTAATTCAAAGATGTGAATCCATCACACAATATCAGTCCTGGCATATGGGGTGCCTTAAAATATTAATAATTAATAGAATCATGTTATTGAACCACTGCAGAGCTCAGGTTATAATTTTCTCATTTTCACTCCTGCCAATTTCCCGGCATGAAATGGAAGGGGGAGAAAACAAATTGAACAAATAATACCTTTTTGCTATGAATTTTAGATTAAGGCTTGTCACCTATTATACTTATATTAAATTACATGATGGAAAGTTTGGGAGATAACTTTTTTATCACCACAGCTTGAATACACATTTTATAGAGCATAATTCATATAAATGAGATATCTTTGACAGTGCAGTGGGATGAAACCCAGACGTGTGTGGATTCTTTATTATGCTTTAGAAGAAAGACGTATGGCCATATTTGTATGCTTCTGTCATTGGCTCCCGGAAATCCGATCCAAGTGTAAATAATAATATTATATAAGGCAGTTAAAGTCACATTTGAAACATGCAAAGAGTCCCTGTATTTACTTTGTTTTGCACAGGGAAAACATAGTAACCAGCCCATGACTACTTATGTCTGTTTCTGGAGCCCTTCAGACACACAGACAAATGTGGTCCTGATCGCTGCCTTATATTTCTATTGAATTGCCTAGGGACATGTTGTAGTACCAGATCAGCTAAAGACCCTCTGAGGTGACGAATGAAATGGTCGATAATTCACCAGAGGCTGGACTTCAGGAGCTAAAAGCCAAAGACATCCAGGGGACCGCAGTACACGGCCTAATCTCACACCAAATCCCCCAAGACCACTCCTGGAACGGATCCACACCTGTTTGTTATGTGGCATTGCACTAGGAGAGGAAACAAACTTTATTGGTCGTGTGCAGTGTAGTACTTACTCTGTACACATTGGCATGAACAACGTGTACATGAATTAAACAAATAGATTTTGCATCAATGTGTATCAAAACAGGGGAGCAAGAGATTGTGTAACCCTGTGTTATTTGTGTACATCATAGTGGAGTTGATAATACCACTAAAGCACTATAGTAAAATTGTGCGCTGCCCCATTATGGAGCGGTCTCCCTCCATTCGTACGTACGTTAGTCACACATGACATCTCAGACACCACAGACCCGATTTTGACGAAACTTGGGTGAATTGTCTTGCCATGTAGATCCAAAATGTAAAAAATTACACAAATTGGCCAGAGGGGCACTAAAGTAATCAACTGAAAACTTCAAACAAGCATTACTCCTGTCCCAATCGAGCTACAGCCATTACATTTTGTACATACAGTACCAGTCAAAAGTTTGGACACACCTACTCACTTTAATTGTACAATTTTCTACACTGTAGAATAATAGTGAAGAAAACAAAACTACAAAAAATAAACATGGAATCATGTACTAACCAAACAAGTGTTAAACAAATCTTTAAACGATTCTTCAAAGTAGCCACCCTTTGCCTTGATGACAGCTTTGCACATTCTTGGCATTCTCTCAACCAGCTTCATGAGGTAGTCACCTGGAATGCATTTCAGTTAACAGGTGTGCTTTGTTAAAAGCTCATTTGTGGAATGTCTTTCCTTCTTAATGCGTTTCAGCCAATCAGTTGTGTTGTGACAAGGTTGGGTCGTATACAGAATATAGACACATTTGGTAAAAGACCAAGTCCATATTATGGCAAAAAACACCTCAAATAAGTAAAGAGAAACGACACTCCATCATTACTTTAAGACATGAAGGTCAGTCAATGTGGAAAATTTCAAGAACTTCGAAAGTTTCAAATGCAGTCGCAAAAACCATCAAGCGCTATGAGGAGGACCGCCACAGGAAAGGAAGACGCAGAGTTACCTCTGCTTCCGAGGATAAGTTCATTAGAGTTACCTGCACCTCAGATTACAGCCCAAATAAATGCTTCACAGAGTTCAAGTAACAGACACATCTCAACATCAACTGTTCAGGGGAGACTGTGTGAATCAGGCCTTCATGGTCGAATTACTGCAAAGAAACCACTACTAAAAGACACCAATAATAAGAAGAGACTTGCTTGGGCCAAGAAACATGACCAATGGACATTAGACCAGTGGAAATCTGTCTTTTGGTCTGATGAGTCCAAATTTGAGACTTCTGGTTCCAACCGCCGTGTCTTTGTGAGACGTAGAGTAGGTGAACGGATGATGGTGTGATGGTGCTTTGCTGGTGACACTGTCAGTGATTTATTTAGAATTCAAGGCATACTTAACCAGCATGGCTAACATAGCATTCTGCAGCGATACGCCATCCCATCTGGTTTGCGCTTAGTGGGACTATCATTTGCTTTTCAACAGGACAATGACCCAAAACACACCTGCAGGCTGTTTAAGGGATATTTGATGAAGGAGAGTGATGGAGTGCTGCATCAGATGACCTGGTCTCCACAATCACCCGACCTCAACCCAAATGAGATGGTTTGGGATGAGTTGGACCGCAGAGTGATGGAAAAGCAGCCAACAAGTGCTCAGCATATGTGGGCTTCTTCAAGACTGTTGGAAAAGCATTCTTCGTGAAGCTGGTCGAGAGAATGCCAAGAGTGTGCAAAGCTCTCATCAAGGCAAAGGGTGGCTACTTTGAAGAATCTCAAATATAAAATATATTTTGATTTGTTTAACACTTTTTTGGTTACTACATGATTCCATGTGTGTTATTTCATAGTTTTGATGTCTTCACTATTATTCTACAATGCAGAAAATAGTCAAAATAAAGACAAACCCTTGAATGAGTAGGTGTGTCCAAACTTTTGACTGGTACTGTATATGCAGCCGCTCATGAGCAACGTGTTTCCCGTAAGGACCTATAAGCTCTGCACATCAAATTTTCAGCAAATTAGACTTTTTGTCTGCCAACAAAGTTTGAACAAGAATAGCTAATTTTCAATGAATTAAATATGCATTCTCAAACTTTTGTATAATATCAGCCAGTAGTTTTGAAAGTGGTGCTCATGAGCCAAAGTTGGTCCCTGTTTTTTGTGTACTACTTCATCCAATTTTGTACTATGTGATCCATTTCAGGTGATATGTTTTGCAACTTGTATTTTGCAATTTGTATGTTATCATATACATTTTTAAATGAATGTGATATGTAACGAAGACCTACAAACCTGACTCAGTTATACTAGCTCTGTCAGGTAGGAATGGGCCAAAATTCACCCAACTTATTGTGGGAAGCTTGTGGAAGGCTACCCGAAACGTTTGACCCAAGTTAAACAATTTAAAGGCAATGCTACCAAATACTAATTGAGTGTATGTAAACTTCTGACCCACTGGGAATGTGATGGATGAAATAAAAGCTGAAATAAATTATTCTCTCTACTATTATTCTGACATTTCACATTCTTAAAATAAAGTGGTGATCCTAACTGACCTAAGACAGGGAATTTTTACTTGGATTAAATGTCAGGAATTGTGAAAAACTGAGTTGAAATGTATTTGGCTAAGGTGTATGTAAACTTCCGACTTCAACTGTACATGTGCATCATCCCTTAACGGGTGATGGTTTTACCATATTTATACTGTCTGTTACCCTCCAGCTATTTAACCAATCACATCGAAACATTCAGTGAATATGAATAAACATAAGTATTTATAATGCATGAACTGTATTGATAAAAGAGGAATAAATGAATAGATAAGTACAAAAATATACATATAATGCCACAGTATAAAACTTGAACTTTTGAAACATGGGGTAAAATTGTTGTTGGCAAATCATTCCTTTTCAATCCATGAATGACTGAGTGAGTTTTGCTACTCGGAACTGAATCCAGGAGATGCATTAATGTGTAATCTGTCACAAAGTCTCACTTTCCAAACAAGGAGATATTGATCGGATGGGAACCTTTTCTTTCACTAATTCTGTTTGCACAGAGTTTTGGCTTCAGCTCTGAATTTTCCAGAAACTTAAAAAATACTAAACACTATGGTAGTTCATGGGACAGGGAGAGCATATAGATTGGTGTGACTGCTATGACTGACACCTGTGGAAATCTGGGTTCATGCAAGGTAATATAATAGGTAATAATAGGTAATATGACTCAAGATGGACTTTTTGTACAGCTATTTTAGTTGCTTCACATTCTCAATATTTCATAGGGTCTGCCTGTCATGTAGTTAGCCACCATCAGAGAGACATACTGTTCATAACATGAAAGTGTCAATGTACTACTACTTCTCCATTACTAAGGTATGTTCTGATTTCTAACACTGCTGGCCAAGTTCTCCAGGGTATAACCTCAACATAAGGAGAGGACAACCTCACACAGGCATGTGACAGCCACAATGTGGCCTCATCCATCAATGGCTGACGTTAGATATTGTTTAGTTTTTTTTCTGAAGGGGAACAGAAGCCTAGAACGAAGGGGATGTTTTATGGCAATCAACCAAAGGTGCTGCATGATATATGACCGGAATATGCAAATACATTGTGTAGCCTGACCATAGCAGATTTTCAAATCTCACTTCCAACCCCTGAAGGAACTGGGCAAAGCACTACTATCAAATAAACACTAGGGGCACATTTCATGTAACAATAATCTAATTTACAGACCTTGATGTGAGGCCATATGAACATGCAGTTATAGAATGACACGTTTACGACCTGTACTGTATAGTGGAGATGTTCCATAATTATTTAGGACTTTCTACACAATGAAAATGCCTCCCTATATTAATTCACTCCATCCCAAATCAAAGAAAAACAAGAGGCCTTGTCATTCAGTTGCAATGACATTCCTCCTTAGCCTTCATGCTTGTCTATGGTGCATACTGTAGCATCAATTTCTACACTCATCCACAGTGGTTTTACATCCATGGTAATCCTTTAGAGAACAATAGTCATTTTTACATAAACTGTGAAATACCAGGAGAGAACAGAGTACTGTGACAGCAAGTAGTCAAAATATAACAAGAGCAATTGGTTTCTTCCAAGGGAGTATTGCGGTCAGTTCAGTTCAGAGTAAACTGATAAATACTGCATTAAGAAATAGTGATAATGTTTTTTTCTACATGGGGGAGGAATAGCATAAGATACTTTAATAGTGAGGAGCCAAGATATTTACTGAGGGAGGTAAACTGCTTCTGAACTTCCCTCTGTGCTGACGCTCATTAAAATTGCAGATCACATCCCTCATCAGCGCCATGCCAGTGCAAAACACCAGCCTGCTCTTCCTTTCCATTGGACTGTCAGTCTTAACAGACCAGCAGGAGACAGGGACGGTAAGAGAGAGACAAGGCCCACCATTTTCCCGCTACAAACACAGCCATCTCACAGCAATTGTATTCCCCAGAGAGATAATCCTTCTGACAGAGAATAAATAAATGCTGAGGGACATTCTTCCACAGATAAAGATAATAAGGCAACAACAATGACAACATTGTCTCCAAACGACCTCTGAGATTAATGTGGTCATGCCTCCCAACAGATATATAATATTCAGAAATGCACATTTCTAGCAGGATAAATAGTTAATATGAAGGCTGAGGAGTAAATATGAATGGCAGTAGCATTGCATCACAGGGGACAGTCCCCTCCAGTCCACAGCTCGCACCCTCAAAAACATACAAATCTGCACCATCTTTTTAATAATGTTCTCTGGTGATGCTCTATTTCTTCAAATGTTCCCACAAAAGTACATACTGCACGAATCTCATTCAAGAGCAATTTTAGACAAACCTTCAACATAACAAGATGATAGAAATCATATCATTAAATTGATGTGTGCTCTCATCCAAATAGGTAGATTTAGTTTTCACAGATATTGAAGCCCTGAAATGGGTAACTAACGCTGCTGTCTCATTTGGTATTCTGAATAGACCTCAACAAGAAAAACGAGGCTGCTACAGACTCACCCCTTTCTCTCTCATTAGACTTGACCCTGGAAAAGGTGCCTCACACAAACAACAAGATAATTTCACACTAACTGTATGCCTCTCACTGAAGAGTGTGCATACTGAATTAAGAGCGTGACATCCCTGATACAAATATCACTTCTCTTGACGATCAATAGACTGAGCCTGCTCTTTGCTTGCTTTTATTACCCGCTGAATGAATCCCTGGGTCTCCTAGATAAATACATACCCCCAAAATCATTCTATTCCTCTTGTTGCCAAGGAGCATGCAATGATCAGGAGCAATAATGTCTTCTCAGAATAACAACCTTTTCTGTGATGATGTGAATAAAGCACAGACTGCAGTACACACTGTCGTACTGTAGTAGTGTAGATCCCAATGCCGTAAGGACCTTGCAAAAGGTTACACCTAACACCTGCAGTAGTGGTCCCTATGGAGTTCTTGGGTTGACATCATGGACAGATTTGGTGGACAACATACATTTGGCTGAAAGTGTTTAGCTTTACTTCAGCTGCACACATTTTCATTATTTTCATGGCAAAGTGATGGAAATTAGTCAGATTTATAGGTACCTATTGAGCAAAGCTCAATACTATGTACAGTACAGCACAGAACTGGTCATAAACTAAAAACAAGCTACTTGTCTAGGACATTTTGATTAAATGGTAAGAACACACAGACAGTGGCATAAGTGATGTATAACCCCATGTTGTTAAATTCCCCAGACCGGGTGGTCTTACCGTTCTCTCCATCTGACTTCCTCTCCTGCTCAGTGTCGGTGAGCGACAGGACAGAGTTGGCTCTGCTGGACAGACAGGAGCTGTGCTCTGATTTGATCTCCTGCATCCACAGTCTGAGGGCGTGGTCGGGCGAGGGCCCACCCTCCGTCTCTGTTTCCACATCAGAGCCTATGCCCAGCGGGTAGCCGTGCTGGGGGGCAGAGCGCAGTTCCGCCTGGTAACTGGGCCGTGCTAGCTGTTCCAGGTCTAGGAGAGATGAAGGAAATAAAAAAAATAAAAAAATCAAGTCACATACTGTAATAGCAATATTTACTTATTTATTTTCATATCTCTGTGAGTGTTTTATGGTGTTACATAATATCATGTATCAAAACAAACTATTATACACTACAGTATTATACACTACACTAAACTCATAA
This sequence comes from Salvelinus alpinus, assembly GCF_045679555.1. Lineage (NCBI taxonomy): Eukaryota > Metazoa > Chordata > Actinopteri > Salmoniformes > Salmonidae > Salvelinus > Salvelinus alpinus. The sequence continues at coordinate 18,938,918 of NC_092098.1, read as the reverse complement.
CATTTTAAATAAGCAGGCACAGCAAGAGCCAAGAGAAAACTACTTTGTAAGCTACAATACCTTGTATAACTGGTGGAATGATACAAATAGTAGAATAGATAATACTTTAGAATGTAATACTTTTTGTCTTTATTTCAACCATTTGGCTATTCATTAAAATTCAAAAGACCTCTAAATGGCTCAACTTTAAACATACATCTTTGAACAACCATCTAAAGAACATTCCAACTAAATAAGAAACAAAGACTCTTTCAATTCTAATAAAAACATGAGATAATTCATAGTGACATATGGTTTCAGGGAGGAGATGCTGTGAAGTAAAGTGAGTTTTTCTCGTGCTAAGATCTCCCAAATAAGGCAGCGGAAATATATATTTTTGGTGCTCACTTACATATCCCATGGGGAAGTGCTTACAACACAAAAATCGTTTCTAAGAGTCCGATTTCTTTTCAAAGAATACACTCTATAGGTATTACAGTATCCCCCATGTTGTCATACTCTATCAATTCAAAGGCAGCTGGTAGCATTGAAAGAAAATCTGCAAAGGCTGTTCTGGAGTGCAACATGTCATATTGTTGTCAGTGCACATCAGTGCATCATTTTTGAAACAATGTAAGGTCCACATTTTCCTGAGAAATGTAACGATTACATAAAGATCTTGGGGAACAGAGCTATTTTAGAATAGAGATCTTTTACTACTGCACGTTGCTACCTACAGTACCAGTCAAAAGTTTGGACAAGGGTTTTTCTGTATTTTTACTATTCTCTACATTGCAGAATAATAGTGAATCTATCAAAACTATGAAATAACACATATGGAATCATGTAGTAACCATAAAAATACATTTTAAATGTGAGATTCTTCAAAGTAGACACCCTTTGCCTTGATGACAGCTTTGTACACTCTTGGAATTCTCTTACCAAGCTTCACCTGGAATGCTTTTCCAACAGTCTTGAAGGAGTTCCCACATATGCTGAGCACTTGTTGGCTGCTTTTCCTTCACTCTGAGGTCCAACTCATCCCAAACCATCTCAATTGGGTTGAGGTTGGGTGATTGTGGAGGCCAGGTCATCTGATGCAGCACTCCATCACTCTCGTTCTTGATGAAAAAGCCCTTACACAGCCTGGAGGTGTGTTGGGTCATTGTCCTGTTGAAAAACAAATGATAGTCCCACTAAGCGCAAGCCAGATGGGATGGCGTATTGCTACAGAATGCTGTGGTAGCCATGGTGGTTAAGTGTGCCTTGAATTCTAAATAAATCACTGACAGTGTCACCAGCAAAGCACTCCCACACCATCACACCTCCTCCTCCATGATTCACGGTTGGATGTACACATGCGAAGGTTATCCATTCACCTACTCTGCGTCTCACAAAGACACGGGGGTTAGAACCACAAATCTCAAATTTGGACTCACCAGACCAAAGGACAGATTTCCACTGGTCTAATGTCCATTGCTCGTGTTTCTTGCCCCAAGCAAGTCTCTTCTTCTCGTTGGTGTCCTTTAGTAGTGCTTTCTTTGCAGCAATTCAAACATGAAGGCCTGATTCACGCAGTCTCCTTTGAACAGTTGATGTTGAGATGTGTCTGTTACTTGAACTCTGTGAAGCATTTATTTGGGCTGCAATTTCTGAGGCTGGTAACTCTAATGAACTTATCCTCTTCAGCAGAGGTAACTCTGGGTCTTCCTTTCCTGTGGCGGTTCTCATGAGAGCCAGTTTTATCATAGTGCTTGATGGTTTTTGTGACTGCACTTGAAGAATGATGGACTGTCATTTCTCTTTGCTTAATTGAGCTGTTCTTGCTATAATATGGTATTTTACCAAATAGTACTATCTTCTGTATACCACCCTACAAGTGATTGGCTCAAACGCATTAAGAAAGAAATTCGACAAATTAACTTTTAACAAGGCACAACTGTTAATTGAAACGCATTCCAAGTGACTACCTAATGAAGTTGGTTGAGAGAATGCCAAGAGTGTGTGTGCAAAGCTCTCATGAAGGCAAAGGGTGGCTACTTTGAAGAATCTGTTTAACACTTGTTTGGTTACTACATGATTCCATTTGTGTTTTTTTCATAGTTTTGATGTCTTCACTATTATTCTACAATGTAGAAAATAGTAAAAATAAAGAAAAACCCTTGAATGAGTAGGTGTGTCCAAACTTATGAATGGTACTGTACATTTATCAGTATACTGGGTTGTACTGTACATTGACCTACACTGTGTCTTCATATCCCTTACTTCAGGATAATCTGGTATAGCCTGGGTGACAGTCTGTTTTCCTGCTTTCTTGCCAACTCCTTATGGAATTGTCATGCCAAACGTACCAATAACAATTATGTTTGGCTTGACAATGGAGTAGGCAAAAGCTCAAACAGATCTGGGACCAGGCTAAATCCGGAACATTCTGTCTTCCATTTTCTGTAGCAATATTTACATTAGTTCAGTGAACTTTGCTGGCATATCCTCTCCTGAACTTTGCTGGCACTATTTCTTTTTTCCTAAACTTATTGAACTCTTGCTTAAACGTTTAAAAAAATTCTGAAAATGCAACGTTAACAAGTGCATAACGACGAGAGACCGGAGCCTTGTGAGTCACTCTCAGTGTTTTTCAGCACGCACCAGGTAGTCTAGTAACACACAACTACATATTTGCCTGCTATATACTGTATCTTAGAATAACTATTAAGTTAACTGACTAAAACGTGCTAAATACTCTGCACATGTGAATTTGGTTTGCTAACTTATACACTTTTTAAACCAATACATTTTCCTGTCAACTTCAGCATTCAGCCAACTTTTTGCCAATTCTTTTTTATACATGAAAGGTATTGCTGGTGACAAAGCCGATACTTTTATTTCCGCCAACCGACCCTAGTAATGATTGCGGTAAAGTTCTGCCTTAGTATGAAATGTAGCCATAATGCTGAGGCGGCAATAGCACGCACTACGCTCTTAAGCTCTTGATAGTTGCTAAGCAGTGCCCATTACCACTATCCTCCTGGCAGTTCTAAACTGAGGCATGTCACTTCACCGATCTCTTTGCATAGCCCACCACATGCACTGTTTTCTTAACCGCGACTGGATGGGTCCATAGAGAATTACTGTGGGAATAAATATCACTGAATAACGAACATTTTTACTAAAGTAGGCTAACGAAATTGAAGGGATCAAATTGTTATAATACAATTGAAGCAATAGCCTACCTGTGTGTGGTCAACTTTCAACTATTTCAGCACCGTTTCGTGAGGACTCGTCTTGATAAATCAATCAATGACAGATTTTTTTTTCTTACTAAATCTCCGTTTGGGTATTGGTTAGGCTACAATTAGGCTGTGGAAATGTTAGCTAAATTGAGGTGAGTGCTGCTCATGATCATCTTGTCTAGTTGGCTCATTTATTAGAGACAATCAGAACATTTTGCCAGCATGTTAGTGTATGTACAGTGCATTTGCATTTTGTTAAAAGTTAGACTTATTCTAAAATAGATTAAACAGATTTTTTTCCCTCATCAATCTACACATAATACCCTATATTGACAAAACAAAAACATATTTTTTGACATTTTTGCACATTTTTAATACATCTCCCCGGGATTACTCCAGACATGATGCTTGACATTCAGGCCAAAGAGTTCAATCTTTGTTTCATCAGACCAGAGAATCTTGTTTCTCATGGTCTGAGAGTCTTTAGGTACCTTTTGGCAAACTCAAAGAGGGCTGTCATGTGCCATTTACTGAGGAGTGGCTTCTGTCTGGCCACTCTACCACAAAGGCCTGATTGGTGGAGTGCTGCTGAGACGGTTGTCCTTCTGGAAGGTTCTCCCATCTCCACAAAGGAACTCTGGAGCTCTGTCAGAGTGACCATCGTGTTCTTGGTCACCTCCCTGACCAAGGCCCTTCTCCCCCTTCTCTCCTTCTCAGTTTGGCCGGGTGGCCAGCTCTTGGAAGAGTCTTGGTGGTTCCAAACTTCTTCCATTTAAGAATGATGGAGGCCACTGTGTTCTTGGGGCTTTCAATGCTGCAGACATATTTTGGTACCTTTCCCCAGATCTTTTCCTCGACACAGTCCTGTCTCAGGGCTCTACGCACAATTCCTTCGACCTCATGGCTTGGTTTTTTCTCTGACATACACTGTCAACTGTGGAACCTTATATAGACAGGTGTGTGCCTTTCCAAATCATGTCCAATCAATTGAATTTACCACAGGTGGACTCAAGTTGTAGAGACAGGATGCACCTGAGCTCAATTTCATGTCTCATAGCAAAGGGTCTGAATACTTATGTAAATAAGGTATTTCATTTTTTTTTATACATTTGCTAAAATTTCTAAAAACCTATTTTCCCTTTGTCATTATGAGGTATTGTGTGTAGATTGATGAGTCATTTTTAAAAATATATAATCCATTTTAGAATAAGGCTGTAAAGTAACAAAATGTGGAAAAAGTCAAGGGGTCTGAATACTTGCCGAATACACTGTAGTTTAGGCCAAACAAGTGGATTATTTTGCTGTTCACTCGCAGTCGCTTAGTAGCCTAGGCCGACCAAAAGCTTGCGACTTGTCTTAATCAATTCATTTTGTTTTACTGAGTCTCCATCTGTTTATTTGTGACTTCTCTGGCTGGGCAACTAAGTGGAGATTGTATAGCTCATCTATTTGTTTGCTCATCTATCACTGATTAGAAACATTTTGCATGCAATAATGTAGCCTAAATCAAGTGTATGCCTATTATTTTGCAGTTCCACACGTTGCCGTGACGCAAGTTATATTGTTATATGTCATTACATTCTTAGCCTACTATAAAATATGTGTGTTGACTGTGATCAGGGTAGTCTAAGTGTTTTGTCTGTTTAATTAACAAAATATCTATTGATTTCATGTGCATGGCGCACCCATGTAGCCTTTAGGCTGTCCAGACCAGTAACATCATTAAACTCAAAATATGCCATATTATTTTGAAAATAACTTGAGTCTTACAATGTTTCTTAGGACCTGCCTAAAATAAATAAAAAATGTATTTCTTTGTGATGGTTTATATTCAATGGATTTATTCAAATAGACGTCCAACCACATCAGCCCACATCTAACTCTGCTCCTAAACTTGCCTATAAGTACACGGGAGATATAAAATGCTTATCCTGAATGTGCAAGAATGTGGTAAAAATGGGACTGTATGAATTGGGTTCTGTAAAAGGTATTAGTCGCTAGTTATCAAAGTGGTTAGCTTCTTGCAAAATCAATCTTCTCTTCTTCTCTTCTCTTGGTAACAGCTGAGAATTCCACCCTGGATTAAGACCATTCTGTCTAATGTTTTGTGTTTGCAGAAAACTGTGAGTAATATTTTTTTGTTATTTGTATAACTTTATGAGCTGTCTGTCCTGCAAATAATTTGTCAGAGACCGTATACAATGTTTGCATGCACTTGTTAGCATTTAGCTGGCATCCGCTATGGGAATTTACATGCATTGCTAACCTTCAGATTACAGTGGGGTATTCTGCATTTGAAAATAGCACCCCTTATGTTCAATGCTGGTAATACTGTGTACCCCGGGATGGCACAAGGATGGTACAAAGGTATGAAAATCTGGAAACCGCCCAAGCCTGCATGATGCATCCTTGACTAGGCTACTAACGTTAGACACAATTCTAAAGTAATATATTTCTAATAGTAATATTTCTCATATATGACAAAACTCCACGTTTTTGCTTATCTATTTCACACACATCCATGTGCTTTTATGGGAAAAAATATATAGGATGTTTATAGAACATCATCAAAACTAATTCAGATAGGCTCATGGTATTGTTAGACTGCAGTAATGTACTGTAATTTGTTATCATTGCCAGGTGGCAATGCGGTGTGCTTGGAAACTTTTTGTAGGGGATCAAGTCCCCTACGTGACATTTTTTTTATTTATAGAAAAAACTTTCTCCTGCTGGTCCTCGATTCAAATAACACATATGTGACAAAGTAGATAATTTGAATAATGCATGAACAATGTTGTACAGTTAAATGTACATATATATGTAATACATGATTGTTATTTAATGCATTCTTAACAAAGTAACAAAGTAACACAATAAATGTAATTCTACATTACAAAGAAGAAAAAAACCATCTAATCTGCGATTCGAACACTTACTGCAAACTGCAAAAATTGTCAGGTGCTAGGCACACTACACTGAGAGATATTTGACCAGTCACTCAAACATGTGATTTTAGTAACTTTGATTAGCAGAACGTGTTTTTTTTTTTACATCTGTTAACAACAATTTCATGAAAAAGTGTTTGATCACATCCAAATACGTGAACCTTTTTATTTGGCTGTTGTGGAATTTGTTACAGGAAATAATCATGCTGGTCATGTTAGCATAGGGCTATGTGTGCCATGTAATCTCAGGGGGAAAGGTAACATAGCATTTTTGGGAAAAGTTTAAGTCTAAGCAAGAGTTCATAAGTATAGATCCACTCAGTATAGAAGAAAAACTAACATCTCTTTTTCTCTCTCTCCATTGGATGTTCAGAAATTGGAGAGGCATTGTGGAAGTGTGTGGATGCTGTGAGTATTCTCACAGAATGAGGCGTTGGGGAAGTGTGTGGATGCTGTGAGTATTCTCACAGAATGAGGCGTTGGGGAAGTGTGTGGATGCTGTGAGTATTCTCACAGAATGAGGCGTTGGGAGCACCATCTGTTTTCACCACCTCCAGATCAGGGATGGCTGAACAGTGATTCCTCCAGTTACCTTTCAAGACGGAAAACAATACGATATCCTTCAAATAATTTAGAACTAAGAATACTAATCTTAACTCGCAAGCGTGGAAACTAAAAACACTTTCAGATTTCTAGGTCATTGTTGGAGGGACACATTTAGGCGACTTTTGTTTTCACTTGAAAGAGCAGCAAAATATTTAACAAAGCACTTACCTGGGAAACTTAGATACACTTCTTCCACGTCAGTTTTGCACTTACATACCAGCTGTGAAAAGTGTCTATGTACATCCTTTTCAACAATAAATTCACTTACTCCAAAGAGGATGACGCATCCTATTTTATTCCTAATCTGTTCTGCACAGTTTGGTCAAATCATAACTTCCAACAGTAGCGGATCAATCTTTATCAACATTTACACTGCTGAGAGTGAATTGACTTCACCTTAGAGATATTTGTGATAAAGACTGGGTCACATAACTAAACAAGAATGAAATATAACAGAGTACCGTCACTTTACCCTTACACACAAACATTAACTGTACATGATCTAATTACATTTTCTTATCAAAACTAGATAAAAGTGTGATATACACTCAGTGGACTGTTTTTTAGGTACACCACCCCATTAACGAAAATAGTTTGTTGCTACAGACAGTGAGTCACTTGGTCATGACTTGCTATATAAAGCAGGCAGACAGGCATCAAGGCATTCAGTTACTGTTCGATTGAACGTTAGAATGGGAAAAACGAGTGACCTAAGCGACTTTGAGCATGGTATGATCAGAAATGGCCGGCGTCCTGCGCTTTTCACGCACGACAGTGTGTAGGGTCTACAAAGACTGGTGCAAAAAACAAAAAGCATCCAGTCAGCTTCAGTCCTATGGGCGAAAACAGCTCGTTGATGAGAGGTCGAAGGAGAATGGCAAGAATCGTTCAACCTAAAAGGCGTGCCACAAACAGGCAAATAACGGCACAGTACAACAGTGGTGTGAAGAACGGTATCTCAGAATGCACAACTCGTCAGTCCTTGTCACGGATGAGCTATTGCAGCAGACGACCAACAGGGTTCCACTCCTATCAGCTAAAAACAAGAAGAATCGGCTCCTGTGGGCACGCGATCACCAACACTGGACAATTGAGCAGTCAAAAAACATTTCCTGGTCCGACGAATCCCGGATCCTGTTGTGTCATGCTGATGACAGAGTCAGGATTTGGCGTAAGCAGCATGAGTCCATGGCCCCATCCTGCCTGGTGTCAACGGTACAGGCTGATGGTGATGGTATAATGGTCTGCGGAACTATCCAGGCACACTTTAGGTGTCTTTGACACCAACTGTGAAACATTTCTGTTTCCTGAGGAAAAGGGGGTTCTGACTCGGTACTAGGTGGGTGTACCTAATAAACTGAGCACTGAGAGTAAATGATTGCAGATTACCGAGGCCTGTTATACTGTATAGTGATTTTAAAAAGTATTTAATTCATTTATTGATCATTTAAAAAAAAACATTTTTGTTAAATTGTTTTAGCAACAATTTCATTGGGTTTGTCTGGGTTGCACAATAATCTGGCGTAGATCAAAATCCTGTGTGACTAGACTCCGTAATATCAGTCTGAGGCCATGGTCTGTACTCAACACGGCGGTGCGGCTTGCATATGGAGAGGGGTCGTCTTTCTTTAAACTGCTCTTGAGAATCCCTCACCAAGGTGACTTGCCTGACCTCACTCTCAAGTAATAATCTCTACACTAATTACGCCAGTCAGGAACCCATGTCCTTGACCAATTTCTTGTCAGTGAATACCTCTCTCCAACCTCCTGCCCCTTAAAATCACAGCCGCGAAATGGAGGCAACAGCGAAAAATGGACACAAATGAGCACTGAAAATTAGGGATGGGAATTGCCAGGACCTCATGTTACAATATTATCACGATACTTAGGTGCCGATACGATATGTATTGCGATTCTTACCATTCTATATGTATTGCGATTTTATGTTCCAAACATATTGCTCACTATATGTCTCCTGCAGAGAGACAAGAGAGAGCCATAATAAAACCAAGTTCTGATCAGTCATGGAAATAAAAGTGCTGAAAACATGTTGACTCACTATTTAAAGATATTCTCTGGTACTTTTGTATACTTTTTCACCAGTAGTTCGGAAGGTAGCGCCCACAAGCCAGAAGTGGTCCCTGAAAATTGCGTACTGTCACAAATGTGCAGATGTGAACCACGTCATTGCGCTCTCTCTCGCTCTACTGTGTGTGTGTGTGTGTGTGTGTCTTGCTAGCTGTCACTCAAATGGCGAGGGGCTGAAGCTCATTGGCTGAAACTCTGCTAGGCAGCTAGCACACGTATGGGTAAATTCAGGGGAAATGGCACCGCACAGCTTCTAGAAAACATTCGCTTTCAAATTAGGGATTTCGTGGCTAATTGAAGTAAGACATAGGGCGGCGCACAATTGTCCGGGTTATGGGAGGGTTTGGCCGGGGGCTCATCGCGCTCTAGCGACTCCTTGTGGCGGGACGGGCACCTGCAGACTGACTTCGGTCGTCAGTTGAGCGGTGTTTCCTGACACGTTGGTGCGGCTGGCTTCTGGGTTAAGCGGGTGGGTGTGCGGTTTGGCGGGTCATATTTCGGAGGAATATGCATGACTCGACCTTCACCTCTCCGAGCCCGTTGGGGAGTTGCAGACATGAGACAAGATCGTAATTGGGAAGAAAATACAAAAATTGGGTTAAAATTCAACATTTTTTTTTTATATGTTTCTAAACACTTCTACATTAACGTGGATGCTACCCTCAAATTCAAGCTGACAGTCTGCACTTTAACCTCATACTCATTGTATAATTTCAAATCCAAAGTGCTGGAGTACAGAGCCCCCCCCCCCCCCCCCCAAAAAAAAATGTCACTGTCCCAATACATTGAGCTCACTGTATGCAGTATGTATTTTATTTTCTTAAAAATCGATCTTTGGTGTCAAAGTATCAATATAATATCATCCTAAATATTGCAATATGTAACTGTATCGATTTTTTCCCAATCACTCCTGATAATGTTGTCCTCTCCACGATAGGGGCTGAAATCATGTGCATACTGTTTTGCAATCAATCTGTTCAGGTTGAAAAAGATGCTGCTCCAAGCAAATGTCATTTGTTCATTTTATGCAGTTTCCAAGGTAACCAGAACAAAATGTTTTGTTCGGTGTATCATTTGAATACCGTAATACATGGGAGCTGAAAGCCGATTTAAGCTCACATTTGCACTTAAGACAAGAATATGTATCTTCCATCACTCGCATAAGTTTTAAGGTAAATCTAAGGAAAATAAGATAATACAGTATATAAATGATCATGTGATTAGAAATATAGCACTGTTAATCATATCAATGTGAGGGAGATGCTGATCAGGTGTTATTCATATGCACATTTTGCCTTCAAATACAGTATACTATATGTGAAATAAATGTTAAGTGTTATATCTTTAGAAAGTGTAAATCATCATTTGACATAGAAATACCTACTCTAATCATCAGATGATCAATTACTGATAGGCATTATAAGAAATTATCCTCATATAAATTATTATTATAGAAATTATAGTCATAACACTGAAGACATTTTTAGCATAACTTTGTTCTTCAATTCTTACCTTCAAATGACTCAAATTAACGTACAATGATCAAGGAATATGTCATGTCAACAATATTTCAGAACAGCAATTATTCCAGGACTGCATAAAGAGACAGAATATGGTTAGAAGAATTTCCATGTAAAACAATGAAAACAGCAACACTGATCAAAGTTTAACTACTGCGGTACAGATGTACTATCACTATTAAGATAATGTCATAATCTTCTATTTACGTCCATGTTCTGTGCCTGTACATACTTACGCCCAATAACCTTACAAATATCTTTCATATAGGTCCTATGTAGAATTGACATCATAAACTACAACTGTAGTGAGGAAACCTTACAGTAGCTCCTAGAAATCATCTGTTTACAATGACACTGCAGTTTGTGATTGTGTTGTTCCCCCAATCTTACAAGTGCTTGTCGGAAGTTTACATACACCTTAGCCAAATACATTTAAACTTAGTTTTTCACAATTCCTGACATTCAATCCAAGTAAAAATTCCCTGTCTTAGGTTAGTTACTTTATTTTAAGAATGTGAAATGTCAGAATAATAGTAGAGATAATGATGTATTTCAGCTTTTATTTATTTTATCACATTCCCAGTGGGTCAGAAGTTTACATACAGTCAATTACTATTTGGTAGCAATGCCTTTAAATTGTTTAACTTGGGTCAAACATTTCTGGTAGCCTTCCACAAGCTTCCCACAATAAGTTGGATGAATTTTTGGCACATTCCTCCTGACAGAGCTGGTGTAACTGAGTCAGGTTTGTAGCCCTCCTTGCTCGCACACACCGTTTCAGTTCTGGACACAAATGTTCTATGGGATTGAGGTCAGGGCTTTGTGATGGCCACTCCAATACCTTGACTTCGTTGTCCTTAAGCCATTTTGCCACAACTTTGGAAGTATGCTTGGGGTCATTGTCCATTTGGAAGACCCATTTGCGACCAAGCTTTAACTTCCTGACTGATGTCTTGAGATGTTGCTTCAATATGGCCACACAATTTTCCTCCCTCATGATGCCATCTATTTTGTGAAGTGCACCAGTTCCTCTTGCAGCAAAGCACCCCCACAACATGATGCTGCCACCTCCGTGCTTCACGGTTGGGATGGTGTTCTTCAGCTTGCAAGCCTCCCCCTTTTTCCTCCAAACATAACGATGGTCATTATGGCCAAACAGTTCTGTTTTTGTTTCATCAGACCAGAAGACATTTCTCCAAAAAGTACCATCTTTGTCCCCATGTGCAGTTGCAAACCGTAGTCTGGCTTTTTTATGGCGGTTTTGGAGCAGGGGCTTCTTCCTTGCTGAGCAGCCTTTCAGGTTAAGTCGATATAGGACTCGTTTTACTGTGGATATAGATACTTTTGTACCTGTTTCCTCCACCATCTTCACAAGGTCCTTTACTGTTGTTCTGGGATTGATTTGCACTTTTCGCACAAAAGTACGTTCATCTCTAGGAGACAGAATGCATCTCCTTCCTGAGCGGTATGGCGGCTGCGTGGTCCCATGGTGTTTATACTTGCGCACTATTGTTTGTACAGATGAACGTGACACCTTCAGGTGTTTGGAAATTGCTCCCATGGATGAACCAAACTTGTGGAGGTCTACAATTTTGGGCTGATTAGGCTGATTTCTGTTGATTCTCTCATGATGTCAAGCAAAGAGGCACTGAGTTTGAAAGTAGGCCTTGAAATACATCCACAGGTACCCCTCCAATTGACTCAAATGTTGTCAAATAGCCTATCAGAAGCTTCTAAAGCCATGCCATCATTTTCTGGAATTTTCCAAGCTGTTTAAAGGCACAGTCAACTTAGTGTATGTAAACTTCTGACCCACTGGAATTGTGATACAGTGAATTATAAGTGAAATAATCTGTCTGTAAACAATTGTTGGAAAAATTACTTGTGTCATGCACAAAGTAGATGTCCTAACCGACTTGCCAAAACTATAGTTTGTTAACAAGAAATGTGTGGAGTGGTTGAAAAACGAGCTTTAATGACTTCAACTGTATATTGTGAAAGGTAAATAGTCAACCAGTGGTTTAGATGGGACCTGAAATAACCTCCATAGTGGTATTTTATGTCTTCCTGAAGCAGACCAGATCGTGTGACATTTTTGTATGAGGAACCTTCAAGAGACAGTGATGGCATACTGCACTATGTGTTCAGTGAATAAGGTAGATAACAATATAGACTGTGCAATGAACAACTGAGTAGAAACATCACCACTAAAACCACTCATAATTCGATAAGTGAGTTTTGTGTTTTCCCTGTAACACTCATTTCCTATTCTCATTTCCTAACAATCATTGTTTAGAGTGGTTAGAATAGAGGTGTGATTGTGTTATATTGTACAGAGAAAAAGTCAATTCAAACATAATTATACACTCCCCCCATCCCTATCCCATCCCACCCCCCAAACCCCAACACAGCCCTAAGGTGTTAAAAAGCTCCTATGTGTGACTAGCTAGACTAGGAAACAATTTATGGAATAACTGCATTACCTCTGTTATTCACATTTTTCACAACAACATTCAACCGAGTCTACCTTCCACATTAGCATGCAATCCTTCCATAGTCACTGCAGGTACCAGCAGAGTAGAGTTTTCATACATTTACCAGGGGATATGTGGATACGGGGACATGAGATTATAAAATTCATTTGGCTAGCTGCAATGTCATGATAAGTCTTACCATGCATACAATCACACTGCATTTGCCTGTCTCCCCCTGCAACCTCTCTGACACTTTGACATCATAACTGACCATAACCTGTGCAGGGAAAACGGATTAACCTGGAACCTGTGCGTTTATCAATAACTACAAAATGGAACGGGTATTTACCGTATAAATGCCCCCAGCACAGTTACCAATCAAAACAAATTACTATTTCAATTGAATTACTATTTAACAATCTCATTGTGACTGGCTAAACTAGTTTGTGGTGTGTGGTTATAGCGCACCTCCAGTGTGTTCCTCCACTGTTTTCCGCTTGGCTCTGTGGCTGTTGTAGTTTAGTCTCATCTCCTGGCCGTAGTCGGGCAGGGTCTCTCGGGATGTGTAGGATTTGCAAAGGTTCCTGCCGTCCTCGCTTTCGTCTGAGGAGCTGGTGTAGGCGAGCTCCATCTCATTCCGGGCCTTGGACAACGACTGGTAAGGCTTACAATCCATCTGCTCCATGCCTGGCAACACTGAACCAAGCTCATTCAGTCATTGGATCCAAAATGCAAGACCAATCTGGAGGAAGTGGAGACAGAATAAAGACTTAGAACAATGAATTTACCTCACACATTGCTAATGTTGTGTCCCAGTACTGTGCGAAAAATATATAAATCAAGTAAAAAGTAATTATTTGGATATTAGTGTCTTTAATCAGCGTGTCCTTGTTCTAAGGGGTTGCTGCTGGGTGGTGGTGTTAGAAGATTGAGCTGCTTTATAGACACAGGGGAGGAGGAGCCCTTATAGGAACAGATTGAGAGATAACTTTAATTTACAGCAGAATCTGATGGACTGCTATGAAACACAATGACAGAAATCATGTGGCGAACAATGTATTTTATCCCCAGAGCTACAGAGGCAGTTATTTTTTTATTTACCATTAGCATTACTCAGTAGTAATATAACAGTAGCACAATGATGAATACTGTTATTTTGCATCTGTGTCCTAGTATAAGGCTGCAGTTCATCACAGCCTAGTAGTGTTTTGCTGTGTAGCATAAAGCACACTATAACCTTGATATGAACCCGTCTGTTCTGCCCTGAGCTCTGCTTGGGCTGACCTTTCTATCATTGCCGCCTGACAGCCACTAAACCTTGGCCATGGCCTTGACCCAAACACTCGACCCTGTAGCAGAGAGGATTGCCTTCACACCCCACTGTCCTTCTATACTTTGGGAACGGAGGGGGGAAAAACTCCCCATAATACAAACTTCAGCAAGAAATCAGAAGAGACTACTGACAATGTTTGCCCTCTGACATTTGTAATCTTTAACAGCATTCAAGACAAATATGACAATCAAATGCTCATTAGGCTGTGCCATCTTTGTCCGGCTTGTGGTAATAGGTTATTAATAGCAAGCTCAGTACATATCTTGCTTGACTAATTGGCAGTTGAAGGCATTTTTATGGGCCATTTGTATTCTGTGCCGCAGCCAGCCCCCTGGCTGGACGAGGCTGTTCTGTGCGTGTAAAGGTAATTACTCAGGGTAGGTGTGGCTGGAAAATGATGAGTGGGGAGTCAACACCACTAGTTGAAACAAGGCTGTTTTTGGTGAGGTTACTGTATAAACTCTGAGGCAGGGAGCCTAGGTAAGTCACCTATTTTAGCATACACAGTCCACACTGTCTACAAGAGGTGCTCTCAGTACTCCTTTTGATGCAAAAACATTGGAGTAGCTAGCTCATGAATATACAGTAGTAGTTCCTTTTTGTAGATTTTTGTACCCTTTTAACATACTTTAAATGTGTGTAATGTTGTGAAATTGTTAGATACTACTTGTTAGATATTACTGCACTTTTGGAGCTAGAAACACAAGCATTTCACTACACGCGCAATAACATCTGCTAAATGTGTATGTGACCAATAAAATTATATTTTATTTTATTTGACATGTAGGTAGGTATATGGGATTTGTGCCTGAGAGCTATTGTCACATGGACATTTCCCTAACTATGCTATCACTAGTTCCTTTAAACAGTATGTATAAACAGCAGAATCTGGTTACATACACAACCTTTAATTGTTGTTGAAATTGTTTAATTTCTTTGTTCCAATCGCCAACATGTTCTACTCACCATTGCTGTGTTGACCTGGCTCCAAGGGGAGCACGCCCAGGTCAGTTCAGGGCTTCATGCTCCGTTCATTACAAGTGGGGAACTCAGGTAGTACTACTTGTAAACTGGGAGCAACACGTTTTCCCCCAGTGGTATGCTGGTATTAACGAATTTACTAAATGTTATGAACGCAACATCAGACACAGGTTGTCCACCTCTCTGTGTTTGAGTTCTCCTGCTGTGGGGGTGTTTTCATTGTTTATCAGAAACGCTAATAATAGGTTAGGGCATGTCCTTTTAGCATCATTGTGGCTAGATGGTGTAAAGCTATTGTAAAAAAGTTGCATGTTTTAGTCGCGTCGTGAGAATTTTAGAAAGTTCTCCTAACCTGCTACAAAATGTAACTTCTGTCCGTTGCTGTAATAGACCTACCATTTAGTCACTTTCTCCTCATTCAGGTATAGATCATTGTCTTGGTAACATGCTGTTAGTTTAGCTATACCATACTCAGATGCTTGAGGTTATGGGTGTTTAGCCTGTTTGAGGCACTTTTGCCTTTGTCCTTCAGTTGAGGTAATAGTTAAGTATTTTTTGTCATGAACTATTTTCATTATTTTTCACCATTTCTATATTTTGGAAATACATATCTAGATCCAGTCTTCTACCAGTCTTCTACCAGTTCTACCACCAGTCTTCTACCAGTTCTACCACCAGTCTTCTACCAGTTCTACCACCAGTCTTCTACCAGTTCTACCACCAGTCTTCTACCAGTTCTACCACCAGTCTTCTACCAGTTCTACCACCAGTCTTCTACCAGTTCTACCACCAGTCTTCTACCAGTTCTACCACCAGTCTTCTACCAGTTCTACCACCAGTCTTCTACCAGTTCTACCACCAGTCTTCTACTACTAACTTAATAAGCCTACTGTACCACCAATATTTTAACCTGATCCTCTGACTCCGGCTCCACACAAACGAATTAGGCTGGCAGGTTCTCTATCATGAGGTTATTGTGTACACACTGTCTTACAAGAGGTACTCTCATGTACCACTTCCTCTGTTGCAAAAACTAATTGAATTACCACTTCCTCTGATGCAAAAACTAATGAATAGTGGCTACCGCATGCAATAATTTATTTGTGTACCTTCTTAACGTTGATATGTATTTGTTTAAACGTATAAAAAATATTTAGGGGATAGAGTAATACACTGTAGCTACAACCAACATGTGTTGAATATGCAGCTAGAAAATCCCAAGAACATCTTCATAGTGAGATTGACAGTGTTCTCAGTATGATCAATAACACAAACATCTTACATCTCAGAGTTAAATGTATTAAAATTACTCTTAGTGAACCAGGGACAATAATAGCCAGTGAAAAGTTCATAAGGCACAACAAATCCAATCAATAAGGTTGATATTCATAACTTATTTTCCCCACTCAAAAACTAATATTACTCTGTAAATGTCATTAACGTAATAAAATAGGAAGAAATAGAATATATACATTTCCCCATCTCTAAAAGGGCACATGCATAATGTAGCACTGGGAAAATGTAACATTTTATCTTTCCTCTGAGCAAGTTGCAATTTAACTACGCAGTCCTAAAATAACCTTGTGTTAATATTATACAACCCTTCCATTTTATGAATGTTAATCATGTTCCATTTGGGATACAATCAGTCTTATTTCTGTTACAGTAAATATCATTTTCCTCCTAAAGCTCCAAAATGATATTGGGTTATAGTTGCACCATAAATGCAAACTACAGTATACCATTTGTCTGCTTGGTTAAAACGGCTTAGTTCTACCACTCGGGTGCTTAGCAAAATATGTTTTGAATGCAGAGGTTTAATGGGAGCACATTGGGGATAAGGCAGTGTCTTCTGATGAGCACCAAGTAGCTTTTAATGAGATGATTACGGTGTTTGTAAATAAACTGCCAAGTGGACACACAAATCATTCAGAGTAACACCAGCCAGCACAACACACGGTAATTTGCTCGTAATCCATGGGCTTTAACAGGATGAATGTTGCTGTACATCTTTTCGTGGTCCATGACCTTAGCAACGGCGACCTGTCATTCAGGACAGGGAGGGGCAGAGCCCCCTGTTTTGAGCACCACACTTTTAGGTAAAAAACGTATATAATAAAAAATATAAAAAACATGTTTTTTGGGGGGGGGGCTTGCTTGTTGTGCTTGGTATTTTGGCATTAATACGTGTCACATATCAGTTTGTAAACAATGTAACAAAAAAAAATGTAATTTAGTTAATAAAGCTGCATACAAACATGGTCTCTTTTTTGCTTTATTGAGTAAGGCAGCTCCAAAATGCAGGTGTTTCAGCCTAGCTCAGTCCTTGCTGTGGTAGTGGGGATAGCCAGCAAAAAATACAAAGCATTGAGCCAGACTGGCTAACTTTTCTGTCATGATTGAATCAGTTTTCTGTCACTCATGGGACAGTACGTCATCCCCAATTCTAAGGTTAGAGCTCGAAAATGTTAGCCCCTTGGGTTCTGCCATAGAGTTATATTAGAAGTGCCCATCCAAGAAGGCTCAAGGTCATTGGCCACAGATAGAATGACATCAAATAACGTTATATCTACAGTAGCTTTGAATGGACTTTCAAAGTCTTAGCTAGCAGACATCATCAGTTGTCATCAAGTAACATTCTACTGGCAAATCCTTTTTAATCCTTGTCATATGAAGAGAAATAATGAAGAGAAATTATAGATATAACGTATCGGTGCTCATCGGCCCTTGTACATAAAGATTACACAATAATTCAACAATGAGTTGTTTGGAAGGAATCAGTGGCTAACTGCAAGTGTTGCAAAGAAACTACTAACGTTAACCTGCTATTCAATGGAGTGGCTGTGTTTTTTTCCCACAAAGGACCGCTGCGCCTCCTTCAGAAGGTGGGTCCAAAAATGTCTTGTATGCTGCTGCATAAATGATGTAATATGCAAGGGAGAAATGTTTACTGTAGCTAAGAACGTAATACTAAGTGTATGTTGTGTAGTAAGCTGTTAGTAGCCCATGTGCCTCACCCTAATAATTTGGTCTATTTTCACCAACGCGGTATTGTAAACACATAACGTTAGTAGTTGTGGTGCTTGGCTTGCACGTGCAAATTTAGCACACACCACATTCTATAATAGAATTGTGTTATTTGACGTGTCAAATTGAAAGCTTATTTAATGCGTCAAATAGTGCTATATGACGTGTATCTTTTTTGATTTTTGACACGCAAAGACCCAAACGGAGTTCAATGTGCCTCACCCTAATAATTTGGTCTATTTTCACCTCTTAATTTCACCCACTGTTCTAACTTGGTGGTGCACAAATAGCCTATAACCTGTTTTAGAGAAATGTAATCATCGAATATTGTAAAAGCTTTCATTGTCTGTTTATATGCCCCCTTTATGTATCCTACGGTTCTGACGTGTGCAGGGAGTACACTGTAAGAACGGCCCATGTTCTGAATTCTGTCACTGTACATTTCAAAAGTGCTGAACAAATAGTTATATTGACTATGTCCGTCGTCGCTTGCTAATTTATGTCTTAATCGAAATTACGGATGGCCTCTTATCTGCTTGTCGTTCCCTTATGCCATAATTTTTACATCTCAATTGTCAGTTTAAGCAAGTCTGCCATATCAGCTATGTTTTTTTAAAAGGCAGTAAATGAGGCTGAATGAACTGTTTCGCTGACTAAGAAGGCTCCGCTGAAAGCCAGGTGTAGCAGTGCTAAGGTGTTGGGACTGCTGTTGGCACAGCGTTATGTTGGCCCTAACAGTTTTTGGGCACCGCTTGTCCCCGTTATAGTGCAATTAATGTATTGTTTAGTGTTATATCATGTAGTGGCTTTGCTGACATGGATCCCACATTTTTATTTTTGCCCCACCAAGATTTACATGCTAAAATCGCCACTGGACCTTGAAAAGCCAGTAGCATTCCGGAACACTCTTAACCTTCCAAAGCTGCATGACAAAAGAGTCTGTACAACCGTAGAAAAGAGAGAGAGGAGAATACTTTTACGAGAAAGAAAGAGGAAATATTAGATTTCTGATTTTTTCTGTATGAAATACAATACCCTGCCTTGGTGTAGTACACTACAGTATTAAGTCCATAAATCAAAGGCTGTTTGGTCGTTTGGTGCCAGTTCGCCAAGCTCCATGATGCTGGCTGAGCCTTCCTGGGACTCGGCAGGGTAAAGTGCTTGGTGTTAATTGGGTAGCTACATGTGGGGAAAGAATATTCAGATGAACGTCCCCCGTCGAGTCTGGGAGAGTCTGGCCCATCGGCCCAGCATGGGCACACGAGCCACAAACTTCATTACAGTGCTACAGGCATGCCGCAGGCACTCTCTGCCTCCATCTCTGTCATGGAGCTCCACTTCTCTGGAGCTATTCCTCTTCCTCCTACTGAGAGATCTGTCATTGTCATTTCTCTATAGTATACATCTAGTGTTTTCTACCCGACTGTATTTTCACCCCAGCTCATTCAATCCCTCACATAAGCACTGTTCCTAGGTCAGGGTTAGTATGTACCCAAAGGGATCAGCTTAAGTGCCTCGAGCACAAAAACAGATCACTTAGACTGTGTGATGTAACTGATTCTTGTGTGAACTGAAGATGTCTTCATATTGCCTTCCGAAAGTGTTCATATCCCTTGACTTATTAAAAATTTATTAAATCATTTTTTCCTCACCTACCTACACACAAGACCCCATAATGGCAAAGTGATAACATGTTTTTAGACATTTTTGCAAATGTATTTAAAATGAAATACATAAATATCTCATGTACATAAGTATTCACACCCCTAAGTCAATACTTTGAAGAAGCATTTTTGCCAGAAATTACAGCTGTGAGCCTTTCTGGGTAAGTATCTAAGAGCTTTCCACACCTGGATTGTGCAACATTTGCCAATTTATCTTTTCATAATTCTTCCAAGCTTTGTTAAATTGGTTGTTGATCATTGCTAGACAACCATTTTCAGGTCTTGATTTTCAGGTAGATTTAAGTCTGAACTGTAACTCCGCCACATTCACTGTCTTCTTGGGAAACAACTCCAGTGTAGATTTGGCCTTGTGCTTTAGGTTATTGTCCGGCTGAAAGGTGAATTAATCTCCGTGTCTGGTGGAAAGCAGACTGAACCAGGTTTCCCTCTCGGATTTTACCTGTGCTTAGCTCCATTCCATTAATTTTTTATAGAGAAAAACTCCCAGTCCTTAACGATTGATGCAGCCACCACTTCTGCTTGAAAATATGTAAAGTGGTACTCAGTAATGTGTTGTATTGGATTTGCCTCAAACATTTTAGCCATTTTTTGGGGCAGTATTACTTTAGTGTCTTGTTGCAAATAGGATGCATGTTTTTGAATATTTGTATTCTGTACAGGCTTCCTTCTTTTCACTCTGTCAATTTCACTCTGTCAGTTAGTATTGTGGAGTAACTACAATGTTGTTGATCCATCCTCAGTTTTCTCCTATCACAGCTATTAAACTCTGTAACTGTTTTAAAGTCCCCACTGGCCTCATGGTGAAATCCCTGAGCGGGTTCCTTCCTTTCCGGCAACGGAGTTAGGAAGGATCTTTGTTGTGACTGGGTGTTGTCACACCCTGATCTGTTTCACCTGTCTTTGTGCTTGTCTCCACCCCCCTCCAGGTGTCGCCCATCTTCCGCATTATCCCCAGTGTATTAATACCTGTGTTCTCTGTTTGTCTGTTGCCAGTTCGTTTTTTTTCGTCAAGCCTACCAGTGTTTTCCCCCTTGCTCCTATCTGTTTCTAGTTCCTGTTTTCTAGTTTTCCCGGTTTTGACCATTCAGCCTGCCCTGACCCTGAGCCTGCCTGCCGTTCTGTACCTTTTGGACTCTGATCTGGATTACCGAACTCTGCCTGCCCTTGACCTGTCGTTTTGCCTGACCTCTGTTCTAGTAATAAACTTGTGTTACTTCGACACTGTCTGCATCTGGATCTTCCCTAAAACGTGATAGGTCTATTGATATACCATCCAAAGTATAATTAATAACTTCACCATGCTCAAAGGGATATTCAATGTCGGTTTTTTTAAGTTATTTTTTTACCCATCTACCAATAGGTGCCCTTTGATTCTTGAATCTTTGTTTGAAATTCTCTGCTCAACTGAGGGACCGTACAGAAAAATTACCCCTGAACTTATTTAGGCTTGCCATAATAAAGGGGTTGAATACTTATTGACTCAAGACATTTCAGCTTTTCATTTTGTATTAATTTGATGTTATGGGGTATTGTGTGTAAGCCAGTGACAAAAATCTCAATTTAATAAATGTTTAATTCAGGCTATAACACAAC
The DNA here is from genome assembly GCF_045679555.1 of Salvelinus alpinus. Taxonomy (NCBI): domain Eukaryota; kingdom Metazoa; phylum Chordata; class Actinopteri; order Salmoniformes; family Salmonidae; genus Salvelinus; species Salvelinus alpinus. The sequence goes on along the minus strand of NC_092098.1, from coordinate 18,917,457 downwards.
ATAATGGGAAAAAATACTTTCTGAAGGAACAATAGCTAACGGGTCACCAAAGCCACGGTTCACCAAAGCCACGGTTCACCAAACCCACGGTTCACCAAACCCACGGTTCACCAAACCCACGGTTCGGTACGTATTGCGGTTTTTGGGGTCACAGTTCGGATCAGTTTCGGTACAGTGGGAAAATGAAATGCCATTCACAATGTTCAGCATTCATAATGTTTCTTGCATTGTCTGTTGTGATCGGATTGTTATGTTGGGCCTCTCAAGTTTCCACTCTGATGCTGCATTTGTAACCATGTGGGAGGTGGGAATTTACCAGTTGTGAAGTCATAAATACCAGTTGGATGCATTCATGTGATTTGAACTCGTTGAGAAAAGCCGATTGGATAATGACCAACAAGCTGTGTCAACCATAAACTACAAGTAAAGCTATCATGCTTGCAAACAAATTACCGATTTCAAAAACGACATTAATAGATATATTTTATAAATAATGTTTTGCTGTTGCATTTAACTGCCAAAAATGCTGTTGTTACAGAGGCCATTTCCTTAGTAGGTGACGTCAGAGGTCATCATGTGGGAGAAGTGGGTGTTCAGGCTGATAGACGAGTTTCCCACTAGTAATTATCAGTTTTGAGGGCTGTTCAAGTGGATTTTTCCCAGTTGTATGTGATAAATTCCCACTTGGTTATGAACGCACCATGACACTGCCTCCTTCACTGCCAGATGTGCGTTTGTAGCACGGTACATCTCCTACTCTGGGGTAATGTGATGGGCTGTCACTGTTAAGTAAGGGCAACACAGGGTGCATTGGCCAATTCAATTGAAAACTTTGGCTTTGGTTGGCTTATATAGAGAGGGTACTACCTGATTGCTAAAATGGGCGCAAGAGGGAAGTTCATAACGTGGCTTGAGCATTTCCACGAGGTGCTAAAACCACTACTGAAACCCCCATTTCTCAACCACCGTGAATGGGTGCATATCCGCAGGTATAAACCAAAGACTGTAAGAAATATAAACATAGCCTACCTATCGCTTTTGTAATTTCTTTCTAAATCAGATGCCAAGGTCTGCTTGACTGCAGAGGGGAGACGATGTTGTGTTGTTTCCGTCTTGCTCCGGTATACAGAGGTGATATCAGTGTAAAATTGTCAACATATTTGAGGTGTTGACAGCTGCATAGGTTATTCTCGTTGAGCGTAGCATCATACTGTTAATGTTTTATCAACAACTCTCTGTCCAACGCCGTTGTAATTTACTGGGAAGCCAACATTTTCCCAAACTGGAAATTAAAACGATGATGGAGGACCTTCCAATTCTGGTTTATTGACCCCACCACTCACCAGTGGTGTAAAGTACCTTTAGTAAAAATACTTTAAAGTACTACTTAAGTAGTTTTTTGGGATATCTGTACTAGAGGTCGACCGATTATGATTTTCCAACGCCGATACCGATACCGATACAGATACAGACAATTGACAATTACAATAATACTGACTGAACACTTTTGTTTTAACTTAATATAATACATAATAAAAATCTATTTAGTCTCAAATAAATAATAAAACGTTCAATTTGGTTTAAATAATGCAAAAACACAGTGTTGGAGAAGAAAGTAAAAGTGCAATATGTGCCATGTAAAAAAGCTAACGTTTAAGTTCCTTGCTCAGAACATGAGAACATATGAAAGCTGGTGTTTCCTTTTAACATGTGTCTACAATATTCCCAGTTAAGAAGTTTTAGGTTGTAGTTATTATAGGAATTATAGGACTATTTCTCTCTATACCATTTGTATTTCATATACCTTTGACTATTGGATGTTCTTATAGGCACTATAGTATTGCCAGCCTAATCTCGGGAGTTGATAGGCTTGAAGTCATAAACAGAGCTGTGCTTCTAGCATTGCGAAGAGCTGCTGGCAAACGCAGGAAAGTGCTGTTTGAATGAATGCTTACGAGCCTGCTGCTGCCTACCACCGCTCAGTCAGATTGCTCTATCAAATATCAAATCATAGACTTAATTATAATATAATAAACACACAGAAATAGGAGCCTTAGGTCATTAATATGATAAAATCCAGAAACTATAATTTCGAAAACAAAACGTTTATTCTTTCAGTGAAATACGGAACCGTTCCGTAGTTAATATTTCCCTAGTTAATATTGCCTGCTAACATTAATTTATTTTAACTAAATATGCAGGTTTAAAAATATATACTTGTGTATTGATTTTAAGAAAGGCATTGATGTTTATAGTTAGGTACATTGGTGCAACGACAGTGCTTTTTTTGCGAATGCGCTTGTTAAATCATCACCCATTTGGCGAAGTAGGCTGTGATTCGATGATAAATTAACAGGCAGTAGTTAAACTAGTAATATCATCAACCATGTCTAGTTAACTAGTGATTATGTTAAGATGTATTGTTTTTTATAAGATAAGTTTAATGCTAGCTAGCAACTTACCTTGGCTCCTTGCTGCACTCGCGTAACAGGTGGTCAAGCTTGCCATGCAGTCTCCTCATGGAGTGCAATGTAATCGGCCATAATCGGCGTCCAAAAATGCCGACTATCGATTGTTATGAAAACTTCAAATCGTCCCTAATTAATCGGCCATGCTGATTAATCGGTCGACCTCTAATCTGTACTTTACTTTACTATTTATATTTTTGACTACTTTTACTTTTACTTCACTACATTCCTAAAGAAAACAATGTATTTTTTACTCCATACATTTTACCTTACACCCAAAAGTACACATTACATTTCGAATGGTTAGCAGGACAGGAAAATGGTCCAATTCACACACTTATTAAGACAACATATGGTCCTCCCTTCTTCCTCTGATCTGGCGGACTCACTAAACACATGGTCATCCCTACTGCCTCTGATCTGGCGGACTCACTAAACACATGGTCATCCCTACTGCCTCTGATCTGGCGGACTCACTAAACACATGGTCATCCCTACTGCCTCTGATCTGGCGGACTCACTAAACACATGGTCATCCTTACTGCCTCTGATCTGGCGATCACTAAACACATGGTCATCCCTACTGCCTCTGATCTGGCGGACTCACTAAACACGTGGTCATCCCTACTGCCTCTGATCTGGCGGACTCACTAAACACATGGCCATCCCTACTGCCTCTGATCTGGCGGACTCACTAAACACGTGGTCATCCCTACTGCCTCTGATCTGGCGGACTCACTAAACACATGGTCATCCCTACTGCCTCTGATCTGGCGGACTCACTAAACACGTGGTCATCCCTACTGCCTCTGATCTGGCGGACTCACTAAACACGTGGTCATCCCTACTGCCTCTGATCTGGCGGACTCACTAAACACGTGGTCATCCCTACTGCCTCTGATCTGGCGGACTCACTAAACACATGGTCATCCCTACTGCCTCTGATCTGGCGGACTCACTAAACACATGGTCATCCCTACTGCCTCTGATCTGGCGGACTCACTAAACACATGGTCATCCCTACTGCCTCTGATCTGGCGGACTCACTAAACACATGGTCATCCCTACTGCCTCTGATCTGGCGGACTCACTAAACACATGGTCATCCCTACTGCCTCTGATCTGGCGGACTCACTAAACACATGGTCATCCTTACTGCCTCTGATCTGGCGGACTCACTAAACACATGGTCATCCCTACTGCCTCTGATCTGGCGGACTCACTAAACACGTGGTCATCCCTACTGCCTCTGATCTGGCGGACTCACTAATCACATGGTCATCCCTACTGCCTCTGATCTGGCGGACTCACTAAACACGTGGTCATCCCTACTGCCTCTGATCTGGCGGACTCACTAAACACATGGTCATCCCTACTGCCTCTGATCTGGCGGACTCACTAAACACGTGGTCATCCCTACTGCCTCTGATCTGGCGGACTCACTAAACACATGGCCTTCCCTACTGCCTCTGATCTTGCGGACTCACTAAACACGTGGTCATCCCTACTGCCTCTGATCTGGCGGACTCACTAAACACATGGTCATCCCTACTGCCTCTGATCTGGCGGACTCACTAAACACGTGGTCATCCCTACTGCCTCTGATCTGGCGGACTCACTAAACACGTGGTCATCCCTACTGCCTCTGATCTGGCGGACTCACTAAACACGTGGTCATCCCTACTGCCTCTGATCTGGCGGACTCACTAAACACGTGGTCATCCCTACTGCCTCTGATCTGGCGGACTCACTAAACACATGGTCATCCCTACTGCCTCTGATCTGGCGGACTCACTAAACACATGGTCATCCCTACTGCCTCTGATCTGGCGGACTCACTAAACACATGGTCATCCCTACTGCCTCTGATCTGGCGGACTCACTAAACACATGGTCATCCCTACTGCCTCTGATCTGGCGGACTCACTAAACACATGGTCATCCTTACTGCCTCTGATCTGGCGGACTCACTAAACACATGGTCATCCCTACTGCCTCTGATCTGGCGGACTCACTAAACACGTGGTCATCCCTACTGCCTCTGATCTGGCGGACTCACTAATCACATGGTCATCCCTACTGCCTCTGATCTGGCGGACTCACTAAACACGTGGTCATCCCTACTGCCTCTGATCTGGCGGACTCACTAAACACATGGTCATCCCTACTGCCTCTGATCTGGCGGACTCACTAAACACGTGGTCATCCCTACTGCCTCTGATCTGGCGGACTCACTAAATACATGGTCATCCCTACTGCCTCTGATCTGGCGGACTCACTAAACACGTGGTCATCCCTACTGCCTCTGATCTGGCGGACTCACTAAACACATGGTCATCCCTACTGCCTCTGATCTGGCGGACCCTCTAAACACGTGGTCATCCCTACTGCCTCTGATCTGGCGGACTCACTAAACACGTGGTCATCCCTACTGCCTCTGATCTGGCGGACTCACTAAACATGTGGTCATCCCTACTGCCTCTGATCTGGCGGACTCACTAAACACGTGGTCATCCCTACTGCCTCTGATCTGGCGGACTCACTAAACACATGGTCATCCCTACTGCCTCTGATCTGGCGGACTCACTAAACACATGGTCATCCCTACTGCCTCTGATCTGGCGGACTCACTAAACACATGGTCATCCTTACTGCCTCTGATCTGGCGGACTCACTAAACACATGGTCATCCCTACTGCCTCTGATCTGGCGGACCCTCTAAACACGTGGTCATCCCTACTGCCTCTGATCTGGCGGACTCACTAAACACGTGGTCATCCCTACTGCCTCTGATCTGGCGGACTCACTAAACACATGGTCATCCCTACTGCCTCTGATCTGGCGGACTCACTAAACACGTGGTCATCCCTACTGCCTCTGATCTGGCGGACTCACTAAACACATGGTCATCCCTACTGCCTCTGATCTGGCGGACTCACTAAACACATGGTCATCCCTACTGCCTCTGATCTGGCGGACTCACTAAACACATGGTCATCCCTACTGCCTCTGATCTGGCGGACTCACTAAACACATGGTCATCCCTACTGCCTCTGATCTGGCGGACTCACTAAACACATGGTCATCCCTACTGCCTCTGATCTGGCGGACTCACTAAACACATGGTCATCCTTACTGCCTCTGATCTGGCGGACTCACTAAACACATGGTCATCCCTACTGCCTCTGATCTGGCTGACTCACTAAACACGTGGTCATCCCTACTGCCTCTGATCTGGCGGACTCACTAATCACATGGTCATCCCTACTGCCTCTGATCTGGCGGACTCACTAAACACGTGGTCATCCCTACTGCCTCTGATCTGGCGGACTCACTAAACACATGGTCATCCCTACTGCCTCTGATCTGGCGGACTCACTAAACACGTGGTCATCCCTACTGCCTCTGATCTGGCGGACTCACTAAACACATGGTCATCCCTACTGCCTCTGATCTGGTGGACTCACTAAACACATGGTCATCCCTACTGCCTCTGATCTGGCGGACTCACTAAACACATGGTCATCCCTACTGCCTCTGATCTGGCGGACTCACTAAACACATGGTCATCCTTACTGCCTCTGATCTGGCGGACTCACTAAACACATGGTCATCCCTACTGCCTCTGATCTGGCGGACTCACTAAACACGTGGTCATCCCTACTGCCTCTGATCTGGCGGACTCACTAAACACGTGGTCATCCCTACTGCCTCTGATCTGGCGGACTCACTAAACACGTGGTCATCCCTACTGCCTCTGATCTGGCGGACTCACTAAACACGTGGTCATCCCTACTGCCTCTGATCTGGCGGACTCACTAAACACAAATGCATCTTTTGTAAATAATGTCTGAGTGTTGGAGTGTGCCCCTGGCTGTCCGTACATTTAAAAAACAAGAACATGGTGCCGTATGCTTTGCTTAAAATAAGTAATTGTAAATGATTCATACATCTACTTTTACTTTTGAAACATAAAGTATATTTTAGAAATTACATTTACTTTTGATACTTATACTTAGAACCAAATACTTTTTGACGTTTACACAAGTAGTAATTTACTGGGTGACTTTTACTTTTACTAAAGGAACTTCCTATTAAAGTATTTATACTTTTACTCAATTATGACAATTGAGTACTTTTCCACCACTGCCATTAGCCATCGTACAGAACTAGCTCCCGGCTGTGCCTCATAAAAGGGTAGTTTGAAATGCGCCAATTAAGATAAAAATGTTGTCTACCGCCTTTGATCACAACAGTGTTAGTAGGAAGTAAACAGTAAACCCCACAACACTGTTAGTAGGAAGTAAACAGTAAACCCACAACACTGTTAGTAGGAAGTAAACAGTAAACCCACAACACTGTTAGTAGGAAGTAAAGAGTAAACCCCACAACAGTGGCAGCTCAGCTGCAGTGGATAGCAGCAGTTTTACGGGGTCCTGACCATTTCTGCTATTTTGTGTTTTTTCCCCTGATCTAAATTGTTTTGTACATAATGTAATTTCCTATGACCGAAAACAGCTGCTGGCCATCAGAACAGCGATGGATTAGCATTTCTACTTCAACGAGTCGGCAGCTCTGGACATTCTGCATACTCCGGACAAGGCCCTAATCCTAGGTACTGGCAGAATGATTGCATGATTATTTGCATCAATCCAGTGGCCATTTGTTTTGCAAACTCTGCAATCACATGAGCGCTACAGAAACATCACTGACCAATCAACGGTCTCTTGCTGGAGGGCACCTACACATTTCTTCTATTTTCCAAGAGTGGTCTCCTGATGTGGTTTAATCATTGTTGTGGACTTCAGAAAAACTAAGAAATTGGATGTTCTATCAAAAAAGTGGGATTTTGAGAGCAAATGCCCCAAAAAACAAGGGAAAACTAAATTGAATCAGGCAAAAAATAAAACTGATTTTATAGAGACCTACAAATGGCGACCTGGACTACCTGCAAAAACTCTATGCACACACACTACCCACACACTTACACATACGTACACTGACACCCCAACACACACACACACACATACACTACATTCGCCCACACACACACATAACACACGCACACATGCATACTGACGCCACACACTCACACCACATGCGCTGCTGCTACTGTCTATTATCTATCCTGTTGCCTATCCCTTTACCCCTACCTATATGTACATAGCTACCTCAATTACCTCGTACCCCTGCACATTGACTCGGTACTGGTACTCCCTCTATATAGCCATGTTATTACCTCGTACCCCTGCACACTGACTTGGTACTGGTACTCCCTGTATATAGCCATGTTATTACCTCGTACCCCTGTACATTGACTAGGTACTGGTACTCCCTGTATATAGCCATGTTATTACCTCATATCCCTGCACACTGACTTGGTACTGGTACTCCCTGTATATAGCCATGTTATTTTTACTCATTATTGTTATTCACTGTCTATTTATTCCTCATGTCACTATTATTATATAAACTCAGAAAAAAAAAGAAACGTCCTCTCACTGTCAACTGCGTTTATTTTCAGCAAACTTAACATGTGTAAATATTTGTATGAACATAACAAGATTCAACAACTGAGACATAAACTGAACAAGTTCCATAGAAATGTGACTAACAGAAATGGAATAATGTGTCCCTGAACAAAGGGGGGGTCAAAATCAAAAGTAACAGTCAGTATCTGGTGTGGCCACCAGCTGCATTAAGTACTACAGTGCATCTCCTCCTCATGGACCACCAGATTTGCCAGTTCTTGCTGTGAGATGTTACCCCACTCTTCCACCAAGGCACCTACAAGTTCCCGGACATTTCTTGGGGGAATGGCCCTAGCCCTCACCCTCCGATCCAACAGGTCCCAGACGTGCTCAATGGAATTGAGATCCGGGCTCTTCGCTGGCCATGGCAGAACACTGACATTCCTGTCTTGCAGGAAATCAAGCACAGAACGAGCAGTATGGCTGGTGGCATTGTCATGCTGGAGCGTCATGTCAGGATGAGCCTGCAGGAAGGGTACCACATGAGGGAGGAGGATGTCTTCCCTGTAATGCACAGCGTTGAGATTGCCTGCAATGACAACAAGCTCAGTCCGATGATGCTGTGACACACCGCCCCAGACCATGACGGACCCTCCACCTCCAAATCGATCCCGCTCTAGAATACAGGCCTCGGTGTGACGCTCATTCCTTTGACGATAAACGCGAATCCGACTATCACCCCTGGTGAGACAGGCTCGTCAGTGAAGAGCGCTTTTTGCCTGTCCTGTCTGGTCCAGCAACGGTGGGTTTGTGCTCATAGGCGAAGTTGTTGCCGGTGATGTTTGGTGAGGACCTGCCTTACAACAGGCCTACAAGCCCTCCGTCCAGCCTCTCTCAGCCTATTGCGGACAGTCTGAGCACTGATGGAGGGATTGTGTATTCCTGGTGTATCCCTGTACCTGTCCCGCAGGTGTGATGTTCGGATGTACCGATCCTGTGCAGGTGTTGTTACACGTGGTCTGCCACTGTCTCCCTGTAGCGCTGTCTTAGGCGTCTCACAGTACGGACATTGCAATTTATTGCCCTGGCCACATCTGCAGTCCTCATGCCTCCTTGCAGCATGCCTAAGGCACGTTCACGCAGATGAGCAGGGACCCTGGGCATCTTTCTTTTGGTGTTTTTCAGAGTCAGTAGAAAGGTCTCTTTAGTGTCCTAAGTTTTCATAACTGTGACCTTAATTGCCTACCGTCTGTAAGCTGTTAGTGTCTTAACGACCGTTCCACAGGTGCATGTTCATTAATTGTTTATGGTTCATTGAACAAGCATGGGAAACAGTGTTAAAACCCTTTACAATGAATACAAGGATTTTTACGAACTTTCTTTGAAATACAGGATGCTGAAAACTTGCTGAGTTTATATGTACAAAAATGTACATATCAAAAGGGGTGCAACATAAGGTTTTTGATATTAACATTTTACTTCCAAGTTTGTGTAGCACAATAAAATACATTAAAAAACTGTTATTTTTTTAATCTTTATAGGATGGTCAAATATCCTCCCATTGCCTGCTGCTATCTGTCATACTGCAAGGTAATGATCCAAGATCATTGATTTTCTCCCCCAGCTCAGTGATGAGAGGAAAATCAGCAGAGTAATATCATTATTCAAAATGTACCTCCAGCAGGTGACAGACAGGCCCAGAATTAACTACAGACCTTATGGCTAGCTACCTCCATTCCACTTTACATGGCCCACATAGACACTCTTCTGGGGAAGCACTAGCTGCCATGGTCCACCCCATCCATCCACCGCCCCAAGCCAGTGACACTTAGTGACAGCGGACTGTAAAAAGTAACTTAAAAAGCAATGCTTTCCATTTAAAAGATTACTCATAGAAGACTGACAAATTTACCCAAAAAATGGTCTTCCACAGTGTATCTGTGTTACTGGCAGTATTCCCACTAAAATGTAAACCATTTAAATTATTCATAGATATTTATTTATGAAATGTCATATCCTGTACCTTTCATGGAGTCATATGACAACTGAAAACACTTACTGTAATAGTGGGCCTTGGTAAGACTAGCTGATCACACACAGAAAACAAAAGGAGAGCTCTGACTGAAATGGCAATGAGGTTCAGGCTAAACTCTCTTCCCCTGTGCCTCTAAATAGAAATGACTGATTTAATGACTAAAACACATTCATAGAGCTTGGCATTGACCACAGAGAAGGATCCTGACTAATGTGATCATCTACAGTATACCAGGGGTCTTCAACCTTTTCTTGCCCAAGGACCCCCTCCCAGGCAAACCGGTGATCCAGAGACCCCATCATAAGTCATCAAAAATAATGCTTCACATGTCTTGTCTTATCATCAGGTGAATGATATTGGCAAGGTGAAGTAATCAACATTTTAAAATGAATAGATTTGGCAGATAGTTTTTCATTATTTTGACCTTCCCACGTTATAATTGGAAGAGGAAGTGTAAACTCTAACATAGCCTATTAGCTAGAAACTCCAAAACACATTTTTGCTAAGAGCAGCAGTTTAGCTGGTTAAAGGCCAAGTGCAGTCAAAAATGTGATTTTCATGTGTTTTATATATGTTTCCACGCTATGAGTTTGGAACAAAACTGTGAAATTGTGAAAATGGTGATAATGCCCTTTTAGTGTAAGAGTTGTTTGAAAAGACCACCTGAAATTTCAGCCTCTTTTGGTGGGATGGAGTTTTGGTGGGTAAATTAGCGAATAGACCAATAAGAAAGAAAGTTACAGACCTCTCTGCCAATAACAGCTAATTTTCCAGTTTCCCCTCCCCACTCAGACCACTCCCAGACAGGCCAAGCTAAATTATTTTTAGAAAAATTTCTCTTTGCTAAGAAGCTATTTGTTCTTCTTTTTACCATTTTAATTGAAAACAATCACAGTAAGGTACTTAATTGTTACCCAGAAATTATTTGATATTGAGATAAAAACGGCTGCATTGGACCTTTAAACGAAGGTTAGCCATGTGTTGGCAAAAATGTATGTCCATGTCAAGAAAGCTTACCAGTAGCCAGCGACACTTGCCACACTGCCTATTTGCGGGTGTTTTTTTTAAGCCTATTTCAGATACTCCAGTGAGTGTAATTTGTTCAATATTAGGAGTTGAGAAATATAGTTCACATCTTTAGAAATAAGATAGTCTCTTCTTTTATACTGTTGATTCCAGCAATATTCATAAAATACAATAGAAAATGCTATATATATTTCCACGGACCCCCTGCAATACCCCCAATTGAATAACCCGGATCTATACCTCTTGACCTCCCCAAGGGAAAACAAATGCATATACTGCATATTGTTTAGATGACAAAGCCACTACTACAACAATGAATATCCTTATGCTCCCTTTCGTAAGCCTTGGTACAGTTCAGAAAGACAAGCCATAGACAATAATGGTTCTTAAATGTTCTCAACTGTAAGAATAGGCTAAAACGCATTTTGAAACCTCTGCAAACAACTGAAGATTGGCTTCCTCTCCTACTCATACTGTACTGGTAAACAACATGTATAACAACTCAGACCAGACCATCACTCTGTTGTTGGGGTGATGGCCAAACACAACCCCTCATCTCAGACTTCTAGGTTTAGTACTCAGATATACAACAATGCCTTACAGGGAGAAAAATAATATTATTACCTGCATGTTACGCTGTCCTCCTAAAACTGCTTATAACACAAATTCTGTTTGTGATATCAAAGTTCTTATAGCATGCGTATGTTAAGGACGGAGGGAGCATGACTTTAAAAATGGCAGACATTTGACTCAAAATGACTTACTCTGCTCTTCTAGTGTTAATTCATAGATGAAACTGGAAAGCCAGCCATCTGAGGAGCAGATATTCTGAGCATGCTTTGGGCAGTTCCAAACATCCATTAAAAGGATCACACTACAGGAAAAACATGATGGCAGAGAAAATCCCCTGGCAATAACACACACACACACACACACACACACACACACACACACACACACACACACACACACACACACACACACACACACACACACACACACACACACACACACACACACACACACACACACACACACACACACACACACACACACACACACACACACACACACACACACGCACAGAGAGAGAGAGAGTGAAGCAGTAAATACCAGTAAACATAAAAGCCAAGCTCAGGGTCAACTAAGAATACCTCTTTGCTCTTGGCAATTTTCCATTGTGCTGAAGAGCAAGTGCCTCAAAATCTATCTTTTTAACTTGCAACAAGCAGTAGAATTTGTATGTGATATCATGCAAAGGATATGACAGCCGGGCCAGAGAGCAAAACACAGCCTCAGGGAATGAGGAGAGGAAATGTAACTACCTGTATATTGCTTTCCATGCTCGCTGGTACTCCAATTTTTAACAAATCTGGCATAATGTGTCACATTTTGGGACTTTTCAATTAATTAGGGCCTTAGAAAATCCGCAATTCAGAGAACGTGGACGGAATCACAGAATACAGAGATTGAATTCAACAATTCAAAAAATGTTTTAACTAGTAGAAAATCAACTAAATGTATTGAACTTATTAGAAAATGAATTAATTTGCCCAAGATTATCATAAGACATGTACAAAATGCATCAGTGATTCATATTTTCCTTCAAATGTTTTAAGTGGCAATGGCACAGGAATGCCCCTGTCTGTGCGTGTTTATTTACCACTTTGTGTAGCCGTTACCAATGACAACCGTCTTCTGGTAGATGGAAAGGCTTTCCCAAAAACCTTCTCCATTAAATCTTCACTAAAAAGTAGTCTATTCCTACCTGACAGAATGATATCATGATTATTTGCATTAATCCAGTGGCAATTTGTTTAGCAAACTCTGCAATCTCATGTGCGCTATAAAAACACTACTAACCAAACACGTCTCTGGCTGGTGCACACTTGAATTAGTATCTACACCCAAAAATGAAAATATCTTAGATCTTTCCCAGACCTCAAATGTGGTCTCCTGATGTGGTTTAAGCATTGTTGTGGAATACAATTTAGTTGTTTTTCTATTTTTTGAAAAAACAAATCGGAATCACGCAAATAATAAAAACTGATTTTATAGAGCCCTAAATAATGCACCACATTGTCTAGGTCTGAAACAAATACTCACGTATTTATTCATCAATTGTTCTCTGCTTCAAAACAGTTGCAAGTATTTCCTTAGGCATTGTGTATTTCCTAAGGCCCAGTCTAATGCCAACTACTCTAAGCATGCTTCACCAAGATGCTGCCTGGGAGCTATCTATTTCTCCAATTGGTTCACTATTTTGCATTTCAGAATCAAAGTGATGAAATAAACAGCTGTGGTTTCAGTTTTCTAATAAATACTCTAATTGGAACTATAAGGGCAAACCATAACACCACACACTACATTGGGAACATTACACACTCTACACTCATAGAAAAAAGGGTTCCAAAAGGGTCCTGTGGCTGTCTTTGGTTCCAGGTAAAACTCTTTTGGGTTCCATGTAGAACCCTCTGTGGAAAGGGTTCTACATAGGGTTCTTCAAAGGCTTCTCCTATGGGGACAGCCGATTTACCTTTTTGGTTCTAGATAGCACTTTTTTTTCTAAGAGTGTACAGAGGCTGTGTTATTTACAAACTAATGTTGTGATTCCTCTCTTTCCTGACTGTTCTTCACAATACTCTCCCTTTGGTTTTCCAGGCCACGTTGTGTAGATCTGCTCATTCTTGTCCATCTGCACCAAGCCCATTTGGTGGCTTGATGTTTCTCTTTGACATGAGACCTGAATACCTGCCCTTCACTAAAAATTAAAATGCTAATGTTTTTAATAGACAGCCTCAGGTTGGATCAGTTCACTATGATGCAGTCTGTGGTGATTTATCTGCACTGAAATAAATACATTTTACAGCATGTTTTTTCTGTTTTTACCATATGATGCTTGATTTTGCATGTTAAAGTAGTGAGGTTAAATCATTATTTTTCGAAGCCTTTAATTATCAATGCAGAAATTACACATGTTGTTTTCCTCAACTGCACATTCTTATTTTTTATTGTTGAGTTACAGCCTACATTTAAAATGGATTCAATTGAGATTCTTTGTCACTGGCCTACACACAATACCCCATAATGTCAAAGTGGAAACATGTTATTTTTTGTCTGTGTGCAATAATAGTGTTTAACATGATTTTGGAATGACTAACTCATCTCTGTACCCCACACATCAAACCAAATCAAACTGTATTTGCCACATGCGCCGAATACAACAAATGTAGACTTTACCATGAAATGCTTACTTACAAGCTCTTAACCAACAGTGCAGTTCAAGAAGAAAATATTTACCATGTAGGCTAAAATAAAAAGCAATAATAAAAAGTAACACAATAAGAATAACAATAATGAGGAGCAGCAACATTATGTACACAATAAATTAAAAAATATGTTACACCAAACTCAAAAAAATTACAAAATTGCACAATTGGTTGGAATGTAAAACGTCAGCCATGTTCTTCGGCCCCATCTTCTACAGTACACATACAGTACACATACAACACCTGTAAGGTCCCTCAGTCGAGCAGTGAATTTAAAACACAAATTCAACCACAAAGACAAAGGAGGATTTCTAATGCCTTGCAAAGAAGGGCACCTATTGGTACATTGGCAAAAAAAAAAAAATAGACATTGAATATCCCTTTGACCATGGTGAAGTTATTCATTACACCCAGTCACTACAAAGATACAGGCAACCTTCTTAACGCAGTTGCCGGAGAGGAAGGAAACTGCTCAGGCATTTCACCATGAGGCCAATGGTGACTTTCAAACAATTACAGAATTGAATGGCTGTGATAGGAGAAAACTGAAGATGGATCAACAACATTGTAGTTACTCCACAATACTAACCTAACTGACAGAGTGAATAGAAGGAAGCCTGTACAGAATAAAACATATTCCAAAACATGCATTCTGTTTGCAATAAGGCACTAAAGTAATACTGCAAAAAATGTGAATACAAAGTATTGTTTGGGGCAAATCCAATACAACACATTACCGAGTACCACTCTCCATATATTCAAGCATTGTGGTGACTGCATCATGTTATGGGTATGCTTGTTATCGTTAAGGACAGGGGAGTTATTCAGGATAAAAAAGAAACGGAATGGAGCTAAGCACAGGCAAAATCATAGAGGAAAACCTGGTTAAGTCTGCTTTCCACCAGACACTGAGATTAATTCACCTTTCAGCAGGACAATAATCTAAAACAGAAAGACATGTTGGATTATTCATTATGAAGCAAATCTGTTCTGTTCACATATCTCCAAAAGCAGGACTGTCAAATACCTTCACATTTACTGTCAGTGTTTTTGACTTACAATACACACCCTTCCATAGATCAGGGTTTACCAAACTCGGTCACATGCCGAGCTTGGGTGCACATTTTCTTTTTTTCCCTAGCACTACACAGCTGATTCAAATAATCAACTCATCATCAAGCTTATTTGAATCAACTGATTATTTGAATCAGCTGTGTAATGCTAGGGCAAAAAACAAAACGTGCACCCAGGGGGGCCCCGGGACCGAGTTTGGGAAACCCTGCTTTAGGTAACAGCACCAGCAATATCACTGCCTCCCCAAGAATATTAGTAGCAAACCTACAGCTCCATGACTGCAGAGTTCTGCCTTCTAAAAAAAAACAATTACTACTCACTGACTGTGTTCCAAAGAGGGAATCCTTACCTTGTTAGCCGGGATGATCAAAGTTTTTTCCAATGATTTTGGACACACTGTAAAGAACCTACAGGCTACCAAATTATTACCATAATTCCATGTCTTTAATCTTCTCTTAACTGTGCACATCAAAGTAGTTTTCCGCATCAGCCTCTAGTGAAGTGCCACCATGACCAGGGGCAATATGACAGATTCTCTCAAACGGTCTCTGTTGTTTAACTATTTATTTGTATGTTTTTCTACAGAACCAAAATAACATGGTCTGTCAATTGGGCATATACAATAATCAATTATGATTAAAGAGTATTACCAGCCTCATTGGTGACCGCACCAAGCACAATTATATAAACCCTGCCAGGAACATCTAAAAACACACCATACTGTGCACTGGAGGTATGCACCTGTTGAAAAACACATTCAAATTCACATTGGTGCTTTTGAAATTACTGAGCATAAACCTAGGAGATGCTACAAATCAAAAATCAAATCAAATCAATTTGTATTTGTCACATACACATGGTTAGCAGATGTTAATGCGAGTGTAGCGAAATGCTTGTGCTTCTAGTTCCGACAATGCAGTAATAACCAACGAGTAATCTAACCTAACAATCCCACAACTACTACCTTATACACATAAGTGTAAAGGGATAAAGAATATGTACATAAAGATATATGAATGAGTGATGGTACAGAACGGCATAGGCAAGATGCAGTAGATGGTATCGAGTACAGTATATACATATGAGATGAGTAATGTAGGGTATGTAAACATAAAAGTGCATAGTTTAAAGTGGCTAGTGATACATGTATTACATAAAGATGGCAAGATGCAGTAGATGATATAGAGTACAGTATATACATATACATTATATTAAGTGGCATTGTTTAAAGTGGCTAGTGATACATTTTTTATCAATTTCCATCAATTCGCATTATTAAAGTGAGCTGGGGTTGAGTCAGTATGTTGGCAGCAGCCACTCGATGTTAGTGGTGGCTGTTTAACAGTTTGATGGCCTTGAGATAGAAGCTGTTTTTCAGTCTCTCGGTCCCTGCTTTGATGCACCTGTACTGACCTCGCCTTCTGGATGATAGCGGGGTGAACAGGCAGTGGCTCGGGTGGTTGTTGTCCTTGATGATATTTATGGCCTTCCTGTGACATCGGGTGGTGTAGGTGTCCTGGAGGGCAGGTAGTTTGCCCCCAGTGATGCGTTGTGCAGACCTCACTACCCTCTGGAGAGCCTTACGGTTGTGGCCGGAGCAGTTGCCGTACCAGGCGGTGATACAGCCTGACAGGATGCTCTCGATTGTGCATCTGTAGAAGTTTGTGAGTGCTTTTGGTGACAAGCCGAATTTCTTAAGCCTCCTGAGGTTGAAGAGGCGCTGCTGCGCCTTCTTCACAACGCTGTCTGTGTGGGTGGACCAATTCAGTTTGTCCGTGATGTGTACGCCAAGGAACTTAAAACTTACTACCCTCTCCACTACTGTCCCGTCGATGTGGATAGGGGGGTGCTCCCTCTGCTGTTTCCTGAAGTCCACAATCATCTCCTTTGTTTTGTTGACGCTGAGTGTGAGGTTATTTTCCTTACACCACACTCCGAGGGCCCTCACCTCCTCCCTGTAGGCCGTCTCGTCGTTGTTGGTAATCAAGCCTACCACTGTAGTGTCGTCCGCAAACTTGCTGATTGAGTTGGAGGCGTGCATGGCCACGCAGTCGTGGGTGAACAGGGAGTACAGGAGAGGGCTCAGAACGCACCCTTGTGGGGCCCCAGTGTTGAGGATCAGCGGGGTGGAGATATTGTTACCTACCCTCACCACCTGGGGGGGGGGGCGGCCCGTCAGGAAGTCCAGTACCCAGTTGCACAGGGCGGGGTCGAGACCCAGGGTCTCGAGCTTGTGGACAAGTTTGGAGGGTACTATGGTGTTAAATGCTGAGCTGTAGTCGATGAACAGCATTCTCACATAGGTATTCCTCTTGTCCGGATGGGTTAGGGCAGTGTGCAGTGTGGTTGCGATTGCGTTGTCTGTGGACCTATTGGGGCGGTAAGCAAATTGGAGTGGGTCTAGGGTGTCAGGTAGGGTGGAGGTGATATGGTCCTTGACTAGTCTCTCAAAGCACTTCATGATGACGGAAGTGAGTGCTACGGGGCGGTAGTCATTTAGCTCAGTTACCTTAGCTTTCTTGGGAACAGGAACAATGGTGGCCCTCTTGAAGCATGTGGGAACAGCAGACTGGGATAAGGATTGATTGAATATGTCCGTAAACACACCAACCAGCTGGTCTGCGCATGCTCTGAGGACACGGCTGGGGATGCCATCTGGGCCTGCAGCCTTGCGAGGGTTAACACGTTTAAATGTTTTACTCACGTCGGCTGCAGTGAAGGAGAGTCCGCAGGTTTTGGTAGCGGGCCGTGTCAGTGGCACTGTATTGTCCTCAAAGCGAGCAAAGAAGTTATTTAGTCTGTCTGGGAGCAAGACATCCTGGTCCGCGACGGGGCTGGTTTTCTTTTTGTAATCCGTGATTGACTGTAGACCCTGCCACATACCTCTTGTGTCTGAGCCGTTGAATTGCAACTCTACTTTGTCTCTATACTGACGCTTACCTTGTTTGATTGCCTTTCGGAGGGAATAGCTACACTGTTTGTATTCGGTCATGTTTCCGGTCACCTTGCCCTGGTTAAAAGCAGTGGTTTGCGCTTTCAGTTTCGCGCGAATGCTGCCATCAATCCACGGTTTCTGGTTTGGGAATGTTTTAATAGTTGCTGTGGGTACGACATCGCCAATGCACTTTCTAATGAACTCGCTCACCGAATCAGCGTATTCGTCAATGTTGTTGTTGGACGCAATGCGGAACATATCCCAATCCACGTGATCGAAGCAGTCTTGAAGCGTGGAATCAGATTGGTCGGACCAGCGTTGAACAGACCTGAGCGCGGGAGCTTCTTGTTTTAGTTTCTGTCTGTAGGCTGGAAGCAACAAAATGGAGTCGTGGTCAGCTTTTCCGAAAGGAGAGCGGGGGAGGGCCTTATATGCGTCGCGGAAGTTAGAATAACAATGATCCAGGGTTTTACCAGCCCTGGTTGCGCAATTGATATGCAATCGACAAGTCCCACAAACAGTGTTGGTTTGTAGTGGGCACCTCTTTGTGTGTCTATAGCATAGCATCAACTACTGTTGTGTTGTGATCACCCCACCATCTTCAAAAACATTGCTTATGAATTCTACATGGATACATACAGTGGATTCGGAAAATATTCAGACCCCTTCACTTTTTCCATATTTCGCTACATTACAGCCTTATTCTAAAATTGATTTAATAAAACATTTTCATCAATCTACACACAATACCCCATGAATACGAAGCAAAAACAGTTTTTTTGAAATGTTAGCTAATTTATAAAATAAAATAAATTATCTTATTTACATAAGTATTCAGACCCTTTGCTATGAGACTTGAAATTGAGCTCAGGTGCATCCTGTTTCCATTGATCATCCTTGAGATGTTTCTACAACTTGATTGGAGTCCACCTGTGCTAAATTCAAATGGCATGATTTGGAGAGGCACACACCTGTTTATATAAGGTCCCACAGTTGACAGTGCATGTCAGAGCAAAAACCAAGCCATGAGGTCGAAGAAATTGTCTGTAGAGCTCCGAGACTGGATTGTGTAGAGGCACAGATTGGGGGAAGGGTACCCAAACATTTCTGCAGCATTGAAGGTCCCCAAGAACACAGTGGTCTCCATTATTCTTAAATGGAAGTTTGGAACCACCAAGACTCTGGTCGCCCGGCAAACTGAGCAATCGGGGGAGAAGGGCCTTGGTCAGGGAGGTGACCAAGAACCTGAAGGTCACTCTGAAAAAGCTGCAGAGTTCCTCTGTGGAGATGAGAGAGCCTTCCAGAAGGACAACCATCTTTGCAGCATTCCAACATCAGGCCTTTATGGTAGAGTGGCCAGACGGAAGCCACTCAGTAAAAGGCATATTACAGCCTGTTTAGAGTTTTCCAAAAGGCACTTAAACAACTCTTGGACCATGAGAAAGAAGATTCTCTGGTCTGATGAAACCAAAATGTAACTCTTTATCCTGAATGCCAAGCGTCACGTCTGGAGGAAACCTGGCACCATCCCTACGGTGAAGCATGGTGGGGCAGCATCATGCTGTGGGGATGTTTTTTAGCGGCAGGGACTGGGAGACTAGTCAGGATCGAGGGAAAGATGACCGGAGCAACGTACAGCAAAGTACAGAGAGATCCTTGACGAAAACCTGCTCAGTACCTGGGGTGAATGTTCACCTTCCAACAGGACAATGACCCTAAGCACACAGCCAAGACAAAGCAGGAGTGGCTTCTGGACAAGACGCAATGTCCTTGAGTGGCAAAGCCAGAGCCTTCAACCCGATCGAACATCTCTGGAGAGAACCTAAAAATATCTGTGCAACCGATGCTCCCCATCCAACCTGACAGAGCTTGAAAGGATCTGCAGAGAAGAATGGGATACACTCCCCAAATACAGGTGTACCCAGGAAGACTTGGGTACACTTGGGTATACTTGGGTACAAAATGTGGAAAAAGTGAAGGGGTCTGAATACTTTACGAATGCACTGTACAATAACTAGTGGATAGTGTATTTTATACACTTTAATAACATGAATTAACAACAAGTTATAACATTTTTCCTGGTAGAGGTAGTGTCCAGCCCATAGTTTCCAAAAATGTTGTCAGTGCTTAAACATACTGTATATCTACTTTATTGTATTCATACAATATATATACAAAAGTATGTAGACACCCCTTGAAATTAAAGGATTCGGCTACTTCGTCAAATTTCTGCCCTGGAAGCAACATCGGCACAAGAACTGTTCGTCGTAAGCTTCATGAAATGGGTTTCCATGGCAGAGCAGCCACACACAAGCCTAAGATCACCATGCTCAATGCCAAGTATCGGCTTGAGTGGTGTAAAGCTCCATTAGATTCTGAAGCAGTGGAAACGCGGTCTCTGGAGTCGCGAATCACGCTTCACCATCTGGCAGTCCGACGGACTAATCTGGGTTTGGTGGATGCCAGGAGAACGCTACCCGCCCCAATGCATAGTGCCAACTGTAAAGTTTGAATGAGATGAAGATTGTTTTTCATGGTTCGGGTTAGGCCCCTTAGTTCCAGTGAAGGGAAATCTTAAATACATCATACATCATACAATGACATTCTAGACGATTCTGTGCTTCCAACTTTGTGGCAACAGTTTGGGAAGGCCCTTTCCTGTTTCAGCATGGCAATGCCCCAGTGCACAAAGCGAGGTCCATACAGAAATGGCTTGTCGAGATCGGAGTGGAAGAACTTGAGTTGCCTGCATAGAGCCCTGACCTCAACCCCATCGAACACCTTTGGGATGAATTGGAATACCGACTGCGAGCCAGGCATAATCGCCCAACATCAGAGCCTGACCTCACTGATGCTCTTGTGGCTGAATGGAAGCAAGTCACCCTCAGCAATGTTCCAACATCTAGTGGAAAGCTTTCTCAAAAGAGTGGAGGCTGTTATAGCAGCAAGGGAGTGGGACCAACTCCATATTAATGCCCATGATTTTGGAATGAGATGTTCGATGAGCAGGTGTCCACATATTTTTGGTAATGTAGTGTATGTCAATTTAACGACGATGGTCTCCATGAAGCACAGCAAAACAACACCACACCTCATTAAAATATGATTTAGGAAAACGTATACATGATAGAATAACTTTAGCAGGTCGTGCGCCCCACCTCCTCCTGTCTATGTCATTATGCAGATACATGACTGACACCAGGTTGGAAATAAATAACTGGTTCTGATAGTGTGGTGAGAGCTAATCCTATTGATTTTAATGCACTGTAAAAATAAAAATAAAAAGATCAAACTTAAAGTTAAACTTTGGGCTAAAAATGTATAATGTAAACTGTATAGCTGATCAATGAACCATCATACCATGTTTGCTTAAAATAATGCATACAAAATAATGTTGCTTAAAAAAATCATGCTTAAATAATGCTTAAAAATGAATAAGATATTTGGCAACAAAAGTGCCATTTCTTAGCGATCTTTACTGCCAAATATAAATCCTCTGAAATGACATCAACAAATACTGGAAGAGTGAGCGCAGTAGACCTTGAAAAGAGGGTGCCTGAATCTGACTGTCTCCCTCTCCGCCCAGATACTAGAGCAGTGGAATCAGCTAAGGTAACCTCATCTTCGTAGGTCTAGCTACTAGCTTTCAGCTAGCTAAGTGGCTAGCTACACTGGCTATCTTAGCTAATGAACTAGCTACGATAGAAAACCTCCCGTGTCAACTAATACAGTTACTTTTTCTGGCGAGTGGGTGTAACTTATCGTCGTCATCGATGAACTACTAAAGGCACACCCCATTTCTGTTTTCAAATTGAGAAAGAGGTGGAGTTTGACTGTTTTTTGTGCCCAAAGTCGACCTTTAAAATATCAAGGCAAACAGCTACAGTAGGATTTCTAGTTTGCTCAACATTTGGGCATAGCTTTTATTTGTAACTGTAGGATGGGAAAGCGCATGCACTGCAGCTTAACATTAGCTAGCATAACTAGCTTATCCCGGTTTGATGCAGTCAAGACAGGTACTACGTAATCATATTTGATGATAAATAACCTAGCTATGGCAGCTATTAGTCTACTATTGCGCAAGACGGTTTGGTTGG
Source organism: Salvelinus alpinus (assembly GCF_045679555.1). Lineage (NCBI taxonomy): Eukaryota > Metazoa > Chordata > Actinopteri > Salmoniformes > Salmonidae > Salvelinus > Salvelinus alpinus. The sequence continues at coordinate 18,895,082 of NC_092098.1, read as the reverse complement.
TTGAGGTCTCTCTTCTCTCCCTCCCTCCTCCCTGCTCCCTGTGTCACTTGCTCACAGAATAGCCACTCCCCCGCCGGCTAGTGGCACCTCTCACTCCCTCCTCTCACTCTTTATCAACTCCGGTTAATAAAGTAGCTTAAAAATGATTTTGCCTTGATGACAGCACACTCTTGGCATTCTCTCAACCAGCTTCATGACAAATGCTTTTCCAACAGACTTGAAGGAGTTCCCACATATGCTGAGCACTTGTTGGCTGCTTTTCTTTAACTCAATTCACCCCAAACCATCTCAATTGGGTTGAGGTCAAGTGATTGTGGAGGCCAGGTCATCTGATGCAGTACTCAATCACTCTGCTTCTTGGTCAAATAGCCCTTACACAGCCTGGGGGTGTGTTTTGGGTCATTGTCCTGTTGAAAAACAAATTATAATCCCACTAAGCGCAAACCAGATGGGATGGCGTATCACTGAAGAATGCTGTGGTTGCCGTACTGGTTAAGTGTGGCTTGGATTCTACATAAATCACTGACAGTGTCACCAACAAAGCACCCCCACACCATCACACCTCCTCCTCCATGCTACACGGTGGGAACAACACATGCGGAGAGCATCCGTTCACCTACTCTGCGTCTCACAAAAACACGGCAGTTGGAGAAAAAAAATCTCAAATTTGGACTCATCAGACCAAAGGACAGATTTCCATTGCTCGTGCTTCTTGGCCCAAGCAAGTATCTTCTTATTATTGGTGTCCTTTAGTATTGATTTCTTTGCAGCAATTCGATCATGAAGGCCTGACTCCCGTAGTCTCCTCTGAACAGTTGATTTTGAGATGTGTCTGTTACTTGAACTCTGTGAAGCATTTATTTGGGCTGCAATCTGAGGTGAAGTTAACTAATAAACTTATCCTCTGCAGCAGAGGTAACTCTGGGTCTTCCTTTCCTGTGGCAGTCCTCATGAGAGCCAGTTTAATCAAATCAAATCAAATTGTATTTGTCACATGCGCCAAATACAACAGGTGTAGGTAGACCTTACAGTGAAATGCTTACTTACGAGCCCCTAACCAACAATGCAGTTTAAAAAAACAGATAAGAATAAGAAATAAAAGTAACAAGTAATTAAAGAGCAACAGTAAAATAACAATAGTGAGACTATATACGGGGGGTACCGGTACAGAGACAATGTGTGGGGGCACGGGTTAGTTGAGGTAATATGTACATGTAGCTAGAGTTATTAAAGTGACTGCATAGATGATAACAACAGAGAGTAGCAGCAGTGTAAAATAGAGATGGGGGGGGGGGTGGGCAATGCAAATAGTCAGGGTAGCCATTTGATTAGGTTTTCAGGAGTCTTATGGCTTGGGGTAGAAGCTGTTAAGAAGCCTCTTGGACCTAGACTTGGCGTTCTGGTACTGCTTGCCGTGCGGTAGAAGAGAGAACAGTCTATGACTAGGGTGGCTGGAGTCTTTGACAATTTCTAGGGTCTTCCTCTTACACCGCCTGGTATAGAGGTTCTGGATTAGAGGTCGACCGATTAATCGGAATGGACGATTAATTAGGGCCGATTTCAAGTTTTCATAACAATCGGAAATCGGTATTTTTGGACACCGATTTGGCCAACTTTCTTTTTTTATTATTATTTTTTTTTTACACCTTTATTTAATTAGGCAAGTCAGTTAAGAACACATTCTTATTTTCAATGACGGCCTAGGAACGATGGGTTAACTGCCTTGTTCAGGGGCAGAACGACAGATTTTTACCTTGTCAGCTCGGGAATTCAATCTTGCAACCTTATAGTTAACTAGTCCAACGCTCTAACCACCTGCTTTACATTGCACTCCACGAGGAGCCTGCCTGTTACGCGAATGCAGTAAGAAGCCAAGGTAAGTTGCTAGCTAGCATTAAACTTGTCTTATAAAAAACAATCAATCAATCAATCCATCATAATCACTAGTTAACTACACATGGTTGATGATATTACTAGTTTATCTAGCGTGTCCTGTGTTGCATATAATCGATGCGGTGCTCATTCGCGAAAAAGGACTTGATTTTAATGCACTTAATGTCATTGCTCCAACGTGTACCTAACCATAAACATCAATGCCTTTCTTAAAATCAATACACAAGTATATATTATTAAACCTGCATATTTAGTTAATATTGCCTGCTAACATGAATTTCTTTTAACTAGGGAAATGGTGTCACTTCTCTTGCAACAGAGTCAGGGTATATGCAGCAGTTTGGGCCGCCTGGCTCGTTGCGAACTGTGTGAAGACTATTTCTTCCTAACAAAGACAGCCAATTTCGCCAAACAGGGGATGATTTAACAAAAGCGCATTTGCGAAAAAAGCACAATCGTTGCACAACTGTACCTAACCATAAACATCAATGCCTTTCTTAAAATCAATACACAGAAGTATATATTTTTAAACCTGCATATTTAGCTAAATGAAATCCAGGTTAGCAGGCAATATTAACCAGGTGAAATTGTGTCACTTCTCTTGCGTTCATTGCACGCAGAGTCAGGGTATATGCAACAGTTTGGGCTGCCTGGCTCGTTGCGAACTAATTTGCCAGAATTTTACGTAATTATGACATAACATTGAAGGTTGTGCAATGTAACAGGAATATTTAGACATATGGATGCCACCCTTTAGAAAATACGGAACGGTAAGCATAAGTTCAAACGTAAGCATTCATTCAAACAGCACTTTCGTGCGTTTTGCCAGCAGCTCTTCGCAATGCTTCAAGCATTGAGCTGTTTATGACTTCAAGCCTATCAACTCCCGAGATTAGGCTGGTGTAACCGATGTGAAATGGCTAGCTAGTTAGCGGGGTGCGCGCTAATAGCGTTTCAAACGTCACTCGCTCTGAGACTTGGAGTAGTTGTTCCCCTTGCTCTGCATGGGTAACGCTGCTTCGAGGGTGGCTGTTGTCGATGTGTTCCTGGTTCGAGCCCAGGTAGGGGCGAGGAGAGGGACGGAAGCTATACTGTTACACTGGCAATACTAAAGTGCCTATAAGTACATCCAATAGTTAAAGGTATATGAAATACAAATCGTATAGAGAGAAATAGTCCTATAATTCCTATAATAACTACAACCTAAAAACACTTCTTACCTGGGAATATTGAAGACTCATGTTTAAAGGAACCACCAGCTTTCATATGTTCTCATGTTCTGAGCAAGGAACTTAAACGTTAGCTTTCTTACATGGCACATATTGCACTTTTACTTTCTTCTCCAACACTTTGTTTTTGCATTATTTAAACCAAATTGAACATGTTTCATTATTTATTTAAGGCTAAATTGATTTTATTGATGTATTATATTAAGTTAAAATACAGTAAGTGTTCATTCAGTATTGTTGTAATTGTCATTATTACAAATACATTTTTAAAAATCGGCCGATTAATCGGTATCGGCTTTTTTTGGCCCTCCAATAATTGGTATTGGTATCGGCGTATGAAAAATCATAATCGGTCGACCTCTACTCTGGATGGCAGGAAGCTTGGCCCCAGTGATGTACTGGGCCGTTCGCACTACCCTCTGTAGTGCCTTGCGGTCGAAGGCTGAGCAGTTGCCATACCAGGCAGTGATGCAACCAGTCAGGATGCTCTCGATGGTGCAGCTGTGGAACCTTTTGAGGATCTGAGGACCTATGCCAAATCTTTTCAGTCTCCTGAGGGGGAATAGGTTTTGTCGTGCCCTCTTCACGACTGTCGTGGTGTGCTTGGACCATAGCGCCTGATGGATTTTGCGAATGTACTTGATGGAGTGTCGTTTCTCTTTACTTATTTGAGCTGTTCTTGCCATAATATGGACTTGGTCTTTTACCAAATAGGGCTATATTCTGTATACCACCCCCACCTTATCACAACCAGTGGTGTAAAGTATTGATAAGTAAAAATACTTCAAGTAAAAATACTTGAAAGTACTACTTGAGTAGTTTTGGGGGGTATCTGTAATTTACTTTACTATTTATAGTTTTGACAACTTTTACTTCACTACATTCCCAAAGAAAATGATGTACTTTTTACTCCATATTTTTTCCCCTGACTGTTTAGCAGGACAGGTAAATGGTCTAATTCCCACACTTATCAAGAGAACATCCCTGGTCATCCCTACTGCCTCTGATCTGGCGGACTAACTAAACACATGCTTCGTTTGTAAATGATGTCCGAGTTTTGGAGCGTGCCCCTAGATATCCATACATTTTTTTTAAACAAGAAAATGGTGCCGTCTGGTTTTCTTAATATAAGGACATTTTAAAATATTTATACTTTTACTACTTAAGTATATTTTATCAATAACATTTACTTTTGATACTTAATTATATTTAAAACGAAATACTTTTAGACTTTTACTCAAGTAGGATTTTACTTGGTGACTTTCACTTTTACTCGAGTCATTTTTTATTAAGGTACGACAATTGGGTACTTTTTCCACCACTGGTCACAACACAAGTGATTGGCTCAAACGCATTAAGAAGGAAAGAAATTCCACAAATTAACTTTTAACAAGGCACGCCTGTTCATTGAAATGCATTCCAGGTGACTACCTCATGAAGCTGGTTGAGAGAATGCCAAGAGTGTGCAAAGCTGTCATCAAGGCAAAGGGTGGCTACTTTGAAGAACCTCAAATATAAAATATATTTTAATTTGTTTGACACTTTTTTGGTTACTACATGATTCCATATGTGTTATTTCATAGTTTCGATGTCTTCACCATTATTCAACAATGTAGAAAATAGTAAAAATAAAGAAAAACCCTTGAATGAGTAGGTGTGTCCAAACTTTTGACTGGTACTGTAGATAAGAACACACATACACACACGCAAACACGCACAGCCAGATACAAACAACTATGCATACACACCCACACACCCAAATAAATTGTTGACCCAATTCTGGCAAGTCCAACCCAAGGTTGCCATGCTTCATTTCTCTCCAGAGGCAAAATCACCACCACTAATTTAAATGTCTAATAGCATTTTTCTTCCAACATAAAAGAGTTATTATCATAAATCATTAATATACTGTAAGCTTATTCAGAAATTGGCATATTTGTGGGACATAAAATGTGCAATAGAAGATATATTCCCATAAATAATTGATAAGCTTAAAGAATAAGCCTTGAATATATTTGCAATTTTATGCATTATATTATCCTGTGCTTATAGAAATAACTATTGTATTTAAGGGGTTTCCTTGTTTCAAGTGAACAGACTCATGTTTTTCAAAGTCCAATACTCTCTCCTTTGGAAAAAACAGCACTCATGAATAAAAAGTAGAACATTTAAATAGTGAAAATAAGATATATATTTTAAGTGGCAATCCTCTGGGGCTATAAAACAACAGTGTGTCATAAGCAGTGTCTGGATACAGAGACAAGCAGCAGCAGCAGCCCCACTCGGTCCATTACTGCAGCTCAACCATGTGACAACACTAATCAAACACTGCCTCACCACGACCCATCGCTAACTAAAGGCCAATTCATACTTACATGTCCGAAGAGCCGTAAGGGCCCCCCAGCTCATTCTGATAGATTTATGGATGCCTTCAGCACATCTCATAAATGTCTCACCAATGCAGCTCTGCAGGTGGATGTGGCTTCATTCAAGTAGCAGATGCAAAAATAAGTAAGAGACAGAGACATTGTTTTTGCCTGGGTCATATGTAAGGTAAGAAACCCATCTACCAGCGGACAGTCATATATTCTAGATTGGCTATTCCCAAACTGGGGGGTACACGCAATGCCGTCGGGGGTACGCCAAATAAAAATGTGATTCACATTTTCAAACAGTCCATTTAGATTGTTCAACGAGGCTATACATTTGGGCGATGTTTTTTTCTCGCCTGAGTAGCCTCGTTTCAATGCCAAAAATATAATTAAACCATCTAGTGTTCAGTGAAATAACAACAAAATGTCAAATAGAGGTAGCCTAGTCAAATAATGAACATCCAATCACATTAACCGTTACTCTTTCGCGTAAATTCCACTAACGGTCCGTATGTAGTCAAACAATGCTGGTGCTCATTCCGTTTGCTCAAAAATTGATAAATGGTTAAAAAAAAATATGGCGCACGTCCATAGAGACACATACCAGCTCTACTGGTAGTACTGCTTTTACCAGCAGTACTACACCTGCACCTGTCGACGACACAAGTTGTTCTGCTCCCACGAGCACATCCAAAGCTTATAGCATCAGTAATTATACATTTGTTGCTAGCCCAGCTAGCATGGACACTGACAGTTGTGATTCTTCGCAAACAAGCCAGTGAATTCTATGCATTACAGCTGGATGAGTCAACAGACGTGGCAGCCTGGCACAGCTGCTGGTATATGTTCGTTACGTTTATTGAGGGTCAATTAAGGAAGACATCCTCTTCTGGAAACCAGGACAACAGGAGAGGATCTTTTTTAAGAACTGGACAGCTTTGTAACATCAAATGGACTTTGGTGGTCAAGATATGTTGGTATCTTTACTGATGGTGCAAAAGCCATGACAGGGAGACATAGTGGAGTGGTAATGCGCGTGCAAGCAGTTGCTCCCGATGCCACTTGGGTACACTGCAGCATCCACCAAGAGGCTCTTGCTGCCAAGGGAATGCCTGACAGCTTGAAAGACATTTTGGACACTACAGTGAAAATGGTTAACTTTGTTAAAGCAAGGCCCCTGAACTCTTGTGTATTTTCGCATTTTGCAATGATATGGGCAGCGACCATGTAACGCTTTTACAGCATACAGAAGTGCGCTGGTTATCAAGGGGTAAAGTATTGACACGTATTTATTTTTATTGAGAGACGAGCTTAAAGTTCTTTACTGACCATCATTTTCACTTGTCTGAATGCTTGCATAATGACGAGTTTCACACGACTGACCTACCTGGGTGATGTTTTTTCTCGCCTGAATTATCTGAATCTAGGATTACAGGGACTCCGCAACTATATTCAATGTGAGGGACAAAATGGAGGCTATGATTAAGAAGTTGGAGCTCTTCTCTGTCTGCATTAACAACGACAACACACAGCTCTTTCCATCATTGTATGATTTTCTGTGTGCAAATGAACTCAAGCTTACGGACTATGTCAAATGTGATATAGCGAAGCACCTAAGCTGGGTGAGCAATTACGCAGGTACTTTCCCGAAACGGACGACACAAACTGGATTTGTTATCCCTTTCATGCCCTGCCTCCAGTCCACTTACCGATATCTGAACAAGAGTCTCATCGAAATTGGTGAGTTATTCACAATTTTTGATGAACAAATAAGGTTTTATATGTAAGATGGCTAAATAAAGAGCAAAATGATTGATTATTATATTATTATTTGTGCCCTGGTCCTATAAGAGCTCTTTGTCACTTCCCACGAGCCGGGTTGTGACAAAAACTCACACTCATTCTTATGTTTAATAAATGTATCGTATAGTGTGTGTGTGTGTGTGGCAGGCTTATAATGACGGCAAAAAACAACATTTGAGAGTGTGCTGACCCTGATGCTAGAGGGGGTACGCAGCTGGAGGTTGAATGTTTGAAGGTGTACGGGACTATCCATTTTTTTTGTTCATCCATTTTTTTGTATGGAAACCCAGGAAGCGTGACCTATAGTATAGAGATGATCCAATACTAGGTTATACCCAGTACACCAGCTCTGCTCTGTCCATACCACCAGGGAAGACAGGAGTCCAATTAAGTGAGAGTGCTAGGATTGTTTTGACCCTGAGTGAAACCTGTCCCTTCACACGGAGTTGTCACAGCTTGCAGAGCAGAGCAGAGTGGGGGACTGGGCGGACTATAATAATGGATTACAGCTTAATAACACGTAGAGTAGACCTCTCGTTCACTCTCGATGTCTCTTGCTTGGTAGCCTCTTTACATCACACTGTTGTACATTCACAGCATACAACTATATGGTTCTTCTCCTCTCCTCTTTGATTGCTGTTGCATACAGTAGGTGAATTGGTGAAATGGAATTGTATAGTACGGCCTTCAGAGCGATGAACTGGACATCAGTAAATAACTTTTTACATGCTCTGTTGCTGATTGGTCAACTGTCAATTCTTGTTTTGACTATAGAAAATGTGTAGTTACTGTTACTCTCTCATCAAATGTAGCACTGTTCTCCAAGTAATCATTCACAGCCAACATCTAATGGACGTCTACAACAAGTGACACACGTACACCCACAGCACTGTTTTGGATGCTGGGACCCACTGCACTTGACTGTAGCCTCGTCCTTTGCTCTTCTACAACTCTGGGGTCTCGTACTCTATCATCATCTTTCACCTTGTCACAGGGCAGGCAGGCCTGTGGACTGTGAAGATATCACTTTCTCTCCCCACCCGAACGCCAATGCTAATGCTAATGAAGCAGGCCCAGGAATGGAGGAGGCAAAGGGAGGCACTGAAATCTTCTCTTCCTACACTGTTATGCGCAAATGAAAGGTGACTCTTCCTAATGCAATAACCATTTTCAGAATGTAGCACAAGCTGCATCTCCTGAGAAAGTAATCCATTGACACAGGTTCAACTTTTGCAGCTTTGCAGAATATTTGAGGTTACGACCTGACAGGCAGCATGTTTCACTGTGACTTTCCCGTTGTGCTTTGACACCTACGGATCGTAAACATTCACAGGGTGCTCTGGGTTGTCACAGCGCCTAATGGACTGTTAGCTACATGAGGCTATCAAATTAAGTGCTGAAGGCATTGATTTATCTCCTTTAAAGATACATGTTTGTTTCTGGGGCTCAAAAGAGGCCCAATGCATCAGCCTGCTGTTCATAGAAGATAGGTTTATAATTTTAGGGAATCCAAATACTCTACAAAGATGTATTGGTAGGAATTAAAGTATATTATTATTAGACAATAACTACAAAAAACACAAATGAAAGTGGTATGTATGCATAATTCAATGATAATTCAATATTACCGAGGATAACCATGGGCGATACAATAGTCTTGTCCACCAGCTGTCTGCCGTACCTATTTACGGAACAATGTCTGTTACGATGATCTGTTATGAATGAGATGACACCCTAATATTTCCTGTAATCTGAGTAGTAGCAATTGATTTCTTCTGCTGATTGTAGGCAGCCTCTAACTCAGGGGAGCTCCTCCCTTATACAAACATCTAATTGTGTGATTCGTTAAGCAACCTGACAGTAACCTTTTTATCAGCAAGCCCCATGGCAACCCACCCAGAATGTGGGCAGTTCTAGCTCAACATGAAATTCAGTATGTTAGGCTTAGAAGCCTGGCATGTATCACCCTATGCAGAAATGCTTGGTGGTTTATGGGAACTAGTACAAGCCTTTTATTGGCTGGTTTAATTTGCAGTTTGACGAATGGTACAACTTGGTTTTAAGGGTGCTCCCCACCATTTCTGGTGCTGAAGTTCAGAGCAAATTACACAAGCAATCTCTGTTCTTATGCTCTAAACTGCCAGTAGACATTGAAACATAATGGACTTGAATTGAAAGCACTGGAACTATGATTTGAAAACACCTGGAGAGTTCTTGCTAGAGTCTGTGGGTGGTATTGCTGTTTAAATCAGAGGACATGATCAATCTTGACAACACTGTTTCAATGTTTAAATACAAATCATTGACAGAGTACAACCTGTATGAAAATACTGTATGTCAAATAATCAAATGCTATGCCATAGATGAAAAACACATGGTTGCATGGTACCAGTGAAATGAGTCGTGTGCATGTGCATTTTCACATAAAAGCTTTTTGAGTAATTGGCCAACACACGCAACATGGATCTCTAGATGGATTACAACAGGAGCATGAATGTTTTTCTTGATGCTCGCTCACATTACAAGCCTAGTTTGGGGCACCAGGGTTATCAGTAAAGTAGAGGGATCTCTTATGAGAATGGCATCTTATTGTAAGGATGAATAGATCACTCCTATAAAAGGCATACATCCACTTTATTCCCAAGCCATGTATCAAATGGAGGAATGTACAGAGGCATTACTCTGACACGTGTGCGTTTGCCAGGCACCAGCTAACAATTTATTGCATGACCCACAGCTTCCACTTTCAGGGTCCTCATTGCATTGTGCTGCAGCTGCAAATCGGCCATTTAGAGTGTAAGAAGGTGTCACTCAGAATCTTCCAATGTCTGTATGACACTCACGCTTTAGTCATCTCTCAACAGTCTACCATTTGACATTCAACTTTGGCTCCATCCTTCCCTCATGGACAAGCCCTTAGATGCAACACATTCACTATCCTTACCGGCACGTCTGTCAAGCCCCTCTCTCCACTGTGCGTTCCCCCATGCATCGCAGCTGGCTGCTCCCAGTCTTCCATCCACTCTGCTAGGCCGGCCCTTCCAAAGCCCGTCCCTCAAACCAATCATCCGTGCTAGACATGGAATATATGTGCCATGTACTGAACACACTAAATCACATACCAGTCAAAACTCATTTGAAAAAACATAAGACTGTCATTTCCTCTTCATCATCATCATTTGTTTATTTCACTTTGGTGCGTTACTGTAGTTTACTTGAATAATCTCCACAGCAGAGCTTCCTTGTCCTTGCATGTTCTTCTGAATCATCTAATCATCAGAAAGCATCTTGTCTGGTCCTTTGTTCTGATCCCTCTGTGATAAGAACCAGAGATCTTAATAGATATCACTGAGTTCTTTTGTGAGTCAATATTTGTAGATGTTGTTACTGTAGCTCTTCTGTTGTAAGACTCCCGTGGACCAGATGCACTCCCTTTGTTCATTGGTCTCTAGTGGTGAGGTAAACTTTGAAAATCTTCAGTTGTTCAAAACAAACACTATTTTGTTTTGTCTGATACCAGCTCCACTTTATTCAAACCTAGAGTCATTAGTCTCAGTTTATACATAATATAGATCGAAGGTAAGCAAAAGGTAAGCAAAATAATTTAAAGGAAAAGTTTAATTCCTCCTCATTAGCATTTAAAGAGAACAACAGAAGCTGATCAACTTTCTCCCTAGAGTCCAATTAATATATTTGAGCAAACACTTTTTGGATAGGTTATACAAGTGCAAACAAATACGACATTGGGTTTTCCATTAACAGAACTCACAAGATATCTCTGGTATCAAGAGCTCTTCAAAATCTCTTTTAACCTCTAGCCTACACATGTTGCTGTATTCAACACAGGTGCTTTTTCAAAGTACAGTAAATCATGGTTCAATGGTTCCTTGAATGAAGAAAGGAGCTCCTGCCTAAGCCAAGTACTGTATATAATTTTCATATAGTAATTTAACTGACACTCTTATCCAGAGCGACTTACAGGAGCAATTAGGGTTAAGTGCCTTGCTCAAGGGCATATGTTTTTCACCTAGTTGACTCAGGGATTCGAACCAGTGGCCTTTCAGTTCCTGGCCCAACTAGGCTACCTAGGCTACCTGCCACCCATAAGAGATGTAGTGTGTCACTCTACTGTACGGCATGAAACACGTTATGATGCAGTACTGATATTCACTTTATGACTATATCCTCTCCAGTCAAGATAGACTTGACGGATGTGCAGGTCCAGGGCTGGTGTGTACCACGTGGTCTGCGGTTGTGAGGCCGGTAGGACATACTACCAAATTCTCTTAAACAACGTTGGAAGCGGCTTATGGTAGAGAAATTAACATTCAATTATCTGGCATCAGCTCTGGTTGACATGCCTGCAGTCAACACATCTGTGACAAAACTGCACATTTTAGAGTGGCCTTTTATTGTCCGCAGCACAAGGTGCACCGGTGTAATGATCATGCTGTTTAATCAGCTTTTTGATATGCCATACCTGTCAGGTTGATGGATTATCTTGGCAAAGAAGAAATGCTCCCTAACAGAGACGTAAACAAATTTGTGTACAACATTTGAGAGAAATAAGCTTTTTGTTTGCATGGAACATTTCTGGTATCTTTTATTTCAGCTAATGAAATATTTATATTTCTGTTCAGTGTTCAGTGTAATTTGTTTTTAAACTGGATCATTTATATCAATACCATTTAGAGACTCAAAAAACAGTAATTGTTTAGTCTCAACTACTATATGATCAGTACTTTCCTGATAAAAACTAAATGTAGAGATGCATGAAGCCAGACTAACATGACTCAAATTATATAGGTTAATATGGGGACATAACACCATGAATAATATAGATTTAAACAAATATATTTTCACCCATCAGACCATAAAATTAGGAAAGATGAGAGGCATTATACAGTAGTTGTATGGGATGGTTACTGTATGGAAAGGTACTGTAGATAGAGAAAGCCACCGCTGGAGTGGGAGGCTATGGAGAGGATGGTGGGGGGTCGGTGAAATTATTACCTTTGCTGTAAAGACTACAATCCCTTTGACTACAGGGTATGCCAATGGCATAATTTGAGAAGAAAAATGTACCGCGATCAACAGACGAGCATGGGTGGAAGAGGTGGAGACAAATAATTGAATAGGAAATAGGCAGTTGACGTTGGGCAGAAAAGGCTGTTTGGGAAAATAAAATCCTGCTTATACAACCACATGATACGGGGAGAAAACAAAATATTATAAGCTATGGGAAATATTACTCAAAAACTTCAATTCAAATTCAGTTTTTTTATCACCAGTTGAATGCAAAGTGAACATAAATAACTCAGAATAAGGTTAGGCAGACATGAAAACAATTGGTTGTTTCAATGCCAATGGAATAGAGGCAGAGTTCATATTTAATGCAACTAGTAAGTAGTGATATAACTACAAATACCAGCGCTACCAGCAGTACAACCTTCACCACAACCACCACCAATACTGACACTAAACCATACATTACCAGGTCAAGTGAACAACAGGCCATATGTATTTACTTAATTTAATGGTTCTGAAACTATGTGATAATGTATTAGGAATTCATAACCAGACCTTTAAATAAAGTGTCACCTTGTACTTTCTGCAAAAAAAGCAGGGCATACTCGACAATGGCACATACAGTAGTCTTGTGTCTCATACATTGAGAAGATATGCCTAGGGGTGGTCATTGAGGAGGTCAACATCACATTACCTTCATTTAGGAAATGCAAATATGCATACTAATATTCTTGTTTTCACCACCTTCAGACATCAAATGTCCCACCAATATGTTTCCATATTTCCTTGGACATTAAAAGAAAGAATAACCCAATGGCATATCCAATTAGTTAATTATTTTTTACATTTTATTAATTTAGCAGACGGTCTTATCCAGAGAAACTTACTTAGTAGTAAGTGCATACATTTTTCATACTTTTTCATATTGGTTCTGCGTGGGAATCTAACCCACAACCCTGGCGTTGCAAGCTCCATGCTCTACCAACTGAGATACACGGGACCCCATGGGAATATACAGTACCAGTCTAAAGTTTGGACACACCTACTCATTCAAGGGTTTTTCTTTATTTTGACTATGTTCTACATTGCAGAATAATAGTGAAGACATCAAAAATATGAAATAACACATATGGAATCATGTAGTAACCAAAAAACTGTTTAACAAATCAAAATATATTTTATATTTGAGATTCTTCAAAGTAGCCACCCTTAGCCTTGATGAGAGCTTTTGCACACTCTTGACATTCTCTCAACCAGCTTCACCTGGAATGTTTTTCCAACAGTCTTGAAGGAGTGTGCTATTGACAAGCTGACTGCAGGAATGTCCTCCATAGCTGTTGCTAGATAATTGAATGTTCATTTCTCTACCATAAGCTGCCTCCAATGTCATTTTAGAGAATTTGTCCTAACAACCGCAGACCACGTGTATGGCGTCATGTGGGCGAGCGGTTTGTTGATGTCAACGTTGTGAACAGAGTGCCCCATGGTGGCAATAGGGTTATGTATGGGTAGGCATACGCTACGGACAACGAACACAAATGCATTTTATCCATGGCAATTTGAATGCACAGAGATATCGTGACAAGATCCTGAGGCCCATTGTCGTGCCATTCATCCGCCGCCATCACCTCAAGTTTAAGCATTATAATGCACCGCCCCATGTCACAACTATCTGTACACAATTCCTGGAAGCTGAAAATGTCCCAGTTCTTCCATGGCCTGCATACTCACCAGACATTGAGCATGTATGGGATGCTCTGGATCAATGTGTACAACAGCATGTTCTAGTTCCTGACAATATCCAGCAACTTTGCACAGCAATTGAAAAGGAGTGGGACAACATTCGACAGGCCACAATCAACAGCCTGATTAACTCTATGCCACAATCAACAGCCTGATCAACTCTATGCGAAGGAGATGTGTCACGCTGCATGAAGCAAATGGTGGTCACACCTGATACTGACTGGTATTCTGATCTACACCCGTACCTTTTATTTTAATTCACAGTAATGTGAAATCCATAGATTAGGACCTAATGAATTTATTTCAATTGACTGAGTTCCTTATTTGAACTGTAACTCAGTAAAATCTTTTTAATTGTTTTTTGTTGCATTTATATTTTTGTTCAGTATAATAACTGAAGGTTTCTTTTGTGAAAGGAAGGTCTAGAAACAAAAGCAATGTTGGCGTTATTAAATATATATTAAAGATTATGCAGAAGACTAACCAACTGCAATGACATGTTTTGATATGTAAGATGGGCAGGTCTTGCTTTAGCATCATACAAATCAAACTGTGTTTCTATACAATCTGTAAGACTGAATCTTAGCTGATGTGCTTAGCCATAAATGCAGAATAACATAAGCAAGCTATTTATGTCCTAATCATTTCAAAACTTGCATTTGTGCATTTCTCTAGGGCTGGAAATTGCCAGAGACCTCAAAATACGATATTATCACGATACTTAGGTGGGTCATTCCACGAAAGGAGTGTTTTTTGCGTCCCTTTGATATTTTAATTAAATATAAATTGGGCACAAATATTGAATTTTAAAAGCTTGAAACATTGAGTTTTCAATAATTTATATATTTTTTATATGAATAAAGACTTGCTAAAGTGCCAAATACAGTTTTCAGGATCATTGTAAAGCCCTTGTTATTTTGTTGGTTTGACATTAATTTCTGAAGATGATTATTTATTTAATGTGATTAGTGATTAATTTTAAGTTTAACAAAAACCCTGTCCCTCATTTTAAGGTCAACCCTGTTACGGACACAAAACTCTCATTTTAATATGGTGAAACTATTCCTTTCAAAATATTTTTTTCAAAAGAAACATTGAACATCGAACGGTCAAATCATAGTGTAAAAGCAGGTGAGCTGGTTGTACTCTTTTTGGACATTTTCTGGTGTTTTGTGGTGTGAAACTAAGCGGGTTGAGCATAAAAGGTCAACCCTGTTACATTAAAATGTTTGTCATTTAGTATACACTCTTATTCAGAGTGACTTAAAGTGAGTGCATTCATCTTAAGATAGCTAGGTGGGACAACCACATATCACAGGCATAGAAAGTACATTTCTCCTCAATAAAGTAGCTGTCAGCAAAGTCAGAGCTAGTAAGGGGGATTATTTAAGATACTCTTTGAAGAGGTAGGGTTTCAGATGTTTTTGGAAGATAGGCAGGGACTCTGCTGTCCTAGCTTCAGTGGGAAGCTGGTTTCACCATTAGGGTGCCTGGACAGAGAAGAGTTTGGACTGGACTGAGCAGGAGCTGCCCTCCCGTAGTGGTGGGAAGGCCAAAAGACCAGAGGTGACAGAACGGAGTGCTCGGGTTAGGGTGTAGGGTTTGAGCCTGAAGGTTGGGAGGGGCAGATCCTCTTGCTGTTCCGTAGGCAAGTACCATGGTCTTGTAGTGGATGCGAGCTTCGACTGGAAGCCAGTGGAGTGTGCGGAGGAGCGGGGTGACATGGGAGAACTTGGGAAGGTTAAACACCAGGTAGGCTGCAGCATTCTAGACATGCTGCAGGGGTTTGATGGCACATAGATAGACAGTCTAGAAATGTTTTCAAGCTTGCAATCAATTGCCCCTCCCTGTTTCACACAACAAGCTTCCATTCCCCCTGTCAAAAGGGGATTTATGGCTGATTTGAGATGAAGACATCAACCCTGTTACTTTATTTGACACTTAATAGGCACTTACTATAGTGTTTTTTTAATTTAACCTCTTGAGATGGGAAAACATGTTTTTGATGAAGTTGAACATGTGCCCTTTATGACAGAATGTTTTTTTGCACCAAGTTACACTACTTAAAAGGAACCTAATTGGCGGAATGAAGCAGGTGCCGGTACGATATGTATTTCAATTCTCCCAATTCTCACGATTCTATATGTATTGCGATTTGTTACTGCGATTTTATTGTGATTTGATGTTCCAAACATATTGCTCACTTTATGTCTGCAGCAGAGAGACAGGAGATAGCACGAGAAAATGTGCTTTGATCAGTCTTGGAAATAAAAGTGCTGAAAACATATTGGCTCACTATTTCAAAAGAAGATGGATAACATGCTATAGGATGAAAAAGACTGTCGTTTTGGCACTGGTACAGCCGACTAGCGTTAGCTAACGCTACCTATCAACAACAACAAAAAGTCCAAGTATTGATATAATATCATCCAAAACAATATTGCGATATGTAACCGTATCTATTTTTTCCCCAATATTGTTTTCTACAGCTAAACCCAGTGATTAAATTGAAATGAGTGAGAAATATGGCAAGGGGATTGGCTGCTTGATGATGTACAATGTAAACCACATTGAATTCAGGGTACAGTACATGACTTCTCAAAACACACTGAGACTTGCTTGTATAGATTTTAAACTCAATAACTCAACAAAAAAAATGACTGTGTAGTTTTATCGAGAAAATTAACTGCTGTCACACTGTTTATCAATCTGATAGGCCTTCTGATATTTAGATTTTAGTGCTGTGTTTTATTTGGATGATATTCGAATTGATCTATTCAAGAGGTTCATAGCATTTGATAAGAATATCAAGAATATCATCCATTACACTACATGAGGTAGGCTTACATAACGGTACATGAATATGGCTTTCGCATAGCACATCTGCAGTCTGCAGTAGTTTCATCTAGCCTACTCAATGCAGATTAATATAATTAACATTTTCCAAAAATGCAGTAATGGAAGCTCAGCATTGCCTCTGACTATAATAGCCCAGAGCCTGTGTGTTTCAGGTGGCTCCTGAGAGCAAATCAATGCCAATAAATGCCATCATACTCAGTGGCGTTATCATATAAAAAAAAATCATAATTGCAGGTAACATATATGTAATAATATGTAATAGTTGTTTTCAATTAAACACATGTTATTAAAGCTATTACTGGACACCCCTGAGTAAGAAATATGTCAGTTGCCAGTTTCAGACGGTCTGTCTTGCACATTGTACAAGGTTGTCAACAGATAGCATCAATTTTACAACCTGTCATAGATACAATTGAGATATTATTATAAAAATGATTTTATTTTATGTTTGTTTCATCTTTGGAAGTTGTCAAATATATTTTGTTTCTGGTCATGTCATCAAGCCAAGTGCATTAGTATAACATTTTACATTGGCTACTTGTCTGCATCTTTACCCGAGAAAGCTGATCGACTGATCCTGATAGTCTATAGGCTATATTCGCAGAACTGCCGACATTACTGAATGTATAATACTACTACTAATACTAGCCTACATACTACTAACAATTCGATACACACGTTAAGCTACATTATTGCCTAACCTTAATGTACACAATGTAAGCCTAATAAATATATTGTAATGCACTGGTTCATTGCTGACCAACATGGCAACTCCAATTACCTTGCTGTCTGTAAAGTTTACGGGACAGGTATAGTCTGTAGCCTTTAGCAAAATTGTCATGTTAAGGTAGGCTACCACAGAATGTCCTTTCCTCAGAGTTGGTATCACCAGCTAGGAACATAAAGATAATGTCCATTAGCACCACGGGCCCGCCGAATGGGAATATCCCATAGCCTAGCCGGCACCTTGTGTATTGATACGGGGCTATCACTGCACTCGCTATAGCCTACAATCCCTTTCTCGAATGTTTTTGCACCTGAGGATACCACCATTCAGGAGCGATACAGTAGGATATAGCGCGCCACGTAGCAATTATGCGATAAACACAAGCTGAAAGCAGTAGCTAGTAGACAAATGGCTCACCTTTTCGTGATGTGACCATACCGGAGGCTTATTCCCATGCCATAGTTTCACTTCATTAGAAATAAGAAGACTGTTCACATTATTATCTGCTGTATCCTCGTGTATCCTTGGCAAATAACGCAATGATGACGGTTGAGCTACGCTCGCTTCAGCTGAATAGGCTATGATGCTCCGGTGA
The DNA here is from genome assembly GCF_045679555.1 of Salvelinus alpinus. Classification (NCBI taxonomy): domain Eukaryota; kingdom Metazoa; phylum Chordata; class Actinopteri; order Salmoniformes; family Salmonidae; genus Salvelinus; species Salvelinus alpinus. The sequence goes on along the minus strand of NC_092098.1, from coordinate 18,876,833 downwards.
ATGTGTCGAAGAGAATGGCAAGACAGCGTTTGATATGTAGAGCGGAACGCGTGTGATTTGCTTTTTTCTAATGGTTATGATTCAACTGTTCATCTTTAAAAAAAATCTTCCCTGGTGGACACAATCACCAACTCAGCATCACTGGAATATACCATACACTACAGAGAAGAAGGGGGTGTGGCACCGGTGAGCAATAATTTCACCATCCAACACAGCCAGCCTGACGAGGTAAGGTCAGTGGCGTACCGCAGTTCCGCGGGGCGTCCGCAAGGTCTGAGCAAGAGCCCTCTTTTCTGGGGGGAAACAATGCTACGCATCCTACAATCCTACAATTCTACACATTTTGCCATGAGGCTGAGAGAAAATGTTGCTGTTTTAAAGCTAATTTCAGTACTTGTTGCATTTACAACTCGTTTTAGTCCTCTGGTCTACTGATTTCAGTAAGTATACTGTATGTCTGTGGATTGACTGTATTGTTTGAATGGAATGTTGGTTTATTGGCACTTATTGGCAAGTTTCTTTTTTGGGGGCTTCTAAAGAAAAAAAATGGTAAAGCACGTGCGTTGGTAAGCAACGCCCCCTCGAGTGGAGAACGCAGCCTGTAATTTAGCCTGTGACATTTGTTCAAGTGAAGATGCCAGTTCTACAAACAAGTAGCTATTACTCCTCGGCCGGAAGTCCTTGAATAAAATAAAAATGATCTGCTTGAAAGTAATTGTCTCTTTTATAAGTGTACATGATTTTTGTTGGTAAAAGCAGGGGTGAAAGTAAGGTGGTACCCGGCAAAATAAATAGCGGGGGTACGCCATACTTGTAAAACGTAAGTCAATCACAATTAATACAACATGCGCAAAAGACTATAGCCTTTTACACCATTATTTAACATTACTACATGTCAGCCGCATGAAAAATGTGTGAATTGACTAGAAACCAGGTGGTATATGTTCCAAATTGCATTGTGGTTTGAGCAGAACACTTACATTTGGCCAAGACCGAGGCATGCGGTGGTGTAAAGTAAAAATACTTAAAAGTACTACTTCAGTAGTTTTTGGGGGGTATCTGTACTTTACTTTCCTATTCATATTTTTTACAACTTTTAGTTTTACTTTACTCCATTCCTAAAGAAAATAATGTACTTTTTACTCCTTACATCTTCCCTGGCACCCAAAAGTACTCATTACATTTTCAATGCGTAGCAGGACAGAAATTCACGCACTTATCAAGAGAATTTGAAAATATTTATACTTTTTACTTTTGATATTTAAGTATATTTAAAACCAAATACTTTTAGACTTTTACTCAAGTAATATTTTACTGGGTGACTTTTACTTGAGTCATTTTCTTTTAAGGTATCTTTTCTTCTACTCAAGTATGACAATTGGGTACTTTTTCCACCGCCGGGTGTGTGCGGACAACAGTGGATGCATCAATTCAGGCTACATTTGTAGGCCTAATGACAATTGCAGAATGTCATTACAATACATGTAGGTGTTTAGTAACAGATGTCTCTTTCCATTCATCAAATTCCGGGTGCACAGTGCACTGTTGGGGTTTGGATGCTGAAATTATTTTGTGAGTGGACGAATATGTGCTGGTAGCCTACATGAGCAACTTTGTTAAGTGATTGTTTGACAATCAGATGAAAACATCATGACCGGTTGTGTTTATGCCACATTAAAAGGCATAGGCGGCCTGTCCATAAGGCTAGAGGAAGCTTTCCCTAAAGTAAATGTAATTACATTTACAAAAGTATATAGCCTAATTAGCTTACTCCTGTCTATACACAAATAAATAAAATCCTTCAAAATAGGCTACTACCCCAGAAAGTACGATTTGACCACAGAGCATCATTAGCTTCTTTTTTTTTTAAGCTGTGGATTGTTTTAAATTGCATAGCCTACAGTCAGAATCGCGGAAAACTGTTTGGAAAGCAAATGGCTATTGCTGTAAAGAGATGAAAATAAAAAGACTCCAATCTGTCGTTAGTTATCAAAATGTTTACCTTAATTGAGTGAACAGTAGCCTATCTTATTGGCACCAGTGAAGAACATCGGCCATATCCCCGGTGAGTGTGCATATTCATTGTCTTGATCATTGGGTCAGTGACACTTTTGTTTGTTTTTGGACAATCATTTTCTCCTCCAGGTTAGATCGACGTCGTATTGTATTTGTGTCTCCCCTATTTGTAGGCCGGCTATATGGATCAGTGTCAGCAGAGTAGGCTACCCTGTAATTTTGGTAGTATTAAAAAAAATGCATGAGAGCACTTGGGTTTCCCATACCAGTAAGAAATTAAATCTACTTTCAATCCTGGGTAAAAGGCATGAGCTTGGCTTTGCTAGCTGGCTTATGATTTATTCATGCTACTTAATAGCAACTGGCAGGCTGTATCAGGCAAATTTACATGCGAGGGGAAAATTAATAGCTATATTTGCTAAGCTATCCATCTGATTGATACAGTTGATAAAAATACCATTAGCTAGCTAGCTAGACTGAAACTGCTGGAGAAGAGTTAACGTTACCGAACTCCCACCACCAGTCTGAGTTCACTAAGTGGCCTGTAGCTATATTTGTAGAAATTAAGAACTATTTATTTGCTAGCTATAATACTGACTATTGTGAACACTTTTTCGTTACCCTGCTTTTTTATTGATGCACTGGTGACTGAAAAAGTTGGCAAGAAAAATACCCTCTTGATTTCACAGCAAATGGCTGTGTTGTTTTGGTATAATTAGGCTCAATAGGCTTGTGTAAGTTTAAATTGGTGTTTCATTAGTTAACAAAGTTACTGACTGACTAGGCTAATTCTTATTCATGTTTTTGGTGATATTTAATTTCGGACAAAGAGGGAGTTAGCTCACTAGAAAAGCAGCATCCAGACAGACCATTCACAAAGCATCTCAGAGAAGGAGTACTGATTTAGGATCAGTTTTGACTTTTATATCACAATTAATGATTACATTGACAAGGGGGCGCTAGTCCTAGATCAGTATTTCTACTCTGAAGACGCTTTGTGAATACGGGCCGGGGAAGAAAGCTGTTGCCCAATACCTTGCACAGCAGTCTTTCACCACAGGACACTAGAGGTATTACAGTCAATGCTTATGATCCTAATATTTGTATGTGAATTTCCATATACAGGTCATTCGGAAAGTATTCAGACACCTTGACTTGGTTACGTTAAAGCCTTACTCTAAGATGGATTGTATTGTTTTTGTACCTCATAAATCTACACACAATACCCCATAATGACAAAGCAAAAACAAATTTGAAGAAATTTTTGCAAATGTGTTAAAAATAAAAACAGAAATATCACATTTACATACGTATTCAGACCCTTAACTCAGTACTTTGTTGAAGCACCTTTGGCAGTGATTACAGCCTTGATTCTTCTTGGGTATGACACTACTAGCTTGGCATACTTATATTTGGGGAGTTTCTCCCATTCTTCTCTGCAGATTCTCTCAAGCTCTGTCAGGTTGGATGGGGAGCGTTGTTACACAGCTATTTTCAGGTCTTTCCAGAGATGTTCGATCGGGTTCAGGTCCGGCCTCTGGCTGGGCCACTCAAGGACATTCAGAGACCTGTACCGAAGCCACTCCTGTGTTGTCTTGGCTGTGTGCTTAGGGTTGTTGTCCTGTTGGAAGGTGAACCTTCGTGCTCAGTCCTGAGCGCTCTGGAGCAGGTTTTCATCAAGGATCTCTCTGTACTTTGCTCTGTTCATCTTTCCCTCGATCCTGACTAGTCTCCCAGTCCCTGCCGCTGAAAAACATCCCCACTGCATGATGCTGCCACCACCATGCTTCACTGTAGGGATGGTTCCAGGTTACCTCCAGACATGACGCTTGGCATTCAGGCCAAAGAGTTCAATCTTGGTTTCATTAGATCAGAGAATCTTGTTTCTCATGGTCTGAGAGTCCTTTAGGTGCCTTTTGGCAAACTCCAAGTGGGCTGTTATGTGCCTTTTACTGAGGAGTGGCTTCCCTGGCCGCTCTGCAGGCCTGATTGGTGGAGTGCTGCAGAGATGCTTGTCCTTCTGGAAGGTTCTCCCATCTCCACAGAGTAACTCTGGAGCTCCGTCAGAGTGACCATCAAGTTCTTGGTCACATCCCTGACCAAGGCCCTTCTCCCCCGATTGCTCAGTTTGGCCGGGCGGCCAGCTCTAGGAAGAGTCTTGGTGTTTCCAAACTTCTTCCATTTAAGAATGATGGAGGCCACTGTGTTCTTGGGGACCTGCAATGCTGCAGAAAGTTTTGAGCACCCATCCACAGATCTGGGCCTCGACATAATCCTGTCTCGGAGATCTACGTAATATTCTTTCGACCTCGTGGCTTGGTTTTTGCTCTGTCATGCACTGTCATCTGTGGGACCTTATATAGACAGGTGTGTGCCTTTCCAAATCATGTCCAATCATTTGAATTTAACACAGGTGGACTCCAATCAAGTTGTAGAAACATCTCAAGGATGATCAATGGAAACAGGATGCACCTGAGCTCAATTCCGAGTCTCATAGCAAAGGCTCTAAATACTTATGTAAATAAGGTATTTCTGTTTTCATTTTTATACATTTGCAAAATGTCTAGAAACCTGTTTTCGCTTTGTCGTTATGTGGTATTGTGTGTAGATGGATTTTTTATTTTTTTTATTTAATACGTTTTAGAATAAGGCTGTAACGTAACAAAATGTGGAAAGTGTAAAGGGGTCTGAATACTTTCCGAATGCACATTATCAATGACACTAACAAAAGGGTTGAAATGTTCCGCAACATGTGCAGTGAACATGGCTTTGGTGATGAAAGAGACATAATGCATTTATTGTCATCTCCCTATCAGGCCACTGCATGCTGTGATATGGACTGGATGGTGACACATCTTCTTCAAACTTCCTGATTGAATACTGGGGTCTTCAGTGGTTCCAGAAGCAAAGCCCTTACCTTGGAGTACAGCTACAGTCTCTTTCTGTCTCACAGCCATTCTGTCAACATGTATTGTATGTAACCACTCAAGTTCATGCAAACCTCTACGGATGTGAGCACTGACTTATATTCACTTTGTCCGATTCTTTAATCTTGTCTGGGATACACACCGAGTATAACAAACATTAGCAACTCCTTCCAAATATTGAGTTGCATCCCCCCCATTTTGCCCTAAGAACAGACTCAATTCATCGGGGTATGGACTCTACAAAGTGTCGAAAGCATTCCACGGGGATGCTGGCTCATGTTGACTCCAAAGGATCCCACAGTTCTGTCAAGTTGGCTGGATGTCATTTGGGGGGTGGACCATTCTTGATACACACGAGAAACTGATACACACGGGAAACAACCCAGCAGCGTGTCCGTTCTTAGCACAAACCGGTGAGCCTGGCACCTACTACCATACCCCGTTCAAAGACACTTCAATCTTTTGTCTTGCTTATTCACCCTCTGAATGGCACAATCCATGTCTCAATTGTCTCAAGGCATAAAAATCCTTCTTTAATCGGTCTCCTCCCCTTCATCTACACTGATTGAAGTGGATTTAACAAGTGACATCAATAAGGAATCATAGCTTTCAGCTGGATTCACCTGGTTAGTCTATGTGGAAAGAGCAGGTGTTCTTAATGTTTTATATACTCAGTGTATGTTTTAGTTGAGATACCTGTATGACATACACTAATGAAAATGTATTCACTCTGGACATGAGACTTTATTTTAGACCTTTTAAATATTGAAAGTCACTGAGGTCTTCAGTAAGGCTATTATACTGCCAATGTTTGTCTATGGCGATTGCATGAATAGCCGAATCCACTAATTTGAAGGGGTGTCCACATACTTTTGTATATAGAGTGTATCTCCAATTTACAATGTCCGATTGAAAAACAAAGTGACATATCAGATTCATACATATATGTACTACTCATTTTATATATAATATTTTTGTATTTATTATTTAATTATTATTATTTATTTAGTAATGCATTTTTCAAATATATTTTTTGGGGTGAAACATGGGCTTTAATAATGTAGTATTACTATTGTTATTGTTGATCCCGTGTATCTCAGTTGGTAGAACATGGTGCTTGCAACACTAGGGTTGTGGGTTTGATTCCCATGGAGAACCAGTATGAAGTTGTATGCACTCACTGGATAAGAGTGTTTACTTAAATGTTATTATTGTGTTGTATGGCAACATACTACAATTAAAATAATGTGTCCCTCTGTTTGTGTATTTCTCAACTCTGAGCTCAAGCTGTAGAAGACCTCACTCCCTCCAGATTCTGTCTTGTTTTGGATGCAGGTCTGCTGCAGGGGGGGAGTGCTCCAACCCCTCCTCAGAGGTGTGAAGTATCTGTTTACATGACACACCTCTGATCTCTCATGGGACCTTTGACCCGCCAATCATCACCCCTGGCCTGGGCATATCAGAACATTAGGCCGGGACGGATATATAAGGGGTCAGCCGACCCAAGCCGGGGTCAGGTCAGTCTCACTTTTCCAGAGAAAGGATTACATCACAAAGAGCTTGACTTTTTCCATGGACTCATTTCTACACGAACTGGATTACAAAATCTGAACTCCCTGGTGTGTTGTGAAGAAAAAATAATTAATTCACCATAAAACTGTGTGTGTCTGAAGCATAATAAAATGTTCAAATTGAGTTTGTGTCCTGTTCGTCATTGTACCTTTAACCGGGTACCCAGCGCAACCATCCCTTATCTGAACCGGCACTTCACTTCAGTTGGTGGTGCTTTATTTTTCACAAGCCATTTTCTTCAACAGATATGTTATGGTAGACAACATGCAACAGGGACAATAATGGATGTAGACAGATCCAAATAGGGAGGTGAGTTGAGTGCAATCCCTGCCTGTGAACTGTCTGTTTTCTTCCATTAGTATTCAAGGTTGCTAGCTTATCATGGCTAATTTGAATTGCAATCTGTTTGCGCGAGGCTGCTGCCAGAGGGAACCAAGGACTGAGTCTTATAAACTCTGGGAGGCCACAGCTCTGCCTCTGCTGTGCACCAAGGCAACAAGGTTAATCAATACAGAAGATTTAAAATACCTACCACCTCACCCAATCATTGGGCTTTATCAAGGACTAATTTCAATGGTGTAGGAAAGAGTTCCTGTGTTATGACATTAAAACAATAAATATAGGCTAAAGCAAACGTACAGACAAAGCACATGCTCATCAGCAGAGGCGTACACCCATTACAACTGAGGGCATGTGGCCCCTTTAAATTGAATGCTGTTCAAGCAAATTATATTGTATGTAATGTATAGTTGCTGTACATTCACTGAACATCTCCTTAACACCATAGTTTGCCATTAGCCCCTGGAAATGAGTGGGCTCTATTCATGAGTCAGACCACTATGAGGGCCCAGTACAGTAGAGGTGATTGACCAGTCAAGCCACAGTATAGTGATAGATGATAGATTACTTTCACTATGTTTTGGCAGAGGGGTGAGATGATGTCATGTAGCAGGCTGAACTTGCAGTCAGTGTCTATTCTGATTAATCTAGTGCAGCCTAATGAGCTGCACAGTGGTGTACAGATGACACAGTAGGTTTCAGAATCATTCAAGGATTTCCTCTCTGTGAGGATCGTGACTTTTGTAAGGAAATGGTGCAACCTATTAAAACATCTGTGAAATATAAATGAAAACTAAACCTTTCTTAACATAAAACGCTGTTCAAAGCTTTCACATTGTGAGGGTCCCATGTAATGATAATCTTTTGTTTTCATTTTTTTTTTTTACATTTTTAATCTTGTCTTATTATCATCTTGCAGGATAACAGGCAAGATCTAGACGATCAGAGTGAGAAAAATAAATTATAGCTTTCATACGACCGTCCCCAGGGAACATGAGAAATAATCTCTCGGTGAGTGCATTTTTAACACTGTTTTGATGGGAAATCTAATTTTGTGCAGCTCCTTTTCAATACTAGACACTCACAGTTAGTGCTTCAACACAAAAATAGACTAATGGAAACAGGAAAATAAGCAGGATTTCGTTGGTCTGGCCAGGAAGGTTGACCGAAGGCTCATTCAAATATTGTAGCTATCAACCCATCAATCAAAAATAAATGTGAAATGTTGTTTAAACTTTCACCATACCATATCAATGTATAAAAGTCGTTTTTTTAACAATTAACATCAATTTACAAAGTCATCAATTTATTCATTCTCAACTGAACCACATCTTCAAACAAAAATCAACAACAGCGTTTCAAGGGTTTGGTCAATTTAAAACCAAATCCATGTTTGTTGACAATCCAATCAAAATTGGATGTTGATCTGACGTCATTGCCCAGTAGGGAGTAGGCTTAGTCTGGGGTTATAAATGCCAAGGCCTTTCTATGGAACACACAGACAAAGAAGTACTTTTAGATGACATTTTATTTGTCCTTGTGTCAGAGGACATATCACAATTGCATCCGACACATAGTGGCTGGGTAGCTTAAAGAGAAACCAGCAGCCAGCCACTGAGACTGAAATCTTTACATACTTATTTAAGCCAAGGGAGACATGTAATATTTTGCTGCATCTCTCTTTCTCAGACAGCTTTCAACACTTTTGTTGCAGTTCCAGCCAAGAGAGTGAGCTTACGCAGGCTTTGATCTGGGAGTCTGTGGAAGGACTACTAATCCCAATGCATAGCAGCTTGTTCATTTATCTCACAGAGGAATGGATCAGCCTATCTATCATTCTACAAACACAGTACTGGTCACACTGAAAGCACTAGATGGCATTTTAACTACAGCCCATGTCTCCATGCCAAAATGAAAGACTGATGTCAAATCAAATAGTACATTGATAATGTTCATCTCATAACACTAGCATTACATGTGGAAACACACAAAGATCTCTTTAGTTAAAGAGATACAGCTATCTAAGGGCGGTGTACTACATTACAGAAAGTAATTCAATTTCAATGGATCAGACTGGACACTGTGAGATCAATCAGAGGGTGCTCAGACAGCCTTTAGCTCACTCATCTAGAAAATAGAAACACGGGCCAAATGATGGGCCTATATCTCATAGTTCAAATTACAACTGCCCACATCTTGCACTGGTCAGTATGGGACATTCATGCTAGTACTGAGGGGATCACACAATGCTTCGCTCAAGGGCAAACTAGGCTACTGTAAGCATGCATGTTTACAAAACAAAACACAAAAAGTTTTTCTTTTAGGCTATTTACTGAAAAATAAGTCCTGGATGCTTTTCTAGCAATAGACAACAAGAAATCCACAGGGGCCGACCAATTGGATCCCGGTCTGCTTAAGTATGCAGCGCCCATCATTGTTGGCTCAATAACCCCCATTTTTATTTAACATTGTTATCTGGAAATATTCCAAAAGTATGGGAATCAGCTTTTGTGCTGCCACTCAATAAGGGTGTGGATAGTAGTGATCTTAACAATTATCGCCCAATTTAAAGGCTTTCTTATCTAGATAAAATTCTTGAATCTTAGATAAATGTACAACCTTGCTCTTTTTTATCTGATAAATGAATTTTGAATGTAAACCAATCAGGGTTTAGGCCTGGGCATAACACTATTAAAGCATCCATTTTAGTTGTTAATGCTCTTGTCAACACTTTAGACACTAAAGTGAAATGTGCTGCTTTGTTTGTGGACCTGTCAAAAGCTTTTGATACAATTGATCATGCTATTTAAAAAAAAATAAGTTGTCCTCGATGTGCCTGAGCTCTGACCCCTGTTCATGATTATCTTAGTGACAGAATTTAGGCCATCGTGATTCATGGGGTTAAGTCTGAATTTCTTGAAGTACATAAAGGTGTACCACAGGGGTTGATTTTGGGACATACTGTATTCTCTTCACTATTTACAGTTGAAGTTGGAAGTTTACGTACACCTTAGCCAAATACATTTAAACTCAGTTTTTCACAATTCCTGACATTTAATTCTTGTAAAAATTCCCTGTCTTAGGTCAGTTAGGATCACCACTTTATTTTAAGAATGTGAAATGTCAGAATAATAGGAAAGACAATGATTTATTTCAGCTTTTGTTTCTTTCATCACATTCCCAGTGGGTCAGAAGTTCACATACACTCAATTAGTATTTGGTAGCATTGCCTTTAAATTGTTTAACTTGGGTCAAATGTTTCGGGTAGCCTTCCACAAGCTTCCCACAATAAGTTGGGTAAATTTTGGCCCATTCCTCCTGACAGAGCTGGTGTAACTGAGTCAGGTTTGTAGGCCTCCCTGCTCGCACACGCTTTTTCAGTTCTGCCCACACATTTTCTATAGGATTGAGGTCAGGGCTTTGTGATGGCCACTCCAATACCTTGACTTTCTTGTCCTTACACGGAACCCAAACCGGCTGCGCGCGTGCGCTATCGTGCATAAATGTATTTTGTCCCCCTACACCAAACGCGATCACGACACGCAGGTTAAAATATCAAAACAAACTCTGAACCAATTACATTAATTTGGAGACAGGTCGAAAAGCATTAAACATGTATGGCAATTTAGCTAGTTAGCTTGCACTTGCTAGCTAGTTTGTCCTATTTAGCTAGCTTGCTGTTGCTAGCTAATTTGTCCTGGGATATAAACATTGAGTTGTTATTTTACCTGAAATGCACAAGGTCTTCTACTCCGACAATTAATCCACACATAAAATCCACACATAAAACAGCCAATGAATCATTTCTAGTCATCTCTCCTCCTTCCAGGTTTTTTCATCTTTGAACTTATATGGTGATTGGCATCTACACTTTTACCACAACAACCGGCAAATCATTTCATCTTTCAATCACCCACGTGGGTATAACCAATGAGGAGAAGGCACGTGGGTACCTGCTTCTATAAACCAACGTGGAGATGGGAGAGGCAGGACTTGCACCGCGATCTGCGTCATAAATAGGAATGACTTCTATTTTAGCCCTTGGCATCGCAGACGCTTGTTGGCGCGCGCGAGCAGTGTGGGTGCAATAATTGAATAACATGGATTTCTAAATTTATTTTGCGACGCTCGCGCACGCGACGTGTCCAGTCTGGTCAGCATGTTAAGCCATTTTGCCACAACTTTGGAAGTATGCTTGGGGTCATTGTCCATTTGGAAGACCCATTTGCGACCAAGCCTTAACTTCCTGACTGATGTCTTGAGATGTTGCTTCAATATATCCACAATATTATCCTCCCTCATGATACCATCTATTTTGTGAAGTGCACCAGTCCCTCCTGCAGCAAAGCACCCCCACAACATGACGCTGCCATCTTTTGATTTTCCCATGATGTCAAGCAAATAGCCACTGAGTTTAAAGGTAGGCCTTGAAATACATTAACAGATACACCTCCAATTGACTCAAATTATGTCAATTAGCCTATCAGAAGCTTCTAAAGCCTGTTTAAAGGCACAGTCAACTTAGTATATGTAACTTCTGACCCACTGGAATTGTGACACAGTGAATTATAAGTTAAATAATCTGTCTGTAAACAATTGTTGGAAAAATGACTTGTGTCATGCACAAAGTAATGTCCTAACCCATTTGCCATAATTATAGATTGTTAACAAGAAATTTGTGGAGTGGTTGAAAAACGAGTTTTAATGACTCCAACCTAAGTGTATATAAACTTCCAACTTCAACTGTATATAAATACCATTGGTTAGTCTGTTAAAAATGCAGATCATCTACATGCAGATGATACTATTATGTATGCTATTGCCCTGACTGTTGTCTCAGAACTACAGTCAGATTTTATAGCTTGCAGGAATCCCTTGGTGATTAAAACTTGTGCTAAATAGGGGCAAAACAAAATACATTCTCTTGTAAGAATGTTTGAGATTAATTATATGTTCACTCATTAGATGGTTCTCCAATCGACCATGTTCCCGCATATAAATACTGGATTTATATGGATTTGGATTTACATGTATATGGATTTTACTTTAAAAAAAACATGTAGATGAGCTGGTTAAGAAGCTAACACTTTAAGTTGGCTTTTTCTACAGAAATAGATTGTGCCTTTCTCTAAGCGGTAGGAAGTAGATTATTCAGTCAACCTTTTTATCTGTTCTTGATTATTACTATATTATTTATCAAAGTGCAGCTGCTACTACTCTTAAATCTTTGGATGCCATCTACCATAGTGCCCTTCGTTTAGTTACAGGTGTCAGTTTTGACACTCATCACTGCATCCTGTATCTAAAGGCTGGACTTCGCTAAAGACCCGTGATCTCTACATTACTCCCTTTTTGTTTACAAGGCCCTACGTCATAAACTTCCGTCTACTGTAACTTTGATGTTGAAGTATAGACACCTGAGTTGCCGAACCCATTTACAGGATTGGTTAATTCGAGGTTCCACTGAGTAAGGTAAATCTGCTTTTAGTTTTAATGCACCGTATTGCTGCAACAAAATGCAACATGCATTTCATCTTGATGTTCTGGTGCTGTTCAGGCAGTTTAAGGTATTGATTATGGACTTTTTTGTGAAGGAATGCAACATTTTTTCTGGGTGATCCCAACCGGCTTGGGAAAGGCAAAGGTGGAGTCATGCGTCCTCCAAATCATGACCCGCCTAACCGTGCTCCTTAACACCCGCCAGCTTGACCCGGAAGCCAGCCGCACCAATATGTCGGAGGAAACACTGTTCAACTGGCGACCGGGGTCAGCCTGCAGGCACCCAGCCCACCACAAGGAGTTGCTAGAGCGCATTGAGCCAAATAAAGCCCCCCTGCCTAACCCGGACGACACTGGGCCAATTATGTGCAGTCCTATGGGAATGAACCCAGGTCTGTAGTAACACGTCTAGCACTGCAATGCAGTGCCTTAGACCTCTGCGCCACTCGGGAGACCCATCTCATAACATTTTAACATGGAACTAGCTGTTCTATCATTCAGTCTACAGTAGCAGCCAATGTGTGGTGTTCAATGTACATTCCAAGAGACTTTGGAAAAAACATGCAGGTTTGACATTAACCTGTTTATCCACTTGTTATTCAGACAAAAAGGTGACTGAAAATGTTGTTTGATGCAAGAATCCACTTAGCCATCTAAAATAAAGTATTATTCCCATACCATTATAACAGAGAATCAGACAAATTATGCTACTCTCTGCCTATTGGCTACTTACATTTGAAGTCGGTTGGAGTCATTAAAACTCGTTTTTCAACCACTCCACAAATTTCTTGTGAACAAACTATAGTTTTGGCAAGTCGGTTAGGACATCTACTTTGTGCATGACACAAGTCATTTTTCCAACAATTGTTTACAGACAGATTATTTCACTTATAATTCCCTGTATCACAATTCCAGTATGTCAGAAGTTTACATACACTAAGTTGACTGTGCCTTTAAACAGCTTGGAAAATTCCAGAAAATGATGGCATGGCTTTAGAAGCTTCTGATAGGCTGATTGACATAATTTGAGTAAATTGGAGGTGTACCTGTGGTTGTATTTCAAGGCCTACCTTCAAACTCAGTGCCTCTTTGCTTGACATCATGGGAAAATCAACAGAAATCAGCCAAATCAGTCCAAAATTGTAGACCTCCACAAGTCTGGTTCATCCTTGGGAGTAATTTCCAAACTCCTGAAGGTGCCACGTTCATCTGTACAAACAATAGTATGCACGTATAAACACCATGGGACCACGCAGCCATCATACCGCTCAGGAAGGAGACGCATTCTGTCTCCTAGAGATGAACGTACTTTGGTGCGAAAAGTGCAAATCAATCCTAGAACAACAGCAAAGGACCTTGTGAAGATGCTAGAGGAAACAGGTACAAAAGTATCTATATCCACAGTAAAACGAGTCCTATATCGACAGAACCTGAAAGGCCACTCAGCAAGGAAGAAGCCCCATAAAAAAGCCAGACTACGGTTTACAACTGCACATGGGGACAAAGATCGTACCTTTTTGAGAAATGTCCTCTGGTCTGATGAAACAAAAATAGAACTGTTTGGCCATAATGACCATCATTATGTTTGGAGGAAAAAGGGGGAGGCTTGCAAGCCGAAGAACACCATCCCAACCGTGAAGCACAGGGGTGGCAGCATCATGTTGTGGGGGTGCTTTGCTTTGCTGCAGGAGGGACAGATGCACTTCACAAAATGGATGGCCTCATGAAGAAGGAAAATTATGTAGATATATTGAAGCAACATCTCAAGACATCAGTCAGGAAGTTAAAGCTTGGTCGCAAATGGGTCTTCCAAATGGACAATGACCACAAGCATACTTCCAAAGTTGTGGCAAAATGGCTTAAGGACAACAAAGTCAAGGTATTGGAGTGGCTATCACAAAGCCCTGACCTCAATCCCATAGAACATTTGTGGGCAGAACTGAAAAAGCATGTGCGAGTAAGTAGGCCTACAAACCTGACTCAGTTACACCAGCTCTGTCAGGAGGAATGGGCCAAAATTCATCCAACTTATTGTGGAAAGCTTGTGGAAGGCTACCCGAAACGTTTGACCCAAGTTAAACAATTTAAAGGCAATGCTACCAAATATTAATTGAGTGTATGTAAACTTCTGACCCACTGGGAATGTGATGAAAGGAACAAAAGCTGAAATAAATCATTCTCTCTACTATTATTCTGACATTTCATATTTGTTTCACGGGCTGAGTAGTGTGTGTAAATGCAGTAGAATCCTACTCCGATGCGTTCTGCCTACATCAAAATCTCTTGCATAGAGTATTTTGTTTTGTTTCGGTATGTTGCATTGAAAGTGGCTAATATTGTGCTGTTTCGATCACAATTGCCACAGTAAAGGGAAACGTTGATAGTGTTAACAGGGAAAACTCTAGAACAGTGGTCACCAACCTTTTCTGAGTCACGATCACTTTGAATCAAAAAGCAAACCGAGATCTACCGCTTAAAAAATGTAAGCCTATGCAACATTAACCAATTAAAAACAGTACTGTAGCAATGAGGTTTGTGCTTTAAGCTATAGGCCCAATATATTATCAGCGCATATTGGCTTTGCTTGAATTGCCCTGCCAATGCATTGTTTTTCAGCCATTTCAAAAATATATATTTAAACATTTGAGGTAGGCTATATGATCACACCGGTAATAGATCTTTTTTTTTTTTTGTGAAGCACAGCTGATTGACCATACATTAAAAAAATATATATATTTTACTGGGCTGATGGTGCCTGCATCTGTTGGTCAGGGTAAGATGAGGGAGAGAGCAGCAGACTGAGGGTCCGTCTCTCAACATCACTCCGCTCTCCCTTTCCTACACTGACACTGACCAAAGGGGAGACCGTCTTCCAGCCGATGGCGAAACTTGAGTCTCATCGCATTATTTCTAACTCATGCACAAATTAATGTTGTTACTCCTATGAACAGAGAAAGTGAAATATTCCTCAATATCAAAAAATACCCAAGCCTCTAATAATAACAACAACGCAAGCCTATAGATACATTTTCCTACTCATTCATTACTGCTGCAGTGCTTGTTGTAGCGCTGAGTGGAAATAGGAGCATTGTTGTAGTGCTCAATGGACATGAACCGAACGTAGCTAGTCAATCACCCAACTCTAGCCCAGACATTAGAGTCTAGGCTAGAGCTTCTGGTTTCATTTCCAAAATAAAAGTCTAGAGCTTGTTTTAGAACGGCATTCGATAATGACGTTATAGCAGTAGATGGCATAGTATAGGCTTGGGCCTTCAGCAAATGACTTGTGTGAGAATGATAATATAAAGACACAGAAGAGCCAAGTATAACCGCCTGAGCTGCAAAATAGAAAGTAAATATGATTTAGGTTAGGCCTATTCCACTATCTAAATATGCCATGCTGTTGTGTTATTTAATGACCATATAATTGCATAATTTATTTTTATAGCTGTGTGGGGCTACTGTGGTGATCATGTAACCTAATGAATCACACTTTTTCCAGTATTTGGGAGCACGGACTGTAGGTCTTATATTAAGCATTTTGACTGTTGTTTTGGTGAATTCCACTCTGTATGTAGACTTGTTATTGCCATTTGCGTTGCACAACCCCATCACACAGAGGCTTTACCCATATCAATAAATGTGACAAAACTAAATATTGATTAAGTCTTGGCTATAACTATCTATAGCCTATTCTTATTGCCAGATCTGTTTTCCCTATCAGCCACTGCATGTGCTTCTTCAACTTGTTTAAAATGGATTTAGAGGCTATATTTAGAGGCCTGTAAGCTAGGGTATCTCTTTAAGGGGAGTCCTATAATCAAAACAGTTATAAAACACAAACAGAGTTATAGATTTTTTCTGCAAGACACCAGTACCCAAAATGTTAGCCTAAATTGTAATGCCTACAATTTGAAGGTCTATTTTTTTTATTTGGAAAGCCCCAAATTAAACATTGAATTATTAAAGAGATAGGCTAAAGAACTTTGGAGAAAGTAGATCATTTTGAAAACACACATGGATTTCAATAAACAAATGGATTAGACTCTTCTATTCTCAATTTAGTTCCTATTACAACTCAGACAAATGACAGAATAGATGTTCAAATATGTTGGAATGATGAGTTGCACGCATCATGCATGCTCTGCAATTTATTTGGCTAGTAGGCAAATAGGGATACATTAGGGTATGACTATGGCTGCATGCTACCAGCAGGGTATCTTCTGAGGCTGAGGGGTGCTTTTCCGAAGGCGCATGGTGCTGTGGTGCTGCATGGAGATCCCAAGCTCTTCAACTGGGCAGCAGTGTTGTGATGGAGGGAATAGCCTATATAGAGACTACCTAAGAACACCGCAACAGAGTTATTGTAAAGTGTGGGAATAAGCTTATGCCAGATTTAGCCTATGTTTAACTTCTCCCTTGTTCATTTCAAAGTCCATATGTTAATATAAATCATGTCAAATTATTGTACATTCTTATTAACCCCTCCTACAGAATATGCTTTGGCAAGATTTTCAGTGATTAAATACATTTGAAAATACTTCAGTGGTTATATATAATTCATATATTCACCAAACATCTATTATAATTCTATGATTCATTATTCCTGGTAGATACTACTGGTTATGATTACAGACATAGTCCAGAGAATGGGATGGTACAATATTGAATTTGTCATATTTTGATAAGGTGCATGCATGGGGATGTCCACGTCACCCAGAGATATGCCCATGCTGTAGAGATACACCTAGGGGATTGAAACTTCCCTGTTGTAGGCATAATAAAGCTCATGTTATCTAGACTTAAGCTGGCAAACAAATCCATTACATTAGCTACCTAAATGTGAAGTAAACTCAACTGAGGAGTAACAGTGAATGGAGACTTTTAACTTTAAAATGTGCAGGATACCTCTTTCCGGTTCTCCTAACTCCTGGGTTTTTTATTCTGTGTTATGCTTGTTCGTGTAGCACTCCTCACAGGCCGTTTGGTGTAAGTTTTGTTGGTGAGATGAAACTGACAAAACTCTGAAAGGTATTATTATACGTTAGAATTGCAACACAAGATTTGTTCAAGCCTAAAATGTTATTTCAAGAAAAACAAAAATGCATTTTACAGTAGCCTATGTAAGCCTCAGGGTTTCCTGGAAAATATGGCGCTGTACAACGTGACCGGTCGGGAGTACTGTAGGTCTAGGCTACTAAGCGACTGCGAGTGAAGAACAAAATAATCTTAACATTTACACATCCTAATTTTAGCCGAACCAATACCCAAACGGAGATTCAGTGAAAATAAAAATATAATTGATTCATCAAGACCATTCCCCATGCTTGTCTCAAAGCAGCACTTGTCTCTAAGCAGCACGGTGCTGAAATAGTTTAAAACATGCGGGTAGGTTATTGCTTCAAATCCTATTATAACAATTGGATGACTTTAGGTGTTTCAGTAAGCAACAATTTGTTGCTTTCAATTGCGTTAGCCTACTTTATTCCAATATTTCTGTCATTCAGTGATATTTATTCCCATAGCTATTCATTATGGATCCATCCAGATGTGGTTAGAAAACAGTGCATGTGGTGGGCTATGCAAAGAGATGGGTGAAGTGACATGCCTAGCAAACATCCATTAATACATTTAAAGTCCCTAAACTCGGCAATAGTCTATTGTCCTGCTGATAGCCCATCAAGGGTGGATGGCTTCTTTTGTATTCCAATTTATTGGAAAGGCTGCTGAACCCCTGGCCCACAGCATTGTTGCGTACTTCCAGTACAGTGCACTTTCACTCCATTCTCCGCCTGACTCACTACCAATGTCACCAGATTATTCTTTCTATTGTTATCTTTTCGGTGACGGCAGGGCAGCAGGTAGTCTAGTGGTTTGAGCGTTGGACTAGTAATTGATAGGTTGCAAGATCAAATTCCTGAGATGACAAAGTAAAAATCTGTTGTTCTGACCCTGAACAAGGCAGTTAACCCACTGTTCCTAGGCTGTCATTGAAAAGAAGAATTTGTTCTTAACTGACTAGCCTAGTTAAATAAATAAAAAAGAACATTCCACAAGTAAATGTAATAAATAAAACACCTACATTAATAGCGCAGGTCTTGAAAATATGAGATATTTGGGGGGTGGGGGGTCAATATTTTTTTTTTTTTGGGGGGGGGGGGATCTGTGCTTTGTAGCGGAGGCTTTATGTCTATGCCATCAACTTGTTAATTTAGCAGACATCACTTGCATATATTCAGTCAATACATATATTTTAAGAATATAATGGAATATAACAGACCATTTTTATTTCTCTTAGAATAAAAACCTTACAGTGTAACAACAGTTTTAGTAAGTAATAAGCTACGGTCCAGTTAGAGCCTCTTCTGAAAAGTAGAAACAATGTTTTTTTGTGTGCACGCAGGACAGAGGAAGAGTAATTCTTACACTATTGTTTTAAATTCAATCACTCTTCTTCTTCATCCTTATCATCCAGTTAATTCAAATTAAATTGTAGTACATTTTGTCACTCCCGTTCAACAACTCCAAATAGCTTTTGCATGTGCTCCAAAGGATAACATGAAATAACATGATATAGGTTAATTAAGTAATCCAAAGGAAAAATGTGATTATTTATTAGCCAAGTGGACATAAGTATTTTAGGAATGTCATGTGAATTAGGCTTCATGTAAAATCATTGTCAAGAGATACTGTTGCATGACAAACAGGTGCTCTTAGGTTACAATATAATTTATCTGCCAGTTTGGAACAGTGTAAACAATACCAAATAAAGTATAAGTAATACCAGGGAGTCTGTTCTAATGAAAACAAAATTGTAAAGCCTTTAATACAGCATATGAAAGCTTAAAAACAGACAGATTTATGAAATTGCTTTATCCGACATTTTGCGGTAGCATGAGGCTTGGTGATCACAGAATCACTAGGATATTAAACAAACACTCAAATAGGGTATGGAAGCAGGAACTGAGTGACTCACTCATTCTTGGCTTTCGTTCAAGATAAGTTATATTATAATGCAGCGTTAAAGACACATTCTTTCTGATTGTCTTTAGCATGCAGTCTAGAGTACTTAAGCATTGAATACATTGTAAGTTTGCCCTTTTTTGGCCATTAGGCTACACTTTACAATAGGACTCAACTCTGACTGATCGCATCATCTATAGGTAGTCTAAACTGTGGAACAAATTGGGGGATTTTTCACATCTAGCCAAGCTATTATACTATCCTTTTGTAAATTAATGGAGGTGTGAATGTTTCAGTCAGGCTCTCTCCTATTGCACTAGAGTCCTGCGCCAGGAAAATAAATCAGTTTGCGGGTGGTCCCGGAGTTGTTTTAGTATATATATTTGTTGTCTAATATTAGAAGGCTCTTTAAAGCGATTTGAGTTGTCAATGTGCCGCTAAGGATTGTGCAAAAAATAATATGTTCTTAATTCATGGCATGGTTTATTTTTAGCCAAATGTTGTATAGACATGCACACAAATTAATTAATGCAAGAAAATAGTAATAATAGTCTACTGTCTGTAGTCATAAAAAAAATGAGGCTAAATAAATTGATATTATTTTGTAGGGTAACGGGTTGGCTCTCGGAACACATTAAGAGGCGGCTTCTATCTTCAATAGACCCACAGGTCTTAGGGCCGCAGTAAATTAAATTACATTTACATTTTTCATGAATAATCCATGCCTTCTGGGAATGTTATAAAGTCCAAAAGTTATGGGTGGAGTTAGAAATTTTGCTGTCAGAAGTATTACAATGGAAATGAACTTTTAATCCATCTGTCTGCATATTTCAAGACATGGCATATAAGGTTGCAGTGAGATACCCTATGGGTTGGTCTTTTTGTCATCAATCATCTTGAAAAACGTATACTTAAAAACTGAAAATCAACCAAGGTCAGCCTTTAAATTATTTATTATCCAAATGTTGAAAGTTTGTGTGGGCGACGGAGAGAAACAAAATGGTGCAGTTTGAGGCAATTTGTTGGATAGTGTTGCGTGCGCTGGAGATCTGGGTGTGAGCAGGTGGGTGCCGCGGCAGGTGTGACGTAGTTGTCGTTTGTATGTGTATGTTTTGTATTGTCTAAATATATAAAATAAAATCTTACAACACGCATTTGATTATTAATTATGAATAGGATTTATTTGATTTATTTACATTCTTCATTGTAACCACAATGTCACAAATAATTGAAAACACACAACATGAACAGATTAACTTCTAATTGGTCCCAATCCCGGATCCGGGAGCACCCCCCACAGTAAAAAAGCTGACTAGCATAGCCTAGCATAGCGTCACAAGTAAATACTAGCATCTAAATATCATTAAATCACAAGTCCAAGACACCAGATGAAAGATACACATCTTGTGAATCCAGCCATCATTTCTGATTTTTAAAATGTTTTACAGGGAAGACACAATATGTAAATCTATTAGCTAACCACGATAGCAAAAGACACAACTTTTTTTTCCCACCATTTTTTTCCTGCATAGGTAGCTATCACAATTTCGACCAAATAAAGATATATATAGCCACTAACCAAGAAACAACTTCATCAGATGACAGTCTGATAACATATTTATTGTATAGCATATGTTTTTTTAGAAAAATTTGCATATTTCAGGTATAAATCACAGTTCTACATTGCAGCTGCAATCTGAAATAGTGCCGAAGCAGCCAGAATAATTACAGAGACCAACGTCAAATACCGAAATACTCATCATAAAACATTTCTGAAAAATACACAGCGTACAGCAAATGAAAGCCCAACATCTTGTGAATCCAACCAATATGTCAGATTTTTTAAGTGTTTTACAGCGAAAACACAATATAGCATTATATTAGCTTACCACAATAGCCAGAAACACAACCGCATTTACCAGCAGCAAAGGTTAGCGATCGTAACAATCCAGCAAAAGATATATAATTGGACTAACCTTGATATACTTCATCAGATGACAGTCCTGTAACATCATATTACACAATGCATATAGGTTTTGTTCGAAAATGTGCATATTTAGCAGCACAAATCGTGGTTATACAATGTGATTAGTAGCAACATTTCAGGCAATCTGGCCGGCGGCATCTTGGAGAGGCACCTAATCTAATCAATAACTAATCGTAAACTTGACTAAAAAATACAGGTTGGACAGCAAATGAAAGACACATTAGTTCTTAATGCAACCGCTGGGTTAGATTTTTAAAATTAACGTTACTCGACATTCAGCGTGCGTTACAGCGAGACCATGCCTAAATCAATGGCGGACTAATAATTTTACATCTTTCCACAGATATACGAATTAACATCATAAATAGCTCTTACTTTTGGATGATCTTCCATCAGAATCTTGGGCAAGTGGTCCTTTGTCCAGAACAATCGTCTTTTGGTTGAAAGATGTCCTCTACTCCTGTAGAAATTAGCTGCTAACGCCGATGTACCGGAGAGGTGCCCAACTCGTGATAACGCCTGACAAAGAAACTCCAGAAAATCGCAATAAACTGCTATAAGTCGGTTTAAATTAACTACCTTATGAAGTTTTTAAGACAAAAAACAAATTAAATCAGAGCCGGAGATATAGAACTGCTAAACCGAAAGCTTTTGAAGACGCCATGCCGGTCTCCCTCATGCGTCAGGCGCCTCCTCGAAAAGGTCGGTACTTCCGTTCCAAGAGGTTTTATACTCCCCCAGATGGTGCTATCCGCTCCATTCAAAGTCTCACCGCTTACTGACATCTAGGGGAAGGCGTATGCAGTGCATGTAGCCCCATAGCTTATAAGGGAATTTATAAACCGACCCTGGAACAGAGACCTCAATTTCAGAAATCTCACTTCTTGACAGGAAGTGTGCTGTAGAATGAGTTCTGTTTCACTCAGAGAAATAATTCAAACGGTTTTAGAAACTAGAGAGTGTTTTCTATCCAATAGTAATAATAATATGCATATTGTACGAGCAAGAATTGAGTACGAGGCAGTTTAATCTGGGAACGAAAAATCTTCAAAGTGTAAACAGCACCCCCTCAACTTAGTCAAAACATTTCTTTATGAAAGACTATCAGAAATCATGTTGGTGCTTATTTATTTTATTTTTGATCCAAAGCCATGAATGAGTAAGTCACGCAGCTTTATGCTGACAAATATAGCTTTATGCTGCGAAATAGCCTACTAAATAGGCCAAGCTTAAACAAATATATTAAATTGCCATAAATAAATGAAGTAGCACAGGTTTGAAAATATGGGCAACCCTTTTCCCCTCCCTATCCTCGCTGGACTCTCTTTCATTCATTTTATTCTTCACATCAGCAAAGAAGGACTCAGTGTTTCAGAAACTCAGAAACTGTTTCAGAAACTGGTAAATAAAGACAGTTTGTTAATTACAATTATTTCTTTCTGTTTTTTAGACTGAGAAACCAAAAGCTCACCGTGCCTATTTTTGGAAAATCGTCAGTCCACCTGTCAAGTGTAATTGCGCCATTGTATTTACCTAAGTTCTCTCTCAACTCCAGGATCACCAGCCAGCATACAAATGTTTTGCCTGATGCAGGACTCTAGTGCCAGAGAAGAGAGACTCTCGGACTGAAACATTCACACCTCCATTAATTTACGAAAAGATAGACAATTTGTGCCACGGTTTAGACTACCAATAGATCAGCGTTCTAACTCCCCCTTGTGATAGTGTAGTGCAATGACAGAATTACACAATTTATCACAATCTGCCACCATCTACCACAAACGGCATATGCTTGAAACTTTTAATTGAGGAACCCTTTCCTCCAACCCTAACCACTCACTCCCTACCTATGGTCATGCGCCGTCGCAATCTTCACTCTCGCTTTCCCACTACTCTCTCCACTTCTATCGTAACATCTCTCCCTTCTGCTGAATCCTTTTCCCTTCTGTCTCCTGATTCTGCCTCTTTGACCCTACTCTCCTCCCTTTCTGCATCCTATGACTTGCGATGTGCACTTTCCTCTCAGCCGGCTCGGCTCGCCGCTCCTGCTCCGTGGCTGAGTGACTCATTGGGAGCTTGCAGAACAGGGCTGCGGGCAGCTGAGCGAAAATGGAGGAGAACTGAACTTCCGGAGGACTTATCATCCTTTCACTGCCTCCTCTCTACCTTCTCTTCCTCTGTATCCGCTGCTAAAGCCACTTTCTACCACTCTAAATTTCAAGCCTCTAACCCTAGGAAACTCTTTTCCACCTTCTCCTCTGTCTTTAATCCCGCAACCCCTCCCCCTCCCTCCTCCGTCTCTGCGGATGACTTTGTCAATCACTTTGAAAAAAATGTTAACGACATTCGCTACTCATTCACTCAGACTATTGGGTCCACTGGTCTCACTCACACAGAAGTACCCTACGCCTTGACCTCTTTCTCCACTCTCTCTCCAGATGACATCCTGCGACTAGTGAGGTCTGGCCACCCGACATTCTGCCTGCTCGACCCCCTCCTCAAGAAACCAACACTCGACTTATCTGACGTCAAAAATGATAGACTTGTATCCCTTGTTTCCTTTCTTTCCAAAACACTTTTTCTCTGATCAACTTTGTCATTATCTCTCTCAGAACGATCTTCTTGACCCTAACCAGTCAAGCTTCAAGACGGGTCACTTATCTGAGACTGCTCTTCGGGGCGGCAGGTAGCCTAGTGGTTAGAGTGTTGGGCCATTAACCGAAATGTTGCTGGCTCGAATCCCCAAACTGATAAGGTAAAAATCTGTCGTTCTGCCCCTTAGCAAGGCAGTTAACCCACTGTTCCCCGGGCACCGAAGACGTGGATGTCAATTAAGGAAGCCCCCCACATCTCTCTTATTCAGAGGGGTTGGGTTAAATGCGGAAGACACATTTCAGTTGAAGGCGTTCTGTTGTACAACAGACTAGGTATCCCTCTTTCCTTTTCCCTTTCTTCTCTGTGACACAAAGGCTCTCCGCACTGCCAAAGCTGACGCTCTCTCCTCTGTTCTCATCCTACTAGATCTATCCACTGCCTTTGACACCGTGAACCATCAGATCCTCCTCAGGGCTGGGCATCTCTTGGATTGCATCCTACCTGGCAGGCTGCTCCTACCAGGTGACGTGGAGAGGATCTGTGTCTGCACCATGTACTTGAACTACTGGTGTCCCTCAAGGCTTGGTTCTAGGCCCTCTACTCTTCTCGCTATACACCAAGTCACTCGGCTCCGTCATATCCTCACATGATCTCTACTATCATTGCTATGAGGATGATACTCATCTACTTTTCTCCTACCAACTTCTGACACCTAGGTGGCGACACGCATATCTGCGTGCCTGGCAGATATCTCAACTTGGATGTCAACTCACCACCTCAAGCTCAACCTGGATGGAACTGCTCTTCCTCCCGGGGAAGGCCTGCCCGCTCAAAGACCTCTCCATCACGGTTGCCAACTCCACAGTGTCGCCCTCCCAGAGTGCAAAGAAACTTGCCGTGACCCTGGACAACACCCTGTCGTTCTCTGCAAACATCAAAGCAGTGACCTGCTCCTGCAGGTTCATGCTCTACAACATCCATAGAGTACGACCCTATCTCACACAGGAAGCGGCACAGGTCCTAATTCAGGCACTTGTCCTCTCTCGTCTAGACTACTGCAACTCGCTGTTGGCTGGGCTCCCCGCTTGTGCCATCAAACCCCTGCAATTTATCCAGAACACAGCAGCCCGCCTGGTTTTCAACCTTCCCAAGTTTTCTCATGTAAACCCGCTCCTCCGCACACTCCACTGGCTTCCATTCGAAGCTCGCATCCACCACAAGACCATGGTGCTTACCTACGGAACAGCAAGAGGAACTGCCCCTCTCTACCTTCAGGCTATGCTCAAACACTACACCCCAACACGAGCACTCCGTTCTTCCACTTCAGGTCTCTAGGCCCTCCCACCCCTACAGTAGGGCAGCTCACGCTCAGTCCAGTCCAAGCTCTTCTCTGTCCTGGCACCCCAATGGTGGAACCAGCTTCCCCTGAAGCTAGGACAGCAGAGTCCCTACCCATCTTCCAAAAACATCTGAAACCCTACCTCTTCAAACAGTATCTTAAATAATCCTCCTCCTCACCTCCTCAGATATTTAGATAAAAAAGAATAATAAAAAATTTATTAACAGGACTTGCACTTGCTAAGTGGTTTCTGTGGTGGTGGGGCAGCTAGCGAAAAATACGAAGCGCAGGGGTTGGTAATGTTCTCTAGTTGTGCTGTGACTGGCTCAGTGTTCTGTCACTCAAAAATTCAAGCCCCCTGGGTGGTGCCATAGAGTTACATTAGAAGTGCCCATCCAAGAAGGCTCAAAGTCATTGGCCACAGATAAAACAACGTCAAATCTCGTTATATCTACCTTAGCTTTGATTGGACTGATCATGTCAACATCATACTTTCAAAATCTTAGCTAGGAAGCTAGACAAGCAGTCATCATCATGCACCAAGTCAGCAATCTACTGGCAAATCTTTTTCAATCCTTGTCATATGAAGAGAAATTATAGATAAAATATATTGGTGCTCATCGGCCATTTGACATAAACATTACAAAACAAGTTGGAAATCGCAAATTCAACAATGATTGCTAAGGCGCCACTGCAGCCCCGCATTCGATCCCGGGCTGTGTCCCAGCCGACCGTGACCGGGAGACCCATGAGATGGCGCATAATTGGCCCAGCGTCGTCCGGGTTAGGGGAGGGTTTGGCCGGCTGAGATGTCCTTGTCTCATCGTGCTCTGATGACTCCTTGTGGCGGGCCAGTCGATCGACTTCGGTCGTCAGTTCAACAGTGTTTCCTCCGACACATTGGTGCGGCTGGCATCCGGGTTAAGTGAGCAGTGTGTCAAAAAGCAGTGCAGCTTCGCCGAGTCCCTAGGCGAATTGCAGCGATGAGACAAGATCGTAACAACCATTTGGATATCACGAAAAATAGTGTAACGCCATGGGCCAAAAAAGTTTGAATACATTAGCTATGCTGTCAATCCAGCATGACTTCTGCCGCATTCAAAACAACTGCAAATTTGGATTTGGGAAATCTCAGGCTTCAGTGAGTTCAAGACAACTAGGAACTTGGATAAAACTAGCCCCGACTGGGAATATACAGAAAATCCAACTCTGAATTCCAAGTCGGGATTTCAGGCCTCTTTCTAGAGCCCACAAGAAGGTATGCTGCGCCACCTTCCTGTTCAGGTGAGCACAGCACAACAAGGTGAGTCCAATGTCTTGTATGCTGCTGCATAAATGATGGAATATGTCAGGGAGATATGTATACAGTAGCTAAGACAGTAATACTAAGTGTATGTTGTGTAGTAAGCTGTTATTAGCCCATGTGTCTCACCCTAATAATTTGCTCCCTTTTTACCTCATAACTTAGCCTACTGTTCTGACTTGGTGGCGCACATTTAGCCTAGAGCCTGTTTTAGAGAAATGTCATCATCAAATATTGTAAAAGCTTTCATTGTCCGCTTATATGCCCCCTTTATTTATCCTACGGTTCTGACTTGGTGTACAGGGAGAATACTGTAAGAACGGCCCGTGTTCTGTATTATTCTGTCGCTGTACTTTTCAAAAGTGCTGAACAAATAGTTATATTGACTACATCCATCCTAACTCACTCATCAATGTCTTAATCGAAATTACGGGATTGCCTCTTATCTGCTCGTCGTCCCCTTATGCCATAGTTTGTACATCTCAATTGTCAATCGAAAACACATTTGTTTAAGCAAGTCAGCCATATCAGTTATGTTTTTATTAAAGGCAGTAAATGAGGCTGAATGAACTGTTTTGCTGTTGGGACTCTGATGTTGGGACAGCTTTATGTAGGCCCTAACAGTTTGTCGGCGCTGTTTGTCACCGTTATAGTACAATTAATGTATTGTTTAGTGTTGTGTAGTGGCTCTGCTGGCATGCATCTAAAAATGTTATGGGGAGTTTGCCCCACCAAGATTTGAATGTTAAAATCGCCACTGGTCAGAGGTATTACAATGTAAACTTACTTTTAATCCGTCTGTCTGCATATTTGAAGACATGGCATATGGGGGTGTAGTGAGATACCCAATGGGCTGGACGATTCTCTTCTCATCTCTCATCTTGAAAAAACGTATACTAAAAACTTGGAAATCAATTAATCCGCCATCATTAACACAATGGAAAAATCGAATGATTTATTTAAAAAAAATTGAAATAGCATGGGTGACCAAGAATAACAAATTGGTACAATTTAAGGCCATGTGTTAAACAATAATGTAGGCACAAGAGATGGGGAGTGTGAGCCTGTTGGTCTAGGCATGAGATGTAGTCGTTGTTTATGTGCGTCTCTAAACTGTTGTTTGTATGTATATGTTTACTTCTGGTGTGGGGGAAAAAATGAAGAAAATTAACAAATATTTAAAAAGGGCTAAATGTTTTGAAATATTTGTATTCTGTACAGGCTTCTGTCATTTAAGTTAGTTTTGTGGAGTAACTGCAATGTTGTTAATCCATCCTCAGTTTTCTCCTATCACAGCCATTAAACCCTGGAACTGTTTTAAAGTCACCATTGGCCTGATGGTGAAATCCATGAGCAGTTTGCTTTCTCTCCGGCAACTGAGTTAGGAAGGATGCCTGTATCTTTGTTTTGACTGGGTGTATTGATACACCATCCAAAGTGTAATTAACAATGCTCAAAGGGATATTCAATGTCTGCTTGTTTTTATTTTCACCCATAACGAGACATTGGAAAACCACCCTGGTCTTTGCGATTGAATCTGTGTTTGAAATTCACTGTTCGACTGAGGGACCTTACAGATAATTGTATCGGTGGGGTACAGAGATGAGGTAGTCAGTCAAAAATCATATTAAACACTATTATTGCACACATAATGAGTCCATGCAACTTATCATGTGACTTGTTAAACACATTTTTACTCCTGAAGTTATTTAGGCTTGCCATAACAAAGGGGTTGAATACTTATTGACTCAAGACATTTGACCTTTTCATTTTTAATTAATTCGTAAAAATGTGAGACAAAATCTAAATGTAATCCATTTTAAATTCAGGCTATAACACATCAAAATGTGGAAAAATTCAAGGGGTGTGAATACTTTCTGAAGGCACTGTACATATCTAACCATATCTGCTTAATTCTTTGTTGGATGCGGTATCTAGCAGGCACAGTGACATTCTCTAGAGTACATGGTATTTTCAGGTAAAGCGATTGGTGTTGAAATGGAGTTAATTCCGGCATAGTGTAGATAATTCTCAGCTCCTTTGTTAAGGCACAAATTATACATTGCTCCATTGCTATGGTAAAAGGAGGGGGGGGACATTTTCTAAATCATTGAAGCCTATGATTAAAATGAAAGTTTATGACAAGGAGAGTCTGAGTTACTTAACGAGCATCGAGGTCCTACTAGCAAACGGGTACAGAACAATATTCTCACATAGAAGCAGTCAAAATTCTTTGACCATCAATTTAATGCACAATTTACTAATAAAATGCACAATTTATACAATGGGACTATGACAGAGGGCCACAGAGAGGTTTTTCATCATTAAAATCAACATATTCCCGCCAGCTATGAGTCCCAAAGGACGGTAGGTTAATTGTTGGAGATGGTGTTTGTTTTGAATTGCTTATTGTTCCTGCATATAAAATGGCTATATTCAAATTACAACTGTTCTGAAAGTTGGCAAGGTAATTTTCCAACATGTCCCTTGATACTGATCTGTATTTGTCTTTAATCTAACTGTGACAGTGAGTTCCCCGTACATTCAACCAGCGTCTACACTTTCCAGTGTCCTTGGAAAGTGACCTCTGTCTTCTTAATATGATTATCTCATCTTTCTGTTATCTTTATCACAGGGAGCCTTATCATTTATGTAGTAATGCTTTATAGACATAGATTAGATCAAAAGGACATAGGGACAGTTACACATTTTTCATTTTTATAAGACATTGTGGGGCCATATACTCTTTTTACTACGACATCCACCAAACAACTCAAACCCCATGTAAAGATAGCAGTTATACTGCTTTATTTTTTACATCTATAGTGCAGGGTTGGTTTATTTGTCTCATCCCTTGGTGTGCCTGAGTACTTTTGTAGTTTTTAGTCTGCCTTTGCATTTCCAGTGGCACAATAAGTATCGATCTACAAAGGGAACTACTGGGACACGTTGGACATTTGTTGGTTTTGATAAAAACTAAAATTAGGACTAGCAGTTGCTTGTGTAACTGATAGATACGGTTTTGTAAGAATGTATTTGTGCTTCAAAGAGAGGGTTCATCCTCTGATCAAAGCCTATAACAGCTTGGTAGAAAATAAAATAGTTTTTTCCCCTGTCCCCTTCTCCTTTATGTTCGGAAGTATAATTTACTTCCTTGTTTGTAGTATGTGACTTTCTCAGCTATCAAGAAAACCTTTTGGCCAGCCTTTCTACTTGTAAGATGACTGTATTCAGGGAAAGATCAAACTTCAGATGAAAGGGTTTATATTCCACGTCCCTGTCCCTTTTTTGCCCATGCAGAAACTGCAGATAAAGTCTTAAATGTCATCTACGCTGTGTAGGCATCCCAACTCTGACCCTTTCATGGCTCATCATTGTTTACTCTCACTGCTCTCTCGTCTTGTTCTCCTTTTGCAGCCCTGGCTCCTTTCATGAAAACACATTTCATTGAATTTCGAAAGAATGGAGGAATACGTCCATTGTTGTTGGAGGTCTGTAAACAGTGAGCAGTATGGTAGAAAATACAGAAGGTACCCGATTTTAAATCAGGACTCAATGCCAACCACACCATCTGTCATTGGCTGAGAAGTTTCATCTCTGATGCCATCCTTCCCCATCTACAGGAACATGCAATGTCAGGTAACTGAATGTGGTACATGAATTACAGACCTCTGTTCAAATAATTTTTAGGGTATTTTAATTACTTTTAAAGACATTTGGAAGTAAGTATTTTGATATTTTTTAATTGAAAAATACAAGTATTTGAATCTTGGAATGTATTTGGAAATATGCTTGGAAAGTATTGGTATATACATTATTTGAAAATACTGAAATACACACCCATGCATTTGAACCCAGGTCTATATTTTCAAATATACTTTCAAATACTTCCAATAGAAAGAAAGAAATAACAATCTGATATCTGATTATTAACCCTTTCATTATAGTACCAAATCCTTGAGTTATGGCACAGGCCCGATACAACAGATATGATGATATTTGTTTAAAATACTTAGACTGATGTTTTATGCTTCCTTAACAATTGCTTTGGTGAACAGCAAACATAAACATATCATAACTGACAACAGTGCTCTTCTTTCAGCTACATGACTTTGTATCCACGCAGATCTCACCCTTTGTTGCCCTTAAGCAGCTATTTCTGAGACAGCTAATACCTCTTATAGACACATTGTTAAAAAAAAAATACTGTTGTGCTCCCTTACTTTACATTATTAATCCTGTCATAGCATGTCTGAATCATGTGATTCGGTTCTATATCATCCACCCGTGCTGTAGCATTTAAGTATTGTCAAAGAGGATTTCATAGTGCCCTACAGAAGCACTCATTTGAATGGATAAGTGAATAATGAATATGCTCCAAAGCAATTAGGCAGTCATGTCTGGACATCTTGTTATTATGTGTTATAATGAGAGGCAATAAAGCTAAAAGCATGCTTAATAGCTTCCGACAAATTAGTATCATTGTGAAAGCCTGCCATCTTGGGAAGGAAAATACAGACCCACCATGCCAATGGAACTGGCAGCCATTGTGAATACCGGAGGAGTCACAGAGAAACTACAAATCGAGTGACGACATTATTAAGTAACATTTTCATTATGGCAACTCCTGATAAAAAGAAACTTCAGCCTACATAATGTTCATATGTATTTCAGCTGCAATGACCACAGAAACATGATGTAGAAATACACCCCCAATAGCAAGCGAGGGGAATATGTCCTTGGATTGCATCCTGTATTATTCCATTGACAGGATTGTGACGAGGAGCCACTAGCCAGCCCCCAAATGAGAAAATGCATTAATATCACATCAATGTAAATATGTGATTTATTGGGTCTAAATTATCTGTGGGTATTCAGTATGGTGTGCAAGGGTAAAACCATGGTTAAGAGGGACAAACAATAATTATTGGTCTGTGGGGCTATTATGTCTATGAGGGAGGAATGGTTTTTGCCTTTTTGCTTCCTGGAACAAGGCTTAATATGTTTAGGCCTGTGGCTTTTAAAGCCTTGCTGTGAGAAACTGGGAAATGCTTTTTTCTTCCTCTCACACATTGATGTTCACCATTGTGATGCTCATCTCCTGTAGCTGCCACAAGGGGGGTCGCTGAATATCATAAATCCTCTGTGCTTTTCAATGTCACCCGGTAATTAACAGTCTACACCCGTTGTAAATCAAGCCAACAATACTGGCTGGAAGCGGCAGGGTAATATACAGTGTGTGGCTGCAATATGTAACTGTGTTACAAGAGGTATAGGTGCCATCCCTGGTGATCTGATGAAAAACTCTAAGCTAAGTGAAGTTTTTATAATGAACTGCGTCAAAGGGAATCTATCTCATCCTTATGACATGCTCTGATCCATGTGGGAACTAAGAGCGTAAGGCCACATGATAGCATCAAGCTCTCACCTGTCTGCATGCACATACAGTAATGTAATGATCCCTTTATGCATAGCTATACATATGGAATACAGCACCAAAGCGTTTTACAGCATCTAATGTATTTATATTTATTGGTTGAAAATATAGGTCACATGTCAGCTGCTGTAAGATCAAGATCAAATGTAGGATTTAAGTGATAAAATGCTGTTAATAATGGCCTCTTATGGACATTGGTCTTATTTGACTGCAAAGTCTAAACATCAGTACACTGTATATAAAAAAAAAGTTGATTCAATGTACAATTGTAAGGCAACCAGCTGCAATAGGATTGTGAGTTTACTCAACATTCAGACATACACAGTAGCTGAACCAACATACATTCTCAAATGTAATTATATGTTCATTCAACTTTTGGCTGAGTGAATACTACAATTCAACTAGTACAATTCAAGTTGAGAATTTATTCTAAAATATTGCATATTTACCACTGTGCCTTGCCTTTTGAGTGAATTGTAGTTACCACCCATAACTGTATTTGTTATCGACAGAGACATGGTTGTTGTATTTAATAGCTGTCATTCCTGTAGCCTTAAATGTGACTTGCAAAGTGATGTGTAATTCCTATTGGAATCTAGCCAGATTGAGGATATCCAACAATTGGAACTTTTAATAACCCACAACCTGGATTGAGAATGACTGCTGTGGTAGGGAAGATTGATTATTTAGAGTACCTAAAGCATATAAACTAGGAACATCCATCCAACCGATGCATATACAAAAACACAGGTATTGAAACAAACAATTGCACAAAATCAATCTGCAATAGAGCATGCTGGGAAATATAATGATGATTTTGATTATGATTTTGATTTTGAGTGGTTCTGAGCAAACATGAATTTGTAATTTTACTCAACAAGCTTGTGCAAATTCAGATCACTTCGAGCAGAACTTGTTGAGTAAACAAACATTAACACATTAGCTAAAATGTGTGTCCTTTTGAAGTTCACTGAACTCACACACTCACATAACTCACATAATAATAGTGATGGCGCCGGAGGGGAGGGCTGCCGTCTTATCGGCTCTTAACCAACCATGCTTTTTTTCGCATTGTTCGTAACTTGTTTTGTACATAATGTTGCTGCTTCCGTCTCTTATGACCGAAAAGAGCTTCTGGACATCAGAACTGAGATTGCTGACTTCAAACTGGACATAGAGTTCTTCTTCAATGAGTCGGACGGGAGGGATATACTACAGACACCCAACCGGGCCCAGATCCCTGTGATTCGCTGAAGAAGGTAACAGAGATTTCGAGGTAAAAGATCATGGTGACTTGTGAGGATCAGGCAACGAGTGGCTAACCTGCCCTAGCCCTCCGTCCTGCTAGCTAACGTTCAATTGCTGGAAAATAAATGGGACGAACTGAAAGCACGTATATCCTACCAACGGGACATTGAAAACTGTAATATCTTATGTTTCACCGAGTCGTGGCTGAACGACGACATTGCGAACATACAGCTGGTGGGTTATACACTCTATCGGCAGGACAGAACAGCAGCCGCTGATAAGACACGGGGCGGGGGCCTATGCATTAACGTAAACAACAGCTGGTGCACCATTTCTAAGGAAGTCTCAAGGTTTTGCTCGCCTGAGGTAGATTATCTCATGATAAGCTGTAGACCACATTATCTACCTAGAGAGTTTTCATCTGTATTTTTCGTAGCAGTCTAAATACCACCACAGACCGATGCTGGCACTGAAACCGCACTCAATGAGCTGTATACCTCCATACGCAGACAGGAAAACGCTCATCCAGAGGCGGCGCTCCTAGCACCCGGGGATTTAATGTAGGGAAACTTAAATCAGTTTTACCTCATTTCTATCAGCATGTTAAATGTGCAACCAGAGGGAAACAAATTCTAGACCACCTTTATTGCACACACATAGACGCGTACAAAGCTCTCCCTCGCCCTCCATTTGGCAAATCTGACCATAATTCTACCCTCCTGATTCCTGCTTACAAGCAAAGATTTAAGCAGGAAGCACCAGTGACTCGCTCTATAAAAAAGTGGTCAGATGAAGCAGATGCTAAACTACAGGACTGTTTTGCTAGCACAGACTAAAATATGTTCCGGGATTCTTCCGATGGCGTTGAGGAGTACACCATATCAGTCACTGGCTTTATCAATAAGTGCATCGAGGACGTCGTCCCCACAGTGACTGTACGTACATACCCCAACCAGAAGCCATGGATTACAGGCAACATTCGCACTGAGCTAAAGGTAGAGCGGCAGCTTTCAAGGAGCGGGACTCTAACCCGGAAGCTTATAAGAAATCCCGCTATGCCCTCCGACGAACCATCAAACAGGCAAAGCGTCAATACAGGTCTAAGATCGAATTGTACTACACCGGTTCCGATTCTTGTCGGATGTGGCAGGGCCTGCAAACTATCACAGACTACAAAGGGAAGCACAGCCAAGAGCTGCCCAGTGACACGAGCTTACCAGACGAGCTAAATAACTTCTATGCTCGCTTCGGGGCAAGTAACACTGAAGCATGCATGAGAGCAACAGCTGTTCCTGATGACAGAGATCACGTTCTCCGCAGCCAATGTGAGTAAGGCCTTTAAACAGGTCAACATTCATAAGGCTGCAGGGCCAGACGGATTACCAGGACGTGTACTCCGAGCATGCGCTGACCAACTGGCAAGCGTCTTCACTGATATTTTCAACCTTTCCCTGTCTGAGTCTGAAATACCAACATGTTTCAAGCAGACCACCATAGCCCCTGTGCCCAAGAACACTAAGGTAACCTGTCTAAATGGCTACAGACCCGTAGCACTCACGTCTGTAGCCATGAAATGCTTTGAAAGGCTGGTCATGGCTCACATCAACACCATTATCCCAGAAACCCTAGACCCACTCCAATTTGCATACCGCACCAACAGATCCACAGATGATGCAATCTCTATTGCACTCCACACCGCCCTTTCACACCTGGACAAAAGGAACACCTATATGAGAATGCTATTCATTGACTACAGCTCAGCGTTCAACACCATAGTGGCCTCAAAGCTCATCACTAAGCTAAGGACCCTGTGACTAAACACCTCCTTCTGAAACTGGATCCTGGACTTCCTGACGGTCCGCCCACAGGTGGTAAGGGTAGATAGCAACACATCCGCCATGCTGATCCTCAACATGGGGGCCCCTCAGGGGTGCGTGCTCAGTCCCCTCCTTTACTCCCTGTTTACTCATAACTGCACGGCCAGGCACGACTCCAACACCATCATTAAGTTTGCCGATGACACAACAGTGGTAGGCCTGATCACCGACAACGATGAGACAGCCTATACGGAGGAGGTCAGAGACCTGACAGTGTGGTGCAAGGACAACAACCTCTCCCTCAACGTGATCAAGACAAAGGAGATGATTGTGGACTACAGGAGGACCGAGCACGCCCCCATTTTCATTGACGGGGCTGTAGTGGAGCAGGTTGAGAGCTTCAAGTTCCTTGGCGTCCATATCACCAACAAACTAGAATGGTCCAAGCACACCAAGACAGTCGTGGAGATGGCACGACAAAACCTTTTCCCCCCTAGGAGACTGAAAACATTTGGCATGGGTCCTGAGATCCTCAAAAGGTTTTACAGCTGCACCATCGAGAGCATCCTGACAGGTTGCATCACTGCCTGGTATGGCAATTGCTCTGCCTCCGACTGCAAGGCACTACAGAGGGTAGTGCGTACGGCCCAGTACATCACCGGGACCAAGCTTCCTGACATCCAGGACCTCTATACCAGGCGGTGTCAGAGCAAGGCCCTAAAAATTGTCAAAGACTCCAGTCACCTTAGTCATAGACTGTTCTCTCTACTACCGCACGGCAAGCGGTACCGGAGCGCCAAGTCTAGGTCCAAGAGGCTCCTAAATAGCTTCTACCCCCAAGCCATAAGACTCCTAACAGCTAATCAAATGGCTACCCAGACTATTTGCATTGCCCCATAGTCACTTTAATAACTCTACCTACATGTACATATTACCTCAATTACCTCGACACCGGTGCCCCCGCAAATTGACTCTGTACCGGCACCCCCTGAATATAGCCCCGCTATTGTTATTTATTGCTGCTCTTTAATCATTTGTTATTCTTATCTTTTACTTTGCTTTTTTAAATGTATTTTCTTAAAACTGCATTGTTGGTTAAGGGCTTGTAAGTAAGCATTTCACTGTAAGGTCTACACCTGTTGTATTTGGCGCATTTTTGTGTGAATTGATTTTGATTTGATTAAGCAATTGGTTAACTTGGCTTTTTTTACATTATATATGCTGGTATAGCACTATGACTGTCTGTCAACTAGATGAAGAAATGGCAGATAAGGACTACTTGGCAAGTTGGCATGAACATGAAGAGACAAAAGTTGTACATGCCTCCTCACACTAAATAAATGTGATAGTACTGTATTTATAGTATTACTAGTGGTATTAGTGGTACAGTGCCTCAGAGTGATATGATTCATACAGCATCACTAGAGGTCCCGTGTGGCTCAGTTGGTAGAGCATGGCGCTTGCAACGCCAGGGTTGTGGGTTCATTCCCCACGGGGGGACCAGGATGAATATGTATGAACTTTCCAATTTGTAAGTCGCTCTGGATAAGAGCGTCTGCTAAATGACTTAAATGTAAATGTAAATGTAGGCCCACACAGGGCATTGGGAAAGTATTCAGATTTGTTACGTTAAATAGCTTTTTTCCCTTATCAATCTACACACAATAACCCATAATGACAAAGCAAATACAGGTTTTTAGAAGTGTTGGCTAATTTATAAAAAATTAACAGCTGAAATATTACATTTACATAAGTATTCAGACCCTCTAATCAGTATCTTGTTGTAGCACCTTTGGCAGCGGTTACAGCCTTGAGTCTTCTTGTGTATGACACTACAAGGTTGGCACATCTGTATTTGGTGAGTTTCTCCCATTCTTCTCTGCAGATCCTCTTTGTTAGGTTGGATGGGGAGCATTGCTGCACAGCTATTTTCACGTTTCTCCAGAGATGTTCGATCGGGTTCAGGTCTGGGCTCTGGCTGGGCCACTCAAGGACATACAGAGACTTGTCCCGAAGCCACTCCTGCGTTGTCTTGGCTGTGTGCTTAGGGTCGTTGTACTGTTGGAAGGTGATCCTTTGCCCCAGTCTGAGGTCCTGAGCGCTCTGGAGCAGGTTTTCATCAAGGATCTTTCTGTACTTTGGTCTGTTTATCTTTCCCTTGATCCTGACTGGTCTTGCAGTCTCTGCCGCTGAAAAACATCCCCACAGCATGATGCTGCCACCACCATGCTTCACCGTAGGGATGGTGCAAGATTTCCTCCAGACGTGACGCTTGGCATTCAGGCCAAAAAGTTCAATCTTTGTTTCATCAGATCAGAGCATCTTGTTTCTCATGGTCTGAGAGTCTTTAGGTGCCTTTGTCATACTCCAGATGGAAGCCACTCCCTTTTACTGAGGAGTGGCTTCCGTCTGGCCACTCTACCATAAAGGCCTGATTGGTAGAGTGCTGCAGAGATGGTTGTCCTTCTGGAAGGTTCTCCCATCTCCACAGAGGAACTCTGGAGCTCTGTCAGGTTGACCATCGGGTTCTTGGTCACCTCCCTGACCACGGCCCTTCTCCCCAATTGCTCAGTTTGGCCGGGTGGCCAGCTCTAGGAAGAGTCTTGGTGGTTTCAAACTTCGTCCATTTAAGAATGACAGAGGCCATTGTGTTTTTGTTTGGGTACCCTTCCCCAGATCTGTGCCTTGACACAATCTTGTCTGGGAGCTCTACGGACAATTCCTTCAACCTCATGGCTTGGTTTTTTCTCTGACATGCACTGTCAACTGTGGGACCTTATATTGACAGGTGTGTGCCTTTCCAAATCATGTCCAATCAATTGAATTGACCACAGGTATCAAGTTGTAGAAACATCTCAAGGATGATGAATGGAAACAGGATGCACCTGAGCTCAATTTCAAGTCTCATAGCAAAGGGTCTGAATACTTATGTAAATAAGGTATTTCTAAAACCTTTTTTGCTTGATCATTATGGAGTATTGTTTGTAGATTAACGATAATTTTGTATTCATTTAATCCATGTTAGAATACGGCTGCAACATAACAAAATATTGAATACTTTCCGAATGCACTGTAGACTTGCGCTGCCTCAGTGATTAAAAAAAAAATGGCACTTGTCATTTCCTACTATTAATGACTTAGCTGATAAATACTTTGTTGAGGGAAAATGTACTTGATACGATTGTGACATGTTGTTGTCTCACCTAGCTATCTTAAAATTAATGCACTAACTGTAAGTTGCTCTGGATAAGAGTGTCTGCTAAAATAATAAAATGTCACAGATTTTTTTTTTATAGCATTCACACTACTACTGGCGCTAGTCTTACCCTGCTTCGGAGTGAGGTCATTGTCTCAATTGTATGTGCTGCAGTCTGTGTCATATTAACTTGACTCTCTCTCTCCCACTGTGACACCATGCGTTTTCCCCAGGCTAGGGTCGTATCCTGCTTAAATACATGCTTCTCTCTCCCCAGGGGTATGGAAAGGCAGCTGGATGGGATGGAAAACTGGAGCCTTTTCCCACACCACATTGTCCTCCCTTGCCTCTTCCTCTTGCACCTTGCATTAATGGCATTCAGAGTGGAGACAGAATGCTTTCCTGGTGATGGGTAGGAAACATTACTGATTCTAAGAAGATGGCACACAACAATGTTTGATGAGAACAATGAATCTGTGTCACAGTAGTAAACACTGTCAGGGGGAAAGGCATTGTGTACATACTGGGGGGACACATTGTGTTTACAATTTCAATTTTCTCTTGCCGCATCTATCTCTCTCTCAAAAATTGCATGTTTGGGGGCATGGTCTGTTTCCATGGTGCTCTAGGGCACCCATACTTAAGGCTGTGTCTTTAATGTGTATCATAGCTATTGTTTTCATAATGCCATAGAACTGTGGCTATATCATACTTTATTTTTTACATCATTATACACCACACACCCAGTTATAGTGTAAACTAAAAAGCTGTGCATGCTGCAAATCTGCAATCCACACTGCATACAGTATCTCAACCACAAATACATATGCTAATAGGCTTTGTTTTGTGGTCATGTCTTGATGTCTTCCACATATCTGATGTCTTCTTTTTCTCTTCACAAAGTTACACTGTGCCAGATCATCAAACAGGTACTTAATTTCAGTGCTATTGCCTGGTATATAATTGTCTGCTGAGGTACTATTCCCATCGCTAGGAACATAAAACAAAATCCACTCAGGGCTGTTAGTTACTCCTGACCAATTTTATTTGTACAAAGTTTCTCAACTGAAAACAAAACTGGAAAAACACTAATGGCTATTAATTGTATTAAACAGAGAGGCCATTATGAGGATGGCTGGGCATTAGGGGGAACAAACCTTTCTAGAGGGAACAAGCCGTGAAAGGGGTAAATCTATCTCCTCTTACTGCACCCCCCTGGAATGCACACATGAGCATGATATTCACTATAAAACTCAAGGGCTATGAGGGCGATGTGCCCACCCAGACTCTTAAAGTATAAAGATCATAAAAATAAATATAGATAGAATATAAAGCGTAGGGCAAGAGTTCATAGTTCGCATAACGGTCATGGTAAGTCAGCTCAGAGTCATGGTCCATCATAGATATTTTAAGTGTAATAGCAGTTGATTGAATTGTAGTGGGTTGCAGTGCTCTGTGAGGTTAAGGTAGGCAGTGCTGATTCGGGTAGGTATTGTGGAGTCATGTGAAGGCAGTGGGTTGTTGGAGGTCCATTGATCCTGCTTTACTCTACTGTATGTGGCATGTTAAGAAAAAGGCATATTTCTTGCAAGGGGTTTGGAGCTACAGTATAAGAATGAGTCTGTGCTGCTCAGTGCTTGCACAAATGGTCCGCTAACACGATTTGCTGAGGAAAAGGAGGTTTTTAAAGATTTTAAAGTGATCAATAACATCTTCTCCAGCACATTAGCATGCAGAGGGAAAACAATACTGTGGCTGAGTCAAAGGGTTGAAAGGAAGCTACCTTCACAAAGATGCTCAGTGGGCAGCAGCACTGCTGCTGATGTTGTATAAGATGGAAGCCCTGACACTATACAGTAGGTCAAATCCACCATGAGCATATATCTAGAGCACATCCTGTTCTCTACGTATACTACATTCTGCTCTACAGTATAATGGGGAAAGTGCTCTTCCAGCAACTAATAAAAATGCTGGCCTCTTTCTGCTAATATTAACCATGCAGGCCAAAATAAGTACCGGTATAATATCATTTAAACATGATTATTTCGTTGTTGAGTCACAGCTCATTCTGAAAATGAGAATAAACACAACAGCATGAATGTGAGATACAATGTCCCTAGGCTTTGGGCATAACCCTGCTTTTATATCTGTTTCTGGTCTGTTTCTATGCCTGCATCTTTTATTTATACCCAGGTTTTTTGTGTTTGTTTGAGAGGGAGAAGAGGGGGTTCCGTGTGGTTACCGAGCAGGGCGACTCCAGTACTGTCCCTGCTCCCTGCACTACCATGCGACTCAGCCTCATAGCAGAGCAGAGCAGGGCGCAGCCTGAGAGGAGAGACATGGTGGAAATGAAGCGGAAAAACGATCCTGGGCCATCCTCCAACTCCACAATTCCTCTAAAACTATGCCTCTAGAGAATCGAGGACATCTCCACCCAAACATGTAATCGCCTACGTGCAGCAAATCCCTCTAGGACTGCAGGCTACCCGGTGCTGTTGGAATACTAAGACAAGAAGAGAATTAAACTATTTACATGCATTATTTATTCCCAGTTTAGCAGGCAGACCAAACCTAATCAGTGAGCAGTAAAAACGTATGGTAAAATAGGGAGTCCTGCCATAACTCTACAACAAACTTTTTAGATATTTTCATTACCTCGTGAAGTAAAATACTGCATGATAGAGATACCAGTAGGCCCGGATTCACTGAGACCTCATACTGAGACGATATATTTATTTATAATAGATGTATTTAAAAGATGACCGATCCAATTAAACATCTCCTTATACTGTATACAGTATTTCAGAGTGAGGATGGGGTACAGTATGTTACCTACAGCCTGTGTAGAAAAACAAAAAGCAAAACACAAAAATAAACTCTTTGGCTCACCATGACAGCAACAACAAATTCTCCTCAACACTGTACATGATAACAATACAATTAAACAATAAGCTTTGTTGAAAACAAAGATGATTTGCAATTTAAAGCTCATTTACTCAGGCACCAAACTAGAGATTTAGGAAGAGAAAGCCAGGGAATATAGTGAGATTATTGTACTTGAAGCACTGAGATTGAATTAGAGTAGAAAAGCCTCCGTCTCATCTGCTCAGACTGACACAGTAGAGCATGTCCACAGAATACATCACAGCTGTGTCGTTCCACCAATTAGGTGCCTTTTGAGGAGTGTAACTTGTTGACATTTTTATTTCACAAAAATGTTACATTCTGTCATAAAGAGCACATGTTCAACTTAATAAAAAACTTGGTTTCCCATCTTAAGAGAAAAAAAGAACTCTAGTAATTGCCTATTAAGATGACTATAGTAAGTGACTATTAAGTAAGTGCCTATTAAGTGCCAATTAAAGTAACAGGGTTGACAATTTCATCCTAAATCAACCATAATCATCTTGTGACAGGGGGAATGGAAGTTTGTTGTGTGTAACAGTGAAGGGCAATTGAACGCAAGCTTCCTAAAAAAAAACTTTTCTAGCCTGTGTATCTATTGGTAAAAGGGTTGAGGTGTTATACTCGACCCGCTCAGTTTTCCACCACAAAATGCCCAGAAAATGGCCCAAAAGAGTAGACCAGCTCACCTGATTTTACACTATGATATGACTATTAGATGTTCAATGTAAAAATGAAAAAAGAAAGGAATAGTTTCACCTTATTAAAAGGAGAGTTCAGGTTGTGGTTGTTGTTTTTTTAACTTAAAATGAATCACTAATCACATCCTCTTCAGAAAGGACTTTGTCAAAGTAACTTTAGAATGATGGTGATACTTGGGAAAATGTCGGTGTTAAGTGGGTTAAAATCTTCCTATAAGTTACAGAAGATGCACAGAGGGACATATTAAAATGCTGAATTTGCGACTTTAGCAAGTCTTAATTAATATAAAAAAGGCTTTTAAAATTCAATATTTGTGCACAATCTTGACTTAGAATATCAAAGGCACTTATTTCCCGGAACGACCCACCTAGCTACAATACACTCTCACAATTACAGCTAAACACCACGTTTGTCAGACAAGTGAAATTATACACTACCTGATTCACTGATTAGCACAGAATGTTGACTCTGTTGATTGTGGATGTACCTTTTTAATTGCTTCATCAGTTTTATGTAGCCTACTAAGCTGAACTTCAGCCAGACGACACAGGCAGAATACAAATCTACACACCTGCTGTCCAAAAATATCCAAACATAGTAGACTATTATGATGAAGCCTGCAATTCACTGTTGTGTTACTTTAAAGTGCTCCACTAATGCGCAAGTGTTTGTCATTTTGGTTTGTTTACACTAATAATGAACATAATGGTGTGGCACAATGGTGCAAACTCGTTGTGCTGGTCAGTCATGACTAAGTGAGTGACCATATAAATCCATCTGTAAGAGCTCTCATGTCCTTCACTGGAGTCTGTTAAGTGGATTTGATAAAACATGAAAGAGTGATTACTCATTGCATTGTTTTCCTATGGTTATCAAAAGGGAAACTATTGAAACCACTTCAGTTTTCATGCTAATTAGGAAAAGGGTGTGAATTCAAATCAATTGGTGTTTCAAATAATAAGGGTTTCAAATGGAACCTTGTGAAAA
The DNA here is from genome assembly GCF_045679555.1 of Salvelinus alpinus. Taxonomy (NCBI): domain Eukaryota; kingdom Metazoa; phylum Chordata; class Actinopteri; order Salmoniformes; family Salmonidae; genus Salvelinus; species Salvelinus alpinus. The sequence goes on along the minus strand of NC_092098.1, from coordinate 18,834,002 downwards.
AGTATACTTTTAAACCCATCTGTCTAACACATAGCTACACAAATTAAATTATATCTTCATGAAATGACTGGGGTAACTTTACCATTGCCTGTGAATAAAATATTTTATTGGCATCATTACGTAAGACACTGTTTTAATAAACTGTTCTTTTCAACTTCTTATATCCGATATGGCTTTGGTCCACAATGTAACTTCAAAGTTACTCCTGTCTGAGATGAGGTTTCTAAGTTCTGTCCTTAGAAAGACATACTTTAGAGGTTCAATCTTCTCAGAAGATTGTAGGCATGTTCGTTTAGCCTATAGAAATAGTTGTCTGGACCTGATCTTGCAGCCATAGTGAGGATTGTATTTGACGTCATCCTAACTCAGATACACGGTTAGGGAGAAAATGAGGCTAGAGCATTATTGAGAAATGGAAAATACATTATGTCAATATAAAATAGTTATACAAGATTATATGTTCGTACAGATTTTTCAGTATGTGAACTGCTCACTTCTGTTTCAGAACCTTGGACAGCAACCAGACAAAAACCCAAGGACAGAAAATCCAGCGATACTGGCTGGCTATAGAAATACCTTGAGGCAACCAAACTCATGGGGAGAGACCTATAGACGTGGAATATAGATGAGTGGCTGCCAAGCTTGAAATTAAAGAAACACATCAAAAGTGACATCAAATAAATGTTATTATATGAAATGTATGTGTTTTACACATAAATCAGGTGCATATGAACATATGAAAGAATGGACTTTTGTTTGGCTGCCTTGATTCTACTGTAGCTTTAGAATTCCTCATCAATGTATGATCAAAACTATTTTTTCCCTGATACTACGATGCCATACATTTGATTTCATAACACAACATGCTCATCCTTTATTTTGATTGAGCAGCATGTCTAATGCAGTCATTATTCTCTTGATTCGTGTGTTAAGTTGATTTTACACAGTAGCATTCCTGGAATAGGATGGAATGTGAAATGTGAAAACAAATTTGAACAAACAGCGAGGTGACCTTCATGGAGAATGATTTTAATCTCTGCTTTCTAATTAGCAAGTTTTTTGTTTTGGAAATAATGTCTTGGCATTCTTCAGTGTTTCTCAAATAAGATAGCTTGCCGATTTATGCCTCTGTGTACCATGGCATTCTGTCTCTATTCATTTCAGTAGAATTATCAGTGACATTATTACTTTCCCTAGATTTACATTTTACAATTGCCTAATTCCAAAATTGTATGTTGAGAAATACCTACAGTTTATTTACCCAAACTGGTGAATTGCATGCTAACGTTCATTAATTGAGTGACATGGTTCACTTCAGATACAAAATGTCAAACATTTTAAAGGCTACCCTTTTCCAACAACAGCAAAAACCACTTCCGGTTTGAATGAATGAAACAAATAGTATAATTCTCAGAGAAATTAAAATAGGCTTGTTGAACACTAAGCGCAGATCATTTGCTTTCCAAATACACCAAGATTTCCAAGCCAAGAAAGTTTGCCTATAGAGGTCACCACTGCAGCAGGAGCTGAATCCAAATGAGACGCTTTACGTTGTGTTCATTTTAGCATACAGCTATCTGCTGGATGAAGGACAGATCTAGATATACAGCCAATAGTGGTTTCCACTGACACATTATGTGGTAATTAGGTTTTCACTGGGAGCAATATAGCAGTTGACTAGTGAGGTGCATGTTGACACCAGGGAGAGGGGAAAGGTCTAATAACTCTAGCTTGTTTGTTGTATGAGGCTGGTAGCCTAGTGGTTAGAGAGGTGAGCCAGCAACTGGAATTGAGTGTTCAAATTCCGGGTCTGATGGGAAAAATCTGTTGGGAAGTGAGCTGCCAACCGTAGGGTTGCTGGTATCAAATCCTAGATGTCACTTAACTCCCCAAAACAACAGCTCCCCGGGCCCCTAGTGTGGCACACCCCACACCTCTCCAAAACCTGTATGTGTACAGTGCTTCCGGAAAGTATTCAGACCCCTTGACTTTTTTTTACGTTACAGCCTTATTCTAAAATGGATCAAATAATTTTTTCCCCTCATCAATCTACACACAATTAAAAATGGAAATATTACATTTATATAAGTATTCAGACCCTTTACTCAGTACTTTGTTGAAGCACCTTTGGCAGTGATTACAGCCTCGAGTCATCTTGAGTATGACACTACAAGCTTGGCACACCTGTATTTGGGGAGTTTCTCCCATTCTTCTCTGCAAATCCTCTCAAGCTCTGAGGTTGGATGGGGAGCATTGCTGCATAACTATTTTCAGGTCTCTCCAGAGATGTTCGATCGGGTTCAAGTCCGGGTTCTGGCTGGGCCACTCAAGGACATACAGAGACTTGTCCCAAAGCCACTCCTGCGTTGTCTTAGCTGTGTGCTTAGAGTCGTTGTCCTATTGGAAGGTGAACCTTCACCCCAGTCTGAGGCCCTGAGTGCTCTGGAGGAGGTTTTCATCAAGGACCTCTCTGTACTTTGGTCCGTTCATCTTTGCCTCAAACCTGACTAGTCTCCCAGTCCCTGCCACTGAAAAACATTGTGCCTCGACACAATCCTGTCTCGAAGCTCTATTGACAATTCCTTCAACCTCATGGCTTGGTTCTTGCTCTGACATGCATTGTCAACTGTGGGACCTTATATAGACAGGTGTGTGACTTTCAAAATCATGTCCAATCAATTGAATTTACCACAGGTGGACTCCAATCAAGTTGTAGAAACATCTCAATGGCTCAATGGAAACAGGATGCACCTGAGCTCAATTTCGAGTCTCATAACAAAGGGTCTGAATACTTATGTAAATAAGGTATTTCTGTTTGCTATTTTTAATACAATTGCAAAAAAAAAAAAAAAAATGTTCTTTGCTTTGTCATTATGGGGTATTGATGAGGAAAATGTTATATTTAATCCATGTTAGAATAAGGCTGTAACGTAACAAAATGTGGAAAAGGGGAAGTGGTCTGAATACTTTCTGATTGCACTTGTATGTACGGTGAGCTCCTAAAGTACTGGGACGGTGACATATTTTTGGTGTTTTGGCTCAGCCCTTTGATTGAAAGGTTTTGGAACAAATTCACTTACATGCGTATTAAAGTAGAAAAGTTAAGTATTCATAGCACACAATGACTATGTCAAGCTTGTGACTACACATTTGTTGGATGCATTTGCTATTTGTTTTGGTTGTGTTTCAGATTATTTTGTGTCCAATAGAAATGAATGGTAAATAATGTATTGTGTCATTTTGGAGTCACTTTTATTGTAAATCAAATCAAATCAAATGTTGTTGGTCACATACACGTGATTTTCATATGTTATTGCGGTTGTAGCGAAATGCTTGTGCTTCTAGCTCCGACAGTGCAGTAATATCTAACAAGTAATATCTAACAAATTACACAACATATACCCAGTACACACAAATCTAAGTAGGAATGAATTAAGACTATATGCATATGGAAGAGCGATGTCAGAGTGGAACAGACTAAGATACAGTAGAATAATATAGAATACAGTGTATACATATGAGATTAATAATGCAAGATATGTAAACAGTATTAAGTGACTAAGATACCGTAGAATAGTATAGAATACAGTATATTCATAGGAGATGAGTAATGCCAGATATGTAAACATTATCAAAGTGACTAGTGTTCCATTCCTTAGAGTGGCCAGTGATTCCTAGTCTATGCCTATAGGTAGCAGCCTATAATGGGGCGGCAGGTAGCCTAGTGGTTAGAGTGTTGGACTAGTAACCTGAAGGTTGCAAGATTGAATCCCAGAGCTGACAAGGTAAAAATCTGTTGATCTGCCCCTGAACAAGGCAGTTAACCCACTGTTCTTAGGCCGTCATTGAAAATGAGAATTTGTTCTTAACTGACTTGCCTAGTTAAATGAAGGGAGGGGGGAAGAAAAATGATGTGTGCTAGTGATGGCTGTTTAAGTCTGATGGCCTTGAGATAGAAGCTGTTTTTCAGTCTCTCGGTCCCAGCTTTGATGCACCTGTACTGACCTTGCCTTCTGGATGATAACGGGGTGAACAGGTAGTGGCTCGGGTGGTTAATGTCCTTGATTATCTTTTTGGCCTTCCTGTGACATCGGGTGCTGTAGGTGTCCTGGAGGGTGGATAGTTTGCCCCCAGTAATGCATTGGGCAGACCGCACCACCCTCTGGAGAGCCTTGCGGTTGTGGGTATTGCAGTTGCCGTACCAGGCAGTGATACAGCCCAACAGGATGCTTTCAATTGTGCATCTGTAAAAATGTGTGAGGGTTTTAGGTGTCAAGACAAATTTCTTCAGCCTCCTGAAGTTGAAGAGGCTCTGTTGCGCCTTCTTCACCACACTGTCTGTTCTAAACACTTCTACATTAATGTGGATGCTATGGATAATCCTGAGTGAATCGTGAATAATGATGAGTGAGAAAGTTACAGACACATGTAACAGTGTTGCTTCCATCCCTCTCCTCACCCCACCCTGGGCTCAAACCAGGGACCCTCTGAACACATCAACAACTGCCTCCCACAAAGCATCATTACCTATCGCTCCACAAAAGCCTCGGCCCTTGTAGAGCAAGGGAAATAACTACTTCAAGGTCTCAGAGCGAGTGAGTTCACTGATTGAAACGCTATTAGCGCGCACCGCTAACTAGCTAGCCATTTCACACCGGTTACACACACAAATATCATATCCCCCCAAAATGCTAACCTCTCCTGTTATTGTAATGGTGAGAGGTTAGCATGTCTTGGGGGTTTGATATTTGTGCATCTGTAACTTTCTCACACCATTATTCACAATTCATTCAGGATTATCCGTAATGATGGTAGCATCCACATTCATGTATAATTGTTTAGAAACATATTCTATTCTTATTTACAACAAAATTAATCCAAAATTACACAATCAATTATTTAACATGAATTTATATTGGACACAAAATAAACTGAAACACAACCAAAACAAACGGCAAAAGCATCCAACAAAGCTTGATGTACTGTAGCTCATTGCATGCTATGAATGTGGGACCAAAGACTTCACTTTTTACTTCTTTAATACACATACTGTAAGTGGATTTGTCCTAATAGTTTTGACTTTTGGTCCTGTAAAATGGGAGACTATGTACAAAAGGTGTTGTAATTTCTAAACAGTTCTCCCAATATGGACGAAAATACCCTCAAATTGAAGCTGACAGCACTTTAACCTCAACTGTATCATTTCAAAGCCAATTCAACAACAAACTGTCAATGTCCCAATACTTTTGGAGCTTAGTGTATGTGGGTTTGTCGTAGGGGCTGGGTTAAAAGAGGAAGTCAAATTTAGGTTAGACCTTGTGTGCAATTGACCAATAAAGTTATCTTAATCTTACATTTGATCAATCAGGCTTGTAGCTGGTGGACCACCCACTGGACACAGACATCAGTTCAACATTTAGTTTTGATTTGATCTGATTTAGTTGTCAACTAACGTGAATTCAATGTGAAAGCAACAAAAATGTGAGCCATGTCATTGGATTTAGGTAAAGGTTGTATGAAAAAAAAAATATGAAAATGTATGCACTCACTACTGTAAGTCGCTCTGGATACGAGTGTCTGCTAAATTACTCAAATGTCAAATGTAAATGTAAAGGTTTGGTGAAAAAACTACAAAGAATACCGAAATTCCTTTATGTTGATGACTTTTTGCAAATCCATTCAGTTTTTCCTGATGATTCAACATCATCACATAGAGTTATATTTCATTTTCTATGATGTGGAAACAACATTGATTCAACCAGTTTGTGCCCAGTGGACATGGACTGAAACCTGCACTGATCAACAGGAGGAAAAGTGAAGTACTTGTCTGAAACAGTCTGAGACTTTGAAATATTTGATTTATCGATCACACTGTACAGTATTGTGCATAGACTCACTGCCAACAAGCCTCAGACAGTTGATTGCACAACAAATGATGCAGCCAAGGTGTTTGATCCTAGTTGTCTGGCAGGGAGGAGGATGGAGGGGCTCTGGGAGGGCATTGTTTGCACTACTTTCAGGCAGTTTATAAAAATGCAATAGAATGGACAATGGCTTGAAACAAAATTCTATGGAGGAACAAAGGTACCCTTTGCATATCGAAATTATTTAGCACCTAGTAGAAATGCCATACTGTATATCAACCGTTAAAAACACATTTGATGTTTGTACTGTAGGCTTTTTCTTGTTGAAGGTAAACTCATGAGAGTTTGTGTTACTGTTTTGACATAATGATATGCACTAACCCTCAGACATGTATCAATATATTTGTTTGTAGAGAATATCTGTTATAAAACGTTATCCCAATCAATCTTTATGAATCTTTCCAGTGTGGTAAAACGAAACACTGCTCTCTTGCCTCGAATTTGCATATTGATGATATTGTATGTGCATTTTTTTAGGATGTTGCTCTGAAACTTACCAATATGTGCAAGGGTCCTTAGAGGGAACAAAAAAACTTTAGGCGATACAGCTCTGCTCTCTGCCTCCCTCTCTCTGCCTTTCTTTCTGCCTCTCTCTCTTTGTGCCTCTCTCTCTCTCTCTGCCCCCTTTCTCTCTCTCTCTCACTCTCTCTCTCGCTCTTTCTCTCTCTCTGCCCCCTTTCTCTCTCTCTCTCACTCTCTCTCTCGCTCTTTCTCTCTCTCTTGTTTTTCTCTCTCTCTCTCTCTCTCTCTCTCTCTCTCTCTCTCTCTCTCTCTCTCTCTCTCTCTCTCTCTCTCTCTCTCTCTCTCTCTCTCTCTCTCTCTCTCTCTCTCTCTCTCTCTCTCTCTCTCTCTCTCTCTCTCTCTCTCTCTCTGGTCTCTCTGGTCTCTCTCTATGCCTCTCTCTCTATCTCTCTCTGGTCTCTCCCCCTCTCTGAACTCATTGTTCTCAAAGTCTTCCCATTAGGGTTCCCTGGAGCAGATCCACAGCTGCTTGGACTGTGGCTAACAAGAAAATGTTGGCTCTTTCTAACGCATCCACATACATATATTCAGGAAGATTCATCAAGTATTTATCAGAACAATGTCTTCCTTTCTCTCCCCCTCTCCCTCGTGAGAACCATTTGTACAGATACTAGCTCAGTATAAGCTCTTGGAAATATAGCTTTTACTGTCATTGATCCAGGCATTTAAAATCCAACATCAAATGCATGCTTTGGATCTTGTAAGCACAACCGCAGCAATCTATACCAGAAGCATATTGGTCATAAAAGGCATTTGATATTTAACAAGAAGAAAGCAGGAGGTTTATGAAAGACAGTACCACTCGGAGGAATTCGCTAAACTGTCAGAAATGACACAATCTGAGTATTTAGTATTCCCCATGCCATCTACTGTAGCTGTTTTTGGCAAAACAAACACAAATACCTCAACAACACCTACCTAAACATATTACAGTGACACTTGGCCATGACGGTATAGCCCACTCTAGAGGCAACAGCAGGTATTCAGTTGTTCCAAATGAGGAATCTCCATGGAATAATTCATACCAAGGCGTATCTTAGAATACCTGCTGTTACACTAAGAAAACAGTCTTGTGAATTGTCTGAAAAATATTTAAATACTAGAATGACATTATCCATCAAGAAATCCTGAAAGAAGACTGCTCACGTGATAATTATTCTATTAAATAAACATGGCCTTAGCAGCTGCATATGTTACCACATACTTTTCTAGGGTAAACACCATCAGATAATGAATCAGTATTTTATAAGAGCATTCTAGTGGTACAGAATCACATGACACACATATTCCACAATATCCCTGCCTGTTATTGTCTCATGGTCATTGTCTGCATAACAATAGTTCTGACCTTCAGGTTGACTCATTTAGCTTGCAGTGGAGGAGATGTCTGGTCACAATTCAAACTAGAGTGGAGACATCTGAATTGGATAATTGCAAGGTGCACTTTTTCTTTTGCAAAGAAATGTAAATCCAATAGTGATGGGACAGCAGTAAAAATGTCACTCAGGATTCAGAGGTCTCTTAAAGGGATAATTTCTCACTTGAATAGGCATAGTGCAATGGCAAAGATGGCTTTATGCAGTCTCTCTCTCTCTCTCTCTCTCTCTCCCTCTCTCTCTCCCTCTCTCTCTCTCTCTCGCTCGCTCACTCACTCACTCGCTCACTCACTCACTCACTCACTCACTCTTTCACTCACTCACTCACTCACTCACTCACTCACTCATTTTTCTATCTTCTACAGAGGTCAGTTTTTTGGGACAGTCTCCTGGACCACCTCAAGCACTGCATCAGCTTCAACTACTTCGAATACAAAATAAAACAAATATCTAGAGGACATTCCACTTACTGTCTCATCCCAATAACTTATCAGACTAGCAGCCTTTTATTTTTATTATGCATTGTACTTGAATTTTCATTTTGTTTCTTCTATACCTTATTTAACCATCTGTTTTCCTTTTTCTTCATGTAAATCTGTAATTATTTGTTTATCTCTCTTAAAAATCAGACGTTTTTTGTACGTTTTTGTTTTATTGAAGGGGGGAGGTGCCTACAGTACAAGTCCCTCTGAGTTTCTTACTCACCTGTCCTGCGCATGTTCTTTTTGTTTACCTTTTAAACCTTCATCATATTGTTTTGTATTTGTTTGTGTGTGTGTGTAAATAAATAATAATACAAAAAATAGAAACCATAGATAATTAAAGTGTGAATGACATTTTCAGAGAATGTACAGTTGAGTGTGTGTTGTCTTGTGTATGTAATCGTGTGCATGTAATTGTGTGTGTGTGCCTGTGTGTGCGTGTGTAAGTGTGTAAGTGTGTGTGCTTGAACTAGATGACTGTGAGAATCTTTTCCTTATGGCAGCTCATAGAATTTTAGCACCTTGCTATAAGGTCAGTGATACAGAGATAAATCAAAGGAAAGCCCTGGGCTGGTCTCAGAACTCTGACTTATTGTACATAAAGAGCCAAATGCATATTACAGCTTCACATGAATAACTGAAGCTTATACTTTCTTAACATATCTCCCTTATAATGTTATGCATTACTGATGTTATTCACTGTCATCATCCAGGCATTTGCAGGAAGTTAACTCATTCCTATTTTATGAAAAAACGATTTAAATTCTCAGATAAGTTATAATACACTTAACACTGACCATGGAATCATTTGCATGTAAGAATAATTTAATTTCTAAACCCAAATGAGCAATTAAAACATATCAGGATACTCTTTGGCTTGACATTTGTTTCCCAACAAAACATGCTTATCTAATAAATGGATACAAGTATTATTAGCATTTATTAAACAAAATATCCAGAGTGAACAGAATACTAACAAAATGTATTCTACCAAGCTGCACATGACTCAGATAAAAAAAAGTATCTCCAACCAAACCAGTCACTTAGATGCAAACAATCACACAGACCTCTGAGACAGGAGATGTGCACAAAGGACAATGTCGTCTCCTTATCGTCGAGGGTGACCAAGCACACCTATCACAAAGCTTTAAAGCTGAGGAGAATAAGGCTTAGATCTCCACGTGTACCGTGCACCTGCTCCTGCACAGGGAAGCTATTTTCTTTGAGACAGTCCCCATGGTCCCTCATTCATCAGTGACAGCATGGGCTGAAATCACAGCCACCTCGGCCACAATGGCATTAACAGGAACAGTCACGCCTTATAGTTGCCTTGAGATGCTCCCCAATGTTGAAATCCAAGGACATTTATCTTGTTTTCTATGGCACATATCTCTCCCCAAGGCAGAGCTGGGAATGCTGTGGGCTAATTGCAGTGCAACCCTTATTAACTAGCAGGTTTGAAGGCTGTGGACTCCAAGAGGGGGGCTGAAAGACCTCCAGGAGTGCCCTGATCACCACTCCAAGATGCATCAGCAATGAGAAAAACTAGAGTGAAGTTCATCCATCATTATGCGTGTGTATGTGTGTGTGTGTGTGTGTGTGTGTGTGTGTGTGTGTGTGTGTGTGTGTGTGTGTGTGTGTGTGTGTGTGTGTGTGTGTGTGTGTGTGTGTGTGTGTGTGTGTGTGTGTGTGTGTGTGTGTGTGTGTGTGTGTGTGTGTGTGTGTGTGGAGGGTAAAACGGTTGACTGCATGTTAGTCCTGACTGAGTGGAACACCAATCCACAGGTACCGAGGATGAAGAGATCGGATGCAATTAGCATCGTCATTGCTAAGAGGAGTTTACCTACAGAAAGGGTCTCATGCAGGGTCAAAACTGTCAGAGCCTTTCACTATGCATCAGATCAGATGAGAGTGACAAGCCCAGTCAGACAGACAGGTTGTCAACATTCAATGAGTACGGTGTCACATTTAATGAAAGGTAACTGATAGACAGTGTGAAGGGGTGGCTGCTCTGCTTATTCACATATTATGCAATTTCAGGAAAAAAACGTGACAAGTTAGCTGCTACTGCATACACACACATACACACACACACACACACACACACACACACACACACACACACACACACACACACACACACACACACACACACACACACACACACACACACACACACACACACACACACACACACACACACACACACACACACACACACACACACACACACACACACACACACACGTGCAAGCACACATGCTCACACCTCAATGTGGCTTTGAGTAAGCCTATATGTTCCATAAGAACAAATGTACAGTACCAGTCAAAAGTTTGGACACACCTACTCGTTCACGAGTTTTTCTTTATTTGATTATTTTCTACATTGTAGAATAATAGTGAAGACATAACAACTATGAAATAACACATATGGAACCATGTAGTAACCAAAAAAGTGTCAAACAAATCAAAATATATTTTATATTTGAGATTCTTCAAAGTAGCCACCCTTTGCCTTGATGACAGCTTTGCACACTATGTGCTTTTTCATAGTTTTGATGTCTTTACTATTATTCTACAAAGTAAAAAATTAAGAAAAACCCTTGAATGAGTAGGTGTGTCCAAACTTTTGACAGGTACTGTACGTATTTCTAAAAATGTCGACAGAGCAAGCCCATTGTGTGTGAATAAACAGTTGTGTTAAAGACCTCACCAAGAGTTGGCAGATGAAGGACAGTAAATTAATGCTGAATCTCCATTCTACTATGATATGTTCCTGTAGGTCTGTCTTTCGTGCTTCAGGGTCTTGCTTTAGGACAATATTTTTGTATACAGGCATACCAATTCTGCAATATTCTGCTCTGCACTGAATGTTGGAGAATGTGTATGGATATCAGGTTGCCTTGCTGATATTACAACCATCTTTGTCCCTGGACTCCCTTCTCTTTACAAATACAGACCGCTTCTGGAATTGGGTAAAAAGGATCGTACCCTTTCTTTCAATTTTCGACCTAAAATGACATACCCAAATCTAACTGTCTGTAGCTCAGGACCTAAAGCAAGGATATGAATATTCTTGATAGCATTTGAAAGGAAACACTTTGAAGTCTGTTGAAATGCGAAATTAATGTAGGATAATATAACACGTTACATCTGGTAAAAGATAATACAAAGAAAAAAACATGCATATTTTTTTCCATCATCTTTGAAATGCAAGAGAAAGGCCACAATGTATTATTGCAGTTCAGGCGCAATTTCGATTTTGTGTATGCACTGCAAAGCAGTGTATGTGCAAAGTTATAGATTGATCCAATGAACCATTGCATTACTGTTCAAAATGTTGTATCAAGTCTGCCCAAATGTACCTAATTGGTTTATTGATACATTTTCAAGTACATAACTGTGCACTCTCCTCAAACAATAGCATGGTATTATTTCACTGTAATAGCTACTGTAAATTGGACAGTGCAGTTAGATTAACAACAATGTAAGCTTTCCGCCCATATCAGATATGTCTATGTCCTGGGAAATGTTCTTGTTACTTACAAAATCATGCTAATCACATTAGCGCACGTTAGCTCAACCATTCCGCGGGGGGGGGGGGCACACCAATCTCGTGGTTAAGCAACTGATACAGGACAATGGTGCCAGTGTCAGATATTGAAAACGCATTATACTTAATTAAATATACATACATTCCATGCTACCTCCAAGGGTGAATTTGCATCACAGAGTTACCTTGACGTTCACGTTTGAGAGTAACCTTACATGGGTAATTATCAAGCCACACATTCTGTCACACTCATTGTATTTTCAGTATATTTCCCTACTTGTGAATCACCTGGCTATTTTATCTATAATGGCATATTCTCAGAGTTGATGGAGACCCTTGCACATATGCCTACACAAAAGGCTATTCTGATAACCAAGACACAGACATTCTAGTCATCCACTTCAATAATGACAAATCTCCATATACCACATGCTACCCCAAGACGAGGCATATTCATGCTGGATCCATTCACACTGTAATAATATATTTAGCAGTGAGGTGGAGAACAGAACAGACCCAGCTGATCATAGCTAGATGGCAGAAGAAAAGAGGACCTCAGTGAGCACAGAGGTGACATATCCCCTGGACCATTGTTCTACGTCTCAGTGATTCCTTCTGCCTGATAACATGGGAGACTGGTGCGTGGGAGAGGAGTGGAAACTAAGTGCAACATTCATTAGTCATGCATTGTGTAACATGATATCACTTCCCCCCATTACATACATAGCTTTGGGCCCTGCGACTTTTCATAACCCTGTGCATTTGCAATATTTAAAATACAGATGAAAAATAAATCTGTTTTCTCTAACAGTAATGGGTAGATTCATAGTATTATTATACCTTTTTACGATGATAACATGTGAGGCACGTTTAGTATGTGGGCAATAATTGAAACGGACAAAAATTCAGTATGTGTGCATACAAATAGGTGAAATTGATGTTGGTCTGTTGTTTACACTACTGCCGTACTAACAGACCATGGTATAGGTGCTTTGTGAATAGCTGAACTAAAGAGAAAGAAACAGACTAGTGTATTGTAATGAGATGGCAAACGTTCTCCAAACCAAACAACCAATACTTCTGAATATCATTTTGGACCCTGTATCCTTGTCTCGCTAACACTTATAGTCAAATGTATTTGAACATATATTTTGCATTTATCAACAGTGGTGACAGTGACCTAAATATTGGAATGAGTTTAGTTATTAATGGTCTGCTATTCTGTGAAATACTGTCTGAACATGGCTGCCAAACTGTCTGAACATGGCTGCCAAACTGTCTGAACATGGCTGCCAAACTGTCTGAACATGGCTGCCAAACTGGCTGAACATGGCTGCCAAACTGGCTGAACATGGCTGCCAAACTGGCTGAACATGGCTGCCACACGGGCTGAACATGGCTGCCAAACTGGCTGAACATGGCTGCCAAACTGGCTGAACATTCATGCCAGATGTACATTTAAAAGCATCCTGTCTACAAACAAATGTTAGATATAATAGGCAGAAATGTCAGCTCTTTGCCTACTGTAGGTTTCTGGATGTAAAGAAATGTCAGCTCTACCTACTGTAAGTTTCTGGATGTAAAGAAATGTCAGCTCTACCTACTGTAGGTTTCTGGATGTAAAGAAATGTCAGCTCTACCTACTGTAAGTTTCTGGACGTAAAGTAATGCAGCTCTACCTACTGTAGGTTTCTGGATGAAAAGAAATGCAGCTCTACCTACTGTAAGTTTCTGGACGTAAAGAAATGTCAGCTCTACCTACTGTAGGTTTCTGGACATAAAGAAATGTCAGCTCTACCTACTGTAGGTTTCTGGACGTAAAGAAATGTCAGCTCTACCTACTGTAGGTTTCTGGACGTAAAGAAATGTCAGCTCTATCTACTGTAGGTTTCTGGACGTAAAGAAATGTCAGCTTTACCTACTGTAGGTTTCTGGACGTAAAGAAATGTCAGCTCTACCTACTGTAGGTTTCTGGACGTAAAGAAATGTCAGCTCTACCTACTGTAGGTTTCTGGACGTAAAGAAATGTCAGCTCTACCTACTGTAGGTTTCTGGACGTAAAGAAATGCAGCTCTACCTACTGTAGGTTTCTGGATGTAAAGAAATGTCAGCTTTACCTACTGTAGGTTTCTGGACGTAAAGAAATGCAGCTCTACCTACTGTAGGTTTCTGGACGTAAAGAAATGTCAGCTCTACCTACTGTAGGTTTCTGGACGTAAAGAAATGCAGCTCTACCTACTGTAGGTTTCTGGATGTAAAGAAATGTCAGCTTTACCTACTGTAGGTTTCTGGACGTAAAGAAATGCAGCTCTACCTACTGTAGGTTTCTGGACGTAAAGAAATGTCAGCTCTACCTACTGTAGGTTTCTGGATGTAAAGAAATGTCAGCTCTACCTACTGTAGGTTTCTGGATGTAAAGAAATGTCAGCTTTACCTACTGTAGGTTTCTGGACGTAAAGAAATGCAGCTCTACCTACTGTAGGTTTCTGGACGTAAAGAAATGTCAGCTCTACCTACTGTAGGTTTCTGGACGTAAAGAAATGTCAGCTCTACCTACTGTAGGTTTCTGGATGTAAAGAAATGTCAGCTCTACCTACTGTAAGTTTCTGGACGTAAAGAAATGTCAGCTCTACCTACTGTAGGTTTCTCGACATAGAGGGTCCTTTCTCAAGTGCTGAGTTGCTAGAATGCCCTTGGGTTTCAAAGATCTGTGTTCCTCTGTGGATTATTTCCCATAATTCATTCTGGTCCCGCTGTTTACGTCAATCTGCCTACTGTTGACAAACCTGCTGACATTCACAGTACATGTAAATGGATTAAAGATTCACTAGATTGATATCACATTTCTACAGCAGGTTTCAACACAGGGGTTATTCAAAGTAAATGACAAGAGCAAAAATAAAATATTGAGAAGACAGAATGTTTTCTCCTCCACAACGTCAGGTTTTGTCACTTTTGTACCACTGTGGGCAAACAGAATCAGATCGTCCTAGACAATGTCAATTTGTTTTCTATAGGGTATTTTATCTGAATGGAAACTCAGAATTAATTTTGACTTTAGGATTGCTTAGTAGCCATACCGACTCTGTTGATATCCCTATGCATATAACCAACCAACTCTGTTGATATCCATATGCATGTAACCAATCAACTCTGTTGATATCCCTATGTGTAACAGTATAACTTTAGTACGTCCCCTCGCCCCGACCTCGGGCGCGAACCAGGGACCCTCTGCACACATCAACAACTGACACCCACGAAGCGTCGTTACCCATCGCTCCACAAAAGCCGCGGCCCTTGCAGAGCAAGGGGAAACCCTACTTAAGTCTCAGAGCAAGTGACGTAACTGATTGAAATGCTAGTAGCGCATACCCGCTAACTAGCTAGCCATTTCACATCCGTTACACTCACCCCCCTTTCAACCTCCTCCTTTTCCGCAGCAACCAGTGATCCGGGTCAACAGCATCAATGCAACAGTATAACTTTAAACCGTCCCCTCGCCCCGACACGGGCGCGAACCAGGGACCCTCTGCACACATGAACAACGGTCGCCCACGAAGCATCGTTACCCATCGCTCCACAAAGGCCACGGCCCTTGCAGAGCAAGGGGAAACCCTACTTAAGTCTCAGAGCAAGTGACGTAACTGATTGAAATGCTAGTAGCGCATACCCGCTAACTAGCTAGCCATTTCACATCCGTTACATATGCATATAACCAATCAACTCTGTTGATATCCATATGCATACAACCAACCAACTCTGTTGATATCCCTATGCATATAACCAACCAACTCTGTTGATATCCCTATGCATATAATCAACCGACTCTGTTGATATCCCTATGCATATAATCAACCGACTCTGTTGATATCCCTATGCATATAACCAACCAACTCTGTTGATATCCCTATGCATATAACCAACCAACTCTGTTGATATCCCTATGCATATAATCAACCGACTCTGTTGATATCCCTATGCATATAATCAACCGACTCTGTTGATATCCCTATGCATATAATCAACCGACTCTGTTGATATCCCTATGCATATAATCAACCAACTCTGTTGATATCCCTATGCATATAATCAACCGACTCTGTTGATATCCCTATGCATATAATCAACCGACTCTGTTGATATCCCTATGCATATAATCAACCGACTCTGTTGATATCCCTATGCATATAACCAACCAACTCTGTTGATATCCCTATGCATATAACCAACCGACTCTGTTGATATCCCTATGCATATAATCAACCGACTCTCTTGATATCCCTATGCATATAACCAACCGCCTCTGTTGATATCCCTATGCATATAATCAACCGACTCTGTTGATATCCCTATGCATATAATCAACCGACTCTGTTCATATCCCTATGCATATAATCAACCGACTCTGTTGATATCCCTATGCATATAACCAACCAACTTCAAATAAGAAAGGATGCATCCTATTACCTTTGCATTATGTCTGAGTATTACCAAGAGGCATGTTTATCGTACATGTCAATGGATGTTTTCTGTGTTCTTCTAGTCTTTCCCTTCCCAGAGACAATGTAGAGTAGTATTTTGTGCGTGGGCCCACCTCTTGTATTCAATTTCAGAGGAGAAATCATCCAAAGCTGATCCCTCCATGTCTTCGTGTACAAGTTGAAACACTGCTGATGACGCAGGTTTGTTTGCCACTATAACAGGGCTAAGCAGCGGAGTGGAAAACTTGATTTTCTGCTGGGGTAACAATTCCCAGTGCCTTATACCATAAAAGTAATTAAAGATGTAAGCTACAAAAATGTATCATCCCTGTTGTGCAGCTTCAAAAACGTCATTACAGCTTCCTATTCCCCTGTCTTTCATACGAACTTATTTATTTATTTGCAGGCTATGGAGGCTGTGCAGAGAGGGGCAGGCAGGAATCACTGTGTCTGTGTAGATTAACCAGAGTGGTGCAGCAGTCTAAGGCACTGCATCTCTGTGCTAGAGGTGTCACTACAGACACCCTGGTTCGAATCCAGGCTGCATCACATCTAGCTGTGGTTGCTAGTCCCATAGGGTGGAGCACAATTGACCCAGTGTTGTCTGGGTTTGGCCGGTGTGGGCCGTCATTGTAAATAAGAATTTGTTCTTAAACTGACTTGCCTAGTTAAATGAAAGGTTACATTTAAAAATAAAAATAAAAAGGGATGGGAGAACTCTGCTAATCTCACCTGGTGGAATTTCCTTGATTGATTCTCCAAACTAACATGGCAGAAGTCAAAATATTTGGAGATTTGGGAATGCCAATTAGTCGTAATAGTCCAGTTTAAAATGCATATAAGGTGCATTTCAAAAGATGTGGAGGTCAGGGATATGTCAGAATTAGAATCACCTTTATTCCCCAAGTAAATCTACACATTCCCAGAATTTGCCTTAGTGAGTAAGTGCTGCCAGCAATAGACAATATACAAACAGAATACAGACACAAGTCCACATAGACATCATACAGAATATACAATACAAGAATGGTAAACATAAAACTCTGGAGTATTATAGGCTAATAACAGTGGGAATACACAATTTACAGAGGGGATATATCTACAGTGCATTCGGAAAGTATTCAGACCCTTGACTTTTTCCACATTTACGTTACAGCCTTATTCTAAAATGGATTAAATAAAACATATTCCTCATCAATCTACACACAATACCCCATAATGACAAAGCAAAAAACATTTTTTAGAAATGTTTGCAAATGTATTAACAATAAAAATAAATAATAAACGTATTTACATAAGTATTCAGACCCTTTGCTATGAGACTCGAAATTGAGTTCAGGTGCATCATGTTTCCATTGATGAACCTGTCCCACAGTTGACAGTGCATGTCAGAGCAAAAACGACGCCATGAGGTTGAAGGAATTGTCAGTAGAGCTCCGAGACAGGATTTTGTCGAGGCACAGATCTGGGGAAGGGTACCAAAAATGCCTGCAGCATTGAAGGTCCCCAAGAACACAGTGGCCTCCATCATTCTTAAATGGAAGGAAGTTTGGAACCACCAAGACTCTTCCTAGAGCTGGCCGCCCGGCCAAACTGAGCAATCGGGGGAGAAGGGCCTTGGTCAGGGAGGTGACCAAGAACAAGATGATCACTCTGACAGAGCTCCAGAGTTCCTCTGTGGAGATGGGAGAACCTTCCAGAAGGACAACCTTCCAGAAGAACATTCAGGCCTATATGGTGGAGTGGCCAGACAGAAGCCACTCCTTCGTAAAATGCACATGACAGCCCGCTTGGAGTTTGCCAAAAGGCACCTAAAGACTCTCAATGAGAAACAAGATTCTCTGATCTAATGAAACCAAGATTGAACTCTTTGGCCTGAATGCCAAGCGTCACGTTTGGAGAAAACCTTGCACCATCCCTACGGTGAAGCATGGTGGTGGCAGCATCATGCTGTGGGGATGTTTTTCAGCGGCAGGGACTGGGAGACTAGTCAGGATCAAGGGAAAGATGAACGGAGCAAAGTACAGAGAGATCCTTGATGAAAACCTGCACCAGAGAGCTCAGGACCTCAGACTGGGGCGACGGTTCACCTTCCAACAGGACAACGACCCTAAGCACACAGCCAAGACAACACAGGAGTGCCGTCGGGACAAGTCTCTGTATGTCCTTGAGTGGCCCAGCCAGATCCCAGACTTGAACCTGATCGAACATCTCTGGAGAGACCTGAAAATAGCTGTGCAGCAATGCTCCCCATCCAACCTGACAGAACTTGAGATGATCTGCAGAGAAGAATAGGAAACTCTTCAAATACAGGTGTGCCAAGCTTGTAGCGTCATACCCAAGAAGACTTGGGGCTGTAATTGCTGTCAAAGGTGCTTCAACAAAGTACTGAGTAAAGGGTCTGAATACTTATGTAAATGTAATAATTCCGTTTTTATACATTTTCAAAAATAAATAAAAATAACAGTTTTTGCTTTGTCACTATGGGGTATTGTGTGGATTGATGAGGGGATTATTTATTTTTTTATCCATTTTAGAATAAGGCTGTAACATAACAAAATGTGGAAAAAGTCAACTGGTCTGAATACTTTCCGAACGCACTGTATATCTATGTTTTAGTGTTTCTGGCGATGATTAAATTGAATATGCCATTTATGGAAAGACACATATTTATCTGCTGTTAAATTGTTACTGCATATCATATGCAGTAATGGCAGCACTTTTTGTTTGCATTATCAGCTGTAAGCTCTAGGCATACACTTTGTTTGCCCAGTTTGCCCTCGTACACGGAACTGGAAATCCTAGCCAGCATCTATCTTTTCTAATCGCCATAGTTATCCCACGATAAAGGCATCCCTGCTTGATCAGCATTGTCAGCTTTGGTGCCAGAACCTGAGTGTTCTCTAAACACTGAATGTCTGACACATGCCAAGACCAGGCAACAATTCAATCAGTGTGCGATCACTGGGGACACAGGCTTATTGACAAAGAGACAATACGTGGGCAGCTAGCTGGCACTCTGACAGAGACATGGACGTCACACCACAAACCAGAATGTCCTATTTAGCTGATATGATGCACATATGAATGTGTTAAAAAAGTATATTGAGTAACATTATCTATGCTAGAAATTCAATGTATATTTTATTCACTGTTTGCGCAATGCAGCAGTTATGGGATTATTGCCATGTGATTTTTTTTTTATTCCTATCTTTCACCAATTCAGTACAGTGCCCTTATTACTGTGTAACTACCATGTAATTACAATGTAACAAGTATTCTAATGGCTCATTATTACACTGTACTCACACTGTATTGAAACCAGTAACATTAACCTTAACCTAACCCATAGTAAGTACAGCGTAAATACAGTGTAATAATGAGAGAATCATCTAGTGTTCAGCGAAATAACAACACAATGTCAAATACAGGTAGCCTAGTCAAATAATTAACATCCAATCACATTAACCGTTACTCCCTCGCGGGAATTCCACTAACGGTCCATATGTAGCCAAACATAGCTGCTGCTCATTCCGTTTAATCGAAAATTGATAAATGGTTAAAAAAGTAAGGCCTGTGTCAATAGAGACACATACCAGCTCTACTGGTAGTACTGCTACTACCAGCAGTACTACACCTGCACCTGCCGACGACACAAGTTGTTCTGCTTCCACGAGCACATCCAATGCTGGCATTAGCAATTCTACATTTGTTTTTGTTAACCCAGCTAGCATGGACACTGACAGTTGTGAATGTGATGCAGCCGAAGACCTACTGCCCTCAAATACACCATGACAGCGCAACACACAAGGGGTGAAACAGTGGCAAAGGTACCCACAGGACAAACAGAATAATATTAGTCTGAGGATAGATTAAATAGCATTAATACAACAAAAATAATTCAAAGCACGCTCCTTTAGTTTACACCAATGTTAAACAGATGTATTTTTTCTTCATGATAAGCAGGAGTAATATTCTTAGCAGATCAGAATGACAGCAGACTGTACTATTTCTCTACCCGGGAAAGCACCGAACAACAGACAGGGACATTGGACCATCGAAGAGGCGCAAATATGATGAGAACTACATTGATTTGGGGTTCACTTATATTGGGAGTAGTGCCTTTCCTCAGCCACAGTGTGTTATATATGCAAAAGTACTATCTCACAACTCGATGAAACCTTCACTGTTGCGCAGACATTTAGAAACAAAACATGCCAATTTGAAAAATAAGCCACGGGAGTTTTTTGAGCGAGAATTAAGACGACTTTCGAGTAGTAAGACATGTATAAAAGCAACAGATACCATAAAAAAAAACACCATCCAAAAACGATACAGACAATACCGAACAACACTGTTTCACGACGCATCAGTGACATGGAAGGAGATGTTTTGAAACAATTACTGCTTCGCATACAAGCCAGTGAATTCTATGTTGTTACGTTCCCCAGTTTCTGTGTTGTAGTTTGTGTATTTGTGTGTGTGTTTCAGGAAATTGCTTCCTGAAATTCTCCCCAAGCAGCTGATTGGTCGGCCCCGAATTGATGATTGGAGAGCTGACCCCGCCCCCTCGTCAGGACGCAGCTGTCTTCAATTAGATTCCTTCTGAAGCTACTGTATATAAGCCAGTGTTCTGTTGCTCAGAAAAGAGATTGATTGTATATCCCGAGATGATTGCTGAGAGAGGAGGCTGATGGCTGTGGGTTATTTACTGTGTTAGTTGTTGCTGGGAGCAGCTTTGGTATGTTCTGTGTTAGTTTGTTGCTCAGTCAGATAGAGCTTATTTGATGTCCTGTGTTTCTCAGTTTGTTTGTGAAATTGTTTAGTATTCTGTTTCATTTGTTCCCAGGGGGGAACGGGAAGGCACCTAGGGAGTGCTTAGGCAAGAGGCCCGCGGGCATACATATACCCATAGTATATTCACTGTCTAGGCACACTAGGTAAGACCTGGGCGGACCACCCCCTGTATTTTGGTTAGCGCACCAGGTGGTGCTAAGTTAGGTGGGTAGGCAGGTAAGGTAGGAGAGGGGGCTTTGATATTTACTTTATTTGCTTTGGTTCCGTCCAGCCCCTTTCCCCCAAAATTACTGTGACGGAATAAATTCCTTGTAAATGGTACAATTCTCTGCCTTTGTCATCCTTACTCGCACCTACAGTCCCATACTGCTTTCACTCCACGTTGAGTTGTAGCAGGGAGTTGCGTTCCCTCTTCATAGAGGCGTGCGGAACATAAGTGTTACATCTGGATGAGTCAACAGGCGTGGTGGGCCTGGCACAGCTCCTGGTATGTCTGTTATGTTTATGGGGGGTCAATTAAGGAAGACATCCTCTTCTGCAAACCACTGGAAGCCAGGACAACATGAGAGGATGTTTTTAAAGTACTGGACAGTTTTGTGACATCAAATGGACTTTGGTGGTCAAGATGTTGGTATCTGTACTGATGGTGCAAAAGCCGTGACAGGGAGACATAGAGTGGTAACACGTGTGCAAGCAGGCTCTTGCTGCCAAGGGAATGCCTGACAGCTTGAAAGATGTTTTGGACACGAGTGAAAATGGTTAACTTTGTTAAAGCAAGGCCTCTGAACTCTTGTGTATTTTCTGCACTATGCAATGATATGGGCAGCGACCATGTAACGCTTTTACAACATACAGAAGTGCGCTGTTATCAAGGGGCAAAGTATTGACACGAACTTAAAGTTTTCTTTACTGACCATAATTGTCCCTTGTCTGACCTCTTGCATGATGAGTTTCTCATATCACTGGCCTATCTGGGTGATGTTTTTTCTTGCCTGAATGATCTGAATCTAGGATTACAGGCACTCCGCATCTATATTCAATGTTCTGGACAAAACTGAGGCTATGATTAAGAAGTAGAGCTCTTCTGTCTGCATTAACGACAACAGTCTTTCCATTGTATAATTTTTTTTGGCGTGCAAATGAACTCAAGCTTACGGACAATGCAAATGTGATATAGTGAAGCACCTGAGTGAGTTGGTTGTGCAATTACGCAGGTACTTTCCCGAAACGGATGACACAAAAAACTGGATTAGTTATCCCTTTCATGCCTTGCCTCCAGTCCACTTACCGATATCTGAACAAGAGAGCCTCATCGAAATTGCAACAAGCGGTTCTGTGAAAATTTAATTTAATCAGAAGCCACTGACAGGTTTCTGGATTGAGCTGCGCTCAGAGTATCCTTCCTTGGCAAATCGCGCTGTTAAGTCACTGATGCCTTTTGTCACGTCCTGACCTTTGAGCCTTTTTATTTCTCTATTTGGTTAGGTCGGGGTGTGATTTGGGTGGGCATTCTAGTTTTTCTATTTCTTTGGTGGCCGGGTATGATTCCCAATCAGAGGCAGCTGTCTATCGTTGTCTCTGATTGGGGATCATACTTAGGCAGCCTTTACCACCATTAGTTTGTGGGATCTTGTTTTTGGTTAGTTGCTGTGTTAGCGCTACAACTTTACGTGTCGTTTATTCTTTCTTGTTTTTGGTGTTCATTTAATAAATGTATGATGTACGCCTACCATGCTGCACCTTGGTCCAATCCATCTCTAAACGAACGTGACACCTTTTGCAACCACGTACCTATGTGAGAGTGGATTCTTGGCCGTCACTAACATGAAAACTAAATACAGGCACAGACTGTGTGGGAAATGATTTAAGACAGACTGTCTCCAAAACAATCCAACATTGCAGAGTTATGTGCATCCATTCAAGCACACCCTTCTCATTAACCTGTGGTGAGTTATTCACAATTTTTGATGAACAAATAAGGTTTTATATGTAAGATGGTTAAATAAAGAGCAAAATGATTTATTATATTATTTTTTTGTGCCCTGGTCCTATAAGAGCTCTTTGTCACTTCCCATGAGCCAGGTTGTGACAACTCACACTCATTCTTATGTTTAATAAATGTATCGTATAGAATGTGAGTGGCAGGCTCCTGCCACGCCCTCTAGTGCTCATCCGGTGTCTCCTTGACCTGCCGCCACTCCCCCAGTGCTCTCTCCCTCTCCCTCCCTCTCTCTCTCTGTGTGTGTGATTGTGTGGGCAGAGACATGTGTGCTGGAGTCAGAGCAGATCCCCACCACCTGCAACCTGTTCCATAATCAAGACCTCTACAAATACTCAGTCCTGCCAATTCAACACTGCCAGATCGTAATTTCTGCCCAGTCAGTCCATGTTTCTAGCCGTTTGTTCCTGTTGTGCCTATCTTCCCTTGCCTGATGCTGTTTTCCTCTACGCTATAGTTCTGCCAGCTCTGACTCTGGTCCCTGTCTCCAGTCCGACTTCTCGTCAGTCCTGCTAGTCTGTCCTGGATTCCCCACTCTACGCTCCCTTGGATTCCCCTCCGGACCTACTTACCCTGTCCCCACACCTCTCGCTCCAGCCTCAGCCTCCGCACCTGGTTTCCAGCAACCTGCCCGAGCTTCCCCTGGCCTGCACTCAATCCCCCCCCCCCCTCGTGTTTCAATAAATACCTTGGTTACCTCATCCCAGTCTCCTCGTCCGAGTCTGCTCTTGGGTTCACCTGTTCCGCTCCGCGTGACACCTGCAGTCAACTTTGATTTCACTCAGTGCATTCTGTTGCATCAGGGTGTACTTCCAGTAAGATAATAAGATAATTATTAGCAGTTTACTCCTTTAGTGTCGGGGTTAAATCCTTGATTTGTTTGTATAATTCAGACCTTTATCAGACTCCAGGGGCTACCTGGGTCTACTCTTGACAAGGCATCCCATCACTTTGAAAGACAACTGATTTACAAATAAAAAAAGGAGCCTGTTTTACCAAATAATTGTCTGTCACCACAGAGGAGATGCCATGTCACTCAATAACCCCAGTGATGTTTTTAAAGGTAAGCATAAGGTAGACAGAGAGGCCTCTCTGCCATGCGCTTGGTGTCCTTCCCACTTTAACAAGAGCTGACACCTTGCATCTGGAATACACACTATCAAACAAGATGTGTGAGGATCCATTGTGCTCCACAATGCATACTAAAATCCTATAGGTTCCTCTCGGAAGCCCAGGAGACGGTCACTTTTTATTTTAAATATCCAGTCACTTGGTATGTATGCCTTCTCTTACATTGAGCAAATACTTTACTAGCGCACAATTGCTTTTTGTACAGAGCACAGTGGATGCAATCATTTTGGCTTTACAGCTCGAAGCACCCAGCATGAGTCAAAGAGAGTGGAAAAGACTATCTTAAAAAAATACAGGAGAGTGGGAACTCTAACTCTTTCAATCGGTTTATTTATTTTCAGCAATATCAGAACAGTTACAAATGTCATGTCACACATGCTTCATGAACTAACCCTGCAATACACTTTTTTAAATACTGTATGAAACAGACAAAAACGTCTTCATATTCAGTAGTATTGTGAGAGAGTTGTAAGGAGTCAGATATGATGTGGCCTAGACAGTAAATGTCTGTACGCACAACAACTTAAATTTATTTTGTAAACTACACTTCAAGTTGACATCCCAGTGAGTGTTGATTATGCAGGGATAGCCTACAATTGATTGTGTCTTTTGAGAGCTTTTTGTTTGGAAACAGACAGGGACCTCGGGGACTGGCATGAGGCCCAGAAACCAATGGTGTATGAACCATTCCCATGGGCCAAAGGGCTAATTCCTCCCTGTTTAAAAGCGACCCTGGCATCATAATGTTGTTATTTGAAAACAGATGTGTTGGAGAACACCTGCTGTGCTGTTTTATTAGAATCCTCAATTCCCTTTATTTGATATGAAGCAGATTTCCGTTGTCTCACTACCTTTGTACTTTTATGACAGCCTTTGTAATAATGCAATCACTGTAGATCATAAAAAATTATTTGGTTTTGTAGGCTAATTCAAAGTCTCCTGTGGACCTCTAGGGAACATCTCACGAATCACCAGTGGTCAACAAACCTCAGTTTGGGAACCTGCGGCCAAATGTTACCTAACCCCAGTGTTGCAGTACTCCAGTCCTGTCTCGAGACCACATATTGAGTGTATAGGTCTTGTCTTTGTGTTGGATACAGTTGTACTCTGTCTCGGACAGTGAGAACTCGAAATTTCTTCCCGAGACCAGCCGAGACCAGCAGAGTCAAAAATTATTTATCAGCTTCCATTCAGTCAGCGCATAAAACCTCTTCGCCAGGCCAAATATATACACTCCTTTCTTGAAATGTTAATATCTTAACAGCCTTTATATCTATTATAGACATGTTTGCGCAGTAGAGAAACCAATAGGCCTTCAGTGTGTGACAGGTCTGTGATTCTGAAAGGACAACAGCCGTAATACCAGCGCACTCAGCACACTCGTGTAGGAGAGTGCATTTTTTGTTAAACACAAAGGGCCAGTGGTTTAGAGGAGGGTATATGCAGGTATAAACCGTATACCCATTTCTTTTCAGTGGGCATTGCTTATACTCACTTCTTAATCCCTATATATGCGTATCAAAGTAGTGTAGCGGAGGTATACGACTTATCAATTATGTAGTACAATAGAAAAATTATGCACAAAGTAGCCTACACAATCGCAAAGCACGTGAATTATATTCACATGCGTGCTGGACACAACCTAGTTTCAGTGGAATATCATCTGCCAGGAGCAAGAATGTGCAGCTCTCAGCTGGTTTTGGCATGGAACAGCTCACAGAAGAATGACATCGGTAGCAGGTAGGGTACGAAAGATGTTTCAATTTATGATATCTACCAGTAAATGCCAACTAAAGCAACAATGGGTACGCAAACCAGGTATTGAAAAAGTTTAGTCTGAAGTGTTGGTTAGTAGGCTATTTGTGATGCCCAATTGTCATCATGCTTGTTTGCATCAGGGGCGTAGACATGGATGGGCCTGGGTGGTCAGAGGCCCACCCACTGGGGAGCCAGGCCCTGACAGGACTACCAGATTGATGTGGTTTAAGCATTGTTGTGGACTTAGAGGTTACATTTTCTTTATTATTTCTATTTAAAAAAGTGTGATTTTGGGAGTGAAAATGTGAAAAATCTATAGGAAATAAACTCAGACATAATGAGAATACATAATGAGAATATATTCCTAAGAATACAAAAACACAACCATTAAGCATTTCCCAATCAAAATGTACTACTATTATTCCCCATTGCAAAAAACATTTCACATTTAGCACACAAAGTATGCAATGACCTAAAGATTAAAGTGGAACTGCAGAGTTTTAACTACTTTGCAGATATGAAACAAAAAGACAGTCATAATATCAGTCAAAATATAACATTCCCAGTTTATGCTACAAAACAAACTTTATAAGAGGTTTTAAAAATAGGTTATATTTGACTCAACGTTCCATGACGTACACTAAAGCAGAATAGATGGATGCAGTTCAATGCATGATTCATATAATTCACCAATACATTTCTTGGTAGTCCAAAAATATGTCTATCAGGCTGTAAATCACAGCTGGCCTGGTATATTGTTTTCTGCCTCCATTCGGGATGCCTTGTTTCAGTTTCAATGACTTTCAATGAAAAAATAAAACGGAGGAATGTAACTAAAGCTGGGAATGTCAATACAATCTAACTAGCAAGGGAAATGATCACAAGTCAGTCATAACGTGGCTAGTTCAAAGTGAATGATGGCAGGCCCGTGTGGCAAATAACTTGTTTGTATAAAGGTCTACTGTAGCTCTTTTTATTTAAAAAAATGTATTACACTTTTTTTTCCAATTAGGTAAATCTACTGTAGCTCTGATTGGTTATAGCGCACCGGTCTGTGTAGACACCGGTCCCGGACAAGACAAATGTTTTTATTTGGTTTTATTTACTGCAGTGTACAGTATATTAGTTGTCCAAATGCACGGCCAATTTCCCACTCTATATTGCTATAGGATTTTCACAAATGCCTTAGTATACATAATTCCCAAACATTCTAAGAATTTAGGAAAACGTGAAAATGACCATATCTAAGTGGTCGCTTGTCTGATTTCTTTTTTTAAATGTCATATTCTTCCTGGGGTTGAATATGAACAGATTTGAATGAGATTTGGTCCCACTCATTAAGTCAAAATGTGATTGGTTGATTCCACTGTCACTCCAAAATGTTTCCCTTATACAGTTGAATGGCAGATGCCTTTATCTAGCTTCTGGTGGACTAGCCAATGGCTGATTTAGCTAGCTAGATTTATCTCCCCAGAGACCAGCAAAGAAAAATCCTGATTGGATCTTTTTTATTCTTCAGTGTTAACCCTTTCCTTTCCAACAAAAATGTAAGAGATTAAATCAGAAAATCATTGAAAATAATAATATAATTATCATTATTATTATTATATTATTAGAATCATTCATATATAAATCCTTAGCCCGCCTCTGAAGGCGTAGAAGTCCCATTGTTGCCCACTGTGTTTGGGTTGGTAATAATTTGTAGAGTGTCTCTATTTTTCCTCAGCAGCATTTTGTACACTATTCTGAATGTCTAAAGAATCCATATGTTGTTCTGAAATATGAACACAGAAATACTGGACATTTTGAACTCTTGTTATGGTGGTGATTTTATCTCGAATCGGTCTCGCTTTAGATGGGTCTCGAACTCAACATTGCCTAACACAATAGAAATATAATGATTGGTGCAACTGTAGGAACCTGACATCCTTGAGAAAAATAATACACAAACTTATTAGTGTATTGAGTCAGAAATATACTGTAGCCTATACATCAATACCACATAATGATATTCTCACTTATGCTCCATATCTCCTGAGATTTCTGCACTTTTTACTTTTACATTCTTGACATTGCCACTATTATCAACCGCAATGGTTAACTTCCCAATTGTGAGATATTCAGCAATGGCATTAACGAACCGCTGCAGTGCCATTATTTCTCAGGGGTTTTGATATTGCAACCTTCGCTGTTGAAACTCTCGGTGCTGTTTCCATGGTTACCACCACTCTGCCTCTCAGGCTATTGTATAGCTCTCTTCCTGTCTAGCCTGTGAGAATTGTCTCCTCTCACTCAGCCCATGGATGCTACACAACGGCTCCTCTCTCTCTTTCTCTCTTTCTTTCTTTCTTTCTTTCTTTCTTTCTTTCTTTCTTTCTTTCTTTCTTTCTTTCTTTCTTTCTTTCTTTCTTTCTTTCTTTCTTTCTCTCTCTCTCTCTCTCTCTCTCTCTCTCTCTCTCTCTCTCTCTCTCTCTCTCTCTCTCTCTCTCTCTCTCTCTCTCTCTCTCTCTCTCTCTCTCTCTCTCTCTCTCTCTCTCTCTCTCGGTCTCTCTTATCTCTCTCTTTCCCTCTCAAGACATTTCATCATTTACATTTTCAGTGAATAAATGCTTTACAGCTATACGCTATACGGATCTTAATTTGACCAGTGTCACAGCAAAATAATCCTGCACCAACAGGATTTGAACATTTAGTCCATAATTTAGCTTGATTGGTGGTTAGGCTATTAGCTGGCCAAAATTAGGCTTCATGAAAAGTGCAATACTGTTAATATAACTGTGTGTTAGTGTGAATTGTCAGTACATTTATGTAAGTCATGAAGCTCATCTGCATTTCCTGTGGTGCAGGAAATGTTCAGCAACAAAAGAGTGATCAAATTAAGATCCTTCATCTGTACATGGTGTTTACGAGTTTACCACATAGATTCCCTTACAATACCGGAACCATCAGCTGGAGTGTTCTATTATGTTCAATCAGTGTAGGAGCTAATGTATGTCATGCAGTGATCCTTACCATACATACTTTTGAATATGTTTTCTTTATCTTATCTTTATCTTGACTTTCTTAAGGGGCCGGGAGATATCACTACCTCATCCCCTTCAGTTCTCATCCCAAAAATGGATAGGAACTCAAACGTGCACACATATGATGTAGAGATGTAGAGTTCATTGACATCTTTGGCACTTACTCACACTCTCTCAAGGGTAGGGCCATGCACGGTGAGTGATTTGACCAGTTGGGGACTTTGAGAAGTGCTGACAACACTATGCTAAGCCTTCCACTTCTAATCCATGTGAGGTCTGACTCCTCTGACCACCACTAGTGCGTACAGACTGTGCAGTCAGCTTATAATTACTGCTCAATGACCAGAGGATCACATGACCACTTGGTCAGACGAGCTCTGGAGATATTAAGGTTTTGCCGCTTCAATTGCTGGCCAATGTCTCTAACCAATCCTTGCTGAAGACAGAGCGATCATGTGACGACTCAGGGTAATAGTTCTAACCTTCTATCCGGCTTAGAGAAATTGATAGGATTTTCCTGTCTGCTTGCCTTTGAGTTGTTTGTCAAACGTCTCAGATTTCTCAGCATGACAATCCCATTAATCAAGTCTGATTATAGGGAGATGATTTCACCTGAATAATTGGAGTTTTGCTCTAGTAACTCTCTGAAATGTCTCACTATTAAATGCATGAATGTGATGACCGGGAATATAAAATGGGTGAAGTCATTATTCCATAATCTTAAGTGGGCCTGTAAGCAGGTACCTTCCCACCTCCCTTAACATTTCAGTGTTCTTTATGGCTTGCTGACTTGGCTAAGGAGAGTAGAGGCCAATTACTGTACATAGAATGCCCCGGCAGCTCACTTCATCATTTATGGTCTCTCAAAGGGACAAACTCTGGACTAAATGTTAAGTTGCAGAGCTAAACATTGCAACTTGAAACCTACAATTGAATTGATGCAGTATGCAAATGTAAACGTCATACTTCTGGGTCAGTAAACATAAGAGCATAGATTATTGCATACCATTAATATAATGCAAATAATATTATCACTGAAAGCTTGTTGAATGAAGGTAGACTTGTAGAACATGGTTAATATCTTCATCATGTGTGGCTGATATTAGAAAGTTACCATTAGGGACTTAAAAATAATAATTGAAGTCTTTGACACTACTTTAGCACGCTTTGCATGTCCTTGATTGTCTTACAACTGCAAAAAAGTATAGATCAAATTTAAATGAAGCACTACACCAGCGTTAGACAAGTTGTTGATAGTATAGGAGATATATCCCAATGCCTAGTTGGTGTCCTCATGGTGATGAAGGATTCATTAGGACAGCAGTTCCAACTGTATCTGGACACAGCAAAGGCGATGTGACAGCCTGCTGAAATACTGTTCCAACCTGTCACTGTGATTCCCTAATTGGCTGGCCTCTCAAATCAGATGAAGCTGCAGGAGCATTCATTATTGCGCCAGCATGGCACCTCTACAGAGATAATTACTCTGCTAAAAAGAAGGCAAATCGCCGAAGTCTGGGGTCTTTCCACTGTGTTGAGGTAATCATTATGTGCTAGCAAAATAGGCCAATGAATGACAACTGGCAAAAAACCTACACAAAATGAAGTGCAATTTAATGCAAAACTGTTATAATTAAATACTTCAAACTGGCAAATCATGATGGGTTGAGTGGCTTACACTGCTGAATGGTATTGCGCTTGAATAATTTATATACAGTAGGTATTTCTTTGAATACATCATGGATATTTTATGAAATCAGTGAACATAGTTAAATAATTGTAGCAAGGTGACACAATTTGTTCTAACGGCCTTCAAACTAATTCTTGAATGCATTTTGTCTGACTTTTCCTGACTATTTTGTCAGCAGCTATTGCATTGCTGTGGTTCACTGATTGAAGTATTTTGAGCCACAAGTGGTCTGACCCTGATTCATAAATAATTGATATGTGGACCATCTGAGATGTGTGTATAGAGAAAGAGAGAGTAAAAGGTGGATTATCTCAACCAGACAGGTGATAAAAAGGTTTAGACAACATTGTCCTGTTAGTACAGAGGATAATAAACAATTTATTGACTGTAATACAGACCCACAATGTTGAGACACCCGGATGTGCTGACACACAGTATATACACTGACCCTGTATATAGCTTCTTACTTTCTCGTGTTCTTCTTATTTCTTATTTTTATTTCTTGTGTGTTTTGGTTCTACCTTATGTTATTTGTAGTGCTACATTGATATTGATTACTGCATTTTTGGTTTGGAGCTTGAGAGAAAAGCATTTCACTGTACTTGTGCACGTGACATTAAAACTTGAAACTTACTGTGGTTACATTGATTTGTTCACATTTTCTTTAGACTTCAGTCTAGGTTCGGCTGGGTGCTAAGGAGTGTCAGAAGCCTTTAAGTTATTAGAGTTAAGAAGCTCATTTATACTTCAAAGACAACCTCATCTTAAACATGTTTCTTTCAAAAACAATTTACAAGAGCGCTACTGTATGTTAACAAACCATTCAAGTATTTTTATGTTATTGTAGCCCTATATACAACTCTGTTTTAGATCTTTCATCTTTGTGTTACAGTCAGGATGTCGTTTCATCACCAACCCACACGTTTCCTCCGCATTTCTCCATAAGATTCCGAGGCGGTGCGTATAGACTCAGATCCTTTTTGGTGACACCCTGGGGGTTTCACTGCTGATAAATGTCAGGGGAAGAGGCTCTTTGTTTGTCTTCAAAGACGCCCTCACACCTGACGCTGCCTCCGTTTTGGAGGAGGCTAATTATGTTTCCCTTGACGAGCGCTCATTTCTACCCAGCTTTAGAACACATATTCACAGTCTTTTTGGTTGGCACTGTCAGAATGTCTATATTTGATTTCAAACGCCACAATTTTCTGCACCCATGTCATATTCCCATATAGTGATCGTGAAATGTCAAATCAAAGAGGAGATATTCTGCTTGTGGTATCTGACTGAAGTGTGATTGTCAAACCTTTACTTAAATCCATGTTTAAATCTTTGCTCTGTAGCTTACCTAACCTGTGTCATAGAGGAATAGTAAGATCAACAAACTAACAAGCAGATAAGATAATTAGACTCATGATTTACTTATGAATGATAACAAACAATGTAATTGAATTATTTTGGAGAATAACTATCAGAATGTCATTAGAGGTGGTCAGCAGGCTCAGAGGACAACAGAGTTATTTGTACCTACAGTACAGTATACATGGAGAATGTAAATGAAAACCATGTATCATTTTGAGGAGATTTTCTCACATCTTGTGAGGAGGAGATAATTTAATTTGTATTCATTGGTATTCTTGGCCATCTCAAATGGCAACACAGCCATAATGTTTCACAGCTCCCTGGACTCCAAAAGCTCCCACACACCACACTGCCTAATATATATGTGCAGCCTGGGAACACATATGCTTTGTTTTGAATACAAATGGACCTCTATTACATGTCCTAGATCCACATGTTAATTAGTCTGATGTGTTCCACAGCAAATTATTTTTAAAGGTTGGGTCATGGCTAACACTCATTAGCTGGAATAATGGAGCCGGAGGAGATGGCTGCCGTTTTACGGTACTCTAACCAATTGTGCTATTGTGTGTGTTTTTGTAACTTATTTTGTACATAATGTTTCTGCCACCATCTCTCATGACCCGAAAAGAGCTTTTCGAGTCAAAGAATAATATTTTTTTTCTTTAATGAGTCGGATGCAAAGGATTTACTCCAGACACCTGACAAGGGCCTCATCCCTGTCATTCGCAGGAGAAAGAGATGGAGATATTGGGGGCGTAGGTCTGGCTGCCTTGTAAGGATCTGATAGCGAGTGGGTAATCTGCCTTTACCAACGATCCTATCAGCCAACGTACAATCACTGGATAATAAAATAGACGAACTACGAGCACGTATATCCTACCAACGGGAAATTAAAAACTGTAATAACTTATGTTTCACAGAGTTGTGGCTGAACGATGACATGAATAACATACAGCTGACGGGTTTTACACTTTTTTGGCAGGATAAAACAGCCGCCTCTGGTATAACAAGGGGGGTCGGCACTAAATCTAAGGAAGTCTTGAGGTAGAGTATCTCATGATAAGCTGTGGACCACACTATTTACCAAAGAGAGTTTTCATCTATATTCTTCATAGCTGTCTATTTACCACCACAAACCAATGCTGGCTCTAAGACCGCACTCAATGAGCTGTATACGGCCATAAGCAAACAGGAAGACGTTCAACCAGAGGCGGCGCTCCTAGTGGTCAGGACTTTAATGCAGGGAAACTTAAATCCGTTTTACCTAATTTCTACCAGCATGTTAAATGTGCAACCAGAGGGGAAAAAACTTTAGACCACCTTTACTCCACACACAGAGATGCGCACAAAGCTTTTTGTGCGAGGGGTCCTCCATTTGGCAAATCTGACCATAATTATATCCCCCTGATTCCTGCTTACAAGCAAAAACAAAAGCAGGAAGTACTGTGCCATTGACTCGGTCAATAAAAAAGTGGTCAGATCAAGCAGATGCTAAGCTACAGGACTGCACAGATTGGAATATTTTCCAGGATTTTTCCATTGCATTGAGGAGTACACCACATCAGTCACTGGCTTCATCAATAAGTGCACTGATGACGTTGTCCCCACAGTGACTGTTCGCACATACCCCAACCAGAAGCCATGGATTACAGGCAAATTCCACACTGAGCTAAAGGGTAGAGCTGCCGCTTTCTAACCCGGAAGCTTATATGAATTCCCGCTATGCCCTTCGACGAACCATCAAACAGACAAAGCGCCAATACAGGACTAAGATTGAATCGTACTACACCGGCTCCGACACTCGTCGGATGTGGCAGAGCTTGCAAACTATTACAGACTACAAAGTGAAGCACAGCCGCGAGCTGCCCAGTGACACGAGCCAAACCAGACAAGCTAAATTACTTCTATGCTCGCTTCGAGGCAAGTAACACTGAAACATGATTGAGAGCATCAGCTGTTCTGGATGACTGTGTGATCACGCTCTCCGTAGCCGATGTGAATAAGACCTTTAAACAGGTCAACATTCACAAGGCTGCAGGGCCAGACGGATTACTAGGACGTGTACTCCGAGCATGCGCTGACCAACTGGCAGGTGTCTTCACTGACATTTTCAACCTGTCTCTGACTGAGTCTGTAATACCATCATGTTTCAAGCAGACCACCATAGTCCATGGTGCCCAAGAACACTAAGGTAACCTGCCTAAGTGACTACCGACCCGTAGCATTCACGTCTGTAGCCATGAAGTGCTTTGAAGGGCTGGTCATGGCTCACATCAACACCATTATCCCAGAAACCCTGGACTCACTCCAAATGACATACCGCCCCAACAGATCCACTGATGATGCAATCTCTATTGCACTCCACACTGTCCTTTCACACCTGGACAAAAGGAACACCTATGTGAGAATGCTGTTCATTGACTACAGCTCAGCGTTCAACACCATTGTGCCCTCAAGGACCCTGGGACTAAACACCTCCCTCTGCAATTGGATCCTGGACTTCCTGACGGGCCGCCCACAGGTGGTATGGGTAGGTAACAACACATCCGCCATGCTGATCCTCAACACGGGGGCCCCTCAGGGGTGCGTGCTCAGTCCCCTCCTGTACTCCCTGTTCACTCACGACTGCATGGCCAGGCACGACTCCAACACCATCATTAAGTTTGCCGATGACACAACAGTGGTAGGCCTGATCACCGACAACAATGAGACAGCTTGTAGGGAGGAGGTCAGAGACC
Source organism: Salvelinus alpinus (assembly GCF_045679555.1). NCBI lineage: Eukaryota > Metazoa > Chordata > Actinopteri > Salmoniformes > Salmonidae > Salvelinus > Salvelinus alpinus. The sequence goes on along the minus strand of NC_092098.1, from coordinate 18,799,166 downwards.
TGGCCATGTGGTACCAGGACAACAACCCCTCCCTCAACGTGATCAAGACAAAAGAGATGATTGTGGACTACAGGAAAAGGAGGATGGAGCACGCCCCCATTCTCATGGACAGGGCTGTAGTGGAGCAGGTTGAGAGCTTCAAGATCCTTGGTGTCCACCAAGAAACTATCATGGTCTAAACACACCAAGACAGCCGTGAAGAGAGCATGACAAAGCCTATTCCCCCTCAGGAGACTGAAAAGATTTGGTATGGGTCCTCAAATCCTCAGAAACCTCTACAGCTGCACAATCGAGAGCATCCTGACTGGTTGCATCACTGCCTGGTATGGCAACTGCAAGGCACTACAGAGGGTAGTGTGTATGGCCCAGTACATCACTGGAGCCAAGCTTCCTGCCATCCTGGACCTCTATACCAGGCGGTGTCAGAAGAAGGCCATAAAATGTTTTAAAGACTCCAGCCATCCGAATTCATAGACTGTTCTCTCTGCTACTGCACTGCAAGCGGTGCTGGAGCGTCAAGTCTACATCCAAAAGACTTCTTAATAGCTTCTACCCCAAGCCATAAGACTCCTGAACAGCTAATCAAATGGCTACCCAGACTATTTGCATTGCCCTCCCCCCTTTTACACTGCTGCTACTCGCTGTTTATTATCTATGCATAGTCACTTTAACTCTACCTACATGTAAATATTACCTCAATTACCTCGACTAACTGGTGTCCCCGCACATTGACTCTGTACCGGTACCCCCTGTATATAGCCTCGCTACTGTTATTTTACTGCTGCTCTTGAATTATTTGTTACCGTTGTTTCTATTTTTTTACTTAGCTATTTTTTACTTAACACTTATTTTTTCATAAAACTGCATTGCTGGCTAAGGGCTTGTAAGTAAGCATTTCGCTGTTGTATTCGGCGCATGTGACAAATAACATTTGATTTGATATGACATAAATTTAGATAGCATCTCAAGTGTGCATACCTGTATTTTGCTATTTAAAAAGTGGTCAGGAATATGAAGATATTCTGAGATTATTCAGATAAAGCAGCGACATGGCAATATCCCCATACTGTGACAGTGTTACCATAGAGACTAAACCCACTGCACATAAGATCCTTTGGCTTGGGTACATTGTGGTCCATAGTTGAACATATCAGAGGCCTCACTGCAGAAAATATCGATATAACTCAGAGGAATGTCAATACTTGGCTGTGCTCATCAATTTTAGTGTATCACAATAGTATCTGTAGAAGCCAGTAAGAGGCGTCTCCCACATGGCTAGTCTGAGTCCAACAACCAATCCTTTACACTGAGCTAACCTATAAATCAATGATGTATGAAGGAAGGGTGAAAAGACAACAGAAGGATCATAGCTTCTCTTTAGAAAGGAAACCCTGCAACAGTAAGGCCGCAACAGTAGGATTTGCAACTCCATATATCATATCAGGGAATAACGCAAATATGTCAATGTTTTTTTGTTGAGAATTGAATTCTATAAAACAAAACGAACATATGGGTGTGTTCTGTAAATTGATTGTACTAACAACAACAAAAAGGCTGAGGATACTGTTATGTGAAAATCAAAACTAGGATCAAATCGGTCATTTCCTGATATACTCTATACCCCTCAAACTCAACTCTGGACCTCAAAGCCAGTTCCACTGTATTTTTTCAATGTTCCCCTCTAATCAGGGACTGATTTAGACCTGGGACACCAGGTGGGTGCAATTCATTATCAGGTTGAACAGAAAACCAACAGGCTCCGGATCCTGTAGTGAGTTGAATACCCCTGTACTGGACCTCTTTTACATGTCCTAGATCCAAATTTGTATTAGTCTGATGTGTTCCACACCAAAGGAGATTAACCAATGCACCACTGCTGTTTACACCTGGAAAGTGTTAAGGAAAATAGACTTTAATCATTGACAATTAATGAAATAATGTTTGAGTGTTCAATTCTTAGCCATCATATACTTGGCTGAATAATCAAATCTCCATCTCTTGTAAAACACACAATTAAACTAAACACCTTAATTACCATTTAACAATAGCTGTATAATTATAATGGCCCTGGCTCAGCGTGGCGGCTCTATTACTCAGTCACGGGGGTAATACAGCATCATCAGGCTATGTAATCCCTTGATGAAGACACTATCTTCTGCTGTTATAAAAAGAGTAAAACCATATAAAGAAACATCACTCTTTGTCACCGTTTGGAATCCCTCCATTGGTAAATAGCCTTTAATCTTTTCTCTCCTGACACATCTTAACTTCATGATTCTTCTAAACATGTAGGAAATTCACAATCCTCTTCTTCAACAGTTCCAGTGCTTTGCAGTTGCAAGCTGTTCCATTTGATGGAAAAGTAGTGATAAAGAAGTAGCTTTGTCTCCAGAATTTTGTGTATCACACCATGGGATAACAGTCAACATTTGTGAGATAACAATTTTAGTGTTTTCAGCCCTTTGGTGAGACATCCCGCTGATGGAGAGCAGGGATGATACAGTTGGAATTTAGCTTTGACATTGGTGCATGTGTGGATGGCTTGTGTGCATACACAGTTGTCATAGAAACAGAGAACTTGTAACAGCATGAGCTTTTTTGACAGATAACAGACGGTTGATGTCCATTCAACGAAGCAGACACGGCTCTTCCAGAGACAACTTGATGGAGTAAGAGTGAAATGAACTATTGGATTGTTTTCTCATTTATTCAAACTTAAATTGACATAAACATACTTTCAAAAAGATGAATTATTTAGAATATATTTATCCTGCTGACTGTAGATCTAAATCATTGCTTGTGTACAATGTATTTCTCAAAAGAGAGCAGGAGCATGCTCTCTTACATACATTCTAAGGGTGATGTACCCTACCAGATTGGAGACGGTCAAGATCAGCAGACTTTCATTTTAAAATGTGGCAATTAGGGTATTTTGTAAAATCTTTCAACAAAACCGGCAGATGGATGGTACAGTTTGCGCCTCCATGGAAACTTGGAAGTAACTTTTCTTTTCCTCCCACCATTAGGATGCCAGCCTGGTCAAAATGCAGATGGTAGACACCGGCTGGAACTCTGTAGGAACATTCAGATGACAATGAAATACTAACAACTCTGAACATTTCTCTCTGTAGATCTTTTCAGCCATTAATACATACTTTGTTATAAAGGTGTTAGTCAGGGGATGGGAGGGCTATGATACCATGATTATTTTATTTTGACTAACATGCAGAGGGGTAAGCTGAGAGAGGCACTGTTATAGATCAGGTCTATGGGCACAAATGTATTTGTGATGACCTCTTAGTAGTAGAGTCTCGCAATAGTCATTTAACGTGCATCCGAACTAATTTAACAGGTGAGCTGAGTTATTTGCTTCACATTAGGGCATACAGTAGCGCTGACTAGTAAATAATTAAAATAGTGGACTCCACTAAATCTCTACTTGGTGTAATTCAAATATATGCACAGTTGGCTTTTTTGTTTATCCACTTGATACAATATAATGGTCGGTAAGAACTAAACCCAACGGCGCGAATAGAAGAATAAGGGAGGGCACGTATGTCATGAAATGAAGATGTGTATTTCACAAATAAAGCAGATGGCATGCAAAATCAAATCAGAACATCCCAAAATAAACTCACAAATAACAATGCAAAATACAGTCTGTGTTGTTCAATGAAAGTCAATACACTCCAGTTTCAAGTCCAGGTAAGATATTTAAAAAATATAAGAAAAACTCCAATAAGTACAGATGGGAGGAAATGACAATAAAGATTAATTTTAGGTCAAATATATATATATTTTATTGTATAAATGCCTTAAATTTGCTTGACCCCAGGAAGAGTAGCTGCTGCCTTGGCAGTACAAAAACAAAGCAAAACCTCAAAGGTAAAGTTGGCCTTAGAAATAGCCTTCCAAAACGTTGTCCTTTAGACAGAGTGGGATAATCCACCAAAACAACCTGGTCTCAGAGCATTTCTTGTTATTCTGTACTTAAATCTGAGATTCTCCATTTAGTATATGTTACATTTGGTATGGTTACACAACAAGGAAGGTTACTTAAAGCAAAAATGAAAGGAGGGTGGTTAGTCGGGGTGGATGGGTGGGCGAATAACCCAAAGGTTGCAAGTTAAAATCTCATCACGGACAACTTTTGCATTTAAGCTTATTAGCAACTTTTCAACGACTTACTACTTTTTAGCTAATTTACCACTCCTTAGCATGTTAGCTAACCCTTCCCCTAACTCTAACCTTAACCCTTTTAGCTAACCCTTCCCCTAACCTTAACCCGTTAACCTAACTCCTAAACTTAACCTTAACCTTAACTCCTAATTCGAACCCATAGCCTAGCTAACATTAGCGAGCTAGCGAACATTAGCCACCTAGCTGAAATTTGTAACAAATTATAAATTTTGCAGATTCGTAACATTTAATATGAATTGTAATTTGTAACATGTCGCATGAAATGGGTGATGGACATCCACAAATTAATACATTCTATATGAAAAGTAACATATGATACTAAATGGAGTGTCTTGGGTACAGAGTAATACAAAATGCTCTGAGACCAGGTTGACCGAAAGTAAAACTCTTCGAATGCTATGAGACAAGTCTCACGTGTATATCATGAGAGAAACTAGGTGTTAAAACTAACAAAAGTTTCCTCATCGCCGAAAACAATGCAGCCAAAATGGCCCCCCTATCACTGACACACCCATTTCCTATATCACTTTAAACCAGGAAGTGACAATGGGTATGTCTAGGGAGTGACCAGGGTGGAGCCCACAGCCTATACACATATCAAGAAACTATAGAATATGGTGGGTTACAATCAGGGGTGAAAGAAAGTAACCCGGTACGGTCCGGTATGGTGTCCCGGGCAAAATAAATACAAAATAAATAAAACTTGATAATACACAACTAATAATGAAACAAACCATCAAAAATATAGGCAATTACACAATTACTTAACATTGCTGCATGTCAGCTGCATGAAAAAGGCACACGTGGACAACAGTGGATGCATCAATTCAGGCTACATTTGTAGGCCTAATGACATTTGCAGAATGTCATTACAATACACGTAGGTGTTTAGTAACAGATGTCTCTTTCCATTCATCAAATTCCGGGTGCACAGTGCACTGTTGGGGTTTGGATGCTGAAATTATTTTGTGAGTGGACGAATATGCGCTGGAAGCCTACATGAGCAACTTTGTTAAGTGATTGTTTGACAATCAGATGAAAACATCATGACCGGTTGTGTTTATGCCACATTAAAAGGCATAGGCGGCATGTGCATAAGGCTAGGGGAAGCTAAGCTTTCCCTAAAGTAAATGTAATTACATTTACACAATTATATAGCCTAATTAGCTTACTCCTGTCTATACAGAAATAAATAAAATCATTCAAAATAGGCTACTACACCAGAAAGCATGATTTAGCCACATAGGATAATTAGCTTTTTTTTATTTTTTTTATATGTGGATTGTTTTAAATAGCATAGCCTACAGTCAGAAGGGCCTGCAATTTGGGCTGCACACGCTGCAAATACCAATAGATGATTGTTGAGTTGCGACTGTCAGTGAAAAGCAGAGTCCCAGCCAGGCATATCGCAATTTTAAAAAATACAATCGTGGAAAAACTGTTTGGAAAGAAAATGGCTATTGCTGTAAAGAGATGAAAATGAAAAGACTCCAATCTGTCATTAGTTATCAAAATGTCTTACTTAATTGAGTGAACAGTAGCCTATCTTATTGGCACCAGTGAAGAACATCGGCCATATCCCCGGTGAGTGTGCATATTCATTGTCTTCATCATTGGGTCAGTGACACTTTTGTTTGTTTTTAGACAATCATTTTCTCCTCCAGGTTAGATCGACGTCGTATTGTATTTGTGTCTCCCCTATTTGTAGGCCGGCTATATGGATCAGTGTCAGCAGAGTAGGCTACCCTGTAATTTTGGTAGTATTAAAAAAAAATTATGTGCACACATGGGTGTCCAGTACCGGTAAGAAATTAAATCTACTTTCACCCCTGGTTACAACACAAGCAAACACTTATAACAGTATGTGTGTTGCACAGTTGCTGCGATGGTACCAGAGACTGTATTACAAGCAGCAATTCCCTGTCAATTGTGTTTTTGCTGACAACATCAAATTAAAACTACTGTCTCCTAGTAGATGGATGGCACTGTGATGTGCATCTGGTTGTGCCAATTATAGTAATCATTGGTCCTGCAATGAAGCCATTGATGAGTCATTTAAATGTTCAATCAAAATATTTTTCTTGGGTGGCATGTTGTCATTTTGCACACAGAAAAACATTATGCTGTTGTCAAACTTGCCATATTGCTTAAATATTCCGTGTGGAACTTAAGTCAAAACATGCTGCATCTAATAGTGTTTGAGTATCCACACTGTTTAGGTTTAATGCAGAATAAATTATTGCATCCAAGTTTTGAAATAAATCTTGCAACACATACACTTTTGATACTAATGTCGCTTTTGGCATTTTCTAAATTAGATTGAATGATCCTAAAATACCTTTTAAAACATGAGACCTGGACTATTGGACTACCTCTGGTTATCTGTCATGAGTAACAGAAAATGACAGCATGAGAGGTTGTAATCGTGGGCTACTGCTCACACACAGTCGCAATTTACAGCTGTGAACATAGAACACTCAACTCCAGTCCACCACTGCCATGTCCAGATCCAGCCTCGCACCATGATTTGTAGACAAAAAGGTATCGCTACTTTTGAAGAGAAAGCGCTAAAAGATTGAAATCTTGCAGCAATGCAATCATAAAAGGCAGAGGTATGAGAAGGTCTGAAGGTCTTAATCGATATGTCTCATGTGTAGGCTGTACAGTGAAGATGACATGGCTGCCTCAGAGACACAGGTGGGCAAGTCCAATCCACTCCAGTCCTCCATGTGGTAACAGCACTCAGCCAAGTCCCTGGCCACTTCCAGCTGGCTCACAGCACTGCTGGAGCAGACAGATGAAGAATTGTCATGTATGACCAGAATCAAGAACATGGCCACACGCTACATTACACAGGGCTTAGACCAGAGTAATTACAATGTAACAAACTAGTTCAAATAAATCAAATCTAATTTTATTGGTCTCATACACATATTAGCAGATGTTATTGCGGGTGTAAAGAAATGTTTGTGTTCCTAGCTCCAACAGTGCTGTAATATCTTACAATACACAACAATACACACACATCTTAAAGTATAAGAATGGAATTAATAAATATAGAAACATTAAATCGAGCAATGTCGGAGTGGCATTGACTAAAATACAGTAGAATAGAATACACTATATACATATGAAATGAGTAAAGCAGTATGTAAACATTATTTAAGTATGTAAACATTATTAAAGTGACTAGTGTTCCATTATTAGTGGCCAGTGATTCCAAGTCTATGTATATAGGGCAGCAGCCTCTAAGGTGCAGGGTTGCGTAACCGGGTGGAAGCCGGCTAGTGATGGCTATTTAACAGTCTGATGGCCTTTACATAGAAGCTGTTTTTCAGTCTCCCGGTCCCAACTTTGATGTACCTGTACTGACCTCGCCTTCTGGATGATAGCGGGGTGAACAGGCCGTGGCTCGGGTGGTTGATGTCCTTCATGATCTTTTTGGGCTTCCTGTGACATCGGGTGCTGTAGGTGTCCTGGAGGGCAGGTAGTTTCCCCCGGTGATGCGTTAGACAGACTGCACCACCCTCTGGAGAGCCCTGCGGTTGCGGGCTGTGCAGTTGCAGTACCAGGCGGTGATACAGCCCGACAGGATGCTCTCAATTGTGCATCTGTAAAAGTTTGTGAGGGTTTTAGGGGCCAATCCAAATTTCTTCAGCCTCCTGAGGTTGAAGGGGCGCTGTTGAGCCTTCTTCACCGCACTGTCTGTGTTGGTGGACCATTTCATTTTGTCAGTGATGTGTACCTTCTCCACAGCGGTCCCGTCGATGTGGATAGGGGCGTGCTCCCTCTGCTGTTTCCTGAAGTCCACGATCACCTCCTTTGTTTTGTTTATGTTGAGTGAGAGGTTATTTTCCTGGCACCACTCTCCCAGGGCCCTTACCACCTCCCTGTAGGCTGTCTCGTCATTGTTGGTAATCAGGCCTACTACTGTTGAGTCGTCTGCAAACTTGATGATTGTACGATTGTGTACAGTCATGCTGCCATTTGTATGTATTTATGTGGAAAATATTGTGGAAAGAACAAAATAATTACATATGTTATTACCATGCATTTGTCCTGTAATATTGTGATTGTCACGTGAGGGGGTGTGGATAGCACAATCACTATTCTCTAACTCTGGGGTATGAATATTAGAAATATACCTGAACTTTCTGAAGTATATGTCAATGAAGTAAAATCCCCCAGCCTTCAAGATTTTAGGCATATTGTATATTTTAGATCTTTGGATATATTGATGTAATATTCATACACTTTTTGTTCTAAATTATTCTAAATAATCTTTATCGTACAATACAAAAGATAGGAATATTCTTGGATGAATTTTTTTTTTTTAAACGTTCTGTGGTATGAACAAATCATGTACAACATCAAAGCTTTCATTGGTCTGAATACAGTAGGCTAGTAATGTTTCTGCAGTATTGTATCGTTACAATGCTTAGCATAAAGTTATTTTTAACAATGAATTATTCCATTATGAAACCTATGAATGTCTATCTGGTGGTGTTCAAAGACAATTTTACACCTACAATATCTGGCAGGCGCTTCCTTTACATTCATGCATAATGGATACATCAGCATAGTGTGTTGCGTACCATACAGTGACTTGTATAGCACTTGCTTTGAATAAATTACGGTGTGAAATTGTGTTGTCAATGAGCATGGTGACAACAACATTGGATATTAACATATAATTCTGCAGCTGCTATAGATTTCCAGATGCATCAAAGCAATACATTGCAAACCTGTACAATACTGTCTAGTGCCTGCAGGTGTTAAGTTGTGACAGGGTAAATTGTAGATAAAATTGTAAATTCATTGAATTAGAAGTGCACAGTCAACATCTGCTAATAAATATGTGCATATCCAGTTGCTGTGTCTAAAAGGAATTTAGACTGACACATTCAAAAAGCTTTCTTTCTACCACTCTCCTCCAATTACTTTTGCCTGTAGCCAAGTAGCCCCAGCCTGTCAGTCATCCAGTCAATTTGTCCTGGGAACTGATTTAATTAAACTTCAAAATAAATGTTTATTTTGACCCTCCACCACTTTAAAGGCTACATGATTCAAGTTAAAAAAAATGCCACAGCAGAATTGGTTGCAAGCATTTGTTTTGCACATAAGGTTCCCATTTTGAGCTTCAAGCTTTGATTTAATCATCAATTCATCTTTGTGATATTCATAAGGGTGCTAATAAAAATAAGATTTGATACAGTCATTCTAGCCAATTTATAACCCCTATAATGTGTTGTAACACACACTTAGCTCACATCCTATGTATAACCAACAAAGCCTCTGGTACACAGTGCCTTACACCCCCTTGACTTCCACATTTTGTTGTGTTACAGCCTGAATTCAAAATGTATTAAATAGATGTTTTTTCTCACCCATCTACGCACAATACCCCATAATGACAAAGGGAAAACATGTTTTTAGAAATGTTTGCAAATGTATTGAAATTTAAATACAGAAATATCCCATTTACTTAAGTATGCACACCCCTTTGCTATGACACTCCAAATTGAGCTCAGGTGCATCCAATTTTCTTTGATCATCCTTGAGATGTCACTACAACTTGAAAGGATGATCAGAGTCCACCTGTGGCCAATTGTTTGGACATGATTAAGAAAGAAACACACCTGTCTACATATAGTCCCACACTTGACAGTGCATGTCAGAGCAGAAATTATACCATGAAGCCCAAGGAACTGTCCGTAGATCTCCGGGATAGAATTGTGATGAGGCATATATCTGGGGAAGGGTATAAAACGATTTCTAGAGTGTTGAACGTTTCCAAGAGCACAGTGGTCTCTATCATTGGGAAATTTAAAAAATGTGGAACTACCTAGACTCTACCTACAGCTGGCCATCCGACCAAACTGAGCATACTGGCAAGAAGGACATTGGTCAGGGATATGATCAAGAACTCAATGACCACGCTGACAGAATTACAGAGTTCCTTGGCTGAGATTGGAACACCTGCCAGAAGGACAACAGTCTGGGAGAGTGGCCAGGTGGAAGCCACTCCTGAGAAAAAGGCATGTGACAGGACGCCTGGAGTTTGCAAAAAGGCACGTGAAAGACTCTGCAATCATAAGGCAACATATTCTGTGGTCTGATGAAACAAAAATGTAACTATTTGGCCTAAATGCAAAGCGTTATGTCTGGAGAAAAACCAGGCACTGTCACACCCTGATCTGTTTCACCTGTCCTTGTGATTGTCTCCACCCCCTAGAGGTGTCACTTATTTTCCACAGTGTATTTATCCCTGTGTTTCCTGTCTCTCTGTGCCAGTTTGTCTTGTATGTTTGTCAAGTCAACCAGCATGTTTTTTTCCCATACTCTTTTTTCTCTTCTCTTTGCTAGTCCTCCAGGTTTTGACCGTTGCCTGTTTTCTGGACTCCATTCCCGCCTGCCTGACCATTCTACCTGCCCTGACCTCGAGCTTGCCTGCCCTTCAGTACCTACTGGACTCTGAACTGGTTTTGACCTTTTGCCTGTACACTACCATTCTCTTGCCTACCTCTTTTTGGATTAATAAACATCTAAGACTCCAACCATCTGCCTCCTGTGTCTGCATCTGTGTCTCGCCTTGTGCCCTTATAGGCACAGCTCATCACCCATCTAACATTATCCCTACCATGAAGCATTGTGGTGGCAGCATCATGCTATGGGGATGCTTTTCAGCAGCAGGGACTGGAAGACAGGTAAGGATGGAGGGAACAATGAATTAAGCCAAATACAGGCAAATCCCTGCTTCATTGTGCAAACAACCTTAGACACAGGGGTGAATATTTATGCTCCAACAGGACAATGACCCCAAGCATACAGCCAAAGCAATACTGAAATGTGAAAGTGAGTGGCCCAGCCAAAGCCCAGACTTGAATCCCATTGAAAATATGTGGAAAGAGTTGAAGATTGCTGTTCCCCATCTAATTTAACAGAGCTTTCGAAAATCTGCAAGGAAGAATGGGAGAAAATCCCCAAATCCAGATGTGCAAAGCTGATACAAACAACCCTAAGATGACTCAAAGCTGTAATTGCCGGCAAAGGTGCGTCTACAAAGTATTGACTCGTGTGTGAATACCTATGCAAATTAGATATTTTTGTAATTTTAAAACTAGTTTTTTTAACAAAATGTGGAATAACTAAAGGGGTATGAATACTTTCTGAAGAAACTGTATATCATTTCCTTCACGTGTATCAGATTCAGTTATGTCATGTGATAAAACGACAAATTAACAAGAGGCCTTACAACATGAGCTCCCCGGGGTGGCTGCATCGAGTCAACCTCAGAAACTCTGGCTTCCGCCTGAGGTAGCTTTGTTAGCAAAAGGACCGGCGAAGAAAATGCATGGATAATTTAACATGCCATCAGCAGTGACATTTTGATGAATGGAATAACCTATACCTGTGCATGCTGTATGATGGTCGATTTACCTCCGCTGGGAGGTACAGAGGCTGAGGATAAAAATAATCAAGCCAAGGATAAAAGAAGGCTGACACGGAGGAGGGGGAGCGTGATAAACAGAGCTGAGACAATTTATGTAATCTCACATTGTTGGAACGATTGATTAAGCAATGGACAGCTTTACATTGTAAATGCCTGTGCAAACAACATGATCTACAATGTTGTAAATAAGGTCTACAGGCGAGGTCAAGGTAAGTTCTATACAGTATACTGTACCACACCCCCATACTTTGCAACAGCCTGCAGTCATTTTAACATGTGGCATCATCTGCAGCAAGGGTTTAGATATGGTAAATATTTATTTTGTTTCAGATTTTGCAACAGAGACTCTGCCCAACATCTGGATCCCCAGATTGTAAAGTGACATGGGAAATCAAGTACAACTGTTTAATTGCCTTCAAGGAAGACAGCACTTTTCAACACTGTCTCCAAGGAGACCAAAGACATGAAAACTTCAGCATTCCATTTGGAATATTCAGCACATATGACAGCTGTCAATCAACAGACAATAGTTTGTTCGTCAGCTAAATAAAACATGTTTTTTGGCAATGTTGCTACCCTGCTGTGGGCAATGCTTTATATTACTGTATCTGACAGAATACTGCATGTTTATTCTTTTTCATTTAACAACCAAGTGTCACCCCAATGTCTACCCCAAGACAGCACTTATTTCTTATTTAATGACATGTCATGTCATTCACAGGGCTATCATGTAACAGGATAGATACATAATGTACCAAGAACCTGTGACCATGGGTATTATTACACAAGGTTATATTTATGCTCTTAAAAAAATGTGTTCTTCGGCTGTCCCCATAGGAGAACCTTTTTGGTTCCAGGTAAAACCCTTTTTGGTTCTAGGTAAAACCCTCTGTACAAAAGGTTCTACATAGAACCTAAAAGGGTTCTACCTGCAATCAAAAGGGTTCTTCAAAGGGTTATCCTATGGGGACAGCCGAGGAACCCTTTAAGGTTCTAGATAGCACCTTTTTTTAAGAGTGTACTGTGCCTTCAGAAAGTATTCACACCCCTTGACTTTTTCCAAATTTTGTGTTATTCCCCTACACACAATACCCCATAATGTCATTATTATGTTTTTCAAAATGTATACAAATGTATTAAAAACAAAAAGATGAAATGTTCTGAGTCAATAAGTATTCAACCCCTTTGATATGGCAAGCCTGAATAAGTCTAGGGGTAAACATTTGCTTAATAACAAGTCACATAATAAGTTGCATGGACTCACCCTGTGTGCAATAATACGTTTTATCATAATTTTTGAATGACTACCTCATCTCTGAACCTCACACATACAATGATCTGTAAGGTCCCTCAGTCAAGCAGTACATTTCAAACACAGGTTCAACCACAAAGACCAGGAATGTTTTCCAATGCCTCGCAAAGAAGGTCACCTGTTGGTAGATGGGTAAAAAATAAATAAACTGACATTGAATATCCCTTTGAGCATCGTGAAGTTATTAATTACACTTTAGATGGTGTATCAATACACCCAGTCACTACAAAGATACAGGCGTCGTTCCTAACTCAGTTGCAGGGATTTCACCAAGTGTTACGTCCGTCGTTGGATGAAGACCAAGGTGCAGCGTGGTAGGTGTACATTTTACTTTTATTTAAAATGACACCAAAACACAACAAAATACAAACGAATGTAAAGCTCTGTAGCGCTAGACAGCAACTATACAAAGACAAGATCCCACAACAGAAGGTGGGAAAAAGGGCTGCCTAAGTATGATCCTCAATCAGAGACAATGATAGACAGCTGCCTCTGATTGGGAACCATACCCGGCCAACAAAGAAATAAACAAACTAGAATGCCCACCCAAATCACACCCTGACCTAACCAAATAGAGAAATAAAAAGGCTCTCTAAGGTCAGGGCGTGACACCAAGAAGCTAATGGTGACTTTAAAACAGTTACAGAGTTTAATAGCTGAGCTAGGTGAAAACTGAGGATGGATCAACACTGTTGAAAGTACTCAACAATACTAACCTAAATGACAGAGTGAAAAGAAGGAAGCCTGTACAGAATAAAAATATTCCAAAACATGCATCCTGTTTGCAATGAGGCACTAAAGTAAAACTGAAAAACAAATGTGGCAAAGAAATGAACTTTATGTCCTGAATACAAAGCATTATGTTTGCGGCAAATCCAATACAACACATCACTGAGTACTGCTCTTCATATTTTCAAGCATAGTGATGTTTGCATCATGTTATTGGTATTCTTGTCATCGGCAAGGACTAGGGAGTTTTTTATGATAAAAAGAAACGGCCAAAATTCTAGAGGAAAACCTGGTTCAGTCTGTTTTCCAACACACACTGGGAGACATATTCACCTTTCAGCAGGACAATAACCTTAAACACAGGACCAGTTGCTTACCAAGACTACAGTGAATGTTCCTGAGTGACCGAGTTACAGTTTTGTCTTAACCCTTGTGTAGTCTTAGCATTCTGTATACTCCCGTTGTCCTGAAGGTAAAAAATGATCCGCCTTCACTAAACCCCTAAAATAGAGCAGCTTAATTGAATTTTAAATCCCAAATATATTTTGCATGAAGAAACAACCTGTCATTCATTACAAACTTTGGGAATATGTGGATTTTCCCTCTTCATAATGCAGAATGACTGCATTTAATCAGTGGACACGACTCGTTTTTATTACAACACCCCTGTCATGATTGTTTTCTTTACTAAAGTAGAGGTTTATTATTATTATTATTATTGCTAAAGGTACTGCATAGGTGTAAACATCATTTTTTAAACAAGAGATAGCACTTGTATAGCCTAAGAAAGTAGCAGATCCATTTCTGAATGGAACAAGTTGCTCGTCCACTGTTACTTCAGGCCCAGGGTTGCAGAGGTATGACAGACGCTCCACCCACTTCTCCCAGACCTCTCTTATGGCCTCCAGTTTGTCTCTCACATGTCTTGCAGGTCTTGACTCACGGTTATCAAATCGTAGCATTCTTGAGAAAGTGTGAAAGACTTTCAGTGGCATCGTGGCACGGGAAATCACCCTTCCACTCTCTGCATCCCAGAGACTACATGTAGCTTCGCTTCGGGACCTATACACACCGGCTAAGATTAGCAGCCCTATGTAGGCACGCAGGTCAATCTTATCCATCCTTTTCCTGTTGTCTCCATATTTACAGAAACCCTCAAAATTTGTCATCTCCAGGATGATTTTTTTGATTGCTGGTGTGATGAACATGTAGAATGTTGAGGTGATGTCCTCGGCATGGCAACTGCATGACTTGTGGGCACTGGGGTCATCCTTATGACTTATGACCTTATGCCTTGGTTGTCATATGGTGACAAGGACCATATTATTTTGCTATTCTTCGACAAAAATGTCTCTCTTTCAGCTTGGGGATTTCTTCTTCATCTGAAGATGATGCATTGTGCTCTGGGTTGTATTCTTCCCCATCTTCTTCTTCAGATACCTCCTCCTCTTCTAAATCAATGTTCTCTTGCTCCTCCTGGACATCTGAAAAAATCTGATCTACGACCTGTTGGGCACAGAAACGTGCACTCATGGCTTCAGCAAAGAGACTACTGGGGGGACTGTCATCTGCAGCACCTTTATAGCCTCTGACTGCATTCCACAATAGTAAACAATGCTTTCAATACATTTTTATTTTGTCTATAATTTGGTTTATTTTGTCTGAAATGTTGTTTATTTTGTCTGTGAACTTGAGTCATGTGTGCGGTCGTGGAGGGGAGTAGCTGCACATGCACAAGAAAGTTTTAGTTTTGTCTGAGTTCAATCAGTAGCACACATCATCTCCATTTCTCATTGTGAGTTTTTGTGTGTGTCTTTGTGGATTTTGTGGAGTATAAATTATTTTATAACTGCCGGGTCAAAAATTACCTTAAGACAATCTCTGTACCCTGGTGGTGTACAGCTTTCATGGAAATATGAACAAAGGCGATGTTTCACTTTTTCTAATGTTGGGGTCACTCTAGGAAAAGTCATCAAATTTCAAGTTGAAAAAATATCATTTAGGGGGTTTTCTCTGCTGTTAAACATAGTGGCGGGTAATGTTTTACCCTTAAGACAACATAAGATTTAAATCTGCTTGAACATCTGTGGCAAGACCTAAAAAGTGTTGTCTAGCAATGATCACCAAAGCTTGAAGATGTTTGTACAATACAGGTGTGCAAAGCTCTTAGAGACGTACCCAGAAAGACTCAAATCTGTAATCGCTGCCAAAGGTGATTCGAACATATATTGACTCAGGTGTATGAATACTTATGTAAATTAGATATTTCTGTATTTAATTTTCAAAACATTTGCTGGAATTTCTTTAAACATATTTTCAATTTTTCTTTATGGGGTAGGGTAGTGTGTGTAGATGGGTGACAAAAAATCGATTTAATCCATTTTGAAATCAGGCTGTAACACAACAAAATGTGGAATAAGTCAATGAGTATGAATACTTTCTGATGGCACTGCATACAGTACTGAAAGGATGACATTGACATTTAAAATAACTTAGAAAACACTATTTTGACATCCATTGTGAAGTTGTGTATTCATGCGTCTTAATCATTGTCGTATACCAATGTTGCTTCAAGATCTATTAGTAAATCTCAGCAGATTTGTGGTGATCTCATCTGTCTCAGCACATTAGATCACATCATTACTGTTAGTTTGTACTTAAACTTGGCATTCCTCCAAGACCTAAGACTGCTCTCTGAAATGAGCTGTGTAGTGTTTTCTACTGCCCCCATCCTGTCCCCACAGGAAAGTAGTGTAGCAGCCGAGCGGAGCAGAGTCCTGACTCCTGGGCTGCTCCTGTGCCAGTCCTGTCTGCAAAAGGACATGATTGGAGAGAAATTAATCTAATTAATGACTCATTCAAGGTCACATTTATTAGTTACACCCTCCAGGGTGAAATCTATATTTAAAAACCTGGAGCAGATGCGTGGTTGCTTCTCAGTGGTCTGCTTACTGACTGCAGTTATTATGTGTCCATCTAGCTTATTATCAAATTAACCCCCACACTAACAGCAGACGATCCTGTGGAGGAAGACTTATGTTTGCAGGTCCACCACTGGTCAAAAAGCTACAGGCAAATAAAGCAGGACAGATGTTCTGAGGGGGTAATTAACAACATGTTTTTAAACTTTCAGCGCATGTGCTTCCTATGAAAAATATTAATTATCAATCACAGTGAACCTTTAATAATCTGATTGACAAATTTCATAATCATATTTTTTTATTGTACAAGGACCTACTGTTATCTGAAAAGTATCTAAATAGCCTAGATACCAAGGCTGACAGTGTAGTCGTGTGTAGAGAATAAAATACAAAATATACAATGGCTTTATATACAATGGATTTTTCGTCCCGATGGAATTCGACTCAGGGTCGAATTCAATTTGCACTCGTAACTTGATTTTGTTTTGAAAAGATGCTTGTGAAGTAAAGACTATATGTGAATACAAATCTTATGTGAATACATACAGTATATAGCAAGAGAGGTGGCAAAAAAATGTACATAACCAAACTCCTGTTAAGGGCAGTTATGTATAGCTACAATGTAAAAATAGACATATTTAAAACACCATGATTGTGTAATAAAACCATGGAAAGTAGTGCACGTAACCGTAAATCTGGTGTTTGGAGGGTGTTTGCCTCTACAGTAAACCCATTGCAAGTGTTATTATACACAGAAAGTGTTTTAAAACAGAATAGAAGTACTCTGAAACACCCAAAGTGGTTATTCAATCTGAATATTGGTGTTTTTAAGAGAGTTTTGCGATAACACTTTTTGGGGTTTCAGTGCATGTAAAAGGCAGCATCAAAACACTGTGTCTCTCATTAAAAGAGCACAAGGCGAGACCCAAATGCAGACACAGGAGGCAGATGGTAGAGCTGCGATATTTATTATAACAAAGGGAGTAGGCAAAGGCAGGTCGGGGACAGGCGAGAGTTCATAAACCAGGTCAGAGTCCAAATAGTACCAGACAAAAGGCAGTCTCGAGGTCAGGCCGAGTCCAAAACAGTACAAGGGGATAGACAGACTGGTAGTCAGAACAGGCACAGGAGTCAGGACAGAAAAGCACCAGGAGGACTAGAAACAAACAGAGACTGGGGAAAAATAGGAGCAAGGAAAACTGCTGGTTGACTTGGCAAACAAGACGAACTGGCACAGAGAGACAGGAAACACAGGGATAAATACAACGGGGATAATAAGCAACACCTGTAGGGGGTGGAGACAATCACAAGGACAGGTGAACTAGATCAGGGTGTGACACTCATACAATCAAATGGTTAAGAAATGCAAATGGTTTATAGCCTAAATATTGATTGATGATAAGGGCTATGTAAAATATTTTTGTGAAATTCCACCTTCATTTTTCAAGGTTTTTAGACTTCAGAAACAGGAAAAGACAGTGAAGGAGTGGGTGAGTGGAAGCAGGAATTCAACCCCCAACTTCTGGAACAGTATTATGGCACATTTCATCGGAATATTACACACTCAACTACACAGCCACACTGTAAAACCTTATTCTGGTGTGAATTGAAATTGACTTAAAACAAAAACAACCAACATATACTTAATAAAAAATAATGTAAGTCGTTTCAACCCAACGTAATATGTTGCACAACTTGTAAATATATTTTATGAGGATAACCAATGATAGAGAAAATGTTGTGATTTTAATCATTGGAAGTCTGGTTTTAATCTCCTTGCACTTCCTATCTTGTACGTGGCTGTATTTATTGAGGATTGTGGGTCATTTTTCTACTTTATTATTATTTAAAAAAATGTTGGATGCATGTTTGAAAAAATAAAAGTATACTTCTATATTAGTATAAAGCAGCTTACCATCAGGTGTAATGGATCATGATGAACGGATATAAAAACTGCCAAAATTGCGTTCCCACATTTCCTACTTTTAATTGTAGAGGAAAATACAGTACCCTGTAATGCTTTCTGTAAAACCTCTAGTTACTGCTCTTAAACGCTAGTAAAACTAAATGCATGCTCTTCAACTGATCGCTGCCCGCACCCGCCCACCTGACTAGCATCACTACTCTGGACGGTTCTGACTTAGAATATGTGGACAACTACAAATACCTAGGTGTCTGGCTAGACTGTAAACTCTCCTTCGAGACTCATATTAAACATCTCGAATCCAAAATTAAATCTAGAATCGGCTTCCTATTTCACAACAAAGCCTCCTTCACTCACGCCCCCAAACATACCCTCGTAAAACTGACTATCCTACCTATCCTTGACTTCGGCGATGTCATTTACAAAATAGCCTCCAACACTCTACTCAGCAAACTGGATGCAGTCTATCACAGTGCCATCCGTTTTGTCACCAAAGCCCCATATACCACCCACCACTGCGACCTGTATGCTCTCGTCGGCTGGCCCTCGCTACATATTCGTAGCCAGACCCACTGGCTCCAGGTCATCTATAATTCTTTGCTAGGTAAAGCTCCGCCTTATCTCAGCTCACTGGTCACGATAACAACACCCACCCATAGCACGCGCTCCAGCAGGTATATCTCACTGGTCACCCCCAAAGCCAACACCTCCTTTGGCCGCCTTTCCTTCCAGTTCTCTGCTGCCAATGACTGGAACGAATTGCAAAAATCGCTGAAGTTGGAGACATATCTCCCTCACTAACTTTAAACATCAGCTATCTGAGCAGCTAACCGATCGCTACAGCTGTATACAGCCCATCTGTAAATAGCCCATCCAATCTACCTACCTCATCCCCATATTGTTTTTATTAACTTTTTTGCTCTTTTGCGCACCAGTATTTCTACTTGCACATCATCATCTGCACATCTATCACTCCAGTGTTAATTTGCTAAATTGTAATTACTTTGCTACTATGGCCTATTTATTGCCTTACCTCCTCACGCCATTTGCACACACTGTATATAGACTTTTCTATTGCGTTATTGACTGTACGTTTTTTATTCCATGTGTAACTCTGTGTTGTTGTTTGTGTCGCACTGCTTTGCTTTATCTTGGCCAGGTAGCAGTTGTAAATGAGAACTTGTTCTCAACTGGCCTACCTGGTTAAATAAAGGTGAAATAAAAAAAATAAAAAAATAAACTGCTGGTGGATCGAGCCCTGTGCTCAACAATGCCTCCCAAAATGTATTAAACAGGCAAACGATCAGATACATTAATCAATGTTCAACATTAAAATACCCCAAAAGAATGTATCTAATTCTGCAGGATTTGAAACACAAATAATAGTGTTTAGATTTTAGAGGGAGGTTTTAGAGGGAGGAAATGGCACCAAAAGAGAAGGGAACTAATTATGCACGACACAGAACTCAAAACTCCAAACGTGTGTTTTCAACCTTTTCTGGTAGTGCTCCCAGGTGTTGCACAACACTTGATTAAATGGTGTTACAACACACTATGTAATGTTTCAAAACATATCAGGATGATGTGTTTCAATACTCAAGTTAAGGTTTCGTCCAATTCATATTGATGGCAGCTCAGTTGCCACTAGTTTTGGTGTTAACAGTGTATATTCACTCATCTCGCTCGGTCTTGTTCAATTTTATATAATTTTGAAAGTTTCCACAGCACCTGCAAAAGTAGCTCATGGAGTAAACTCTTGAATCACTTCTATCTGTACTTCTATGCCAATTAATGCTTTTCTTCCTGACATACTTGAAATCCTCAGTATGTCAATGTAGTTCAGGGGTGTACTCAAAGTAATCCTCCCCGAAAGACTATCTTGACACAATCAAAGCTGGCTTGTCTAAAGGAGAGCTAATCAAGGGACACACAGTCAAGCACATTGGTATTTAGAATCTACCTCTTGAATTTCAACTGGGGATACTCCGCTGCACTCTGTCAAATCGTTGTTTGTTTTATTGGCATGAGAAAGAAAGAGAGGGAGAAAGAGAGTGCTTGGTAAAGCCTGCTAAAATAACATATTTTACACACCTCCCAGCAAATCGAGAACATTCCCAGAACATTAGCTAAGATTCCCATTAAGTTCTAGTTGGGGTTTTATCTAACATCAGGATGATATCATCCCAAAATCTTTTTTTTTTTATATATTTTTTTTATTCAGATAAGGTATCCTTAGAATGTTCTCTTGATGTTCACTAAAATGTTGTGCACAACATCTGTAACAGCCACCACAGAACATTCCCCAAACGTTCTCATTAGGTTTCCAGGTAAAGTAAAACCACAGTGTACCAGTAATGTTTTTAGAACATAGAGCAACAACAAAACGTGACAGTATTCGAAATGGTTCTGATAAAACATTATGGGAATGTTCTGATAATGTTGATGGAGATGTTATTAAAACCACCAAGCAGGGAATATTCCCACAATGTTGTCAAAAAGTTATAGTGTGAAGTTATGACACGATTGTTCCACTAACGTTCCCTAAACATTCTTTAGCAATCATGTCTGAATTCAATTAAATTGTTCTGAGAAAGCATTACTGGAATGTTCAGCTAACATTAATGGAGATATCATCCGAGACACCGATAACAACAAGTAGGGAACATTCCCCTAAATACTCTTATAAAGTTAGTGTTATGTTATGTCATGACTGATCCAACAACATTCCCTAAACATCCTTAAAAATAATAAGAAAAAAAAAAAAATATTCAGCATTTTCTTTTTTTTTTCACCTTTATTTAACCAGGTAGGCTAGTTGAGAACAAGTTCTCATTTACAACTGCGACCTGGCCAAGATAAAGCAAAGCAGTGCGACACAAACAACAACACAGAGGTACACATGGAATAATCAAACATACAGTCAGTAATACAATAGAAAAAGTCTATATACAGTGTGTGCAAATGAGGTAGGGATAAGGGAATCCAATCATGTCTGGATTCAATTAAATTGGTTCTGAGAAAACATTACTGGAATGTTCCGCTAACATTCATGGAGATGTCATCCGAGACACCTACCCAGGTATAGGATCTTAATTTGACCAGCTTCTCACAGCAGGAAAATAATCCTGCAGCAACAGGAAATGTGTACTATGTGGATTATAATTAATGGACATTTTTGTATGGGTTGATAAATAATGTGTTAGAGCAAATCAAGTCTGACATTTTGAAGTGGAAATTGCAAACTTTAGAATCATTTGTAAACCTTGAATACACTCCTGTCGTGCAGGAAAATGTGTCATGCAACAGTGTGGTCATATTAAGATCCTGTCACGGCCGTCGTAGGGAGGAGACCAAGGCGCAGCGTGGTATGAGTACATTCTCTTTTATATAAGAATGAACACTGAACAAAACGTGAAGCTATACAAAGAGTGCTGAACAGGCAACTACACATAGACAAGAACGCACAAAACCAAAAAGGAAAATGGCAACCTAAATATGATCCCCAATCAGAGACAACGATAAACAGCTGCCTCTGATTGGGAACCAATTCAGACCACCATAGACCTACATATACCTAGACATACCAAAACCCCTAGATATACAAAAAAACTAGAAAATACAAAAACAAGCATACCCACCCTCGTCACACCCTGACCTAACCAAAATAATAAAGAAAACATAGATAACTAAGGTCAGGGGCCTGTTGCACAAAAGTAGAATTAAGACATCCGGGATAAATGACTCAGCTGAGCTCAATGAAGCCAAAACATGTGCGTCCAGGCTTAATTGGTTGCACAAAGACCAAGCCAGGATGAGCAGACACGGATTCATTAAGCCAGGTGAAACCAATCCTGGATAGGTGCGCGCTCACGGCTCACTCAAATAGACCCCGCCACAGATCACAGATTAACTGATTTACCATGGCAACTAGAGCCGCGTACTTTTCCCCGTCGGAAGCACAAATCCTCATGGAGGCATACGAGGAGGTAAAAGATATAATTAAGAAGAAAGGCAACACCGCCACAGTGATAAAGCAAAGAGAAAAATCGTGGCAAAGTATTGCAGACCGCCTGAATGCGTAAGTAGTGCACAATTACACACTCACCGCTCCGCTGAAACATCACAATTACAATTCAAATATTTAATTCACATCTCCAAAAATGCAGTTGTACTGTAATTATGAAACGGTTAAATTTTTAATTGAAATGCACTGCAGATATGAGTGAAATTGTGTAAAGTAACTCCATCACACTGTATAAAGCTATGATACATTTTTTGATATTTTTACTGAAAACAAGACAAAAATACCAAGTAATTTTTTGCAGTGTGACTCCATTAAATGTGTGTGTGTGTGTGTGTGTGTGTGTGTGTGTAGATTAAACATGAACGGGCCAAAACGGACATGGCAGCAGGTCAAAATCAAATACAAGAACATTCTGCAGAATGGTATGGTCCCTGACTAATATTTAACAAAGCACAAGCATATATTGTACCCAGAAGGTGCCTGCTCACACATTGTCTGTACTGTTTTAGCAGTGAAAAAGAATACCCACAGACAAGGCACGGGTGGTGGGTCACCAAAGGCTGACCTTACCCCAGCAGAGGACATGGCCTTGGAGCTAAATAAAGGCAGGCCCGTCTTAGAGGGGATCCCTGGGGGGAAAGAGACGAGCATAGGTTCCTCCCAAGATGCCACCCGCTTCATTCAAGGTATGTCCTTCCATCTCTACATGGGATACAACCACATTCATATTGAATCAATTTGGACTGTCTGACTTTGGTTTACCTATTGCCTTGCAGTGTCTGGCAGCACTGTGTTCCTGTTAGAGCCACCAGCACAAGCACCAGACGATGCTGATCCAGTGAGTACTCCATCAAAGGCATACTGTAGGCCTGGCATGTCTTGTCTACTAGCTTCAATATGAATCCGATTAAATGTGATAGGGTGAAGGCCCCAGTGCAGCAGCAACAGCACATGATGGAGACGATGATGAGGAGGAGACCATCTCTCTGGATTCCAGAAGGCATGAGGTATCATGTTAAGACTGTGAAAGTACTATTTACTCTACAATGGTGAGGAGTCCTCATCAAAATCAAAAAATCTAATTTCTTTTACAGGACCCAGATGCTATACAGTGGGAAAACCAGCCTGGCAACATAGTGCGTATTAATAAAAGGACACCACATCCTGCCAAATTCCAGCTGCGCTAATTGTATTGTGTTCACAGAGCTCACAAGCTATCAGAAAGTTGTATGGCAACCACCTCCGGCGCCAAATAGAACTGGCAGACATAGACATTCAGTACAAGAAGAAAAAGATGGAAAATCTTGCACTGGAGTCCGAAATAAAAAAGAGGACAATTAGGAAACTGGACCTTGAAATAAAAAAACTTGAGAGGGAGGTGAGATATGCCTTCAATGTACACTGTATGCTAACTGTAACACAAATGTATTAATCATTATTTTTCTTTCCTCCCCCAGCTCCAAGAAGATGACACAGCTCAAAATAAAAATTAGGTATATTCTCGTAAAGTCAAGTGAGCCATGACATATGAGCTCTTATTGTGAGCACACAGGACGGTGGCATCTTTCTAAGGTTTTTTTTATTTTCCCAGCAATCAGTACAACCAAGTCATCGTTATAAGGCATCGCCCTCTTTTGCCCACCCCCCCAGCACCAGGTGTGGCCACTAGCCTATATGAAGGCCCAAAATTGTGTGTTCCTTTCTGCTCTGACAATGGCATGCCCATTCGTGCGAGATGTGGTGGATGAAGAAGCACTTGTGCTGAGGAGAGCCTTCAGGCGAGAAAGGGTCTTCAGGGACCGGTTGGACCCACTGGCCTTCCCTGATGACCATCTATATGAAAGATACAGGTTTTCTGCAGATGGCATCAGGTATCTATGCAGACTACTGGGTCCCAGGATTAAGCACCGCACTGCACGGAGCCATGCACTGAGTGTGGAGCAAATGGTTTGTGTGGCCTTGCGCTTTTTTGCTAGTGGAGCCTTCCTGTACTCAGTGGGGGATGCAGAACAGCTGAACAAGGCCACAATTTGCCGCACAATAAGGAGTGTGTGTCTGGCTATCAAAGCATTAGCAGATGTCTTCATCTCCTTCCCTGGCCACAGAAGACTCTGTGACATCAAAGAGGAGTTCTATAGGATTGCAGGTAAGAGGATCTACAAATTACAGGACAACTGTTAACACATAGTAGGATACTCATTACTTTGTGTGACAGGTTTCCCCAATGTCATTGGTGCAGTGGACTGCACACACATAAGGATAAAAGCCCCCTCAGGTGCCCATGAGGCCGATTTTGTGAATAGGAAATCCTTTCACAGCATTAATGTTCAGGTGAACATAACTTTTTGATATTGTCCATTGACGAACACTCTGCATTGCCAGTGATGTGCATTGATTGGTGTAATATTCCTCATCTTATGATTTCAGATGGTCTGCAATGCTGACTGTGTGATCAGCAATGTTGTGGCAAAATGGCCTGGCTCAGTCCATGACTCCAGAATCTTTCGGGCCTCTGAAATCTATCAGTGCCTATCACAAGGTAAGCCACACAACCCCTATTTATAACCATCATGGCTGTGTCAAGAATATCACTGTGTTTATGAGGTAGTAATGATGAGATTTTGTGTTGACAGGTGAATTCTCTGGTGTGTTGCTGGGAGACAGGGGGTATGGCTGCCAGCCTTTTCTCCTGACACCTTTCACAGACCCCCAGGAAGCACAGCAGGCCTACAACCATGCCCATGCCAGGACCAGGGCCAGAGTTGAAATGACCTTTGGCCTCCTGAAGGCACGCTTTCACTGCCTTCACAAATTAAGGGTCAGCCCTGTTAGGGCATGTGATATTACTGTGGCTTGTGCTGTCCTCCACAATGTGGCCTGCCTGAGGAAGGAGAGGGCCCCCAGAGTGCCACCAGCCATGGACTGGGACAATCCGGCAATCTTCCCTGATGACGACAGTGGTCGGCTGCTGAGGGACCAATATGTGTATGAATTATTTTAGTTAGTATGTGTGCTTTC
Organism: Salvelinus alpinus; assembly: GCF_045679555.1. Classification (NCBI taxonomy): domain Eukaryota; kingdom Metazoa; phylum Chordata; class Actinopteri; order Salmoniformes; family Salmonidae; genus Salvelinus; species Salvelinus alpinus. The sequence continues at coordinate 18,773,585 of NC_092098.1, read as the reverse complement.
AATTTTGGTTAAATATGTCCTGCGGTGGCAGAGGAATTTGGGTTTTTTTGGGTTCGTTTTTTGACGAATTTGGCCTCTTATGATGTTTGTGCGGTATACTGTGTGTAATACAAGGCTGCAGGGAGGCTACTGCATCCATTCATTTGTCTGTTCAGTTGATGTGTATGGATTTGTCCTGCATTTATTTTAGTGTGCAGACATGCAGGGTGTGTTATATACAGACCTTTGAATGTGTATGTATCATTTTGTATAATATGCTTGGATTCTGTGCTTTCCATCTTGTAGAGTCACTGTGACTTCAGTTTCGAAAGGAGCTGATGGTTTACCTGCTTTGTTTTGTCCTTATTCAATAAAGGAACATAATGTTACACATTGTGTTTTTATATTCATATGGAATGTGTATTTGTTTATATGACAGAGTACTAGGGCCACACTGAAGAAAAAGGATAAAGTCATAAATTTATGAGGCTGGTTCTTTCTGCAGAAAAGCTACATATTGTTTTTACAGTTTTGATACTTATGACAATGTGATACTTAATATTCTGGCACATCAGCATGTCTTTGTTTATGAAACCATACTGAAGTACAATTTCACGAAATGCCCCACATCTGTCATTTTAACAACTGTCCTCCTTTAAAACAACTGGTTACAATATTATGACTTGTGTTTTTTTCCCCTCTGTGGCCCTAATATTCTATCATTTTATATATAGCCTTATAGTCTATGGGAAACTGTAAATTATCTAATGATAGCAACATCATCTAAAAATCATTTTTTATCCCAAATCATTGAAATTAATGATCACAAACGTTTAAATAATAACAGTGGGTCTAGTTATATGTGATAACAATGTATAGTGAGCAGTGAAATAACTATTGGTTTCCATTTGTGGTGACTGCTGACTGACATTAGGGATGAGATTAAATAGATCCTGGAATTTAGCCTGGTCTGGAGCAGGCTAGCTCCACAGAATAAATCTCCATGGTAATTTATACCATAACATATCCTCCTGCCCCCTATCCATCTTTAGTGCAACCGGATTACGGATCAATTGAGCCAGGATCACCAAGATATCCTGGCTTAATCCCTTATCCTAGTTTTGTGCAACAGGCCCCAGGGCGTGACAGATCCTGTATAAGCCCAACAAACAATGAAGTGTATTGATAACAACAAACAACTCAGCAAACCGGGAACATTCCCAGAACATTAGATTCCCATTAAAGTGAAACTGCAACTGCTGATTTTGCCTCATTTTTTGGCTTGCTCCTCATGACAGACCCCAAACGAGAGTTGGCTTGGGGGTGTGATATGATGTGGGTGTTTCTTGGGTGTGTCCTTGCCACCACCAAGACACACCCATCTGTCAGAATCTTGCCCGCAGCTGTTCCCCCCACTCAATCACAACAAACAAAACTCCTACAGGTTGAATTCAATAACTACAAGCAGATGTACACCGTGCTTCTACACCTGCATTGCTTGCTGTTTGGGGTTTTAGGCTGGGTTTCTGTACAGGACTTTGTGACATCAAATAAATAAAATATAAATACATTTGATTGATGTATAGTGAGATGTCGAAGGAAGCCTTGAGTAGGTCAGTAGCCTACAGAGTAATATGAGAAGAATGCAATTGTTGAATTTATGTAGATATTCTAAAATAAGTGCTTTGATAACTTTCAAATGTAGATAACTTTCAAATGTTGTCCATGTAAATAAAAAAGAAGCAGTGTTTTGCTAATATAATATTGTACACATTTCATCTTTCATTGTTATTCCCAGTCGATACAGATACTGTGCCTAATAACATTTTATCTGGTGGTAATGGGGCTACCTTGGCAAACATGTCAGAGTGGTCATACCTTCCTGTGTTGTATTCTGCACCAGGATCAGGGAACTCCTGTTGTATACGGGACAGTATACAACAGGAGTTCCCTGATCCTGGTGCAGAATACAACAGGGTTCCCCCTCCCCATATTGACTGATACCATTCAATTCAATAATATAAAAAGACAACACATGTAAGAGTTGTGTCGAGTAAAGTGTTTATGCCAAGTGCCAGGTCTCTCTCTATTCAGAGACATCAGTATCAAGCTTGTCTGTCAGTCTGGACTTCATCACATCATCTTGGAAGTCTCCATGTGCTGGCTCCATACATGTTTCTGTGAACACAAACACTGTTCTATTACGAATGGCAGTTAGGATAGGTGTTTTCTGACACACAAACAGGTACTATGCTGAAGTTTGAACAGGTCAGACTAAACCTACCTAATTCTGTTCTCCCCATCGAGTGAGCAGGCAAGAGGTGAGGTCCTTGCCAGAGACCCAGACCCAGACCACACACACACACACACACACACACACACACACACACACACACACACACACACACACACACACACACACACACACACACACACACACACACACACACACACACACACACACACACACACACACACACACACAGCACTGATTACATTACCAATGATGGTTATGATTAGCATGGTGGAAACAACCTGATCACTGCATTCACCTTTCTATTTCACTTCAGATATCATAAAATGTGAAGAGAAATAGAATGGTGAACACAGCGATCAGGCTGAATCCACCAGGCTAGGTTATGCCCTAGACATTATATGCATCTAATAGAAAATAAGCAACAAATAATGTTAGCCTACTTTTTTATCAATCCGGGTATTTTTTAATACAACTTTTCACATCACACATTACCTGTTGTTGTTGAGGCAATAACTTGGGCAATAACTTGGGTCACAATGGAGAAGGTGGAAAGTTTTAAGTTCCTGGGCATACACATCACAGACAAACTGACATGGTCCACCAACACAGACAGAGTGGTGAAGAAGGCTGAAGAAATGTGGCTTATCACCCAAAACCATGACAAACTTTTACAGATGCACAATCGAGAGCATCCTGTCGGGCTGTATCACAGCCTGGTACTGCAACTGCACCGCCCGCAACCGCAAGGCTCTCCAGAGGGTGGTGCGGTCTGCACAACACATCACCGGGGGCAAATTACCTGCCCTCCATGACACCTACAGCACCTGATGTCACAGGAATGCCAAAAAGATCATCAAGGACAACAACCACCCGAGCCACTGCCTGTTCACACCGCTACCATCCAGAACGCTACCATCCAGAGGCGAGGTCAGTACAGGTGCATCAAAGCTGGGACCTAGAGATTGAGAAACAGCTCCTATCTCAAGGCCATCAGACTGCTAAACAGCCGACACTAACTTAGAGAGGCTGCTGCCTACATTGAGACCCAATCACTAGTCACTTTAAACAATGCCACTTTAAATAATGGCACTTAAATAATGTTTACATATCTTACATTACTCATATCACATGTATATACATGTATATACTGTATATACCATCTACTGCACCTTGCCTATTCCGCTCGGCCATCGCTGATCCATATACTTACATGTACATATTCTCATTCACCCCTTTAGATTTGTGTGTATTAGGTAGTTGTTGGGGAATTGTTAGATTACTTGTTAGATATTACTGCACTGTCGGAACTAGAAGCACAAGAATTTCACTACACTCGCATTAACATCTGCTAACCATGTGTATGTGACCAATAAAATTTGATTGGATTTTTATCAGAGGCCTCATGATGGTGTGTCCTTTTCATAGAGGTTGACGGAGACTGGCAACAATGCAGGGGGTTTCACAAGGGTACTTGTGTCACATTACACACTTTTATTCGGAGGTCTGCCTGACAAGCTGTCAAAACAGCAAGTGACCAGTGAATACAATTATTTCTGGAGGTCGTTAAACCATTGCTGGACATGATTCCCATATTTTCTCCTTCTGGTTGGTTCCGGCATCCGTTCATGACCGGGGATCAGTCTGGCACCCAACTGTGCACTTTATCTAACAGAAAAACAGGGACAAATGACTGTCATCATCCCTCAATTATGAAGATAGCTCAAGAAATAACGTAATCTCATTTGGAAGCTAATTCTATGTTTCACAGATGTAGACTGACTGGCTCCAGATTGGATTCGATTCAGGCCAGTGACTCCCTGCAACCAACTGCGACATGTTTTGCTATTGCCCTGGATATGTTTGTCTTTGTTGGTGCTAGTTAGTACACGGTTGTAGTTAGGCATGCGTTAGCTAGTACCATCATAGCTGCATCCAATATGTATTTGTGCCCTAGACATGGGTTGCACTTTGGAGACTAGTGGCTGTTTTGTTTAAATTACACTAACTTAGAGTGGCATGGACATACGATGACATTGCTAAAGTAGGCAAATCATTAGCAGGAAACAACTTTGTCATATTATGATGTCATCACATTTACTTTAGAGAGATGGCAATGTTGCCATTACTGATACTAGCTACATTTGTGAAAAATAGTTAGCAATGCTAATGTTAGCAGGCTAAAATACAGTGGTTCCCTCATTCTTAGTTGGCTGGCTAAAGTTATACTGCATCTAAAGTCAAGCTGTTTCTTACAAATGATTTGCCTTCTTTTGAATTGTTATTGTGTTTCCAAGCCAAATCCCAATTGTATTGAGGTAGGCTAACGTTAGCAAGCTATCTAGTTGGCAGCTTATGTTAGCTATGTTAGCAATGATAGTGATAATGCTTATCAAAATATACATAACCAGATACATAACCAGCAGTCTATGGTCTAGCTACCTGTATACTCACCAACACTGGGGAGCAACGAACTCCAGCCATCTATTCCGCATGATGATAGGGTCCTTCCGCAGGGCATGCAAACCAAAGTTGTTGGTTGTGAATCCTGCTGGAAGCATGTATTGCATGAGCGGAGGGGCGATTTGCACGTGGAGCTTAGTCAAGTTTTTTATCACAAAATACTTTTTTTTCTAAGTCAGTGTTTGAAAGTAAATATCATTGGAATGTTTTCCTATCATTCACTAAAATGTTGTTCACAACATCTGTACAAACTACCACAAAACATTCCCCCAAGGTTCTCATTAGGTTGCCAGAAAATGTAATAACACAATGTGTTCTGGTAAGGTTCTTAGAACATACTGCCGCAACAAAATTTGAGAGCAATAGGAGTGGTTCTGAGGAAACATTACAGGAATGTTATGCTAATGTTGATGGATATGTTATTCAAAACGCACATAACAACAAACAAAAAAAATCTTCCATTTCTGTAAGGTTATGACATGTTGAACCAGAATTGTTCTAAAAACAACGAGAATGGAAGTAGTTCTGAAAACATTGCTACAATGTTCTGCTAAAATTGATATGTAATGTCACATTATTATATGAAGTTGCCAAACTTTTAAAGAAATGGCATTTCAATATTTTTACATCCTTATATTTTTGGGGGGTATTGTTTAAATCAAGTAGATTTTAACCTGCAACTTCCCATCTTCAAGCCATGTAGGCTACTTAGTATGCTGCACCACCAGGATCCTAATGGTTCTAGTGGATTTTCCTTTGTACTGAAATCCTTAAATTATTATCCAAACTATGGCTATTCAGTACATCACAGGAGGTTGGTTGCACCTTAATTGGGGAGGACGGGCTCATGGTAATGACTGGAGCGGAATTAGTGGAACGGTATCAAATACGTCAAACACATGGAAACCATGATGACATTCCATTAACGCCGTTCCAGCTATTATGAGCCGTTCTCCTCTCAGCAGCCTCCACTGTATTACATATGCACATCTATGTACATACACCTCACCACAATCTGTAGGGAAAATAAAAGTAAAAACATCCCAACTTTACAGTAAGTAAAGAAGATTGATAGAGTAAGAAATAATAGAGTGTCATGACTGTCCTGTGAGGATCAGAATGGGTCAGATCAGCTTGGTGGTGGATGAAAGTAGCCAGGCCCTCTCTTACCCACAGAGGTGAGGGGGGGGGGGGCAGCTGCTGGGGGGGTTGACAGTTCACACCCTGTTGTAAATTACAGGAGAAGATGACTCTCTCTCCCCCTCCAGTATTAACCAAAGGAATGTCTTTGTTAACAGACTTTTTCCCGACAAAACTCTTACAGTTTCTAAAGCGAATACTGGAACAATATTTCGAACATAAGAACGTGGGGAATGGTCAGAGATGATCTATAGAAAACTAATGTCATATTGGTTTTTATTTTGTGATGTAATTAAAAAGGTTATAAAGGAATTACTGTAACTTGGAAAGTATATCCCCTTTATGTGTCAAGTCTCCATCCTCTACGTTGTATATGAGATATGAAGAATTATGAAAGTACTTTTGTTAAGATAGGAATGTGAATTTAGGAGCCATAAGATCAAATCATCAAATCAAATCAAGTTTATTTTATATAGCCCTTCGTACATCAGCTAATATCTCGAAGTGCTGTACAGACACCCAGCCTAAAACCCCAAACAGCAAGCAATGCAGGTGTAGAAGCACGGTGGCTAGGAAAAACTCCCTAGAAAGCCCAAAACCTAGGAAGAAACCTAGAGAAGAACCAGGCTATGAGGGGTGGCCAGTCCTCTTCTGGCTGTGCTGGGTGGAGATTATAACAGAACTATGCCAAGATGTTCAAAATGTTCATAAGTGACAAGCATGGTCAAATAATAATCATGAATAATTTTCAGTTGGCTTTTCATAGCCGATCATCAAGAGTTGAAAATAGCAGGTCCGGGACAGGTGGCGGTTCCATAACCGCAGGCAGAACAGCTGAAACTGGAATAGCAGCAAGGCCAGGTGGACTGGGGACAGCAAGGAGCCATCACGCCCGGCAGCCCCGACGCACGGTCCCAGGGCTCAGGTCCTCCGAGAGAGAGAAAGAGAGAGAGAAGGAGAGAATTAGAGAGAGCCAAGATTTTCAAAATGTTCATAAATGACAAGCATGGTCAAATAATAATCAGGAATAAATGTCAGTTGGCTTTTCATAGCCGATCATTAAGAATTGAAAACAGCAGGTCTGGGACAGGTAGGGGTTCCATAACCGCAGGCAGAACAGTTGAAACTGGAATAGCAGCAGGGCCAGGCGGACTGGGGACAGCAAGGAGTCATCATGCCCGGTAGTCCTGACGTATGGTCCTAGGGCTCCGGTCCTCCGAGAGAGAGAAAGAAAGAGAGAAGGAGAGAATTAGAGAGAGCCAAGATTTTCAAAATGTTCATAAATGACAAGCATGGTCAAATAATAATCAGGAATAAAAGTCAGTTGGCTTTTCATAGCCGATCATTAAGAGTTGAACAGGTAGGGGTTCCATAACAGCAGGCAGAACAGTTGAAACTGGAACAGCAGCAAGGCCAGGTGGACTGGGGACAGCAAGGAGTCATCATGCCCGGTTTGCCGTGACGTATGGTCCTAGGGCTCAGGTTCTCCGAGAGAGAGAAAGAAAGAGAGAACGAGAGAATTAGAGAGAGCATACTTAAATTCACACAGGACACTGGATAAGATAGGAGAAGTACTCCAGGTATAACCAACTGACCCTAGCCCCCCGACACATAAACTACTGCAGCATAAATACTGGAGGCTGAGACAGGAGGGGTCAGGAGACACTGTGGCCCCATCCGATGATACCCCCGGACAGGGCCAAACAGGAAGGATATAACCCCACCCACTCTGCCAAAGCACAGCCCCCACACCACTAGAGGGATATCTTCAACCACCAACTTACAATCCTGAGACAAGGCCGAGTATAGCCCACAAAGATCTCCACCACAGCACAAACCAAGGGGGGGCGCCAACCCAGACAGGAAGATCACGTCAGTAACTCAACCCACTCAAGTGACGCACCCCTCCTAGGGACGGCATGAAAGAGCACCAGTAAGCCAGTGGCTCAGCCCCTGTAATAGGGTTAGGGGCAGAGAATCCCAGTGGAGAGAGGGGAACCAGCCAGGCAGAGACAGCAAGGGCGGTTCGTTGCTCCAGAGCCTTTCCGTTCACCTTCACACTCCTGGGCCAGACTACACTCAATCATATGACCTACTGAAGAGATTAGTCTTCAGTAAAGACTTAAAGGTTGAGACCGAGTCTGCGTCTCACATGGGTAGGCAGACTATTCCATAAAAATGGAGATCTATAGGAGAAAGCCCTGCCTCCCGCTGTTTGCTTAGAAATTCTAGGGACAATTAGGAGGCCTGCGTCTTGTGACCGTAGCGTACGTGTAGGTATGTACGGCAGGACCAACTCGGAAAGATAGGTAGGAGCAAGCCCATGTAACGCTTTATAGGTTAACAGTAAAACCTTGAAATCAGCCCTTGCCTTAACAGGAAGCCAGTGTAGGGAGGCTAGCACTGGAGTAATATGATCAAATTTCTTGGTTCTAGTCAGGATTCTAGCAGCCGTATTTAGCACTAACTGAAGTTTATTTAGTGCTTTATCCGGGTAGCCGGAAAGTAGAGCATTGCAGTAGTCTAACCTAGAAGTAACAAATGCATGGATTAATTTTTCTGCATCATTTTTGGACAGAACATTTCTAATTTTTGCAATGTTACGTAGATGGAAAAAAGCTGTCCTTGAAACAGTCTTGATATGTTCGTCAAAAGAGAGATCAGGGTCAAGAGTAACGCCGAGGTCCTTCACAGTTTTATTTGAGACGACTTTACAACCATCAAGATTAATTGTCAGATTTAACAGAAGATCTCTTTGTTTCTTGGGACCTAGGACAAGCAACTCTGTTTTGTTCGAGTTTATAAGTAGAAAGTTTGCAGCCATCCACTTCCTTATGTCTGAAACACAGGCTTCTAGCGTGGGCAATTTTGAGGCTTCACCATGTTTCATTGAAATGTACAGCTGTGTGTCATCCGCATAGCAGTGAAAGTTAACATTATGTTTTTGAATAACATCCCCAAGAGGTAAAATATATAGTGAAAACAATAGTGGTCCTAAAACGGAACCTTGAGGAACACCGAAATGTACAGTTGATTTGTCAGAGGACAAACCATTCACAGAGACAAACTGATATCTTTCCGACAGGTAAGATCTAAACCAGGCCAGAACTTGTCCGTGTAGACCAATTTGGGTTTCCAGTCTCTCCAAAAGAATGTGGTGATCGATGGTGTCAAAGGCAGCACTAAGGTCTAGTAGCACGAGGACAGATGCAGAGCCTCGGTCTGACGCCATTAAAAGGTCATTTACCACCTTCACAAGTGCAGTCTCAGTGCTATGATGGGGTCTAAAACCAGACTGAAGCATTTCGTATACATTGTTTGTCTTCAGGAAGGCAGTGAGTTGCTGCGCAACAGCTTTTTCTAAAATTTTTGAGAGGCATGGAAGATTCGATATAGGCCGATAGTTTTTTATATTTTCCGGGTCAAGGTTTGGCTTTTTCAAGAGAGGCTTTATTACTGCCACTTTTAGTGAGTTTGGTACACATCCGGTGGATAGAGAGCCGTTTATTATGTTCAACATATGAGGGCCAAGCACAGGAACCAGCTCTTTCAGTAGTTTAGTAGGAATAGGATCCAGTATGCAGCTAGAAGGTTTAGAGGCCATGATTATTTTCATCATTGTGTCAAGAGATATAGTACTAAAACACTTGAGTGTCTCCCTTGATCCTAGGTCCTGGCAGAGTTGTGCAGACTCAGGACAATTGAGCTTTGGAGGAATACGCAGATTTAAAGAGGAGTCCATAATTTGCTTTCTAATGATCATGATCTTTTCCTCAAAGAAGTTCATGAATTTATTACTGCTGAAGTGAAAGCCATCCTCTCTTGGGGAATGCTGCTTTTTAGTTAGCTTTGCAACAGTATCAAAAATAAATTTTGGATTGTTCTTATTTTCCTCAATTAAGTTGGAAAAGTAGGATGATCGAGCAGCAGTGAGGGCTCTTCGGTACTGCACGGTACTGTCTTTCCAAGCTAGTCGGAAGACTTCCAGTTTGGTGTGGCGCCATTTCCGTTCCAATTTTCTGGAAGCTTGCTTCAAAGCTCGGGTATTTTCTGTATACCAGGGAGCTAGTTTCTTATGACAAATGTTTTTCGTTTTTAGGGGTGCAACTGCATCTAGGGTATTGCGCAAGGTTAAATTGAGTTCCTCAGTTAGGTGGTTAACTGATTTTTGTCCTCTGACGTCCTTGGGTAGGCAGAAGGAGTCTGGAAGGGCATCAAGGAATTTTTGTGTTGTCTGAGAATTTATAGCACGACTTTTGATGCTCCTTGGTTGGGGTCTGAGCAGATTATTTGTTGCGATTGCAAACGTAATAAAATGGTGGTCCGACAGTCCAGGATTATGAGGAAAAACATTAAGATCTACAACATTTATTCCATGGGACAAAACTAAGTCCAGAGTATGACTGTGGCAGTGAGTAGGTCCAGAGACATGTTGGACAAAACCCACTGAGTCGATGATGGCTCCGAAAGACTTTTGGAGTGGGTCTGTGGACTTCTCCATATGAATATTAAAATCACCAAAAATTAGAATATGATCTGCTATGACTACAAGGTCTGATAGGAATTCAGGGAACTCAGAGAGGAACGCTGTATATGGCCCAGGAGGCCTATAAACAGTGGCTATAAAAAGTGATTGAGTAGGCTGCATAGATTTCATGACTAGAAGCTCAAAAGACGAAAACGTCATCATTTTTTTTTTTGTAAATTGAAATTTGCTATCGTAAATGTTAGCAACACCTCCGCCTTTGCGGGATGCACGGGGGATATGGTCACTAGTGTAACCAGGAGGTGAGGCCTCATTTAACACAGTAAATTCATCAGGCTTAAGCCATGTTTCAGTCAGGCCAATCACATCAAGATTATGATCAGTGATTAGTTCATTGACTATAACTGCCTTTGAAGTGAGGGATCTAACATTAAGTAACCCTATTTTGAGATGTGAGGTATCACGATCTCTTTCAATAATGGCAGGAATGGAGGAGGTCTTTATCCTAATGAGATTGCTAAGGCGAACACCGCCATGTTTAGTTTTGCCCAACCTAGGTCGAGGCACAGACACAGTCTCAATGGGGATGGCTGAGCTGACTACACTGACTGTGCTATTGGCAGACTCCACTAAGCTGGCAGGTTGGCTAACAGCCTGCTGCCTGGCCTGCACCCTATTTCATTGTGGAGCTAGTGGAGTTAGAGCCCTATCTATGTTTGTAGATAAGATGAGAGCACCCCTCCAGCTAGGATGGAGTCCGTCACTCCTCAGCAGGTCAGGCTTGGTCCTGTTTGTGGGTGAGTCCCAGAAAGAGGGCCAATTATCTACAAATTATATCTTTTGGGAGGGGCAGAAAACAGTTTTCAACCAGCGATTGAGTTGTGAGACTCTGCTGTAGAGCTCGTCACTCCCCCTAACTGGGAGAGGGCCAGAGACAATTACTCGATGCCGACACATCTTTCTAGCTGATTTACAGGCTGAAGCTATGTTGCGCTTGGTGACCTCTGACTGTTTCATCCTAACATCGTTGGTGCCGATGTGGATAACAATATCTCTATACTCTCTACACTCGCCAGTTTTAGCTTTAGCCAGCACCATCTTCAGATTAGCCTTAACGTCGGTAGCCCTGCCCCCTGGTAAACAGTGTATGATCGCTGGGTGATTCGTTTTAAGTCTAATACTGCGGGTAATGGAGTCGCCAATGACTAGGGTTTTCAATTTGTCAGAGCTAATGGTGGGAGCCTTCGGCGTCTCAGACCCCGTAACGGGAGGAGTAGAGACAAGAGAAGACTCGGCCTCAGACTCCGACTCACTACTCAATGGGGAAAACCGGTTGAAAGTTTCTGTCGGCTGAATGAGCGACACCGGTTGAGCATTCCAACAGCATTTCCCTCCAGAAGCCATGAGAAAATTGTCCGGCTGCGGGGACAGTGCGGGGGGATTTATACTAACGTTACTATCTGTACTTACTGGTGGCACAGACGCTGTTTCACCCTTTCCTACACTGAAATTACCCTTGCCTAACGATTGCGTCTGAAGCTGGGCTTGCAGCACAGCTATCCTCGCCGTTAGGCGATCATTCTCCTGTATATTATGAGTACAGCGAATGCAGTTAGAAGACATCATGTTAAAGTTACTACTTAGCTTCGGCTGTTGAAGGTGCTGATGAACCATGTCCAGATAAAGCGTCCGGAGTGAAAAAGTTGAATGAGGGAAAAAAGTTGTGATGGAAAAACTAAAAATATAAACGTAAAGTTGTCAGCTAGCAAAGCAAAGCTAGCAAAGTAAAGTTGGCAACAAAACGCACAGCAACACGTCTGCAAATTCAAGAGGAAGTGACGTGACTACTACTACAATACACTCATAAGCCTAAGAGAATATATCTCCTATAAGCTGTGCATAGTAAGTAGGCATGCCCCGAGTTTCGGACAATCAGAGCCATTCAAACGTGCCGCTGAAAGGCCAACAACCTTCCTAAGGAGGGCTGGTTCCAACAGAGAAAAACGGCAAACGAAGTAATTCACACGTAACGTTAAATACATTCATGATTTCTTAATTCGGTTCGTGTGCAAAGTATATGAAAACTGTGAGAATTGTTTCTAAAATGTATCAACGATAAGTGTCTTTCTTTCTCTCTCTCTCTCTCTCTCTCTCTCTCTCTCTCTCTCTCTCTCTCTCTCTCTCTCTCTCTCTCTCTCTCTCTCTCTCTCTCTCTCTCTCTCTCTCTCTCTCTCTCTCTCTCTCTCACTCTCTCTCTCTCTCTCTCTCTCTCCTTCTCCATGTCGTTGTGTAAAAAGCCACCATATTGTGTCAGTCCGCTAGGGACCTTTTTCTCATGTATTAAGTGAGTATGTTTATTATGTGTTATTATTTAGTTAGCTAGTAAATACATAATTAAACCAATTTGTGTAGTACTGAATCATAAGTAAGGCTGTGGTTTTTGCAGATCCAAGAAGGTTACGACTGTTCAGAATGATGATATGATAAGAGGGTATCATTAATACGTTGACTGTTTTATGGATGTGATAGGTAAAGACCTTTAGAGTTTAATTTGGGAGATGGTAAATTAGGCCCAAATTCCTAATGAGTTAATTGTTACATGATTCATTGGGTAACAATTAAACATAGTTAGTTAATTCGATAAATAGCAGTCATCAGATTAATGAAAGTAAAGTCACGACAAGAGCATACTTATTTTTCTAGATTTAGTTATCCTCTCTATTGCAAAGACAAAGACCACAACCTGGAAGTCAGAGTAAAGGTGTAAACAGCTTTATATTTGTGTTAGTCAGATCCCAGGGGTGCAGTGGACAAACATTGTAAGAATGTCATCACAACTGGACAGATTTTGTGTTTTGGGAACCTATCTCTTGTCATATCCCCACAATGTTAACACAACCTAAAAAAAACATCTGAACTTTTATTGAACATAACAAATGTGTTCTAGGATTGTTCTTGCAACATCAGGCAGATGTTTTTTCAACCTAATAGAAACATTGTAATCATCAGCACGACAGGCCATTTTTTTTGTTCTGGGTCTTATCTCTTGTCATGTCCCCACAATGTTACCACAACCTAAAGAAATGTTTTAGGGACTTTTAAAGAACATAAAACATTTGTTCTGAGAACGTTCTTGCAACATCAGGTGAATGCCTTTTGCACCCTAAAATAAACATTGTATAATCATTCACATGACTGGACAGTTTTTGTGTTTTGGGAACATATCTTTTGTGATGTTCTTATAATGTTCCCATCAGAATGTTTCCACAACCTAATGAAACATTCTGGGAACCTTTAAGAACAGACTAAATGTTTTCTGGAAACGTTCTTACAACGTCAGGCGAATGTTATATTCAAACATTGTATAATCATCAGCACAACTGGACAGTTTTTTAGTTATGAGAACATTTGCCGCAATCTAACAAATGTTCTGGGAATTTTCACAGAACCAATTTTGGTTTACTGGTCTACACTGTTTACAATTCAATTCCCAGTTGACACTTTGTGAATATAGCAGTTTTCCAACCTTTATAATGGAACTAATCTCATATATAAGCAGTTCTTTGAGAGTTTGTCCGAGTCCAAGTGGACAATAAAGTTGGCATGATGTAACAAATATTTGATGTCCTGCCAAACCTACACTACTGTTAACAACTGTCCTGCTGTGAGTACAAGAATCTAACTGTGAAGATGCTCCAGGATTGATTGCACAATGGGCAAAGTTTATGTGGGATTTCAGATGAAAATAAGAACCAAGCATAAAGGGCACCTTAAAAGGGAGGCATTACCAATAGATCAGACCAGGGAAGCCTGTGTTGAGGGGGTTGAACTTGAAAACGAATCCCAGGTTTATTGGATTTTCTGACCAACTCTGTAGCAGTCAGGGCATGGATCAGCCCCTAAAGACCAGGCAGAAAGTGGTGAGGCAGGTGAATGATAAAGATTAGCTATTGGCAAATAGATATTTACCTCTAGCTCACATTGTTCCCAGATTCAAGATTTCCTCTGTTGACAGAAATGCCTTGAATGGTAAAAACAAAAAGTCATCTTAATAAAGCCAATGGCTATCTAAGGGTCAAAGTAACATTGGAGGGCTCTATTCAACAATGGCTCTATTCAACCATATTGTTGAAGTTCAGCATTACAGCATGATTCAAATTTAAAGGCAACGTTCCTACGTAAGCAGAGACTGCATTCACGGTAAACGCTGCATATGTTGGCTCTATTGGAAATTACCTTCACATTTCGATCGCAAGATCTCCAATGGTTCAGCGATACAGATTGACTAGAGCCAAAAGTTAGAGACTTGTTTCTCATGGAGGAGAACCTGTATGCTCATTGATTTGATCACATCCATAATTAAGAAACTTCTTATGGCTGCAGGAGCAGTATTGAGTAGCTTGGATGAAAGGTGCCCAGAGGTGCCCATAGTAAACTGCCTGCTCCTCGGTCCCAGTTGCTAATATATGCATATTATTATTAGTATCAGATAGAAAACACTCTGAAGTTTCTAAAGCTGTTTGAATGATGTCTGTGAGTATAACAGAACTCATATGGCAGGCAAAAACCTGAGAATAAATCCAGACAGGAAGTGGGAAATCTGAGGTTGGTCGATTTTCAACCCAGCCCCTATTGAATACACAGTGGGATATGGATCAGTTTGCACTTCCTACGGCTTCCACTAGATGTCAACAGTCTGTAGAACTTTGTCTGATGCCTCTACTGTGAAGTGGGGCCGAAGGAGACAGGAATGAGTCAGGTCTACCATGACCTGACCATGCTCTGACCATGCGCGTTCACATAAGAGGGAGCTCTGTTCCATCTGAAGTCAATGGAATTCTCCGGTTGGAACGTTATTGAAGATTTATGTTAAAAACATTCTGAAGATTGATTCAATACATCGTTTGACATGTTTCTACTGATTGTTACGGAACTTTTGGACATTTCGTCTGCTTTTAGTGAACGCGCTTCCTGACTTTGGATTTGTTTACCAAACACGCTAACAAAAATAGCTATTTGGACATAAATGATGGACATTACCGAACAAAACAAACATTTCTTGTGGAATTGGGAGTTTTGGGAGTGCATTCCGACGAAGATCAGCAAAGGTAAGTGAAGATTTATAATACTATTTATGAGTTTTGTTGACTGCACAATTTGGCGGGTAACTGTATGGCTTCCTTTTGTGGCTGAACGCTGTTCTCAGATTATTGAATATTGTGCTTTTGCCGTAAAGCTTTTTGAAATCTGACACAACGGTTGCATTAAGAACAAGTGTATCTTTAATTCTATGTAAAACATGTATCTTTCATCAAAGTTTATGATGAGTATTTCTGTTATTTGACGTGGCTCTCTGCAATTTCTCCGGATATTTTGGAGGCATTTCTGAACATGGCGCCAATGTAAACTGAGGTTTTTGGATATAAATATGAACTTAATCGAACAAGACATATATGTATTGTGTAACATGAAGTCCTATGGGTGTCATCTGATGAAGATCATCAAAGGTTAGTGATTAATTTTATCTCTATTTCTGCTTTTTGTGACTCCTGTCTTTGGCTGGAAAAATGGCTGTGTTTTTCTGTGAGTTGGTGGTGACCTAACATAATCGTTTGTGGTGCTTTCGCTGAAAAGCCTATTTGAAATCGGACACTTTGGTGGGATTAACAACAAGATTACCTTTAAAATGGTATAAGATACATGTATGTTTGAGGAATTTTAATTATGAGATTTCTGTTGTTTGAATTTGGCGCCCTGCACTTTCACTGGCTGTTGTCATATCATCCCGTTAACGGGATTGCAGCCATAAGAAGTTAACAGTTGTGCCTTGTTAAAAGTTAATTTGTGGAATTTCTTTCCTTCTTATTAATGCGTTTGAGCCAATCAGTTGTGATGTGACAAGCCAGGGGAGGTATACAGAAGATAGCCCTATTTGTTAAAAGACTAAGTCCATATTGTGGCAAGTACAGCTCAAATAAGCAAAGAGAAATGACACTCCATCATTACTTTAAGACATGAAGGTCACTCAATACGGAACATTTCAAGAACTTTGAAAGTTTCTTCAAGTGCAGTCGCAAAAACCATCAAGTGCTATGATGAAACTGGCTCTTATGATGACCGCCACAGGGAAGGAAGACCCAGAGTTACCTCTGCTGCAGAGGACAAGTTCATTAGAGTTAACTGCACCTTAGATTGCAGCCCAAATAAATGCTTCACAGAGTTCAAGTAACAGACACATCTCATCATCAACTGTTCAGAGGAGACTGTGTGAATCAGGCCTTCATGGTCGAATTGCTGCAAAGAAACCACTACTAAAGGACACCAATAAGAAGAAGAGACTTGTTTGGGCCAAGAAACACAACCAATGGACATTAGACCAGTGGAAATCTGTCCTTGGGTCTGATGAGTCCAAATGTGAGATTTGGGGATGGATGATCTTCGCATGTGTGGTTCCCACTGTGAAGCATGGAGGAGGAGGTGTGATGGTCTGGGGTGCTTTACTGTTGACACTGTCAGTGATTTATTGTCACGCCCTGACCTTAGAGAGCTTTTTATGTCTCTATTTTGGTTTGGTCAGGGTGTGATTTGGGTGGGCATTCTATGTTAATTTTTCTATGTTTTGTATTTCTTTGTTTTGGCCGGGTGTGGTTCTCAATCAGGGACAGCTGTCTAATTGGAGCATTTTCCCACCTGTGTTTTGTGGGAGGTTATTTTCTGTTTTGTGTTTCTGCACCTGACAGAACTGTTTGTTGTCGTTTTGCTCTTTGTTATTTTGTTCAAGTGTTTTTTGAGAATAAATCATGAACACTTACCACGCTGCGCTTTGGTCCACTTCTTCATGCAACGATGACCGCTACATTTATTTAGAATTCAAGGCATACTTAACCAGCATGCTACCACAGCATTCTGTAGCGATACGCCATTCCATCTGGTTTACGCTTAGTGGGACTATTATTTGTTTTTCAAAAGGACAATGACCCAAACACACCTCCAGGCTGTGTAAGGACTATTTGATCAAGAAGGAGAGTGATGGAGTGTTGCATCAGATGACCTGGCCTCCACAATCACCTGACCTCAACCCAATTGAGATGGTTTGGGATGAGTTAGACCGCAGAGTCTAAAAGCAGCCAACAAGTGCTCAGCATATGTGGGAACTCCTTCAAGACTGTTGGAAAAGCATTCCTCATGAAGCTGGTTGAGAGAATGCCTAGAGTGTGCAAAGCTGTCATCAAGGCAAAGTGTGGTACTTTGAAGAATCTAAAATCTAAAATACATTTTGATTTGTTTAACACTTTTTTGGTTACTACATGATTCCATATGTGTTATTTAATAGTTTTGATGTCTTCACTGTTATTCTACAATGTAGAAAATAGTAAAAATAAAGAACAACCGTTGAATTAGTAGGTGTGTCCAAACTTTTGACTGGTACTATATATGTAATAACAATGTAATAACAATGTGTACTTCTGTTGCTTACTTTAAGTAATGGTACCTGCTACCGAATGATACGTAAAGTTTCTAGTTTTAAAGAATATAGCAATAATACAATAGTAAGGTTGTTACAATTTAATTAGAATGAATTGAATATCTGGTATGTAGAAGATTGCAAAATAAGGTGTAACCCAGTTGTGTGTCAGTAAAGTAAATAAAGATAAAGATCTCTCTCCCAAGGTAGTAGGTTCAGACTCAGAACCCATTAGTATGAAAGACTGGAACTGCTGCATACATTTTTCAGGATGTTTCCTCACATTTTATCACCATTGCATCACTGGTAAGTGATAAGGGAAGACCAAAATCCAAAAGGAGTTCACCCCCCTTGCAAACTTTCAATAGTCCAATAATCCATGAAATTGGCCCCAACTCCCAACTGTTCACTGTGCCCTCTAAATCAGGTAGGCACATTCCTTTATATGATGTGGGAGTATGTATTCAATATATTCAATGCTTTGCATCTATTATGTTACTTAACGATAATAGCTCCTTGAATCTCTCAATCAATCAGAGACGATTACTGCTGGCAGGCAGCACTGCCGCAAAAAAAGATGTTGGCTCTTAGATGACAATCACCTCACTCTCTCCCGATTCACCAGTAGATACAGTTACTATTAGAAGTTATAACATTATAATTATCGACAGCTAGAATGAATGGTGCTGGTCAAGGAACAATTGAGACCTGGACAAATATACTTGACACTGTTAAGAATAATCTTAGCTAAAACCCAACACATACAAATAAACAATCTATAAAGCCTAACACATACAATATACTGTATATACAGTATATCGTATGTGAGTATACCAAACATTAGGAACAACTTCCTATTGAGTTGCGCCCCCATCAATAATGGATCATAGCTTTCACCTGGATTCACCTGGTCAGTCACTCTGTCATGGAAAGAGAAGGTGTCTTTAATGTTTTGTATACTCAGTATTTATACACTGAACAAAAATATAAATGCAACATGCAACAATTTCAATGATTTTACTGAGTTACAGTTCATATAAGGAAATCAGTTAATTTAAATAAATTCATTGGGCCGTAATCTATGGATTTCACATGACTGGGCATGGGCGCAGTCATGGGTGGGCCTGGGACGGCAAACGTCCACCCACTTGGGCGCCAGGCCAACCCACTGAGAAGCCAGGCCAAGCCAATCAGAATTTGTTTTTTCCCCACAAAAGGGCTTCATTACAGACAAAAATACTCCTTAGTTTCATCAACCGTCCGGGTGGCTGGTAATAGATGATCTTGCAAGTGGAGAAGCCGGATGTGGGGGTCCTGGACTGGTGTGGTTACATGTGGTCTGCGGTTGTGTGTCCAGTTGGACGTACTGCCAAATTCTCTAAAACAACATTGGGTAGAGAAATTAACATTCAATTCCCTGGCAACAGCACTCATGGACATTCTTCAAGTCAGCATGCCAATTGCACGATCCCTCAAAACTTGAGACATCTGTGGCATTGCGTTGTGTGACAAAACTGCACATTTTATGGTGGCCTTTTATTGTGCCCGGCATAAGGTGCACCTGTGTAATGATCATGCTGTTTAATCAGTTTCTTGACATGCCAAATCTGTTAGGTGGAAGGATTTTCTTGGCAAAGGAGAAATGCTCATTAACATGGATGTAAATACATTTGTGCAATATTTGAGAGAAATAAGCTTTTATTTCAGCTCATGAAACATGGGACCAACATTTCGCATGCTGTTTTTATATTTTTGTTCAGTATAGATACATATTTTCATCTTTTTGTACTTTCTTTACTTTCAGGCCCACAGGGAAGGGTTGGTATGGGGGAGGGTTTTCTCTGGTTTCCGGGGGAGGGGGCAGGAGGGTGGATGTAAAAGCATCCTCGGTTGACAAGCAACATTGGATGTTTAGGGGGTAGAGGGGAGGGGGACTTAGTCAATACGTGGTGGGGGGAGGGAAGGGTAGTGGTTGGTTGAGGTTAAATGGAGACATGTTGGATGGGTGGGGTTGGGGGAATGGGATAGCAGGTTGGGTGTGGATGCAAAAATAATAATTATTTCCAAAGTGAAATGATTCAATACGTTGTACTCCTGTACCCTTTTTGAGTGGCAGACCACAGAATGTATCTATTGTACCTGTAATCCCCCATCCCCCCCCCCCCCTACCCGACAAAGTCGGAAAATGACCAAATAAAATGTGGTCACAAAAAATAGTCCAGTAATCCTATTACATACTTCCTCTATCTTAATTATTTTATAGCCAGGTCAAAATATCATAGGGTATGGTTGTATTATGACTGCAGACGTGCTCCAGTGGATCTTCAGAATCAGTGTGGAAGACAGAACAGCAAAGGGTTAACCTTAAGAGAGGAACAAAGAGAAGAGTCAGGGGGCTGGGGCTGGCTTCAGTCTACTTACTTCTCCTTCTTGATCTCTCACACCCTGGAGAGGACAGGGATATTTCCAGCCTCTTTCCCACATTTATTCCCGAAGGGAGGACAGGCTCCAGTGTGTGAGATAATCTGCAAATCAATGAAGGAGGTTGTAAAACTCTTACTAAGTCATGTCACCCCAGCTGGGGGTAAATTCACTCTGAAAACTTCTAATTAGGAGTGTCAAACCAGTTAGGGTGTTTTAAAAGGTGGGGTGATATTTTGTCACTTGGTGACCGTTTGCTACCCTCAAAATGTCATAGTGCGGTAGCAAGGATAGTTGCACTGTAAGAATTTGATTTGGTTGACGTTAACCTGCAGCCCTGGTCTTCAGTCAGGTTCAGTCACAGAACTGAAAATTGTACTAGATTGTAAGATGATGTGAAGATAATAAAATGAAAAATGAATACAGAGCTGTGAAGAGCGAGGCACCATCTAGTAGAAGAGGAGAATGCAGCTGCTTCTCACACTGGTTGTTTCTGGTCACAGTGCTCATAACTAAAAACCTGGAGGGTGTTTTTCACCACCAAAATAAAACATGTAATGTCTTATTGTTAATGTTTAAAATCATTGCTGAGTAATATATACATAAAAATGTGAGAACCAGCCCCGCTCTCCCCTACAGATTTGATAGAACATGAAAAGATGAAAGGTTTGAATTTTGTCCGAGTTCATGCAGATTTTCTCTTTTTACTTTCCTATCATTTATAATGTTAGAAGTGTTTACAGCTCTTGATGAGTATGACGTTATAACTTAACTCTGTGACCTCATAAGCATTGTAGGTTTGCTCTTGCTATTAAAAGAGTCTGCAGCAAAGTCCTTGACATCATATACTATCTGTATGCAGACCTTACCTCCACAGTAATCCACACTTTCCACAGTTTGTCTCCAAAGACCTCTCTGCCCTCAAGAAGACAAACAAAGGATTTTTATGAATCCCTTCAGGATTACTGCCAACCAATAATTATTCCAGCACTCCCTTATCACTTAAAGCTAATCTAAACATGTCTATGGACAGGAGGCTGATGGACAGCCCGTCCACCTCTTTGCATAGGATAGAACATGTTAAGCAAAATCCTTTTTTTGTTGAATTTATTCATTAAAGGTATTTAAAATTAACATTATTTACCTTTATTTGACCAGGTAAGTAGATGAAGAAGTTGAGAACACATTCTCTTTTTTAATAATGACCCAGGGAAGAGTTGCAGTGGAGAGGTGAAGAGTTGAATGAGCCAATCTGAGGCCAGGGTGTTCAGGTGGTCATGGTAGCATGGGCAGTCAGGTTGGGAATTCAGACAGGACACTGGGGTTAACACCCATTGTCTTGTGACAAGTGAAATACGATCTTTGAATGACCATTGAGAGTCACTACATCCATTTAGCGTGCCTTCCGAACAACAGAGCACGCCTCCCGAATCTTATGGTCTCCCATCCAGGTTTCGAAAAGGCCCCACCTTGCTTAGCTTCCAACAGAGGAAATCAGAGGGCTGAAGGGTGGCAGTTATGGCACTCATGTTTTATTCAGAGGAAAACAGTAATAGTCTTGACCTCACAACAATGTTCTATTCAAGGGTATGGTTGAGAAACAATAAATTAAAGGATATTTCAACTTTTATTTAAAGGGTGAAATTGTTTCAAAGCCTTGTGCCTAAACAGGCAAATCAGTCGCATATTACTGTCATGCAGTCAGGAAATGCATGTCCTAATCCCCCAATACAAATAAGGCTGAGATTCTGCCATGTCACGTCCAAGGCTTAGAAAGATTATTCTTGAACCACATCGAATGCCTAAATAGATTAAGAAAACCGATACAGCATCCTGTTAGACTCCTGCTTTAAAGTAAGAATTAAGAAGAGAGAGGGCTTTTGGATTTCCTTCATTGCATATTTTATGCTGTATTTGTTGGTAATGCAAAAGTGTAAACCTTAATAAGTGCCCTGAAGGGGTGTACCACTTGCTATCATGATTAATGAATGGTCTACCTACCTTGGAAGAGGTCGATAGGTAAAGGTTGTTTATACTGAGCACAACTAGCTGAGGTGAACTCAAGATTTCAGTTGACTCATGAGGTTACAATGCAAGTACAGAACACATTTTATAGCTTTTTATCAATTTTTTATTCCTTCCCATTCCCCAGAGGATTTCCTGTTTCTGTCACATTTTCATCAAGAATATTTCATTCAATTTTGGATTCCATTATCTACTGATTCCAAAAACAGACGACCTGCATCTGACCCCATGATCTTAAGGTGGTTTTGTTGAAGAATGGGTCACAGAAGGACAGGGAACAGAAGTGTGTTTTGCCCTGGCATTTCTCTGACACCTTCATATTGTCGCTTTTCTATTGCTCCTTTAAGGTCACTGGGTGCTTGCTGTGTCTATCATTGTGCTTCTGGTGGCATTTCTTTATACAATACCATGAATATTGAGGTTGTTTAAGTCCGCATGTCCCACACAATATAAATGGTTTGGTTTTCCTGCAAAAGTATGAAAGGAAATTGATATGACATTTCGGTATGAATCATCACCCCAGCTGCTATATTTCAGACCCTAATGCAAACATGTCAGTGGCTTTTATCCTCACAAACATTTTGATGTTAGAAAATAAAACATGTTACCTTGAGGGAGCTGTAAAGTGAGTGAGTAAACTGCCGGGGAGAAACCTGTAAAATCCAGGGACTGTTAATTGCAATTGGGTCAGTTAGTGCTACATGTCTAATCAGATATATAGAGACCTGTAATAGTTAGATCTACAGGCCTGCTGGGCCAGATAAATGCTGTATAACACAGCTGCCCCAGCCTCTGAACTGAGAAACTGTCATTGGCCTTTGGAATTGCTAATATATAAACAAGCTCTCCTGTTTATTTCCCAATAATGACATATAAATCACAAGAGACACTGCCTCTTGCAGGTCACACTTCATTTTACTGTGCTTATTCACCATAGGTATACTATGTAGAAAAACTATATCATTAACTATCTCAAATTAAATTATTACCAAGACGCACCAATGAGAACTTAATTTTAAATTATTTATAATTACTCATTAAGTCCCAAATCTCTGGTGCAGTTAACATTTAAAAACTCATATTAAAAACCCACTCTAAAACCCATATTAAAAACCCACTCTAAAACCCATATTAAAAACCCACTCTAAAACCCATATTAAAAACCCACTCTAAAACCCATATTAAAAACCCACTCTAAAACCCATATTTGTCAGATGTTTTTAGACATCAAAAGTGTTATGTTGAGATGGTTTCATGTCCTGTGGTATCTGTTGTGTAGATCCAGCTATATGCCTCAATCGAAAAGATAGGTACACAAATAACTAGATTAGACATTGTGTTTCTGGCCTTTCTCCTCTCCTTTTATCGAGCTAATACTTGAACAAGGTTGTATTTAGTTGCATCAGCATTATGTGAGTGCACATGTTTGTGCTCAAATTACCGAGAGTAGTGCTAATTCAATCTATCACTAGAGGAGTCCTGAGAGACCGGTGTCTTCGTCCAACACCATTCTATCAATTACAACCCAGAAGGGCAGGTGGGATTTTCTGGTTCATACCCTAATCTCCACTATCAATAACCTCATAAGGTCAAACCATTTTGTTGCTTTTGCATGTTGTGCTATGTTGCTCTGTCTGCATGCTATGTCTTGTTTGTCCTTTTTTTTTCTTCCTTTATTTAACTAGGCAAGTCAGTTAAGAACAAAATCTTATTTTCAATGACAGCCTAGGAACAGTGGGTTAACTGCCTATTCAGGGGCAGAACAACAGATTTGTACCTTGTCAGCCTAGGGGATTCGAGGGGATTCCTAGGGGATACTAGTCCAATTCTCTAACCACTAGGCTACCCTGCCGCCCATGTTGCTCTGCGTGTGCTCACTGCTCATTGATTGTCTGTATTGTAATTGTTTTTAATAACCTGCCCAGGGACTGCGATTGAAAATTAGCCGACTGGCTAAAACCGGCACTTTTACTGAAACGTTGATTAATGTGCCCTGTCCCTGTAAAAATAAAATAAACTCAAACTCAATTAGCAAGCAAAAATATGTTTGTCTTGAAATCAGTCTTTTTTAACCAGCAACATTCATTGTACCCAATAAAATAAGCGAGTGAATATAATAAATACATAACAATCTGACAAAACAGAAATCTATAAATTAAATGCTCTGTTGAGGCCACTGTGCTCATTTCCAATGAGCTATTTTAACATGAGCGGAGTTGGCTGGGAAAAGTAGATTTTGTATAAAACTTGAAGTGGTATTAGTATAATTAGTTTTCAAAGACCCTCCCTTTATTTGATGTTTGCATTTTATTTCCTAGATGCTTAGTTAGTGACTGCTTCCTGCTTTAACTTTACTAACCATATTATTATAACATGTTATTATAGCTACTGTACATACACTGACTGGAGGTAGGAGACTGAACAGAAAGAAAAGTTTATGTGAGAATGAAATATAACCGTACTGCATGCTTTAGTTACATTCAAATTCTTGCTTTATTTCTTAAAAACGTATGACAGTTAAAAACAAGTCGGGTTTCCTTTCAACTCCAGGCCTTTACCTTTCATACGTACTTTTTTCCCTAAGTGTTGATCTCTTTGTAGTGGATTTCAAACCTATGCTCACAAGGGATGAAAGAGATGTACTTTTCCTGATGCCTTGTAAAGCATGCATAAAGGTAGCCTTGATGAGCTGTTTCTGAAGCTCATTTGAGATGTCAGATCTTCTTGTTGAGGTGCTAGACAGTTGAAATGATCACATATTTATTCAGAAATTCACTCTTGAATTTAGGTAAGGGATTTAAAAATCTCAATAATTCTCAACAACACTATCCTGGTGAAGTCTTCAACAAATGAATGGACAACAGATAGTGCCAAATGTGTGGTTATTTGGGCTCAAACTGGCAACATAGCCTAATAACAATAATATTTCAAATGCAGTAATAATGTTCTTTCACAATAAATGTACTGTCTATGTCAGTACTATGTACTAGCTCATAGTAGGCCTACCACAAATCAACAACAACACAATGCTGAAAAGCAGAGTGAGGGACACACTGAAAGTCTCCATGGCTCACTAAAGATGTATCTTGCTCTTATCTCCATTTCCATCTTGTATGGACAGATTATTCTCTCTTCTGCCAGTCTTCACTGACCCTCTGTCAAGCCCACATCCTGAGAAAAAAGGGAAGTTAGCAAATCAATCCTAAAGAGATTCATTTCATCAACTGGCAGGTAGAGAAAGACCTGACACCCTGAATCCATCATCTGGGCAGAATCCTAATAAAGACAAATTCAGTCCTGAAGAAAGTCAACAGTAATTCAATTGTTTTATTTATCCAAATGATGTGCGCACCATTGTTTATCATTTAATTTCCTGCTGCTCACCATGATTGGGGTAAAATGGGAAAAAATATATGTTGTTAGCACAAAGTGATCTCCCAACATCACATACTGTATCTGTAATGGGTGCGTGCTGGTGGCAGGGAAGTCAGGCGCAGGAGAGTGAACTTGGTATAAACGGAGCAGTTTAATAAATGCTAAAAAAAACTCAGAAAACCAATATATACAAAAATAATATAAAAGGGTACAAAACCCGTCGAACACCAGAACATGACACCAGAACATGACTTGCACAAAACATACAACAAACAATCACCGACAAAGACATGAGAGGAAACAGAGGGTTAAATAAACAACATGTAATTGATGGGATAGAAACCAGGTGTGATGGAAGACAAGACAAAACCAATTGAAAATGAAAAATGGATCAGCGATGGCTAGAAGGTCGGTGACGTCGACCGCCGAACACCGCCCGAACAAGGAGAGGGACTGACGCGCGGCTCCAGCAGCGCGTCTACACCGACCTCGGGGACGACCCGGAGGGCGAGGCGCAGGGCGATCCGGATGGAGACGGTGGAACTCTCGCAGCATAGAAGGATCCAACACGTCCTCCACCGGAACCCAGCATCTCTCCTCCGGACCATACCCCTCCCAGACCCCTCCCATACCCCTCCCACCCGACGTCTCAAATCCAGTATGGAACAAACGGAGTACGCCGGGGCCCCCTCGATGTCGAGGGACATCGAGGGGGCGGAGGAACCTCCCGCACCTCAGACTCCTGGAGCGGGCCAGCCACCACCGGCCTGAGGAGAGACACATGGAACGAGGGGTTAATGCGGTAATCGGGGGGAAGCTGTAACCTGTAACAAACCTTGTTCACTCTCCTCAGGACTTTAAATGGCCCCACAAACTGCGAACCCAGCTTCCGACAGGGCAGGCGGAGGGGCAGGTTTCGGGTCGAGAGCCAGACCTGGTCCCTCACTGCGGTGACGGTCTGCGCCAACTTTCTGGCGCAGCACGGCGTGCTGAAGGTGGACATGGGCGGCGTCCCGTGTTTCGTCTGCGCGCCGGAACCAGTCATCCACCGCAGGAGCCTCGGTCTGACTCTGATGCCAAGAAGCCAGAACCGGCTGATACCCCAATACACACTGGAAGGGAGAGAGGTTAGTGGAGGAGTGGCGGGGAGCGAGTTCTGGGTCTTCTCTGCCCAGGGCACGAACGCTGCCCACTCCCCCGGCCGGTCCCGGCAATAAGACCTCAGAAACCTACCCACATCCTGGTTAACTCTCTCCACCTGCCCGTTACTCTCGGGGTGAAAACCTGAGGTAAGGCTGACCGAGACCTCCAGACGTTCCATGAACGCCCTCCAGACCCTCGACGTGAACTGGAGACACCGATCAGACACTATATCCTCAGGCACCCCGTAGTGCAGGAAGACGTGTGTAAACAGGGCCTCCGCAGTCTGTAGGGCCGTAGGGAGACCGGGCAAAGGAAGGAGACGACAGGACTTAGAGAAACGATCCCCAACGACCAGGATCGTGGTGTTACCCTGTGAAGGAGGAAGATCGGTCAGGAAATCTACCGACAGGTGCGACCACGGCTGTTGTGGAATGTGATTGGACAGCAGACGGAACGTACAAACGCCCAGCTGGACACTGGAGGGGAGCGGGCTCTGCACGTGACACCTCCTCAATGTCCGCGTCCAGCTCCCACACTACCGGCGCCACCAGGCAAGAGGCGGGGAGTATGGGAGTGGGATCCATGGGCCGCTCCTCTGTGTCATACATCCGGGACAATGCGTCTGCCTTAACGTTCTGGGAGCTTGGTCTGTAAGAAAGGGTAAACACAAAACGGGTGAAAAACATGGCCCACCTTGCCTGGCGAGGGTTCAGTCTCCTCGCCGCCCGGATGTACTCCAGATTACGGTGGTCACTCCAGATGAGAAAAGGGTGTCTAGCCCCCTCAAGCCAATGTCTCCACGCCTTCAAGGCCTTGACGACAGCCAACGTCTCCCGGTCCCCCACATCATAGTTTCGCTCCGCCGGGCTGAGCTTCTCCGAGAAGAAGGCACAGGGGCGGAGCTTCGGTGGCTTACCCGAGCGCTGAGAGAGCACAGCTCCTATCCCAGCCTCGGACGCGTCCACCTCCACTATGAACGCCAAAGAGGGACCCGGATGGGCCAACACGGGAGCCGAGGTGAACAGAGCCTTCAGGAGACTAAAAGCCCTGTCCGCCTCAGCTGACCACTGGAAGCGCACCGGGCCCCCCTTCAGCAGTGAGGTAATGGGAGCCACTACCTGACCAAAACCCTGTATAAACCTCCGGTAGTAGTTGGCAAACCCTAAGAATCGCTGCACCTCCTTTACCTTGGTGGGAGTCGGCCAATTATGCACGGCTGAAATGTGGTCACTCTCCATCTCCACCCCTGAGGTGGAAATGCGATACCCTAGGAAGGAGACAGACTGTTGAAAGAACAAGCACTTCTCAGCCTTGACGTACAGGTCATGCTCCAACAGGCGGCCAAGCACCCTGCGCACCAGGGACACATGCTCGGCGCGTGTAGCAGAGTATATCAAAATGTCATCAATATACACCACCACACCCTGCCCGTGCAGGTCCCTGAAAATCTTGTCTACAAAGGCTTGGAAGACTGATGGCGCATTCATCAACCCGTACGGCATGACGAGGTACTCATAGTGCCCTGAGGTGGTACTAAAAGCCGTCTTCCACTCGTCTCTCTCTCGGATACGCACCAGGTTGTAAGCGCTCCTGAGATCTAGTTTAGTGAAGAAGCGTGCCCCGTGCATTGACTCAGTCGCTGTGCCTATGAGCGGTAGCGGGTAACTACACCTCACAGTGATCTGATTAAGACCCCGATAGTCAATACACGGGCGCAGACCTCCCACCTTCTTCTTCACAAAAAAGAAACTCGAGGAGGCTGGTGAAGTGGAGGACCGAATGTACCCCTGACGCAGGGATTCGGAGACATATGTTTCCATAGCCTCCGTCTCCACCTGTGAGAGGGGATACACATGACTCCTGGGAAGTGCAGCGTCTACCAGGAGATCTATCGCACAATCGCCCCGCCGATGAGATGGTAATTGAGTCGCCTTCTTTTTGGAGAAGGCGAGAGACAAATCGGCATATTCAGGGGGAATGTGCACGGTGGAGACCTGGTCTGGACTCTCCACCGTAGTAGCACCAACGGAAACCCCTACACACCTACCTGAGCACTCTCGCGACAACCCCGTGAGAGCCCTCTGTGGCCAAGAAACAGTGGGGTTATGACAAGCTAACCAGGGTAGGCCCAGCACCATGGGAAACGCAGGAGAGTCAATAAGGAAAAGACTAATTCTCTCTGTGTGACCCCCCTGCGTCACCATGCCCAAAGGAGCGGTGACCTCCCTAATCAACCCTGACCCTAATGGTCGACTATCTAAGTGTGAACGGGGAAAGGCACATCCACGGGAACAATGAGGATCCTTAAACTATGGGCTAACGCTCTATTAATGAAATTCCCAGCCGCGCCTGAATCGACGAGCGCCTTATGCTGGGAATGCGGGGAAAACTCAGGAAAAGTGACAAACACAAACATTTGTGCAACAGAGGGCTCTGGGTGAGAATGGTGCCGGCTCACCTGGGGTGACGCCCTGCCTGCTGCCTCGATTCTTAGAGGAACCAACCCGGCACCGACCGGCAGTGTGACCTCTGCGGCCACAGATGGTGCACGAGCGGGAACCCCCTCTGGTCTCCCTGCGCACCGCCCCTCCCAGCTCCATGGGTATCGGAGAGGGGGTGCGGGAGGATGGAACCACCAGACCCCGATCTGAACGTCCGCGAGTAGCCAGCAGGTTGTCCAGCCGGATGGACAGGTCCACCAGCTGGTCAAACGTGAAGGTAGTGTCTCTGCAGGCCAGCTCCCGACGGACGTCCTCACACAGACTGCAGCGGTAATGGTCGATCAGGACCCTGTTGTTCCATCCCGCACCGGCAGCCAGGGTCCTAAACTCCAGTGCGAACTACTGGGCGCTCCTCGTCTCCTGCCTCAGATGGTAGAGTCGTTCACCCGCCTCTCTACCCTCGGGCGGGTGGTCGAAGACTGCCCGGAAACGACGGGTGAAGTCCTCAAACTGGTCCAACGCCGCATCTCCCTCTCTCCACACGCCGTTGGCCCACTCCAGAGCTTTCCCGGTGAGGCATGAGACGAGGGCGGACACCCTCTCACGGCCCGATGGAGCCGGGTGGACGGTGGCCAGGTATAGCTCCAGTTGAAGTAGGAACCCCCGGCAGCCCGCAGCCTCTCCGTCGTACTCCTGGGGCAGGGAGAGACGAATCCCACTGGAACCAGGTGGAACAGGGGCACTCAGGAGAGACCCCGGTTGTGCTGGTGGAGGCGCTGGAAGAGCTCCCTGTCTCTCCCAGCGGTCCATTTTCTGGACAACGCGGTCCATGGCGATACCAAGATGGTGAAGTATTGCTGCATGCTCCTGGACACGCTCCTCCACCTCTATGGCCGGGGTACCTTGTCCAACTGACTCCATAAATGGGTCGGTGATTCTGTAATGGGTGCGTGCTGGTGGCAGGGAAGTCAGGCGCAGGAGAGTGAACTTGGTATAAACGGAGCAGTTTAATAAATGCAAAAAAAAACTCCAAAAAACAATATATACAAAAATAATATAAAAGGGTACAAAACCCGTCGAACACCAGAACATGACACCAGAACATGACTTGCACAAAACATACAACAAACAATCACCGACAAGGACATGAGGGAAAGAGAGGGTTAAATAAACAACATGTAATTGATGGGATAGAAACCAGGTGTGATGGAAGACAAGACAAAACCAATGGAAAATAAAAAATGGATCAGCGATTGCCGAACACCGCCCGAACAAGGAGAGGGACCAACTTCGGCGGAAGTCGTGACAGTATCATGGTGATACACACTACCGTGTCAGGAATTAGATGAAGTACGATAGGCATAAGATATAGAAATGAATTTAATCTCCCATGATACATCAATGTTCACTCAACACTATTCACCCCAGGGTGACATTGACATTGACACTTTTGCACAAAGAAATACTGCATGTTACTTATTTTTTAATATGTTAAAAAAAAAAAACATAATATGGCATAGATTTTACATGTAAACTTTGTATCATTCTCTGAAACAGGTTTTCAGCATGAATTATTAATGCTTACATTAAAGCTATTGCATGAATATACATTGTTGTATGGTTTCCCATATGCAGTATAACCATACAGTACATACTGAATCTACACAATTTTTAAAAGATAGATAAAAATATTTCATTACCCCACAGATAGGGAGTGCTACTCAGTAGGGATTGGGGCATGGTCGTCTTTCATTGAGAGTTCCCTTAAGAAATCTAATGGACAGAATGATGGATGCAAAACATGGCTTTGCTTAAAAGAAAGTGCCTTGTGCCTTTGGCACAGGACCATTGTCAGTGGAGAAAATATGGACTTTCTTACTCCCGAGTTTCTCCCCAAATAAGCTCTGTGCATTGTAGTATGATCTATTGCCATGGCCACCGTTTACCATGGCTGAATTAATGATGTTGATATTTACAACTGACCATCCTTTTATTACCAGACCATGTCAATAATTTCACCTCAAGTGTGGTTGGTTCTGACTGCTTCCAGTCTGTACATAGCAGCCTAGAAGGCATCAAAGTATTCTCATCCCTGGACGTACTTAAATAGTTCAATTAATTCCATTGTATCATTTTAGAGGTCTACTATGACTTATTGACCTAGAGAAAAGACATACAGCTCCCATGAGCATAGAAAGGGTTACTTTTGGTAGTACCCTTAAGCCTGAAATGTCACTGCCTTCATATTTCTTAATGCTTGGTATTTCCCGCTTTCATGCAGTAGTTACAGCTCACTAATGGTGCTGGAGTAGCTGAGCTGGGATAATTTTGTCACCAATTTCCAGTTTGTCTGTACATCAGGCCAGACAAGCCTGAATGCTAAAGAGATACCAGTGGGGGGGTCTAATTTGAGCCACAGCACTTCTCCATGGCGATTTGAAATTTGCAATAATCTGAAGGAAAACAATTTCTAGACATGTAGATTTGCACTGCTCAAAGTAATATATCACAGCTAGCTACTGTCCTTCACTTTATTATGTTACCCCTGTAATTGAAATGCTTTGCCTATTAACTAGATCAAGTTGAGTTAACAAAATGTAACATTAGTTAATGCTTAAAATTTTAAGTCAGAGGGGTAATATTTTTTAGTTCGAAAGTGTGAGATTTTTTTAGTGTAACAACATTCTAGTGCTTTCGGATAAGAATATATAGTAATATATTATTCCTAAGCATTTATTATTGAAATATTATTATTTCAATCACTTTGCCTGAAACTAGCCATCACAAATCACTCTTGTACAGTATTATTTGGAGACCTGTTGCTAAGAAACAAAATGTGCAGCAGTGCATGCCAGAATACTTACTGCTGTCAAATCCAATGAGGCATATACTAGACTGACAGAGAAAAACCAGCCCACATACAGATCTTGATTTATATGACGATGATTATTATAGATGCCAAATTTACAACAAAATATAAATGGCATGTCCAAATAGATCAAATACAATACAATTGAGAGAAAAAACAAGATTGATATTTACTTTTAATCTCAAAGAATAGGACCACTGAACAATTTCAAGCTCTAGTCTAGATGTTTCTGTTAGAATCAAGACAGCTAGACAATGTGCCTTTCATCTGTCAATGACCATTCACAAAGAGAATCGGAAAACTGAAATCAAAAGTGACATTTTGACAAAACATTATTATAAACCTTGTATTGGGCTACATAAATGAAACATTGTAGGGTGTTGAAAATGAAATTCAATACAAAGCATTTTCTCATGAATATCAAATTGGAATCCATTTCTTAGCATTTGCATGATATTAAAGGGGGACTACAAAAGAATATGCCTATACCTCCCCAGGGTTGGTTGGGCAGATCAACCACTTTAAGAGAGGAGGAAAGTTGCACATTCACCCTGAAGTAAATTTAGTGTGCCAAAACATAGGTTCTATCACGTAAATACAAGGGGTGTATAATAAAATGCATCTACATTGTCTATAATTGTTTGGTGTGTGTCTTCCACCCCTACTCTGAGACAAACCACTTTAGAGCCCATGAATACACATTTCAAATTGTTTACAAAAATACTGATCATTACTAGTCTGGAAAGGCTCCATGATGTTGTAGGCAAGATGTGTCAATAATGAAGGGGGCTGTGCTTTTTTACTGACTGGTTCTCCTCTGTGTCTTTCTCACTCAAACATCCACATGAACAGCCACACACAGCCCCCGAGCGTCGCCCCGTTCCAATACAACTGTTGGATTTTCAAATCCAAATAACTGGAGGTCTCAACCCCCAGATCCTTTTGTTGTTGTTGAGAGAACCAATCAAAGCTTAAGCCTCAACTTCTGTTTGAATACCACACTAACAGCGAATACTGTTCGCCTGTCCAGACCAGTGTGTCACAGCTCTCCCTCGCTGTGTACCACACGTGTTGCGTCAGCCAGGCTAGATCGTTACAAGTAAACAGAGAAGTAATGGTAAAGGTAAAAAAGCACACATTATTTAGAAGACTGAGAAATTA
This sequence comes from Salvelinus alpinus, assembly GCF_045679555.1. NCBI lineage: Eukaryota > Metazoa > Chordata > Actinopteri > Salmoniformes > Salmonidae > Salvelinus > Salvelinus alpinus. The sequence goes on along the minus strand of NC_092098.1, from coordinate 18,740,363 downwards.
CTGCCCATGGGTTTCTATTTCTACATAAAACTGAAAATCAAAGAACATTTTATTTCTACTGTATATTGATATACTTTTGTTTTCTGTCTTATTTTCAGAGGAAATGAACAATGAGTTATGCTACATTCTTCCTCCCACCTCAAAAATACATTGTGAGATTGGATTTCCAGCTCATTTAACAGGCAGAAAAAGTGCGAATGGCATTCTGGCTCTTGGACTGGGAGTCATTCAGATTGTAATGAGTAATCTGGGCCATGTCCTGCCCCGGGTAGTGGAATCACTGTGTGACTGAATACAGAGGTTAATTCAAGCACCTCTACAGGTGTTGGGGAAAATCAGAGCTCCGCTGCCTCTGTAATACAGTAGTCCCTTTCCTCAGATCAGAACACATCTGCTGTGAGATTGGATGCGGGGCTCTCTCTTTTAAATAAAGTGACAGGTGACCCAGTTTGCCCTTACAAAAAAAACACATGTCAAATTTGTATTTCCACATGTGAAAATCACATTTTCAAATGTGAAATAGCTGTTTGCACATGTTGAGCTTACATTACACATGTGAAACCATATTTTCGTATGTATTACATTTAGAGTTGTTCACACCACCTTTTCACATGTGAGGGGAAAAAACATGCTTTCACCTCATGTGAATTCCACTACATGGTCAAAACTTTCATGTGAAAATATGATATGCAGTTTCCTATGTGAAAACATTACTCATGTGGAATTGCAAGTTGTGAAATCTAAAATTTGGAGTTTCACATGTAAGAAACCTTCGCATGTGAAAATATAACATGGGGAAAAAGTGTTATTCTCCTCACATCTGAAAAGGTGGTGTTAACACGTTGCAGTAGCAATGTTTCCACATATGCAATTGCAAATTCTGTAATGCCATTCTGTAAAAGCCTACCTGAGTATAATAATTCAACTCAATTAAAAATGATGAGCCATCCATTCGGAATGTTACTGCTGCAGGTGAACGCCTCTCTTCATAGTGTAACGACCCTGGGTTTATATGCGCGGAAATCGACTGTGCCGCACGAGCATGCTTTTGCGGCACAGCGCGCCGGACCTCGGGCTAGAAGGTCGAGGGTTCGAGACCTGCTACCTGCTGTTTCATTACAATATGTTGGTTATTGACCGTTGGAAAAAGCCCAGTGAAAAGAACAGAGAAGCTAGCGCTCCGTGTCTCCTTATTTATCCTGTTCAACATGTTAAAATTAGCGCTGTCAGTTGTTAATCAGATAATTGTTTGAATTTTTAGTGAAAGCTTTCAAAATACACTGAAAACATGCAAAATGCATCATCTATACAGCTAAAAACAACAATACGAAGTCAAAACAAATTGACTCTGAGGTTAAAGAAAGTGTTTATCAATTTACCAGATTTTGCTAATCGTTACTTTGGACAAAATCAAGACGTCAAAATTCTTGTAATGCTTTTTGTATAAAAAATCTGAAATTACAGCTCAATCCTGCGATATACACGATTACATTGTTGAATTGTTTGACAGCCCAAATTGACTTTAAAATATGAAAATGCACACGTGAAAGTGTAGGTGACATGAGTCAGTCATGGTTGCTCATGGTCATGTGATGAGGTAGCCTTGCCTGCGACTTCAAAATTAGTGTTGCCCCTCTTGGTCTAATGGTGAAGACGTTGGCTGAGACCTGGGTTCTAATCCCGCCAGTTATAAGCAAATTTATATCACGTGAAATGTTGGGAAACAACGTGTCTGAGTCATGTGAAAAATCCATGTGAAACGCCACAAGTGTCCGAAAAACACGTCTGACTCGTGAAAATATCAAACGTCACACGTTTTCAAAAACCACGTTTTTTCACAGGTGTTCTTTCCACGTTTTATTTTTAAGGGCGGTGCCATGTCGCTGTGCCTATAAAAAAACAGAGGTCCAGCAGAGCTTGTCTGACTTTTTAACAGTGTATGAGAGGTGAAACATACACAGGTCTCATGAAGCCATATTGATTTCCAATCAGCAGCAGTGTCCAGATGTGCGTGGACAGAGAAGCGGGGGGCTTATTGAAGGTCTGGGTTTTAGGAGCTGGTCAACAGGTGTACTGTTAGAATGACCTGCTGTGCTTGATAAAAGACAGTACGGGCTGTACCACAGGGTGTATGTGCTATTTCTATTCGGGGAACAAATGAATCACAAGATGCAGGAGGGTATGGAAGAATGGCACATGGGTAGGTGGGAAAGCAGATGGAGATTATGAAAAAGTACTTGGCGTTGGCTGAACAATACAAAAGAAAGGCAGCAGCAGGCAGTTCTGACAGCAGAACTAACAGTTACACTAAGGCATAGTGGCAAGGCACTGGGAGACAAGCCAGCAGCAGAGGAGGCCCCAGGATATTAGGACTGGGTGTCAAAAGTAGGAGGAATGGTAAGCTGAATTAATTACAGGCTTTCAAAGTAAGACTCTTCTTCTTTATGATGTATGCTATCATTTAACATTATATGTAGTTCTGCTGGCTTGCTGTCATGTTGATGTCACCTGTGGAAATTATATTAATTATACATATGATAGGCAAAGCAATATACATAGAAACAATATACTGTTAAGAAAAACTTGGAAATCAAGTGATTATGTTAGCACTGCACATGCCATACCGTTCTGCCACAAACAGTACCTTGGTTAGAGTAGGCCTACACAGAGCTGTGCACAATGGTTTCCTTCCCCCACATGGAATAAACAGCCTATTCGCCTTGGGACATTGTGATCGGGTCATGTGTGAATGTAAATCTGTAAACCACTACACAGGGCTTTGGCACCTATCACGCATCAGAACGCTACTGTGAAGTGATATTAGACTGGGAGGTCATACCGATATTGTGGACCGCATATAGCTCTTCTTACAGCAACCTAATGAGGTGCATAATTACAAATATAAACAATATTCATTAAAAAAAATTGATTGTTGTTCATTTAGAGTGATTGGTGAGGTGATTTAGTCCAACAAGTAGGTCACTTTAGTCCTGAACAGGTTCTGCAGAAAACACTGGTTCTTACTGAAAGATAAGACAAATCATGAAACACCCCATCATTAGCATTGTTAGTTGGTTTGTAAGACCGAATAGTCATCTTGCCATACGTAGAGCATTGTTCTCTCACCAGACAGCAGTTAGTGCTGTAAATGTACAGGGTGTCATCTCTCATCACCTGACTGGCAGCCGTCAAGTGATGGAAAATGACTTGGAGACAGGCCAAGGTTTCCTCACCCCTCTATTGCTGGGCCTGACAGTGAGAATAGCAGCTATTATCATGTACTGTTCACAGGGTGTTTAGTTGGCCAAAATAGTCTCAGGGGCAACATTGTGTCTTCCTCGCAGACAGAGCTGATGCCATTTTGACTGGTTCACATATATAAACTGAGAAAATAGTGGTAAAGGGGTAGTGCAGTAAAAAACAGTGCAGTTCTTCATTTTTTTTAAAGGATTTTTGGTTGAAATAACAGGTTGAATAACAAAATGAAATTGGAACAATGATGATAATGCCTTTTTTGTGTATGAGCTGTTTGAAAAAAAAAGGTGAGATGGAACTTTTAGCCCACATCATGAAGTCACAATGTGATCTGATTATAATAGACCAATGCCTTTTCATTTGGTTAAGGGGGTGGGCTCTAGACCATACTATCAGCCAATCAGGGCTGTGTATGTAGATATCTTCAAATTTCTTTCCAAACGCCAACACGATCAGACTGAGCATTTCAAGGGCCAAAGGATTCTCAGGGAAATAACTTTAAAATATATTATTTTCATTAAATAAACACACATTGATTTATTAGACATATCGTGATGATTTAAAAATACAATTACAAAGACATATGGATTTTTCACATCAGTGTAGTGAATCAAGAAATGTATCTAAACATAACTCTGTCTAGTTTGTATGAATATCAACAGTTGTTACAGGTACAATGAGAGATGTTATCTCTTCACCCATAATTTAAATAATTCTAAAACCACCTAAAGGCAACTCCAATTCAAATTTGGCCATTTCACACAATCTATTTTCTATTGAGTAATTTCAGATGGAAGTTCACACTTTGATACACCATAGTTTCCAGCAATATCACAAGGGGAAGATAGTAATTAAATGAAAAAAAACTGAGACTATGTTTGGAGAAATCGATTACAAACTCCATTACAGAGTCAATATTGTGTTAATGTCAACAGACAAATTATCTTTGCGACCGAGAATTATCTCTGTGTACCATCTACACAGGGACAAGAAACAAGTAAACTTGAAAACATCCCCTTTCTAACTTGTCTTAAGTCGTGTTTCATCAGCCCAGTCTCACCTGGGACTGAGATCAAGGCAAACACATTGAATGGAGGGATGCTGATCCTCCTCTGTGAGGCTGTTGTTGCTTTTCTTTCTTTTAGTTTTTGCTCTTTTCTTTCCTCTAATCAATTGATGCCAATCTCTGAGGGCCTCATTATTTCTTAATTATAGATAGGCTGGCTCTATGATTTGGGACCAAAGTTTTATGAGGGCTGTCATGCATCATGGCTCCCTTCTTCTCACAGAGCATTTATAAGACAACAGTTCACCTTGGGATATTCTCTAGGAGGACAATGGCATGAATCTCACTCTTAAAGTAAGGGAATCATATTCATCAGCACAAAGAAAAAACTATTTGACGCAGTGTCAGTGTGTCACACAATGTTGTCTTTCAGATGATGCAGTAGCCCACAGTATAAGATGTTCCTGATTGACAATGTACACAAACATAATACATCTAACATCTAATACATCTAATTTTAACTCTGCATTATGCATCGTATGTAGTTTATTCTGCTTAAATAGGTGTACTGTTGTCACCTGTCAGAATTTAAATTGTGTATCAACTAAGTGACCCAAACTAAAGCTCCTAGTGATTCACACCAATTACACTATTTGAAAAGCGGCAAATGAGAACCTCCCTATTCACTGATAATTAGATAATCCATGCATTAGGAAGGATGTAACATTGTTAACATTTATCACACCTGAGTAATCCCAGCTACTGTATGTGTTAATTAGAACTAGGCTCCATGTAGCTCCACATACTTTTTAAAGCTCTGGCAGAAGACACCTTAAAGATCTGCATGCTACCGAGATTCACTTACAGTTTTTCTACAGATGTTTGTAAGTATTAGTTACAGTATAAATTGCAAATTGCAGGGCCTAATATCACGGTCTCAATCAGATCATGCTAGCAGTCTCACAGCTTAAAGTAAACTCACAGCTCTGAAGCAGCGATTCTATTTCAATTAGATTAAAGGTAAAAGTATGTGTGATTTGAATTACTGCTTTTTGAAAACAGAATAAAAAACGAGTTGAGTTGGATTCAAGGGGAATATCCACATACTGAAGGGTGGTTTGCAATATCATTGGTTTCTTAACAGGTTATAAATGACATGATGAATATACTATAGTATATTCTCAGACTAGCCACCTGGTTCAAGACTGCCTCTTATTCTAGGACAGCGTTAAAATGCCCCCATGTGGACATATAGTGTAACTGCATCCTCCATGAAGCACGAAGAGTTCCCTCCCAATAATAAATGAGCAGCTTAGATTAATCATTGCTCAGTGAAGCATATTATTGCTCTAGAATTTGTAAAAGGGGAACCACACACATTTTATGCCAACAAAAATGAGGGTCCAACATGTTACAGCAGTCAGTGTCAATACAATATATACCACATAACCAAAAGTATGTTGACACCTGTTCGTCGAACATCTCATTCCAAAATCATGGGCATTAATATGGAGTCCCCCACTTTGCTGCTATAACAGCCTACACTCTTCTGGGAAGGCTTTCCACAAATTTTTTGGAACATTGCTGCGGAGTCTTGCTTCAATTCAGCCACAAAAACATTAGTAAGGTCTGGCACTGATGTTTGACAATTAAGCCTGGCTCACAGTAGGTGTTCCAATTCATCCCAAAGGTGTTCAATGGGGTTAAGGTCAGGGCTCTGTGCAGGCCAGTCAAGGTCTTCCACACTGATCTCAACAAACCATTTCTGTATGGACCTGGCTTTGTGCACTGGGGCATTGTCATGCTGAAACAGGAAAGGTCCTTTCCTAAAGTGTTGCCACAAAGTTGGAAGCACAGAATAATCTAGAATGTCATTGTATACTGTAGCATTAAGATTTCCCTTCACTGGAACTAAGGGACCTAGCCCGAACCATGAGATAGAGCCCCAGACCATTACTCCTCCTCCACCAAACTTTACAGTTGGCACTATGCATTGGGGCAGGTAGCTTTCTCCTGGCATCCGCCAAACCCAGATTTGTACTTACACATACCCTTATCTTATGTAATACTATCTGCTACTGTTGGGTTCACAGCTTTCTTTAGTTTAGTTTGATGAGTTTAATATAATGTGAACTGGGATTTTGTGTGACATAAAAGTTACTCTCAAAAAACGGTAAAGTACAGTATAACTAAGGTTGGATTTTGTTTAATGAACTCGTACATTAAAAAAATTAACAGGAAAAGCAAAATACAACAGGTACTTTTTGTTCGGATACCAACACTTAAAAAGGATCAATGGAATTAAACTCAATATAAAATGAGCTGAGGATATGTGCAAAGCAACAGGTTATATAAGGTGCATACAGGGAACCGCTTGATGTAACATAATAACAATGTGTCAAACACAGGGCTTCAAAAACAGCCATGCACAAAAATAGAGGAAAAACAAACATACAAAGGTTGCTATTTCACCACCACGCCAACTACACAAGAAATGAAACAATCAAAACACATCCGTAGACAAACTCAGCAAAAAAAAGAAATGTCCCTTTTTCAGGACCCTGTCATTCAAAGATAATTTGTAAAAATCCAAATAACTTCACAGATCTTCATTGTAAAGGGTTTAAAACACCGTTTCTCATGCTTGTTCAATAAACCATAAACAATTAATGAACATGCACCTGTGGAACGGTCGTTAAGACACTAACAGCTTACAGACGGTAAGCAATTAAGGTCACAATTATGAAAACTGAGGACACTAAAGAGGCCTTGCTACTGACTCTGAAAAACACCAAAAGAAAGATGTCCAGGGTACCTGCTCATCTGTGTGAACCTGCCTTAGGCATGCTGCAAGGAGGCATGAGGACTGCAGATGTGGCCAGGGCAATAAATTGCAATGTCCGTACTGTGAGATGCCTAAGACAGAGCTACAGGGAGACAGGACGGACAGCTGATCGTCCTCGCAGTGGCAGACCACGTGTAACAACACCTGCACAGGATCGGTACATTCAAACATCACACCTGCGGGACAGGTACAGGATGGCAACAACAACTGCCTGAGTAACACCAGGAACGCACAATCCCTCCATCAGTGCTCAGACTGTTCGCAATAGGCTGAGAGAGGCTGGACTGAGGGCTTGTAGGCCTGTTGTAAGGCAGGTCCTCACCAGACATCACCGGCAACAACGTCGCTGGACCAGACAGGACTGGCAAAAAGTACTCTTCACTGACGAGTCGCGGTTTTGTCTCACCAGAGGTGATGGTCGGATTCGCGTTTATCGTTGAAGGAATGAGCGTTACACCGAGGCCTGTACTCTGGAGCGGGATCGATTTGGAGATGGAGGGTCCATCATGGTCTGGGGCAGTGTGTCACAGCATCATCGGACTGAGCTTGTTGTCATTGCAGGCAATCTCAACGCTGTGTGTTACTGGGAAGACATCCTCCTCCCTCATGTGGTACCCTTCCTGCAGGCTCATCCTGACATGACCCTCCAGCATGACAATGCCACCAGCCATACTGCTTGTTCTGTGCGTGATTTCCTGCAAGACAGGAATGTCAGTGTTCTGCCATGGCCAGCTAGGAGCCCGGATCTCAATCCCATTGAGCACGTCTGAGACCTGTTGGATCAGAGGGTGAGGACTAGGGCCATTCCTCCCCAGAAATGTCCAGGAACTTGCAGGTGCCTTGGTGGAAGAGTGGGGTAACATCTCACAGCAAGAACTGGCAAATCTGGTGCAGTCCATGAGGAGATGCACTGCAGTACTTAATGCTGCTGGTGGCCACACCAGATACTGACTGTTACTGTTACTTTTGATTTTGACCCACCCTTTGTTCAGGGACACATTATTCAATTTCTGTTAGTCACATGTCTGTGGAACTTGTTCAGTTTATGTCTCAGTTGTTGAATCTTGTTACGTTCATACAAATATTTACACGTTGCTGAAAATAAACGCAGTTGACAGTGAGAGTACGTTTCCTTTTTTGCTGAGTTTACATATAGCATGCTGAGTTTCAAAGGTCATCAAACAATTGCAAAAAAGAGTAATACAAAATGTCTTAAAAAAAGAAGCCACACTTCCACAGAAATTACTACAACTATTGAAGGTTGTGTTTGTATTTTTTGTGTGGGTGATTAATGCTGTTTGTTTTTGATGGGCCAAATCCTAACTTGAGAACTGTGTGCGTAAATCAAATGACTTATCTTTCAAGTTAGGATTGGGCCTGCTGGGAGCTACATTAATTACATGACATCTTCAGGCTCTCGCTTTCTTCTCTTTGCGTCCTGTGCCTTCTGATGACGCATCTGCCTTCCTTTTGTGAGCCTTAGAATAAAAATGACATTAGAATCAAATCAATTGCATGTCTATGTGTAAATGTTACAAGGTATGTATGAAATATTAATATTCTAACACTTGAGTATTGATCCATTTGTCATGGTAACATGGTTCAGAATCCTCAAGATGGTCAGCCAATACACCTGTTGGATTTTGGACATTAAAATAGTTCAAATCTGTATATTATTCTTTTGAAATGGTAAGATCAATTACCGTCTGGCTTTTTGGTGTTCTTTTCTTCTTTTCAGCACGCTCCTTTTCCTCAATCTCCATATTTTCTTTTTCGATGAGGGAGATGAGAGTGTTACAACGTCGCTGGAGTTCCTGGGGGAACAAGAGACAGCTGTTAGCAGAGAACAAGAAAACAATAGTACAATGTATGTCTGCTGTTCCTCTCTGTTAGCCAGTCTGTTTGTAGCAACAACAAAAATATATATTCATTCAATATGCTCTTGTGTGGTTATTACAGTTTTTGTTCATAATATTGACATTTCAATAACCAAAACAGTTCATGTAACATACCACTTTGTCAAAGCACAAAGTAATGAAAAATAACCCCAGAGAGGTAAGTGTCTCTGTATTCAAGTGATGCATGAAACTGAATCTATAGGAGTCTTTCATCCCATGAATTCTCATCCATCTCAAATTGTAAAGGAGGAACACATTGAAACAAATTCAATTCTATATTCCGCCATACCTACTATAAATGTCAGGCAAGCAAACAAGATGATCTCTGAATTCACTACAAATGTACTACTTTCTATAATAAAAGTAATAAAACAGGTTTTTATGATGGGTCCAGAGAAAGCAAAGAAGTAGGACACTAAGACACTGTAACTGGGTTTATTGACAGGCAGTCCAGGTGTCATATCAAATACCTGTTAAGTTCATGTTTTAAGTATCCCTATACTTCTGTTATTACGGGGCTATCACTGAGTCAAGAGTGCGCATGCGCAGGATGTCTTGTGGTTGATGGACCTAGCCTTGAGTGTAATGGCTACCTTGTAGTGTGTTCATATAGTATAGAAAACTTTGTTAAACTGGAACCTTGTCGTTGTGTCATTTCGAGTTAACAATACCCGTGCCCATGTTTGCTCACCTAACCCTTCTAACAGCTACAACATAGTCAAACTGTTCAGGGTATACTGTACCATGGCAGTTCTGGACTTGATGAACCAGTCAAATCTGAACTGGGGAGCATTCCGTACACACTGTCGGAGTTCCTCATAAACATTCTCCTTGTCAAAGCCCATCTTGTGAAGCATACAGATCAGGAACCTGTCCTCCTCCTCTGTGTAGTTCTTCCCTTTATTGGTGCCATACTGAATCCTCAACTGGTGGAATGGGGCCTTGTATCTCGCAACCTGAAATGAATCAAGACAACATTTCCATTTCGTCAATTTGAAATTAAGAATTCATCTTGGCGCATACTCAAAATAAAAGGTTGCTAGTATCACATTCAAATAATTAATTTCCACAGTATTTACAAGGAAAAATATGTTTTAGAGGCAATCATTTCATTTTAAAGATCAATACAAAAATACTTATCAGCCACTATCCAACACACTTGAGCACTTATTTAGAAAATCTAAACAACTTATGTAAAGTAGTTCACCTTAGCATCCAGTGCCTTCTTAATGCTGATCCTCCTCTGGATGCGGGCCTCACCACGCTCGATCTGGGCCATGATTTTCTCAATATCCTGGAGTTCATTGCACCGCTCCCAGAAAATGGCTTGAAAATAAAACAAGAGTATGAAAAGACTAGCGTGGAGCATATAAAATGATAATAAGCTGTAATACATACAAGAATGGGTCTCTAGTAAACAACTGTAATGGAATAATAGATGATGATCATTATGATGATGAGGACCTCCGGTATCTTACCAGAATATTCAATGACTTCTTCAGGGTTTTTCCCCTCGACTTCCCGAGCGATGTTGTCGATGTCATCACGGCCATATTTCTCATTGGCTTTAATGAACTGATTGAAATCTCTCTTGTTCCAACTTGTGAACCCCTGCGAAATAACATTCACCATAAACACAGCACTTGTTAGATACAAGCTTTAGCATGTCCAATAATGTGCACCTTTTGTGACAAACACTATAGGGATCTTAGACAGTTGTGTCTAGCCTAGCGCCCTCCAGTACCTGTGTAAGAAGCTTCTCCTTCTCCTCAGTCTCCTCAGGACTGAGCGGCCCTGCCTCGTCGATCTTCCTCTGCTCCTCCTTCTGCACCTGAGCAGAGTTAGAAATGTCAGGGCTCCTGGGCACCTGCAGCAGCACAGAGGAGAGGACGGACACAGCTCATATTAGATAAACCTCTGATGAGACATAACACTGAACCGCTCTGTCTCTCGCTATTAAGCTGGGCGAGAGACCCCTAAGGCTGGGTGAAGCGATAGACAGGCCTGTTGGGGAACCAGGCTAACTGGGCAGAACTGAGCAGATGTACCCTGGGATCAGGTGGCATAGGGGGAATGTGTGTGTGTATTTGTGTTCTGTGGTTCTGGCAACATGGAGGAGTAAAAGCTCCAATCTGTCTCAGTTCAGCAGTCTGCCTTGGCAGCGAGTGCCTTGGCACAGTTAAGCACTTGGGATGCTGCTCACAAATGTCAGAGTTGAGACACACTTCTATGGGCTCTATTCACCATCCCACAACTAATATGTTGGCTCTGTGAAAGCACAAGCCAACAGATTTCAAAATATTGTTTTTAAATATTCAACTTTGTAAATTGTTTCAGTAAAGTAGAACCAGCAAGAAGGGACATTCAAGTCACAATACCATGTGCAGGAAACAAGAATACATGACTATAAATGGCTAAGCTTAACGCTACCTATGTCAACATAGGCACACTTTATTTATCCCTCAGACAATGAACTTAACTACAGCCGTCTTACCTTGTAGCCTATAGTATTCCTGTAGAAAAGGATCTCCATCTCTAGCAGCTCAAACAGGCGAGGGGGAAAGAACTGGAAGTCCTGGATGTTGGGCTGTTTGGGGGGACGTGGGGCCTGAAATACATTCATCATTATTAATCATGTTCTGGTGAGCAAGATTAACATATACCTCTTCGTATACCTCGTCATCATTCTGACTTCTTGACCATCATTATTTGGAAGAAGTGGGAAACAAGAGGAATGATTAGAGTTGCAAAGCTACCGGTAATATACCAAAGTTACCGGAATCTTGTAGAATTTCGGTAATGAAGAGGTAATCTATGGCAATTTAGGTCATTTATACTTTAATAACTCACTTTTTTTATTCATATACAGTATTAATTTATTATATCTGTGTCTATATTGCCTATGAGTTTCTAGTGGATAGACCATATGGTTAAAGAGAAAATAGCCTAATTATCATAAAAAGTATATAATCAACAAAGACATTCTTTTCAATTAACTCTGCAATTCTTCCAAGTATTGACTTTTTTTCACAACTGCCACCAGTTTGGAAGTTACCAAAGTTTGAATGTTACCAAATTTCTGGTAGTTTACTTTGCAACCCTACGAATGATTGACTAGCAACTCTTCCATGAACACGAGGACCACGGTTACTATAGTTTTGTGATATAATGTTGGTTTTATTTCTATTGGTTTTTATTTGAACATTTTGTGAGGTGGTTGTTCGGTTTCTCAAGCCTGATGACAGTTGTCCACAGACAGAGAATATTCTCTCCACGAACGCTTGGGATGCAGGGGCAGAAACCAGATCCAGTGTCACAGGGTACAGCTTTGGATAAACAGCGATCCTTGCCTGCCAGAACTGGAGGTGACTCTAAACATGCCCCCCTTCACCTCTTCCAGGCATTTCCTCAGCTCACACGGGGCACTTAATGCCCTGCCAGGTTGACTCTTGGGACAGTGAACTCAGACACAATCCTCGATGCGAGAAAGCTATATTTATGAAGCACTGTGGTCGAGATGCTTGCTGGATTTATCTTGCTGGTATCTTCTTGGGGTACTCCTGCCCCATGGCTGTACTCTCTGATTTACTGAAGTACAAAAGACTCTGCTTCCCTCATCAGTGGCTCCGTCTGTTGAGCGAAGTGACAGAGACATTTGGGTCCATCAAGCAAGCTGCTGCAGGGGATGGATCGAAATTGGCTGCCAGAAGACTCAGTATGCATGCGAAGTGCTCACACTGACTTCAGGAGGACCTGTGCCAACTGTTTTGCAATAGTAATTGACTGCAAGTGTGCCTCAAGGTTGAGAAAGCACGGCACCACATCCGACTACGACTGGCTGTCAGTTTGAAGTTGGTCGGTGTAGATTGTGAACGGCTCCAGCAACTTCACAAGCTGTTCTAGCTTGGCCCAGACATACTCAGTGCTCGCCTTTGGATTTCTTCCCTGTTAGCTAATGATAGTGATGCACAAGCTAGGCCTATCTGAAACATCGGCATCTACTAGCAGCATTTACCCGCCAGATTCAGAAGCCAGAAAACCCCATTAGAAGCTTGAAAACCTTGTCCAAGAAAAAAATGAACTAAAGATAATTTGATGGTTTTTCCTTTAAGTTAATTTTGTAGTCAAATATAATAGTTTCAGTATAGTTTTCGTTTTTCAAACGTTTTTCAGAATTTTTTTATTTAACTAAATTGTTTTTCCAATTTTGTTTTTATTTTCGTTTCAGTTTTAGTTTAGTATAATAACCTTGATTGGGACAGCACTTGAATAAGCATGTCATTTAAAAGCAGGGATGCAAAGCAAGGCGGTTGGCGGTTTCTGTGTGATTGATCTGTGAGTGGGCGTTACCTTGGGGGCTCGAGGTTCACTGACACGCAGGGCCTCTCTGAAGTAGGCATCCACCGCATAGTTGGCTTTCCTCTCTCTTTTAGGAGGCTCAATCCATTCCATCATACTCAGCTACAAAAAAACACCAGTCCATCCCTCACAAGGTGAACCAACTCAGTGTACGGTATATGATGCACACCTCATTTCATGGTTACAGTGGTTTGATAAAGTTTATTTCATAAGCATCTATGAATAGTATATGTATGCCATCTTTACCTCTATCACACAGTATTCACAAAGTTCAATATCTAAGATGAAATTCAACCTGAGGCACAAGGGACTTAGCTAATCAAAGTACAGTACCATATCAAGCTGCTCAGTTGGTTGAGAATGGCACTTGCAATGCCAGGGTTGTGGGTATGATTCCCACGGGGGACCAGAATGAAAAAGAATCGCTCTTGGATAAGAGAGTCTGCTAAATGACTAAAATGTCAATGCAAAATGCTATTTGATGCTATTAACCGTGAGTCATGACAAAACATGTAGTAATTTAATACCTTTTGCTTCTCTCTGTAGTCCTCCCCTTCAAAGTTGTAGAGGCTGGTCTCTGCTCCTCCGGTGTCCACAGTGAAGTTCCTGAGGGAGCTCTCTCCCAGAGACTCCATGCGCTCGTTCATCTCAGCTGTCTAGGATAAGTCAAAAGGCAGTGGTGTAAAGTACTTAAGTAAAAAATACTTTATACTACTAAAGTAGTTTTTTGGGGGTCTGTACTTTACTATTTATATGTTTGACTACTTTTGCTTTTACTCCACTACATTCCTAAAGAAAATAATGTACTTTTTTCATACATTTCAAATGCTTAGCAAGACAGGAAAATGGTCCAATTCACACACTTATCAAGAGAACATCCCTACTACCTCTGATCTGGCAGACTCACTAAACACATGCTTCGTTTGTAAATTATGTCTGAGTGTTGGAGCGTGCCCCTGGCTATCCGTAAAATATTATTTTTTTTATTTTTTTATCGTGCTGTCTGGTTTTCTTAATATAAGGAATGTGAAATTATTTATACTTCTACTTTTGATACTGAAGTACATTTTCACAATTACATTTACTTTTGATGCTTAAGTTTATTTAAAACCAAATACTTTTAGACTTTTACCCAAGTAGTATTTTACTGGGTGACTTTCACTTTTATTTGAGTCATTTTCTATTAAGGCATCTTTACTTTTACTCAAGTATGACAATTGGGTACAGGTGAAGACAGGTGAGCACAGAAAACCAAGCAGCCAGTCTGTCAACCAAACACTGTGTACTGATCCTTCACATGGTCCTCACTCACCTTCTTTGCCCCCCTCTCTAAGAGGGTGTTGATGTCTTCGTCCGTGAGCTCATTGTCTTTGGAGGCGAAGACGTGAGTGGCCCCATGCCTGATCATCTGCAGCATCTCATCTTTCCCCAGCTTGTTGGACTGCTCCATCAGCCTCCCTGGAAAGTTGAAAAGATGTGAGAAGTAGTTGTGGTGTGGGACTGAATGTACAAGACCCTGCAGCAGGCACTTCCATCCATGTCTCAGGGTCTAGATCATTCTATAAAGTACATGTATGCATGCATGTACAGTATACATGTGTGGTCTAATTTTGTCTCAAGCCTAACCAAGGTCTGTCTTGCCTGTCCCAATAACAAATCCAAGTCTGATTTACTGTCTGCTGAGTCAGACCATAATTTTTTTTTTTTTTAAAGGTAAGGACACATTTAAGGGATTTGAACATAGAATTAGGAATTAGAATACTAGAATGGACATGAACCTTCTTATGATGGTCCAAAGGTCAGCCATGTTGGTCAGGGAGTTGGTCAACCACAGTTTGTCAGTGCTGTGATAAGATATTGTGAAAAACAATGAATGTGAAGAAAGTATCTGCACTGTGTGTTAACTAGCTAGCCAGGCAGTTTTAGAGGAATCAACCTGCCAATATGCCAACATTCCATTCAAACAATGCAGTTAATCCACAGCCATACACAGGCTCAGATCAGTTCATAATAAGAATAATTCATTTAATTTGTAAAGCTCTTTTCTCACACCCAAGGCACTGAATAGGACTTGGATGAGTTATAAATGCAGCAGGTACTGATATTGTATCATATAATAGCACTCAGCTTCCCAAGAAAACACAACATGAGACATTTATGGACTGTTTACATATATTTTAGATGCTGTTTATCCAGAAAATGTGTATAAAAATCCATACTGTAATTATAATATGACAATATTTTATGTTGACTATAATTCCATTACATAATTTTCCTTTGTAAGTAAAAGCAGGAAATGCATCACCTACATTATGCCTCTACTGCCATTCATTCCAATTAGACTAGTTTTGGATTTCTTCCTGACCAAGCTGGCTGCAAATTTCACCCCATTATGGAACTTTGAGAGTTTATGACATAACCCCTCTAGTAATTTTATATGATCTACATGGATTTGAAAGCCATGGAATGACAAACCACGAAGTTGCAAATTAAAACCATGCTGAATACCTTGTTGTATAACAATGGAGTCTAGCCTCAACTTCATCTCAGCTCTCTCTACAATCCTCTCTTCGACTGTATTATCAGTGATGAGGCGGAACACACGCACTGGTTTCTTCTGACCAATTCTATGAGCCCTGTCCTAGAGAGGCAAAAACAAACACACTGATTGCCTCAGTGTATGGATGTGTCTATTTCTTTGAAACAAGACACTTTGTAAAAGTAAAAGACAAGATACAAGCCAGTGTTATGAACTAACATTACTAGTATTTTTGTATGCATGACATAGAATTTCACACATAAGTGACTAATACTAACTAATAATTACTAAGACATATTTACTTTTATTTAATACTGACTAATAATTACTTATACTTACTACTGACTAATATTTACTTTTCCAAATGGTTAATATACAGTGCATTCAAAAAGTTCAGACCCCTTCCCTTTTTCCACATTTGTTATGTTTCAGCTTTATTCTAAAATTGATGTAAAAAAACTAAAATCCCTCATCAATCTACACACAATACCCCATAATGACAAAGTGAAAACAGGTTAAGACATTTTAGAAAATGTATAAATAAATAAATAACAGAAATACCTTATTTACATAAGTAATCAGACCCCTTGCTATGAGACTCGAAATTGAGCTAAGGTGTTTCCATTAATCCTCCTTGAGCTGTTTTTACAACTTAATTGGAGTCCACCTGTCGTAAATTCAATTGATTGGACATGATTTGGAAAGGCACACACCTGTCTATATAAGGTCCCACAGTTGACCATGCATGTCAGAGCAAAAACCAAGCAATGAGGTCAAAGGAATTGTCCGTAGATCTCCGAGACAGGATTGTGTCGAAGCACAGGTGTGGGGAAGGGTGCCAAAACAATTCTGCAGCATTGAAGGTCCCCAAGAACACAGTGGCCTCCATCATTCTTAAATTGAATAAGTTAGGAACCACCAAAACTGCCCGGCCAAACCGCCCGGCCAAACTGAGCAATCGGGGGAGAAGGGCCTTGGTCAGGGAGGTGACCAAGAACCTAATGGTCACTCTGACAGAGCTCCAGAGCTCCTCTGTAGAAATGGGAGAACCTTCCAGAAGGACAACCATCTCTGCAGCACTCCACCAATCAGGCCTTTATGGTAGAGTGAGCAGACGGAAGCCATTCCTCAGTAAAAGGCACATCACAGCCTGCTTGGAGTTCGCCAAAAGGCACCCAAAGGACTCTCAGAACATGAGAAACAAGATTCTCTGGTCTGATGAAACCAAAATTGAACTCTTTGGCCTGAATGCCAAGTGTCACGTCTGGAGGAAACCTGGCACCATCCCTACGGTGAAGCATGGTGGTGGCAGCATCATGCTGTGGGGATGTTTTTCAGTGGCAGGGACTAGGAGACTAGTCAAGATCGAGGGAAAGAAGAACGAAGCAAACTACAGAGAGATCCTTGATGAAAACCTGCTTCAGAGCACTCAGGACCTCAGCCTGGGGCAAAGGTTCACCTACCAACAGGACAACGACCCTAAGCACACATCCAAGACAACGCAGGAGTAGCTTCGGGACAAGTCTCTGAATGTCCTTGAGTGGGCTAGCTAGAGTCCGGACTTGAACCTGATTGAACATCTATGGAGAGACCTGAAAATAGCTGTGCAGTGAAGCTACCCATTCAACATGACAGAGCTTGAGAAGATCTGCAGAGAAAAATGGCAGAAACTCCCCAAATATAGGTGTACCAAGCTTGTAACATCATACCGGTACCCAAGACTCGAGGCTGTAATCGCTGCCAAAGGTGCTTCAACAAAGTACTGAGTAAAGGGTCTGAATACTAATGTAAATGTCATATTTAAGTTATATTCTTAATACATTTGCAAAAAAATTCTAAACCTGTTTTTGCTTTGATATTATGGGGTATTGTGTAGATTGATGAGAAAAAAGGCTGTAACGTAACAAAATGTGGAAGAAGTGAAGGGGTGTGAATACTTCCTGAATGCACTAATATATATATATATATATATACAGTGGGGAGAACAATTATTTGATACACTGCCGATTTTGCAGGTTTTCCTACTTACAAAGCATGTAGAGGTCTGTAATTTTTATCATAGGTACACTTCAACTGTGAGAGACGGAATCTAAAACAAAAATCCAGAAAAGCACATTGTATGATTTTTAAGTAATTAATTTGCATTTTATTGCATGACATAAGTATTTGATACATCAGAAAAGCAGAACTTAATATTTGGTACAGAAACCTTTGTTTGCAATTACAGAGATCATACGTTTGCTGTAGTTCTTGACCAGGTTTGCACACACTGCAGCAGGGATTTTGGCCCACTCCTCCATACAGACCTTCTCCAGATCCTTCAAGTTTCGGGGCTGTCGCTGGGCAATACGGACTTTTAGCTCCCTCCAAAGATTTTCTATTGGGTTCAGGTCTGGAGACTGGCTAGGCCACTCCAGGACCTTGAGATGCTTCTTACGGAGTCACTCCTTAGTTGCCCTGGCTGTCTGTTTTGGGTCGTTGTCATGCTGGAAGACCCAGCCACGACCCATCTTCAATGCTCTTACTGAGGGAAGGAGGTTGTTGGTCAAGATCTCACGATACATGGCCCCATCCATCCTCCCCTCAATACGGTGCAGTCGTCCTGTCCCCTTTGCAGAAAAGCATCCCCAAAGAATTATGTTTCCACCTCCATGCTTCACGGTTGTGATGGTGTTCTTGGGGTTGTACTCATCCTTCTTCTTCCTCCAAACACGGCGAGTGGAGTTTAGACCACAAAGCTCTATTTTTGTCTCATCAGACCACATGACCTTCTCCCATTGCTCCTCTGGATCATCCAGATGGTCATTGGTAAACTTCAGACGGGCCTGGACATGCGCTGGCTTGAGCAAGGGGACCTTGCGTGCGCTGCAGGATTTTAATCCATGACGGCGTAGTGTGTTACTAATGGTTTTCTTTGAGACTGTGGTCCCAGCTCTCTTCAGGTCATTGACCAGTTCCTGCTGTGTAGTTCTGGGCTGATCCCTCACCTTCCTCATGATCATTGATGCCCCACGAGGTGAGATCTTGCATGGAGCCCCAGACCGAGGGTGATTGACCGTCATCTTGAACTTCTTCCATTTTCTAATAATTGCGCCAACAGTTGTTACCTTCTCACCAAGCTGCTTGCCTATTGTCCTGTAGCCCATCCCAGCCTTGTGCAGGTCTACAATTTTATCCCTGATGTCCTTACACAGCTCTCTGGTCTTGGCCATTGTGGAGAGGTTGGAGTCTGTTTGATTGAGTGTGTGGACAGGTGTCTTTTTTACAGGTAACGAGTTCAAACAGGTGCAGTTAATACAGGTAATGAGTGGAGAACAGGAGGGCTTCTTAAAGAAAAACTAACAGGTCTGTGAGAGCCGGAATTCTTACTGGTTGGTAGGTGATCAAATACTTATGTCATGCAATAAAATGCAAATTAATTACTTAAAAATCATACAATGTGATTTTCTGGATTTTTGTTTTAGATTCCGTCTCTCACAGTTGAAGTGTACCTATGATAAAAATTACAGACCTCTACATGTTTTGTAAGTAGGAAAACCTGCAAAATTGGCAGTGTATCAAATACTTGTTCTCCCCACTGTATATAGAAGTACGTTTCCAAGGAAGCCACAACTGAAATGTTTCTAACCATTGCTTGCAGGTCCACTTGAGGGTTCCAGTCGGAGTCATACAGGATGACGACGTCTGCAGTTGCCAGGTTAATGCCCAGACCTCCAGCTCTGGTGCTCAACATGAAAATGAACTTGCTGCTGTTGTCAGCATTGTAGGCCTCTATGGCTTCCTTGAAACATGGCCATAAAGCTAATGCATTAGTTAGACACAATATCTAAAATATCAGTTTTGTTTCATGTAGTTAAAGTAATTACACTTTACACAAATTTTACAAGCACAGTCAGTACGAGTTCAGTGTTTTGAAGTAAAGATACTACAAAAACACGACCATGGTAGGTTTGATTGAACTGTTCCAATACAGCTCCTTATGTTTTCCATGGGAGCCTGTGATTGTGGTCAATGAGGCCTCATCAGCTGAAGTCATGCCCCGTACCTGTCTGGCTTCGTGTGGAGTGTTCCCATCTAGACGGCAGTACTCATAACCTCTCCACATGCAGTAGTCCTCAAGAATGTCAAGGACCCTGGTCATCTGGCTGAAGATGAGGACTCTAGACCCTGGCAACCAATGAGACAAAACAGTAATTCCATTAGGGAACAGAACAGCATACAATATCAGGTCACATAGCTCTAGTTCAAATGCAATCTCCACAAAGGGGAAAAAAACATGGCAGAAAATGATTCATGGGGTTTCTTGCATGCCAGCAAGGTTTGATGAATTCTAAATGAGCATGGCTAATTTGATTGTCAAATGAACGTCTCATCATGAAAGCTTCATGAAAAAACTTGAAATTCTACATGAAAAAACTTGAAATTATACATGTGAATCCTGATATTCTTCAACAAAATGCAAACTTTTGAGCCTGTATGCTATGAGGTTGTCCTTGCCCTTTTAACCTCTACGAGATGGGTGTCTAATTTGTCATCCTGAGGGTCCCAGAGATAAAATGTAGCATCGTTTTGTTTGATAAAATAATTTTTTATGTTCAAATGTAGGAACTGGGGTCTACAGTTTGACCCCACTGCTGTCTCTGGCTCCACACTCACCTCACCACCTAGATGTGAAAGTTCATGTATAAGCTAATGATCCATCATGTATGACATTCCTGGGAGTGTGTAAACTTTAAAAAGTTTTTTTTACAATAGCATTTTTGAATGTTCTCTATAGTTATGTACTTGAAAATGTATCAATTGACCAATTCAGCACATTTGGACAAACTCCTGGCAGACTTGATACAAAATATTGTGCAGTAATGTAATTCACTGGATCAGTCTGACCTTGCACACACACACTACTGTCATCTGGTAGCCAACATCTAAATTACACCTAGACTCCTATCTGAAAGTATGGCCTTTCTCTTCCATTTCAAATATGTTTTTGTTTGTATTATCTTTACCAGATCTAATGTGTTACATTCGCCTACATTAATATCACATTTCCACAAACTTCAAAGTTTTTCCTTTCAAATAGTATCAAGAATATGCATATCCTTGCTTCAGGTCCAGAGCTACAGGCAGTTAGATTTGGGTGTCATTTTAGGCGAAAATTGAAAAAAAGAGTAAGATCCTTAAGGGGTTTTAAAGGACCATTATTTACTTGAATCTATCAGAGTTTGTATATACAACCTATTGCATAGTCTGTTACAACTGAACATGTACAGTAACAACCACAGATCAAAGCTCTGAGATAAAGACATCAAATTTACATGAATAATGTTGGGATAAACTACAGTAAAAGCATTTAATGATCAGAGAGAATGTAGCACCTTGCTCCTGGACTTTGGGCAGCAGTTTGTCCAGGGCCACCATTTTGCCGCTGTTGGTTACAAGGTGAGTGTCGGTGGTGTAGGGGGGTCCAGGCTCGGCCCCATCAAACAGGTATGGGTGGTTGCAGCACTTCCGCAGCTGCATCAGGATGTTCAAGAGACGCATCTTGTCAGTTTTTCCAGAAGAATTGAGGATGTCAATGTCCTTCATCAGAATCCGTGTGTACCTAACAAAAATAGAACAAAACATTGTTTCATTTGAAAAAAAAAATCTTGAATTTCATAGGTAGAAACATTGAACCAACAAAAGCTATTGCCAACACTGGGAAGTACTAAGTATTTGAACCAAACACATACCATTCTCGCTGCATCTTACTCAGTCCGAGGTAAATCTTCACCTCTTTTTTGGGAGGCAGGTTTTTCTCCACTTCAGCTTTAATGCGACGCAGAAGGAAAGGCCTCAGCACCTGTACAAAGCAAATGCTTTAATTAATCTATTTTTACCCATGTATTACAAGTATTTCATTACATACACTGAGTGTACAAAACATTAAGAACACCTGCTCTTTCCATGACATACACAATCTGTGTAGATGAAGGGGAGGAGACTGGTTAAAGAAGGATTTTTAAGCCTTGAGACATGGATTGTGTATGTGTGCCATTCAGAGGGTGAATGGGCAAGACAAAATATTTAAGTGCCTTTGAACAGGGCATGTTAGTAGGTACCAAGTGCACCATTTGTGTCAAGAACTGCAACGCTGCTGGGTTTTTCACACTCAACAGTTTCCCATGTGTATCAAGAATGGTCCACCACCCAAAGGACATCCAGCCAACTTGACACAACTGTGGGAAGCATTGGAGTCAACATGAGCCAACATCCCTGTGGAATGCTTTCTTGTAGAGTCCTTGCCCTGACAAATTGAGGCTGTTCTGAGGGCAAAAGGGGGTGCCACTCAATAGTAGAAAGGTGTTCTTAATGTTTTGTACACTCAGTGTATATCATTAACAAAATATATATTTAACCTTTATTTAACTAGGCAAGTCAGTTAAGAACAAATTATTATTTACAATAATGGCCTACCCCGGCCAAACCCGAACGACGTTAGGACGACAATTGTGCGCCGCCCTATGGGACTCCCAATCACGGCCGGATGTGATACAGCCTGGAATTAAACCAGGGACTGTAGTGACGCCGCTTGCACTAAGATGCAGTGCCTTAGACCGCTGTGCCACTCGGGATGTATTATTTATACTGAAAATAAATATAGATAAGAAGGAACCTGCAGTGAACTCTGAACGTAATGAAACACAGCTTACCGCATGCAGACGCTCCACCAGCTTCTGGTCCCCCAGACAGTTGTTGGTGTCAAACCAAGAATCAAAGTCCTGAGAATTAAAGAAAAATGTTCCTTTTGTTTTTAACACATAGATTTTCCATGAAAGTGCAAAAGTTATTTAAGAGAAAAAAAAAAAAGTAAAGATGATTCTGCTTTGGCTTCAGATGTAGAGGGGATTGTGTTAGAGAAAAGGACAGGATACATATGATCAGCTACTGCCTCTGGGGGTGACTGGGGGGAGGGATCCCAGACAAACTGGGAGGAACTGACAACAGAACAGAGCAGTGCCTGAGGGGGGAAGCCTATGCTCGGGGCTACCTTTCCCTCTGACACATCATGGAAAGACAAGAAGCATGTCAGGTGGGGCTGAGGAGCTCAGTGATTGACTGAAGCGAATTGAAACTTGGTGATATAAATGGAACAACAAAAAACATTAAGATACTGCTGGAGGGTCTTTTGATACAAAACAACAAAAGAATGCAGTTCCATTTGCCTGGAGCGATATATGAATTTCTTTTTTCCTCGATTTGGTATTCCAGTCACATGAATCTAAAGGAGAGGAATATCACTACAAGAGGAATACATGGAGAGAACAAACAGAGGCAGGACTCACGTTGGCAGAGTTGAAGACATCAGGCAGC
The DNA here is from genome assembly GCF_045679555.1 of Salvelinus alpinus. Taxonomy (NCBI): domain Eukaryota; kingdom Metazoa; phylum Chordata; class Actinopteri; order Salmoniformes; family Salmonidae; genus Salvelinus; species Salvelinus alpinus. The sequence continues at coordinate 18,717,108 of NC_092098.1, read as the reverse complement.
AGGAAGTTGAGGAGTGACCACAGCTCATGGAGGTTGTTCTGCAGAGGTGTTCCAGTCAGGAGGAGACGGTTGGTGGTTTTGAACTCACGGACAATCTCTGAGAGCTGACAACACAGGATTAATGTAAAGGTTACATACAAATCATTAAAAATGATTGTGTATAGGCCAAACTTCATTAATTGAAAAGTAGAAAAAGAAACATGTTTTATCCCTAAATTATTTTAATTTGAGTTCATACCTTAGACTTCTCATTTTTTATCCTATGAGCTTCATCAATGACAAGGTATCTCCAGTTGAACTTCTTGAAGACAGATTTCTCTCTGATGACCATCTCATAGGATGTGACGCAAACATCCCATTCCCCTGGCATCATGACATCACGAATGAAAGCCGCCTGGTGAATAAGGAGAACATTTGTCAAAGGAGTCATTAGTGGTCTTGGTTACCTACCCACCTGATAATGTTTTATGAAAGGGGATGTTTAATCAGTGTCAATCAAGAGAAAATACAGGACATACCCTTGCATCCTTGTCCCCGATGAGACAGACTGCCTTAAGGGTTGGTACCCAGCGTTTGAACTCATTCATCCAGTTGTGTAGCGTTGATTTGGGAACCAGAACCATGTGGGGGCCTGGAATGTTCCTGTAATGCTTCAGGTATCCCAGCAACGCAATGGTTTGGAGGGTCTTCCCCAAGCCCTGTGGTCAATAAACAAATAAACAACCTGTCATACATACAGCGCATAAGCTTGACTCACAACTAGTGGCACTTACCAGAGGCTTAAGGGCCATCCACACCAAGGACAATAACTATAACAATAAAAAAAATAAAAGTTGTTCTAATTCAAGTGAACAGCAGCGTCCACACTACAACAATAACTATAAAAACAGTGGAAAACAATAACAATAGCTATCGTTGGGATAACTTTGTGTGATTTTATCCCTGTCTCCCCAACAGTACAACGTCAAAAAACAATCCAAAATACGTTCTATTAAAGCGTTCTAGGTGCGCAAGGAATAGCTGCTCGGAGGGGAGAGGCAGAGTGTGCGGTGAGCTTTTCTGAATAAATGGGCATGTAAGCATATTGGTATCCACATGAATTATAGGACGACTTCGAAGACTCATGATCCACGACAGACAGTGCATCTCAATGTTAGAAGAAGCCCATATTTTCCTATGTACACCATATAGAAAAGTATGTGGACACCCCTTCAAATTAGAGGATTCGGCTATTTCAGCCACACCAGTTGCTGACAGGTGTATAAAATCGAGCACACCGCCATGCAATCTCCATAGACAAACATTGGCAGTAGAATGGCCTTACTGAAGAGCTCAGTGACTCTCAACGTCGCACCGTCATAGGATGCTACCTTTCCAACAAGTCAGTTCCAACAAGCTGCCCTGGTCAACCGTGTGCTGTTATTGTGAAGTGGAAACATCTAGGAGCAACAACTGCTCAGTCATGAAGTGGTAGGCCACACAAGCGCAGAGAACGGGACCACCAAGTGCTGAAGCGCGTAAAAATCGTCTGTCCTCGGTTGCAACACTCACTACCAAGTTCCAAACTGCCTCTGGAAGCAACATCAGTCAGCACAAGAACTGAAATGGGTTTCCATCGCCGAGCAGCCTAAGATCACCATGTGCAATGGCCAAGTGTCGGCTGGAGAGGTGTAAAGCTCGCCGCCATTGGACTCGGGAGCAATGGAAGCTCGTTCTCTGGAGTGATGAAGCACGCTTCACCATCTGGCAGTCCGTCGAACGAATCTGGGTTTGGCGGATGCCAGGAGAACGCTACCTGCCCCAAAGCGTAGTGCCACTGTAAAATTTAGTGGAGGAGGAATAATGGTCTTGGGATGTTTTTCATGGTTCGGGCTAGGCCCCTTAGTTCCAGTGAAGGGAAACCTTAACGCTACAGCATACAATTACATTTTAAACGTTTCTGTGCTTCCAACTTTGTGGCAAGTTTGGGGAAGGCCCTTTCCTGTTTCAGCATGACAATGCCCCCATGCACAAAGCGGGGTCTATACAGAAATGGTTTGTCGAGATCGGTATAGAAGAAATTGACTGGCCTGCACAAACCCCTGACCTCAACCCCATCGAACACCTTTAGGATGAATTGGAACGCCGACTGCGAGCCAGGCCTAATCGCCCAACATCATTGCCCGACCTCACTAATGCTCTTGTGGCTGAATTCCCGCAGCAATGTTCCAGCATCTAGTGGAAAGCCTTCCCAGAAGAGTGGAGGCTGTATTTTTTTTTTTTTTTTTTTAATATAACCTTTATTTAACCAGGTAGGCTAGTTGAGAACAAGTTCTCATTTACAACTGCGACCTGGCCAAGATAAAGCAAAAGCAGTGCGACAAAAACAACAACACAAAGTTACACATGGAATAAACAAACGTACAGTCAATAACACAATAGAAAAATCTGTATACAGTCTGTGCAAATTAAGTAAGGAGGTAAGGCAATAAACAGGTCATAGTGGCGAAGTAATTACAATTTAGCAATTAACACTGGAGTGATAGATGTGCAGATGAGGATGTGCAAGTAGAGATACTGGTGTGCAAAAGAGCAGAAAAACAAAAACAAATATGTTATGAGGTAGGTAGTTGGTTGGATGGGCTATTTATAGATGGGCTGTGTACAGCTGCAGTGATGGGTAAGCTGCTCTGACAGCTAATGCTTCAAGTTAGTGAGGGAGATATAAGTCTCCAACTTCAGTGATTTTTGCAATTCGTTCCAGTCATTGGCAGCAGAGAACTGGAAGGAAGGGCGGCCAAAGAGGGTGTTGGCTTTGGGGATGACCAGTGAGATATACCTGCTGGAGCGCGTGCTATGGGTGGGTGTTGCTATGGTGACCCGTGAGTTGAGATAAGGCGGAGCTTTACCTAGCAAAGACTTATAGGTGACCTGGAGCCAGTGGGTTTGGCGACGAATATGAAGTGAGGACCAGCCAACAAGAGCATACAGGTCACAGTGGTGGGTAGTATATGGGGCTTTGGTGACAAAACGGATGGCACTGTGATAGACTCCATCCAATTTGATGAGTAAAGTGTTGGAGGCTATTTTGTAAATGACATCGCCGAAGTCAAGGATCGGTAGGATAGTCAGTTTTACCAGGGTATGTTTGGCAGCATGAGTGAAGGAGGCTTTGTTGTGAAATAGGAAGACGATTCTAGATTGCATTTTGGATTGGAGATGCTTAATATGAGTCTGGAAGGAGAGTTTACAGTCTAGCCAGACACCTAGGTATTTATAGTTGTCCACATATTCTAAGTCAGAATCGTCCAGAGTAGTGATGCTAGTCGGGCGGGAGGGAGCGAGCAGCGATCGGTTGAAGAGCATGCATTTAGTTTTACTTGCATTTAAGATCAGTTGGAGGCCACGGAAAGAGTATTGTATGGCATTTAAGCTCGTTTGAAGGTTTGTTAACACAGTGTCCAAAGAAGGGCCAGATGTATACAGAATGGTGTCGTCTGCGTAGAGGTGGATCAAAGAATCACCCGCAGCAAAAGCGACATTAATGATATATACAGAGAAAAGAGTCGGCCCGAGAATTGAACCCTGTGGCACCCCCACAGAGACTGCCAGAGGTCCGGACAAAAGGCACTCTGATTTGACACATTGAACTCTATCTGAGAAGTAGTTAGCGAATCAGGCGAGCAGTCATTCGAGAAACCAAGGCTGTTGAGTCTGCCGATAAGAATACAGTGATTGACAGAGTCGAAAGCCTTGGTCAGGTCGATGAAGACGGCTGCACAGTACTGTCTTTTATCGATGGCGGTTATGATATCGTTTAGGACGTTGAGCGTGGCTCAGGTGCACCCGTGACCAGCTCGGAAACCAGATTGCATTGCGGAGAAGGTACGGTGGGATTCGAAATGGTCGGTGAGCTGTTTGTTCACTTGGCTTTCGAAGACTTTAGAAAGGCAGGGCAGGATGGATATAGGTCTGTAACAATTTGGGTCTAGAGTCTCTCCCCCTTTGAAGAGGGGGATAACTGTGGCCGCTTTCCAATCTTTAAGAATCTCAGACGATACGAAAAAGAGGTTGAACAGACTACTAATAGGGGTTGCAACAATGGCGGCGGATAATTTTAGGAAGAGAGGGTCCAGATTGTCTAGCCCAGTTGATTTGTAGGGTTCCAGATTTTTCAGCTCTATCAGAACATCAGCTGGGGGGGGGGGGGGGGGGCTTGGGCCAGTTGCTGCGGGGGGTGCAGAGCTGTTGGCCGGGGTTGGGGTAGCCAGGTGGAAAGCATGGCCAGCCGTAGAGAGATGCTAATTGAAATTCTTGATTATCGTGGATTTATCAGCGGTGACAGTGTTTCCTAGCCTCAGTGCAGTGGGCAGCTGGGAGGAGGTGCTCTTATTCTCCATGAACTTTACAGTGTCAGGCAGTTAACCCACTGTCCCTAGGCTGTCATTGTAAATACAATTTTGTTCTTAACTGACTTGCCTAGTTAAATAAAGGTTAAAAAAAAAAACAATAGCATGGGATTTTTTCAATGTAATAGCTACTGTAAATTGGACAGTGCATTTAGATGAACAAGAATTTAAGCTTCCTGCCCATATCAGATATGTCCACGTCCCGGAGAGTTGGCTGTTGTATACTACGTCATTCTAGTCACATTAGCGCCAACCTTCCCAGTTTAGGACCCAACCCGTAAAAGTTAAAAAGGCTTCTGAAGTTTGCAATTTACGATTTGAAATTTCAGACTTAATTTTCCCTCATAAAGAACGCTACAGAGGGTAGTGCGTATCGCCCAGTACATCACTGGGGGCAAGCTTCCTGCCATCCAGGACCTCTATACCAGGCCCTAAAATTTGTCAAAGACTCCAGCCATCCTAGTCATTGACTGTTCTCTCTACTACCATACGGCACCAGAGTGCCACGTCTAGGTCCAAAAGGCTCCTTAACAGCTTCTACCCCCAAGCCATAAGACTGCTGAACAGTTAATCAAATGGCTACCCAAACTACTGTATTTGCATTGACCCCCTTTTTTAAGCTTCTGCTACTCGCTGTTTATTATTACCTCAATTACCTTTATTATTACCTATTGCCTCAATTATCTTGACTAACCTGTACCCCTGCACATTGATTCGGTACCGGTACCCCCTGTATATGTAAGTGCTAATGCCCAAGAAGCCGGTGTCTGGAGGATATATTGGCACGGGTGTTGTTAGGCCCGAGCCGAAGTCGATGGCCGGCAAACCGTGCCAATATATCCTCCAAACACCGGCCTAGGGGGCATTATCACTTTTATACAACGGGTTACAAATATATTCAAATAATGATTTACGTTATTTAGATGAATATTTATCTTATTCATACTATTTCATAATTCCACAAGCTATATTCCCGACACAAATCTAGGGTTGCTACCCAAGCCGGCTGGTCGTTCATTCTATCGGTTCAGTTGCCAGAGACAAGGGTTGCAAAATTCCGGGGAACTTTAAATAAATTCCCTGGTTATGCAGAAATCCTTGTTGGAAGATTCCAGGTTTCATGTTTATTCCCTCCTGATTCCGGGATTCCTCCATCTGGGATTTTGGGAAAATCAGGGAATTTATTGAAAGTTGCCAGAATTTTGCAACCCTACCAGAGACACAACCCAGTCGTTCAGTCTTTTTGTTCTGTATCTATGGACGCGACCCAGTCGTTCATTCTAAAATTGTTCCATTGCCATACAGGCTGGCAACTTTTTATCCCTTGTTTTATCACAAGAGTAGCTGCATTTGCATTTGTTTAAGCTGTTTTCTAGAGTCATTTAGTTGGATACATCCAATATGCTAATGAGGCGCGATTTCGCCGGGCATAGAAAATGTGCTCTCTAGTCAGGACACTGTTATTCTAGGAGCTAGCCAACAACACAATCACTTCAAACTGAAGCTGGAAAGACTGCAAACTAGCTGCACTTCGTTTCGTTTGACCTTTTTTCAATTGATATTTCTTTGTATATATCCTTAAAAATGATAAAATCAAATGTTATTTGTCACATGCGCTGAATACAACAGATTTAGACCTTACCGTGAACTGCTTACTTACAAGCCCTTAACCAACAATGCAGTTCAAGAAATAGAGTTAAGAAAATATTTACTTAATAAAATAAAATAAAAAAACAATAAAAAAGTAAAACATTAAAATAACAATATCGAGGGTATATAGAGGGGGTACCGGTACCGAGTCAATGTGTGGGGGGTACAGGTTAGTCGAGGTAATTTGTACATGTACTGTAGATAGGGGTAAAGTGACTATGCATAGATAATAAACAGCGAGTAGCAGCAGTATAAAAACAACATAAATAGTCCGGGTGGCCATTTGAATAACTGTTCAGCAGTCTTATAGCTTGGGTGTAGAATCTGTTAAGGAGCCTTTTGGACCTAGACTTCGGTACCGCTTGCTGTGCGGTAGCAGGGAGAACAATCTATGACTAGGGTGGCTGGCGTCTTTGACAATTTGTTGGGCCTTCCTCTGACACTGCCTAGTATATAGGTCCTGGATGGCAGGAAGCTTGGCCCCAGGGATGTTCTGGGCCGTACGCACTAGCCTCTGTAGCGCCTTACGGTCGGATGCCGAGGAGTTGTCATACCAAGCGGTGATACAACCAGTCAGGATGGTCTCAATGGTGCAGCTGTAGAACTTTTTGTGGATCTGGGGACCCATGCCAAATCTTTTCAGTCTCCTGAGGGGGAAAAGGTGTTGTCGTGCCCTCTTCACGACTGACTTTGTGTGTTTAGACCGTGATAGTTTGTTGGTGATGTGGACACCAAGGAACTTGAAACTCTCGACCCGCTCCACTACAGCCGCGTCGATGTGAATGGAGGCGTGTGCGGCACTCCTTTTCCTGTAGTCGACGATCATCTCCTTTGTCTTGCTCACGTTGAGGGAGAGGTTGTTGTCCTGGCACCACACTGCCAGGTCTCTGACCTCCTCCCTATAGGCTGTCTCATCATTGTCGGTGATCAAGCCTACCAATGTTGTGTCGTCAGCAAACTTAATGATGGTGTTGGAGTCATTATGAAAGCTGACTCATGATTTCAACTGGCTGAGAAATGCTGCCTGCCTGCCTGTCTCGACACGTTCATTACTATGGGACAGCTGGAGATAGAATTTGAATTTTTAAACAATGTTGCAAATGTTGGAAAGACAGACAGCAAGGTTTATACAAATCTCCGTTGTTGAAAACTAAATATTAGTCTAAAATGAAATGTGAGATAATGTCTAGATGCTTTTTATAGTGGAGATTAAGTTTATAAATTACCTGGCTGGGCTGATGAGACAGTGGATTGCGCAGTCAGATGAAACAGAGTAAATAGGCATTTTAAAGTCATAGATTTAGCCGGTGGTAACTTGTGGAATAGACACTGGCTGGAATGCGGTTTAAACCAATCAGCATTGAGGATTAGACCCACCTGTTGTATAAAGCCTCGTTATTGTAATTTTATTGTATTACTTTTTTGCTTACTTTAGTTTATTTAAAAAATTGTTGGTTAAGGGCTTGTACGTAAGCATTTCACAGTATTTTATTAATTTTTTATTTAACCTTTATTTAAAGGTCAGTTAAGGAAAGTCAGTTAAGAACAAATTCTTATTTACAATGACTGCCTACCCCGGCCAAACCCTAACCCGGACGACTCTGGGCCAATTTTGTGCCGCCCCATTGGACTCCCAATCACAGACGGTTATGATACCAGGGCCTGTAGTGACGCCTCTAGCATTGAGATGCAGTGCCTTAGACTGCTGTGCCACTCGGGAGCCCCACAGTAAGGTCTACACTTTTTGTATTCGGCACATGTGACAAATAAAATGTGATTTCATGTTTGATTTGACACATCTCTACTAGCCTCTCTCTTCCAGCTGTTACCATGCGCATTCCAGGAAAAGCTACAGGCTACAAAAGCTATATGACATTTTTTTTAGCATTTTGTTTATAGTACACCTAACAGCCTATTCGAGGACACAAGCAGGCATGCTCTTGCTAATTGCTGAATGTAAAAAAAAGTTGAGGAGAAAGAGTGTTGGTGTGATTACTTTAGCTGGTGATAACATTGTTGCATTGCAAATGGTGCACAGAACAGACAGACGAAAAAGAAGATTTGACAACTATTAGAAAAATGGAAATCACTTGCACACTAGAGCAACGAGGCAAGCACGACATGAAGATGCACAGGCTAAACAGCGTTTGTTGTTGAATTGCTACATTTAAAATATGTGTTTCTATATTATTATCTACATTGAAGTATTATTTGCAGTAGTCACTATGAAAATGAACACACCATGAAAATAGTGAATGGTATGTGTTACATTAATAAGCCTACAGCGTGCAGTAGGATGCGTTAATCAGTTGATTGACAGGTGTAGCCTAGAGTGTAGAACAGGGGTTGGCAAACTACGGCCCGCATGGGCGGGAGGTTTGAGTAAAAATGATGAGCTGGGAAATGATTGTTTTGGGTAAAAAAAATAAACCCCAGGCCATACTCAAACATCTAAAACTAGATAGAAAGTATGTAGATTTTATAATGGACCTATATATTTTCAAATAACTGCTCTTTTTCTGTCCATTGAATTTCAAAATCCTGATGTGGCCCTAAAGCCAAAAAGTTTGCCCACCCCTGCTGCAGAACGATAAACATTCCTCTAGTGTGGATGCTTGCCAACGTTTTATAGTTATGTATAGTTTATCTTTATCATCCTTGGTGTATGTCCCTTTACACTTGGATATCAATATATGGCTCTGGCACTTAATGGAGGCAAGTAAACATCAACTATTGTTAATTCTATGATTAAGTTACAGTCATTATTACCATTTCATCAGCCAAGATTCCATTAATGCCATTTTCATAAAGGGAGATCATCCAGTTGAGACCTCTGATTTGGTAATCTCTCAGCTCTCCATTTTTTACATCTGGAAAATACAAAAAGTTTTGTCATTAATGGAGGGGAAAAAAACGAATCATCAGCAGTTCTCAAATGGGAGCTAATTAGTATTAGAGGTATACACCTGCTAGAATACAACACTGAGTTACACCTGCTACAGTTCATTTACATGGAGGGCTGACTATTAAAATTAGCATTTAAAAGCTATATGAAAACACCGTACAGGATGGGGACTCTTCAAAGCGAACCAAGACGTTAGCTGCCTTCCTGCTCTCAGATAACAACTCCTCATCTTCTTCTTGTTCTGTGCGTCGGTGGCGGTTACTGTAAAAACACAGGTGGCGGACAAATAGTATGCTTTGCTACAATGGTAAACAGACTGTATTGTTTATTATTCATGGATTATTCACCAATATAGCTTGTTTATTTACAACAACATAGACCTGACATTTAGAAAGTTGTAAATAAAGGCAAGACTCTTAAAACAAGTCAGCAGCCACATACTCTCCAACAGAGAGGAGATTTTGTTTCTCATCCTGTTTAATGCGAGGTCGTCCAGGTTTCACTTTCAGGGGTGAAGTAGGAGACTTCTGAGACGCAGGCTGGATGAAGTGGGCAAAGAGTTCTGTTTGCTTGAGCAGAAACTCAAACCGGTTCGCTCTATCTGTTTTCTATGGTAAAAAGACAGGGGGGGAAAAAATACAGAAATACACCAACAAGTTGTTTTTGACTAGTAAGGATGTGAGATCAATGTTATGCTTAACTTTAATTTTGCCATTCACATTCTCCCTATACACTGCAGTCTCACTACACACTGCAATTCCCCACATTTACCACAGTGGGGAGCCCATTGCAAAAGTTGGAAAAAAATGTTATGTTTTTCTCAAATATCTGGCACAGAATTCAACCAATGCTGTGACTAATCTGTGTCACGTGATACTCCCTAATGTAATCATTCAACTTGCAATTGCATTTTAAAATATTAAATGAATCCATAGAGAGAGTTTGTGACAAAGCAATTTGTCTCACCCTTTTCTCTTCGTATTCTGGATCCACATCTCCCTCCGCCTTAGGCAAAGCCTTCGGGGGTGGCTTCAGCTGAAATGGGGGGTCTTTTGCCTGCGCACAAACACAGTAGACTACTTTATGACTTGCTCACTGAATTGTACATATTTATTTGGCATATGATTCACTAACATTTAATCAATGTAATGTGCAATTTAAAACAATTTTGTATGGCTATTTCAGTGATCTTATACGGGAATGTGCTGTGTATTGTATACCATTTCCTGTGAATTCATGCAACATTATTCTATAATAAGTTTAATCAATATAGATTTATGGTTGAAGGTCGAGAAAGTTTGCTACATGTGATGCTTGTTGCACAATCAATTATAATACATTTTGAGCACGTTCACATATTATTTATTATAAAATGTGCAATAAGTTATGCCTTCAATTGAACCGATGTTAAAGTTCAAGCAGTTAGGTACACCTCACCACGAATGTTCTTCATAAACATTAAATTGTTAGCTACTGTAGCCAATTGACAGTCCCCAGAGCGCAACAAGCAGCTAACGTTAGTGTTGAAAGTAGACAGCTGATTTGCTCTGGGCTGGTCTTGCTGCATGCGACTGTGCGGTGTGCTGCCTGGGCTAAGTGAAACAGACGACAAGCTACACATACAGTCAGTTGGGTTGCTCTGGGACTCCAAGGTTTGTCAGACTGAAATTGGCAGGATTTAAAAGTCTACGGGAATATTGGCTACATTTCTCTCAACTGCACGACGACAAACATTGTAGCTAATGTTTTCTGGTCAGCGTTTGACCTGGTGGTATCTAGTTAGCTAGCATCTGTAGAGAGCTATGCAGATGTGTAAGCCTCCTTCCCGCCATGTTCCCCCCCAAATCAACAATACTGCAAACTTCTAGCTAGCTACTAACACTCTATCTCATATTTCTGGAAAAGAAGATGTCTGCTTTCAAATGCTCACCTCTTCATCTTCGGGTAAAGGCTCTCTTGAAGTTGACGGAATCTCTTCATCTGACATTCTGTGGACTTTGCTTTTATCATGAGTTTTTAGACCAGACTGTAAGTTATTATACAGCAAATAGGCTTGGTACGTCATTAGATAGAGCATTGTGAACCTAGCGACATTAAGGTCACATTATCAAACGACTACATTTCATAATAAAAGTCCCCTCAAAAATGTTTACTAGTCTTACAGTACGTTTTTAAATTTAAAATCAGAACGGTTATAGTTTAAAGTTACTTAAACATTTAAATTAATTATTTCATACATTGTACCTATGGGCTGCAGCTCAGAAAATAAAATAACATTACAAAAGGTACCTAACTACAAAGCATTGATCATTTTGACGGCTATATTTACGTCATTTAATAGTTTATTTGAGGACAGTCAACTGTTACCAAAACCGTATTGTCATTACAGCACTTTACAGCTATTTGTTACTGTACTATTGGAACAATACAAGTTATATCCAATAAAGGGGGTGATTTGGAATCCTCAGACACTAATAGGATCCAGTGTTATACAATCAAAGTTTGCGTCACCAGGCAATTATTTTCAGCAGAAATCTACTTCCACTGCTGACATTTATTTTGATTTGATTTAAGTCCTCTATGACAACACTATACAAGATAATGTGGCGTGGCGATTTAATTCACACAACACACTCTGACAGGGGAACATGAAGAACAGAGGTGAAAGAGCTGGTGTGCCTGAATGATGGCCGAGGGACCAGGATTAATGTAGCCACAGGGAATGATTCTGCCTTGGACCACACTCTGGTATTTAGTATGATGGCAAGAATCTTGGGGTGGAAGGTATGGGAGGAGTCGACGTAGGGAGTGATATTTACCCCTTAGTAGGCCTGAGGGAGGAGGAGGTGTCAGTGGATGGTGTAGGAATGTGGGTGTTTGGAAGGGCAGAGTGTGACCAGTTTCAGGAGCTGAGTGAGCAGGGAATGGCTTTGGTGGTTATGATAGGTGATGTGAGTAGCGGGAATATCTAGGTGAGAGCAGAATTAGTAGGGGCTACTGAGAAAAATGTACATGAATACAGCATATTAAATCCTATTGGTTACTTGAAACTCAGTCTCATCTACAACAACCTCATCATCTTCAGATAAGTGGTTACATGTCTGTCTGTCTGACTGTCTGTGAGTTATTTCTTGGTTCTCCTCTTGTAACTTATTTTATATGGACAACTTTCCCCCTTCAGCTCATGTGTTTCTGCAAACCCTTTATGATTTCACCCACTCTTCACAATGTAGGTTTGTTGTTTTAACAATGTAATAACAATGTACAATGTAATATGTGTTTATAACAGTCAATAACAGTGTAATAATTGTAAAGTTTATAACCATGCACACCACATCTACCAATGCATATGTAAAAATGTACCACTAGCCACTTTAAACAATGCCACTTAATATAATGTTTACATACCCTACATTACCCATCTCATATGTATATACTGTACTCTATATCATCTACTGCATCTTGCCATCTTTATGTAATACATGTACCACTAGCCACTTTAAACTATGCCACTTTATGTTTACATACCCTACAGTACTCATCTCATATGTATATACCGTACTCTATACCATCTACTGCATCTTGCCATGCCGTTCTGTACCACCACTCATTCATATATCTTTATGTACATATTCTTTATCCCTTTACACTTGTGTGTGTGTATAAGGTAGTAGTTGTGGAATTGTTAGGTTAGATTACTTGTTGGTTATTACTGCATTGTCGGAACTAGAAGCACAAGCATTTCGCTACACTCGCATTAACATCTGCTAACCATGTGTATGTGACTAATAAAATTTGATTTGATTTGCATGTGTTTGACTAGTTTAATCCTCAGACGCCTGATGTGGAGCAGCATGGGGGACAGTGCCATCCAGTGGAATGGAAATTAAACTAATATTAGAATATTTAACTTTCAATCATTAATTCGTTTTCAACTCATTTACATGTAACATTGATGTTTAATAAATATGTCCCCTTATTATAATAGAATGATTGCATTTTTGTGTTTATTTACCCACCTTGGCAGAATATTTACAAATAACCTCTAGAACTTAACCATGAGCCTTAATATCTATTAAAATAACACGAAAAGATGAGGGTAGGATCAGAAAAACAGAACACATCTTGAAACCGACAAACTATAATACAATTTGCGATAGTGTTCAGGTAAATCTATGATTTTGTTTTGTAGCTTTTTGCGCGATTTGGGACCCGTTAGTGTCGCTTAGTGTGGCCTAATGTCGCTGATTTCACGTAGCTATTAAATAGAATGTACACGAGAGAATACGCCCCTTTCGTAATTTCTCGCTGGTTTACAATAGTGAAATACCGCGATAACACAATTTATACCACTAGAACGTTCTCAATAATATTGATATAATTTATACATGATGATAATAACCTTGGAAATTAATATAATTGAGAAGGCAACACATTTTGTTTTTTTCTATAATGTGTGAAAATCTTAAAATAGTGGGCATCAACCTTAAACAATGGTGCATCCCATCATATGTTCACATGTACAGCACTTGGTGATTTCTATAACACATCTAATTCACAAAGAATAACAATCCAACATAATTTGGAGCTATACATCATTTGTTTATAAGGTAGGCTATCCTTTGGAAACAAAAGTATTAAAAAATTGAGTTTTTTGTTTTGGTTTGAAATAAGTAAAATAAGAGAGATAATCCTCAATAAAGTTTATAAACCATATTCTTAGAAATTAAGGCTGTATTTCGTTGAAATTAGGCCTGCTAGATACAGTATCTACCACAAGATGGCAATCAGGGATAAATCTTTACTGTCTCGTTCACCAGCCATGTATCTTGTTCAGCATGACAAGCTAGACCATTTAATTAATATACAGTGCATTCTGAAAGTTTTCAGACCCCTTGACTTTTTCCATATGTTGTTACGTTACAGCCTTATTCTAAAATGGATTCAATTGTTTTTTTCCCTCATCAATCTACACACAATACCCAATAATGACAAAGAAAAAACAGGTTTGTATAATTTTTTGCAAATTTATAAAGAAAAAACTACTGAAATATCACACTTACGTAAGTAGTCAGACCCTTTACTTTCATATCAAATCAAATCAAATTTGATTGCACATACACATGGTCAGCAGATGTTAATGCTAGTGTAGCGAAATGTTGTGCTTCTAGTTCCAACAGTGCAGTACTATCTTACAAGTAATCTAACAATTCCCAACAACTACCTAATACACACAAATCTAAAGGGGTAAATGAGAATATGTACATTTAAGTATATGGATGAGCGATGGCCGAGCTGCATAAGCAAGGTGCAGTAGATGGTATAAAATACAGTATATACATGTGATATGAGTAATGTAAGATAGGTAAACATTATTAAAGTGGCATTATTTAAAGAGGCATTGTTTAAAGTGACTAGTGATCCTAGTGATACTCAGCACTTTGTTGAAGCACCTTTGGCAGTAATTACAGCCTCAAGTCTTCTTGAGTATGACGCTACAAGCGTGGCACACCTGTATTTGGGGAGTTTCTCCCATTCTTCTCTGCAGATCCTCTGTCAGGTAGGATGGGGAGCATCGCTGCACAGATATTTTCAGGTCACTCCAGATATGTTCGATCGGGATCAAGTCTCTAGCTGGGCCACTCAAGGGCATTCAAAAACTTGTCCTGAAGCCACTGCTGCGTTGTCTTGGCTGTGTGCTTAGGGTCGTTGTCCTGTTGGAAGGTGAACCTTCGCCCCAGTCTGAGGACCTGAGCATTCTGGAGTAGGTTTTCATCAAGGATCTCTCTGTACTTTGCTCCGTTCATCTTTCCCTCGATCCTGACTAGTCTCCCAGTCCCTGACTCTGAAAAACATCCTCACAGCATAATGCTGCCACCACCATGCTTAACCTTAGAGATGCTGCCAGGTTTCCTCCAGAGGTGACGCTTGGCATTCAGGCCAAAGATTTGAATCTTGGTTTCATCAGAACAGAGAATCTTGTTTCTCATGGTCTGAGAGTCTTTAGGTGCCTTTTGGAAGACTCCAAGCGGGCTGTCATGTGCCTTTTACTGAGGAGTGGCTTCCGTCTGGCCACTCTACCATAAAGGCCTGATTGGTGGAGTGCTGCACAGATGGTTGTCCTTCTGGAAGGTTCTCCCATCTCCACAGAGGAGCTCTGGAGCTCTGTCAGAGTGACCATCAGGTTCTTGGTCACCTCCCTGACTAAGGCCCTTCTCCCCTGATTGCTCAGTTTGGCCGGGCGGCCAGCTCTAGGAAGAATCTTGGTGGTTCCAAACTTCTTCCATTTTAAAAATGATGGAGGCAACTGTGTTCTTGGGGGCCTTCAATGCTGCAGACATTTTTTGGTACCCTTCCCCAGATCTGTGCCTGGACACAATCCTGTCTCTGAACTTTACGGACAATTCCTTCGACCTCATGGTTTGGTTTTTGCTCTGACATGCACTGTCAACTGTGGAACCTATATAGACAGGTGTGTGCCTTTCCAAATCATGTCCATTCAATTGAATTTACCACAGGTGGACTCCAATCAAGTTGTAGAAACATCTCAAGGATTATCAATGGAAACAGGATGCACCTGAGCTCAATTTCGAGTTTCATAGCAAAGGGTCTGAATAATTATGTAAATAAGGTATTTCTGTAATTTTTTTTATATACATTTGCTAAAAACCAAATTGACCTGTTTTTGATTTGTCATTATTGGGTACCTCATAATGACAAAGTGAAAACATGTTTTTAGAAATGTTTGCAAATTTATTGAAAAAGAAATAAAGACATTTATATAAGTATCACACCCCAGAGTCAATATTTTGTAGGAGCACCTTTGGCAGTGATTACAGCTGTGAGTCTTTCTGGGTAAGTTTTCTAAGAGCTTTCCACACCTGCATTGTGCAACATTTGCCCATTATTATTTTCAAAATTCTTCAAGCTCTGTCAAATTGGTTGTTGATCATCGCTAGACAACAATTTTCAGGTCTTGTCATAGATCTTCAAGTAGATTTAAGTCAAAACTGTAATTCGGCCACTCAGGAACTTTCACTGTCTTCTTGTTAAGCAACTCCAAGGGTAGACTTAGACTTGTATTTTAAGTTATTGTGCTGCTGAAATGTGTATTGGTCTCCCAGTGTCTGGTGGAATGGTTTTCCTCTAAGATTTAAGCCTGTACTTAGCTACATACAGTTTATTTATTTTATCCTGAAAAACTCCCCAGTCCTTAACGATTACAAGCATACCTATAACATGATGCGGCCACCATTATGCTTGAAAATATGGAGAGTGATACTCAGTAATGTGTTGTATTGGATTTGACCCAAACATAACACATTACATTTACATTTACATTTAAGTCATTTAGCAGACGCTCTTATCCAGAGCGACTTACAAATTGGTGCATTCACCTTATGATATCCAGTGGAACAACCACTTTACAATAGTGCATCTAACTATTTTAAGGGGGGGGGGGGTTAGAAGGATTACTTTATCCTATCCTAGGTATTCCTTAAAGAGGTGGGGTTTCAGGTGTCTCCGGAAGGTGGTGATTGACTCCGCTGACCTGGCGTCGTGAGGGTGTTTGTTCCACCATTGGGGTGCCAGAGCAGCGAACAGTTTTGACTGGGCTGAGCGGGAACTGTACTTCCTCAGAGGTAGGGAGGCGAGCAGGCCAGAGGTGGATGAACGCAGTGCCCTTGTTTGGGTGTAGGGCCTGATCAGAGCCTGAAGGTACGGAGGTGCCGTTCCCCTCACAGCTCCGTAGGCAAGCACCATGGTCTTGTAGCGGATGCGAGCTTCAACTGGAAGCCAGTGGAGAGAGCGGAGGAGCGGGGTGACGTGAGAGAACTTGGGAAAGTTGAACACCAGACGGGCTGCGGCGTTCTGGATGAGTTGTAGGGGTTTAATGGCACAGGCAGGGAGCCCAGCCAACAGCGAGTTGCAGTAATCCAGACGGGAGATGACAAGTGCCTGGATTAGGACCTGCGCCGCTTCCTGCGTGAGGCAGGGTCGTACTCTGCGAATGTTGTAGAGCATGAACCTACAGGAACGGGTCACCGCCTTGATGTTAGTTGAGAACGACAGGGTGTTGTCCAGGATCACGCCAAGGTTCTTAGCACTCTGGGAGGAGGACACAATGGAGTTGTCAACCGTGATGGCGAGATCATGGAACGGGCAGTCCTTCCCCGGGAGGAAGAGCAGCTCCGTCTTGCCGAGGTTCAGCTTGAGGTGGTGATCCGTCATCCACACTGATATGTCTGCCAGACATGCAGAGATGCGATTCACCACCTGGTTATCAGAGGGGGGAAAGGAGAAGATTAATTGTGTGTCGTCTGCATAGCAATGATAGGAGAGACCATGTGAGGATATGACAGAGCCAAGTGACTTGGTGTATAGCGAGAATAGGAGAGGGCCTAGAACAGAGCCCTGGGGGACACCAGTGGTGAGAGCACGTGGTGCGGAGACAGATTCTCGCCACGCCACCTGGTAGGAGCGACCTGTCAGGTAGGACGCAATCCAAGCGTGGGCCGCGCCGGAGATGCCCAACTCGGAGAGGGTGGAGAGGAGGATCTGATGGTTCACAGTATCAAAGGCAGCCGATAGGTCTAGAAGGATGAGAGCAGAGGAGAGAGAGTTAGCTTTAGCAGTGCGGAGCGCCTCCGTGACACAGAGAAGAGCAGTCTCAGTTGAATGACTAGTCTTGAAACCTGACTGATTTGGATCAAGAAGGTCATTCTGAGAGAGATAGCAGGAGAGCTGGCCAAGGACGGCACGTTCAAGAGTTTTGGAGAGAAAAGAAAGAAGGGATACTGGTCTGTAGTTGTTGACATCGGAG
Source organism: Salvelinus alpinus (assembly GCF_045679555.1). Taxonomy (NCBI): domain Eukaryota; kingdom Metazoa; phylum Chordata; class Actinopteri; order Salmoniformes; family Salmonidae; genus Salvelinus; species Salvelinus alpinus. Next base: position 18,699,341 of record NC_092098.1, on the reverse strand, counting down.
GGATCGAGTGTAGGTTTTTTCAGAAGGGGTGCAACTCTCGCTCTCTTGAAGACGGAAGGGACGTAGCCAGCGGTCAAGGATGAGTTGATGAGCGAGGTGAGGTAAGGGAGAAGGTCTCCGGAAATGGTCTGGAGAAGAAAGGAGGGGATAGGGTCAAGCGGGCAGGTTGTTGGGCGGCCGGCCGTCACAAGACGCGAGATTTCATCTGGAGAGAGAGGGGAGAAAGAGGTCAAAGCACAGGGTAGGGCAGTGTGAGCAGAACCAGCTGTGTCGTTTGACTTAGCAAACGAGGATCGGATGTCGTCGACCTTCTTTTCAAAATGGTTGACGAAGTCATCAGCAGAGAGGGAGGAGGGGGGAGGAGGGGGAGGAGGATTCAGGAGGGAAGAGAAGGTGGCAAAGAGCTTCCTAGGGTTAGAGGCAGATGCTTGGAATTTAGAGTGGTAGAAATTGGCTTTAGCAGCAGAGACAGAAGAGGAGAATGTAGAGAGGAGGGAGTGAAAGGATGCCAGGTCCGCAGGGAGGCAAGTTTTCCTCCATTTCCGCTCGGCTGCCCGGAGCCCTAACACTTTGTATTCAGGAAAAAAGTTACAAGTTTAGTGCCTTATTGCAAACAGGAACATTTTTATTCTGTACAGGCTTCCTTCTTTTCACTCTGTCAATTAAAATTGTAGTCATTTAGTAGATGCTATTATCCAGAGCAACTAGGGTAAGTGTCTTGCTCAAGGGCACATCAACCAATTGTTCACCTCTCAGCTAGGATTTGAACTAGCAACCTTTACTGTTTTTGGCCCAACACTCTAACCGCTAGGCTACCTGCCACCCTAAATTAGGTTAGTATTGTGGAGTAACTACAATGGTGTTGATCCATCCTCAGTTTTCTCCTGTCATAACCATTAAACTCTGTAACTGTTTTAATAAATCTTCTTCTTAAGGCTAGGGGGCAGTATTTTGACGTCCAGATGAAAAGCGTGCCCAAAGTAAACAGCCTGTTACTCAGGCCCAGAAGCTAGGATATGCATATATTTGGATAGAAAATACTCTAAAGTTTCTAAAACTGTTAAAATTATGTCTGTGAGTATAACAGAACTGATTTGACAGGCGAAACCCCGAGGACAAACCATCCAGGGGGGAAAAAATTGAGGTCATATGATTTTCCAATATATTTCTATGGGAAACCCTATTTATTAGGAACCTGGTTGCAGTTCCTATGGCTTCCACTAGATGCCAACAGTCTTTAGAAATTGGTCGATGTTTTTCTTTCGAGAAATGAAGAAGTAGTGCTGTTCTTTGTACGTGTCAATCTGAAGGTCCCTAGTCTTTTGCTGCGCGTGAACAGGAGCGCGCTCCGTGTTATTTTTCTTCGGTATTGGAAACAGATTATCCCATCTTAAATTTGATCGATTATTTACATTTTAGGATACCTGAGGTTGGATTAGGAACGTTGGTTGAAATGTTTGGACCAAGTTTACAGGTAACTTATTAGATACTTTGTAGTCATGTTGGGCGAGTTGGAACCGGTGTATTTCTGAATCAAACGCGCCAAATAAATGAACATTTTGGGGATATAAAGAAGGAATTTATCAAACAAAACGACCATTCATTGTGTCACTGAGACATTTGGGATTGCAACAAGAAGAAGATCTTCAAAGGTAAGGCATTTATTATATCGTTATTTCTGACTTTTGTGTCGCACCTGCCTGGTTGAAAAATGATTTTCATGTGTTTGTATGCGGGGCGCTGTCCTCAGATAATCGCATGGTGTGCTTTCGCTGTAAAGCCTTTTTGAAATCTGACACAGCGGCTGGATTAACAAGAAGTTAAGCTTTATTTTGATGTATTACACTTATATTTTTGTGAATGTTGAATATTGATATTTCTGTAGTTTGAATACTGGCGCTCTGCGATTTCACCGGATGTTGTCAAATCGATCCCGCTAAAGGGATTGGCGCTTTAAGGGATCCCTAAGAGGCTTTAGGATTGGCGTCCCGTCATCGGGACAGTTGTAAATCATGCAGCGCCTTATGTCAAGAACACAGATTTTAGAGAAACAACTAATGTCGGTACATATAAGGGTCTTATATCGGCTGAAAGCTTAAATTCTTGTTAATATAACTGCACTGTCCAATTTACAGTAGCTATTACTGCGAAAAAAGACCATGCTATTGTTTGAGGAGAGCTCCTAACAACAAAACACTTTTTTCACGCAATAGATTTGATAAATTCCCCTCTGAAGGTGAAATGTGTACTTACATTCTGAAATCTTGCTCTGATTTATCATCCAAAGGGTCCCAGAGATAACATGAAGTATAGTTTTGTTAGATAAAATCCTTTTTCATATCCTAAAAAGGTCCATATAGCATGCACAATCGATTTTGTATTTCCACTCATTCAATTTGCAAAGAAAGGAATCTGTGAAAATCTCACCCTGAACGTTGTTTCAACGAGTCAAATCACGTTCGTATGTATTCCTCAGAGATCCTAGAAGGTAACAAGACTTCACTATATCATTAGGGGTGTAGTATATCCTATAGGACACCATATTTGGTCAGAGAGCTACGCCTTCATGGCACGCCGATGACGCGGGCAGTCATCACTTGAACAAATGTATCTTTGTCAAATAAGCACCAATCGGGGTCAAACAAAGCTAGCTAGATAGTCAATGGGCTGGGCTTTACGGGAGTATCCGGAAACCATGTATATGTCATAAAATGTAGCTACTAACCTTGTACGACAGTATGCCTTTTCATTTTGGACAGAAATTATAAGAATATTCAGAGTTATGAAGTAATGAATACTGGTTGTTTTGCAAATGTTGAACTTATAATATGGCTACTAATACTTGGAAAGGTAAATCAAAGTCCAAGTATACAGATTTTACGATATTCTTGCAGAAAAATGTAATATGAATGCGAATTGCCCAAACGATTTGCCCAAACGTACCTGGGGACTTCACACTAAAAGTCTTGTAGTTCACTCATTCTTCAAGTTATCTGTCTGAAACTTTGCACATACACCGTTGCTATCTTGTGGACACTATCGGAATTACAATCAGAGTGATGGCTAGAACTGGTACCTTTCTCTTGCATTTCAAAGATGGTGGTATTTTCTTCTACCAGATCTATTGTGTTATATTCTCCTACATTCAGATGGTTCCAAGAATGTGCATATCCTTGCTTCACGGCCTGAGGTACAGGCAGTTAGATTTGGGTATGTCATTTAGGCGAAAATTTTAAAAAGGGGGCTATCCCTAAGTCACCATTGGCCTCATGGTGAAATCCCTGAGCGGTTTTCTTCCTTTCTGGCAATTGAGTTAGGAAGGACGCCTGTATCTTTGTAGTGACGGGATGTTTTGATTCACCATCCAACATGTAATTAATGACTTCACCATGCTCAAAGGGATATTTCATGTTTGCTTTTTTTTTCTTACCTGTCTACCAATAGGTTCCCTTCTTTGCGAGGCATTGGAAAACCTCCCTGGTCTTTGTGGTTGAATCTGTGTGGGGTACAGAGATTAGGTAGTTATTCAAAAATCATGTTAAACACTATTATTGCACCATGTAACTTTTTATGTGATTTGTTAAGCACATTTTTACTCCTGAACTTATTTAGGCTTGCCATAACAAAGGGGTTGAATACTTATTGACTTAAGACATTTCATCTTTTCATTTTACAATTTATAAAAATATAATTACACTTTGACATTATGGGGTATTGTGTGTAAGCCAGTGACAAACAATCTCAATTGAATCCATTTTAAATTCAGGCTGTAACACAACAAAATGTGGAAGTCAAGTGGTGTGAATACTTTCTGAAGGCACTGTGTATATTTTTTACAATCATGTTGAGCCCTAAATCATTTGGCCTTCGACCAACAGCGCAGTTTTAGTTGTTGTTGTTTTGTTTTTATTTTTATCAGGCAGAGGCATTCTAAACCAAAGCATGATGTCTCCTTCACTAAATTATCCTACATCAATAACCCTAGTTATTTCATTTCCCCTACAAGCAGCCTATTGTAATTAGTTCTATCTTTCAAATTCGAAAGGTTTTTATAGAATTTACATGAAAAATGCAATATCAAGGTTTGCTATAATATTTTTCCTCTGTTAGTGCATTTAACATGCACAAACAAAATAACAAATAAATCGTATTTTGTTATTTATTTCAAATCAAATCAAAGTTTATTTGTCACGTGCGCTGAATACAACAGGTGTAGACCTTACAGTGAAATGCTTACTTACAGACTCTAACCAATAGTGCAAAAAAGGTATTAGGTGAACAATAGGTAAGTAAAGAAATAAAACAACAGTAAAAAGACAGGCTATATACAGTAGCGAGGCTATAAAAGTAGCGAGGCTACATACAGACACCGGTTAGTCAGGCCGATTGAGGTAGTATGTACATGTAGATATGGTTGTTGTTCTAGGACTGAGGTTGTTATTTTGGTACACACCGGTATTCTGACACTAAGACATTGAACATTGCGAGGCCTGATGTGACAGATGGCTCATGAAACTCCCTCCACAGCACTTTTCAGCCAGACACAGTTCAACTACAGCTCATCCACATGAGTGCTGCTCTGTTTAGAAAAAAATATTCTCATGTGCTGGTCTTTTCTCTAAACACAGACAGACAGACAGACAGACAGACACGCACGCACACGTTCCCCCCTCTCTCTCTCTCTCTCTCTCTCTCTCTCTCTCTCTCTCTCTCTCTCTCTCTCTCTCTCTCTCTCTCTCTTTTCTCTCTTTTCTCTCTCTCTCTCTCTCTCTCTCTCTCTCTCTCTCTCTCTCTCTCTCTCTCTCTCTCTCTCTCTCTCTCTCTCTCTCTCTCTCTCACTTACTCACTCTCTCTGTCAGACCCACACAATCTGCAGACCCACACACATCTACAGACAAGCATACACACATCTCCCCCTCTCTCTCTTCCCCTCCTTTTTCTTCCTCCCTCCCTCCCTCTCTCTCTCTCCATCTCCCCTTGTCTGTCAGTGTGATCAATGGCTTGACTTCCTCCTTTTGGTACGGCTGCAGGCTGTATACAAGAACACAGGAATCGCCTGGTGCTGCTCACAGTTTCACAGCAGCAGCAGCAGCCATCAGTGCTAAAGACAATTATATCCAGAAAACACGCCGGATTCCCTCTGCAGTCAAGATGAGTGCAGGGGATGTGGTCTGCACTGGCTGGCTCATCAAATCTCCCCCTGAGAAGAAACTAAAGAGATACGTGAGTAGGGGAACAGGCTGGGCGGGTTGCTGGCTTCTGTGCTATTGTGATGCATTATAGCCAAGCAGTAGTAGTACCAGTTCAGTGTGTGTGTGTGTGTGTGTGGGGGGGGGGGATTCTCAGTTATCAACACAGCTGCACTGCTATGCCGTTAGTTCACAAGATACTGTTGGTTTCTTTTCTGAAATGAAGCTTGCAGAGGCATGTAGAATAATGACCATTGTATGCCTTTTTGTAAACAGTGTTTTCATGCAACCTCGCCAGTGTCTTCCTCCTCATTATAATAGTGGCCATTACATACTGTAGGACATGCTGTTATAACTGCTGGTCATGCTGATGTGAATCGTTAATGCACTGTGAAAATAGCATTTTAATTTCCTTCAGTAAATGCACATGTATTTTAAACATATCAAACGGCTTATAAACCATAATGTTTACAATTTTTTAACTTTGTTTAGAATTTCATATTTTTTGCAGATGGGTTTACCTCTTATTAATAATTCAAGTGTATTATACTCTAATGTTAACATGTCTGGATTAGCATGTTTGACCAAAAGTGAACTGGGACAAGTGCCTGGCAATCTGCAATGTTTCTGTAGGGGTCATGTGAGAATGTTGTTGTGTAGGGAGGAAAGGGGGAGGCCACCCATTCTGGGATGTGTGTTGAGACTGTTGGCCTCTCATTCTGTGAAATTTGGGTGTGTATTGCAAAACATGGGAAGTACTGTCGCTGCCAAGCAGTACAAAATGACCCGACAGGCAGAAATGACCAGGCTTTATGATGGCTGTTTGCACTTCCTCTCTACAGAGTAGAGAGTAGTCTACAGAGTAGAGAGGAGGATGGCTTTTCTGAAAACTAGCACAGATTAAGGGGGCAGTGGTAATTCACTGGAAAGAGAGTCACTTCAGAAATACTATTTGGTGGAAAATAGTTCAAGGGCTTTGTGGAGGACACAGACAAACAGGAAGGATAATGTTTCCCTTTGCAAGGACCAGACTAACCATACACAAGAGAAAAGTGTGTGGGCATACATTGGGCTCATCATTCCCTACACATAGCAAGTGAAGGCCCCGTGCAGCTAGCTCTTAGAAACACTAATGATGAGACTCAGAGAGTGAAAGTCACAGACAGTTTCAATTCTCCAACACACAGAGGTCACAGCTAGCATTGCCAGTGGCCCATAAGTTAACATACATAAATACACAAGTTAACCACATTTAAATTTTTAAAAGGCAATGCCTGCGTAAGGGTCAACAAAACAAATTAAAGGATCTGTAGTGGTAAAATAGTTCAATGTTTTAATATTCTACATAACATAATAATTGTGTGACATTTTATAAAAAATATCATGGGGAAACATGTTCCAAACAAAAATTGTATGGTTTAAAAACATCACTCTCAATAGAATAGGCCTAGTTTATCTTCCAGCAGAGTTGAGTTCGCACTCAATAAGGCCATTATCACCACAACAAGGAAGTGTTTTTACGCATGATTCTGTAGAGGTTTCTAGAGTGTGAGGATATTTCCCGTTAGGGGTTTTTTGTATTGTTTTTATTAGGGATCCCCATTAGCTGCAGCCAAGGCAGCAGCTACTCTTCCTGGGGTCCAAACACATTAAGGCACTTACATCACAAATAAAACCAAAGATAAAATGGTACATCATATAACATTATTACTCCACTACATATCTAGAATACAAAATGTTTAACACCACCATACAACAATATTACAATGTACATGTGTGTAGAGTGCGTGTGCTAGTGTGTGCATGCGTATGTGTGTGTTAATTATTCTCACATCATGCATTTTCAATATGCTTTGACATACTGAACATGTAGCACTGATGATGAACATGAGCTGCCCTACTCTCTGTATCTCTGTCCTCTGTCCTAGCACTGTGTGATGCAAACGAGGATTTACAACTTCTTCACTGTTTATGATTGATTTGAATATGAGTGTGGGCACAACAAGACAGAGTTTTGGTTTCAAACAAACGTTCTGAGCATGTTCATAACTCTCTTGAAAGATCATCACAAAGATAAACAATATATTCCTGAAATTGGTGGCTGGTGGGTTATAGCACACATTTCCTTTGTCAACTGAGATAGGAATAATAGTGTAACACAGCTACAAAAAGTGTTGTTGCCAATATGCTAATACCACTGCCTCTTCAAAACAAATCACATTTCTTCTTTCTGATAGGTTGTTTCATCAAATTTACTCTCGAAGCTCAAAAACAGCTATGATTTCATTTCAGACCATCCAGTGTTCCATGACAACAGATGTATGACAGGTAGAATAATGCATGAATCATCTGAATACTGAATTTATTAGTCAACGGTATACAAATATACAACTGCTGCTAAAAAGGTGGTAATGGAAATGGCTTTAAATAGTACATGGGTGAAGTTTGAAGAACAGACGTAGTAGGCCGATGGAAGTCAGTCATGAATATTTGACAGTTAGTATATAGATGGACATATGACTCATAGCCCATGTGAGTGAACATGAGGTCAAGACCAACATTTTTAAGTACTTCAGTTAGGCCTACTTATTCAGTATCAAAATGAAGAGAGCCAGCTAAGCATCAAATTCTCATAGCATTACTGAAAACAAAACCCCTCCTATACTAATCGGTATCCATTCTGGCATGGAAAACTGCAGCAGAAAAAGAGGTTGCCTTTTTAATCTTCCCCAATACGTTAGTGACCCACACTGCAGTACAATTAGCTTTTTGTTCGTGTCAGACCTTCTCTTCTACATAGAATTAACTTCCTCTTCTCAGCACTTCTGGGAAACGTTGTTGTCAGTTCCTCACAACAACCGTACCAAAAGCAAGAAAAAGGGTGTTGTCTATAGCTGTGGTAAATTAAGGTTGTGTTGCTAAATGAACGTGGTCAGAAGAGCAGTGATACATTTTCCATGCCTAAAAATGTATTTTCCCCCGATGCATTGTGTGTGACATAAACTGATTGACACAGGTCACAATGCTGGAAACTACATGAGGATAAAGACAGTGCTTTGTACAAAGAATCTTTAGTCACAGTCAGGGGACATAAAAATAGTTCACATGTTTCTGTATTGAGCTACCATGTTTTAATGTATCACTGATGGTTCTGTTTATAAACTATGAAATAAACATTGATAGAGAACAGCAACATTCTATTGCTGAGGCCATGGTTGAACCTAAAGTCACATAAAAATACACCAACCATTATTACCAACCAAATATTTCTAAAGTTACTAACCAACTAAGGCAACTAGTCTACATATGTGTGCAGAATAATTGTATTATATTGATTTGTCTATAAGTACAAGGTGCAACAGTACAGTATGTTAATCTGCGTAGTTCCCTGTCCCCTAGGCATGGAGGAGACGTTGGTTTGTTCTTCAAAGAGGACGTATGAGTGGGAACCCAGATGTGTTGGAGTACTACCGAAACAAGACCTCAAAGAAGCCCATCCGCACCATCGACCTGAGAGAGTGTGAGGTGCAGATGCAGACGGAGCAACGCCTGGTCAAGAGGGAGTTCCAGAACCAGCACCTCTTCGTTGTCAAGACGTCGTCTCGCATGTTCTACCTGGTGGCCAAGACTGAGGAGGAGATGAACATTTGGGTCAGTCAGATCAGGGAGATCTGTCACTTTGGACCTCTGAGTATGGATGATGGGACAGGTAAGGAACTCGCACAGAGACGCAGTTCATTACAGTCACAGTTTAAGCGCCTTGGGTGTGAGAAATGCGCTTTACAAATTAAATGAATTATTAGTATTAGTTCCAAAATCACATTTACAGTATGTGTTCAATTTCAACAAAGAATATAGAGAAACAGTTTGGTATTCAACTATTGTTGGAGGCTTTCATCCTATGACAGAGTAGTCATGTAGGCATGTTTAAGGAAGGATATATAAATTCAAGACTGAGATAACATACCATTTACGTGGTAATCTGATGATGACTGGTAAGTCAATGAAAGGACAATATTAATTTGTCATGTGCAGTTTTGCATTGCATTCAAAGGAGATGTTTCAATCATTACTGCTGCAGGACAAGTGTTATACTGCCTCTAAAGTTTTGGGCCGATAAAGTTATTGGGCTCAAGAAATGTACTGATGTCACTTATGCAATGACATTGAAATACATACGATTTATTGATGGTAAACAATTTTATGAATAGTATGAGCAGAATATATTTTATTTAACCTTTATTTAACCAGGAATGGTTCTGGAGGTTATAACCTGTTTTGCAAAGGGACCCTGATGTACAGTGCATTCGGAAAGTATTCAGATTACATAGTTTTTTACCCTCATAAATCTGAACGCAATACCCCATAATGACAAATAAAAACTGTTTCTTATACATTTTTGCAAATGTATTAAAAATTTAAACGGAAATATTACATTTACATATGTATTTAGACCCTTTACTCAGTACTTTGTTGACGCACTTTTGGCATTGATTAAAGCCTCAGGTCTTTGGGGTATGACGCTACAAGCTTGGCACATCTGTATTTGGGGAGTTTCTCCCATTCTTCTTTGCAGATCCCTTTCAAGTTCTGTCAGGTTGGATGTGGAGCATCGCTGCACAGCTATTTTCAGGTCTCTCCAGAGATGCTCGATCAGGGTTCAAGTCTGGGCTCTGGCTGGGCCACTCAAGGACATTCAGTGACTTGTCCCGAAGCCACTCCTAGGTTGTCTTGGCTGTGTGTTTAGGGTCGTTGTCCTGTTGGTAGGTGAACCTTCGCCCCAGGCTGAGGTCCTGAGTGCTCTGGAGCAGGTTTTCATCAAGGATCTCTCTGTACTTTGCTTCGTTCATCTGTCCGTCGATCCTGACTAGTCTCCGAGTCCCTGCTGCTGAAAAACATCCTCACAGCATGATGCTGCCACGACCATGCTTCACCATAGGGATGGTGCCAGGTTTCCTCCAGATGTGACGCTTGGCATTCAGGCCAAAGAGTTCAATCTTGGTTTCATCCGACCAGAGAATCTTGTTTCTCATGTTCTGAGAGTCCTTAAGGTGCCTTTTTGCAAAATCCAAGCAGGCTGTCATGTGCCTTTTACTGAGGAGTTGTTTCCGTCTGGCCACTCTACCATAAAGGTCTGAATGGTGGAGTGCTGCAGAGATGGTTGTCATTCTGGAAGGTTCTCCCATCTCCACAGTGGAACTCCGGAGCTCTGTCAGAGAGACCATTGGGTTCTTGGTCACCTCCTTGACCAAGTCCCTTCTCCCTCGATTGCTCAGTTTGGCAGGTTTGGTGGTTCCAAACTTCTTCCATTGGAGGCCACTGTGTTCTTGGGGACCTTCAATGATGCAGAGATTTTTTGGTACCCTTTTCCAGATCTCTGCCTTGACACAATCCTGTCACGGAGCTCTATGGACAATTCCTTCGACCTCATGGCTTGGTTTTTGCTCTGCATGCACGGTCATCTGTGAGACCTTATACAGATAGGTGTGTCCCATTCCAAATGATGTCCAATCAATAGAATTTACATCAGGTGGACTCCAATCAAGTTGTAGAAACATCTCATGGATCAGTGGCGATTTTAGCATGTATATCTTGGTGGGGCAAACTCCCCACATTGCCAGCAAAGCCACTACACAGCACAACACAACACTAAACAATAGATTAATTGCACTATAACGGTGACAAATGGTGCCAACAAACTGTTAGGGCCTACATAAAGATGTCCCAATCTTTTCAGCACCATGTAGTGAATCCTTATCACTGCTACACCTGGCTATCATCGGAGCCTTTTCTGGCAGTGAAACAGTTCATTCAGATTCATTTACAGTCTTTAAAAAAAACATAGCTGATATGACTGATTTGCTTAAACTAATGTTGTTTCTACCGACAATTGAGATGTACAAACTATGGCATAAGGGGACGAGGAGCGGATAAGAGTGAATCCGTAATTTGGATTAAGACATTAATGAGCGAGCTAGGACGAAGGTAGTCAATATAAAAAAAAAATCAGCACTTTTGAAATGTACAGTGACAGAATTCTGAACGTGGGCCATTCTTACAGTATTCTCCCTGTACACCAAGTCAGAACCGTAGGATAAATAAAGTGGGCATATAAGCAGACAATGAAAACTCTTACAATATTCAATGATTACATTTCTCTAAAACAGGCTATAGGCTACATGTGTACCACCAAATCAGAATAGTAGGCTAAATTATGAGGGGGAAAGGGACCGAACCCTCCCCTAACCCGGACGTCGCTAGGCCAATTGTGTGCCGCCTCATGGGTCTCCCGGTCACAGCCGGCTGTGACACAGCCTGGGATCGAACCCGGGGCTGCAGTGGCGCCTTAGCACTCATTGTTTAATTTGTGATTTCCAATTTGTTGTGTAATGTTTATGTCCAATGGCTGATGAGCACTGAAACGTTTTATCTATATTTTCTCTTCATATGACAAGGATTGAAAAGGATTTGCCAGTAGATTGCCGACTTGATGCATGATGATCACTCCTTTTTGAAAGAATGATGTTGATATGATCAGTCTAATCAAAGCTGCGGTAGTAATATCTGTGGCCAATGACTTTGAGCCTTCTTGGATGGGCACTTCTAATTTAAGTTGATGGCAGCACCCAAGGGGCTTGAATGTTCGAGCTCTAACCGTACATTTTGCAGTGACGTAGTGTCTCAAGAAAGCAAAAAAGAGACGTTTGTCCGTGGCTTTATTAACGCAATTATTTATTTATTTTACATCATTTGCAAACTGACATGTTACACGTTTTTAATGCCAAAATAACATGCAAAACAGGCACACAAAAATAAAAGATATATATATTTTTTATAGCTAAACAGGTGTGGCTCAAAACAGGTGGGGTTCTGCCCTACCTGCCCTGAATGACACGTCACCGCTGTCAAGGATGATCAATAGAAACAGGCTGCACCTGAGCTCAATTTCGAGTCTCATAGCAAAGGGTCTGAATACTTATGTAAATAAGGTATTTCAGCTTTTATTTTTAATAAATTTGCAAAACATTTCAATTTTTTTTCCCGCTTCATCATTATGGACTATTGTGTGTAGATCTTTTTATTCATTTATTTTCTATTTCACCTTTATTTAACCAGGTAGGCTAGTTGAGAACAAGTTCTCATTTACAATTGCGACCTGGCCAAGATAAAGCAAAGCAGTTCGACACATACAACAACACAGAGTTACACATGGAGTAAAACAAACATACAGTCAATAATACAGTAGAAAAATAAGTCTGTATACAATGTGAGATGAGGATATTTTTATTTAATCCATTTTAGAATAAGGTGTAAACTAGCAAAGTGTGGAAAAGTGAAGGGTCTGAGTACTTTCCGAATGCACTGACACGCATGGGCAGCACACACAGCTTTGTCATTATGGGGTATTGTGTGTAGATTGGTGAGGATTTAAAAATAAAAAATAAAAATAAATAAAAAATAAGGCTGTAATGTAACAAAATGTGGAAAGGGGAAGGGGTGTGAAAAATGTCCCAATGCACTGTACATGCACACTAAATGATAGAAACACAAAGATGTATGCACACACACACCACACACAAACTCACAAGTAAGAATGCACTCACACATGCATACACGCACGCACTCACCTACCTCAATGTTGTAGCAATAATCAAATCATTTTGCAGAGATTCTGAGTGCTACAGTTTTTTTTTCCATCACTTTGATGCATTTTCCCCTAGTGTGTGGTACATTTTTCACTAGTGTGGGGTACAACTCTTTGTACAACACTCTAAACAGATAATCAAAATGACTCATGTTTCAAAACTCATTTTCAGTTGACTAAGTACAGATGTAGGATCTTAATTTGATCACCCTGTTGCAGGATCTTTCCTACAATGCAGGACGTTTAAAACTTGTAGTGTATTTGAGTTTTAAAAAGGCTTCTGAAGTTTGTAACTTCCACTTAGAAATTTCTGACTTGATTTTCCCTTACGAAAAATGTATCAACCCCTACAAAGATGTTCATTATTTATAATCTACATAACAATTCACATTTTCTGTTGCTAAATAATTATTTTCCTGATGTAGCAAATTGGCTCAAATTAAGATCCTACATCTGTACAACAAACAAATTCACAAAGTCACTTGTTCACTGCACCAAATAACTCTTTCAATATTCAAGTATTTTCTTTTTCTTTTTTTAATGCAATATTCACATAACCTTTTATATGATTGTCTTGTCATTTGTTAACAGTACATTTAACTGTCACTTAATCAAATGTCTCAAAACAGATAACTACTGTACTGAACCAAAATAATACAGTGCCTATTTTACATACACTGAACAAAAATATAAACGCAACATGTAAAGTTTTGGTCCCATGTTTCATGAGCTGAAATAAAAGACACCAAAAATTATCCATACGCACAAAAACATTATTTTTCTCAAATTTTGTGGACAAATTTGTTTACATCCCTGTTAGTGACCATTTCTCATTTGCCAAGATAATCCATCCACCTGACAGGTGTGGCATGTCAAGAAGCTAAAATGTGCAGTTTTGTCACACAACACCATAGATGTCTGAAGTTTTGAGTGGAGTGTGCAATTGGCATGCTGACTGCAGGAATGTCCACCAGAGCTGTTGCCAAATAATTGAATGTTAATTTCTCTACCATAAGCCGCCTCTAACATCGATTTAGAGAATTTGGCAGTACGTCCAACCAGCTCACAACCACAGACCACGTGTAACCACGCCAGCCCAGGATCTCCATATCCAGCTTCTTCCCCTGTGAGATCGTTTGAGACTAGCCAACCGGACAGCTGATGAAACTGTGGGTTTGCACAACCGAAGGATTTCTGCACAAACTGTCAGAAGCCGTCTCAGGGATGCTCATCTGCGTGCTCGTCGTCCTCACCAGGGTTTTGACCTGACTTTAGTTTGGCGTCGTAACTGACTTCAGTGGGCAAATTCTCATCTTAGATGGCCACTGGCACACTGGAGAAGTGTGCTCTTCACGGATTAATCCTGGTTTCAACTGTACCTGGCAGATGGCAGACAGCGTGTATGGCCTTGTGTGGCCGAACTATTTGCTAATGTCAACGTTGTGAACAGAGTGCCACATGATGGAGGTGGGTTTATGGTATGAGCAGGCATAAGCTACGGACAATGAACACAATTGCATTTTATAGATGGAGATAACGTGATGAGATTCTGAGGCCCATTGTCATGCCATTCATCCACCACCATCACCTCATGTTTTAGCATGATAATGCACTGCCCCATGTCGCAAGGATCTATACACAATTCCTAGAAGCTGAAAATGTCCCAGTTCTTCCATGGTCTGCATACTCACCAGATATGTCACCCATTGAGCATGTTTGGGATGCTCTGGATCAACATGTACAACAGCGTGTAACAGTTCCCGCCAATATCCAGCAACTTCGCACAGCCATTGAAGAGGAGTGGAACAACATTCCACATGCCACAATCAACAGCCTGATTAACCTTATGCGAAGGAGATGTGTCTCGCTGCATGAGGCAAATGGTGGTCACACCAGATACTGCCTGGTTTTCTGATCCACGCCCCTTCCTTTTTTAAGGTGTCTGTGACCAACAGATGTATATCTGTATTCCCAGTCATGTGAAATCCGTAGATTAGGGCCTCATTTATTTATTTCAATTGACTGATTTCCTTATTTGAACTGCAACTTAATAAAATCTTTGAAATTGTTGCATGTTGCATTTATATTTTTGTTCAGTGTATATAGCTGAGCACTGTACAAATCTATATTTGTGCACAGTTATGAACTTGAAAATGTATTAATAAACCAATTAGGCACATTTGGGCAGTCTTGATACAACATTTTGAACAGCAATGCAATGGTTCATTGAATCAGTCAAAAATTTTGCACATAAGCTGCTGCCATCTAGTGGCCAAAATCGAAATTGTGCCTCACCGGCAATAGTACATTGTGACCTCTCTCTTGTATTTCAAAGATGATGGTACAAAAAAAAACATTTTTTTTTCTTTGTATTATCTTTTACCAGATCTAATGTGTTAAATTCTCCTACATTAATTTCACATTTCCACAAACATCAAAGTGTTTCCTTTCAAATTATATCAATAATATGCATATCCTTGCTTCAGGTCCTGAGCTACAGGCATTTAGATTTAGATGTCATTTTAGGCAAACATTTAAAAAAAGGGTCAGATCCTTAAGTTAACAACCCAAATAACACTAAATAAGTAATCCAAACACAATCTATCCGTATATACACCACAAATATGTACTAAGAATGATATGTACAGCAGTAGATTTATTACAGTGAGCTATGTCAAGAATCCAGCATATAAATAGACAGTGTGTATAAACAGTATAACAAAAATACAATGTACAGTAGTAGGTACAGTTTATTAGAATGAGTTATGTAGAGAATAATGTATTTAAATACACAGAGTGAAAAACAGTATAAAAGAAACCGGACGTGTCCAGTCAATGCACTGCTGAAATACCTGGGTGGTATATAACAATATATTCTACTCATTATCTGAAATACACTGTAAACTGATGGATTTTGTTAAGCAGAGAGAAATGTGATAATGTATCAGTTGAAAAGTCACATAGAAAAGGTGTATCAGGTATGTAAGACCAAGATGAAGACACGTCAAATTAACAATGGTTTAATAATCCAACAAGAGCAGGCAATAGACAGGTCAAGGCAGGCAGGGGTCATTGAACCAGAGGTAGGGCAACGGTACCGGACGGCAGGCGGGCTCAGAGTCAGGACAGGCAAGGGTCAAAACCAGGAGGGCAAGAAAAAGAGAGACTGGAAAAACAGAAGCTGAGAACAAAAATGCTGGACTTGACAAACAAGACAAACTGGCAGCAGACAAACAGAGAACACAGGTATAAATACACAGGGGATAATGGGGAAGATGGGCGACACCTGGAGGGGGGTGGAGACAATCACAAAGACAGGTGTGACAAGGTGATATACACCAATAACGTTTTACTAATTATATTTAATAAAAAATGGTTTGAGATTAACTACAACATTTTGAAAAGACACCACTTACATCTGAAAAATGTGCCAAAGTGACATCTTTTTTTAATTACAAACATATAGTAAAGCGGTGGACAGAGCTGCAGTAAAATCTGATTTATTTTACCCAATTCCGTTACTAGCTATCTTTCTCTGTGAAACTCATAGTGCCATAGACATTACAACTCTCTACAGGCATGGAAGTTCAGCCAGGGTGATGCTTGAACAGTTGGAGGTGGATGCTTGAACACTTAGAAACCATGCTCTCTTGCCTGCATGTCTTTTCCACAGCTCTCCCTCTGGTTTGGAGTTAATAAGAGTTGGCAGTTGGAACATTTAGTAAAACAGTGTTGTCTGTGTGGAGCAGATAGGGCAGACTACATGATATACAGACAAAGATAAGAGATTATAGCCCTGAGGAACAGTAGCAAACCACATAACTGGGAAAGATAACACAATGTGAGACATTAAGTCAATGAAATTCTGAACTTGTTGACTATTCATTACACAAAAAAAGAAGAAAATACTAAATGTATGAATGTGAACGTAATTCAATCCACACACTGTGATAAATCCATTGTGAAAGAAACACACAAGAGATACTGCCACAATTGTTTATTTTTATCTGCTGTTTCATGTGCTGAAAAAATAAGAAGTTTAGGCTCTGCCTGATGTTACAGTATGAGTCTTATAAATACATAACTAATTAGAGCATTCAGTATTCATTTTTTCACAGTGCATCTCATTGTCTGTAGAAATATAAATATACAAAGCGTTTATAGATCAAACCCATGTTATCTCCCCCATACTGTACTAGGTCTTTATAACTATAATGAACTCAGTTACTGAAAGCCAAGCAGAGATGATTGCCAATGATTAAGTGAAATACTACTTAACGGGCCCTTCGGTACGCTCCATGTCGGAGATGGAAGGCGGGGTACAATTGTACTTCAATGGATCCCTTGACCCAGCCTGTACTCCTTGGAGCTAACCGCGTTTGAGACGGTGTACGGCAGCCAGGAGCAAAAACTCCCTATTAGTTGGGCCCAATGGAGAAATCCTGGGAGGACCAATGATGATAACATGGATGTTTCCCCTTATATCCTGACCATATAGATCTCACGCTCCTGTCTGCATGTCTCACTGCTCAACTAAAACCATTTTATAAGAAAACAAATAGTTATAGCTGTGTTCCACTAGTCAGCACCTTGCCTCAAACATTTTCAGTAGAAAACTCAAAAAAACAACTATACAGCGCATTCGGAAATTATTCAGACCCCTTGACAACTTCCACATTTTGTTACTTTACAGCCTTGTTCTAAAATTGATGAAATAGTTTTTTCCCCCTCATCAATCTACACACAATACCCCATAATGACAAAGCAAAAACAGGTTTTTAGACATTTTGAAATATCACATTTACATAAGTATTCAGACACTTTACTCAGTAGTTTGTTGAAGCACCTTTGGCAGCGATTACAGCCTTGAGTCTTCTTGGGCATGATGCTACAAGCTTGGCACACCTGTATTTGGGGAGTTTCTCCCATTATTCTCTGCAGATCCTC
The DNA here is from genome assembly GCF_045679555.1 of Salvelinus alpinus. Lineage (NCBI taxonomy): Eukaryota > Metazoa > Chordata > Actinopteri > Salmoniformes > Salmonidae > Salvelinus > Salvelinus alpinus. The sequence goes on along the minus strand of NC_092098.1, from coordinate 18,681,560 downwards.
TCAATCTTTGTCAGGTTGGATGGGGAGCGTCGCTGCACAGCTATTTTCAGGTCTCTCCAGAGATGTTCGATCAGGTTCAAGCCCGGGCTCTGGCTAGGCCACTTGAGGACATTCAGAGCCTTGTCCCGAAGCCACTCCTGCATTGTCTTGGCTCTGTGCTTAGGGTCGTTGTCCTGTTGGAAGGTGAACATTCACCCCAGTCTGAGGTCCTGAGCGAGCTGGAACAGGTTTTCATCAAGGATCTCTCTGTACTTTTCTCCGTTCATCTTTCCTTTGATCCTGACTAGTCTCCCAGTCCCTGCATTTGAAATACATCTCCACAGCATGATGCTGCAACCACGATGCTTCACCATAGGGATGGTATCATGTTTCCTCCAGACATGATGCTTAGCATTCAGGCGAAAGAGTTCAATCTTGGTTTCATCAGACCAGAGAATCTTGTTTCTCATGGTCTGAGAGTCCTTTAGGTGCCATTTGGCAAACTCCGAGCAGGCTGTCATGTGCCTTTTACTGAGGAGTGGCTTCCGGCTGGCCACTCTACCATAAAGGCCTGATTGGTGGAGTGCTGCAGAGATGGTTGTCCTTCTGGAAAGTTATCCCATCTCCACAGAGGAACTCTGGAGCTCTGTCAGAGTGACCATCAGGTTCTTGGTACCTACTTGACCAAGGCCCTTCTCCCTCGATTGCTCAGTTTGGCCGGGCGGCCAGCTCTAGGAAGAGTCTTGGTGGTTCCAAACTTTTTTAATTTAAGAACGACGGAGGCCACTGTGTTCTTGGGGACCTTCAATGCTGCCGACATTTTTTGGTACCCTTCCCCAGATTTATGCCTCGACATAATCCTGTCTCAGAGCTCTACGGACAATTTCTTCTACCTCATGGTTTGGTTTTTGCTCTGACATCCACTGTCAACTGTGGGACCTAATATAGACTGGTGTGTGCCTTCCAAATCATGTCCAATAAATTGAATTTACCACATTTGGACTCCAATCAAGTTTAAGAAACATCTCAAGGATGATAAATGGAAACAGGATGCACCTGAGCTCAATTTCGAGTCTCATAATAAAGGGTCTGAATACTTATGTAAATAAGGTATTTCTGTTTCAAATTTTTTGTACATTTGCAAAAAATTCAAAACCTGTTTTTGCTTCGTCATTAAGGACTATTGTGTGTAGATTGATGAGGACATTTTTATTTAATCCATTTTAGAATAAGGCTGTAAACTAACTAAATGTGGAAAAGTTAAGGGTCTGAGTACTTTCCGAATGCGCTGTACAGACACAAAATATGTACTGTATATGGTTTGGAGAAGTTAAGAATGGTCTTTCTTTTTTTCCATATTTAAACTGCCTGTTCTTTTTTCTTCTCATTCTTATGTTTTATGGTGCTGGTGAGATAATGTTTATATGCATGTCACATGTTTATACAACATACAACATGTTTATACATACACAGGTGTTGTGATTATATTGTACCATAGTGGATGTTCTTTTAGCAGAGGGGCTGCTCAGTCTGCATAGCTATATGGTAGGGGCTTTGTTTAGGGTAAAGGGGCATGGACAAGAGCAAAAGCATTTAAAGCACTGCTCAAATTCATTCCACTGCCACCTGCTGGAGATCATTGACAACTACGTCTCAGAGATCACATTTGTCAAGAGACAGATCAGGATTCCTGTTTGACTCTGGCCTAATGAATGTAACATTATGCTGAGCCAGCTCAGAACTAATGTAGAAACTATGGATTTCTTCTCTCTTTTCTCTCTATTCCTTATATTCTCTCTCTCTTGCTCTCTCCCCACATATCTGTTTTTTCAGAATCAGAGGAAGGTTTTTCGCACAACCCAACCTCCCAGCAGCCTTCACCTGCTCTCTCCCGAAACATGTCATTCACTTCCAACCATGACTTCATGGCCTATGGCAACAGCAGAGTTGAGATGCCCAGCCTGATGAATCCCAACCATCCAATGGACTACCTCTTCCTCTCACAGTGTGAGACAGGGAGGTTCAGCATCTTTAGGTATGTAGCCTATACCTCTCAAACCTCAAACTGGACACCATATCCACACATTGTTTTAATGATGATAAACAATAAGCACTGTATTTCCCTTTTTCTTTATTTTATAGATGTGACAGCTTTTCAAACTCTGAGCGATCTCTGGAACAAAATTCATCAGACGCTACTACAGAAGATGTCTTCTCTTCACCTGATCCTTCTCTGTCTCCCTTTCCCCACACTGGACCATCTCCGTCCCCCTTCCCCCACATAAGGATGCATGACCCCCCTTCCAGCGCCCCATGTGGCCCCACGTCATCCTCGAACTCTCCTCGAACTCTCAACCGTACACCCGACATCTTCCAGTTTGATAAGCCATATTCTTCTGCCATATTGGAGGTAACTACTGATGGACTAACTCCCCCTCCTCTGCCCCCCAAGTCTATCCACCTCTCAGAGCACCTTAGTGATGAGGGCTCCCATAGGCCTCTGGGTGGGGTTGGGCAGCAGCTCACAGGCCAACCTGCACTCATCCCCCGGAGGATCTCTCTGTCAGGCCTGCCAGACCACTTCAGAAGAGGTACAGTATATAACCAGCAGAGTCCTTCAGTCTAGGCCCTTCATACCTGGCTCCATAAACTGGTATATATTATATGGTATATGTAATATATACAGTCAGCACATGTATTGATTCTGACCAATCATGTTTCCAACCACACAGTGTCATTTTTTCTGTTATATAACATCACAACCGCCTTCATCAGCGATATTTCTGTCTAATCTAGAAGACATTGAGGGGAGTGCACTGAGGAGCAGGAACAAAAGGCTCAGTCTTAATTTGGTAAGAACACATGTACTTGCAATCGATGGGAACTGATGGGCATTTTCAATACTACAAAATGTTTTGGACATAATGTTGTTGGACAGTTCATAGCAGGTAATAATTGTCAACTGTAATTTTTTGCCTTCTTGAATGTCAAACAATACAGGATTTACAAGTGACCTTTCTACATCATTATAAGCCATGGTCTACTACACATTTCCAAGTTGGTCTGGTCTTGTTGTCTTTTTGCAGCCACGTTTCATTGCCACTCAAAGTCCAAACTGCCATGAGGACTCGTACGTGCCCATGGCCTCTCCACCTGTCTGTGTTGGTGAAGATGTATCGGACGGCTACATCCCTATGAGCCCCACTACAATCAGCTTCCTCAAGGCTAATGGCAAAACAGAGGCCCCTCTCGCTCCCACCCCCTTTCCCACTGCAGGTCTACCTGGGGATTTAGAACCACCTCCAATCAACAGGGATCTCAAACCACGCAGGAGAGGTAATGAGCAAAAAGGAAGGAAAAAGTCCTGTCTAAAGGGCTACATAATCTATTCAATCATCGTACTCAGTAGAGGAAGCATAAAAAAATGCTTTCATAAGCATGTATTTTGCTGAAAGCAAAATGAATAAGGTTTTACATTCTATTGAACCTTGTGACTCCCACAAGACCCACTATTGGATACATGTCTTCGTCTGTGAAAGTCTTCTTTCGGGACAGTATTTGCAGCATGGCTCTTTTTGAAATATTGCTATTTCAACACAAATGCCCTTTGTTTGGAGGAAAGTAGACCTGATCATTATTGTCCAATAGAGAATTTGAGGGTTGCTTGCCTCATCTCACCATGTTGTTTCTCTGGTTCGCAGCCCGGCCTCCACCACTGGACCTGAGGGGCCTGTCCACTATAAGAGAATGTCCAACTCATATGCCTCTGATCAGAACCATGACAGAGCCAGGGTGAGTCAGAGATATAACTATATCCACCCTGAACTCTCAGCTCTCTTTCTGTCCAAATTCTAAAATGAAAAAAGGAGGGGAAAATTGATTAATTTGTTTGTGTGTTGGTATGTTTGTTTGTGTTGTTCCCAGAAATGCACTGCAAGTCCTACTGGAGAGAAGACAAGGACAACTGGGAATTAAAGGAGACCAAGAAGCCAGCAGCATTCCAACAGTAAAGTTACCTTCTGCATGTATATTGACATCACAAATAGTTATACATATACACTTTTGTTTCCACAATCTACAGAGAGAGAAGAAAGTACCCCAGTCACTGTATAGGTAGACTGCTTTCCTCCCCTCCATGAATAATTCAGCAGTTCTGTCTAAACTCAGAGTTCCAAACTGCCTAAAGCAAAGGAATAAAGGTTTGAGCATCACAATTATTAATTCATGTTTGCAGTACCAAGAAAGGCTTAAAATATGACAATTGATCTTCACCTGAAACTAGCGATACAAATGGAAAGTGTTCAGTATTGGTGGATCATATGACACCATATTCAGAGATGAATATGAAGTGAGCCTCATTGTAAATGAGATTACTTTAATTTCAGGAGTCAAGGCAGCTGTTCTTCTCTACAAACGAGGGAGCCACCCAGCCGTGGTTTAGGAGATCAAACCTTGACTACCTTTCACTGGATTTCAATTCCGCATCCCCGTCTCCTGTGCAAAAGGTAAGCTTGATTGAATAAATAGAGGTCAAATGGTGGGAATGGGTTTGTCTCCAAAGCAAGACATGGAATCAATTCAACCATTTAACGGCGTTAGAAGTGCCTGTCTTTCACTTTGAGCTGCCACTGGCAGCTTTAAGGACTTCAAATTACAGTCATCATCCACTGCAATTCCCTCTGGTCATTCTAGTGTGTGTGGGCAATTACTTTTTAATTGAAAAATCCCCTGTACAGTAATACAACTTTGTCTCTCCATGCTTAATTGATACGCATGATAGTAGACAGATTGGTGTCATACATTTTCATTATTGCTACTATTACCAATCTAGGGGAATAATCTGACATTTGTTGCTTTGCTCACTCTTATCGTTCAATCTCCAATTGAATGTGCGCCATGCGCCTGTATCTAGGCAACAGGTCCTTCGGTGACTCCTTATCTGTATTCTGTATGTGACATTTTCTTGAAGTGCCACTTTGCATTGACTCGTATGTTAGAAATCAAGCCAAATTATTGGTCTGTCACCGTCTGAGCAGGGGTGCAAAATAGGTTTTCATTTAAATAGTATTTGAAAACACACATACTGGTCAGACTTTAAAACAGTGAACAACATACAAAAATTGTATGTATCATTTCATTTGTTTGGTTTTATTGTCCCATCTTCCATCTGGATTCAATAGCCCAGAGGTAAACAATACATTACATTGTGGTTTTGGCTCAAATTCAAGCAAATGTGTGATAAGAATGAAATAGCACTTGCAGGGTGTAGCTGTGTCCATTTCCATGGTAATGAATCAGGCAGCTGCATACTGTGAGACAATAATGTCAGTGACTCATTGTTTTGGTGACAAGTCATTCACTCTCAATCTGCAAAAGACATAGCGAAAGGAATACTAATGCTTTCCTTCAGTCTGAAGCATAGGGGACATATTACATGCAACTAACTATAAGACTGCATTATATCCACTGAATAACTGACTAAACAGAATCAATTTAAAATAGATTTTCACTTTATGGAAAGGGGAGAAAGGTAATCTATGTACATTTACATTTTAGTCATTTAACAGATGCTCTTTTTCAGAGCAACTTACAGTGAGTGCATACCTTTTAGTGCTTTTTCATACTGGTCCCCGTGAGTATCAAACCCACAAAGTGCTCTGCTCCACCAACTGAGCCGCACGGGACCCGAAATGTAAGACTGGTAGTTCCATTCTGGATACAGGTTTTGATTGAATAATGTAATTACCTTAGTTGACTGTACACCAACTCTGCTGGGATGTCTTCCAGAAGCCCCTCCTTGCTGATGAACACAGGGTGGACTATGTGCAGGTGGATGAGAAGAAGACTCAGGCCCTGCAGAACACTAAGATGGAGTGGAAGGATGTTCGGCAGTCTAAAGTGTAAATCGGGTGGGGAAAAAACACGACTTTCCATTTCACAAAACAAGTGGAGCAAATGCAACATCACATACAAAATCTGTCATAAGAGATGGTAACTTACCTCAAAGAGAGCAGTTCTTCTTTCATGTACAAAATAAAAGCACTTTGAAATGCATCAGATATAAACATCTATGAGAGAAGAAAGTAGACAGTGTTGTCAAAGACAGTTTAAATAACTGGTTTGTGGTCATCAAAATTCACTGTACAAATATGACATCAAAGTTACACTGTGAATGTCACTTTACCATACACTGTGTTACAGTGCTGTTTTTGTATTAAATGTTACTCAATAAAAAGGACACTGCTCATTTCTCATTCTTTTGCTGAAACAGATTGTATGGATTCTCAATACACAGGAATTCAAGTATTCTGTTTTTAGATGAACAATGGTCTGAGTATAAGAGTATGTTAAACCAAATGAGCAGGTGTCTAAGTACAGGTGTATATGTAGAAGTGCAAATGTAGAGCTGGAATCCTAAAGACAAAGACATGCATTAATGCTTCTGCCCTGCACATTGCATTTGTTTTTTTTTAAAGTTCTGATGCCTTGGATTGGCAGCCAGCAGGAAAAGCGCAATGCGATCTGTAGTCATGTAAATAGGGATTGAATGGAGTGGTATCATTCAAATAAGTCATATGAACAGGATGAACATCTCAGACCTGATATTGTGTAACAGTACTGTGTTATTACTGTGTAAGAGGGTACCAATGACTCAAACCACAATACTTAACACCATCTTGATAGGTCAATCAGAAGAAAGCACAAATCACTGTGTGCCTATCCTAAAGTTGCTGAGGGTGGAGAACTACCTTACAATAAACAATCTCTTCACAAATGTCGGAAAAGCCATAGTCTTAACTAGATGTTTCTAAAGATGGAGTTGAACCCATTATTTTAGCACAAGCGGTACAATCTTCAGGTTGTGAGCTTTATTGTTTTAATGTATGCTTTAACATGTCTATGTAATGTATGCAGATGCACATTCAAGAATGTTTTCATGCTTTAATAAATCCCTTTTACCTGACATAGAGTACATTTGTTGTCTTTATTAAGTCATCCACCGCTACAGTAGCAGGCTATACTACATCACTAATTAGTGTAAACAACTGAAAAGCTGTTACACACAGCCAGCGGGCTACCAAGTCTACCACTTCCCTAAGTAGCTAGCTGGGGGCCATAGTGCAATTATACTGTAGCTTATCCTGAAGTTGCACAGTTCCAAACATAATTTTACTCATAAAGTTTAATGTCTTCATATAGTCTTTCAACATACATACCTGCAATAGTCAATAAATTGATTTCTTCACACAATGGTTATTCTTTAATAGTAGATCTTATACATTATTTATCTTACAAGTTGGTGTGCTTGTCTTTTGGTACATCATGAGGAAAGTATAAGGAGAGATGGTGATTCTTTGAGGAAATAGTAAATATCAACACCTGGCATTTAGATAAATTAAATCAGATGTTGGTGTTTATCCATTGCATTGGAGTTTATGTTACTGCACATCTGTTTACAACAAACAGGGTTCATTACAACTTAAGCTATGAAAGAAACAGTCATGTTGACATATTTGGATTTATTCCAAGACATAGTCACAGAATGAATGATAAATCATCCATAATTATTGATAAAAACAAAAAACAAAATAAAAACAACTTAAGAATTCGATATTTAAGCATTTGTTTTCATTATAATGCACTTTATTAAAAATATATGAATGCTCCATACATAGATCATCAAGATAAATGCCTTAATATTAAAAGCGTTTTGTCTTTCAATATTACTGCACACTTTCATATTGCACTTTTACACTGTATTTAGTGCAATGTATTAAATCCTAGTTAATTTTTAGGCATATAAATATCCTTTTAAAAATTGTTTTTAACCTTTAAATATAAATATAGATAACAAGCTTGACCACCAGCCTTCCCTTTGCATTTTTTCAATTCTGGCAAAACTTTTTGATTGAAGTTGCCATCATAATGCCTAGAAAACCCACTGGAAACCCCCTGAAACATCCCCCATCTCCTGCTTCATCTAAGCCTGGTGGCAGAAGTGAAGACTTAAACCTGAAATAACAGGTGTAAAATCAGTAATGTCATAACATTGTGCTGGCACTATGAAAGCCACCCCAGGAAAATGATTCCCAATATGTTTTTACTGTAGTTTGGCTACCTTTTAAACAAAGTGGTATTCTTTTCTTGTCCTAAGCAATAAAGCTCTCACTATCAACAATGAACATCACATGAAAATAAATCCAATGGATTTGGCATTAACCATGGTTATTTCCTGGAACTATCGTCAAATTGAATGGTAAGCCTATGTTCGACTCTGAGATCGCAATCTTTGTTGAATGACTTGGTTGAAGGGCATTCTAGCAGACTCTTCTACCTGAAGAAATCACAGGTGCATCTTATGTAAGTGCAACTATAACCACATAGTATTATACAATAACTGTAAGATGGTAAAGAAAGCAATATACTATATGATAGCTGAATATACTGTAATATCAGGTCTCAAACTTCCCTCCTGGTTATGTAAAATCAGTGTGAATGACGATTAGGAGAACAAATCAAGATGGTATTCCTATCAAACTGAAGATCCTAGAGGAAACAACAAGATGTAAAGTATATGAATGAGTCACATTGAAGTTGATGATGCTGATTCTCTTTTCCTTTGACCCGTAAGAATATAATTGCACATAGAACACCTGTATTGGACTTCATCATGCATTACAAATTTAAAAAAATAAAATGTTAATAAATAATAACAAAAACAATACAAGATTGATGCATTTGGCCAGCATTTTACATTTTAACAAAAACAAGAAAATAAAAGAAGAGAAACCTATAAAATGCCCATTAAGGTCACAGTGAACTGTAGGACACAACCAGATTTGGCATAAAGATCAATGTATGACTAGTGTTTCCTCGTTTTTAAATGTGGACACAAAAGTAATGTTCAGTTTGTTCTTTCTTGAAACCTGCGATTCCCTTTTCCATTGTCCAAGGATTAGTTGAGGTCACAAAAACATTCTCACAGTTCAGGAGATAGGAAGGTGTTTTGGTTTCTCAGGATCCAAAGGTGTGGTTCACTGTGGTAGTTGTGTTGCTAGTTGTCATTGCACTCATACAGGTAAAGTGATTATAACAGTACAGTCATTAATGAGATGCTCACAAGCTAAATGTTTGACAATCCAAATACTCTTGGGTCCAAATACTATTGTGTTCAGATTTCCCTTTAAAAAAGTCACAATTGAATTAGAACGGTGCTTCTAAAAAAAATAAGGTGGTCTTTCTAAACTATCTCGTCTCTATTTCCGAAAGGGGGTTAACCTGCTGAAGCTCTGCCAGAAGGGAGACTTGCACCTTTCAGGTTGAGGGAATTGAAATTCTGATTGTTCCAAGCTGTCTCCTACTAAGTACTGTCCTGGATTCATGGGATCCATAGGAGGGGGGTATCCAGGGGGCACAGACCTATGGCCTACAATTTGGGAGGAGAGAGATATTAAGGAGGAGGAGAGAGATATTAAGGAGGAGAGAGATATTAAGGAGGAGGAGAGAGATATTAAGGAGGAGAGAGATGCACTACAGATGGACTAAAAGCAGACACTTAGTAAAACTTGGTTAAGTATGTATTTACCTTTCTGTTTGGTCATTCTTCGCACTGTCATTGCCGCTTGCCGCTTCTGATACTCTGATATCTCAAACCCTGAAAAATATAAATCATTGTTATTGTTATTTTTATTTACCATTTAAATTTGTTGTGCAAATGACCATTTCTTTCACATACACACCTATTTTTTCATCCTCTTGCACCATCTTGCGTTCCTCATGGAAACCTCTGAGCCAGCGAAGTTTCTCCTCCAGCTTCTTGGCCAGGAAGATGTGGATCTCGTCTGAGTCCTTATTACTCAGCTTGAACGCGTTCTTCACACTCACGTTGAAGTCATCATCCCGCCCATCTACGGCATCAACTACATTGTACCTGTCCATATTGATGCGGCCCTTGTAGTACAGAATGTCTCGTCGTATCAAGTCCTGAAGGAAAAGGAAGGGAGGGAGGAGTGGAAACTAAGTAGAGAGCAGATTCTAATTTACTTTGAATCATCTACACTAGTGCTTTGAACACTAGCAAGGTACTGCGAAACCCAGGTGACAGACAGGAAATGAAAAGGCTTGAATTCCTGGCAGCCAGGAAGAAATAATTGCACCCTATCAATTTCCCTGTGACAGACAGGGGTCCATGCTGTAAGCAGCTGCTTCAGATTCCAGGCATCCCGTCCCCATTAGTGATGCTGCTGCGTACTCCTGTATTCCTTTCCCCTCTGAGAGCTTGCGTCACACTTGTCGCAGCTGCCAGCGGTAAACTCTGAGGGACACAACAGCCCTGTGTCCTGTACTGTAAGCCTGTCAGCTACCCCTCACTTCTCTTTGGACATGACGGCCTCTCTTATGTAACAACACTGTTGTCATCCACGTCAGAAGCAGGAATCAATCACAGTTCTGAGGCGATGGAGATCAAAGATAAGATCTCATAGACAAGCAGAGGTGACTCGGGATGTACAGTATATCCATCAAGAACTGTTACTTCAAGGGACATAATATTCTGTACCACAAGGTTCATTCCATTTCAGGAGCTGAATGAAAGAATTGTGTTCCTGACCATTTTCATTTCAAGCTACAAGTTTGTGAGAGCTACCATCATATTTGAATGAAAGAGCTAAGCACTTCATTAATTGAGAATTTCTTAACATGACATTTCAGAATCTCTCAAGACATTTTGAGTTATTGGATGCATTTAAGAACTTTGTTTCTTGAGATGATTCTTTTTTCCATAGTTGTAGAGATTTGTGAATATGACTCAAATGTCTTGTTGGTATTGGGGTGTAAATAAGAATTGCCATATAAGTCATATAAACTATAAAAAGTCATATAAACTATCCAACAAGCATGTTTGGTCATAAAAACTGCAGTCATACTGTCCTAAAGCTCTGTCTCTGTCACCACACTGCTGAGGCTAAGCATTTTCTCTTACAATACTGTGAGACTTTCTGTTTTGCACAATAAATCATTACCCCTTAGGCACACCAAGCTGGTGACGTGATTCTCTTTTTCAAGCCGTGACCTTCATTCGCCTTGAACCTGGGAGGTACAAACACACCTACTGACTTTGTTGCCATGTTTTATTCACAAACAAATTGACCAATGGATCACATTTTAGCAAATTCATGCCAACTCTGTCTGCAAAAGAGAGGAGTTAACTAAGCACCTGGGTGCACCAAGACTGGTTCCGATCAATTAAAAAGTATTTGTGACCCAGATGTGGCCACCTTACCTTTTTACACAGAACCATCTGATGGTCGAACAGGAAGAAGACCCTAGTCTGACTCCGCCCATACGGCTGGTAGATCCATGACATCTCCCCAGTGTAGACCAGCTCTGAACTCCTGTCTAGAACATCATCCCCCTGCACAGAGAAATACAAGACTTCAGATCTTTAAACAGGATCAATAATGGTCTGTGATACATAGTCATCAAAACTGAATCATTTTATGCTTATGAAATTAGAAAAGTGGCTGATAAGATACAGGCTTGTAAGACAGGCTTCATCTCATTAACGTTGACTCTTTAGATCTTGAGAGAAGAATCAAATACATTTTTTTTTACTTGACATAATTACAGTACCTTAGTGACTGCGCAACTCTGGAAAAACTCTCTTCAACTAGGTCAGAGTGACCTGATAACGCTAGCTCTCTCTCGTATCAAATACAGGTTCAAGTCTAGCAAAACAGATTCATCCACTTCCTCTTCTCACTCCTGACTAGTTTCATCCTGATTAAATGGAGTGCTTCAAAATGCACTGCATTTGACAGTCTGTGTTTTCTTATTTCATCAAAAGAACAGATGCTCCAAAAGGAGAGATTGGAGAGATATATTTTCCTTTAAAAGAATAAACAGCTTCTTGCCTCTCCAAGCCTTCAACTAGGCTCTACTTGACAGCTTATCAAAAGATGTGCATTGTAAAATACAAACTCTGACCAACACAAACTAGTGCAGTAGCAAAGGAGTGAGTTGACAGAGCAAAACATTCAACTAAAACAGCTTGGTGTATGTTTGTCCCACAGTACTTGTTTGTTCCTCATTCCTGTCACCCTGTCTCAGCCCTACCTCCCAGTCCAGCACAGACGCCTGCCACTGTGCTATCTTCTCAATGTTTTCCAGGCGACGCTTCCGCTCGTTAATCTGCTGAGTGACATTCCTCATTACGGCCAGCGCTGCAGCGACATAACGGTAGTCACTACAAGAGGAGGGGATGATGACACAATGTTACAGTGGTGGCAACTTAAGAAAAAAAGGAACACAAGGCCAACTATAGTACTGTAAATAGTCAGGCATTCAAACTGTGCGACGTCTCTATCGTAGACTTCACTTCACAAAATACTGTTAGCTTAGCATCCACGTCTAGGATCCTCACACCCTCATGGCACCCTTATGTCTCATACAATTAGCCTGAGAGCATAAAGGACCATTCATTCCAGAAGGATCTTTATCAGTAGAAACATCCTTCATCATAACACAGAGGTGAATGTAAATCTTTGATGTGACATTGAGACTGAGGGACAGGTACCTGTGCTCCTGGACAGTGTACTTGAGCAGCTCTGCCAGCTGCAGAGGGTACTTGCAGATCTTCTGGACGGGCGTGAGCAGGAAACCGTCAATGGCGATGTCAATCATCTGCTGCACAAGGCGACACGCCTCGAAGAAATGCTGATAGCGGCCATCCTTCATCAGTCGAGAGAGCTCCATGCAGGCATCCACGTGGTTGTTGCAGTACTCCGAATATATCCAAAAGCCATCTTGCTGTAAACAGATAAATGTGTATAGTATGTCTAAAATGCTGAAACAAGCTACAAATGTTTATATTTTTTGTGATTTCACAAAAGTTTTCCATTGAAACTAATAACCAAAGGGAACTGCCATCATCAAGGTTCTCATATGTAAGACAAAGGATGAGATAATGGGCATGTATGTATGATACACAAGGTTTGCTCAAATCTATTGTGAGGGATTACATTTAAAAAACACTTGAAATTCTGAGAGATACAAAAATGCTTACATGCTCTAGGAAGCAGGGACCTATTTCACTGAGATGAGGTTCTTCTGTATTGTACTGCTTCTCCAGGTCTCTGACAAAGCCCATTTGAAATCTATAGATATCTTCAATGTTCCCAAATATGACCCTCAACTGGTCATCGTTGAACATGTCTCTTCTTTTTTTACATTGCCGGAAGTAACCCTGGCGCAGCAAAGAAAATAAGAAAAAATGTTTTTGTTTCGATCCAATATTAGCGATTGCAGGTTGTTTCATGGCATCTGAAAAAAATGTTTTAACTGCAGTGCATTTAAACAGTTTTGTCTTAGCATAAAAAAAGGCATCAGTGCCAAAGATTGCATCATAGTCATTATTTATTCAAATTCTTCCCAGAATAGACCTGGGGAAAAATAAAAGCAGTGAAAATGGCTACAGCTCTATAAGCAAGAGTCTCAGTTAGGCAACTCATCCCCTCTGTGGGAGCTTATTTCTCAGATAACATTTAAAATAAAACATGAAAAATCATATAGTTTCACACTTAAGAGACCATCACGCTTCAATACCCAGTCACCTACACATTACAATTTCCCATGTGATGTTGATTAAACTCTTTTTTTTCTGCATAATTTCCAGATGATGTAATATTTCTGTGGAAACAGAGGGAAAACTGATTTTAAAATTAATAGATCAGATAAGAGCTTTTTGAGTACTTTTTCATGTACTCTACTGGGTGCATTGTTTGACAGAGACAGGCGGAGCGTGAAAGATATGGCGTGCTTTTTACAATATATGCAGGGGAAGAGTGCAGTGTGATGGGAGGGATACCATTTCTGATCCCAGCACTTACAAGTCAACACCCCCAGTCATCACTTCTAATCTCTCACTAAAACACTGTAGCCCTGTCACTACTCATTGGAACACCATCACCCTCTGCGGGGTCAGACCCACTGGATACTTCCGGTTTTCAGGGGAAATGGAAAGAGAGCCTGTGAGATAGGGGGAATTTAAAACTGTACTTCCGCTATTGGTTGATAAAAAGGCGACACTCCACCTTAACTCCTCTGCATTTACTGGATTGGTTCAACATTGCAGAAGAGAACCTCCCCTGACAGTTTTTCTTCTCTCATCAGGACCAGAAAGAAACACCGCTCAGGTGTTTATTTTACGCCTGCCCTGCTACGTTAGGCTAGAACACCATTGATTGAAGTTTGCCTCTGAGGGACACGGGAAGCACTGTACTGCATAATCTAATCACTGTAGTGTACAAACGCTGTTATAGCACTGTGGAGATATTGGATATACAGTTTACTGGGTACTTAGATATATTTAAAGAAACTTCTTCAACCTTCATGCTCATGAAATATCTTATATTTCATTTTTAATCATCACTAGTAACCTGGCTTATCATGCTTTGAATAGTAGTTGGATAATGATCCAAAACAAGGTAATTGTCTATAACCTCTGCCTCACATATGCCCTTTAGTCTCTGGAAGATGTCCTCTAGCCAGCCAAGCCTACCTCACATATGTCCTTCAGGTGTTTGATGTAGTGACGCTCTGTACTCATAATCTCATTGATTATGTTGGCCCTCATCTGGTCTCTGTCCTGGGCGGGCTGGCCCAGGCACAAGCAGTCGCTGCTGCTGGGGCTGGCATCCGCATGGCCGTTCTGGACCTCACTGGGGCTGGGGCTAGCACCTTCAACCGTCTCTACCGCCGTGTTCTCCTCCTGGTTCACCCACAGCTGAGGACAGCCAAACACAAAATGTCAGCCTGAACAAATATTCAGTAGCATCAACAATCAGGGTTGGGTTGTAAGTATATGATCTAAAATAAACTTAAAATACAAAAAACAACTCCATACTAATTACAAAGCCGTGGGACTTTCCCCCCCCAATTTAAATAAATGTTCAATGCCACTCCTTCAGTTTAACACTGTGCATCATAATTAGATTCAACACAACACCTGTTACAAAAATACAAGTAAACAAATATACATATACTGTACATCAGGTCTTCATTCCTCTGATGCACCTGTAAAAGAGGTACCTGTCAAAAAAAGGTTGTCATTGATCTTGAATTGTAGCGAACACATTGCAAGGGGAAAAAGCCTTTACATCAAATAGGTTGAGCTAAAGCAACAGTATGCATCGAAACAAGAAAAATAAACAAGCATGAAATTGCAAGTTAGGCTTAGTATACCACTGTGACTGCACAATAGAGCTTAAAGCAAGAGCGCTTACACAATGTAAGGCAGAGATAGGGGGAATTTAAAACAGAGTTTTGCTACTGATAAATGGGACAGTTGATAGGCCGCACTGTATTATCACTGTGTTTCAACAGTGGCTCCTGAAAGTCTGTTTCCCATTGGAGCCATGTTCAAATTGATAGTGATAGACCATGTTATAACTTAACCTAATGAACAATATAAATATACACCACATGCAGTGCCTTTAAAAAAAAAATGAATTCCCCTTGACTTATTCCACATTTTGTTGTGTTACAGCCTGAATTCAAAATGGATGACATTTATTTTTTTCCTTCCTCACCCATCTACACACGATACCCCTTAATGACAAAGTGAAAACATGTTTTAGAAATGTTTGCACATTTCTTGAAAATGAAATAGAGAAATATCTAATTTACATACGTATTCAAACCCCTGAGTCAACACTTCGTAGAAGCACCTTTGGCAGTGATTACAGCTTTGAATCGTCTTGGGTATGTCTACATCAGCTTTGCACATCTGGATTTTGAGATTTTCTCTCATTCTTCCTTGCGGACTTTCTCAAGCTCTGTTAAGTTAGATGGGGAGCGGCGGTGAACAGCAATCTTCAAGTCTTACCACAGATTTCAATGGGATTCAAGTCTGGCCTTTGGCTGGGCCACTCAAGGACTTTCACATTCTTGTTCTGAAGCCAATCCAGCGTTGCTTTGGCTGTATGCTTAGGGCCATTGTCCTGTTGGAACAAACTGCCTGAGCCCCGGTCTCAGGTAGTTTGCACTCTGAAGTAGGTTCTCATCCAGGATTTGCCTGTATTTGGCTTCATTCATTCCTCCCTCTATCCTTACCAGTCTCTCAGTCCCTGCTGCTAAAAAGCATCAGGTGTTAGACGAGTGATGAGCTGTGCCTTGTTTTCTCCAGACATAGTGCTTTGCATTCAGGCCAAAAAGTTAAATTCTTTGTGTCATCAGACAAAACAGAATGTTTTGCATTTATTTCCGGTTGCTCAGTTTGGTTGGACGGCCAGCTCTAGACAGAGTCTAGGTAGTTCCATATTCTTTAAATTTCCCAATGATGGAAAGCACTCTGCTCTTGGAAACATTCAACACTCGAAAAATGGTTTTATACACTTCCCCAGATATATGCCTCTACAGACAGTTCCTTGGACTTCATGGTACAGTTTCTGCTCTGACATGCACTGTAAACTGTGAAACCTTACAATGACGTGTGTTTCTTTCTAAATTATGTCCAAACTATTAGATGACATCGTAAGGATGATCAATGGAAACTGGATGCACCTGAGCTCAATTTGAACTCTCATAGCAAACGGGTGTGAATACTTACAGTATGTTAATTTGATATTTCCGCATTTAATTTTCAATATATCTGAAAAAATATATAAAAACATGTTTTCACTTGGGTGAGAAAAAAATATATTTAATCAATTTTGAATTCAGGCTGTAACACAACAAAATGTTGAATAAGTCAATGGGTATGAATACTTTCAGAAGGCACTGTAGTTCTGTAAATTAACAGTTTGCATATGTTTACATCGAACACAAATATCAGGACTCAATAGAGCAGGGATGGCAACTGGTCGTGACACGCCTTTTGTAGGCCCACGGATCAATAGGAGAATACACAAGGTGCAATTTAGAAATGTGGTTGTGCATCAGCAGTTTGTCTCTTGTTATCTCAGTCACTGACAGTCACTCCATTAGCCCATGTCAGCATTTTTTTTTTATATCGGTAAATTAGTGTAGCGGCCAGCTATCTAAAGATGTACTAATCATGGTCGAATTGCCAAATTACAAAAAACATTTGCTTAGGGCCCCCATAAGGCTAGGGCCGGCTCTGACTGCATGTGTGTGTATGGATGTAGGTAGGCAGACCTGCGAGCCACTGCGGCCCCTCAAGATGAGTTCTGATTTTTTGGTGGCCCCCACCCCCATCAAAGTTACCCATCCCTGCCCTAGAGTAACTGAGGAACACTCACAGTGAAACACCCAACTTGTCAAAAACGTTGGATTTCTTTATTCATAAAGTGCTGTGACTATGTCGAGTAGAAAGCTGTAACTGAGGTACAAAGCAAAAAAATTCTATGATGTTGCCGTGGTTATTAAACTGAAAGTGATATGGAATTCCACCTTTTCTTTTTAATTGTCATATTATGATATTACAGACTGAAGGTGGATCTTTTGGACATGGATTTGGGTGTTCTTGGAAAGAAATTAAGCGTTGGTTAACACACACACAGATAAGAAATAACATTGCATTACAAAAGGGATAAAACCATGAAAAAATGTATACAATGTCCTTCTACGCAGTATTCATTGTTTGATTACAACCTGATACCTCCTAGTTGAAGGAGTCACAGAAGTTGTGAGCGCATTTGTGCATCGGTTTCTTGAAGGCATCTCAAAGAATGAACTGTCACTTTGTGTAATCCTCAAAGGGAACTAATTTTAGCATCCTTGCCAGAGAACACAGGGTAGGTAGCTGACTCCTAATGCCCATCTACATAATCATGATGTTTTTCAGGAGAATACACATTTCAAAGCCAGCCATGAAGCAATTGTGTTGTTAATGGGCACATTGCCATCTAGGATATGAGGGTACTATGTTCCCATAGAATTCTCTTACTATTTCTTGTCACACAAAGAAAATCAACACATGAAATGAGATGAGATCAGTCTGTAGATTCAGTCAAATTGAAAAAAGATGAGGCTGAAACATTTACTCCAGAGAGTTTTGCTCAATCGTCCTGACATATATGATATCTGTTTGTTCGCAAATATGAGGTAGTTGTTTAACTTTGATGGTGGTCATTAATGAGACCAGCTACTGTAAGTTAGTTATCGGTTGTGCTGTTTTGTCCTTCACCACTACTTGGGTAACCAACCACACTTTGAGAGACCGCACATAAAGAAGATGGGTATAAAGCATATGCCAATATATGTTACAAACACTAGACCCTGCCCTAATATACATAGAGTCATGGGACCCTTCTGATGTGGCCATACAAAAGTCACAAATGGCATCTGTTGTAAGTAATCTTTTCCAGACATCTGGTCTCAGTGCGGGCCGGCTCGAAGAGTTAGCCCCCTCAGTTCAAACTTTAGCCCCCTCAGTTTAAGTTTTAAGTCCCTATATAAAAATAGCAAAAAAAGTTTAACTGATTGAGTGACAGGTTAGCGGGTGAAAAAATCTGTATCTCCGCTGCGCTGTGTCAGCACAATGGACAGGGCGCACTGCAGTGTGTGTAGGGGGGCTATGGAAAGCACAGGGCGGTTAGGTGTAACTCCTTTGGGTTTACATAAAAAGTGGGGGAAAACGCTTCTCATCTCTCATCTTTGTGGTAGGCTAAGTGACCGTGATACGCCTCCGTCTGTAATATTTGATTTTGATTTATAAGGTTGGGGTCAAGTTTACCGTTGAAACTGCTTTACTCTTAGCTAGCTGTAGCTAGCATCCTTCCACAAACGCCGCAAGGATAATGGCTCCACCACAGCCACCTCCACTGTTCCTGATGATCTTGGAACAAAGGAGCCAGCCCAGGTTAGCCTAGAATCCTGCCCATGCCGCAAGTTTTCTGTCCCAAAAACTTTAATGTAATAGCATCTGGTTCATAGGAAGAGAGTGGCTGGAATACTCGGTTTTATGCAGATGCTGCATTTTGTTTCCCAAACAACGCAGACAAGGCCTTCACCCAAGCTGGGTATTCTAACTGGAAGAATTATATTGATAGAACCAAAGGATATGATGCACCACCACCAGCTCCAAGCAAATGACACAGTTAGGTAAGTACAAATCTCCAGCAATATCTGGTGGACAGTACAGTAGGCCAACAGGACAGAGGAGATGAGACTGAGTGTAAAAGACTGTTCTTCAGCACGAGTCAGAAATGTCAGAACGATTTAGCGAACACAACAGCCAACTGGTGGAGGCCCTGTGTGTCCTTAACACAGAGAGCAATGACTTTCTAGATCTGAAAAAGGGGAAACCACTGCTGGATCTAAGCAAAACAGATTTGGTGGAAGCTTAGTTTAGTGTTGCTCGCCAGTTTTTGCAGACTGAAATCGCCCGCTCTGGCTCCAATGAGGACAAATGGAGCCCACTTGATATTCTGCAATGATTCCCCGAGCCTCTCTCCGTTATGCTGACTGCACTGAAACATGGACTGACTTTTGAGGCGTCCACAGCTACATGCAAGAACTCATTTTCCACTTTGACAAACGAGTTCCGTCAGCACAGAAGATGCATGCTACATCCGAGAAAAGCTCAACTCATCCAAATGGCAAGAAGATTTTGGGGAGAATGGAATGATCGATTACTCAAGTTCCACAGAGCATCAAGGAAGCTGCAACTCTTTTGGGAAGGTAAGATTGAAATAATCTAGCTGTTTGGTTTTTATCAAAATCTTGCTTTAGTGTGTAGGGCGCTGCCCATGGTGCTGATAGAGAGCAGCAAGATTTTGTGCCATTGAACCTGTCACTTCTTTTTGTAACGTTTATGTTTATTGTGGTATAGCGGGATATAAGCAGAATTCAATATAATTCCAAAGTAAGAACCCAAATGACGCCCCTGGGTAAAGCTACATATGGGTATGTTTCATCATAGAAATAGATACATTCTATTATTGTTTTCTTGGTAGCCTATTGGTTTGAGTTGCTGTAAATGGAACTGTACGTATTAGAAACGTGTTCATGGTAGGCTGGCGTTGCTTAAATGATTACGTGGGTTGAATTTGATTCACAGAAGTGTATTGTGCCATATAACAACGTGTTGCTGAACTCATGAGCGAGTGCCATGGTTTTCCATGTTTGAAGCGGGCCTATAGGCCTATTTATTTGGCAAGACAGCTGTGCACGGTTGCATCTCACTGTAGTAGGCTGTAGGCTATGTTTTGGTTATTTGGATCTCCATTTGCCTTTTGTTTACTGTTAATGTAACTAGCCTAAATATAAATTGTGTCAAGCCTTCATTGATCAGATATTTTGTTTACTAGGCCTACTACTTGGTTTCCTGCTGTTTTGGTCTGTTCACATTTATTCGCATTCGCAGTTGTGTCGGTATTCCAAGCCAAACTGCACAAAGGTGCTATCTAGACCCTAAATGGGTTCTTCAGCTGTCCCCATAGGAGAACCCTTTGAAGACCACTTTTTGTCCTCGGTAGAACTCTTTTGGTTCCATGTAGAACCATTTCCACAGACGGTTGTAATTGGACCCCAAAAGGGTTCTATCTGGAACCAAAAAGGGTTTTACATGGAACCAAAAAGGGTTCTCCTATAGGACAGCCAAAAACAACTTTTGGAACCCTTTTTTCTAAGAGTGTGCTAGTCAGTATTTTTGTTTGCATGCATGAATAACTATGCTTCTACTTTCATCATTAAGTTTGCATTATTTGGGTAAGATAGCTGTGTGTATGGCTGCATTCACATATGCTGTTTGAAAAGATGAATTGCTCTATCTTGTAGACCAGGGGTGTCAAAGTCAAATGGACGGAGGGCCAAATAAAAAATTTAGCTACAAGCCGAGGGCCGGACTGTTCGAATGTTCATTGAAAAAATTTTAAATGACGCATATAGTCTAGTGAACCTAATTGAACCTACTGAAAACCTAACAAATATATTCCAATATGATCAGATAAATAAAGCAATATTTTCTTATGGCTCTGTCAGTAATCTTTAATTTTCAACAGACACAAAAGACAAATTTCCTTTATATAAAAATCCCCATAACATGAACATTAAATGAAAGAAACCGGTATTCAAGGCACCATCAGTAGCCTATATTTTCTATTTTAGCAAAAGTGGGCTAAATTTACTTCAAAGAAAAAAACAATAATAGCAATTTTCTATCATCCACTCAACTGAAATATTTTTAAAATATAATTGGATTGAAATACAATAAAATAAAGTGCAAAAATCTATTAATCAAAAACAACACTTTGTTTAAGGAGAAGTAACATGCAGTGAAAACAAATATTAAACTTTAACTTTTAAACTTGAACTGAGTAAAAACTCTAAATATGTGATTGCACAGTAATGTTCACTTGTTTGAGGTTGAGGGTGATACTTGGTGGTGTCCCATCTTTTCCACAAGTTCATCAATGTTCGGGGTAAGGCTCTGAGCTGAGGAAATCCTCAGAATTGAGTGGAGGTGTTCAGCAGTAAGTCGACTTCTGTGTGATGTTTTGTTCAGGTTCATCAAAGAAAACAGTTGTTCACACAGGTATGTGCTGCCAAACATAGACAACGTTTGAGCAGCCTGGATGCGCAGCTGGGGCATTGTGTCGGGGAGGAAACGGGCGAACTCCGCAGCACCCACTGCCGCATATTTTGCCCTCAGTGCATCATTGCATTGGAGGTCAATCAACTCCATTTGGAGGTTTGGTGGTGAGCTTTCCACGTCAACAGCAAATGGGTTACCGAGCAGTTCCAACCTGCTTTTTTGTGCTTCAAAGTCAGCAAATCGGCGTCGAAAGTCAGCGGCAAGCATACCTATTTTATCAGCCAACTGTGCGCTCGGGAACGCACTGGTAGAGAGCTTCTCTTTCATGGTCTGGCAGCTGGGAAAGTGGCTCAAATTTTCTTTCCGCATCTGCGTCTCCCACAGAGTCAGTTTGGTTTTAAATGCCTTCACTGTACTGTACATATCAGAGATGACATGATCCCGACCCTGCAGCTGCAAGTTCATTGCATTCAGATGACTCGTAATGTCACACAGAAAAGCCATTTCACACAGAAACATTTCGTCTCGGAGTTGTGTTGTGTCTTTCCCTTTGCTGTCCAAGAACAGACAAATCTCCTCACGAAGCTCGAAACATCTTTGAAGCACCTTTCCCTGGCTTAGCCATCGCACCTCTGTGTGATAAGGCAAATCACCATGCTCCGTTTCTAACTCCGTCAGAAATGCCTTGAACTGGCGGTGATTCAAACCTTTGGCTCTGATAAAGTTAACTGTGCGCGTGATGATGCTCATTACATGCTCCATTTTCAAGGCTTTACCGCACAACGCTTCCTGGTGTATGATACAATGATAAGCTGTCAGCTCACCTGTCGCGTTTTCCTCTTGCATCTTTTCCCGTATCTTCGCCACCAGTCCGCTCCTGTGTCCACACATCGCAGGTGCTCCGTCGGTTGTCAAACCCACGAGTTTTTCCCAAGGCAGCTCCATCTCATTTACACAGCAGCCTACTGCTCGGTGCGTCACCGTTGCATTGTGGGAAATGTAGTATTGGTGCGTGTAAAAGATCTGCGGGCTGCCGGCTTGCTGCGGTCTGCGGGCCGGTTCTAATAATAAATCAAGATCATCCCAGGGGCCGTAAAAAACCTTCTCGCGGGCCGGATGTGGCCCGCGGGCCTTGACTCTGACATATATGTTGTAGACTATACTCATTACCAAAACGGCCTAGCTGTAGGGTGCTGTCCATTGTGCTGATAAAGCACAGCAGAGATATGCTACAGATTTCAAAATCACTCAATGATCTCATCATTTGAACTTGATGTTTATTGTGGTATAGCATGATTATATACGCAGAATTCAATATAATTCCAATGCAAGAACCCCCCCCAAAAAAATCCCCCTCACCGATTTCAAGTGCCCCCTAAGTCACTTGATCCTGGCGATGGGTCTGTCTCAGTGCTTGATGGTACTCTGTGTACACGGTTTATCTCAGCCTGAGCTCATTGTCCATGGGCGTCTATTTAGGTCCCACTCTCTCTGTTTCCTTGGACCAGTGGACAAAAGCTGTATGGTAAATTCATAGGATTGGTGCAATAATCCAGAAATGCACTTAAGATTTTAGAAAATGTACTGAAAATAACTTCCAACATGCCAACAAATCCAGTTATATAAAATAACCATTAAATAACTTTTATTTGAGTCACTCATCACTTATCCACCTGTTTGATATGCCCTGTCCTCTGCTAAAAGGGTGGTCATACATGTTTCATCATTCAGATCTGAGATGAATCAGTGCCTCAGTGCTCGCTTTTCAGTTTAGTGAGAGAGCAGATAGTGAGAATAAGAGTGAAAGGAGAATGAAAGAAAGAGATTGAGTGGAAAGAGATAGATAGAGTGTGTGAGAGGGAGTGGAGAGCAAAGCAGAGCCCACCACTCACTTTCAAGGCCAACTTGGAAAAGGTTTCCTACAATTTTCCCAAGTTGGAAATT
Organism: Salvelinus alpinus; assembly: GCF_045679555.1. Lineage (NCBI taxonomy): Eukaryota > Metazoa > Chordata > Actinopteri > Salmoniformes > Salmonidae > Salvelinus > Salvelinus alpinus. Next base: position 18,658,141 of record NC_092098.1, on the reverse strand, counting down.
AACACATTTCTATTTGTTTGTTTAGTTTTTGGTGGATGCACTTTATCAATTATGAATGAACAATAACTATTCTCTATGCTTGTTTGAGATACCATAGTTCAACCTTAATACCATTACAAGCTTGACACTTGAAGCATGGTGTTGTCGGCAAATGGAAGCAGTAGTATCAAAGCTACAAGATGTTAGATATGGGGTGGTCCAATGTGCAGTGAGATGCTAGTTAAAACAGATGCTTTGAAATTCTTGCTGAAACTATTAAACGCACCTTGGTAGTCGTGTTTTGGAACCTTGGAGCTGCTATAGGGTTGATATAGAAAACCTGTTTTGTTTGAGGTTGTGGTGGGTGGGGTTCAACCTTTGGAGAGAAAAACATGACATACCTCGTTCAGACTCATTTGTAGCAGAGTGAGAAGGCTAGTAGTGATAACCACCAAGTATTAACTCCTCACTTTTCTGATGTCTTCTTGTTTTCACAGTATTTCATTTGGAGACTAGTAAAAATGTTTAGTTGCTGTGAGATTACCATGGCATAATCATATTTTTATCAATATCAAATCATCATCATCACCATCAAAGCCTAAAATATCTGCCTTCAAAACGGGGCAGTCAATCAATAATTATCAATGATAAGGCAGTGTCAAATGAGTAGTGGGGAAGCTACTCTGAAAATATAGTTTACCAAGCTACCTATTACTTCACACAGGAAGAAGTTATGTTACCCTGAAGAAAAATATAGTTTACTTAACTAAAGTTACTTTGAAGAAATAGTTCACTTCATCCAAACTACTTCGCAAAAAATTATTATACATCTGAAATTTCTACAAACTGCAAGAACAGCTCACTTTGGGGTCATACGTTAACAGAATTTGTTTTTAGCCTATTAAACACAAAAACGATGTTTGAAGTTAGAATTAGGCAGGACTGATGCCCAAAAAGAAAATGAATTATTGCCCCAAAAAAAGGTAGTGTGTAGTTCCAGTAGTTAGCTACACAAGGCAAAAACAACTTTTATTATCTACTGAAAACACTACATAGATTTGAATTTAGTTCAACTACCACCAAGCTACTGCAAAATGTAGTTAAATTACTAGTTGAACTCCGTGTAGTTTACTTCTCCTCAAAACTGATAATCTATCACACCATTGTCAATAGGTGGTGAACCCTTGTGTTCTGGTTGATAGGCAAGACATGGTGCAGCACAGAATGAGAAAATCGTTGATGGCTCCACTCACCCTCACAAAGCTGGCTGGGAACCATCCTTCTTCATCGTCAATCTGTCCCCACCACCAGTCCTTATTTGATGCATCGAGGACCTTGATTACATCCCCCGCCTTAAATGCCAACTCCCTGTCGGCCATGGTGACATGATCCCATACTGCCTCAGCGCTGACGATGGATCCTCCACTGATCAACTGTGAGGGTGAGGATAGGGGAGAGGAGAGAAGGGAAGTGAGATGTGAAAGAGAAGAGAGAAGAGAAAAAGAGAAGAGAGGAGAGGGAAAATGGGATATTGGGGTGAGGGGAGAGAGGGGGAAGAGGGAAAATGGGGGGGAAAGGGTGAGAGAGGAGTGTAAGGGCTTATTAGTACTCTAGTTCTCATTCAACTTCTAGCAAAAGGGCAGGAGGGCACTGTCAAGTCTTGGTGATCATATCTGAGTTTTTAACCAACTTATCTACATACACATAGAGTGTGCAAAGCTGTCAAGGCAAAGGGTTGCTACTTTGAAGAATCTAAAATATAAACTACATGTTGATTTGTTTAACACTTTTTTTGGTTACTACATGATTCCATATGTGTTATTTCATAGTTGTGATGTCTTCACTATTATTCTACAATGTAGAAAATAGTCAAAATAATGAAAAACCCTTGAATGAGTAGGTGTGTCCAAACTTTTGACTGGTATGTAAATATATATACTTTATTTTTTAAACTTATTTGCTCTAATCTTCTCCAATATTAAATCCACCATAAGTGCCCAGACAAACACAACCAACTAACTAAAAGACACCAAAGTTTCATTCCACCATCGATCATACCACCGATGGACACTGCAATAGGATTAAGTATAAGATCGAGTAGTGGGTAGAGATGACTCAAGGATGATACTCTAACAGACACATGCCTATTTGTGTCCACCCTGAGGGAATACCTCCTTCTACAGATGATCAATCTTAATCTAGGGTTTAGACGTGAAAGTGGGGAGATCTAAAACTGCTCAAATGAAGTCTCATGAAGAGGAATGATTGTGTTAATATTTCCCCATCCGTATTGCCACAGTATAAGCCAGGTCAAACAAAACAAATTCAGTTTGACCACCCTATTAATTGTATCACCCACAATGGTTAAAATATTTTATTACACCTGTGCCACTTTTCGTCTTTCCACTCCCTCTCACAAAATGGCCCTGGGTTTGTCAGCAAAATCTGTAATTGGCCTTATTCTGTCTAAAACAGATTTACTGTACATAATACACTTCTCCCCAGTGTAAAATATACATGTTACATAAGATGATCGGTAGTACACGGTTCAGTCAAACTACTAAGAAAAGCAGTTAAATATGCCCAGAAAATATACAAATCAACCAAATCACTTCTTGTCTCAAAACTCAACAATCTACAGTATAGTGTAAAAAGCTGAATATAAACATAAAGGATAGCCTATTGCTCTAGAGAGCTTTGTGTAGTTGGCTATAGCTTTTTGTAGTTGGCTAGAGCTTTGTGTAGTTGGCTAGAGCTTTGTGTAGTTGGCTGGAATGCAATGCAGGCTCAAGGGAGCCGGCGCACCATATTGAAACAGGGTGCAGGCTGGTAGATACTACATTTGTGCATTGACCCGGATTACACAGCCAAGCTGTTATGGTCAATAAATCCCTAAAACATAGCTGTAGTTGCTCTGCTTGGAGTGACTGTTTTTCTCATAATCCCAAAACAAGCAACAAACTTTGCCATAATTTGTGTTTTACTCAACAACGTTTCTCTAATATATAATGCAGAGAAAAACCTACCCTCCATTCACATGCTAATGTCATGACCTATTCCAGGTTACAGAAGGCCAACTGACTTTATGTAGGCTATTAACATAATTAAAATTTCTATAAACAAGGATTTATGCAATAGACCACAGGTGCCAGTGTCTGAGCTCTGGAATCATAATAACATCATGAGTGAAACAAAAAAGGTGATAGCCCAAACAATGAGAAATACAACAGAATTAAAACAGACAAGCCCTCACAGTAATATACAAATGTACAAGTCAACATGTCTGTCCCCTGATAAATGTGGCAAGAGTGCTCACTCTCCACTATAACTCACAAGCTCAAGAATATAAAGAGGTATTTTTGCTCCACATGCATCTCCATGTGAATGCACCCCTGCCTGCATTAAATATGCACACCCATGTTTTGATTTGACAACCTACCTTTCGCTTCCTCATAATACAACTAATGAATAATCATGTATTTTTTTAAAGGAATGTCTGCATACTGACAGTATTAGTGTTATTACACTACCAGAGCATTGCCTTTTTGTAATACAGCTATTTTATCTCCTGTGAGACTCATTGCATCACCATTTGTTTTACTGGGACCCTGCAATATGAACAGCACTGTAAGCATTCCATACAGCAGAGAAACAGTAGGTCTATCTTGAATTAGGTTGCAAACACACACACAACAAAAACATGCAATCATATTCATAGCATCTGTAGAATTGTCACTATGAAAAGGAAAACTGCATTATATTTAGCCTACTTTACAAAACATGATGCATATACGCATACTATTTAGGCCTACCCACTGTCATTCAAAACATGATGCATATACGCATACTATTTAGGCCTACCCACTGTCATTCACTAAAAGCAATGGAAATACAACCATATGCCTATGTTGCACCACGGGGCCTACAGTGAGATATAGTAGAAGCATGGAAGAATAGACATAAAAACTACTTCAATATCAACGTAAAACCATTAAAACAGGGTCAATATATTTTTTAAGACAGACAAATCTACATTCGATAACAAATAATAACATTATTAGGCTATATGCTAGATGATACTGTTTGTTTGCATTGCGCCCATTAGCTCTAAGACATGACATGTTGGTTGGTACAAAATGTTATCTACACAGCCATTTAGAGCTTACATGCTGAATAATGACATTATTCTAATATATTCTATTCTATTATTAAATCGCGTTCTTTCAATCCTACCAGATCAAGAAGATGATGTGATAAGACCTCATTTATTTCAACCGAGCACCATTGCCAAGTAGGCTAATCAACAGAACACACATGCGGGATGTGTTTTACAACATGCCAATAAAAAAATATTTACGAGGGAACAGAGGCCAAGGAACCTTTCCTTTAAATCTGTATAACCAATCTGGCGCTCCGTGAATGCCATATTCGACTCATGGTCAACATGTTAAAGAAAAGGTAAACCACAAACAAGATATGAAAAAATAGAATATACCAGCGCCATTCATATCGTGATGAGGCCATGTTGAAGCCCTGTGTCCCTCCATAAGAACGCGCATTCGCTCCCACTTCCTTGCCTCCACTGCACGCCGTGCGTAGGCTAAACTTGCGTGCGGGCTGCGATTATCCATACGCACACTGAGGCACAGTATCAGCCACCACTAACCACACAAACATAAGCATCATATACGATGATTACGATCATGCAAATTATAATTTTCATATCCAAGGTCATAATGTAGTACATGAGCGCAACAAAATGCAATCGGTTAAGGTGCAGATTATTGTACACCAACATTTTGTGTGACTGTTCATAATTGTATCCAAATGCAAGGAAAAATATATGAATCTCTAATTATATCCTCTTTCACATAATATTGTATTCATGTTTATAACTCTTACAGAATCATCCTCACCATCATCATCCTCATCATCATCAGAGTCTCCACCGTTAGTTCCCTTTCCACTCTGACACCCGTAGTCTGCTAGTTTCCCGATTTGACGATTTGAGTGCCGTTTTGCATTAGCAGGTAGGGTCTTTGCATGCACTAAAATTGTGACGGTAACGTAGCCACTGTAGAATGCTACTACTGCATCTCTCCCTGCGTAGTGGGGAGCAAAAGCCTGGGCGGTGCTTCATGCATAGAAGAACATACCACAGACGCAAATTGGGGGCTCATCATTTATTGTTCCTATCTATGCTTTAAAATGGGTGTCCTAACCTCGTGACGCTTGCTCATCAAAACATAGTTACAATCACAGCCCTGAAATACTCAACAAAAGGAACATAAACAGACACTGCGTTCGGGTTGCGATGGTTGTTCTATTGGACTGTGTCAATTTGCAATTAAAATGTCATAATTTCATTATAGGCCTAGGCTACTGTAACAATTGATAATAGTAGGTATTTTTCAAAAGAAATGTTGACATCCACCCACTTGAACCAATCCACAGAAATCATTGAAAGGTCTTAACAGTTTGATAAATAATTGGAGATTCATCTCTCCTCATGGCTCCTGTGCACCTGTCACTCCCAATCCCCATGGACTCTGAGCTCGAGTGTTCACTGGACCCATAGCTGTCACTTCTGTAACTCTCAGAAGCATGATGAGAGAGGTGAATATTAGCACTATCAACCTTGGAAGTCTCAGACTTCCAACAACACATAAACTTCAGTTGAAAAAACTCACAAGAATAATAATTCAATTGAACAATAATCCAATAAATTAAATAAGATCAATTAAAGCAACACAGCACAGGATGGGGAGAAAATATGCTTTAGGCTAATAGGACAAGTGGTTGAGGATAACCAGCAGCTTTGCTGTTCCAACACACCCGTACAGTTCTTTCTACCACTGAATATGCTTTTAGAATAAGCTTTCACAAAATACTGTGTATCAGAAAGAGGAGGCCTGGGTAGGGGGATGGAGTGGAGGGGTACTGTAGAAGTCCAGTGAAACATTAAACCAGGGAGACTGCTACATTACAGTGGGGCTAAACCACTGCAGTGGAAAATCTACATACCTCTACTACACATAGCCACAGGAAGTAGAGGTGCTGAGGGTGCTGCAGCACCCCCTGAAAAATAAAAATGTATTAATATACAGTACCAGTCAAAAGTTTGGACACACCTACTCATCCAAGGGTTTTTCTTTATTTTTACAATTTTTTTCTACATTGTAGAATAATAGTGAAGACACCAAAACTATGAAATAACACATTTGGAATCATGTAGTAACCAAAAAAGTGTTTATCAAATTAAAATATATTTTATATTTGAGATTCTTCAAAGTAGCCACCCTTTGCCTTGATGACAGCTTTGCACACTCTTGGCATTCTCTCAACCAGCTTCATTAGGTAGTCACCTGAAATGCATTTCAATTAACATGTGTGCTTTGTTAAAAGTTAATTTGTGGAATTTCTTTCCTTCTTAATGCATTTGAGCCAATCAGTTGTGTAAAGACAAGGTAGGGGTGGTATACAGAAGATAGCCCTATTTGGTAAAATACCAAGTATATCTTATGGCAAGAACAGCTCAAATAAGCAAAGAGAAACAATATATATTTGTTTGGACCTTTACTCGTCCTGTATTAGAGTACAGATATAGCCGTCCGTAGTGCTGGCAATATATTATTTTCCTGCTGCTATGCTACCACAGCCTTTGTAGTGGATCCATTGCGCTGAAATGACCCAGCCTTGGCCCATCTACACTTCAAATAGTCTCACAGTCCAAGTCACATTTTTATTTTGTTCACTTGTTAATGTTCAAATGTGTTCTTTTAAATTAAAATCATAGAGCTTTCAGTTTCAAAAGTATTCACCCCTCTTGGCATTTTTCCTATTTTGTTGCCTTACAACCTGTAATTAAAATTGATTTTGGCGGGGTTTGTATCATTTGATTTACAACATGCCTACCACTTTGAAGATGCAAAATTATTTGTATTGTGAAACAAACAAGAAATAATACAAAAAAACTGAAAACCTGAGCGTGCATAACTATTCACCCCCCCAAAGTCAACACTTTGTAGAGACAACTTTTGCAGCAATTACAGCTGCAAGTCTCTTGGGGTATGTCTCTATAAGCTTGGCACATCTAGCCACTGGGATTTTTGCCCATTCTTCAAAGCAAAACTGCTCCAGCTCCTTCAAGTTGGATGGGTTCCGCTGGAGTACAGCAATCTTTAAGTCATACCACAGATTCTCAATTGGATTGAGGTCTGGGCTTTGACTAGGCCATTCCAAGACATTTAAATATTTCCCCTTAAACCACTCGAGTGTTGCTTTAGGAGTATGCTTAGGGTCATTGTCCTGCTGGAAGGTGAACCTCCGTCCCAGTCTCAAATATCTGGAAGACAAACAGGTTTCCCTCAAGAATTTCCCAGTATTCAGCGTCATCCATCATTCCTTCAATTCTGACCAGTTTCCCAGTCCCTGCCGATGAAAAACATCCCCACAGCATGATACTGCCACCACCATGCTTCACTGTGGGGATGGTGTTCTCGGGGTGATGAGAGGTGTTGGGTTTGCGCCAGACATGGCGTTATCCTTGATGGCCAGAAAGCTACATTTTAGTCTCATCTGACCAGAGTACCTTCTTCCATATGTTTGGGGAGTCTCCCACATGCCTTTTGGCGAACACCAAACGTGTTTGCTTATTTTTTCTTTAACAATGGCTTTCTTCTGGCCACTCTTCCGTAAAGCCCAGCTCTGTGGAGTTTACAGTTTAAAGTGATCCTATGGACAGATACTCCAATCTCCGCTGTGGAGCTTTGCAGATCCTTCAGGGTTATCTTTGCTCTCTTTGTTGCCTCTCTGATTAATGCCCCCCTTGCCTGGTCCATGAGTTTTGGTGGGCGGCACTCTCTTGGCAGGTTTGTTGTGGTTCCATATTCTTTCAATTTTTAAATAATGAATTTAATGGTACTCAGTGGGATGTTCAAAGTTTCAGATATTTTTATACCCCAACTCTGATCTGTACTTCTCCACAACTTTGTCCCTGGCCTGTTTGGAGACCTCCTTGTTCTTCATGGTGCCGCTTGCTTGGTTGTGCCCCTTGCTTAGTGCTGTTGCAGACTCTGGGGCCATTCAGAACAGGTGTATATATACTGAGATCATGTGACAGATCATGTGGCACTTAGATTGCACACAGGTGGACTTTATTTAACTAATTATGTGACTTTTGAAGGTAATTGGTTGCACCAGATCTTATTTAGGGGCTTCATAGCAAAGGGGGTGAATACATAAGCACGTACAATTTTTCCATTTAAAAAAAAATGTAAACAAGTTCTTTTTTTAATTTCACTTCACCAATTTGGACTATTTTGTTTATGTCCATTACATGAAATCCAAATAAAAATCCATTTAAATTACAGGTTGTAATGCAACAAAATAGGAAAATATGCCAAGGGGGATGAATACTTTTGCAAGGCACTGTATATCAAACATTAAACCCTTTTGCACTCAGAACAGCCTCAATTCATCGGGGCATGGACTCTACAAGGTGTCGAAAGTTTTCCACAGGGATGCTGGCCCATGTTGACTTTAATGCTTCCTACAGTTGTGTCAAGTTGGCTGGATGTCCTTTGGGTGGTGGACCATTCTTGATATACACGGGACACCAACAGGCTCCTGAACCGCTTCCATCCCCATGCCATAAGACTGCTAAATAGCGATGAAATAGCTAACAAAATGGCTACACAGACTATCTGAGTTGAACTTGTATTTTATTCTTATTTTTGCACTTTTGTTACTACGCACACTGATACTCCAACACACATACAAACACTCACTCCATAATTTGCTCACACACACATAATATGCACATACATTTATACTGACTCTACACACATCCACTCACATAAAATCATCAGCTATTCTGCTGCTACTCTGTTTATCATATATCCTGATGCCTAGTCACCTTACCCCTATAGATACAGTATCTACCTCTATCACTCCAGTATCCATGTACATTGTAAATATGGTATTGGAACTAACCCTGTATATAGTATGCTTACTTACTTTATTAGGTTCTTTCTATTTCTTATTTTGATATTTAGTGTGTTTTAGGTTTTCATTGTTATTATTAGTATTGCATTGTTATTGATTACTGCATTGTTGGGGTTAGAGCTTGCAAGAAAGGCATTTCACTGTACTTGTGCATGTGACATAAAATCTTTAAAACTGTTGAGTGTGAAAAACCCAGCAGCATTGCAGTTCTTGACACAAATCGGTGCGCCTGGCACCTAATACCATACCCCGTCTAAAGGTACTTAAATCTTTTGTTTTGACTATTCACACTCTGAATGGCACACATACACAATACATGTCTCCATTGTCTTAAAAATCATTCTAGAACCTGTCTCCTCCCCTTTATCTACACTGATTGAAGTGGATTTAACAAGAGACATCAATAAGGGATCATAGCTTTCACCTGGATTCACCTGGTCATTCTATGTCAAAGAAAGAGAAGGTGTTCTTAATGTATACTCAGTGTATAAGTAATGGCGCTGGAGGAGATGGCTGCCGTTTTACGATCCCCTAACCAAATGTGCTATTGTGTGTGTTTTTTCGCGTTATTTGTAACTTGTTTTGTACATAATGTTTCTTCCTCCGTGTCTTATGACCGAAAAGAGCTTCTAGATATCAGGGCAGCAATTACTCACCCCGAACAGGAGGAATACTTTTTCTTTAACAAGTCGGACGGGAAGGATTTACTTCAGACACCCGACAAGGCCCTCTTCCCCGTCATTCGCAGGAGAAAGAGACGGCGATATCGGGGACGCAGATCTGGGTGCCTTGTAAGGATCTGACGCCGAGCGGGTAATCTCCCTTTACCATCAGTCCTATTAGCCAACGTACAATCAATGGAAAATAAAATAGACGAACTACGATCACGTATATCCTACCAGCGGGATATTAAAAACTGTAATATCTTACTTTCACCGAGTCGTGGCTGAACGACAACATGAATAACATACAGCTGGCGGGTTTTATGCTTTTTCGGCAAGATAGTACAGCGGCCTCTGGTGACAAGGGGTGGCGGTCTATGTAGATTTGTAAACAACAGCTAGTGCACGGAATCTAAGGAAGTCTCGAGGTTTTGCCCGCCTGAGGTAGAGTACCTCATGATAATCTGCAGACCACACTATTTACCTATAGAGTTTTCATCTATTTTCTTCGTAGCTGTCTATTTACCACCACCGTAGCTGTCTATTTACTGGCACTAAGACCCGCACTCAATGAGCTGTATACGGCCATAAGCATACAGGAAAACGCTCATCCAGAGGCGAATCTCCTAGCGCCCTCCATTTGGCAAATCTGACCATAATTCTATCCTCCTGATTCCTGCTTACAAGCAAAAACTAAAGCAGGAAGCACACCAGTGACTTGATCAATAAAAAAGTGGTCAAATGAAGCATATGCTAAGCTACAGGACTGTTTTGCTAGCACAGACTGGAATGTGTTCCGGGATTCCTCCGATGGCATTGAGTAAAACACCACATCAGTCACTGGCTTCATCAATAAGTGCATTGATGACATCATCCCAACAGTTATCGTACGTAAATACCCCAACCAGAAGCCATGGATTACAGGCAATATCCGCACTGAGCTAAAGGGTAGAGCTGCAGCTTTCAATGAGTGGGACTCTAACCCGGAAGCTTATAATTAATCCCGCTATGCCCTCCGGCGAACCATCAAGCAGGCAAAACGTCAATACAGGACTAAGATTGAATCGTACTTTACCGGCTCCGACACTCGTCGGATGTGGCAGGGCTTGCAAACTATTACAGACTACAAAGGTAAGCACAGCTGCGAGCTGCCCAGTGACATGAGCCTACCAAACGAGCTAAATTACTTCTATGCTCGCTTCGAGGCAAGTAACACTAAAACATGCATGAGAGCATCAGCTGTTCCGGACGGCTGTGTGATCACACTCTCCGTAGCCGATGTGAGATCTTTAAAAAGGTCAACATTCACAAGGCCGCAGGGCCAAACGGATTACCAGGATGTGTACTCCAAGCATGCGCTGACCAACTGGCAAGTGTCTTCACTGACATTTTCAACCTGTCCATGACTGAGTCTATAATACCAACATGTTTCAAGCAGACCAGCATAGTCCCTGTGCCCAAGAACACTAAGGTAACCTGCCTAAATGACTACCGAACCGTAGCACTCACGTCTGTAGACATGAATTGCTTTGAAAGGCTAGTCATGGCTCACATCAACACCATTATCCCAGAAACCCTAGACCCACTCCAATGTGCATACTGCCCCAACAGATCCACAGATGATGCAATCTCTATTGCACTCAACACTGCCCTTTCCCACTTGGACAAAAGGAACACCTATGTGAGAATGCTATTCATTGACTACAGCTCACCGTTCAACACCATTGTGCCCTCAAAGCTCATCACTAAGCTAAGGACCCTGGGTCTAAACAACTCCCTCTACAACTGGATCCTGGACTTCCTGACGGGCTGCCCCCAGGTGGTAAGGGTCTGTAACAAATCATCCGCCACGCTGATCCTCAACAGGTGGGCCCCTCAGGGGTGTGTGCTCAGTCCCCTCCTGTACTCCCTGTTCCCTCCTGTACTCCCTGTTCCCTCCAATACCATCATCAAGTTTGCCGATGACACAACAGTGGTAGGACTGATCACCGACAGCGATGAGACAGCCTATAGGGAGGAGACCTGGCCATGTGGTGCCAGGACAACAACCTCTCCCTTAACGTGATCAAGATAAAGGAGATGATTGTGGACTACAGGAAAAGGAGGACCGAGCACGCCCCCATTCTCATCGACGGGGCTGTAGTGGAGCAGGTTGAGAGCTTCAAGTTCCTTGGTGTCCACATCACCAACAAACTATCATGGTCCAAACACACTAAGACAGTAGTGAAGAGGGCACGACAAAGGCTATTCCCCCTCAGGAGGCTTAAAAGATTTGGCATGGGTCCCCAGATCCTCAAAAGGTTCTACAGCTGCACCATCGAGAGCATCCTGACTGGTTTCATCACCGCCTGGTATGGCAACTGCTCGGTCTCTCACCACAAGGCACTACAGAGGGTAGTGAGTATGGCTCAGTCATCACTGAGGCCAAACCTTCTCCCATCCAGGACCTCTATACCAGGCGGCGTCAGAGGAAGGCCCTAAAAATTGTAAAAGACTCCAGCCACCCTAGTCATAGACTGTTCTCTCTGCTACCGCATGGCAAGCAGTACCGAAGCGCCAAGTCTAGGTCCAAAAGGCTCCTTTTGGACCTAGACTCAGCGCATACTCAGCGCATGTCAGCGCATGTGACGTATAACATTTGATTTGATATCCACATAGGCCTATACACACTTCTCTAAATCCGGAGAACAACAAGAATAGTTCCTGTTTGCTGTGTCCCAACTCCTCTGGAGACTGCGAGGTTGAGCACAGTAGTTGGCCACAAAAGGTCTTGGATGATGGCCAGGCAACCTTAAGAGTAGCATTTCCCCTCATCTTAATGTGTTTACAGTTCAAGGAACACAAGGAATTACATAACTCAGGAAAATAGCTCTGCTCTCATGGTCTGGACACAAAAGACAGTTTCAGATAAATATGTTCAGATGAATACCTGTAATGTAATCATACTCAAGCTTTATGACATAGCCTACTAAACTGTGGTCAGGGTGTGACATTCACTTGATGAATTTCTGAGCATTTTTCCAGTGGCAACAGATTTGATGCCTTATCTTGTAGTTCCAGGTGTTTTGTCAACAACCACTCTGACTCTGACATACTATTTGTGAAGTAGGCTTCAAACAATCCTCGTTATGCCATATTATTAAATCTGCTCCTCCGTCTCACATTGCTACCACGTGCCACTGTAAATCCATGGAGCACAATAGCCTACATGGTTGTACAGCAAATGGGGAGGAATTTGGAGGCTTGCTTACAACAGATGAGACTGCAAACTGACCTTGATGCTCTTCTATTTCAGCACTGGCCAGCTCCAACCCAAAAATGCCATGAAATGGTCCAGGATTGTATGCTGCTGGATTCTTGTCTCATTTGCTGTTGTAAAGTTATTTGTCCGGTAGTGTCTCTTGTTCTAAATTATAAATTTTTTAAAATAGAAAACATATTTGAACATCTGTGTAAGCTCATGAGATCAGACTGGCTTGCCAGGCTAGGAGAACATAGGCAATCCATATAATGTAGATACTATAGGCCAGTGGTGGCTGCTGAGGGGAGGAAGGCTCAGATTAATGGCGGGAATGGAATGGTATCAAACATATGGTTTTCTTGTGCTTGATAACATTCCATTCACTCCATTCCAACCAGTATACTAAATTCCAGAAATTATTATGAGCTGTCCTCCCCTCAGCAGCCTCCACTGCTATAGGGCTACGTGAGGGAACATACACAATGTGCAACCTTCTCTCTATGCATCACTGTTCACCAGGGTTGGGGTCAATTCCATTTTAATTCCAGTCAATTCAGAAAGCAAACAAAATTCCAATTCAACATTTTCTTCATAGAAAAGCATTGAAGAGGATTTGCATGTCAGTGTACTTCCTGAATTGAAATGGAATTGACCCCAAACCTGCTGTTCACCAAACTAATTGATAAAAAATAACAGTAAATGCCAAACTTTAATTTTGTTGCATTCTTCATTGACAATAGATCAAAATTCTTCAAGCTCTGTCAAGACATTGGGGATCATGGTTAGACAGAAATTTTCAAGTCTTGCCATAGATTTTCAAGCAGTTTTAAGTCAAAACTGCCACATTCACTGTGTTCTTGGTAAGCAACTCCAGTGTAGATTTAGCCTTGTGTTGTAGGGAATTGTCCTGACGAAAGGTGAATTCTTCTCCCAGTCTAGTGTAAAGCAAACTGAAGCAGGTTTTCCTCTAAGATTATGCCTGTGCTTAGCTTCACCCCGTTTCTTTAATATCCTGAAAAACTCCCAGTATTTGCCAATGTCAAGCATACTCATACCATGATGCAAACCACCACCATGCTTGAAAATAAGGAGGCAGTTACTCATAAGGCTTTGCATTTAGGCCAAAATGTGTATTACTTTAGTGCCTTGTTGCATACAAGATGGATGTTTCGTATATTTTTCCCCCCACTATCATTTAGGTCATTATTGTGGAGTTACTAGAATGTTGTTGATCCATCCTCAGTTTTCTCCCATCACAGCCAATGTACTGTAGCTGTTTTAAAATCACCAGTGGCCTCATTGTAACATCCCTGAGTAGTTTCATTCCTGTCCTGCAGCTCAGTTCAGAAAAATGACTATCTTTGACGTGTCTGGGAGGTTTAATGCATAATCCACAGCATAATTAACTTGATCATGCTAAAAGAGATATTCAACGTCTGATTTGGTTATTGTTACCCATTTACCAATCACTGCCCTTCTTTATGAGGCTTTTAAAAATCTCCCTGGTCTTTGTAGTTGAATCTGTGCTTGAAATTCAATACGTGACTGAGGGACCTTACAGATGTATTATGTATGGGGGACAGAGGAAGGGTTAGTCATTCAAAAATCATGTCAACCCTTATTATTTCACACAGAGTGAGTCCATGTAACTTCATATGTGATTTATTCAGCCAAATTTTACTTCTGAACAAATTTAGGTTTGCCTAAATAAAGGGGCTTTATGCTTATGCAATGCCTATATTTTAGTTATTAATTTATGTATCTTTTCTTCCATTTTGACATTACAGTATTTTGGATAGTGTTGACAGAAAATGACAATTAAATCCCACTTTGTAACACATTAAAATGTGAAGAAATCTAATGGGTCTGAATACTTTTGCACGGCACTGTATATACTACATTAACACAAATATAAATGCAACATCCCCATGTTTCATGAGCTGAAATAAAATATATATTTTTAAATCCATACACACAAAAAGTGTATTTCTCTCAAAATGTTTGAGCAAATTTGTTTACATCACTGTCAGTGAGCATTTCTCATTTGCCAAGATAATCCATCCACCTGTTCAGAGGAGACTGCATGAATCAGGCCTGCATGGTTGAATTGCTGCATAGAAACCACTACTAAAGGACACCAATAAGAAGAAACACGTGCAATGGACATTAGACCAGTGGAAATCGATGAGTCCAAATGTGCAATTTTTGGTTCCAACCGCCGTGTCTGTGAGACGCAGAGTAGATGAACAGATGATCTCCGCATGTGTAGTTCCCACTGTGAAGCATGGAGGAAGTGGTGTGATGGTGCTTTGCTGGTGACACTGTGATTTATTTAGAATTCAAGGCCCACTTAACCAGCATGGCTACAACAGCCTTCTGAAGCGATACGCCATCCCATCTGGTTTGCGCTTAGTGGGACTATCTTTTGTTTTTCAACAGGACAATGACCTAACACACCTGCTGCATCAGATGACCTGGCCTCCACAATCAACTGACCTCAACCCAATTGAAACAGTTTGGGATGAGTTGGACAGCAGAGGGAAGGAAAAGCAGCCAACAAGCGCTCAGCATATGTGGGAACTTCTTCAAGACCGTTGGAAAAGCATTCCAGGCGAAGCTGGTTGAGAGAATTCCAAGTGTGTGCAAAGCTGTCATCAAGGCAAAGGGTGGCTACTTTGAAGATTCTAAAATATATTTAGATTTGATTAACACTTTTTTGGTTACACATGATTCCATATGTCTTATTTTATAGTTTTGATGTCTTCACTATTATTCTACAATTTAGAAAATAGTAAAAATAAAGAAAAGGCTGCATCTTACAATTACAATATAATACCATCCTAACAGTTTACAAGCACCGTCCTAGACTGTAGTTAACAACTTTCTGTAAAGAAAGTCATAAAAAAGACTAAAGGCTAGATACAACTTTTGTCGGTGACATTTTATTTTTAAACTCTGCATCGTTGGGAAGGGCTCTTAAGGAAGCCTTTCACAGTAGTCTACACAAGAGGTATTCTGCGCATGTGACAAATTACATTTGATTTTAAATGGACCACGTAGTTTACAGTACCTACCAATTCACAATACCTACCAATATGTGTAATAAGTGTTGTGTGTGGCCTAACTCTGGACTGAGCAAATGCAAGGCATACTCAGGCCTGAACATTTTAATGAAAGACTGCATTGGAGAGCCTCTATTATGACTGTTCACAAGATAACACAGTATGATAGAACAGCAACACAAATAAGGCTTATACAACACAGTGAAATACAATAGCTTATCAATAAAAACAACATACTTGCAGTAACAGACAATAATTATATTTTCAGTTATGTAAACATACTAGATGGTGTCTTTGGTGGCACATAACATGTATACCACATTTCAATACTAAGTGTAGAAGAGGTTTCATTACATTTTTGGGAATTTGCTTCGGAAAGTATTCAGACCCCTTGACTTTTTCCACGTTGTTCCGTTACAGCCTTATTCTACAATTTATTAAATTCAATGTTTTACTCAATCTACAAACAATACCCTATAATGACAAAACGAAAACAGTTAATTTTAATTTTAAATACCTTATTTACATAAGTAATCAGACATTTTGCTATGAGACTCTAAATAAAGCTCAGGTGCATCCTGTTCTATTGATCATCCTTGAGATGTTTCTACAACTTGATTGTAGAACACCTGTGCTAAATTTGATTGACTGTACGTGAATTTGAAATTCACACCCGTCTATATTAAAAGGTCCCACAGTTGACAGTGCATGTCAGAGCAAAAACCAGGTCGAAGGAATTGTCCGTAGAGCTCCAAAACAGGATTGTGTCGGGGCACAGGTCTGGGGGAAGGTACCAAAAAAATGTCTGCAGTATTGAAGGTCCCCAGGAACACAGTGGCCTTCATTACTCTTAAATGTAAGATGTTTGAAACCACCAAAACTCTTCCTAGAACTGGCCTCCCGGCCAAACTGAGCAGTAGGGGGAGAAGGGCCTTGGTCATGGAGGTGACCAAGAACCCGATGGTCACTCTGACAGAGCTCCTCTTTGGAGATGGGAAAACCTTCCAGAAGGACAACCATCTCTGCAGCACTCCACCAATCAGGCCTTTATGGTAGAGTGGCAGACAGAAATCACTCCTCAGTAAAAGGCACAAGACAGCCCGCTTGGAGTTTGCCAAAAAGCACCTAAAGACTCAGACCATGAGAAACAAGATTCTCTGGTCTGATGAAACCAAGATTGAACTCTTTGGCCTGAATGCCAAGCGTCACGTCTGGAGGAAACCGGACACCATCCCTACGGTGAAGCATGGTGGTGGCAGCATCATGCTGTGGGGATGTTTTTCAGCAACAGGGACTGGGAGACTAGTCAGGATCGAGGAAAAGACCTGATCCAGAGAGCTCAGGACCTCAGGCTGGGGCGAACATACACCTTCCAACAGGACAACGACTCTAAGCACACAGCCAAAACAATGCAGGAGTGGCTTCGGGACAAGTCTCTGAATGTCCTTGAGTGGCCCAGCCATAGCCTGGACTTGAACCCGATCGAACATCCCTGAAGACATATGAAAAGAGCTGTGCAGCGACGCTCCCCATCCAACCTGACAGAGCTTGAGAGGATCTGCAGAGCAGAATGGGAGAAACTCCCCAAATACAGGTGTGCCAAGCTTGTAGCGTCATACCCAAGACTCGAGGCTGTAATCGCTGCCAAAGGTGCTTCAACGAAGTACTGAGTAAAGGGTCTGAATAGTTTTATAAATGTGATATTGCCGTTTATTTTCATAAATTTGCACTTTGTCATTATGGGGTATTATGTGTAGATTGATAAAGGGAAAAAATGATTTAAATCAATTTTAGAATAAGGCTGTAACGTAATAAAATGTGGAAAAAGTCAAGGGGTCTGAATACTTTCCGAAGGCACTGTGTGTTTGTTACATTCAACAGGGTGTACCATATCCAGTTTTTCTTACTTTAATGGTGAAGTCTGCCTGCTGCTCATAGTCCACTGGCCTTACAGGCAGGGCTTTGAAGTGCACATTTGCAACTAAATATTTTGCTGTGCGACCTCAACCTGGAGTTTTAATTTGGGAGCACCAGTGCGACAAAATAAATTTCATTTCATTTTATTTGTATAATTTTTGTAATAAGGCTTATCGTTTCCCCGAGTCCAGATTCATTAAGAGTCATGCTTGCACCATTAATACAGCAAAAACTGCTTGTTTCTAGCCCAAAAAGTTCAAAAGAGCTGACCAATATTATCAGTGCAACGTTTGTTGTTTTTTTTGTCACAGATTGGGAGGCCGCATTTTACATTCATAAACCATGTCGCGGGACGTTCTAAAACTACTTGCGGACCGCATTTGTTTTACACCTTGTTCAGTCATGTTTGATACCTTATTAGCTAGCTAGCTAACAACCTGATAACAGTATATCCAAACATTTGGGGGCACAGAAAGAAAGGAAAAGGGATAGCTTCTTCAGGAGATCCATGATCATAACAATGAACGAATGACGTCTTGCATGTCATAACAAACTTGATGCTCTTAAAGAGACGGTGTACAACGTTAAATGTTAAAAAAGTGAATTTACATGATGTAGAGACCTAATATTCCACAAATGACTTAATTTTAAATGAGGTATTTAAATCAACATTTTTGCTTCTTATAATAAAAAAAAGTGTTTACAGTGTTTCATATTTGTTTCTAGGGCACAACATGTGCTTTAGAAGTAGCTAGGCTATACTGTATCTTAAACAATTTAAAAAAATCAAATTTCTGCTGTTCCTACATTTTATGTGGTGCTCCTGCATTTTAAAAATTAGTTTAGAGCCCTGCTTACAGAACTGCCAGACTCACAACCAAGGTTGAGGCATCTTATTGTGTTGATTGTAAGGATGAGAGCTAACGGTCGATGTGTAAAAAAGGGCCTCACCACCACCATCTGATGCCTTAACTGATCTCCCATAGGGGGCATGGGGCCGACAGGATTCTGATTGCAAAGGAAGATGAGATGGCCTATGTAATGGTCCTGTAATCTGAGAGATATAATTACAGGATACTCTGTCAGTCATTTTGCTAGCTGAGATCGGTTGAGATTTACAGTTTGGGACTCGACTGACAGGCTGACTGAATGATACCATGTGTCTGTTTTGAGTTTGATAGAGACTGTACGTCTGCTCTGTTCTTTTCCCATCTGCTCGTGGGTGCGTTACAGTCCCCTCAGTCTCTGGCTGCCATGACGGAAACATGATCTGCCTATTATCCCTGTTTTCTGAAGTGGAAATGTGTCCATCATTTTTGCGGTGAAGCGAGGACACTCTCTTCGAGTCCCTTTCAGTTCTAGGGCAAGACGCTAGTGCTGCCCCACTCCCTAAATACATGTCAGTCATCTCTAACTCCAAGCTCTCCGTGTCCAGGGATCTACTCCTCCTATTTAAGGCCAGAGGACTCGGCAGAGGAGCCAGTGGACTCGACCGATTGACTTGTGTAAGGCTAAGGTGACGTGGCAGGCTGGCGATTCCCCAAGTATTACTGAGGAGACTCTGTTCAAGGAGGTCAAACATTCGTAAGTCACATTCAGCAAACGCATCCTTTTGCAGGTAGCTTTCTTCAAACACTTCATAAGGCGACGTGATGTATTCCTCCTCCATTACCATATCCATCTGCTGGTCATATTCCCCCTCGTTATCCATGTCCACGACATCAAACGTGACAATGGCTGGGAGGGCTTGCATGTTTTGGGCAAAGGGAGAGTTTGACTCAGAGCCTCCCATGCTTTCAGTTAAATTTCTATAAACATGTGATTGTTTTGTGAAGTCCACTAGGGCTTGGGAGAAGCAAACTGTCTGGCCATCCTCCAAGTCATTCTTTGTTTCTTTAGATAGATCATGATTTCCTTTTAACAGTGGGGACTGTGGCTTGTTTTGCGCAGAGTCAATTTCTTGTGATTGACATGTTGAGGTAAAGGTGCCAAAAACGGCATCTGACAACTTAGGGTTGCCAAGCATTTTCTCCCTATTCCCAGTTAGCCTGTCCTCTTCAATTAGACCCGTTTCAGGAGCGAACACAGCATTTACATCTTCATCACCACACTGAGCTGACATGTCTAAAAACTCAAGTGGATCAGAGACGGGCAGCTTAGCTTTTTCAAAAGGTGGACTGATAAGACTGTCATCAGGCTCAAAAAGCTCATACAGTGCATCGCCACTATAACTGTCCCTTGGTAGTCTATCGGTCCTGATCCTGTCAACTTTGTCACGTCCGTCTTCATCTTGTCCTGGGGTGGTAGAGTCATAGTAACCCTCATCGCTGTTAGGAACTGACACTTGATTTTCGCTCTGTGGGGTCATGACATCCGAAGATGTAAGGGTGGTCTCTGTAACTCCAAGAGCACCATTGCTGTTGCTGCTGATGTCCATGGTATAGGAGCTAGATGGCTCTTCAGGTGTCATCCTAGGACTTTCACTGTGCTCTAGAAAGTCTTCTTCCTGGCTGTGGGTATAGCAAGCGTCCTCTGCAACCTCATTTTCCCAGAGGTTGTGGAGATAATCTCCGTCCACCTTAACAGGGGTGGCCATTTCTTCTCCTCCACCCTGGTACGTAACATAACAGGAACTCCTTTTGCCTGCATTTCGACTCCTTTCCCTTGAGACTGTGCCCTGAGAATCTGCAATACTGCCGTCATCTTGATCAGCTATTATGTCACCACAGCCAGTGAGCGAGTCAAAACTCTTTAGAGAGGCCACATCACCAAACATCAAGCTCATCTGAGATGAGCCAGTAGGCAGCTGGACGTTCACAGTAGACTCTAGGTTAGTCTTCGGGAAAGAATCTGGTTCTGTGTTTATATGGAGTGTCTCTACCATATCCTCACCTTTCTTCAGTTCCCCTATCAGAGAATCCAGACTCCCTTGTTTCACCAGGTCTTTCTCAGACACTATGACATCAACATTAATACATTCAGGAGCAATTGTCAAACAATTGTCAACGTTTGCCGAAACAGGCACATTGGATTCAGACAAACTGCCCAGGCACTCCGTGTCATTTTGGTCAATGATAGTCTGGGCAATAGGCACCTCTTTGTTGCAGACATGAGAATTCGAAACTATTTCATTTTTTTCAAAATCAAAATTTCTATTCTTCCTACAACGCCTGATGCTGTTAAAAAGTTCTCTCAAACCCTTTTTCTGCCGGGGGAGAGAGAATGACTTCTGATCACCAGTAGGGTGACCAAATTCCCTACAAGCCTTTCCAGCAGTATCTTTCTGGCTGTGGTACTCAAAATATCCTGCTGGGACATTTCCAATTCCCAGACTGTCCTCCCAGTCTGCCTTGCTAAGTCCATCATGAGTTTTACTCTTGCTGACTCCCTTCTTAGAGGACCACTTGTTCAGATTTTTGTTCCTTCCCCCAAAGAAGTTTGGTAAAACACAGATGCTTTTGCGTCCTCCAAAGAATCTTAAGGCAGTCCTCCTCAGTTTCCCTGATGGCTGATGCTCAAGGGGTACAGCATCAGAAATGTCAGATGGAGGCTTCACCTCAGTCTGTGAATCCTGGTCACCCATGGCCGTCTGCTCACAGCCAGCAGACAAATGCTTTGTATCACTTGCTGGCTCATTTCCGTCGCAGTGCTCCATGGCAACAATCTACAGGAAGGTGAAGTGAACAGATATGAGCATGATGGTATCACCATCAGGTGCAAAGACTGCTGGCAATCAATCTTCCAAAACCATTTGCTTCCATTTTTCTGAAATGTAGGACAAACAAAGGATTAGATTCTGTGCAAACAGTGATGGGCCTACATTAATCACTTTGGGCTTATTTACGGTGATTTTCTTTACATCAGATGAAATAACACACGTACAGGTAATTATCTATCTACCTTGCAAAGCGTTCAGAACAAGTGTTATGCTATCTGCATAGAAAGTATAAAGCAAACTGACCATTGATATACGTGCAACAGTAACAGCGAAATATAACAGACAGCAGGACATATCCTAAATTGTTTTAGCTTGGGATAGCTTTCAATGAATCACCTGTTTTTGAATCAACATCATTATGTATACTAATTGTTTATGCGATACACTACACGAGAAAACAGAGATGCGTGACGTTGACCAAGAAGTCGTCAGGTTGGGACCACAAAGCAATGTGTCGCTAGCAGTGGAAGCTAACTAACGTTACCTTGTGCCTGGCCCGCAAATCTAAAAGGATGTAGCACTATCGGCTGCCTAGGCTAGCTACCATCAAGTTATCGACCTAGCTAGCAATATTAAGAAAACGGAGTTGGTTGTTTTAACCTAGTTTGCTTGCTCTTCTTCAATTAAATAACATTTTACACCCTTAACTCGCTAGCAACAATGGCAATGCATGGCTGGAAAATACACGTTGACTAGCCTAGGAGACAAGCATTGTCTGCAAGCATTAAATTGAAGGGAAAATTTGCTATATTTCCAATAAGGGTTTATGTGGTTGGGGGATATATAAATGAACCGACCTTGTTGGGCTTCTACACGCCAGAATAACAAACAATAAATCCGAATCACTTTCTTCAGTCGTGGAACACAAACAGTCTTGAGCCTCTTGTTAATGTACGCATTGAATTCTGGTAGTTGTAGTGAGAGCGGGGTGTGTCCTGGGGTCCAAAGAGGATCTAGAGTATATATTGAGCGGCTTTGCCTCTTCCTCTCTGATTTATCTTTTACCGGTAGTTCTAGATTGCTAAAGACCATTTATACCCCCCAAATTCATTCAAAGAGGATGCTCAATCTAGAATCATTTTGCCAACAAAACATTTAGTAAATAGTTTCCTGACTGACAATATATTTCCTTTGACATTGTCACACTTACATGGCTAATATAGCTCAATTGAATTGTTAGTACTGGAATATGTCATGCTCTATATAGCTTCAGTTACACCCTCCGTCAATAATATATATATACACACACATATACACCCACACACCGAGTGCACAAAACATTAGGAGCACCTGCTTTTTCCATTACAGACTGACCAGGTGAACACTAGAATCCCTTCTTCTTCTGTGGGTTTTATGGCAGACTACAAACCAAAAGCATGTATTGCTGCCACCAACTAGATGGGTTTAAATCAAAACAAGGTAAAAAGAAAACCGATACGTGATATGGAAACTAACTTAATCCACCCAAATAAAAATGTACATTGACAAAACAAAACTCCCATTTCACCCTTATTTCAATTCTCCATATCTCCCTTCTCAGGTTCTAGAGTACGGCTTGTGAAAATATTCCATGTAACTCCTTTGCTGAGAAATCTTTCGGCCCCAGGAACCGCTCTGCCTCTTCCACAATGATTTCTATCTTCCTGGACCTTCTCTCCACCTTGGCAGTGCCATTTATCACCATAGCTATAAAGACAACAAAGTCCACCTTCTTAACCTTTAAAAAGTCAGGATCCTGCTGGTGAAAGTCAACCCCTGCAGCCAGCAGTGAAGGCCTATCCACCACCATGGACTCTTCAAGTGCATCATTCACACCCTCAAACCCTTATAACAGCAGCTGCATATGATATGCTCTGGACAGCCCTGACTTTGGCCACCTCATTCTCTTTCACCCTTGTGGGGCATTTGAAAGATGTGGCTTCATGGTTCCCACCACAATTGCAAAGTCACATTTTCATCACTTTTATAACACATATGATCTTTTCCACAACTTGTACATCTCGGCTTCTCCCTTCTGCAAACACTTGCCACATGACCAAAAACTTTAAAATGATCACACTGCATTGGTCTTGGGATAAATGCTCTAACTCTGTAGTTAATATACCCTAACTGCACTTGAGTAGGGAGAGACTCCATATCAAAAAACAAAAGAACAGATAGGTTTAACTTTTTCTTTATTCACCACACAATTCATCCGACGTACATCAATCACTCCAGGAATATTTTTTCTCTCTTCAAAATCTACTTCCCACCAGACATAATCCCCTTGAGGGGTGCCTTGTTCCTAAGAGACACACACAACACTTCAAACTTATCAAATTGGGTGAGAGACGCAGCACACGTTTCTTCTGATCCGCAGAAACACAAACGAATCAAAACCAAAACTCTTGATCCTCACAGCCTTATCTCTACCCACTCTCTCCACCAGTTTGGATATCTCAAATGGATTCAAGCTTGGTAATTCGATCAGCTGCTCCTCATTTACAAACCGTACTACTACAATATATGAAGTAACATTCTCACTGTACTCTACTTTGCTCCGTTTTCCTTTCTTTTGGACAATTTTCCAATTCTCCTTGATTCTAGGCCATTAGATTCAGAATCCACTTCATCATCCGCGTCCGCCATCTTTACAGCTATGATCCCTTATCGATGGCACCTGTTAAATTCACTTCAAATCAGTGTAGATGAAGGGGAGGAGACTGGTTAAAGGATTTTTAGCACGAGACAATTGAGACATGGATTGTTCCTAAGGGCTGCAGGTAGCCTAGTGGTTAAGCACATTGGGCCAGTAACCGAAAAGTCACTGTTTTGAAACCCCGAGCTGACTAGGTGAAAAATCTGTCGATGTGCTCTTGAGCAAGGCACTTATCCCTAATTGCTCCTGTAAGTCGCACTGGATAAGAGCGTCTGCCAAATGTATACAATTGTGTATGTCTGCCATTCAGAGGGTGAATGGTCAAGACAAAAGGTGTGCCTTTGAACAGAGGATGGTAGTAGATGCCAGGAGCACTGGTTTGAGTGTGAAGAACTGCAGCGCTGCTAGGGTTTTCACACTCAACAGTTTCCTGTGTGTATCAGGAATGGTCCACCACCCAAAGGACACCCAGTCAACTTGACACAACTGTGGGAAGTATTGGAGTCAACATGGGCCAGCATCACTGTGGAAGCTTGACACCTTGTAGTCCATGTGTAACAGTTTAACTTTACGTCCGTCCCCTCGCCCTGGGCGCGAACCTCTGCACACATCAACAACAGTCACCCACGAAGCGTCGTTACCCATCGCTCCACAAAGGCCGCGGCTCTTGCAGAGCAAGGGGAACCACTACTTCAAGGTCTCAAAGCGAGTGACGTAACCGATTGAAACGCTATTAGCGCGCACCACCTCTAACTAGCTAGCCATTTCACATCCGTTACACTCACCCCCCTTTCAACCTCATCCTTTTCCGCAGCAACCAGTGATCCGGGTCAACAGCATCAATGTAACAGTTTAACTTTACATCCGTCCACTCGCGAACCAGGGACCCTCTGCACACATCAACAACAGTCACCCACGAAGCATCATTACCCATCACTCCACAAAAGCCGCGGCCCTTGCAGAGCAAGGTGAACCACTTCTTCAAGGTTTCAGAGCAAGTGACGTCACCGATTGAAAGGCTGCTAGCGCGCACCACCTCTACCTAGCTAGCCATTTCACATCGGTTACACATGCCCTGACAAATTGAGGCTGTTCTGAGGGCAAAAGGGGTGCAACTCAATATTAGGAAGGTCTTCCTAACATTTTGTACACAGATATTTATATATAAGTGTAAAGCACCTTGCACATAATTATATAATACTTTATCATACATAAAGTACGCACAATGTTTAAAAATAAAAACATATTTTCTGATACAAAATTAGTTCAAGACATTTTAATGGTTGTCATTTCTACTGTACATTGTATTTTATGCTGACATTGCAGTATTACAAAAAAAATCCCACATATATTATGGAAGAGGGATAAAACAAGAAAATGAAAAACATGATTGCATCATTTATTGAAAACATTGAGAATAAACAGTACACAACTATTCTCAAATGCAGGACAACAAATGTGTACTATTTCAACATCACTATGAAATGTTTTGCAAAAAGTAAGCATCATGTTTCATGTAGCAAAAGCATAGGGACAATATATGCTTTCTCAGAGATGCATAGCAATTGCTGGGACTGATTTATATTGCAAGAAGTTTATCATGCTTGATGGCATTTCCAAATGGTCAATGGACTGGATTCTGTTGATCTTCCTGAGGTATGCTCGGATGGCAAGTCGGCACTGTGATACAAGGGACTTGGGAAAACCTAGCAAAAATAACAATTGCATTTGAGTTAGAGTTAAAAAATACTTTTAAAAAACATACACAGATTCAATAGTCTATTCAAATAGTCAAATGCTGCTCTGTCAGCAAAGCAGTTCAGTACTGTATTGTCAAGTAGCAATTCAACAAACAAACAAAAACAGAGATGCTTGTTTAATGTCAATAAAAACATTACCAGAAATCAATAGAATACCAAGGTCATCAACAGCATAACTCCTGCATTACCTCTTTCTTGCAGCAGCAGCTCCACCGCCTCATTCTGCTTTGTGGACTTTTCTATGATGAGAGTGGGGAGGTAGACATTTGCACCAAAGTCAATCAAAAGTTGGATGTACTCCACCCCACAGCCATGTCTGAGGCACATTTCAAGCACGGTCTTAGGCTGCTTGATTTTACTCAGTAGTTTTGCATCTGTGCAGTTGTAATTTGGATCAGCCCCATAGAGAAGTAATACTTTAAAGCAGTCTAAGTGTCCATACACAGCAGACAGATAGAGGGGACCACTAGAAACACTGGCACTTGATGTAAACAGCAAGACTTTGGATCTGGAGTTGACCTCAGCACCATGTTTAAGAAGTTGCTTCAAAATCTCAACATCCCCTTCCCTGGCTGCAGTCAGGACCGGAGAGCAGTTGTTATACAAGCTGCCATTGGGGTTAGCACCTGCCCTGAGGAGGGCTAAAACACAGTTGAAGTATTTCCCACAGACAGCTGTGAAAAGTGGGGTCTGAGCCTTCACGTCTAGACAGTCCACCTCTGCTCCGTGGGCCAGCAGAACCTGCAGACACCTGAGATGACCTTTAGATGCAGCCATTCGTAAAGGTGTTCTTGGGATACCCCAGCCGCTCCTACAGTTGATGAACTTTCTGTACTTTTCTTGAGAGAGCAGTTCATCAAGGAGTCTGTCATCATTGTTGGACACTGCCTGATGGAGCAGTTGACCTTCACCGTTGTCTTTTTCTTCTAGAATTTTTTTTAACTGGATCATAGAAATCTGTTTCGAAACAAGAAAGAAAAACACCATAATAAAAGCAATAATATCCATAATACACACACTGTTGGTTATACAAAATGATGAGCATCAACTAGTTATACTGGTACCATTTATTTGTTGTTAAAAGGCTGTTGATAGCTAGCTAACATTACCTAGCTAACGTTAGCTATTTTTCTATGACGAAGGATACGGCAGACATTTGCACCAAAGGGAATCTAGCTAGTTAACGTTATGTACAACAATAGATGGTATAATCTTTGACAATAACTAAAGATTAGTATGTTTGCTAGCAAATAACTATAAACACGAACTGCTGAAGAAGCTAACCTTAGTTGACTTCCTGACTAACAATCCATATCCGATTATTTCTGTGAGCACAGAGATCATTTTAAGCCAAACACGAACCCTTTCCCTAACCTTATTATCCTAACCTGCTACGTTAATTATCCTAACCTGCTGCGTAAATTATTCTAACCTACTACGAAAAAGTAACTTCCGGTCGTAGCTGTCTTCCACCTAGTCAGAACGGTGTCCACTAGTTACCACAGCCACAAAGTCAAAATGGTCTAAATCGTCAAAATTCATGAAAACAAAAAAAATATTTTTGGTATTAATTTAAGATTAGGTTTAAAATCACATTTTAAAAGAGGCCAGTCAAAACCGTTAATCACCAAGCGTTGCTACCTTACTAGCTAAGTTGGCTAAGTTAGCTAGCTAACTAATACATACCTATGCTAATCGATGCGGCTGTGTTATCTAGCTAGCTAGGGACAAGTCAACAACACAGAGAAACTCATATTGTCTTTGTCAATACTTGCAAGACGAGACAATTTTCAAACAGTGACATGACTATCTAACGGGCAAACATTTGTTACCTTGACAGATGAACAACAGTCGATGTAGTGCTGGGCTGGGCCGTGTCGCGGAGACAGCAGTGAGCGCCCGCAGTGAGCGCGCGCATTCAAATCAAATCAAATTTTATTGGACGAGTCGCGTACACATATTTAGTAAATTATAAACAGTGCAGTAACAGTGCAACAGTGCAGTAATAGCTGACAATACATGCAAATCCCATAAATAAAAATAATGGAATTAAGAAATATAAGAACGAACAATGTCAGAGTCCGGAATATAAATATATATATCTATATGATGGTGTGTATAGACATTATGGGCATTATATGAATAAAAAAAGATGCGTACCGCCGTAGTTATAAAGGATAGGCCTTGACTAGAATACAGTATATACATATGAAATGGGTAATACAGTATGTAAACATTATTAAAGTGACCAGTGTTTAATGACTATGTAATGTACATAGGGCAACAGTTTCTAAAGTGCATGATTGAGTACAGCCAGCTAGCAACAGTGACTAAAGTTCAGAGCAGGGTCCTGGGCAGCAGAGCCGCAGGAAGTAGGGGTGCTGAGGGTGAGGGTGAGGGTGATGCAGCACCGCCTGAAAAATTTGGAATAAAAACATAAAAGAATATAACCCCCCCCTTCACAAAACTAGTGCACTGGGCATTTGTTAGTCCTCTATTAGCAGACCGATACAGCAAAAATGTATTCTACCCCCCCTAATAAATATACATAAATACATTATTTTATGTCAGAAAATTGCATCAAACATGAAAAGAGTTGCACATAGTCCATTTGGCCTCGCCACTGTTGTCATCTTTGTCCACTACAATATTAAAACTTGTCCGGAGGACATTCTCCTCGTCAGCTTCTTTCACTATACTCGTTCATAAGCTATATGTTTTGTTGAGTTGCAATTGGCTGACACATAACAAGCTCACACAGTTCTCATGAGTCCTCACACATTAAAATAACAAAAGGACTGGTCCAGTCGGTAAATCAGTTTAATTTGAACATACCCGAGACCCGTGGCAATTATATCAGACCCGACCCAGATCTGAGACAAAAGTCAGAATTTAGGACCCGGACCTGCTCGGATCCCAGGTCAGATCTCAGAATTTTGGGTCTGGTGGACCCGTGAAGACCTCTACCACCATCTAACCCTACACATATCAACACTATACCTAACAAAAACTATCCCTACCAGAGCCTAGTCCAGGCCAACGGCCTGGGAGGATGGAACCAATTCTCTTAACGCCCTTGTAGATCATCTGCACTAAAATCTTGTACACCCAAATGTCTCTGCTGCTGCCACTACCGCATCTATTTTCTGGGATTTATGCTCAATCAGTGCAGTACAATTAATAACCATAGGATTTCTTGTGTTTCTAGCTATCTTACTAAAGCCCATCCTCTCTATTCAGGCATTCTCACTCAGTTGAATCACGCACCCTTGGGCTATCCTCTTGGAAATGTTAAGAACGTTGAAGCTCATCTACTGCGCTTCTATACAATTTAAAAACTCTAAAAAGCTATTTGGAGAAGAGCACATTGGTTGCTGTGGCTTCATTCACCTCAGTTGATTTATACGGAATAAAATATTAAAATGCAACAATTTCAAAGATTTTACTGAGTTACAGTTCACATAAGGAAATCTGTCAATTTAAATAAATTCATTAGGCCCTAATCTATGGATTTCACATGACTGGGAATACAGATATGCATCTGTTGGTCATAAATACCTTAAAAAAAAAAAATTGTGGAGTGGATCAGAATACCAGTCAGTATCTGGTGTGACCACAATTTGCCTCATGCAGCGCAACATTTATTTCACATGGAGTTGATCAGGCTGTTGATTGTGGCCTTTTCAATGGTTGTGCAAAGTTGCTGTATATTGGCATGTTGATCCAGAGCACCCCAAACATGCTCAATGGGTGACAATTCTGGTGAGTATGCAGGCCATGGAAGAACTGGGAAATGCTCAGATTCCGGAAATTGTGTACAGATCCTTGCGACATCAGGCAGTGCATTATAATGGAACTCTATTCCACATCAGGTAACTGAAGCAAGCAGTAGAATCAGATTTAAAAAATGCACCTTATGGAACAGCAGTGACTGAAGAGACACACACACATTTACACATAACACACGCACTCTACACACACATGGATTTTGTATTGTAGATGTGTGGTAGTAGAGTAGTGGCCTGGGGGAACACTTAATGTGTTGTGAAAAGTGTTATGAAATGTTATGTCATGCCATATTTGTTATTGTATATAACTGCCTTAATGTTGCTGGACCCCAGGAAGAATAGCTGCTGCCATGGGGATCCTTAATAAATACAAATGTTTTGTACATTCAGTGTATTTTTCTCTGCAAGAAAACATTCTAGCATAGGCCTATACAATGTCTGAGCCATGTTTACATATTGATTTCACAAATATATTGCACTTTATTTTAGTGTTGTTGATGAGTAATCGTGTTTTCATTTAAGAAAATACTGTGTTTGTATTCCTGATTGTGCTCTTATCAGGCATTATGACTCATGATCATATATGGAATCAGGAATACCAACACTTCGTATTTTCTTAAATACACAAAAATGAACTACCGCAAATGTTGGCATTTAATTTTCCACTGTACCCGAAACTTGATTCCAAAACCGCAAAACGTACTGAACCGTAGGTAGGGTGAACCGTTACACCCCTAGACGTAGTACGCAATTTTCAGGGACCACTTTTGGCTTGTGAGATTTACTTTCAGAACTACTGGCTAAATGTGTAAAAAAAAGTACAGGAGAATTCCTTTAAAGGGATGGAGGGCGAAAGAAACACAGAGATCACCCATTGCTGCACTGCTATCACACATTTTCCAACTCATAGACCTTTAAGAAAATCACGGATAACTTGTCACCCCCAGGTGAGCCCGACCAACACCCCTGGCTCATGGGCTATTTACTTCTACTCCTGTCTAGTATACAAGATGGCTACTGTACTCATTTTCACCACACTTTGTTTTCAACAGGCCTATTTGTAAATGGTGTAAACTGAGGGGATAAGGGATACTTAAACTGGCTACACATTATCAACATGGCAAAAGCTCCATAGCATATTGATTATCCCTGGACAATATTGCATACTCGGCAGGAAACGTCCAATTCCATTTATAACTGGTATCCCAACTACAAACCATTTTAGTTGTAGGAATCAAACATTTACAGTGGCCTGCGAAAGTATTCACCCTTCTTGGCATTTTTCCTATTTTGTTGCCTTACAACCTGGAATTAAAACAGATTTTGGGGGGTTTGTATCATTTGATTTACACAACATGCCTACCACTTTGAAGATGCTAAATATTTTTTGTGACACAAACAAGACAAAAAAACAAAACATGAGCATTCATAACTACTCACCCCCCCAAAGTCAACACTTTGTAGAGACACTTTTTGCAGCAATTACAGCTGCAAGTCTCTTGGGGTATGTCTCTATAAGCTTGGTATATCTAGCCACTGGGATTTTTGCCTGTTCAAGGCAAAACTGCTCCAGCTCCTTCAAGTTGGATGGGTTCCGCTGGTGTACAGCAATCTTTAAGTCATACCACAGATTCTCAATTGGATTGAGGTCTGGGTTTTGACTAGGCCATTCCAAGACATTTCAATGTTTCCCCTTAAACCACTCGAGTGTTGCTTTAGCAGTATGCTTAGGGTCATTGTCCTGCTGGAAGGTGAACCTCCGGCCCAGTCGCAAATCTCTGGAAGACTGAAACAGGTTTCCCCTCAAGAATTTCCCTGTATTTTGCACCATCCATCATTCCTTCAATTCTGACTAGTTTCCCAGTCCCTGCCAATGAAAAACACCCCCACAGCATGCTGCCACCACCATGCTTCACTGTGGGGATGGTATTCTTGGGGTAATGAAAGGTGTTGGGTTTGCACCAGATAGCGTTTTTCTTGATGGCCAAAAAGCTCAATTTTAGTCTCATCTGATCAGAGTACCTTCTTCCATATGTTTGGGGAGTCTCTCACATGCCTTTTGGAGAACACCAAAGATGTTTGCCTAATTTTTTTTTCTTTAAGCAATGGCCTTTTTCTGGCCATTCTTCCATAAAGCCCAACTCTGTGCAGTGTACGGCTTAAAGTGGTCCTATGGACAGATAACCCTGAAGGAGCTGCAAAGCTCCACAGCGGAGATTGGGGTATCTTTGGTCTTTTTGTTGCCTCTCTGATTAATGCCCTCCTTGCCTGGTCTGTGAATTTTGGTGGGCTGCCCTTTGTGTTGCAGGTTTGTGGTGCCATATTCTTTCAATTTTTTAATAATGTAACGGTCGTCTTTTGGTGAGAGAGTGGACCAAGGCGCAGCGGGTGATGAATACATGATGAATTTAATTGACAAGACGAACACTGACACGAAAATACACTTGATAATTACAAAACAACAAACGACGTTAAACAGACCTGAACATGAGAACTACATAAAACGAAGAACGCACGAACAGGAAAGAAGGAAATGAACGAGACAGTACCGTGTGGTGTAACAAACACAGACACAGCAACAATCACCCCCACAAACAAAGTGTGAACAGCCTACCTAAATATGGTTCTCAATCAGAGGAAACGTAAAACACCTGTCCCTGATTGAGAACCATATCAGGCTAGTTAAACAACTCAACATAGAAACACATAACATAGAATGCCCACCCCAACTCACGCCCTGACCATACTAAACAAAATACAAAAACAACGGAAAACAGGTCAGGAACGTGACAGAACCCCCCCCTCAAGGTGCGAACTCCGGGCGCACCCCTAAAACTCAAGGGGAGGGTCTGGGTGGGCATCTGTCCGCGGTGGCGGCTCCGGCGCAGGACGAGGACACCACTCCACCATTGTCTTTGTCCCCCTCCTTAGCGTCCCTTGAGTGGCGACCCTCTCCCCCGACCCTGGTCCAGGAACCTTCACCTAGGCCCCTCCTAAATAGAGGAGACAACTCAGGACAGAGAGGTAGCTCAGGACAGAGAGGTAGCTCAGGACAGAGGGGTAGCTCAGGACAGAGGGGTAGCTCAGGACAGAGGGGTAGCTCAGGACAGAGGGGTAGCTCAGGACAGAGGGGTAGCTCCGGACTGAAGGGCAGCTCCGGACAGAGAGGCAGCTCTGGACTATATGGCAGCTCATGACTGGAGGGCAGCTCATGACTGGAGGGCAGCTCATGACTGGAGGGCTGCTCCTGTCTGGCGGAAGGCTCTGGCTGCTCCTGTCTGGCGGAAGGCTCTGGCTGCTCCTGTCTGGCGGAAGGCTCTGGCTGCTCCTGTCTGGCGGAAGGCTCTGGCTGCTCCTGTCTGGCGGAAGGCTCTGGCTGCTCCTGTCTGGCGGAAGGCTCTGGCTGCTCCTGACTGACGGACGGCTCTAGCGGCTCCTGACTGACGGACGGCTCTGAAGGCTCAGGACAGACGGGCGGCTTTGAAGGCTCAGGACAGACGGGCGGCTTTGAAGGCTCAGGACAGACGGGCGGCTTTGAAGGCTCAGGATAGACGGGCGGCTTTGAAGGCTCAGTACAGACGGGCAGCGCAGGCGGCGCTTGGCAGACGGACAGCTCAGACGGCGTTGGGCAGACGGGCAGTTCAGGCGCCGCTGGGCAGACGGCAGACTGGCCGGCTGAGACGCACTGTAGGCCTGGTGCGTGGTGCCGGAACCGGTGGTACCGGGCTGGAGACACGCACCATTGGGCTAGTGCGGGGAACAGCAACAGGGCGCACAGGACTCTGGAGACACACAGGAGGCTTGGTGCATGGTGCCGGAACCGGTGGTACCGGGCTGGAGACACGCACCATTGGGCTAGTGCGTGGAGGAGGAACAGGGCTCTGGAGACGTACTGGAAGCCTGGTGCGTGGTGTAGGCACTGGTGGTACTGGGCTGGGGCGGGGAGGTGGCGCCGGATATACCGGACCATGCAGGCGTACTGGCTCCCTTGAGCACTGAGCCTGCCCAACCTTACCTGGTTGTATGCTCCCCGTAGCCCGACCAGTGCGGGGAGGTGGAATAACCGGCACTGGGCTGTGTAGGCGAACCGGGGACACCATGCGTAAGGCTGGTGCCATGTATGCCGGCCCGAGGAGACGCACTGGAGACCTGACGCGTTGAGCCGGCTTCATGGCACCTGGCTCAATACTCAATCTAGCCCTGCCAGTGGGGAGGTGGAATAACCCGCACCGGGCTATGCACACGTACAGGAGACACCGTGCGCTCTACCGCATAACACGGTGTCTGCCCGTACTCTCGCACTCCACGATAAGCATAGGGAGTTGGCGCAGGTCTCCTACCTGACTTCGCCACACTCCGTTGTAGCCACCCCCCCCCAAGAAATGTTTGGGTTTGACTTGCGGGACCGTCCAGTATTTCCTCCCAAGTCCAAGAATCCTGTATGCGCTGCTCCTGCTGCTGCTTGACACGCTGCTTGGTCCTTTTGTGGTGGGTGATTCTGTAACGGTCGTCTTTTGGTGAGAGAGTGGACCAAGGCGCAGCGGGTGATGAATACATGATGAATTTAATTGACAAGACGAACACTGACACGAAAATACACTTGATAATTACAAAACAACAAACGACATTAAACAGACCTGAACATGAGAACTACATAAAACGAAGAACGCACGAACAGGAAAGAACGAAATGAACGAGACAGTACCGTGTGGTGTAACAAACAGACACAGCAACAATCACCCACAAACAAACAGTGTGAACAGCCTACCTAAATATGGTACTCAATCAGAGGAAACGTAAAACACCTGTCCCTGATTGAGAACCATATCAGGCTAGTTAAACAACCCAACATAGAAACACATAACATAGAATGCCCACCCCAACTCACACCCTGACCATACTAAACAAAATACAAAAACAACGGAAAACAGGTCAGGAACGTGACAAATAATGGATTTAATGGTGCTCCGTGGGATGTTCAACATTTTGGGTATTTTTTTTTATAAGCCAACCCTGATCTGTACTTCTCCACAACTTTGTCCCTGACCTGCTTGGCAAGTTCCTTGGTCTTCATGGTGCCGCTTGCTTGGTGGTGCCCCTTGCTTAGTGGTGTTGCAGACTCTGGGGCCTTTCAGAACAGGTGTATATATACTGAGATCATGTGACATACCATGTGACACTTAGATTGCACACAGGTGGACTTTAACAAATTATGTGACTTCTGACGGGAATTGGTTGCAACAAATCTTATTAAGGGACTTCATAGCAAAGGGGGTGAATACATATGCACACATCACTTTTCCATTTTTTCTTTTTAGAATTTTTTGAAACAAGTAATTTTTTTCATTTCATTTCACCAATTTGGACTAATTTGTGTAACACCATTACATGAAATCCAAATAAAAATTACAGGTTGTAAATGCAACAAAATAGGAAAAACGCCAAGGGGGATGAATACTTTTGCAAGTCACTATATTCTGATCATTTACAAAAGGGTCAACGGAAAAGACAAAATGCCCATCATTAAGCAAAGGGATTCAATTAGGAGTCCAACACATGATTCTCTAGCTCAAAACA
This sequence comes from Salvelinus alpinus, assembly GCF_045679555.1. Lineage (NCBI taxonomy): Eukaryota > Metazoa > Chordata > Actinopteri > Salmoniformes > Salmonidae > Salvelinus > Salvelinus alpinus. Next base: position 18,622,793 of record NC_092098.1, on the reverse strand, counting down.
AATACCATCACACACACACATTTTGGCTAAACATTTTACAATAGTCGGGAAAATGATATTGTACAGAAATTGTTCTCATTAGCGTTGTGTTCATTGCTCAACTTTTGATTGAAAATTGATTGCTCTTCCTGCACAGTGACATTGCAGTATATTAAATTCCCTTTACATTTAACATCCTACACATTTCCATTACATTATATCAATTTAACTGCTTACAAATTCCCTTTATACACTAGAATGAACTTCTCACATTCAAAGCCCCCTGAAATAATGGAAATGGTTGCACCCTCTGGCTGGTGTTTTTTTTCTTGCTGCATCTCACAGGTTGCACTTGATTTTGGCTTGGAGAATGTAAACAGAATGTAATTTGCTCCATGCTACAATGACACACAGTCCATTCAGATACAATATTGCCGTAAAAATGTGGTATGGCAACTCAAACAAATAAAAGTGCAATCCTTTTGTTGGAAATAATGCATTGTTTGTGATCAACTGCAACAAATTATCACAACCTTGAAATCACAAACGAGAGAGAACACTTTATATTACTGGCCTCAATATTCTAGAAAAACCTGCTAAAAAATATAAAGAACACATTTGATCATTGCTTTTAAATTCACACATGCCTCATCTCTGGTACAGCCTCTTTTGTACTCTGACATGTTTGAAAAAGATCCATGCATTGCAATTTGTTCAGACTGTGCTATTCTTTCTACATAAACAGAGTTTTGCATTTATTTGGTCCCTTTTAACAAAATGGCATTTCAAGAAAAAGGCAGATATCAATTCATTAAAATGTTGTTGCAAATACCAAAGACACATGTAGAGCATATTCAGTATTGTTGCAGTACAATAAAAGGGCATTATAAAATGCACAAAAACAACTATTTTCAGTGAATCTCTCTCATTAAAACTGCAATATGTAACTTTTTGGGCGACCCAACCAAAGTCACATAGAAAAGTGAGTTACAGAGCTGTCATTCTCATTAAAAGCAAGTCTAAGAAGCGGTATATCTGTTCTATGTGCACTACTTCTATGCTTCTCGTTCTTAAGTTTTGTTTGAGTCTTTCACTTTCGTTTTGGTACACCAGCTTCAAACAGCTAAAAAAACAATATTTTTGGTTATGGAAAACATATTTTACTAGCGGGATAGATGGTGCAATGATTCTCTACACAATGACTGTTTTGTGACACTGATATAAGGCAAACTATTTGAATTTTAGCAACCAGGAAATGGCAGAGCGATTTCAGCATATTGCACCTTTAACAATCATTACATCGCAAAATCAAACCAAACTTTGGTCTATACTTATACAGCATATTCCCTTTGTTAGGGGAGTATTTCAGTATCCTTGATTCAGTCTGGCCCTGTTAACCTGCTGTCTGAGCATTATGACAACTTTATTAAGTGTTTGAAGTATCTACAGTTGAAGTCGGAATTTTACATTCACTTAGGTTGGAGTCAATAAAACTCGTTTTTAACCACTTCATAAATTTCTTGCTAACAAACTATAGTTTTGGCAAGTCGGTTAGGACATCTACTTTGTGCATGACACAAGTCATTTTTCCAACAATTGTTTATAGACTGATAATTTCACTTATAATTCACTGTATCACAATTCCAGTGGGTCAGTTTACATGCACTAAGTTGACTGTGCCTTTAAACAGCTTGGAAAATTCAAAAAAATTATGTCATGGCTTTAGAAGCTTCGGATAGGCTAATTGACATCATTTGAGTCAATTGGAGGTGTACCTGTGGATGTATTTCAAGGCCTACCTTCAAACTCAGTGCCTCTTTGCTTGACATCATGAGAGAATCAAAAGAAATCAACCAAGACCTCAGAAAAAACATTGTAGACCTCCACAAGTCTGGTTCATCCTTGGGAACAATTTACAAACGCCTGAAGGTACCACGTTCATCTGTACAAACAATAGTATGCAAGTATAAACACCACGCAGCCATCATACCGCTCAGGAAGGAGACGCGTTCTGTCTCCTAGAGATTAACATACTCTGGTGCGAAAAATGCAAATCAATCCCAGAAAAACAGCAACGGACCTTGTGAAGATGCTGGAGGAAACCGGTACAAAACTATCTATAGCCACAGTAAAACAAGTCCTATATCGACATAACCTGAAGGGGCGCTCAGCAAGGAAGAAGCCCCTGCTCCAAAACCGCCATAAAAAAGCCAGACTACGGATTGCAACTGCACATAGGAACAAAGATCGTACTTTTTGGAGAAATGTCCTCTGGTCTGATGAAACAAAAATAGAACTGTTTGGCCATAATGACCATCGTTATGTTTGGAAGAAAAAGGGGGAGGCTTGCAACCCGAAGAACATCATCCCAACCGTGAAGCACAGGAGTGGCAGCATCATGTTGTGGGAGTGCTTTGCTGCAGGAGGGACTGGTGCACTTCACAAAATAGATGGCATCATGAGGCAGGAAAATGATGAGGACATATTGAAGCAACATCTCAAGACATCAGTCAGGAAGTTAAAGCTTGGTCGCAATTTTTACTATTTTCTACATTGTAGAACAATGGTGAAGACATCAAAACTATGAAATAACACATGGAATCATGTAGTAACCCAAAAGTGTTAAACAAATCAAAATATATTTTATATTTGAGATTCTTCAAAGTAGCCACCCTTTGCCTTGATAAAAGCTTTGCACACTCTTGGCATTCTCTCAACCTGCTTCACCTGGAATGCTTTTCCAACAGTCTTGAAGGAGTTCCCACATATGCTGAGCATTGTTGGCTGCTATTCCTTTACTCTGCAGTCCAACTCATCACAAAACATCTCAATTTGGTTAAGGTCAGGTGATTGTGGAGGCCAGGTCATCTGATTCAGCACTCCATCACTCTGCTTCTTGGTCAAATAGCCCTTACACAACCTGGAGGTGTGTTGGGTAATTGTCCTGTTGAAAAACAAATGATAGTGGGACTAAGAGCAAACCAGATGGGATGGTGTATCTCTGCAGAATGCTGTGATGTGCCTTGAATTCTAAATAAATCACTGACAGTGTCACCAGCAAAGCACCCCCACTTCTCCTCCTCCATGTTTCACGGTGGGAACCACACATGCGGAGATCATCCGTTCACCTACTCTGCGTCTCACAAAGACACGGCGGTTGGAACCAAAAATCGGAAATTTGGACTCATCAGACCAAAGGAAAGATTTCCACCGGTCTAATATCCATTGCTCGTGTTTCTTGGCCCAAGAAAGTCTCTTATTATTGGTGTCCTTTAGTAGTGGTTTCTTTGCAGCAATTTGACCATGAAGGCCTGATTCACGCAGTCTCCTCTGAACAGTTGATGTTGAGATGTGTCCGTTACTTGAACTCTGTGAAGCATTTATTTGGGCTGCAATCTGAGGTGCAGTTAAATCTAATGAAGGTAACTCTGGGTCTTCCTTTCCTGTGGCGGTCCTACTCATGAGAGCCAGTTACATCATAGCACTTGGTTTTTGCAACTGCACTTGAAGAAACTGCATTGACTGACCTTCATGCCTTAAAGTAATGATGGACTGTCTCTTTGCTTATTTGAGCTGTTCTTGGCATAATATGGACTTGGTATTTTACCAAATAGGGCTATCTTCTGTATAACAACCCTACCTTGTCACAACACAACTGATCGGCTCAAACGCATTAAGGAAAGAAATTCCACAAATTCACTTTCAACAAGGCACACCTGTTAATTGAAATACATTCCAAGTGACTACCTCATGAAGCTGGTTGAGAGAATACCAAGACAATGCAAAGCTGTCAAGGCAAAGGGTAGCTACCTCGAAGAATCTCAAATATATATTTTACCTTTATTTAACTGGGCAAGTCAGTTAAGATCAAATTCAATTACGTCTCAGGAACAGTGGGTTAACTGCCTTGTTCAGGGGAAGAACGACAGATTTTTACTTTGTCAGCTCGGGGATTCGATCTTGCAACCTTTCGGTTACTAGTCCAACGCTCTAACCACTAGGCTACCTGCCGCCCCATATAAAAATATACTTTGATTTGTTTAACACTTTATTGGTTACTACCCGATTCCATATGTGTTATTAGTTTGTCTTCACTGTTATTCTACAAAGTAGAAAAAAAATAAGAAAAACCCTTGAATGAGTAGGTGTGTCCAAACTTTATATAACTTACAAAAAAAAAAATATATATAGGGCATTCCGAAAGTATTCAGACCCCTTGACTTTCTCCACATTTTGTTACATTACAGCCTTATTCAAAAAATGGATTAAAAATTTAAAAAAATAATCCCCCTAATCTACACACAATATGACAAAGTGAAAAAACTGGATTCTAGACATTTTTTTTTTAATGTATAAAAAATTTAAAGAAATACATTATTTACATAAGTATTCAGCTATGAGACTCGAAATTGAGCTCAGGTGCATCCTGTTTTCATTGATCATTCTTGAGATGTTTCTACAACTTGGAGACCACCTGTGGTAAATTCAATTGACAAAATTATTTGCAAAGGAACACACCTGTCTATATAAAAGGTCCCATAGTTGACGGGGCATTTCAGAGCAAAAACCAATCCATGAGGTCAAAGGAATTGTTCGTAGACCTCCGAGACAGAATTCTGTCAAGGCACAGATCTGGGGGAAGGTACAAAATAAATTCTGCTGCATTGAAGGGCCTCCATCATTCTTAAACGGAAGAAGTTTGGAAAAACCAATAATCTTCCTAGAGCTGGCCGCCCGGCCAAACCAATCAGGCCTTTACAGTAGAGTGGCCAGACGGAAGCCACTCCTCAGTAAAAGGCACACGACAGGCCGCTTGGAGTTTGCCAAAAGGCACCTAAAGGAATCTCAGAACATGAGAAACAAGATTCTCTGGTCTGACGAAACCAAGCATACAGCCAAGACAATGCAGGAGTGGCTTCGGGACAAGTCTCCGAATGTCCTTGAGTGGCCCAGCCAGAGCCCGGACTTGAACCCGATTGAACATCTCTAGAAAGACCTGAAAATAGTTGTGCAGCGACACTCCCCATCCAACCTGACAGAGCTTGAGAGGATCTGTAGAGAAGAATGGGAGAAACTCCCCAAATACAGGTGTACTAAGCGTGTAGCTCGAGGCTGTAATCACTGCCAAAGGTGCTTCAACAAAGTACTGAGTAAAGGGTCTGAATACTTATGTAATTTTTTAAAATAAGGCTGTAACGTAACAAACTGTGGAATAAGTCAAGCGGTCTGAATACTTTCCAAAGACACTGTATTTATCCCCCCAAAAAGGTTGACCTCTTCTTAAAATTGTTAAATAAATGTTTAACTTCTATGGCTGCTAAAGAATTGGATCAGAATTTGTTTCATCAATAAGGCTGTAATTTGCTCAGTCAACTAACAGATTGGATAATCAGGCCACAAGCTTAACTGCTTCAGTGGTTATTTCAGAGGAACTTTGTCCCTCCTCTGACATCTTTGATCTCCATGGAAACAACTGTGCCCTTTGTGGCAGTAACTCAATTTTCTATAGCTACTGGTTCCATCTTCTCGCTCCCTGCAGTAGGCACCAACTCTATTTCAGCCTCCTCCACTGCAGCGCCATTCATGAGTGGTTTAGCATTTTCGGCTGTGTGGCTAACCGATTCAGGAGACAAAGAGGTTTGTTCAGGTGGCGTGCCTGTTGGACTGCCCTGATCTGCCAGAACCCCATCCATGACTGCCAACTGCTACAGAGGAATGAAAACATTGGAGAAATGTATTCAAGCCACCCGAGAAAGCTTTTACATGTGCCATTAGAAAAATCTATATCCACTTACTCTCTGGAGATCTGTCATTTTCTTCTCACCCTCTGCCTTTTTCTGTGTTATGGTTAACAGGTGATCCAGAATGGACTGCTTTGGCTGCATGCCCTTGTCAAAATGATTATACATGCCACACCAAAACCTGTCAAATAAATAATGCAATTGGTATTCTATCAAATTAAACACAAATTCAAATGTTTGAAAAAAATACTCTGTACAGCTATTGCTCATGTACATTGACAATATATTGATTTGCTCATAGTGGAAAACTCAGGAAACCAATGAGAACTTACTTGAAATTCAACGGCAATGTGCTTGGCCTCAGAACCTCCCTCCCTAATGAGCATTTGTGCAGAGGATTTCTGTACTGATGGCGGTTCTCCCAGAGAAACGGCCAAACGGAGAAGGTCCTCTCATAAAGTCTGAAAATTTAAAGGATAAATTGTTCACGAACAGATTAAAACCTCCAAATCGGAAATGACTATTACAGAAAAGGAAATCAGATGTCTGCATAGGCACTGCAGTTTATTTCAGGGACTCCTCACCGCATCTCCTCTCGCTCTCTTTGGCAGTTGCCAATGAAATTTCCAAACTGGCAGGAGTAAACATGGTTGTGGATTTCCAAAAGGTACTTCTCGTTGTACTCAAATCCACAGGGGTACTGCTCCATGAGATTCCAAAGACATTCAATGAACTGGGTGAATACAGGGGACACCTCCTTGGGATCCCCATCCACATGCCCACACCTGCAACTCAATATTATATCTGTTATCTTCTTATGTCCTATGTACACCATGAAGATCTTATGTTAAGACTTATCTGGGTTTTAGCTTGTCCGATAGTTCAGTTGTTTTCGTCTCAAAGTTGTGTAATTTAGTAGACACCAACATGGTTAGATGATTAGCCTTGTTCCAAATATATTAGATGTTAATACCTTTGCGTGAATTTATGACCCATAGATATCCATTCTTTTTCTATCAAAACCTAAAATAAGAAATAAACAGAACGGGAGTTTAAATAGTGTTCAAATTATTATATTTTGTAGACAATAACTGTGCTGTCCAGCACACAAATACTCATATTGTCAAGATACTGTAAGCAAACCACTCTGTTCTCACCATGAGTCCCTTAATGGTACGATAGAAGGGGTCCAAGAGGATGCTGGCCAGAGAACACACCTGGGCTGTGCGATCCCAGCCATCTGAGCAGTGTACAAGCACACTAGCCTTATCCTCAGCCAAAGCCTTAGCAGAGACAAAGGATAGCTCAGAACCACATCATACACGCTAGTTTAAAAAACTAGATGGATACAGAGAAAAAAGGATCATTTGTTTTCATACATTTCTAAGGTTATAGGTACTAAATAAGAATGTGTTGCTGCGTTTATATTGAACTAAGAAGATCGCTACATGGCAGGATGTCTATTACCTTAGCAAGAAATACTCCAGCATCCATCACAGCCTTGATGTGACGCAGCCAACCAGAATTCTCCAGTCCCGTCAAGTAGTCACTCATTGTTGGAGACTTCATAGCACACACTGAAAACAGAAGATGAGAACTAAGCACCTTATAAACTTGACTTTGTCGAGCATGAACTTTGCCTGGTCTTTAGTCCATGCTGCAAAATGACTTTTCACTTTAGTAAATGATTAATAAGTACATCCGATGATTATGGTTCATCGTTTTAATGTGAGAGCAATGACAGTAACCTTCCAGAAGCTTCTGCAGACTGTTCCTCATGACATGGATATTCTCAATGCCCACAAACTGAAAGCGGATGTTTGAGTAGTTGTCCTCATTCTCGTATCCCTTCCCTGCTGCTCTATTGGCCATGGCATTCAACTGGGGAAAAAACAGGATGGTTCAGGTTAGGATGTGGCAAATGAAACATACAGGGGAAATTAGCAATACAATTATCTGAAAGCGTGTTTATTACCTTAGGCCTGGTATCCACCACATACATGAAGGTGCTTTTGGGATTAGCCCGGCTGATTGCCTGTAGCATCTCCTCATCTTCTACACATCGACCACTTAACCCGGACAGGGGCTGGCTACAGCGGCAAATGGCAGCCTGGTAGATGAGGGGGAAACCAAAAACAGCTTCACCATGAAGTGCATTTGGAATGCCATTGTAATCATTAACCCTCCTGCTGTGTTCCGGTCGAATTGGACCGATTTACAAGTTCCCTATGGAAAATGTAGTTAATTTAATCTGATTGTCATAAGGTTCCATGACTTTGTCCACACCGGGCATCTGAACACACAAAATACATTTTGATAATTTTCATTACATTTTGTGTGTTTTATTTAACTTTTGTACACCTGTGGTGTTCCCGGTCAAAAATGACCAGTCATTAGAAATGAATGGGTGAGACTACAATTAATGTATAAAATTGAGTTCAGGCACATGCCCATTCATCAGATGGACACACTTCCTCTCCCAGACCCCCAAATGCATGTGTGTTTGAGCACGCACGCACACGCACACGCACACACACACACACACCTCACTCCCCTTCTTGGCTTCCATGGCAACCCCCACGGGAACCTTTCCCCAATAGAATCTTCCCCCAAACGAGAACCACACCTATTGGCATTCTCACAAACAATTGCAACATTGTCTCAATAATATATACAATTTTTCTCACAGCTCTGGTACATAAAGCTTTTTTGAGACCTTGCTCACGATTCATTCTGTGGCAGCACAATGACCAAACGATATACTGTATGTGAGGCTCTTGACCATATCTTTGATCATGACACTGGTGAGGAGGAGAGTCCTCACCAGTGGACAATATGTTTCATCTGAGTATTTGTAGTCAAAATAATCCAAACATTATGCTTTTTTTAAATTCAAAAACTAGTTGTATGAGTTCAGGTCAATGAGGCCTACAGGCCATAAATAGCAAATAGAAGTTCAAAACATGTGAATGTTCACAAGAACTTAAGTTGATAAAAAGTTCTAACAACATTTGGTGATAATATATGTATTATTATGGATTTTTAATCAGTTATAATGGGACGGTCATTTTGGACTGGGAAAACAGAATTAATTAACGTGAAACGAACACAACAGGAGGGTTAACAGATACAGTAAGTATAGCATGAGCAGAGATGAGACTGACCCTTGCATTAAATAAGGGAGAGTCTGAACTTACATTACTTTCCTTGTGGTAGTAGGAGAGAGTAGGAATGCGCCCCCTGCTCCTGAATTTGGCACTCCCAAAGACTGTGCCCTTGCTTGCGGTTTTAGGAATGCCCAGTTCTGAGTGATATGTGCTGCAAAGCTAAGCAATCCAGAGGGAACAAAACAACGTGTGCATGCATTAGTTGCAAATGCCTTTGCTTGATGAAAGAGCTAATGCAAAACTAAAGAATTGCATGGGGGAGGCAAGACAGCATTTGTTTGACAAAAAAACAAATCCAATAAAGAGTCTGAAAGGCATATGATTGCTTAACTTACCTCATAGTTCTTGTTGAGGTCTGTCATTTCCCAAAACTCATTGGGCAATCCCATTCTTTTGAAATCCATGGCTGAGTCAATAAAGCCCCAACCATTTCTTCTCTCATCATCATCTTGTTTTGGGTTGTAAAGAAAAGCATACAACTCTTCCACTTTCCCTATAAAAAAAATGTCCAATGTTACTGTAAAGACGAATTGTATAAATATTAACAGTGGATCATAATTGTGTTTTTCCCCGAAAGGGAGGAGGGTTGATCTGGAATGCTACTGTAAGTACCTGGTTGGGAGAGTCTGACCAGGGACTGATGAACATTTTGGCAGTCCCTCTCACTGGAAATGACAAAGTGAGCCACATGGAAATTCTTGCAGGAAATGTGAAGTGGGCATCCCATGGCTGTAAGAGGGAGTTTCTCTACTGTGGCTATGAGATGGTGTAACATCTGGTGAAAATGAGAGAGAAACCAAAAACGATTAATCTTGAGTCCTGGCTTTTAAGTTCCCTACCACTTCAATATTTGCAGAAACCCAGATAGGTGTAGGCCTAATATTTGTGGCACCACCCCTGCTACCAAGGGGCATATAGTTGCTTACACACCAACTTAGCCTACATCCTATCCAGTGCCTTCATATATGTGAACAGTGAAGGTGTACATAGTATGGGAAAGGGCCATGGGTTGCTTTCATACCAGGCAATTACACCCCTTTGGCGCTCAACCCTTGGCATGCTCTCTGAGCAAGTGTCATACCCAGGTTTCCTTGCGAGTGTTACAGGAGGTCTCCACAAAGATTAGATGGGTTGCTGTTAGATAGAGAGTGCCAATGGCTGGCTTCTTTGCAGTGTATCGATCCAACAATTTCACTTCTTCCACCTGTCATTTCAAATAAAAACGACATTAGGACAGATTGAGTCACCACATGCCATTCTCGGAATAACAAATATCAACAGGTGAATGAATGGCTGAGAAATAATTTCCAAGCACTCTTACTAAAACCAACACCAGGAAATCCTGGAGACCTAGAGGTTCCAACACAGGTGTGCTGACATGCAGGAATGTAACTTTAGTTAACTAGCTAGCTTACTTGCTGTTGCTTGTTGTGACTGTCAGTCTCATGACAACTATAGTAGCTAGCTAGCTAACAATCAAACATTACTAACTTAACAGTGTTATGTAGCTAAATCAGAGAGCAGGCAGATGATTCCGTTTTAAAACTATCCTATGAAACGTAACATGCTAGATAACGAAGTCAGGTAATGTTAGCGTAGTTGCTAGCTAACTAACGTTAGTTATTGCCAGTTAGCATCACTGGCTAACGTTAGCTAGTGGCCACCTACCTTTGGCGTTAAAATGTGCTCCATCGTCCAATGCCAAGAAATGGGTGCTGATCTAAACAAGATTCATTTTTTAAAAGCGACTTTTTTCTTATTGTCGGTTGCTATTTCCCGAAGAAACTTTGCACATTCTGTAATTCTGCCTTCCTACCTAGCGCCAGCCAGCCTCGCAATAAAATGTTGGTACGTTCAAGGTCGCCTAATTTGTAAGGAACTTCCTCTATATTTGGAACTTTTAGCAGGGTTCTCCTGTTTCAAGCGAAATGTTACAAAGTTAGTAAAATTTTACAGTGTAGCAGTTTTCAAATTCATGTAGCGTAGCCATGTGTAATTTGTGCTACAGTAGGACCATTTGCACATGAAAGAAATGCCTACCAGACACATGCATGACTTAGTAGTGTGCCTTTGTACAGCATGTGTATGTGTACAAAATGTCTGGACATCAATTACATGCATTTGCTGAGACAGCTTATTGGCTTTTTCAAACACACCCTCATCACTGTTCCATTTTTGTCAATTTGCTCTGATTTTAGCAAGGGTAAAATACCAAAGTTGTGCTGATGTGAGATATTATTGTACAGCTGGAAAATTGGTACTTTCAATTATATGAAATACAACGCTTGATTAAATCATAAGAACATCCTACTCTTGTTTATGCTTTTGTTGTAATCTCGATGTTGTTTAAAAAAAAATATATAACCTAAAGCTTTAATTAATTATGTTTAGAAAAGGTTATGAATGCTTTCAAAGAAAATCACTCACTGTATAAGCCCCTTTTCAGTACATGACACATACTACGTCACGCACAGAAGCACGGGACTTTAGGATGCAGAAAGAAAGCCATCACCATCTGTACCCGTTATGTATAGCTTATATTTACGTAGTTATTACTTATAAACAACAAAAATGTTTTGGGGTTGTAATACGCTTGCAATGTTATTTGGATTATTGCTTGAAAAATTGCTCAGATTATATTTGGTTGTGATCTTTGCAAAATACCTATTTTGGATGCAGCCGTTGTTAGTTTGAATGCTAACGCTCATTGACAGGCTGGAAGCAAAGCTAGCCAAAGAGCCATTATACTGGTTTATTTGTATTTTTTTAGTAAAACACAGTTGATTTGCGATGATGACACAAACAGTATATTAAGTAGGACATTCATACAGATCTTACAATCTAGTTATAATCTAAAAGTATTGTGAAATGCACTCATAAGCAACATGTAAATGTAGTTTTTTTTAACCCTGGTGGTCTATGAGAACTCCTTGTTTTCTGAAAGCAAATAAACTATGCAAAATATGTTTTGCAAGTGATGGATCAAGTAGCCTGTAGTTTTGTAGACTTTTTGAATGGTCTTCAAGGAGATAAAACATAGCGCAATGGTCTTCAGCGCCAAAACCTAATGAAAAGGCATCTGGTAGAAGTAAATTGATCCACCATTGTATAGTTAGTTGGCCATTCCTATGGGGGAGGTGAATGGGTATTTGGGGATATACACTGAAAATAAGGTCCGAGGTTAACACGGGTTTAGGAGATATTATACATTTTGTTCTATGAGATAATTATCAGTCAGTTAAAATTACTTTCATTAATTATTAAGCCTTTGTGTGCTTTAGCCAGCAGCATACCACCCTGCATACCACTGCTGGCTTGCTTCTGAAGCTAAGCAGGGTTGGTCCTGGTCAGTCCCTGGATGGGAGACCAGGTGCTGCTGGAAGTGGTGTTGGAGGGCCAGTAGGAGGCACTCTTTCCTCTGGTCTAAACAAAAGATCCCAATGCCCCAGGGCAGTGATTGGGGACACTGCTCTGTGTAGGGTGCCGTCTTTCGGATGGGACGATAAACGGGTGTCCTGACTCTCTGAGGTCATTAAAGATCCCATGGCACTTATTGTAAGAGTAGGGGTGTTAACCCTGGTGTCCTGGCTAAATTCCCAATCTGGCCCTCTACCATCACAGTCACCTAATAATCCCCAGTTTACAATTGGCTCATTCATCCCCCTCCTTTCCCCTGTAACTATTCCCCAGGTCGTTGCTGCAAATGAGAACGTGTTCTCAGTCAACTTACCTGGTAAAATAACGGTAAAATAAATAAATAAAAATGTGCTTGTTTTGATTAAATGCTTAAACATTCACAAAAAGTGATGTTGCAGATTAAGATACTCTCATTCAACAAAATGTAAAAGATCTCCTAAACCTGTGTTTACCACAGACCTTATTTTCGGCGTTTATCCAAAAACAGTACAAAAAGCCCATTAATTTCCCCATCGGCTTCGGCCAACGAGCCATGGCGGAGTTAGCCGCCATTAGCCCCTAAAAAAAGACACCATTACTATTGCTCTGGAATGTCAAGATGGATATTTATAATGGGCGTGTTCCTCTGCCCAGGCGTTGCTGATGCATGCCAGATTTTACAGCGCCTGGATATAATATTTTAGATAGGCTACTGTATCAGCTAACCACATCATATATTATAGCAATCTGGTGCCAGACGGCATAATCGATGACTGAGACTGCCGCGCAGAAATATCAGCCCACAGAGAGAAGCACGAGATTGAACTTCACTCAGCTTTCTAGAGCACTGGTCACCAACCGGTCGATCTCTAATGCATTGCTAAATCGATCGCCAAACATTTCTGTAAAAAACCCAACGATGAAGCCTTGTGTTCCTATTTGGTTTATTCGTTTTGGGCTCTTGGGGGTAGATGCACCTGATTCAACTGCCCTGCGCGCCAGGAAGGCAAACTGTTGTCATTTTGAACCATTTCATGTGTCTGAAGGTATAAACTCTGCCTTCCCGGCGGGCCCAGAGAGCAAATCAAGTGCACTATAGGTCTACAGCTGGCCAATCGAATTGCTCAGATTATCGTGTCTGCAGTATTGTAGCAAGCGTAAGAGAAAGCTACAGCAAAATTGATACTGTGATATTTCAAAACGTTTAAAACCATGACTAGAGAGACTGTCAACGAATACAGCAAATAGTTGCTGTTTTTACGAGTGAGTTCATGTTTAAATTCTTACTCAGCACAGTCAACACTTTGTATTCAACACTTTTATAAGCCATAAAATGTGCATGTATTCAACACTTTTATAAGCCATAAAATGTGCATTCTTCCTATTTCCACTCAGTGCTACAACAAGCAGTGCAGCAGTAAAGATTGAGTAGGAGAGTGTATCTGTAGGCTTGAGCTGTTGTTATTATTAGCGGCTCGGGTCTTTTTTAATATCGAGGAATATTTCACTTTCTCTGTTCATATGAATAACAACATGAACTTGTGCATGAGGCAAAAATAATGATGAGACTCGAGTCGCCCCATCAGCTGGAAGACGGTGTCCCTTTTTGGTCAGTGTCAGTGGAGGAAAGGGAGAGTGGAGGGATGTTGAGAGGACCCTCAGTCTGCTGCTCTCTCCCTAAAAGTAAAGAAACCTTAACAGAAAATGACTCAAGTAAAAGTGAGTCACTCAGTAAAATACTACTTGAGTAAAAGTCTAAAAGTATTTGGTTTTAAATATACTTAAGTATCAAAAGTAAATGGAATTGCTGAAATGTACTTAAGTATCAAAAGTAAATGTAAAAGTATAAATCATTTCAAGTTCCTTATATTAAGCAAACCAGACAGCAAAATGTTCTTGTTTTTTTATTGATGGATAGCCAGGGACACACTCCAACACTCCAACATAATTTAAAAACGAAGCATTTGTGTTTAGTGAGTCCACCAGATCAGAGGCAGTAGGGATGACGAGGGATGTTCTCTTGAATTGGAATTTTCCTGTCAAAATGTAACAACTACTTTTGGGTGTCAGGGAAAATGCATGGAGTAAAGAACATTATTTTATTTAGGAAAGTTGTGAAGTAAAAGTAAAAGTAGCCAAAAATATAAATAGTAATGTAAAGTACAGATACCCCAAAAAACTACTTAAGTATGTCACGCCCTGATCTGTTTCACCTGTCCTTGTGCTTGTCTCCACCCCCCTCCAGGTGTCACCCATCTTCCCCATTATCCCCTGGGTACTTATACCTGTAGTCACTGTTTGTTTGTTGCCAGTTCATCTGGTTTATTCAAGTCAACCAGGGGTTTGTTTCAGCGCCTGCTTTTCCCTCAGTCTCTTTTTTCGCTTCCTCTTGGTTTTGACCCTTGCCTGTCCTGACTCTGAGCCCACCTGCCTGCTCTGAGTCGAGTCTGCCTGCCGTCCTGTGCCTTTGCCCCTACTCAGGATTACCGACCTCTGCCTGACCTGACCCTGGGCCTGGGCTTGCCTGACGTACTGTACCTTGGCCCCACTACTCTGGATTATCGACCCCTGCCTGCCTTGACCTGTTGTTGGCCTGCCCCTGTTGTTGCAATAAACATTGTTACTACAACACAGTCTGCACTTGGGTCTTACCTGAAACCTGATAAGTAGTACTTTAAAGTATTTTTACTTAAGTACTTTACACCACAGATGTAGGCACCTCAGCCCAGTAAAATAACAATAAAAAGCAAATTATTTAAATGTATGATAACTCAGCTGTGCCTCACAAGTAATACAACAACGGATCTATTACCGGTCTGATCATATAGCCTACCTCAAATGTTTAAATCTAATTTTTTAAAATGGCCCGAACAACAATGCATTGGCAGGTCAATTCAAGCGAAGCCAATATACTGTGATAATGTATTGGGCCTATGTCTTACTGCACAAACCTCATTGCTACAGTACTGTTTTTAATTGGTTAATGTTGCAACTGCTTACGTTTTTTTTTTAAGTAATGTTAAAAAAAATCTGAGAGGTAGATCTCGGCTTGCATTTTGACTCAAAAAAGGTTGGTGGTCACTTTTTTTATTTTTTTATTTCACCTTTATTTAACCAGGTAGGCTAGTTGAGAACAAGTTCTCATTTGCAACTGCGACCTGGCCAAGATAAAGCATAGCAGTGTGAACAGACAACACAGAGTTACACATGGAGTAAACAATAAACAAGTCAATAACATGGTAGAAAAAAAAGAGAATCTATATACAATGTGTGCAAAAGGCATGAGGTAGGCAATAAATCGAATAATTATAATTTAGCAGATTAACACTGGAGTGATAAATCATCAGATGATCATGTGCAAGAAGAGATACTGGTGTGCAAAAGAGCAGAAAAGTAAATAAATAAAAGCAGTATGGGGGGTGAGGTAGGTAAATTGGGTGGGTAGTTTACAGATGGACTATGTACAGCTGCAGCGATCGGTTAGCTGCTCGGATAGCAGATTTTTAAAGTTGTTGAGGGAGATAAAAGTCTCCAACTTCAGAGATTTTTGCAATTCGTTCCAGTCGCAGGCAGCAGAGAACTGGAAGGAAAGGCGTCCAAATGAGGTTTTGGCTTTAGGGATGATCAGTGAGATACACCTGCTGGAGCGCGTGTTGCGGGTGGGTGTAGCCATCGTGACCAGTGAACTGAGATAAGGCGGCACTTTACCTAGCATAGCCTTGTAGATGACCTGGAGCCAGTGGGTCTGACGACGAACATGTAGCGAGGGCCAGCCGACTAGGGCATACAGGTCGCAGTGGTGGGTCGTATAAGGTGCTTTAGTAACAAAACAAATGGCACTGTGATAAACTGCATCCAGTTTGCTGAGTAGAGTATTGGAAGCTATTTTGTAGATGACATCGCCGAAGTCGAGGATCGGTAGGATAGTCAGTTTTACTAGGGTAAGTTTGGCGGCGTGAGTGAAGGAGGCTTTGTTGCGGAATAGAAAGCCGATTCTTGATTTGATTTTGGATTGGAGATGTTTGATATGAGTCTGGAAGGAGAGTTTGCAGTCTAGCCAGACACCTAGGTACTTATAGATGTCCACATATTCTAGGTCGGAACTGTCCAGGGTGGTGATGCTAGTCGGGCGTGCGGGTGCAGGCAGCGAACGGTTGAAAAGCATGCATTTGGTTTTACTAGCGTTTAAGAGCAGTTGGAGGCCACGGAAGGAGTGTTGTATGGCATTGAAGCTCGTTTGGAGGTTAGATAGCACAGTGTCCAAGGAAGGGCCGGAAGTATATAGAATGGTGTCGTCTGCGTAGAGGTGGATCAAGGAATCGCCCGCAGCAAGAGCAACATCATTGATGTATACAGAGAAAAGAGTCGGCCCGAGAATTGAACCCTGTGGTACCCCCATAGAGACTGCCAGAGGACCGGACAACATGCCCTCCGATTTGACACACTGAACTCTGTCTGCAAAGTAGTTGGTGAACCAGGCAAGGCAGTCATTAGAAAAACCGAGGCTACTGAGTCTGCCGATAAGAATATGGTGATTGACAGAGTCGAAAGCCTTGGCCAGGTCGATGAAGACGGCTGCACAGTAATGTCTTTTATCGATGGCGGTTATGATATCGTTTAGTACCTTGAGCGTGGCTGAGGTGCACCCGTGACCGGCTCGGAAACCGGATTGCACAGCGGAGAAGGTACGGTGGGATTCGAGATGGTCAGTGATCTGTTTGTTGACTTGGCTTTCGAAGACCTTAGATAGGCAGGGCAGGATGGATATAGGTCTGTAACAGTTTGGGTCCAGGGTGTCTCCCCCTTTGAAGAGGGGGATGACCGCGGCAGCTTTCCAATCCTTGGGGATCTCAGATGATACGAAGGAGAGGTTGAACAGGCTGGTGATAGGGGGTGCGACAATGGCGGCGGACAGTTTCAGAAATAGGGGGTCCAGATTGTCAAGCCCAGCTGATTTGTATGGGTCCAGGTTTTCCAGCTCTTTCAGAACATCTGCTATCTGGATTTGGGTAAAGGAGAAGCTGGGGAGGCTTGGGCGAGTAGCAGCGGGGGGGGCGGGGCTGTTGGCCAAGGTTGGAGTCGCCAGGAGGAAGGCATGGCCAGCCATTGAGAAATGCTTGTTGAAGTCTTCGATTATCACGGATTTATCGGTGGTGACCGTGTTACCTAGCCTCAGTGCAGTGGGCAGCTGGGAGGAGGTGCTCTTGTTCTCCATGGACTTTACAGTATCCCAGAACTTTTTGGAGTTAGAGCTACAGGATGCAAATTTCTGCTTGAAAAAGCTGGCCTTTGCTTTCCTGACTGACTGCGTGTATTGGTTCCTGACTTCCCTGAACAGTTGCTTATCGCGGGGGCTCTTCGATGCTATTGCAGTTCGCCACAGGATGTTTTTGTGCTGGTCGAGGGCAGTCAGGTCTGGAGTGAACCAAGGGCTATATCTGTTCTTGGTTCTGCATTTTTTGAACGGAGCATGCTTGTCTAATATGGTGAGGAAGTAACATTTAAAGAATGACCAGGCATCCTCAACTGACGGGATGAGGTCAATATCCTTCCAGGGTACCCGGGCCAGGTCGATTAGAAAGGCCTGCTCGCAGAAGTGTTTTAGGGAGCGTTTGACAGTGATGAGGGGTGGTCGTTTGACCGCGGACCCGTGGCGGATACAGGCAATGAGGCAGTGATCGCTGAGATCTTGATTGAAGACAGCAGAGGTGTATTTGGAGGGCAGGTTGGTCAGGATAATGTCTATTAGGGTGCCCATGTTTACGGATTTAGGGTTGTACCTGGTGGGTTCCTTGATGATTTGTGTGAGATTGAGGGCATCAAGCTTGGATTGTAGGACTGCCGGGGTCTTAAGCATATCCCAGTTTAGGTCACCTAACAGAACAAACTCTGAAGCTAGATGGGGAGCGATCAATTCACAGATGGTGTCCAGGGCACAGCTGGGAGCTGAGGGGGGTCGGTAGCAGGCGGCAACAGGGAGAGACTTATTTCTGGAGAGATTAATTTTTAAAATTAGAAGTTCGAACTGTTTGGGCATAGACCTGGAAAGTATGACAGAACTTTGCAGGCTATCTCTGCAGTAGATTGCAACTCCTCCCCCTTTGGCAGTTCTATCTTGACGGAAAGTGTTATAGTTGGGTATGGAAATCTCAGAATTTTTGGTGGCCTTCCTAAGCCAGGATTCGGACACGGCAAGGACATCAGGGTTGGCAGAGTGTGCTAAAGCGGTGAGTAAGGCAAACTTAGGGAGGAGGCTTCTGATGTTGACATGCATGAGGCCAAGGCTTTTTCGATCACAGAAGTCAACAAATGAGGGTGACTGGGGACATGCAGGGCCTGGGTTTACCTCCACATCACCCGAGGAACAGAGGAGTAGTAGGATGAGGGTGCGGCTAAAGGCTATCAAAACTGGTCGCCTAGAGCGTTGGGGACAAAGAATAAAAGGAGCAGATTTATGGGCGTGGTAGAATAGATTCTGGGCATAATGTGCAGACAGGGGTATGGAGGGGCGCGGGTACAGCGGAGGCAAGCCCAGGCACTGGGTGATGATAAGAGAGGTTGTATCTCTGGACATGCTGGTCTCAATGGGTGAGGTCACCGCATGTGTGGGGGGTGGGACAAAGGAGGTAACAGAGGTACGGAGAGTGGAACTACAGGGTCCATTGCAAACCAAAACAATGATAATGATAACTAGCCTGAACAACAGTATGCAAGGCATATTGATATATGAGAGAGACATACAATAAGGCATAAAGTGATTGCAGGTCTTGATTGGGAGAGCTAGCTAAAACAACAGGTAAGATAACAGCAGCAATAACAGGGTGCTAGTCTAACACAGCAACAACAGGTAAAAATGGCGACGACTCGGCAGAGAGGGTCGGATTAACTACACACAGATCCTGAGTTAAAGCACAGAGCCGACAGATAAAACACAAATAAACAGAATGGAGTACCGTGAATTAATGGACAGTCAAGCATGCATCAGCTATGTAGCCAAGTGATCATAGTGTCCAGGGGGCAGCCGTAGATGGAGCAGGGAGGCCTCCACTAAGCTAGCACGCGGCGTTTAAAGTTAGTAGCCCGGGGGGTGGTCTGCTCAGACGGAGGGGGTCTGCTCAGACGTGGTCGTGTCGACAGAGAATCCAAGCCGGATGGCGAAAGAGAGGTTGTGAATTGTAGAATTGTGTTTGCTAACTGGTGCTAGCTTCGTGGCAGTGGCGCTAGCTGCGCTAGCTGCAAGCTAGCTGTGAGGATCAGAAGTAGTGGCTCAGGGATTACGGCAGGAATCCGGCGTTGTTGTCGAGAGACAGTCCGATGCTGGTAAATTGGTGAGTAATATCCAGGCTAATAACAGGGCTGGTGTCTGTGCAGAAGGTAAAAGCTACTAGCAGCGGCAAAAAAATGGCTAAATTAGCTTGTAGCTGATTTAGACCAGTTGTGATGGATTGGCAGGGCTCTGTGTCGGCAAAAAAAAAAAGGTCCAGTCCAATTGGCAAAAGAGGTATTGTAGCCCAAGAATTCGCTGGTAGACCTCTTCGGCTAGCCGGCAGATGGGCCTAGCTCGAGGCTAGCTCAAGGCTAACTGGTGCTTGCTTCGGAACAGAGGTGTTAGCCAGTAGTAGCCACTCGGTTGCAGCTAGCTAGCTGTGATGATACGGTGTAATTGTCCAGAGCTTGCGTCAGGAATCCGGTGATGTGGTAGAGAAAAAGCAGTCCTATATGCTCTGGGTTGATATCGCGCTTGCAGACTGGCAGGTATTGGCCCGGTATTGAAGCTGGCAGTGTCCGAGTTGAGGGTGAAGACCGCAGCAGTGGCTAACTGACTACTAGCTAGTAGCTAGTTATCTGGCTAGCTTCTGATTGGGGTTACGGTTCTAAAGTATAAAAAAATAGCAGGTCCGTACCACATTGGGTGAGGCGGAATGTAGGAATGTATATTCAGTTCCTAGATGGAAAGTGAAATTAAAATATATACGAAATGTATACGAAAAATACGAAGACTATTTACACGGGACAAGACAAGACAAAGACACGTCCTACTGCTACGCCATCTTGGAGGACACTGTTCTAGAGTGTTTGTAACTGTAGTCTGAGGAGTAAGAAATGTCGGACCAAGATGCAGCGTGGTAAGTATCCATTTTAATAATGATACTTGAAACAACAAACAAAAACAATAAACTGACGAAATAAACGAAGACGCAACAGTCCCGAAATAGTAAACACAGGAACACACGAACAGGAACAATCACCCACAATACAAAACAGGCTACCTAAATATGGTTCCCAATCAGAGACAACGACTAACACCTGCCTCTGATTGAGAACCATATCAGGCCAAACACATAGAAATAGACAAACTAGACATACAACATAGAATGCCCACTCAGATCACACCCTGACCAAACAAAACATAGAAACATACACAGCAAACTATGGTCAGGGCGTGACAGTGTTTCCTGTTAATACTATCAACGTTTCCCTTTACTGTGGCAATTGTGATCGAATCAACACAATATTATATATTAGCAACACAATAATATTTTCAATGCAACATACCGAAACAAAACAAACTATGCAAGAGATTTTTTTGTAGGCAGAACGCATCGGATTACGATTCTATTGCATTGACACACACTACTCAGCTCATACTCTACAGAGACCAGTGCGACATAAACAATCAGAGCTTCAGTAGGCCTATATGCAAATAGACCATTCCATATATGGATCTGTGCCATTTACTTTGAACTGAACTGTGTTTACAGCATGAGCGGTCATGAGTAGATGCTTGTTTTGAAATCAAAGCGAGAGCTGCATGTAGCCACGTGTGCACATTTTGATCATATCCTTTGCTAGTTATTGAGTTATTAGCCCAGTTATAGATAATTTGTAGTCAGCAACAGGGGAATGATTGATTCCTACAAGAGCACAAAATGTGTACATTTCTAGGCATCTTTGGAAAGCATGTCAAGTAAAGAGCTTTTTTAAAATCTTAACTGGGCAGTGTTGCCATTCATAACATTCGCAGAGTACGACCCTGCCTCACGCAGGAAGCGGCGCAGGTCCTAATCCAGGCACTTGTCATCTCCCGTCTGGATTACTGCAACTCGCTGTTGGCTGGGCTCCCTGCCTGTGCCATTAAACCCCTACAACTCATCCAGAACGCCGCAGCCAGTCTGGTGTTCAACTTTCCCAAGTTCTCTCACGTCACCCCGCTCCTCCGCTCTCTCCACTGGCTTCCAGTTGAAGCTCGCATCCGCTACAAGACCATGGTGCTTGCCTACGGAGCTGTGAGGGGAACGGCACCTCCGTACCTTCAGGCTCTGATCAGGCCCTACACCCAAACAAGGGCACTGCGTTCATCCACCTCTGGCCTGCTCGCCTCCCTACCTCTGAGGAAGTACAGTTCCCGCTCAGCCCAGTCAAAACTGTTCGCTGCTCTGGCACCCCAATGGTGGAACAAACTCCCTCACGACGCCAGGTCAGCGGAGTCAATCACCACCTTCCGGAGACACCTGAAACCCCACCTCTTTAAGGAATACCTAGGATAGGATAAAGTAATCCTTCTAACCCCCCCCCCTTAAAAGAGTTAGATGCACTATTGTAAAGTGGTTGTTCCACTGGATATCATAAGGTGAATGCACCAATTTGTAAGTCGCTCTGGATAAGAGCGTCTGCTAAATGACTTAAATGTAAAATGTAATGTAAATGTTGTATTTTGAGACAGGCTTGAATAAGCTAAGTAGCCAATAGGCAAAGGGTAACATAATTTGTCCATTATATGTAATAATGGTATTGGAATAATAATGTATTTTATTTTGTAAAGTGTTTTCTTGCATCAATACAATAACATTTTCAGTCACCTCCTTGTCTGAAGGACAAGTGGATAAACAGGTTAATGTCAAGCCCTCCATGTTTTTTTTCAAAAGTCTCATGGAATGTAGGCCTACGTTGAACACTACACATTGGCTGCTACTGTAGGCTGAATGATAGAATAGCTATTTCCATGGTAAAATGTTATGGGATGCATTTTCTCCATTGTTTTTGATGGTAGGCCACTGGTAGGCCTACATTATGATGAAATAGCCACAGTAGCCTACATGGCCACTGTTAAAAAAAACTGTAACTTAAAGCTGGTACAGCCTCAGTGTTCACAGTAAACACATGCTGGCAGTTGCACAGAATTGTCACAACGTTCAAGCTTGCGCTCAGAGGACCTGAAATTTGCTCAGTGCCAAAATAAATTACAGGGAACATTGGTCATCATGTTATTAGCAGAGATTTGGTATAGCACAAAGAGATTAAATTGCAAACCATTAGCATTCAACTAACAATGCTAGCCAGTTTAGGATTTTGGATGCTAATTTGCAAGCTTGTTTTTACTGAGGCTGTCTTGCTAGTAATGTCCCTTAACATTGCAATGGATTTCTCGGATGGGGCATATAGAATATGTATTATTTCCCCCTGCTGTATGATACATTTAAATGTAGAGGGTAGTGATCATTGAAATAAGAATGAATATAACAGGTGTCCCCATTTAAGAGAATGATGGCACAATGGGTGGACAGGCGGCCATTGCGAGTGTATCCATTAGAGCAAAGCAGGAAGTAAAAGCAGGAAGTGTAACCATCAATCTGTGCTGTGATTTATTGAATCAACTCAAATTACATTTAAAAAAAATACATTCTATTGCATGAGCCAAATCAGTTAGCATAATTTGAATGAACATTCTACAGTACCATATAAATTATTACATCACTGTCAAATTACCAGTATCTTGACTGCTATCAAGAAGAAATCTCTCTGAAACACTATTATTACAATACAGCAACAACATTTGATTAGGTTAGTTAGGTGTTTATGATATAGAAAGCATACACAAAACAATGTCACTTTCCTTCAGCTCATCCCACATGAAAATATACTACAGGACTTAATATAGAATTCTGTAGTAAACTGTAGAATACTATACTACACACTGTAGTATCACTTGATCATGTGTAGTACTTACTATAAAATGTTGTAGTATAATGTAAAATACTAATACTACAGTATTATCTGAAAAAAAACTATGTTGTAAATACTACAGTAATGTCCGCAAAAACACTAAATTGTTTTTAACTGCCAATTCCCCTCCCCGTATGCCAATTTGTGCCACCCATAAGTGAGAAACCTACATGCAAAGTATAGATCATATATTTTGTTCCCTACAAGTTATTGTCACGCCCTGACCTTAGAGAGCCTTTTTATGTCTCTATTTGGTTTGGTCAGGGTGTGATTTGGGGTGGGCATTCTATGTTTTTGTTTTCTATGATTTTGTATTTCTATGTTTTGACCGGGTATGGTTCTCAATCAGGAACAGCTGTCTATCGTTGTCTCTGATTGGGAACCATACTTAGGTAGCCCTTTTCCATCCTTTCAGTGTGGATGTTGTCTTTGTTTGTGGCACTATAGCCTTAACCTTCACGATCGTTTTTGTATTGTTTATTGTTTTTGTCGGCGTCATCCTAATAAAAAGGAATATGTACGCCCACCACGCTGCGCTTTGGTCCTCTTCATTCGACGGCAGTGACAGTTATAGAAAAGAGCAAAAGCTCTGAACTATCCATTCAGACCCCAGTCCTACCAACCTACAGGTTATGGAAAATTTGATCTTTTAGTATTTACCCAGTAGGTTTCCTCAAGTAGAAAGCCTCCACTTGTATGTAAAAGATAATACAACTAAAACACTATGGTAAATACTACAGTATTTTCTGCAGAAATACTACAGTGAATACTACCGAATACTACAGTCCAAAAGCACTACCGTAAATACCAAAGCATACTGCAATCCGCAAAAACACAACATTAATTACAGTACTACAGTACATACTACACTATTCACTGTAGTGTTTCTGCTGACTTAAGAACCTAAAACCACTACAGTGAATACTAGTGAATTCTGCAAAAACACTACAGTGAATAATATAGTATTTTTAGTAAACAGTTGAGGGATGGAGCTGGAGAAATGTAACCACTCTCAATCTCTGGATGCAAGAAAAGAGTAAAACAAGGTTATATTTTGTGTTTTGATGATGTAAGACAGTTGAACTCAGCTCGTGAAGCATTAATAAGTTGTATTCTTCAAGAATCAATGGGTACATATCATTAATTTAAAAGTAAGAAAATGGATGTAACAATCGCAGATTGAAAGAAAGAAAGTCTACATTGTAGCATTAAACACATCCTCCCTAAACTCCTCCTCACAATTTTTGTTTGCACTGAATGGAGAGGGGTATTCTACAAAGCAGGTTCAACGAGTTAGCCAGCTAATTTGCCTAAATTAAATAATAAAAAATGTACACAGTCTAACCATTATGTGCCTCACACGCAGCCATATGTGAACTATTTGATGCCTCCAGAGCACACAATGCTAATGGTCCAACAGTCTTAGATAGCCACTACATGTACAGACACCAACTGGTCTATTCCATCCCGCAGTCTCCAATGCACACAGAACAGTTGTACACAGGTGTCACGATATGATGCGATTACACCTCTATAGACACTTTTTTTTGCCACATGACACAGAAACGAGCAGCAGTAAAATGGTATTTGGAAAACAAACATAGTTGATCATATTGGTGGACACTTTGCATCGTACAGTCATTTGTGAGTCCCCACTTGTTGTACTAAGAGTTATCTATGGAGAGAGTACATACAGTACATTTTGGTAACATGTTTATTATCCACTGATTTCAGTGCATATTGATGTGTAAATAAAATTATTTTCAGCATTTTTGTCCAAACTGATCCTATAATAATGATTCCAAACTGTCTAAAATCCCACCGTAATAAAGGTGACTAATACATAGTGTGACAATCATCCCATAGGCCTATATTGCCAAAATGACTCATGACATTGTAAAATGAATGCCATGGTAGAATGCTAGAACAATAGCCTTCCAATGTTTTGGGCTGCAAACAAGCTATATCTTCAGGATAGCCAGGAGATTTGGAGTTGAAGTATTTTGTGATGTATACTATCCTATACGTTTTTAAAAGAGTGTCCTTGCTGGTGTGTGGGGAAAAACAGTGGGAGGGAAGGACAATCTCTTCACACAGAGGAGATTTTTTTTTTTTTTGTATTTTTTATTTAACCTTTATTTATCTAGGCAAGTCTCTTAGCCTACTAATAGATTGGTAGGCCTTGTCTCTTGAAAATTAGTTTGTGGAAGTGAGGAATAAGTAAATAGCATAAGAGGGCACAGCTGGGGACTGAGAGGATGCACACATAATCAACTACCTTATGACGGTCATTAGTGTTGTTGAGACTAAAAAAGTTTTTACATAGGCCTATAGCCTATATAATGGGTGGGGGTAGTATTTAGTGTTCACATTATTTATGTTATGTGAGACATGGAAAAACATTTCAGTTCAGCATGCACATCTTTAGATACAATGCCCACCAAATGTAGTTAATGTAATATACTTTGATACCACACATGAGTCAGCCAACTCGTAGCTTACTTTTTTGTTTTGTTTTTGTTGCTGAAAATAAATAAATACATAAATAACCAACTTGAATATACAGTTGAAACTGTCTCTGTTGATCAAAGTAACCTGGCTATATGAAGCGGTAGTGATGATCAATTCATTCTCGAGGCATTGTCAAATCTGATCGTCTGCACAGCGGGATAGTAAAAAGACGACCTGGAACGGCACCAGATTATTTATTTTCCGTTTCACTGGCCTGCCCGGGTGTATGACTTGTTGCTAAGTTACAGTCTGTGGGAGGCAGACAAAAATGATGAAGGGAGGGGATGATGAATGATATTTAGCTATAGTAGCTTGCTAGCTGTGTTTATTATTTGCAGTAATGTTCGTAGATAGACTATAATAGCTAGCTCAATTTGGAACTTTCTGAACAAGACATCATAGCTAAGGTTAATAAATTCGTTTGACGGCTGAGTGCATTATATTTGTGGGTCGTTGATTTACCATAAATAAATGGTTTTGGAGCTGGCAGTGCCCGCAAATGCAGGCCCTTTGCTTCACCGCTCCATCCCGCACATTGAGCGTATTTTCCGGGTGAGGGTCAGCTACGGATCCGCGGAGTCAAGCTGCGACAGCTCAAATGTCAGCACCAGCAATATCATAATAGTACGTGTCGCGGAGGGCAAGGAAGATGACTACACCAAGGCAAAAGTAAGATAACTTTGCTGGAACGCTACTGTTAATGTTTGCTTCGTGTTTTTTAGCTAGCTACCGGCAACGCGTTAGCCGCATAGAAGCGGTCAACTAGTTAGCTAGATAAGTCAGCTAGCTAACGTTAGTAGCTAACGTTAGTTGATCTACTCTGGACTGGTGTAGTTAGCTTTCACTGCAGGCTAGTGTTTGCTGTTAACTAGCTTGCTTCTTACTATATTCGCTAGGCTAATATTAAACTAACGTTAATCTCGCTTGTGGTGGATTTGGTAATGTATGACTAGAGCTTCATGTTTACATGTACGTTAACGTTAGTTATTGTTTTCTGGTAGGTAACGTTAGCTAGCTAGTAAGTTTAACTAACGTTACTGCCAACAACATTCTTAGCTAACGTTACTTTCATGAGGCGCAATATTAACTGTTTTATGCTCTAACAAGTGCTAGCTAGCTAAGTTAACTTGTTTGAGTATTTAAAAAATATATATAAATTACTTTTTTTACATAGCTGAAATAATGTTTCTGTTGGAAGCTTTCCAGCCAACTAAGTTAACTGGCTAAGCTAGTCTTTACATGTCTCAGCTACTAGCCAATGTCATCAGAAGGAAGAATTAACGTTAGTACTGTTTAACTAGGTAGATGTGTGTTGTATGGTAAACTATGATTGTGAATTAACGTTAGCCTAGCTACCTTTTGCAGAAATGTTGCTGAAACAGAGTTTATGCAAAATAAACTATTCGAATCTAACGTTAGCTAGGTAGTTAGCAACGGTAGTTATCTAATCTTATTATTAATCGTTGTTGTCTGTAATCAGCACTATGAACACTTCTAACAAATTCTGCACACCTAATAGCTACTTCAAAATACCCCTTATTTGACCTTTTATGGGGGTTGACTTCCAGGACTTAGGCTACTCATAGTGTTGAACCGTTAATGTTGTGTGCTTCAGAACAATGTTCAGGTGTGTACCTCCATTATTGCAGCATATCTGTACTTTGCATCCTCGCTGTGGGGCCTCAGTTTGGCCAAGCATCTTAGTCCTTCTGACTGCACATGCTCCACTTGTTGCTATGATACAGGGCTGCACAAGCCTGTGCATGTGCAGTGCTTGAGTGGCCTTGCTGTGTCTCAGCCTGTGATGTGGAGGTGGAGAAAAAAAAGATGGGGCTTCTTTGTTGTTTCATGCTGCTCTGCTCCTCGACAGTTATGTCATTTTGTTCCAGGAAATTCCAACACATCAGTATTGTTGTGAGGTGGCTACTGGGTTTCCTGCAAATACACAAATGTCTGTGTTGACTTTGTGAGGACACCTATACAATATCTGCCACTTTTGTTATAGAATGGGTTAGCCTCTTCCCAATATGTTGTCTTTTTATATAATGTATAGCCTAGTTATTCTTATGGAAATAAACTACTTTGTCTAGATAAACTAGATCTACTCCATTATCTTAGGTTGTGTACTGTCCTGACTCTCACTTTCTATAATAAGAGGTGGGGAAATAAGTAGGCTATCTAAATAAGTATTATTTAGGCTATCCAATGTTTTAAGCTGTTCTGCACATGTTCATTAGGACGTTAGCTGCATAAGGCTTATCATATGACTAAATCGTAGTAGAAAGACTACTAGAGATGGAAATTT
The DNA here is from genome assembly GCF_045679555.1 of Salvelinus alpinus. Classification (NCBI taxonomy): domain Eukaryota; kingdom Metazoa; phylum Chordata; class Actinopteri; order Salmoniformes; family Salmonidae; genus Salvelinus; species Salvelinus alpinus. The sequence continues at coordinate 18,594,690 of NC_092098.1, read as the reverse complement.
CCTGTTAAGTGGTTATCAAATACCTATTCACAATGTGGAGGTTAAATCTGAAAATAGGATGATGCAATCTGTACGAAACTGGGGGAATGATGTAGCTATGAACTGAATTGTTTGTTTCTTGTGTGCAACTTATTACCTCTGTTTAACATTGTAATTCTCATATTTTTAGGCACGCTACGTTAATCGTGTTTGCCAGGCTGCCTAGAGAAAGATGGGCTCTGTTTTGTGTTAGTCGTGACTGCTAAAAAGCAGTTAGCTGATGACAGGGCTGCGTTGCTAGGCAACCCATGTCATGGGCTGAGCCTCTTGAAGCAGGAATGGAAGTAGCTATCTACTATCTATCTGCAAGACCTGGGGAAGTACTGCTTTCAGTAGCACATGCATTTGGTGTCCATTTTTTTTTTTTAAGCACTTGGATCTGTATGCATATTTGGATACAAATTAATAAAGGTTTTTAAATGTTCATGTAATCTCAAATGCACTTCAGCCTTTACATTCTGTCGATTTACAATGGATAAGATTGAGCTATTCATTATTTAATTTAGGGGCTCGAGTGGCGCAGCAGTCTAAAGCACTGCATCACAGTGCTAGAGGCGTCACAACAGACCCTGGTTCGATCCCGGGCTGTAATAGGGAGTCCCAAAGGGCGGCACACAATTGGCCCAGCTTTGTCCTGGTTAGGGTTTGGCCAGTGTAGGCCATAATTTTATATGGGGCGGCAGGTAGCCTAGTGGTTAGAGCGTTGGACTAGTAACCGAAAGGTTGCAAGATCAAATTCCCGAGCTGACAAGGTAAAAATCTGTCTTTCTGTCCCTGAACATGGCAGTTAACCCACTGTTCCTAGGCCGTCATTGTTACGTTTACATTTTACATTTAAGTCATTTAGCAGACGCTCTTATCCAGCGACTTACAAAGCGACTTACAAATTGGTGCATTCACCTTATGATATCCAGTGGAACAACCACTTTACAATAGTGCATCTAACTCTTTTAAGGGGGGGGGGGGGGATAGAAGGATTACTTTATCCTATCCTAGGTATTCCTTAAAGAGGTAGATATTGTAAATAAGAACTTGTTCTTAACTGACTTGCCTAGTTAAATTAAAAAAAATATATACATTTCAATATTTTATTTTATACAATTGCAACAATGGCACCATCATGCATTAGCTTGCACTGATCCAGCAGAGTTCTGAGACATTTTTACAACTCATTGAAACTCTGAAAATAAATATTTGGGCAAATGTTACCAGATATGATGATAATAGGGCTGCATTACGGTAGGCAGCTAATTGTTAAATTACACTTTCCATCCTTACCTTGGAAGGCCACTGTCTCTGCGCTGATCGCCTGTGAGTGAGACAACGCTAGCTAGCCAATGGGAGCGTAGTAGAACGCCCCTCTGAATAACGGGGCGTGGTTTTGGCTTAACTGTGTTGGGAAAAAGAAAGATGCACCCAGACTATTTGCATTGCCCCCCCTCTTTTACGCTGCTGCTACTCTCTGTTATTATCTATGCATAAGTCACTTTAATAACTCCACCTACATGTACATATTACCTCAACTAACCGGTGCCCCCTGTATATAGCCTCGCTATTGTTATTTTACTGCTGATCTTAAAATTTTTTGTTACTGTTATTTCATTTTTTTAAAGGTATTTTTCTTAACTGCATTGTTGGTTAAAGGCTTGTAAGTAAGTATTTGACTGTTTATTCGGCGCATGTGACAATTTTATTTGATTATTTATATTTCAGTTTTTACTTTTCATGGGGAGTTCAGGGGCCTTAGATTTCCCCTAGAGAGGCATTGGGCAACATAGACTGAGCGTTGGCGGTAATCACCTGGTGCAGTTCTGAGTTCCGGTAGACCCTTGCATCACGCACTGTACTGGGATAGGCACTAAATACATTGGTGAAAAGCATTTTGTCGTCGCATAGAGGTGCATAGAATGGAACGACTTTCAGTTGACATGCAGTTTGTCTCGGTATTCTCGGGTGGCCTTGATGGGAATGTGTGTTCCGCAATGGCTCCGATTCCCCCCCAGGGAACTTAGCTGCCTTTGTGATACCACTGATGACTTCTCGTGCTCTGGCCCTTGAGAGATGAGATACAGCTACGATCACCCTTTGGAAGCAGGCTTCGGCCGTAGATTTAGAGACATCTAACCTGATGCCGATTCCCCTGCACAAAGGAATATAATGTATATTATGATATTATATACATTATGATGTAACTGTTATAATAACATAACGCTGAAGCAATTCAATCTTTGCCAACTAGGCCTATCAGTCATGATTTGAGATCAAATCCAAATGATGCTGCAGTAACATGCAGTTTGTCATTACCACCACAAGGCGTCAGCGCTACAATGTACCTTTTAATGACAGTTGAAAGGTCATGTCAATATAATGTAAACAAGACCGATCGACCATCTAGCAGGATGAATTTCTGGTGAGTTTTATTGCAGATCGCTTGCTGTTTATTTTATAAAATATTTTGAGTAACAGTCTGGCCCTGTTACCCTGTTGTCTGAGCATTATGACAACTTTATTAAAGTGTTTGAAGTATCTACAGTTGAAGTCGGAAGTTTACATTCACTTAGGTTGGAGTCATCAAAACTCGTTTTTCAACCACTCCACAAATTTCTTGTTAACAAACTATAGTTTTGGCAAGTCGGTTAGGACATCTACTTTGTGCATGACACAAGTCATTTTTTCAACAATTGTTTACTGACGGATTATTTAACTTATAATTCACTATATCACAATTTCAGTGGGTCAGAAGGTTACATACACTAAGTTGACTGTGCCTTTAAACAGCTTGGAAAATTCCAGAAAATGATGTCATGGCTTTAGAAGCTTCTGATAGGCTGATTGACATCATTTGAGTCAATTGGAGGTGTACCTGTGTGAATGTATTTCAAGGCCTACCTTCAAACTCAGTGCCTCTTTGCTTGACATCATGGGAAAATCCAAATAAATCAGCCAAGACCTCAGAAAAATGTTTGTAGACCTCCACAACTCTGGTTCATCCTTGGGAGCATTTTCCAAACGCCTGAAGGTACCACGTTCATCTGTACAAACGATAGTACGTAAGTATAAACACCATGGGACCACGCAGCCGTCATACCGCTCAGGAAGGAGACGTGTTCTGTCTCCTAGAGATGAACGTACTTTGGTGCGAAAAGTGCTAATCAATCCCAGAACAACAGCAAAGGACCTTTGTGAAGACGCTGGAGGAAAGGATACAAAAGTATGTATAGCCACAGTAAAATGAGTTCTATATCGACATACCCTGAAAGGCTGCTCAGCAAGGAAGAAGCCACTGCTCCAAAACCGCATAAAAAAGCCAGACTACGATTTGCAACTGCACATGGGGACAAAGATTGTACTTTTTGGAGAAATGTTCTCTGGTCTGATTAAACAAAAATAGAACTGTTTGGCCATAATGATCATCGTTATGTTTGGAAGAAAAAGGGGGAGGCTTGCAACCCGAAGAACACCATCCCAACCGTGAAGCACAGGAGTGGCAGCATCATGTTGTGGGAGTGCTTTGCTGCAGGAGGGACTGGTGCACTTCACAAAATAGATGGCATCATGAGGCAGGAAAATGATGGGGACATATTGAAGCAACATCTCAAGACATCAGTCAGGAAGTTAAAGCTTGGTCGCAATTTTTACTATTTTCTACATTGTAGAACAATGGTGAAGACATCAAAACTATGAAATAACACATGGAATCATGTAGTAACCCAAAAGTGTTAAACAAATCAAAATATATTTTATATTTGAGATTCTTCAAAGTAGCCACCCTTTGCCTTGATAAAAGCTTTGCACACTCTTGGCATTCTCTCAACAGGAGGGACTGGTGCACTTCACAAAATAGATGGCATCATGAGGGAGGGAAATTATGGGGATATGTTGAAGCAACATCTCAAGACATCAGTCAGGAAGTTAAAGCTTGGTCGCAAATGGGTCTTCCAAATGGACAGTGACCTCAAGCATATTTTCAAAGTTATGGCAAAATAGCTTAAGGACAAAGTCAAGGTATTGGAGTGGCCATCACAAAGCTCTGACCTCAATCATATAGAACATTTGTGGGCAGAACTGAAAAAGCGTGTGCAAGCAAGGAGGCCTACAAACCTGACTCAGTTACACCAGCTCTGTCAGGAGGAATGGGCCAAAATTCACCCAATTTATTGTGGGAAGTTTGTGGAAGGCTACCTGAAACGTTTGACCCAAGTTAAACAATTTAAAGGGAATGCTACCAAACACTAATTGAGTGTATGTCAACTTCTGACCAACTGGGAATGTGATGAATGAAATAAAAGCTGAAATAAGTAATTCTCTCTACTATTATTCTGACATTTCACATTCTTAAAATAAAGTGGTGATCCTAACTGACCTAAGATAGGGAATTTTTACTAGGATTAAGTGTCAGGAATTGTGAAAAACTGAGTTGAAATGTATTTGGCTAAGGTGTATGTAAACTTCCGACTTCAACTGTAGGTCTAATTGTATGTTGTTGGTCTGTGCACGTGTATGGACTACAGTGGCTAGCTGTGATGGAATTGGCTAGTTATGACGTTGCTTATCCATGGTGTGGTACTGTAGATTGACAACTTTGTCAAGTTCTGTACCTTTTTTAAAATTGAACCTTTAACTAGGCAAGTCAGTTAAGAACACATTCTTATTTTACAATGCCTGCCTACCCTCCCCTAACCCGGACGCTAACCCGGACACTGGGCCAATTGTTTGCCTTGTGATACAGCCTGGATTCGAACCGGGGGTCTGTAGTGATGCCTTTAACACTGCAGTGCCGTAGACCGCTGCGCCACTCGGGAGCCCAATGTATCTGCCCTGATCTCAAGAGTTCTTAAAAAGTGTATTGATTTAAATCTGTCTTGACAAAAAGGAGGACATGTAATGGTGCGCATTAATACATGTATACAGTTCTACCACCTCTCCTGTGTCTCTGTTCAGTCCTAAACTCACAGTGGAGAGAGGGAGTGAGAGCTGGCAGTAAAACAGGTAGCCCTACTTTGCAGATACTTTCATTGCAAGAATCAGGATAATAGACATTACTGTTCACCAAATAAAGGTTTTAGAACCCAAAAATCTGCAGTAACGTGTAGCCTAATCACCGGAAATTACCTACCTGCGCAATATATGCTTTGGTAAAGAGGAAGGCGATGTCGGTGTATGTAATTTTTCGTTTTATCGTCCCAGCTCTTTCTTAACATTTACACATGCATTAGACATTAGTGATGGGGGAAAAATCAATACGATTACATATCACAATATTATTTTGGCATGATATTGTTTCGATAATTTGACTCTACTTTTTGGCTAGGTAATGTTAGCTAGTGCTAGTCAGCTGTACCTGGGACAAAACTACTGTATTTGTCATTCAATATCTTGTTCTCGATCTTCTTTTTAAATGGTGAGCCATCATGTTTTCAACACTTATTTCCATGACCGATACACTATATAATGCTCTCTCTTGTCTCTGCAGCAGACATATAGTGAGAAATATGTTTCGAAATTCAAATCGCAGGACGGAATCGCAATGCATATAGAATCGCAATACATATCGCATCAGCACCTAAGTATCGTGATAATATCATATCGTGAGGTCCCTGGCAATTCCCAGCCCTACATGCATTGCATTTTTTACTTTTAGGCAGGGATGACATTTGGCCAGTTTGGCGTTTTTATCGACAATCACCCTTTGTTTTTTTCCAGGATTACATAGTTTCCTTAACTTCGCCAGCTCACCGAAAGAGAGAGCATCTAACGTTGGCTCAACACAAACAGCTGGTTGCGCTGAAGCCAGTCATCGAGTATGACTCTCAGGCTGTGGTGGAGGTGAGGGAGCATGTGGTGGACATCTCCGGTGGCGAGAGGAACGTGATGACAGCATGGTCGATGGTGGAGAAGATCAAAATGGAGAAACACCCTTGCAGGGAAGAGGCCTCTGAGCTGACTGAGGCCCAGCAGCCCAGTGGGGAGTCGGAGGAGGGGAACAGCTCAGAGAGTGAGTCAGAGCATCAGCTGCAAGTGAACAGCGGCAGCTGTAAGAGGACGGAGCTCTTCAGTGCCACCAAGCCTCACCGCCAGCTCTGTCGCTCTCCATGCCTGGACCGGCCCAGCTTCTCCCAGAGCAGTACTCTACCAGAGCTCCGCCCTGACGACACTAAGGCCGCCGCAGTCCTCAAACAGGCCAGTGACAAGGTGTACCAAACCAAGATGGAGTTTGCCTTGAAGCTGGGATACTCAGGTGAACAGGTGGAGACAGTGCTGAACAAGTTAGGGGCTGCTGCCCTCATCAATGATATTCTGGCTGAGCTTGTGAGGCTTGGTAATAAAGGTGAACTGGAAGTTCAAGCAAGCAGTAACACAGGCATGTTGGTCTCCCGTGGAGGCCCCTGTGTCAAAGAGGCTGTCAGTCCGGAGGTGTCACTTGAAGATGATTCCGTGGATCCTTATGATAATCTCAGGCCTATTGTCATTGATGGATCGAATGTGGCAATGAGGTAAGTCTCTATTAGAATGTGGCAATGAGGTAAGTCTCTCATTTTGTACCTTACATCGTGCAAAATGTGTTCTGAACCATCTGTTTTTGAATGGCTGTACTTGAATTACCTTTACAAGCAGACCTTTTTACTATGTGGTTGTTTTGTTTTGTAGCCATGGAAACAAAGAGGTTTTCTCTTGCCTTGGTATCCAATTGGCTGTTGATTGGTTTGTGGAGAAAGGGCACAAAGACATCACAGTGTTTGTTCCTGCCTGGAGGAAAGAGCAGTCGAGACCTGACGCCCCTATTACAGGTACTAAAACTCTACTACAATTAGCCACATTTAGACGTACAAGCCCGAGATATTTTCTAAAAAGGTTGTCTATGTTTTGGGGGGAGGGTGTGTGTGTGTTTTATCAACGTGTGTGACCATTGAGCTCAATTTTCCAGTGCAAAAAAAGCACCCACAGTGAGAAATTATTGTTACCATTTTAAATAGATAATTTTAAATGAACAATTATTTGAGTTTGGATTACGTTGGACTGCAATGTGTTTGTTTACAAATGTAATGGATATGAAAATATCAATGTGTAATCACGCAAACCACAGGTACATAGGCCTACAGAGTTCTGTGTAACAATTTGTACACTGCTGTTCTTGACTGATGTTTTAACTTTCATTTCACAGACCAAGACATTTTGCGGAAGCTGGAGAAAGAAAAGATCCTAGTGTTCACCCCATCTAGAAGAGTCCAGGGGAGGAGAGTGGTGTGCTATGATGATCGCTTTATAGTGAAACTGGCCTGTGACTCTGATGGCATAATTGTGTCAAATGACAACTACAGGGATTTACAGAATGAGAAGCCGGAGTGGAAGAAGTTCATAGAGGAGCGGCTGCTGATGTACTCGTTTGTCAATGATAAGTAAGTCATCAAAGCCCTTAGTTACTTGGGTAATGAGTGTAATTAACTACACAATAACTAAGCATATTCCTGTTTTATGTTTTAGATTCATGCCACCTGATGACCCTTTGGGAAGACACGGTCCAAGTTTAGAGAATTTTCTCCGCAAGCGTCCTGTTGTTCCAGAGCACAAAAAGCAACCTTGTCCATATGGTAGGTAGTCTCAACAAATAATTATATTGTATTTTTGTGGTTGTACTGCTGATGTATATATTGTTTAATTTGTGCTCTCTTTTATATCACCTTAAACAGGGAAAAAATGCACTTATGGACATAAGTGCAAGTACTACCATCCAGAGCGTGCAAACCAGCCCCAACGGTCAGTGGCTGATGAACTGAGGGCGTTTGCCAAGTTGTCTGCTGTGAAGACAATGAGCGAGGGGGCCCTGGCCAAGTGCGGCACTGGACCCGCCACAGCTAAGGGGGAGAGTGGCTCTGAGGCTAAACGTGTGACCCCGAAGCGCCAGTCTGACCCCAGCATCCGCTCAGTCGCCTGCGAGCCAGAGGAGAGACTGTCCGCTGTCCGTAAGCCTGAGGCAAATTCTGTTCCTTCCCTTGTGTCTGCCCTCAGCGTGCCCACCATGCAGCCTGCAAAGAGCCATGCGGCTGGTGCCTTGAACACACGATCAGCCAGCAGCCCAGTACCCGGCTCCCTCCAGTTCACCCACAGCTCTCTGGAGCACATGTCTAGTGTACAGTACCCACATCCACCCATCCTAGTCACCAACAGCCATGGCGCTTCTGTCACTTACAGTGAACAGTTTCCTAAGTACGATTCTGTGAGCACGGACCACGGATACTACTCTATGCTTAGTGATTTTTCTAACATGAGCATGAGTAGCATGCACAACGTGGACAGCTTCTGTAGCATGGAGCATGAGCACGGGGTTTATCTGAGAAATCCCAGCCAGCATTGCCCTGAGCCCTGCCTCAGCCACTCTAACAGTGACTCCTTTTCCTCTTATGGGGAATTATACATGAGCTCAGTGGACAGTAGCCTGGATGAGAGCATGAAGGCACAGCAGTCTCCTGCACAGAGCAGACTCCAGGCCTTCTCCCATGGGGGATTCCACCACGAGGCCCTGACCCGGGTGCAGAGCTATGGCCATGAGGAGCCCAAGCAAGGTCCATGCAGGAAGCAGTCCATATCCCACCTGGCACCGCATGTCCAGCACCCTGTTGTTGGGGCCCGGTCCAGCTGCCCAGGGGACTACCCCTTACCTCAGAATATCCTCCCGTCCCAGTCCTCGCAGCCGGGACGCTCCCTGGGCATGACACGTATGGACAGCATCTCAGACTCCAGGCTGTACGAGAGTAACCCCATGAGGCAGCGCAGACCCCCACTGTGCCGCGAGCAGCACGCCAGCTGGGACCCGCTGCCCTGTGGCAGTGAGTCCTATGGATACCATTCGTACCCCCTGAGTAACAGCCTGATGCAGCCGTGTTGTGAGCGGGTGATGGTCCGCAGCATGCCTGACAAGATGGAGCAGATCTGGAGGTCTCCGTGGGAGAACCCGCCTCAAGCCGAGCACCAGGAGCGCCATGTCATCCCAGAGCACCTGTACCAAACATACCGCAACCTCTGCAACATCTTCCCCGCTTTCGTGGTGCACTCTGTCATGGAGAAAAACCCTCATCTGACGGACCCACAACAACTCGCTGCCGTCATTGTCACGAAGCTGAGGTCTTGCCATTGAGTATTTTCATTTTATTTTTGAATCTACAATTGTCTGAATAGTATTAGTACTCTACATTTGAAGTAAGTTATTTGATTGTCATCCAAACAATTTGTCCTCATGAAATTCACTAATGACTCACTTTGACTGATGGTTCACTCAATTCACTTTGACTGATGGTAAGATATTGAATTTGAATGAAGTCGTCCATTTTAATACAGAGCAGAATTATTTCACTATACGTAGATCATATTGTGCATATCTGACATTGCTGTAAATACTACGTGACTTTGTTGTTTGTGCAATTATTATTTTTGGGTAAAAGACAGAGGGAAGTGAGTGCAAGCATACCTCAGAGCATGAACTTTCACGTTTAATGGCCTTATATCTGAATGACCTCACTGCTCCAGTCATTGTTTAACGGGTTTCAATTAATATCCTAATGTAGTTGAGTTCAGTCTCCTTTTGTGTTTTAAATGTTAAGCACTAAGTATTTAGAATGATATATATTTTCTCAATCTCACTTTACAAAGCTACTATTTTGATAGAACTTGCGAGTGCACGTACATAAGCAAGCCAAACTACAACTGGGAAAGATTATACTTAAAACATCTGTTCACATATAAAACACATGAAAGCCATTTAAAAGACATTTCAAAGCTGCTGAAATAATGCCAAAAATTGAGAATGAACCTTGTCATTATAAAGCGATCGTAGTTTTGATGCAGACAATTGATTGGGTAGTAGTGTAACATCACATCAGTGTTGTAAGACTTAACCGTTGATGTATTGTATGGCTGGCTGTGTTGATTAGTTACCTTAATGTAACTGTTACATGGAAATGATTGGGAACACTTTTGAGCGTGTATATATCCATGTCTTGCACCTTGGGACCTGGCATGTGACTTGATGGCACATCCAGTGTTTAACGTGACTTATATTTGTAATTACTAAGGAACTGGTGAAGTCTCATCTGCAAAATGCTTTAAAGAAAAGCATCAATTTCCTTATTTATGCTGAGAGACAAGCCATGTAAATGAACACACAAAACGAAAACATCTCTGAATGTTATTTGCCCAAAATATTTTTCGGGCTTTGTTGAGTTTGTTTTTTCATGAACTAAGAGCAGGCCATGTTGGGCCTCTTGTCTCTTCATGAGAAGGTGTGACACACTGCCTAAATGTTTCTTCCTGTGAAACACTCAGAAAGCGAGGCTGCCGTCAGGGTTGTTTCTGGCATTTGGCTTACAGTTTGCGTGCCTACCTTTCCCCACACTACTTTCCCTCAAGTTTGAAAGGCTTCATAATGGTAAAGAAATAAAGAACCCCCCACTTACACTAAGTGACATAAAAGTGGGAATAGACTACTGAAATGTGAAATTTGTTGGTTATAATGTAATCTGTCACGGAATCATGTTTCTTTTCTCAGTGAGTAAAATATCATGATCTGAAATCAAGGTCTTGGGCCATATCCAATACACATTAGTATTTAGTTTATTTTGACATGGCATGTGCATGTTTCATACTTTTGATGATAGCAGAAAGCCCCCCCACCCTCGCCTTTTGAAGTGCCGCAAACGACAAAGCCTAAAATGTCTAGAAATGACATTTGTTTGTTGATACAAATTGTATCTATTTCTTGATTGTAAAATATATTTATGAAATGTATATTATAAAAAATTGTTTTATTTAAGAAGAAAAAAATACAATGCCATAATGTTTGTGACACTATGTGTCACTGGGAGTAGCCCATTGGTATGTATTATTTCTTACTGGGCACAGTAGTTTATTTACAGGGACACTTACGTGCTACATAGAAGTGCACAGATACCCTGTGTGTAGCTGTAAGCATTGTGTCCTCTCACTCTCTCTCTTTGTGTGTGTGTGTGTATACTAAAATTACCACTCCATGTACAGTTTTAATGTGCTATTAAACTTGTTGCATTAAAGTCTTTTGCTGTGTTGTAACCCAAGCAGCTTGATAAAAAAAATATATTTTCTGCTCTTTTCTGCTCTCTTGATACCATCCGTATTTAAATGTATTGACATGTATACATTGAAAAACATGCCAAATCTGGTTACATTTTAGTTGCTTCACAGAAAACTGAATAGATTGAAATGCCAGTCATAATTGCTTGGGTTACGAAACTTTGGGGGTTATTTGTTAAATTCTATAAAGAAAAAAGGATTTTACCCAGATAATACTATATTCAACTCTTAGTCTACTGACACAGTAAAGTCAAGTGACTGTGTGTCAGTATGATTAAGTGAGTATTTGAGACTGGTAATTTGTATTACCTCTGATTGGACAAGGGTAAAACGTGTGGAAAGGGATTTGATGAATAACCCTCTTTTTGGTAACAAGATTATATCTTTATTGATGTATGGTTTACTTTGGTAAATCTGTCACTCTCACAAATGGCACTTGATCTAGCCTTAAGTATTTTAAAGCATGTGAGATTATATTGGTTTTAGTTATATGTTTCAAATGAGAAATGTTATTTTAGCCCGGAGCATTTGTAATTACATTTGAATTTAAAAGATAGGCCTATGTTTGTGATGACTGATTTTACTCTATCTTAATATTGGTGGTCTCGGCAACTAGGCTTGCGGTTGATTTTATTGTTGGAATTGAACACAGCAGATAGAGGGTTGAAAAGCTACAGATATTTTCAATGTGTAGATTAACCTTGAATCAATGTTCTAAATAGACCAGCTCACCTGAAATTGTAAATTCTCTTATACACCACAATAGCAATTCTCAGGTACTATGAGATTTACTGCGAATTACTTCAGAAACAATATTATTGATGTGTGCTATTACTATAAATGATAAATGCGCTTACAAAGTCAGATTTGTGAATTAGTTCAGGTCTCATGTCCTAAAGCTAAATTGAACTGTCTTGTATTGTGGTTTTGCAATGTAAAAGGGTTATAAGAGTGAGTTGACAACTAGGTCATGTGTTATGAGCTGCAGTAGTTTGTTCTATTCTATGTTGAATGAAACGCATTGCTTTTAAATTGTTTTAAGTAAGAAAACAATTACAAAAAGACAAAAACACGGAACTCTTTGGGTCTGTTGGCTCAAACAAAATGTAAGTCTCTATGACCAAGTGTGTTTGTTTCTTCAAATAAAGCAAAACTATGTTTATAAGGTGTTATTTTGTTGGCCCTATCAAGCATTTCATCTTCTTTCAGGTGTCACATTTTTAACAGCATTTTGATATTCTACAGCAGTCCCTCATCCAAGGGCCAGCAGAGGGGTGCAGGATGGCTGCTGACAAGTCACCATTGTATAGTCACTGAGGAGAGCTTGCAAGTATCCAGCTCATGTCTGCAAAGTAGTGTACAGTGTATACTACTCTGTATTCTGTGCTTATGACAAATGAACTTTGATTTATATGCCACTAGATTAAAAAAATATATAATAATAAACTGTTCTGACTGACTATAATTCATAAGAATTTATCAATTGTAATTCTGATACATATTAGTGGCATAAAAGTGATGAGGGGAACCTTATGTTTGCATTGATCTATTGCTTACTCATAGATGGGTTGGCTGAAAACGTCACAAACGATGTGCGTGCTTCCATGGGGCAGAGGTCAGCTGGTTGTGATTTTACTGGCTAGATTGATAGCAAGAATGACAAACTGCAATGTGTGCAATCGTAACTGACTCGTTTCATCTTATTACTATGTCTTGTTTTGAGGTGTTTTGAGTGATTTCATGTCAATGTTAAAATTCGCTAGCTAGTGAACCAACAACTGTAACGATGTATTTGAGATATAAGTGGTCATTGTGCAAATGTATTTGTTTTCATTAAACAGTGGAGATGAAATATAGCTTACATGTTGTCAACAATGTAAGCCAGCCAACCTCATCTGTTTTGCCCCATGGTTGCGCACACAATGTTTTTGTTGTTAAACAACCAACTCTTCTATATTTCTAGTTATATTTCTATGGAAGCCAACTGATTTAGAGTATAACTGATGTTTTGTTGTTTCTTAGCCTGCATGTGCATCGTGCTGACTTGTAATCTCCACCTGATGGTCAAACACGGTCATGGTAGAGAAGTTATTCACCATCAGGCCGGTCCTCGGCCTGGGACTTTCCCAAGTGTTCTTTCACTGGACTTTGTCTAAAGAGGCGAGAACACAAAATACATTGTAAGTTGATTATTGCTTATCAATACAATCCTATTTAGATATAATGAAATAACATGGAATCAGAATATCCAATCACATTCATGTTCTGCAAATTGGCATGACAACTGAACTGACCTGTGCAAAGTTGCCAGGGAGAACCCCTGAGTTCCGCGGCCCTCTCGGCCAGGACAAATGGGCTCAGGTACTCTTGGACGTCCTCCATCCTCTCTGGCTGGGCCTTGCATGGGTCAGACACGGTGCCTGGGCACATCGTGTGAACCTGGCGTCTGGACTGCAGCCGCAGCTTCTCATGCAGGCTCTTCAGGGTGTAGATACAGCTAGGTTGAGATACAGCTAGGTTGAGATACAGCTAGGTTGAGATACAGCTAGGCTGAGATACAGCTAGGCTGATCTGCGTGCTCAATGGAAGGATCATACCCTGAGTCTGCTCCCTGGGTGTAGATACTACTCAGTCTGAGTAGCTTCTGTCAGGTGTCCAAAGGCATCAGGTGCTCCATGTCCACCAGGATACCAAAAGTTCAAACAGTAAGTCATTTTCAAACATAATGGCAGAAAATATTTTTCATAAGCTGGTACAGCGCAGTAGAGAATACAATAAGTGATGTGTGTACACAATTAAGTCAGTTGCTGCTGGAGCAGGTGAGGCATGGCCACACGGAGCGTTCAGACATGCTGCAAGGAGTTGCTGCCACCTCAGCTGGATACGATTCATGAAGATCTTGTCCTCCAGTCTGGCATTCCTTTGGCTTTTTGATTCATAATGTTATCAGGTAAATCTGGCACTGTTTTGTCTTTAAATTTAGTTTATTATTGGGGTAGAACATGATTGTACAGTTGGCGTTGCAGAGGATGACCTCAGAGATCCACCCAGCAATATAGAAGGGTCTGTGTTTCTGGACTTCTTCAGAGAGCTGCTGCAGCTCCACAAACAGTTTCTCCAGGAGGAAGTGAATAAAGAGCTGAGAGTTGAGAGCCTTCAGGAGGGGCAGCCAGAAATGCAGGATGACTCGAGGAAGGCCGGGAGCAGTGGGGTAGGCATTTTCTTAAAAAACTAAGGCATTCTTCTCTTAGTAAGGTAAGTGTGTATGGCTTACACTATTTTTGACATGACCCCAGTATTACTACAACATCCATTCATCAATAAATTAATCATAAAATTTACACAGATTTATTTTAAGAACTTTATTGGGGGAAACAACCTAATCCCAGTCTTACCTGAGGGGTCAACACCAAGTGACTCCAGCTGTACAATGGTTGGAACCATGACTCCATCCTCCATCAATGCATATATTAGTATTTCACTATGTGGGAAAAAGAACAATGAGGGCCTGGAGCTTTTCCATTTCAATACAATTATTATTTGTTAAATACAATCTGATGCAGTTTGTCGAGTTGACATAACTATTACAATACCAATGAATCTGTTAACTGACTAAGACTAGTGCAAAGTGCTTGATCTGGGCAAGGATCCAGCTCATGTCTGCAGAGGGTGCTGGCCACAAGCTCTTCTGTTTGTCTTCCTCTAGAAATCCTTCAAATCAAATGTATTTATATAGCCCTTCTTACATCAGCTGATATCTCAAAGTGCTGTACAGAAACCCAGCCTAAAACCCCAAACAGCAAGCAATGCAGGTGTAGAAGCACGGTGGCTAGGAAAAACTCCCATGAAAGGCCAAAACCTAGGAAGAAACCTAGAGAGGAACCAGGCTATGAGGGGTGGCCAGTCCTCTTCTGGCTGTGCCAGGTGAAGATTATAACAGAACATGGCCAAGATGTTCAAATGTTCATAAATGACCAGCATGGTCAAATAATAATAATCATAGTAGTTGTCGAGGGTGCAACAAGTCAGCACCTCAGGAGTAAATGTCAGTTGGCTTTTATAGCCGATCATTAAGAGTAACTCTACCGCTCCTGCTGTCTCTAGAGAGTTGAAAACAGCAGGTCTGGGACAGGTAGCACGTCCGGTGAACAGGTCAGGGTTCCATAGCCGCAGGCAGAACAGTTGAAACTGGAGCAGCAGCACGGCCAGGTGGACTGGTAGTCCTGAGGCATGGTCCTAGGGCTCAGGTCCTCCGAGAGAGAGAAAGAAAGAGAGAATTAGAGAGAGCATACTTAAATTCACACAGGACACCGGATAAAACAGGAGAAGTACTCCAGATATAACAGACTGACCCTAGCCCCCAACACATAAACTACTGCAGCATAAATACTGGAGGCTGAGACAGGAGGGGTCAGGAGACACTGTGGCCCCATCCGATGATACCCCCGGACAGGGCCAAACAAGCAGGATATAACCCCACCCACTTTGCCAAAGCACAGCCCCCACACCACTAGAGGGATATCTTCAACCACCAACTTACCATCCTGAGACAAGGCCGAGTATAGCCCACAAAGATCTCCGCCACGGCACAACCCAAGGGGGGGGGGTCTTCAGTAAAGACTTAAAGGTTGAGACCGAGTCTGCGTGTCTCACATGGGTAGGCAGACCATTCCATAGAAATGGAGCTCTATAGGAGAAAGCCCTGCCTCCAGCTGTTTGCTTAGAAATTCTAGGGACAATTAGGAGGCCTGCGTCTTGTGACCGTAGCGTATGTGTAGGTATGTACGGCAGGACCAAATCGGAAAGATAGGTAGGAGCAAGCCCATGTAATGCTTTGTAGGTTAGCAGTAAAACCTTGAAATCAGCCCTTGCCTTAACAGGAAGCCAGTGTAGGGAGGCTAGCACTGGAGTAATATGATAATTTTTGGGGGTTCTAGTCAGGATTCTAGCAGCCGTATTTAGCACTAACTGAAGTTTATTTAGTGCTTTATCCGGGTAGCCGGAAAGTAGAGCATTGCAGTAGTCTAACCTAGAAGTAACAAAAGCATGGATACATTTTTCTGCATCATTTTTGGACATAAAGTTTCTGATTTTTGCAATGTTACGTAGATGGAAAAAAGCTGTCCTTGAAACAGTCTTGATATGTTCGTCAAAAGAGTGATCAGGGTCCAGAGTAACGCCGAGGTCCTTCACAGTTTTATTTGAGACGACTGTACAACCATCAAGATTAATTGTCAGATTCAACAGAAGATCTCTTTGTTTCTTGGGACCTAGAACAAGCATCTCTGTTTTGTCCGAGTTTAAAAGTAGAAAGTTTGCAGCCATCCACTTCCTTATGTCTGAAACACAGGCTTCTAGCAAGGGCAATTTTGGGGCTTCACCATGTTTCATTGAAATGTACAGCTGTGTGTCATCCGCATAGCAGTGAAAGTTAACATTATGTTTTCGAATGACATCCCCAAGAGGTAAAATATATAGTGAAAACAATAGTGGTCCTAAAACGGAACCTTGAGGAACACCGAAATGTACAGTTGATTTGTCAGAGGACAAACCATTCACAGAGACAAACTGATATCTTTCCGACAGATAAGATCTAAACCAGGCCAGAACTTGACCGTGTAGACCAATTTGGGTTTCCAATCTCTTCAAAGGTGGTGATTGATGGTATCAAAAGCAGCACTAAGGTCTAGGAGCACGAGGACAAATGCAGAGCCTCGGTCTGACGCCATTAAAAGGTCATTTACCACCTTCACAAGTGCAGTCTCAGTGCTATGATGGAGTCTAAAACCAGACTTAAGCATTTCGTATACATTGTTTGTCTTCAGGAAGGCAGTGAGTTGCTGCACAACAGCTTTTTAATTTTTTTTTGAGAGGAATGGAAGATTCGATATAAGCCGATAGTTTTTTATATTTTCTGGGTCAAGGTTTGGCTTTTTCAAGAGAGGCTTTATTACTGCCACTTTTAGTGAGTTTGGTACACATCCGGTGGATAGAGAGCAGTTTATTATGTTCAACATAGGAGGGCCAAGCACAGGAAGCAGCTATTTCAGTAGTTTAGTTGGAATAGGGTCCAGTATGCAGCTTGAAGGTTTAGAGGCCATGATTATTTTCATCATTGTGTCAAGAGATATAGTACTAAAACACTTGAGTGTCTCTCTTGATCCTAGGTCCTGGCAGAATTGTGCAGACTCAGGACAACTGAGCTTTGGAGTAATACGAAGATTTAAAGAGGAGTCCGTAATTTGCTTTCTAATGATCATGATCTTTTCCTCAAAGAAGTTCATGAATTTATTACTGCTGAAGTGAAAGCCATCCTCTCTTGGGGAATGCTGCTTTTTAGTTAGCTTTGCGACAGTATCAAAAATACATTTTGGATTGTTCTTATTTTCCTCAATTAAGTTGGAAAAATAGGATGATCGAGCAGCAGTGAGGGCTCTTCGATACTGCACGGTACTGTCTTTCCAAGCTAGTCGGAAGACTTCCAGTTTGGTGTGGCGCCATTTCCGTTCCAATTTTCTGGAAGCTTGCTTCAGAGCTCGGGTATTTTCTGTATACCAGGGAGCTAGTTTCTTATGACAAATGTTTTTAGTTTTTAGGGGTGCAATTGCATCTAGGGTATTGCGCAAGGTTAAATTGAGTTCCTCAGTTAGGTGGTTAACTGATTTTTGTCCTCTGACGTCCTTGAGTAGGCAGAGGGAGTCTGGAAGGGCATCAAGGAATCTTTGGGTTGTCTGAGAATTTATTGCACAACTTTTGATGCTCCTTGGTTGGGGTCTGAGCAGATTATTTGTTGCGATTGCAAACGTAATAAAATGGTGGTCCGATAGTCCAGGATTATGAGGAAAAACATTAAGATCCACAACATTTATTCCATGGGACAAAACTAGGTCCAGAGTATGACTGTGACAGTGAGTAGGTCCAGAGACATGTTGGACAAAACCCACTGAGTCGATGATGGCTCCGAAAGCCTTTTGGAGTGGGTCTGTGGACTTTTCCATGTGAATATTAAAATCACCAAAAATTTGAATATTATCTGCTATGAGTACAAGGTCCGATAGGAATTCAGGGAACTCAGTGAGGAACACTGTATATGGCCCAGGAGGCCTGTAAACAGTAGCTATAAAAAGTGACTGCATAGATTTCATGACTAGAAGCTCAAAAGACAAAAACTTGGTAAATTGAAATTTGCTATCGTAAATGTTAGCAACACCTCCGCCTTTGCGGGATGCGCGGGGGATATGGTCAAATCAAATCAAATTTTATTTGTCACATACACATGGTTAGCAGATGTTAATGCGATAGTAGCGAAATGCTTGTGCTTCTAGTTCCGACAATGCAGTAATAACCAACGAGTAATCTAACCTAACAATTCCACAACTACTACCTTATACACACAAGTGTAAAGGGATAAAGAATATGTACATAAAGATATATGAATGAGTGATGGTACAGAACGGCATAGGCAAGATGCAGTAGATGGTATCGAGTACAGTATATACATATACATTATATTAAGTGGCATTGTTTAAAGTGGCTAGTGATACATTTTTGATCAATTTCCATTATTAAAGTGAGCTGGAGTTGAGTCAGTATGTTGGCAGCAGCCACTCGATGTTAGTGGTGGCTGTTTAACAGTCTGATGGCCTTGAGATAGAAGCTGTTTTTCAGTCTCTCGGTCCCTGCTTTGATGCACCTGTACTGACCTCGCCTTCTGGATGATAGCGGGGTGAACAGGCAGTGGATCGGGTGGTTGTTGTTCTTGATGATCTTTATGGCCTTCCTGTGACATCGGGTGGTGTAGGTGTCCTGGAGGGCAGGTAGTTTGCCCCCAGTGATGCGTTGTGCAGACCTCACTACCCTCTGGAGAGCCTTACGGTTGTGGGCGGAGCAGTTGCCGTACCAGGCGGTGATACAGCCCGACAGGATGCTCTCGATTGTGCATCTGTAGAAGTTTGTGAGTGCTTTTGGTGACAAGCCGAATTTCTTCAGACTCCTGAGGTTGAAGAGGCGCTGCTGCACCTTCTTCACAACGCTGTCTGTGTGGGTGGACCAATTCAGTTTGTCCGTGATGTGTAGGCCGAGGAACTTAAAACTTACTACCCTCTCCACTACTGTCCCGTCGATGTGGATAGGGGGGTGCTCCCTCTGCTGTTTCCTGAAGTCCACAATCATCTCCTTTGTTTTGTTGATGTTGAGTGTGAGGTTATTTTCCTGACACCACACTCCGAGGGCCCTCACCTCCTCCCTGTAGGCCGTCTCGTCATTGTTAGTAATCAAGCCTACCACTGTAGTGTCGTCCGCAAACTTGATGATTGAGTTGGAGGCGTGCATGGCCACGCAGTCGTGGGTGAACAGGGAGTACAGGAGAGGGCTCAGAACGCACCCTTGTGGGGCCCCAGTGTTGAGGATCAGCGGGGTGGAGATGTTGTTACCTACCCTCACCACCTGGGGGCGGCCCGTCAGGAAGTCCAGTACCCAGTTGCACAGGGCGGGGTCGAGACCCAGGGTCTCGAGCTTGATGACGAGGGTACTATGGTGTTAAATGCTGAGCTGTAGTCAATGAACAGCATTCTCACATAGGTATTCCTCTTGTCCAGATGGGTTAGGGCAGTGTGCAGTGTGGTTGCGATTGCGTCATCTGTGGACCTATTGGGGCGGTAAGCAAATTGGAGTGGGTCTAGGGTGTCAGGTAGGGTGGAGGTGATATGGTCCCTGACTAGTCTCTCAAAGCACTTCATGATGACGGAATTGAGTGCTACGGGACGGTAGTTGTTTAGCTCAGTTACCTCAGCTTTCTTGGGAACAGGAAATGTGGGAACAGCAGACTGGGATAAGGATTGATTGAATATGTCCGTAAACACACCAGCCAGCTGGTCTGCGCATGCTCTGAGGACGCGGCTGGGGATGCCGTCTGGGCCTGCAGCCTTGCGAGGGTTAACACGTTTAAATGTTTTACTCATGCAGTGAAGGAGAGTCCGCAGTTATTTAGTCTGTCTGGGAGCAAGACATCCTGGTCCGCGACGGGGCTGGTTTTCTTTTTGTAATCCGTGATTGACTGTAGACCCTGCCACATACCTCTTGTGTCTGAGCCGTTGAATTGCAACTCTACTTTGTCTCTATACTGACGCTTAGCTTGTTTGATTGCCTTGCGGAGGAAATAGCTACACTGTTTGTATTCGGTCATGTTTCCGGTCACCTTGCCCTGGTTAAAAGCAGTGGTTCGCGCTTTCAGTTTCGCGCAAATGCTGCCATCAATCCACGGTTTCTGGTTTGGGAATGTTTTAATAGTTGCTGTGGGTACGACATCGCCGATGCACTTTCTAATGAACTCGCTCACCGAATCAGCGTATTCGTCAATGTTGTTGTTGGACGCAATGCGGAACAAATCCCAATCCACGTGATCGAAGCAGTCTTGAAGCGTGGAATCAGATTGGTCGGACCAGCGTTGAACAGACCTGAGCGCGGGAGCTTCTTGTTTTAGTTTCTGTCTGTAGGCTGGAAGCAACAAAATGGAGTCGTGGTCAGCTTTTCCGAAAGGAGGGCGGGGGAGGGCCTTCTGCGACGCGGAAGTTAGAATAACAATGATCCAGGGTTTTACCAGCCCTGGTTGCGCAATCGATATGCTGATAGAATTTAGGGAGTCTTGTTTTTAGATTAGCCTTGTTAAAATCCCCAGCTACAATGAATGCAGCCTCAGGATATGTGGTTTCCAGTTTACATAGAGTCAAATAAAATTTGTTCAGGGCAGTGGATGTGTCTGCTTGGGGGGGAATATATACGGCTGTGATTATAATCGAAGAGAATTCCCTTGGTAGATAATGCGGTCGACATTTGATTGTGAGAAATTCTAAGTCAGGTGAACAGAAGGCCTTGAGTTCCTGTATGTTGTTATGATCACAGCACGTCTCGTTAATCATAAGGCATACCCCCCCGCCCCTCTTCTTACCAGAAAGATGCTTGTTTCTGTCGGCGCGATGCGTGAAGACACCAGCTGGTCACTAGTGTAACCAGGGGGTGAGGCCTCATTTAACACAGTAAATTCATCAGGCTTAAGCCATGTTTCAGTCAGGCCAATCACATCAAGATTATGATCAGTGATAAGTTCATTGACTATAACTGCCTTTGAAGTGAGGGATCTAACATTAAGTAGCCCTATTTTGAGATGTGAGGTGTCACGATCTCTTTCAATAATGGCAGGAATGGAGGAGGTCTTTATTCTAGTGAGATTGCTAAGGCGAACACCGCCATGTTTAGTTTTGCCCAACCTAGGTCGAGACACAGACACGGTCTCAATGGGGATAGCTGAGTTGACTACACTGACTGTGCTAGTGGCAGACTCCACTAAGCTGGCAGGCTGGCTAACAGCCTGCTGCTTGGCCTGCACACTATTTCATTGTGGAGCTAGAGGAGTTAGAGCCCTGTCTATGTTGGTAGATAAGATGAGTGCACCCCTCCAGCTAGGATGGAGTCCGTCACTCCTTAGCAGGCCAGGCTTGGTCCTGTTTGTGGGTGAGTCCCAGAAAGAGGGCCAATTATCTACAAATTCTATCTTTTGGGAGGGGCAGAAAACAGTTTTCAACCAGCGATTGAGTTGTGAGACTGCTGTAGAGCTCATCACTCCCCCTAACTGGGAGGGGGCCAGAGACAATTACTCGATGCCGACACATCTTTCTAGTTGATTTGTTTCATCCTAACATCGTTGGTGCCGACGTGGATAACAATATCTCTATATTTTCTACACTCGCCAGTTTTAGCCTTAGCCAGCACCACCTACAGATTAGCCTTAACGTCGGTAGCCCTGCCCCCTGGTAAACAGTGTATGATCGCTGGATGATTCGTTTTAAGTCTAATACTGCGGGTAATGGAGTCGCCAATGACTAGGGTTTTCAATTTGTCAGAGCTAATGGTGGGAAGCTTCGGCGTCTCAGACCCCGTAACGGGAGGAGTAGGGACCAGAGAAGGCTTGGCCTCAGACTTCGACCCGTTGCTTAATGGGGAAAACCGGTTGAAAGTTTCTGTCGGCTGAATGAGCGACACCGGTTGAGCATTCCTACAGCATTTCCCTCCAGAAGCCATGAGAAAGTTGTCCGGCTGCGGGGACCGTGCGAGAGGATTTATACTAACGTTACTATCTGTACTTACTGGTGGCACAGACGTTGTTTCATCCTTTCCTACACTGAAATTACCCTTGCCTAACGATTGCGTCTGAAGTTGGGCTTGCAGCACAGCTATCCTCGCCGTAAGCCGATCGTTCCCCTGTATATTATGAGTACAGCGACTGCAATTAGAAGGCATCATGTTAATGTTACTACTTAGCTTCGGCTGTTGGAAGTCCTGACGAACCATGTCCAGATAAAGCGTCCGGAGTGAAAAAGTTGAATGAAAAAAAGTTCAGTGAGGGAAAAACAAAAAATATATACGGTAATTAAAAAGTAAAAACCGTAAAGTTGTCAGGTAGCAAAGTAAGGTTGGAAACAAAACGCACAGTAACACATAAACAAGTCTGCAAGTTGTGACCGGAAATGACGAAAAATCAAACGTCTACACAACAAAAGAACACCGCAATGGTGACCAAGCTCACAATTCATGTTCTGGGACCGAATGTATAGATCATAGAATTGAAAAGATAAGTATAGTCTATGATTGCTTTGAGCCCTATTGCATCACAACCGAAAAACACACATGCCACCTGTTTATTGCACCCACCCTACCCCTCAACACAACTTAATGGCATCACAGTGAAAGGCTGGGATGAGTGCACAACCATATGCTATAAACATTACTCTACAGTGATGTTAATAACAAAATGTCTCTCTTGAGAGGCCCTTGTGTATAGATGTGGGAGAGGAGATGCTGTGACGACTAGAGAACAGACAGAACGTCTTGACCCTCTATTAATATAGTATATTGAGTTGAGTGCACAAGTCTCACAAATCATAGGAAAAGTGTTATGATGTGGTTATAAATGAATGACATTTTATTGGTCACGTACACATATTTTGCAGATGTTATCATGGGTGTAGCGAAATGCTTATGTTTTTAGCTCCTACGGTACAGTAATACCAGGCTGAATCACATCCGGCTGTGATTGGGAGTCCCATAGGGCGGCACACAATTGGCCCAGCGTTGGCTGGGGTAGGACGTCATTGTAAATAAGAATTTGTTCTTAACTGACTTGCCTAGTTAAATAAAGGTAACATTTTTTTTTTTTAACAATACATACAAATCCCAAAAATAAAAAGAAAGGAATAAAGAAATATAGAAGTATTATAATGAGAAATGTCAGAATCTGGAATATAAATATAATGTGCCTTCAGGAAAGTATTCGTACCCCTTGACTTATTCCACATTTTTTGTGTACAGCCTGAATTTAAAATGGATTAAATAGATTGTTTCTCACCCATCTACACACAATACCCCATAATGACAAAGTGAAAACATGTTTTTAGAAATGTTAGCAAATTTATTGAAAATGAAATATCTAATTTGCAATACCATTGAAGCAATACTTTGTAGAAGCACCTTTGGTGGTGATTATATCAGTGTCTTTTTGGATAAGTCTCTAAGAGCTTTGCACACCTGAATTGTCATAGATTTTCAAGCTGATTTAAGTCAAAACTGTAGCTAGGCTAGAACTACAACATTCAATGTCGTCTTGGTAAGCAACAGCAGTGTAGATTTGGCCTTGTGTTTTAGGTTATTATCCTGCTGAAAGGTGAATTTGTGTCTGTTGAAAAGCAGACAAACAGGTTTTCCTCTAGAATTTTGCCTGTGCTTATAGCTGTATTCCATTTATTTGTATCCTAAAAAACTCCCTAGTCCTTACCGATGACAAGCCTACCCATAACATGATGTAGCCACCACTATGCTTGAAAATATGAAGTGGTACTCAGTGATGTGTTGTGTTGGATTTGCCCCAAACATAACGCTTTGTATTCAGGAAAAAAAGTAAATTTCTTTGCCACATTTTTTGCAGTAGTACTTAATAAGTGCCTTGTTGCAAACAAAAATGCATGTTTTGGAATATTTTTATTCTGTACAGACTTCCTTTTCCCTCGGTCATTTAGGTTAGTATTGTGGAGTAACAACAACGTTGTTGATCCATCCTCAGTTATCATATCACAACTATTAAACTCTGTAACTGTTTTAAAATCTCCATTGACCTCATGGTGAAATCCCTTAGCAATTTCCTTCCTCTCTGACAACTGAGTTAGGAAGGATGCCTGTACCTTTTTAGTGACTGGGTGTATTGATACACCATACCAAGCCTAATTAATAACTTCACCATGCTCAAAGGGATATTCAGCATTTATTTTTTAAATATTCTATCAAAAACCTTCCTTGTCATTGTGGTTGAATCTGTGCTTAAAATACACTATTCAATTGAGGGACCTTACAGATATGCGTATGTGTGGGGTACAGAGATGGGGTAGTCATTCAAAAATCATGTTAACCACTATTATTGAACATGGAATGAGTCCATGCAACTTTGTTAAGCACATATTTACTCCTGAATTTATTTAGGCTTGCCATAACAAAGGATTTGATTAGTTATTGACTGAAGACATTTCAGCTTTTAATTGTTTGTTAATTTCAAAAATTCCGCTTTGACATTATGGGGAATTGTGTGTAGATCAGTGACACAAAATCAACATTTTAAAAACAGGCTGTAACACAACAAAATGTGGAAAAATTAAAATGGTGTGAATACTTTCTGAAGGCACAGTGCATTACAGCCTTCTTCTAAAATGGATTAAATAGTTTTCCCCCCTCATAAATATACACACAATACCCCATAATGACAAAGGAAAAACAGGTTTTTAAAAATCACATTTACATAAGTATTCAATCTCTTTACTCAATACTTTGCTGAAGCACCTTTGGCAGCGATTACAGCCTCGAGTCTTCTTGGGTATGACGCTATAAGCTTGGCACACCTGTATTTGTGAAGTTTCTCCCATTTTTCTCTGCAGATCCTCTCAAGCTCTGTCAGGTTGGATGGGGAGTGTCGCAGCACAGCAATTTTTAAGTCTCTCCAGAGATTTTCGATCGGGTTCAAGTCCAGGCTTTGGCTGGGCCACTCAAGGACATTCAGAGACTTGTCCCGAAGCCACTCCTGCATTTTCTTGGATATGTGCTTAGGGTCATTGTCCTGTTGGAAGGTGAACCTTTGCCCCAGTCTGAGGTCCTGAGCGCTCTGGAACAGGTTTTCATCAAGTCTCAATACTTATGGAAATAAGGTATCTGTTTTTACATTTTTAATATATTTGCAAAAATTCAAAAAATCTGTTTTCACTTTGTCATTATGGGGTATTATGTGTAGATTGATGAGGATTTTTATTTATTTAATCAATTTTAGAATAAAGCTGCAACGTAACAAAATGTGGAAAAAGGGAAGGGGTCTGAATACTTAATCATATCTCTGATGATTATATTTCGGATTCTGAGCCTCAGCCTGAACCTATCCAGGCTGTATCACATCCGGACGTGATTAGGCCGGGGTAGGCCATCATTGTAAATAAGAATTTGTTCTTAATTGACTTGCCTAGTTAATAAATTAATAATAAATTAAATTAATAAAATACACCTCCGAGGCCTTAGCACAAAAAAGACATAACGGTGCGCACTGCCTGTGCCACCAACAAATTAAACTGTGGCACCGTTTGGATTATCAGGATTATAAACACAAAATGTCATCACTGGATAATATACACCATTTAGCACACACTTTTATTCAAAAGAGAGAGCAGGCCCTACATATAAAGCAAAAAAAACAACATCAGCAATGCACTCACCAGATTTTGTTGTTTGTAACATGCACATGCTCCAACTGATACCATTGCGTGAAGACAAAATCTGACAATAATTGCTGTCGTGTCATATTGACACTTATATTCATTATAATGCCATTATTGCTTTTGTATATGATTTTCACTATTAATCAAGCACACTTGCCACTTATACTGTAATGATGTTTAGGCTACTGATGTTTTCATAATTTGACCGAGCATCTTGCAGACCATACTCTTGGTGGTTGGTGTTTCAACACATGCTTTCTGTTTGATAGTTGTAACAAAGGCAATAAAATATATTGAACACTTGAATTTGTGTTGTTTTTACATATCTTACATTAACGTAAACTAATAAAATGCTTTTGTGTTATTTGCGTAAAAAATCGTATTCTACTGTTACCTAAGACCTTCATAAACACAACCAAATATTTATTTTTGCTTTAGCAAATATCACATGTATTAATTACACTGTTAGAATTAGCTTGAAGGGGCGGTTTTAGTTTATCTTTTATTTTTTATTGTGCAGTGTACAAATAAGAGGCCCCGTGAAAAAAACGTTCCCCCCTATGGAAATCAAATGCCCATCCATGTCAGGTTCGTGATAGAAATGAGCGGACCAAGGCGCAGCGTGCGTAGAGTTCCACATATTTATTAAAGTAAACCTTCAAAACAACAACAATGATAAAACTAACGTGCAGTACGTAATGCACATTAGCACTAAACAAAACAATATCTTACAACGCAGGTGGGAAAGGGCCACACTAAGTATGATCCCCAATTAGAGGCAACGATCATCAGCTGCCTCCAATTGGGAACCATACTCACACCAACATAGAAATTAAAGACTAGAACACCCCCTAGTCACGCCCTGACCTAAAACACCATAGAGAACCCCGAGGGCTCTCTACGGTCAGGGCGTGACAATCCAGCTGATTCATTCTGCCTCCGGCCCTGCAATCACCCTACATTGTTGATTGTGTGAGTATTATTTGTAACAACGATTGCAAACAATACAGCTGCCAACCTGTCATGTGACATAATGTAACATTTGAATATTGAAACAAGTTAACAAAGCAATTCACATAGAGTTAGGACACTATGGCGATTCCTAACTCACGAGCGCTGTTCGATAAAGCAAAACCAGGTCGCCAGTGTGAAGTTATCCTGATCTGTCAAGTATCTGACATCTGACCAGGTTTGCTGTGCTTTCTAGATCGATGTGAGTGTTGTCGGCATACCAATATTTAACATTTTTTACCGGAACCTCAACCTCAACCTCAACTGAACACAAACTAGCTACAAGCTAAGCTAACACAGATCAACTGTTCTGTGATTATCTAACAAAATAGTCATTTTGCAACAGCATAACATTATCTGAAGATCAAATACGTGTATCCCTTACCTAGCCAGACCTAGCTATCTAGCTGGCCGGCCGGACCTAGATTTCTGATATGGTGGACGGCCAGCCGGAACTAGGTGTCTGACGTCTATATGCCCAGCCCGCCGGACCTAGCTTTCCAGCATGCCGGCCGGCAGGACCTAGCTATCTGGCCGGACGGCAGGAACTAGCTATCTGGCAGGCCAGATATATTATTACATTTACATATTTCCGTTAGGGAACGCCTACTAAACGCCATTTAAAAAAAACTTTTGCAAAGGGTAAAGTCTACAAAATGTAGTCCACTATGTAGTAATATTTCTTGAATTTTGAATAAAACCCCCGACTGCTATTCAATCATACAGTAATGAGGTGTAATTTATTCTCATACGTCTGCTGGCTGTTGTGGATTATAGGCCTATACAGGAAATCAAATATATTGTAGGCTACTAATATTATAGCTTTTGTACAGTACAGTCTATCTTACTGGTATCGACATCTGGCCCATATTTGTATGAGTGGTTACAGGGCTATCCTATTTCTGTAATTATTTCAGTAGGTGTCCATATTTGTCCATGGGTCAGGGGAAGTGGAATGAGGCTGGATGCAATGAGGTATTTGCATACACAAAAATTCACTTCATATGAAATTCAAATGATTGTATTGCTTGAAAGTCGACTTCAATAGGCCTGTTTTTCATATGGGTGGTACACATGTGTAGGCCTGACTATGTGTCACAATACAAAACTCCTCTGAGGTTGAATCATTTTTGTAAAACTGTTCTTTATATTCAATCCATTATAGAAATTGAGCTCTAGATGTTTGTTGAAAAGAATAGGCAATAGGCAATGGCAGTTATCAAATAAACAATCCGGTGTGCCTGTCCCAGAAACATGTTGCGTTTATATTTTTGTTCAGTATAAATTCCTGGACTATAAATTAAAGCCAGGATATCCCTCCGAATTCTGATTGATGTAATTTCCCACATACCCTAAAACTAGGCAGCTAGGGACTTTAAAAATTGCAAATGGCTACTTATAGTAGCCTAGCTGCCTAGTTTTAGGGTATGTGGGAAATTACTGGCCGCCCGCCAGTCAGGAGCCGCCTGAGCCGCCCGTCAGTCCGGAGCTGCCTTTCAGCCAGGAGCTGCCTTTCAGCCCGGAGCTACCCCTCAGTCCTGAGTTGCCCCTCAGTCCGGAGTTGCCCCTCAGTCCGGAGCTGCCCCTCAGTCCGGAGCTGCCCCTCAGTCCGGAGGAGTTTCCTCAGTCCAGAGGCGCCCCTCAGTCCAGAGGTTCTCCTCAGTCCAGTGGGGCCCTTTATTAGGGTTCCCAGGCCAAGGTCGGCGGCGAGGGTCGCCGCTAAAAGGACGCTAAGAAAGCGGACAAAGACAATGGTGGAGTGGGGTCCACGTCCAGCGCCAGAGCTGGACAGATGCCCACCCAGACCCTCCCCTATAGGTTCAGGTTTTGCGGCCGCAGTCCGCACCTTGGGGGGAGGGGGGGGGGGGGGGGGGGTACTGTCACGTTCTGACCGTTATTTCCTTTGTTGTGTCTTTATTTAGTATGGTCAGGGCGTGAGTTGGGGTGGGCAGTCTAGTTTTGTATTTCTATGTTTTTTGCAGGAATGTCCACCAGAATTGTTGCCAAATAATTGAATGTTCATTTCTCTACCGTATGCCACCTCAAACATCGTTTTAGAGAATTTGGCAGTATGTCCAATCGGCCTCACAACCGACCATGTGTAACCACGCCAGCCCAGGACCTCCACATCCGGCTTCTTCACCTTCAGGATTGTCTGAGACCAGCAACCGGACAGCAGATGAACCTGAGGAGTATTGCTGTGCTCCTGCCCAGTTATCAGTGGGGGGAAAAGTACCCAATTGTCATACTTGAGTAAAAGTAAACATGTTATTATAAAATGACTCAAATAAAATACCTTCCCCCCCTACTCACAAGGCAGACAATACGCTTGACCTCATCTTTACTAGATGCTGTTCTTCCACTAATCTCATTGCAACTCCCCTCCAAGTCTCCGACCACTACCTTGTATCCTTTTCCCTCTCGCTCTCATCCAACACTTCCCACACTGCCCCTACTCGGATGGTATCGCGCCGTCCCAACCTTCGCTCTCTCTCCCCCGCTACTCTCTCCTCTTCCATCCTATCATCTCTTCCCTCTGCTCAAACCTTCTCCAACCTATCTCCTGATTCTGCCTCCTCAACCCTCCTCTCCTCCCTTTCTGCATCCTTTGACTCTCTATGTCCCCTATCCTCCAGGCCGGCTCGGTCCTCCCCTCCTGCTCCGTGGCTCGACGACTCATTGCGAGCTCACAGAACAGGGCTCCGGGCAGCCGAGCGGAAATGGAGGAAAACTCGCCTCCCTGCGGACCTGGCATCCTTTCACTCCCTCCTCTCTACATTCTCCTCTTCTGTCTCTGATGCTAAAGCCACTTTCTACCACTCTAAATTCCAAGCATCTGCCACTAACCCTAGGAAGCTCTTTGCCACCTTCTCCTCCCTCCTGAATCCTCCTCCCCTCCCCCCCCACTCCTCCCTCTCTGCGGATGACTTCGTCAACCATTTTGAAAAGAAGGTCGACGACATCCGATCCTCGTTTGCTAAGTCAAACGACACCGCTGGTTCTGCTCACACTGCCCTACCCTGTGCTTTGACCTCTTTCTCCCCTCTCTCTCCAGATGAAATCTCGCGTCTTGGGACGGCCGGCCGCCCAACAACCTGCCCGCTTGACCCTATCCCCTCCTCTCTTCTCCAGACCATTTCCGGAGACCTTCTCCCTTACCTCACCTCGCTCATCAACTCATCCTTGACCGCTGGCTACGTCCCTTCCGTCTTCAAGAGAGCGAGAGTTGCACCCCTTCTGAAAAAACCTACACTCGATCCCTCCGATGTCAACAACTACAGACCAGTATCCCTTCTTTCTTTTCTCTCCAAAACTCTTGAACGTGCCGTCCTTGGCCAGCTCTCCTGCTATCTCTCTCAGAATGACCTTCTTGATCCAAATCAGTCAGGTTTCAAGACTAGTCATTCAACTGAGACTGCTCTTCTCTGTGTCACGGAGGCGCTCCGCACTGCTAAAGCTAACTCTCTCTCCATCCTTCTAGACCTATCGGCTGCCTTTGATACTGTGAACCATCAGATCCTCCTCTCCACCCTCTCCGAGTTGGGCATCTCCGGCGCGGCCCACGCTTGGATTGCGTCCTACCTGACAGGTCGCTCCTACCAGGTGGCGTGGCGAGAATCTGTCTCCGCACCACGTGCTCTCACCACTGGTGTCCCCCAGGGCTCTGTTCTAGGCCCTCTCCTATTCTCGCTATACACCAAGTCACTTGGCTCTGTCATATCCTCACATGGTCTCTCCTATCATTGCTCTGCAGACGACACACAATTAATCTTCTCCTTTCCCCCTTCTGATAACCAGGTGGCGAATCACATCTCTGCATGTCTGGCAGACATATCAGTGTGGATGACGGATCACCACCTCAAGCTGAACCTCGGCAAGACGGAGCTGCTCTTCCTCCCGGGGAAGGACTGCCCGTTCCATGATCTCGCCATCACGGTTGACAACTCCATTGTGTCCTCCTCCCAGAGTGCTAAGAACCTTGGCGTGATCCTGGACAACACCCTGTCGTTCTCAACTAACATCAAGGCGGTGACCCGTTCCTGTAGGTTCATGCTCTACAACATTCGCAGAGTACGACCCTGCCTCACACAGGAAGCGGCGCAGGTCCTAATCCAGGCACTTGTCATCTCCCGTCTGGATTACTGCAACTCGCTGTTGGCTGGGCTCCCTGCCTGTGCCATTAAACCCCTACAACTCATCCAGAACGCCGCAGCCCGTCTGGTGTTCAACCTTCCCAAGTTCTCTCACGTCACCCCGCTCCTCCGCTCTCTCCACTGGCTTCCAGTTGAAGCTCGCATCCGCTACAAGACCATGGTGCTTGCCTACGGAGCTGTGAGGGGAACGGCACCTCCGTACCTTCAGGCTCTGATCAGGCCCTACACCCAAACAAGGGCACTGCGTTCATCCACCTCTGGCCTGCTCGCCTCCCTACCTCTGAGGAAGTACAGTTCCCGCTCAGCCCAGTCAAAACTGTTCGCTTCTCTGGCACCCCAATGGTGGAACAAACTCCCTCACGACGCCAGGTCAGCGGAGTCAATCACCACCTTCCGGAGACACCTGAAACCCCACCTCTTTAAGGAATACCTAGGATAGGATAAAGTAATCCTTCTAACCCCCCCCCCCCCCCCTTAAAAGAGTTAGATGCACTATTGTAAAGTGGTTGTTCCACTGGATATCATAAGGTGAATGCACCAATTTGTAAGTCGCTCTGGATAAGAGCGTCTGCTAAATGACTTAAATGTAATGTAAAAGTGAAAGTCACCCTGTAAAATACTACTCAGTAAAAGTCAAAGTATTTGGTTTTAGATATACTTAAGTATCAAAAGTAAATGTAATTGATAACATGTATTTAAGTATCAAAAGTAAAAGTATAAATAATTTAAAATCCTTTACAATAAACAAACCAGATGGCACCATTTTTAATTTTAATTTTTAATTTTTAATTGACGGATAGCCAGGGGCACACGACGCCAACACTCAGACATAATTTACAAAGCATTTGTGTTTAGTGAGTCCGCCAGATCAGAGGCAGTAGATGACCAGGGATGTTCTCTTGAGAAGTGTGTGAATTAGACCATTTTCCTGCCCTGCTAAGCATTCAAAATGTAACGAGTACTTTTAGGTGTCAGGGGAAATGTATGGAGTAAAAATAACATTATTTTCTTTAGGAATGTAGTAAAGTAAAAGTTGTCAAAAATAAGTACGTAAGTACTTTACACCACTGCCAGTTATGTGAAATCCATAGATTATTATATCTTTTTTTATTTTTTTTAACCTTTATTTAATCCGTAATCCATAGATCCATAATTTATTTATTTCAATTGACCGATTTCCTTATATGAACTGTAACTCAGTAAAATCGTTGACATTGTTGCAAGTTGCTCTTATATTTTTGTTCAGTATAGTTAAACTATTTACGTTTAACTGTTTTACAAAGGCATAACGGGTCATGAGAATACAGGCGGAGTCTGCTGAAAACTACTTTTAGTATGTCTTCATTGCGTTGGGTGTGGTTTTTCAGTCACAGTGCTATTAGCAGGAAATCAAGCTCTGGACCACGACTTTGAGGCGAAACACAGAAATAGTAAAATACGAGTAGCCTTCTTTAGGTTGTGGGAAAAGTTTGAAATCAAACATTAACTGAACGTGACTGACGCTATTTCAGATTGCGCACCTTATCTAATGGACAAACGTTTTAGTTGACTCCATTGTTGCCATCATCCAATTCCTGACATCAGTGACTGAAGACCGAGAACTGCAAAAATGCCAAAGACGGTGAGTAATTTTTTTTGTGTTTGGGAACAGTTTATTTCCAACGTTCACATATACATAAACGTTATTTAAAACGCCACTCTGGTCAAAATGTATTCCGGTCTTGTTAGGTCGAGAAAGATAATTTAGCCCATGATAGAAGGTCAACTGTTTGGATTGACTACACTATATGTCTTCATAAGCATCTATTCGACGCAATAAACTAAATTAGGATACTGAATTTGTCTGACTTTGTATCCTAAAGTAGCCTAGGGCTATAGGTTCCGAAAAAGTTTCGCGCGCATTAAATGAATGAAACGTTTATTGTCTAAATCGCTGTCACCTATATTTTCCCTGCAGCATCTCCAAAACTTGTTTTATTAACGATTTCAATGAATTGATGGCTTACAATGTTGCCCAAAGTTATTTTTTGTTAACCTATGTTTGTGTCAATTCTATTAACCGTTATTTTGTGTCAACCTATGCGCTATCGACAATCCCCCCTTCCTGGAACGTGATTGGCTTCCGAATGAACTTTAAAAGAAGTTGAATGGCGCTTCGTTGTGTTCATATCATCTCTATCCCTGTTCATAAACAATTATGTCAGACATTTTTTACGTTATTATTCATATCAATGCGGCCTATTAGTTTGGGTTTTGTTTGCTGTGGGTTTACCGGAGGTTCCCATGGCCCATTCGTTGACGTTGTGTTTGTCTTTGTGGTACCCAGTAGTACAACAGCTAGCCTGACAGATGCACTCTTCAACAGTGAACTCCTATGGTAGTCTGTGCTATTGAATGATGCAGGTCAGGTCACATGCAATCTGCTCTATCAAAATGTCGTCTATACAGAATCTAATAGTACTTAAAGTTTGATCTATGGCAAACCTTTGTTAAGTTTACCAGGCCTGTGTGATTAGGTTTTTCCTACATAGCCGAGCCCAGGGAAATTTTGTTCAATGTAGAATCCACTGAATCAGTTCTATTGATGTTACATTGCATTGCATCTGTAATTGATATCATTTCTACATTATCTTTATCAAGTATTTACATCAAATTAGGAACATTGAATATGCTATTCTGTGTAGCATAGGCCTACTACATGATTCGCAAGACAGAAAAGTAAGACATCAGGATTTAAAAAAAATCACTGCGATCAAATGCGCCTCAGGTAATGACAGTAAAATACAGTGCGGTGTTGTGACATTTAGCTTTTAAGACTTTTAACTCATGAGAAGATTATAGTTTTATTTATTTGTTATCTTTGTATTTGTATTAACATGTCATTCATGTGTCCCCCTACCATTAGTGTCTTCTTTTGGCATTGTTACAGTTTCCCAAGGAACTGTAATCTAGTGACTCAAGGTTTCTGAGATTACGTCAGTTCCTTTTTAGCTATTTCCTGGCCTGCAGTCTCTTGACACTGCCACTGAAAGCCTTATTTGGTGTTTCACAGCACAGACTCCCCCTTCTCCGCCCTGCACAACTGCAACTGCATGGTCCTCAGCCATCGTTTCAGCACTTGAGAGTCGTTCTAGTAATTTCAGCAAGCCATGACGCCCACCATCTCAGATTGTTCTGAAATTGCTTCTGTAGTTAGAAACAGATAAGATTGGCATTCCTGCAACATTATTTATTGCATTATTTACCATAACTTTAAGGTAGTTGATTGTCCCCGAATTGTCCCTTTTAACCGTATCAGTCCCGATACCCCAGAAAAACCCAGGCTTTTCATTCATCTGCAGCCCTTATATTTAGCCTCACAATGAAGTGTTTTACCATTTTCTTTCTAGGACAGCCAGGGTTTTTTTATTTTATTTAACCATTATTTAACTAGTCAAGTCAGTTAAGAACAAATTCTTATTTACAATGACGGCCTACAAAAAGGCAAAAGGCCTCCTGCGGGGATGGGGGCTGGGATTAAAAATACAAATAAATTAAATAAAAATATGGGACAAAACACACATCATGACAAGAGACAACACAACACTACACAACATGGCAGCAGCACAACATGGTAGCAGCACAAAACAGGGTACAAACATTGTTGGGCACAGACAACAGCACAAAGTACAAGAAGGTAGAGACAACAATACATCACGCAAAGCAGCCACAACTGTCAGTAAGAGTGTCCATGATTGAGTCTTTGAATAAAGAGATCGAGATAAGATTGGGTTACTAGTAGAACGCAAAACAATTTGACATAAACAGTTGCAGTCATGGTCTGCCAAAGCAAAAACCTGATAAAAATACATTAATATGAATGCTGTAAGTACAGAAATAGTTTGCTCAGTCGGAAATTAATATCCAACTAGTCAGTGACAACTGTGCGGAGTTTATGACAGCAACTATGTGAGCTTATTACAGTATTATGACACTCTGTCCTGAGATTTCCTATTGTGTTCTATGTAGAAGAACCCCTTACCTTGTAATAATTCTTGTGTAGCTTGTGAGCGTCATAGAGCAAACATGTTACACGTGCGTGTTTGTGAGAGTCTCAGCTTTTCATAGATAGCGTAATAGTTTTTAGCTCAAAGACTCAACAGACATTTTTGTAAAAAGACCCCGCTCCGGGCTCCTTCGGGATCAGCCATTGTCTCACAAACACCTCTCTATCTCAGCCCCCAATGGATACAGAAGAAAAAGACGAATCCAATTGTACAACCAATAAGTCTGTAGCTCAAACACACAATGTTTAAAAGTGGTTAAAAGTCTTAAATCACGCCCGCACAATAGTGGGATTCATTGGGTTAATTTATAGGATTCACATAATATTTAATAATTATAGTACCCAACATCTGATTTGGATCAAACTTCTTCCTACTATTGAGTAAGACACGAGGAATACAATAAAATGGCCACCAGTGGACCCCCACACCTATCCCACCCCAACAACCAGTATACAGTATAGTAGGTCTCTATGTCTGACAAGTAGTATGGAGCTGCAGCTTGGAGTATTACTTCTTCATCCTGTGTAATGTATTTCCTTTGAATATGGTGTTGTTGTTTTTTTCTCCTGTTAAGAGAGATTAGCCATTGTATTCGCATTAGTGTGAAAGTACCAGTTTTTGCCCACTAGGTGCTGCTGTTCCTCCTACCGCTACATCATTTTATCAATGTTGCTGGTCTTTTGTGTTTATTAAATGGAACACAACATTTTCTTTGCGACTTTGGGCAGAAAACAAATAGCTTTTGCTAATGATGAAAATAAATTGTGTAGTCATCCTCACAAGTCAAGCCAGTCCTCCATGAAAACATTTTAGTTCCTCCATGAAACCATCACCAGATTCACAGGGAATACATTACATAAGATGAAGACCAATCCTTCAAGCCACAGCTCTATACTATTTGTTAGACATAGCGAACTGATACTGTATACTGGTTGTTGTGGTGGGTTTGGCATGTGGTGTGGTGTGTCCGGGGTTGGTTTTTGTAAATTTTATTGGCTTCCTCAAGTCTTATTCATTGTTGAGAATCAGATGTTAGGTGCTATATTTATTTACGATTACTTAAGAATCCTATAGATTAAAAGGACAATTTGGGTGCAAATAGAGGTGCACTGATATAACATTTTTGGCCGATATCCGATATTTTCCTTGACAAAAAAAACAATACGGATAACCGATATTTACAATTTTAGTGGCCTTTTAAGCATTCTAGTACAGTTAAATAGTTAACACACACACATGGACACAGCGGTCTAAGGCACTGCATCTCAGTGCAAGAGGCGTCACTACAGTCCCTGGTTTGAATCCAGGCTGTATCACATCCGGCCGTGATTGGGAGTCCCATAGTGCGGCGCACAATTGGCCCAGCGTCGTCCGGGCCGTCATTGTAAATAAGAATTTGTTCTTAACTGACTTGCCTAGTTAAATAAAGTTTACACACACACACACACACACACACACACACACACACACACACACACACACACACCACACTGACCAAAAAGTTATTTTGTTGGCATTTACGTATGTCCCCATTACCAGTAAAACATAATCAAAACCTATTTCTTTCACTTACTTGCTGTGCTGTTTCGTTGTTCATTTGTTCAGTTTAGAGGTCGACCGATTATGATTTTTCAAAGCCGATACCGATTATTGGAGGGCCAAAAAAAGCCGATGCCGATTTAAAAAACATAAATAAAAAAAAATATAAAAAAATGTATTTGTAATAATGACAATTACAACAATACTGAATGAACACTTATTTTAACTTAATACATCAATACAATCAATTTAGCCTCAAATAAAATGAAACATGTTCAATCTGGTTTAAATAATGCAAAAACAAAGTGTTGGAGAAGAAAGTAAAAGTGCAATATGTGCCATGTAAAAAAGCTAACGTTTAAGTTCCTTGCTCAGAACATGAGAACATATGAAAGATGGTGGTTCCTTTTAACAGGAGTCTTCAATATTCCCAGGTAAGAAGTTTTAGGTTGTAGTTATTATAGGAATTATAGGACAATTTCTCTCTATACAATTTGTATTTCATATACCTTTGACTATTGGATGTTCTTATAGGCACTTTAGTATTGCCAGTGTAACAGTATAGCTTCCGTCCCTCTCCTCGCCCCTACCTGGGCTCGAACCAGGAACACATCGACAACAGCCACCCTCGAAGCAGCGTTACCCATCGCTCCACAAAAGCCGCGGCCCTTGCAGAGCAAGGGGAACAACCACTCCAAGTCTCAGAGCGAGTGACGTTTGAAACGCTATTAGCGCGCACCCCGCTAACTAGCTAGCCATTTCACATCGGTTACACCAGCCTAATCTCGGGAGTTGATAGGCTTGAAGTCATAAACAGTTCAATGCTTGAAGCACAGCGACGAGCTGCTGGCAAAACGCACGAAAGTGCTGTTTGAATGAATGCTTACGAGCCTGCTGGTGCCTACCATCGCTCAGTCAGACTGCTCTATCAAATCATAGACTTAATTATAACATAATAACACACAGAAATACGAGCCTTAGGTCATTAATATGGTCGAATCCGGAAACTATAATCTTGAAAACAAGACGTTTATTCTTTCAGTGAAATACGGAACCGTTCCGTATTTTATCTAACGGGTGGCATCCATAAGTCTAAATATTCCTGTTACATTGCACAACCTTCAATGTTATGTCATAATTACGTAAAATTCTGGCAAATTAGGCGGCCCAAACTGTTGCATATACCCTGACTCTGCGTGCAATGAACGCAAGAGAAGTGACACAATTTCACCTGGTTAATATTGCCTGCTAACCTGGATTTCTTTGAGCTAAATATGCAGGTTTAAAAAATATATACTTATGTGTATTGATTTTAAGAAAGTCATTGATGTTTATGGTTAGGTACACATTGGAGCAAGACAGTACTTTTTCGCGAATACGCACCGCATCGATTATATGCAACGCAGGACACGCTAGATAAACCAGTAATATCATCAACCATGTGTAGTTAACTAGTGATTATGATTGATTGATTGTTTTTTATAAGATAAGTTTAATGCTAGCTAGCAACTTACCTTTGCTTTTTACTGCATTCACGTAACAGGCAGTCTCCTCGTGGAGTGCAATGTAATCAGGTGGTTAGAGCGTTGGACCAGTTAACTGTAAGGTTGCAAGATTGAATCCCCGAGCTGACAAGGTAAAAATCTGTCATTCTGCCCCTGAACAAGGCAGTTAACCCACCGTTCCTAGGCCGTCATTGAAAATAAGAATGTGTTCTTAACTGAGTTGCCTAGTTAAATAAAGGATAAATAAAGGTGTCAAAAAAATATAATAATAATAATTAGGCCAAATCGGTGTCCAAAAATACCGATTTCCGATTCTTATGAAAACTTGAAATCGGACCTAATTAATCGGCCATTCCGATTAATCGGTCGACCTCTAGTTCAGTTGTTTCATTCTCAACCAGGAATTCTATGGAATGCCATTTGGGTCTTTGCTTGTCAAATAACGCAACATCTGTTTCAGTAGCTATAGTTAGCTAGCTAACTATTTAGCTAGGTGTCATCATCTAAAATAACCCTAGTTTATAAGACAGTTCTTATTTGATTAATGGTGGTCGGACCCATCTATGTGAAGCTTGCCACAATAAGGATTAGACACAATAGTGGACTTAAAAATAAAAGTATGGCATAATTCTACTATTTGTATTCATTTGCATTACTGTCAATGACATACTTTTACTTGGAAGGCAAACCGCAAATTCCACTGTTGTGCCTAATCCTTATTGTGGCTAGCTTCACAACACATAACCTGGTGCTGTGGAGCCTCACTAGCTAGATGAAGCTAGCTGGCTGCTTATAACGTTAGCTTTGGGCAACAGAGTTAAGTTGCTGACTAGCTATTTATTTTCATGAACTGAAGTTCAACTTCAATAGGCGAACATCAAGTGGGAACCTAGCTAATACTTACTCACGAGGATTCCTAAATCATTGCTAAAAATAATGAAAATGACTGCAGGTTCTACTGGTCATTGTTTTCAGGCTGGTTGTATTGGTGCTAGCTAGGTACCAAGCTAAAGCTAGCTACTTCAGAAGTTGCGGTTGAACAAATTATTCTTTATTACCAACGGGGTATTGTAAACACATCGTGGCCGGTGTTTGCTTGTTTGCAGACTTTTTTGTACTGCTTTGACAGTGCTACAGTATCTTTTTTGACACTCATAGACCCAAACGGCGTTCCGTAGTGTGTATGTCGTGAAGCTAATAGCAGTGACGCTATTACTGTGTAACTCCGGTAGGGCAACATCTGAAAAATAGCTCACTTGGTAGTGTGTACCGGTGCTCGACCAGTCAGCGAAAGCCAACATCACCCACGACAGAGAATGGTTGATTGTCAAGGGCAATATCTTGGCTTTAATGGGTTTCGCCTTTGAGTTGTCTCGCTGAAATTTTGTTACTCTTTCAAATGACTGCTCGATCCACACAGCAGACATTGTGGGCTAGTTTAGGAATGCTGTGTTACACGTATAGCGCACCATTTTACGTGGCGTCATTACGTCATGTGCCTACGTTATATAGGTATGCACGTCAGCTTTGACATTGGTTTTGCACATCGGGGCGTTAAACTAGACATCGGCCGATACCGATGTTGGCATTTTTAGCTAATATCGGCCGATTCCGATATGTTCACTGATATACCGTGCATCCCTAGGTGCAAATCAATTAGCTTAATTTCTCAGAGATCAAATTATATTTAAATAAAATGTTAATCTTATTTTTTTCTCTAACTACAGAAACGATTTCAGCACAATCTGAGATGGTTGGCGTCAAGCCTCTTTCTTGTGCTTTTTTGATGTGGAATGACCCTTGATGTTTTTAAGCACTTCTATAGGTCACCCCATGTCAGAAACCAAATTGACTCCTGTCTCGTTAACAGATTACCCAGATAATATTATAGTACATATGTTATAATATGCTATTTTACATAAAATTAAACTTCTTATTACATTATAAGACCCTTTCATCAATAAAACGTTACTTGCACTCTGGTTAACTTTCCTTTTGATGTACCTTTAGACTATATAACTCTACACATCACTAAGAAATGTGTTGGTATTCTATGAGGTTACTTTCCTTCAGAAATATGATATTCTAATCAACAGCCATTTCTACTTCTTACCGTCCATGCAGTGAACTACTATATTGGCTTGAGTATAATTGTGTTAGCTGAAAAGTGTTAGTTCTTCACAAACAACAAGAAACAGAAACAAATGAAGTGGAAAGACCAGTGCTATGTAAGAAAGGGATTAAGCAGCTCTGTAAATGCACATAGCAGAGTTGAGATTAACAATTTGTAATAAACTAAGCCACAGGCGGTAGAGTGTGTGAAAGGCAGAAATTATGCAAACCTTTGGGGGCTTTAGCCCGTAAATGGAGAGTAACTGTGTGGCAGGTCTGACACGTCTCCCTGGCTGCAGAAAACCAACCAGTGAGTTGTCTTTTGTTGTTTTTTGTGTTTTTTGTTGTTGTTGATTTAGGTGTAATTTTGTTTCTAACAAACCTCGTGTTTTACATAGGATCTCACCCTTGGTTAGCATAAAGCACTGCAGTATTACTAAGTAAGTGAACAATAATGATTCTGATAATGACCTTGTCAATATGTGCTGAAGTAGTTGCTTTTAAGATGTTTGAATACACAGGAGATGGCATTATCTGTGATTCATGAACCTGTTTAGAAAAAAGGATAAGTCATAGTACAGTGAGTTTAACTAACTTGAATCTAATAGAGACTCACACGTTCAACCTGAAAAATATCTACAATATTGAAAATGTAGTGATTCTGTAAAACTGACTTTAGTGGTAGTTTAGAACATGTTTGCTCTATGGAGAAGAGAGGTAATAGTTTGAGGCTAACCTAAATCTCAGAATTTCGTGGAATTAGAGTGAGCTTTTAGCTTCTACTTTGTGAATGGTTAAAATTCACCCCAAAACAGATACAAGTATATGTTACCACGAATCTAACCACATAGTACTGTATAGGGATTATCCATCAGTTCCTGATTTCCACATATTTAGGATTTTTAAAATCCCCTTCAATGTTTATTTGTTTGTATTTCAATCATCATATCAGTAAAATATTTGGCTTTTTGGCTTTGCCGAATTGAAAAAGACAGATGTCTCGAGGAGATAGTTAAAGGAGGAGGCATTCCGAAATGTTGGAAATAATCTTTTTTCTTTTCTTCTAGTGATTGGTGTCCCAGTTTATAATAATTTGCTGTCATAAAGTGTGCATACTTTACTGAAATACAGTCTATAGCTAAGGTTTTTTATAGCTTTGTTTTCTGCTCAGTATGAACAAACTCCCTTTACAAGACAGAA
This sequence comes from Salvelinus alpinus, assembly GCF_045679555.1. NCBI lineage: Eukaryota > Metazoa > Chordata > Actinopteri > Salmoniformes > Salmonidae > Salvelinus > Salvelinus alpinus. The sequence goes on along the minus strand of NC_092098.1, from coordinate 18,553,186 downwards.
AAGGCATTGAATGTTCCGAAGGGCAAAATGGAAACATTAACATGTATCCTTGGTCCTGTTATGATGAGTGATGTTTTGCTGCTGTTCTAATAATAGTGTGTGAGAAGTTTTTTGAACTCTGGCCATGCGAGACCCACCCTTACCGGGCAGAACTGCACATTCTTAGTTCCCTTTTCATGTGAGAGATGAACTATTTTTACCCAGAAAAGTCACTTCTTAACAATGACTGGCAGCCAAGAACCTGTTGGCCTGAACTACACAATGAAATGATGTCTAATCAGTAAGGCTATGTCATGTTAAGCAGTCTGTTTGGTTGGCTGGGAAAATAGACAGTATAGTGTATGATTTAGGTGATTCATCAAATCATTAATGCAAATCCATTTTTAGCATAGTGACAGAGACACAATGTAGGCCTTACATGCAATCTACTTTCAATGTTTTACTGGATCTTGTAGGGCAATTAACAAAGTTCAAAGAATCACTGAAGTTAGATTCAACTCACATTTGTGGTGTGACTCAGTTCATAGTTTATACCATAAAATAAATGGCTATGGTAATAGATAGTTATAGGCCCTAACTTGTTTACAAATATAAGTTGTCACTCATGGAATAGCCTTGTATCTTAATCATGGTGAAATATTTCCCAGTGCTCTGCAAATGCACTTAAAGCTTAATTTCACTGGCAAATGTTATGTTCATGTTGCCAAGACATGGATAGAGGAAATTATGAAATATCATCAGGCTAACCACTCCATAGAAAACTGGGCTCTGACTTTGTCAGAAATACACAGTTGCTTTATTCATCTCTCGCCCTACAAACTTAGGTAAAATCTTTATGAGAAATGTGTCCCAGATATTGTTAAATCATACATTTAAAAAAAACAAGGAATTCAAATATGCACTGTTGAAGTAGAGTTGTATTTGTTTGAAAACCAACCATGTCAAGGGTTTGTACTATTCACTTGTAGATGGCTGAATGTGTCTGGGTCCTAGTTAGTTCCTGCTCCTACAGACCTTGCCCCAGTCACAGCTCTACTATACAGCCCTCTTGTCTGTGTGACGCCGCCAGGCCTCATTCCAGCCAAAGCTTTACTCTCTCCAGCTCCCTGCTCTGTCCCACCGGCCCGCCGGTGATGATAGGAAGTGGCAGGGTGACAAGTGGCCTGACCAGCGAATCGGGGCCTGCTGACACAGAGGGGAAAGAACGCAGCCCTAATCAGCCACACAACTGGAAAATAAGGCATGCTGTTGTGGCTCAGCTCAGGCGTACTGTCACCCCCCCGTCCACTCCACACACACTGAAATACAGGCTGGCTGATTGTGCATTTACCTTTTTGAGAGGAAAGAGAACATGGAGCCTTGTCAATATAGCTGTATTAATCACTCTCACAGCATAGGAAATATGTTTAGGGTACACAGCAGGAGAAAGCTTGTATACCATAAAACATCATAAAACAGACATAAGACTTACACACTTTTTTTTCATTCCTTTTATGGGCATACTGGCTATAAGTCTGCTGTGAGTGTTGGGCCATGATGTACAGTGCATTCGGAAAGTATTCAGACCCCTTTACTTTTTCCACATTTTGTTACGTTACAGCCTTATTCTAAAGTGGATAGAAAAAAATCCTTGTCAATTTACACACAATACCCCATAATGTCAAAGCAAAAACAGGTTTTTAGACATTTTTGCTAATGTATTACAAATAAAAAACATATCTTATTTACGTACGTATTTAGACCCTTTGCTATGAGACTCGAAATTGAGCTCCGGTGCATCCTGTTTCCATTGATCATCCTTGAGATGTTTCTACAACTTGATTGGAGTCCACCTGTGGTAAATTCAATTGATTGGTCATGACTTGGAAAGGCACCAACCTGTCTATATAAGGTCCCACAATTGACAGTGCATGTCAGACCAAAAACCAAGCCATGAGGTCGAAGGAATTGTCTGTAGAGCTCCGAGACGATTGTGTCGAGGCACAGATCTTGGGGAAGGGGTATCAATAAATGTCTACAGCATTGAAGGTCCAAGAACACAGTGGCCTCCATCATTCTTAAATGGAAGAAGCTTGGAACAACCAAGACTCTTCCTAGAGCTGGCCGCCCGGCCAAACTGAGCAATCGGGGGAGAAGGGCCTTGGTCAGGGAGGTGACCAAGAACCTGATGGTCACTCTGACAGAGCTCCAGAGTTCCTCTGAGGAGATGGGAGAACCTTCCAGAATGACAACCATCTCTGCAGCACTCCACCAATCAGGCCTTCATGGTAGAGTGGCCAGACCGAAGCCACTCCTCAGTAAAAAGCACATGACAGCCTGCTTGGAGTTTGCCAAAAGGCACCCAAAGGATTCTCAGACCATGAGAACCAAGAATGAACTCTTTGGCCTGAATGCCAAGCGTCACATCTAGAGAACCTGGCACCATCCCTACGGTGAAGCATGGTGGTGGCAGCATCACGCTGTGGGGATGTTTTTCAGCGGCAGTGACTGGGAGACTAGTCAGAATCGAGGGAAGATCAACGGGGCAAAGTACAGAGAGATCCTTGATGAAAACTTGCTCAGGACCTCAGACTGTGGCAAAGGTTCCCCTTCCAACAGGACAATGACCCTAAGCACACATCCAAGACAACGCAGGAGTGGCTTCGGGACAAGTCTCTGAATGTCCTTGAGTGGCCCAGCCAAAGCCTGGATTTGAAACCGATCGAAAATCTCGGTAGAGACCTTAAAATAGCTGTGCTGCGACGCTCCCCATCCAACCTGACATAGCTTGAGAGGATCTGCAGAGAATAATGGGAGGAACTCCAAAAATACAGGTGTGCCAAGTTTGTAGTGTCATACCCAAGAAGACGTGAGGCTGTAATTGCTGTCAAAGGTGCTACAAAGGACTGAGTAAAGGGTCTGAATACTTACAGTACCAGTCAAAAGTTTGGACACACCTACTCATTCAAGGGTTTTTCTTTATTCATACTATTTTCTACAATAGAATGATATTGAAGACATCAAAACTATGAAATAACACAAATGGAATCATTCATTAACCAACACTAGTGTTAAACAAATCAAAATATATTTATTTTTGAGATTCTTCAAAGTAGCCATCCTTTGCCTTGATGACAGCTTTACACACTCTTGGCATTCTCTCAACCAGCTTCACGAGGAATGCTTTTCCAACAGTCTTGAAGGAGTTCCCACATATGCTGAACACTTGTTGGCTGCTTTTCCTTCACTCTGCGGTCCAACTCATCCCAAACCATCTCAATTGAGTTGAGGTTGGGTGATTGTGGAGGCCAGGTCATCTGATGCAGCACTCCATCACTCTCCTTCTTGGTCAAATAGCCCTTACACAGCCTGGAGGTGTGTTTTGGGTCATTGTCCTGTTGAAAAACAAATGATAGTCCCACTATGCGCAAACCAGGTGGGATGGTGTATCACTGCAGAATGCTGTTGTAGCCATGCTGGTTAAGTGGGCCTTGAATTCTAAATAAATCACAGACAGTGTCACCAGCAAAGCACCCCACACCATCAAACCACCTCCTCCATGCTTCACGTGGGAACCACACCACACTACTCTGTGTCTCACAAAGACACGGCGGTTGGAACCAAAAATAAAACATTTGGACCACAGGACAGATTTCCACCGGTCTAATGTCCATGGCTCGTGTTTCTTGGCTCAAGCAAGTCTCTTCTTCTTTTTGGTGTTGTTTAGTAGTGGTTTCTTTGCAGCAATTCGACCTTGAAGGCCTGATTCACGCAGCCTCCTCTGAACAGTTAATGTTGAGATGTGTCTGTTACTTGAACTCTGTGAAGCATTTATTTGGGCTGCAATCTGAGGCTGGTAACTCTAATGAACTTATCCTCTGCAGCAGAAGTAACTCTGGGTCTTCCTTTCTTGTGGCTGTCCTCATGACAGCCAGTTTCATCATAGGGCTTGATGGTTTTTGCGACTGCACTTGAAAAAACGTTCAAAGTTCTTGAAATGTTCCGTATTGACTGACATTCATATCTTAAAGTAATGATGGACTGTCGTTTCTCTTTGCTTATTTGAGCTGTTCTTGCCTTAATATGGACTTGGTCTTTTACCAAATAGGGTTATCTTCTGTATATCACCCCTACCTTATCACAACACGACTGATTGGCTCAAAAGCATTAAAGAAGGAAAGAAATTCCACAAATTAACTTTTAACAAGGCACATCTGTTAATTGAAATGCATTCCAGGTGACTACCTCATGAACCTCAGTGTTCCTGAGTGGCGCAGCGGTCTAAGGCACTCCATCTCAGTGCAAGAGGCGTCACTACAGTCCCTGGTTGGGATTCCAGGCTGTATCACATCCGGCCGTGATTGGGAGTCCCGTAGGGCGGTGCAAAATTGGCCCTGCGTCGTCTGGGTTTGGCCGGGGTAGGCCGTCATTGTAAATAAGAATTTGTTCTTAATTTAACTGACTTGCCTAGATAAATAAAGGTTAAAAAAAAGTTGGTTGAGAGAATGCCAAGTGTGTATAAAGCTGTCATCAAGGCAAAGGGTGGCAACTTTGAAAAATCTAAAATATATTTTGATTTATCTAACACTTTTTTGGTTACTACATGATTCCATATGTGTTATTTCATAGTTTTGATGATTTCTGTTTTTTATATATATTTGCAACAAAAAAAAAGACTGGTATTTTGCTTTGCTTTGCTTTGGGGTGTTGCATCATTATGCGGTATTGTATGTAGATTGATGAGGATTTTTTTTTAAATACATTTTTGAATAAGGCTGTAACGTAACAACATTTTGAAAAAGTCAAAGTTTCTGCATACTTTCCAAATGCACTAGTTGTCTGGACTGAGGTGATGATGGCTAACTCATCAGGTTTTGTATGCCTGCTGTTATATGAATCATTCTTCAATCAATTTGTTAATTTTTTTAAATTCCAGTTTTGGTATCATGATTAAGATAACCCAGTATTAGTATATGTGTTGAATAACCCAAAGCTAGTATATGCAAGTGTTTTTCTGTACATGACCAGCTACTTTGCTCATTTATATGAATCTGTAGATAGTCTTTCATCATGTGTTTCAACATTCCAGAGGTAAAAACCAAGTCTTTAAATAGGCTACTATTCCTTATAACACTTGTGTAATTTCAAAAATGGTAGAGCTTGCTGTTACAAAAATGTTCATATTATTACTGTGTTACTGCACAGGTATTAGAGCAACGTTTTATCATAATCACATATTAGCCTACAGTAAATGTCGAATGAGAGCAAAACCGTGAGATAGAGAGCTATCCTCTTTGCATGCATGTACGTGTGTGTGGGTGTTAAAAAATCTAAAAGAGAAATTGTGTTGGTGTAATCACATCAATCAAGTGATCTCTGAGAGGCAGGCAGGCAAGCAGAAATGTGATGAATTACAGGATGCAGTCTCAGTGAGCCGCATGTTGGGTGGCTCGCCCTCGCCTTGCGAGGCCCAGCTACCAGAGGATGTGGTTACTTCCTGTAGTGGAGCAGCTTAGTAGAGAAAGAGAGCTGGGGGAAAACATGTCCCCTTAGTATGCTAAAACCAAAAACGTTTTTCTGCTGCAGCTACTCATTCAGAGAGGTATACTCAGTGGCTCAACTCTTTCATTTGACACAGTGCCAGTATAGTAGCTATATAGAGATTGTTTTTACTTCTGTGTAAAATCTTCTCCCAATAAATTCTGTTCAGTGTTCTGTTATCAAATTTCTGTTAGTGAACAAGTTTTAATGCATCATTAAGAGAAAAGACTGATATATTTTCCCTTTGGTTTCTGTGGAGTCAGTGTGCCTCTTTTTCTAATATAAGCTGATAATACCTCCATCAGTAGGTTTCCTGACATTATTATTATAACATTTTTGGGGGGTTTGAGGCTGATCAATAATTTTTGTCCCCTTGTGCAATCGCCTCTCTCCCATACCTTTGAAACATTGTTATTGTCTGCCCCACCCTCCCCTCTCTAGTGAGTAAGGGAGTGTAAATTAACATGCAAGTAGTATTTAATGGAATAGTATGAACATGCAAAAAGTATCTCGAATTAAGACAAAAATGTTTCACGCTGCTTTGATAAAAGTTGTGGTTGAATATCAGCCTAAATCGTTGTATCAAATCAAATCAATTTATAAAGCCCTTCTTACATCAGCTGATATCTCAAAGTGCTGTACAGAAACCCAGCCTAAAACCCCAAACAGCAAGCAATGCAGGTGTAGAAGCACCATGGCTAGGAAAAACTCCCTAGAAAGGCCAGAACCTAGGAAGAAACCTAGAGAGGAACCAGGCTATGAGGGGTGGCCAGTCCTCTTCTGGCTGTGCCGGGTGGAGATTATAACAGAACATGGCCAAGATGTTCAAATGTTCATAGATGACCATCCGACGATACACCCGGACAGTGCCAAACAGGCAGGATATAACCCCACCCACTTTGCCAAAGCACAGTCCCCACACCACTAGAGGGATATCTGTATTATGTATTATGGTTGTATTATGGCTTTTGGTTACCGCCGTCGAAGTAGTATTTGGAACCTAACTGATGTACTATGATGCATTAGCTGCCTGCTCATTAATCTGTTCCACTGTGATATTTTGGACACCATTTATTCTGAAACTATGTGTATCCACCCTGCTATAACTCAAAATCTTTCAAGAGATGTTATAAGTTACTCTGACAAAATGTTTAATCAAAAATAGTTTTTGCGAAGTTAGTGTGCTTATTTTCCTGGCCCTGTATTGTCATGTAGGTTCACTCCTGACCTGCTGTGAAAACCCTAATGCCTGGGGTCATAGGCAGATGATGGTTCATTCTAATGCCTATAAGGCCTATTCCCCATTGATCAATCAAAACATTACTTTTGTATTTGCATAAATCACTGTAAGGAACTCTATAACAGTCTCTATAATGTAGATTGATTCTCAAATCAATCTCAAATTCTCAATCGGAGGCATCAAATTTATAAGCACATTTGTTGTAAATCAGTTATACCATCACATGTAAAAAGTAACATTTATTTTGACGGAATTCATTGGTTGTCAGTCATAGCGTACTAACTCTATTATTTTGGTTTCCTCAACAGATTAGTGTGCGAGTTACCACCATGGATGCAGAGTTGGAGTTTGCCATCCAGGCCAACACAACGGGAAAGCAACTCTTCGATCAGGTAAGAACATTGCTTGCTCTACTGAAACAAGGCAAATTACATGTTATTGCTGTGCTTTCATTCATTGCCAATCAGTGTAAATTGCAAGCAGGGGAATGGAAGCCCAGTTGTGGGACTGGAGTGGAGGGTCTATTTTAAGAGGAACTCTCACCCTCTCACTGTTCCTTTCATTGAGTCAAGCTGTGCTCTATGGCGTAGGCTCTAGTCTCTATTTCAGCTGCAGACAGAATGTTAGTCATAGAATCCACTGGCAGCACAAAGGAACTCCATTTCCAAGACAATAAAGGCACGCTTTGTCCTGTTAACTTTTCATTTGCACTTGCTTTCCAAGTGGGCAGAGTAATTTCCCCTGGTGAACATGTGCTCTCTCATTGAAATTACACCATTAGAAATACACTACATGACCAAAAGTATGTGGACACCTGCTCGTCGAACATCTCATTCCAAAATCATGGGCATTAATATGGTCCCCTATTTTATTTATTTGTATTTTTTATTTAACCTTTAACTTGGCAAGTCAGTTAAGAACAAATTCTTATTTTACAATACAGTACACCCGTTGCAGCTATAACAGCCTCCACTCTTTTGGGAAGGCTTTCCACTAGATGTTGGAACATTGCTGCAGGGACTTGCTTCCATTCAGCCACGAGAATTAGTGTCACACCTAGGGTTGTACATTTTGGGGAATATTCAGAGGTGGAAACTTTCCGTGGGAATTAACGGGAATATATGGGAAGTAACTGGAATATATGGGAATTAACAGAAATAAATGCAAATGAATATCAGTACCATTTAAATGTAGATGTTTTTTGCATTGGATATATTTATCATATCATATAGAGACAGAAACATAAACCTTTTACCTTATCATAAGTAGACATAATTGCAAATGATGAAATCCTTCCAATAGAAATAATTTAAAAAACATTTTAGTTACGAATTAAACTTTAATTAAGTGAGTTGACTCTTCACATGGGATGATTTCACTGAACAACAAAAGAAAGAGAATATTGAATGATCCCCAATGATCCATTGTATCTCCCAAAAACGTTTTCAACATACATCTGTAAAATGATAGTCTAGAAACTAAAGCTTTGGTTGTCTTCCTCTCATGTCTTCTCCCTGGACCTCTTCAATGTTCACCTCTTGAACATCAGACTCTGAGGCCTCATGTTCACTGTCACTTTCCAACCCTGTTGAGGATGGCTCGTTATCAGGCTCAAAAAGCCTCAAATTCGCCCGGATGGCCACCAATTTTTCAGCCCTTGTATTGGTCAGCTTGTTGTGTGTTCCCAAACAAGGACCAGTTGCGCTCTGAGGCAGCTGATGTTGGTGGGATTTGGAGGATGAATGGAGGCAACAGGGTAAAGAGCCTCAGATCCACAAAGTCACTTCCACCAGGTGGCAGATGAGATAGCACGACTGCCATATTGCATCTCCATCACAAAGCCCTTGCTTGGAAGTGTACTTCTCCAGAATGCCAAGAACCGTGCCCTCATCCAGGTCAAGGTGGCGAGACACAGTAGTGATGACACCATAGGCCTTGTTGATTTCTGCACCAGACAGGATGCTCTTGCCAGCATACTTGGGGTCCAACATGTATGCTCCGGCGTGTATGGGCTTCAGGCAGAAGTCTTCACGCTTTTTGATGTATTTCAGAACTGCAGTTTCCTCTGCTTGGAGCAACAGTGGGCAGGGCACTACGGATTTCTTCTCTTACATCTGCAAGCAGATTCTGAACACCAGACAGGATGGCATTGTCTCCCTCAATCCATGCAATGGCTACTGCTATATGTTTCAGGAGTTTCAGGCTGCTTACCACTCTCTCCCAAAATACATAATCCAGGAAGATCCTCTTGATGGGGCTGTCCATATTGGCAGACTGTGATATGGCCATTTCTTAGAGACTCCTTCCCCTCCAGGAGACTGTCAAACATGATGACAACACCACCCCAACGGGTGTTGCTGGGCAGCTTCAATGTGGTGCTCTTATTCTTCTCACTTTGCTTGGTGAGTTAGATTGCTGCTATAACTTGATGACTCTTCACATACCTAACCATTTCCTTGGCTCTCTTGTAGAGTATATCCATTGTTTCAGTTTTCAGGGGCAGATTCAATGCATGAGCAGCACAGCCAATGGGCGTGATGTGAGGGTAGGACTCCTCCACTTTAGACCAAGCAGCCTTCATGTTCGCATCGTTGTCTGTCACCAGTTAAAATACCTTCTGTGGTCCATGGTCATTGATGACTGCCTTCAGCTCATCTGCAATGTAGAGACTAGAGGTCGACCGATTATGATTTTTCAACGCCGATACCGATTATTGGAGGACCAAAAAAAGCCGATGCCGATAAATCGGCCAATTTTTTATTTATTTATTTGTAATAATGACAATTACAACAATACTGAATGAACACTTAATTTAACTTAATATAATACATCAATAAAATCTATTTAGCCTCAAATAAATAATGAAACATGTTCAATTTGGTTTAAGTAATGCAAAAACAAAGTGTTGGAGAAGAAAGTAAAAGTGCAATATGTGCCATGTAAGAAAGCTAACGTTTAAGTTCCTTGCTCAGAACATGAGAACATATGAAAGCTGGTGGTTCCTTTTAACATGAGTCTTCAATATTCCCAGGTAAGAAGTTTTAGGTTGTAGTTATTATAGGAATTATAGGACTATTTCTCTCTATACGATTTGTATTTCATATACCTTTGACTATTGGATGTTCTTATAGGCACTTTAGTATTGCCAGTGTAACAGTATAGCTTCCATCCCTCTCCTCGCCGCTACCTGGGCTCGAACCAGGAACACATCGACAACAGCCACCCTCGAAGCAGCGTTACCCATGCAGAGCAAGGGGAACAACTACTCCAAGTCTCAGAGCGAGTGACGTTTGAAACGCTATTAGCGCGCACCCCGCTAACTAGCTAGCCATTTCACATCGGTTACACCAGCCTAATCTCGGGAGTTGATAGGCTTGAAGTCATAAACAGCGCAATGCTTGAAGCACAGCGAAGAGCTGCTGGCAAAACGCACGAAAGTGCTGTTTGAATGAATGCTTACGAGCATGCTGGTGCCTACCATCGCTCAGTCAGACTGCTCTATCAAATCATAGACTTAATTATAACATAATAACACACAGAAATACGAGCCTTAGGTCATTAATATGGTCAAATCCAGAAACTATCATCTCGAAAACAAAACGTTTATTTCAGTGAAATACGGAACCGTTACGTATTTTATCTAACCGGTGGCATCCATAAGTCTAAATATTCCTGTTACATTGCACAACCTTCAATGTTATGTCATAATTACGTAAAATTCTGGCAAATTAGTTCGCAATGAGCCAGGCGGCCCAAACTGTTGCATATACTCTGACTCTGCGTGCAATGAACGCAAGAAGTGACACAATTTCACCTGGTTAATATTTCCTGCTAACCTGGATTTATTTTAGCTAAATATGCAGGTTTAAAAATATATACTTATGTGTATTGATTTTAAGAAAGGCATTGATGTTTATGGTTAGGTACACGTTGGAGCAACGACAGTCCTTTTTCGCGAATGCGCACTGCATCGATTATATGCAACACAGGACACTCTAGATAAACTAGTAATATCATCAACCATGTGTAGTTATAACTAGTGATTATGATTGATTGATTGATTGTTTTTTATAAGATAAGTTTAATGCTAGCTAGCAACTTACCTTGGCTTCTTACTGCATTCGCATAACAGGCGGGCTTCCTCGTGAGGCAGGTGGTTAGAGCGTTGGACTAGTTAACCGTAATGTTGCAAGATTGAATCCCTGAGCTGACAAGGTAAACATCTGTCGTTCTACCTCTGAACAAGGCAGTTAACCCACCGTTCCTAGGCCGTCGTTGAAAATAAGAATGTGTTCTTAACTGACTTGCCTAGTTAAATAAAGATGTAATTTAAAAATAAAAAAAAATCGGCGTCCAAAATGACCGATTTCCGATTGTTATGAAAACTTGAAATCGGCCATTCCGATTAATCGGTCGACCTCTAGTAGAGACCGGTGTGCCTGTTGTCCCTTGTGTCTGTTCTCTTGTAGAATACTGGTTGAGGGGTGGATATGATCTAATTAATTATTCATTGCCCACGAACATAGTGAGTGTTGCAACTGAGGACAGATGATTTTTACGTGCTTCAGCACTCAGTGGTCCCGTTCTGTGAGCTTGTATGGCCTACCACTTTGCAGCTGAGCCATTGTTTCTCCTAGACGTTTCCACTTTACAATAACAGCACTTACAGTTGACCAGGGCAGAAATTTGACGAACTGACCAGTTGGAAAGGTGGCATCCTATGATGGTGCCACGTTGAAAGTCACTAAGCTCTTCAGTAAGGCCATTCTTCTGCCAATGGTTGTCTATGGAGATTGCATGGCGTTGTGCTCAATTTTATAAACCTTCCAGCAACGGATGTGGCTGAAATAGCCAAATCCAATAATTTGAAGGGGTGTCCACATACTTTAGTATATATATATATTGTACATCGTGATTCTAAACTGCCTTGACTGAGGTTTGGTGATGGTGTGATGTGCAGGCAGTGGTGGTGTGTATAAACATTGTCTTCTTAATGGGAAACACCCCTACCAGGCTGCTGACACAGCCAATGTAAACACAGCAGATGTTTCTTGAAGGCATTCAGTTGTACAACTGACTAGGTATCCCCCTTTCCTTTCTCCAAGGAATTTAATGCATGAGTGGTTATCAGTCCCTAACCGTCTCAAACTTTTCTGCCATGCCTGTTTGTGTGAGGAGAGGAGAGGTTTTGTTCCCACCAGTTTTACAGTGGCTCTCTCAGACAGAAATATGTCATGGCTGTATGGCAGGCCAGCCTGGCCTCAGAGAATGTCTGTATTGTTTTAGCAAAAGTGCCAGACTCTTGAATCACCCCCAAGGCATCCATCACCAATGTTATTATGGCTGTCGTGTCATCCCTATTTCACTTCATGCTTATAATCACATAGATTTTTTGTTTCTCTTACATTTATTATGATAGATTTTTATATGAAGTGTGGACTTTGCTGTCCTGACATATCTGTATCTCCACAGCCATTAGATAAGAGTTTCCACTGTATTTTTACTCGGTCTATCAGACAGTGAGCTGTAGTGGGCAGAAATGCTGGAGCACAAAGTTTAACGTGTGACTCAATTCTTATTTCAATCTAGTTTTGATAATACATACAATGGGTGCCTTTCACTAGTTAGCCTAATGGATCCAAATCTTCTGTTTGTTTGTGTGTGAGTGTGAGAGAGAGATGATCTACTGATATAACAAAAAAAGAGTACCAATGTTTAGGGTAGAACATGAGGAGTTAAGTTATGTTGAGCTTAAACTGTTGTTCACCACGTAGGTCCAAGCAATTACTCTTAGGAAATGGCTGGCAACTGCATTATCCCTCAGGCCAGCATTTATTCATTTATATCCAATTTTGTGAATGAGTTCAGTGTGTTTAAAAATTCAAGCAGTTAGCTTACTATTTTAGCATTGTCGATAGGTTTAGCTTTGAAATGGGTATTTGATTCTGTATTTTTTTTAATCTGAAAATTAAATCAAGCACGTTATTCATTTTAAAGATAAAGATTCCTCTCCTTGTTCAGGCGGTGCTCGGCGGTCGGCGTCGCCGGCCTACTAGTCATCACCGATCCATTTTTCTTTTTCCGTTTGTTTTGTCTTTGGTTCATTCACACCTGGTTTTCATTTGCTTTAATTTCTGTGTGTATATTTACTCCTGTTTCCCACTTAGGTTTGTGCAGGATTATTTTCATGTTGCTCGTTGAGGTTTTCCTCAGTTTATTCACGTGTGCACAGTGTTGTAGGAAAGTAAGGAGCATTGTTTTTTCTCCTTCCGTGAGTGACTGTGTGTTCCTATGTCTTGGCTGTTTATTGGTATTGTACCTGACACAATTTGGACTTGCCTATTAAAGACGCTACTTTGACATCTCTGCTCTCCTGCGCTTGACTACCTTATCTGTAGCGACTTTGTACTGAGGTAGCTAAGTTGAATATCTAAGTACTAAGCTAAGATGTTTCTGTATTCATTTCCTCAGTATAATTTGATATAACTGTATAGAAAGACTAAACTTGAGAGGATTAAATCTTCAGATTCTTATAAATGAATGACTCAACCATCATGCACCATTACCTAAGTTAAAACCTGACCTGAAACAAGAATGTCATGTAACACTGTTTTCACAAACAATTTAACACAGTTAACCCCTGTTAAGAGTTGGGTTACATTTAAAAACAATTGTGTGCCCTAAGGTTGTGAAGACAATCGGACTGCGGGAGGTGTGGTTCTTTGGTCTGCAGTACCAGGATACAAAGGGTTTCTCGACATGGCTCAAGCTCAATAAGAAGGTGAGCGCCTCCATTTAAACAAGGATATAGTGAACAAGGCTTCCGTGCCACCTTAAGTAAAAGAGAAACTGCTCCTGGCGCCTCCACTCATCTTTGACCCCTGGCCCTAGGTGACAGCCCAGGATGTAAGGAAGGAGAGCCCACTGCTGTTCAAGTTCCGGGCCAAGTTCTTCCCTGAGGATGTGTCAGAGGAGCTGATCCAGGAGGCCACCCAGAGGCTGTTCTTCCTGCAAGTAAAGGAAGGGATCCTCAACGATGACATCTACTGCCCCCCGGAGACGGCTGTGCTGCTGGCCTCCTACGCCGTGCAGGCCAAGTACGCCGATTACAACAAGGAGATTCACTTGCCAGGATACCTGTCCAGTGAAAAACTGCTGCCTCAGAGGTGAGGCCTCCACCATCTCTAGAGTCTACATAACACCTTTTGATTGCACCTTCGTACTCTCATGTTTTTATGGTGTCATATAATTTTGTCTTTGTGTTTTTAGGGTCTTGGACCAACACAAGCTCAATAAGGAGCAGTGGGAGGAGAGAATCCAGGTGTGGCATGAGGAACACAAGGGCATGCTCAGGTACTGAATCACACACACACATTACTTACTCACCCCTCCTAGCTCTGTTGTCCCTGGCCTGAGAAACATCTCTATTGGTTTCAATTGAAAGTTGAGTATCTCTGCACAGTAGGACATACCACATCATGGTGAAAATTGCTTAAGCTTCTGTCATAGAGTGAATAGATTTGCACTCTGAGAGCTTGATGATGTGAAAGCATGTGCTGTGATGTTTTGAAGCATCCTGACCATCAACTCCTATTAACAACTATGGCAGCTACCTAGCTGTAAGTCTTCAAATAACTTAACTGCTTGTGTTCCTTCTGTGCTTACTTTGGTGCATTTTTTAGATGTAAGTGGCGTATTTTCAAAACTCTTGAAGGCCCAGTGCAGTCAATAACGTGATATTCCTGTGTTATATGTACAGTATATTTCCACACTATGAGGTTGTGAAATTGTGAAAATAATGATAATGCCCTTTTAGTGTAAGAGCTGTTTGAAAAGACCGGCTGAAATTTCAGCCTGTTTTGGTGGGATGGAGTTTTGGCCTTCCTGGTGACATCACCAGGTGGTAAATTCGTTAATAGACCAATAAGAAAGAGTGTTCCAAATCTCTTTGCCAATAACAGCTAGATTTCAGTTTTTCCCTCCCCACTTAGACCACTCCCAGATTTTGTAATTTATTTTTACCATTTGAATTTAAATCAATCACAGTAATGTACTTAATTGTTACCCGGAAAGGATTTGATATTGAGATAAAAACGTCTGCATTGGACCTTTAAAAACTGGAAACTAGTGATGGGAAACCAAGGCTTTCTAAACCCTTTTGGGGCTTTCACCAAATTGTGGTGCCATTTTTTTTTATTACACTGATCTTTTAACACATTATTGACATCTGCTGAACAGGAATAAATTAGCGTTTTTTAAATGTTTATATAGACTTGTTTTCCCATTGCATCTATCAAAACTTTGTGGCGCAATGGATGGGTGTGAGTGTTGGTAAACTAAATTTAGTTAGAATATGGGGTTTGCATCCCACATTCTACTTCCCCTATTTGCCTCCAGGTACGCTATGTTTTCTAAAACTGTGCATCCGTGGTATTATTTAGGATGCTGAAGACAAAAGATGATCATAGGCTACACTAAATAAAACTAATTATTTGAACAACAGTGGGAAGATGGGTTCACAGTAAATAATTTTTAAACTATAGCCAAGATTCAATCTTGTGCCTATGCTGGTGTCTTATCCCAAATCTCCATCCCTACCTGCTGAGCTATCGTTTAGGTGCTATAAACTGAAAAACATCTAAGTAAATTGGTAAATAAGGTGTCCAGTAGAGGTTGGTGTTTGAAAGCAACTTTGTATCAAAGAAAGCACCACGGCGAAATCAGTGGGATCTCGCATTTTGCAACAACAGTTTCGAAAAAGCATGTGATCAACCGAAGCTTCAGACGCCATTGATCATGTGGTAATGTTACTTTGAAATGATCCGTCAATGGTATATGCTTCGAAACTAGTAATAAATCAGTAGTGTGACGTTCGAAGCTTCAAACGTCATCATCACGTGGTATTGTTACTTTGATACAAGCGTCGGAGTTCTGGTATCAATCGTCCAATCACTACTCTAAACTGATAAAACTTGTAATGCCCCCTATGTTATGTTCAGAACATTTGATTGTGTATTCATTGGAGTTTAACACATCTTTCACCCCTGAGTCATTCATGCAAAATCTAGGTTTTTCGTGAGTCTTTTGTGAAATATCATGAGAGCATTTTACCATAACTTGACATGCACATTTATTTGTTTGCAAACCACAATTTGTTTCATTTTAATCCAATGGCATGTTGTGAGCATGTTGAGAAATACAGTTTCATTATCCTACTAGGGGTATTGTTAAGTAGTTGGCTATGGTAAAAACAGAAGGAGTTTGAATGGCTGATGAGCTTTCTAAAACTCCCATCCATATAGAAATTAAATATGACATGAAATTACTCGGGATCTATATACAATGCCTTCGGAAAGTATTCAGACCCCTTGACTTTTTCCACATTTTGATAGGTTACAGTCTGATTGTAAAATTGATTAAAATGTCCCCCCCTCCCCCTCAATCTACACACAATACCCCATAATGACAAAAGAAAAACTGTTTTAGCGATTTTATTTCTTCCATTTTTTTTGCCGGAAATATGACATTTACATAACTATTCAGACCCTTTACTCTGTACGTTGTTGAAGGACCTTTGTCAGCGATTACAGCCTCGAGTCTTCTTGGGTATGACGATACAAGCTTGGCACACCTGTATTTTGATGTTTCTCACATTCTTCACTGCAGATCCTCTCAAGCTCTTTAAGGTTGGATGGGGAGCGTTGCTGCACAGCTATTTTCACATCTCTCCAGAGATGTTTGATCTGGATTAAGTCCGGGCTCTGGCTGGGCCACTCTACTATATTCAAAGACTTGTCCCAAAGCCTTCCAGTCCCTGCCCCTGCCCCTGAAAAACCTTCCCACAGAATGATGCTGCCTCCACCATGCTTCACCGTAGGGATGGTGCCAGGTTTCCTCCAGATGTGACGCTTGGCATTCAGGCCAAAAAGTTCATTCTTGGTTTCATGAGACCAGATAATCTTGTTTCTCATGGTCTGAGAATCCTTTAGGTGCCTTTTGGCAAACTCCAAGCGGGCTGTCATGTGCCTTTTACTGAGGAGTGGCTTCCGTCTGGCCATTCTTCTATAAAGGCCTGATTGGTGGAGTGCTGCAGAGATGGTTGTCCTTCTGGAAGGTTCTCCCATCTCCACAGAGGAACTCTGGAGCTCTGTCAGTCACCATCGGGTTCTTGGTCACCTCGCTGACAAAGGCCCTTCTCCCCCGATTGCTCAGTTTGGCCAGGTGGCCAGCTTTTTCTTGGTTGTTCCAAACCTCTGCTACTGTGTTCTTCCCCAGGTCTGTTCCTAGACATAATCCAGTCTCAGAGCTCTACGGATAATTCCTTTGACCTCATGGCTTGGTTTTTGTTCTGACATGCACGGTCAACTGTGAGACCTTATATAGACAGGTGTGTGCCTATCCAAATAATTTCCAATCAATTGAATTTACCACAGTTGACTCCAATCATGTTGTAGAAACATTTCAAGGATGATCAATGAAAACAGGATGCACATGAGCTCAATTTCGAGTCTCATAGCAAAGGGTCTGAATACCTACAGAAGCAAAAAAAGTATGTGAACCCTTTGGAAATACCTGGATTTCTGTGTAAATTTGTCATAAAATTTGATCTGATCTTCATCTAGGTCACAACAATAGACAAACACAGTCTGCTTAAACTAACAACACACAAACAATTATACGTGTTCAGGTCTTTATTGAACACACCGTGTAAACATTCACAGTGTAGGGTGGGAAAAGTACATTTTGGACATTTCCTCTTCACAAAACTGTTTCAGTTCAGCAATATTTTTGGGATGTCTGGTGTGAACTGCTCTCTTGAGGTCATGCCACAGCATCTCAATCGGGTTGAGGTCAGGACTCTGACTGGGCCACTCCAGAAGGCGTATTTTCTTCTGTTGAAGCTATTCTGTTTTTGATTTACTTCTGTGTTTTGGGTCATTGTCCTGTTGCATCACCCAACTTCTGTTGAGCTTCAATTGGCGGACAGATAGTCTAACATTCTCCTGTAAAAAGTCTTTATATACTTGGGAATTCATTATTCCGTCGATGATAGCAAGTTGTCCAGGCCTTGAGGCAGCAAAGCAGCCCCAAACCATGACGCTCCCTCCACCATACTTTACAGTTGGGATAAGGATTTGATTTTGGTGTGTTGTGCCTTTTTTATCCACATATAGTGTTGTGTGTTCCTTCCAAACAACTGAACTGTAGTTTCATCTGTCCACAGAATATTTTGCCAGTAGCGCTGTGGAACATCCAGGTGCACTTTTGCAAACTTCAGACGTGCAGCAATGTTTTTTTTGGACAGCAGTGGCTTCTTCCATGGTGTCCTCCCATGAACACCATTATTGTTTAGTGTTGTACGTATCGTAGACTCGTCAACAGAGATGTTAGCATGTTCCAGAGATTTCTGTAAGTCTTTAGCTGACACTCTAGAATTCTTCTTAACCTCATTGAGCATTCTGCGCTGTGCTCTTGCAGTCATCTTTGTAGGACGGCCACTCCTAGGGAGAGTAGCAACAGTGCTGAATCCAGGCTGCATCACATCCAGTCGTGATTGGGAATCCCATAGAACGGCGCACAATTGGCCCAGCGTCGTCCGGGTTTGTAAATAAGAATTTGTTCTTAACTGGCTTGCCTAGTTAAATAAAGATTCAATTAAAAATAAATGAAGTTCAGATCAAATTTGATATGGAGAAATTCAGGTCATTCCAAAGGGTTCACATTCTTTTTCTTCTCACGGTATATAAATAAGGTATTTCTGTTTTGTTTTTTATATAAATGTGGAAACATTTCTAAAAACCTGTTTTCGCTTTGTCATTATGGGGTATTGTGTGTAGATTAATGAGGATAAACCCAATTTTTTTTTAGATTAAGACTAATGTAAGAAAATATTGAAAAGGTCAAGGGGTCTGAATACTTTCCGAAGGCACTGTACGTCCATTCATTTTTAAAAACTGGTACCGTTTACCTTCAGACAAGTCCCGTGGCACGCGTGCGTCAATAGACTCTTAAGGATTCTGGAACAGTGACTCGAACAAAACTATTTATAAAGTGATATCTGATTAAAGAGTGCATTCAAAATCTACTCAGTACACAATTGACAGAGATACTGCATGGTTGATTTCTGTATGACGTTTACCAGTGCGTGCTGTAGTAAAGTGGAGCTGTTTTGCTAAAAGTACATTTTGTCTTATGCCTAATTGTCTTGATGAAGAGAGTTTAGAACACTTTTTATGCAACTGCTACAGAACTAAAGAAATATGGGATCTGATGAGAAGTTTTGATTTTGATGTAGGTGTCTTCGATACTCATATAGATGACAATACTAAAGAATGATGGTGGACAATAATATGCATTGTGAACAATAAGATTTGGAAGACAAGCTGCATTGACTATGAAACAACTTTTTGTCCCCTCGAACTCTATTTTTAAACAAATCAAAACAGAACTAGGGCGGCAGGTAGCCTAGCGGTTAAGAGCGTTGGGCCAGTAACCGGAAAGTTGCTGGTTCAAATCCCTGAGCTGACATCTGTCGATGTCCCGTTGAGCAAGGAACTTAACCCTAATTGCTCCTGTAAGTTGCTCTGGATAAGAGCATCTGCTAAATGATTTAAATGTAAACTAAAAAGAAGAAAGCTGGCCTACAGAAACCTCCATGGACACTATTAAATCTGTAAACTATGTAATGTAATTATGAACGCATGTATTGATGTAGAAGCTAAATTGTATTTATATGAACTAGCCTATTATGATTGTAAAAAAACTTAAATAAGTGATTTTAAAGATGTATGTTGGTGTAGCATGGTGTTGAATGCCATTTCTGCCCCATGCAACATTGTACAAGATCACCTTTTCCACATGACTTGACAACTGATACAGTATCGCCTTTCTCTCTAATTGATTCATCAATGAAATTCAGATTTGTGGAATATATTGCTATATACAACCATTTATTTCAGCAGTGCATTGTACACTACACTATAATTCCAAATGGTAGCACATACAGTGACTCGTTACACTTTGTCCTATTGAAACACACTGGCTGATGGAGAATTATGATATAGTATTTACAGCCACATCCATATATGATTTGGTTTTACCTTCCAACATAAATTGATGTCAAATTGATACATTTATTTTACAGTGTTCAGCAGTTATCAAACTATATACATGTACGTAAACTAGGCACTACATAATTTTTGTTCAGTAGTTATCAGTTTAGAACAGTTTGATTAAGTGATAGTTAAAGGTATTGTTAACAAATGACAAGCAAATTATATCAAAAGTAATGTGAATATTACATTTTGAAAAGCAGATACCTAGATTGAATATGTATGCAAATTGAAAGAGTGATTTGGTGCAGTGAACAAATTACTTTGATTTCGTTTTTTTGTACTCAATCAATTGAAAATGTACTTGTTTTTGAAACATCTGTTTTGATTTTTGTGCTTACAGTTGTGAACATTTACCACATACTTGTGAACATTGCACCAGTCATTGAAAAAAAAAAGAAAGGATTTAATGTAATTTGTAATACTTCCACAGAGAGGATTCAATGATGGAGTACCTGAAGATCGCCCAGGACCTGGAGATGTACGGTGTCAACTACTTCAGCATCAAGAACAAGAAAGGATCAGAGCTGTGGTTAGGAGTGGACGCCCTGGGACTCAACATTTACGAACAGAATGATAAGTGAGTGAAATATACCCCACAGGGGTACTCAAACATATGGGACTGAAATATGTTAAACATATGCTGTACAAACTTAGGTACAATGGTTGTTTTCTGATTATGACTAAGTGCAAAATAGTGCAAATATCACTGTTTATATGTTATTTTTGCCTCAACAGGATGACGCCTAAAATTGGATTCCCATGGAGTGAAATCAGGAATATTTCCTTCAACGACAAGAAGTTTGTCATCAAACCCATTGACAAAAAAGCACCAGTATGTAACCACCTCTCTGTACTCATCCATAGTTTATAAGATTATACAGTATCTCCTAGGGACAAAAAATAATTATTGTTGCCATAATTATATTTAGAAAGATTACTGGTATAGACTGGTCTCATAGATCAGACATAACATAGTAAACATACATCTCGGACACTGTAATTAGTATATGTTACATTTGGTATGGTTACATAAGTTACTTGAGGAAAAAACGAATGTCTAGCAACCCAAAGGTTGCATGTTCGAATCTCATCAAAGACAACTTTAACTACTTAGCTACTACTTTTTAGCTACTTAGCATGTTCCCCTAATCTTAACCCTTTTAGCTAACCCTTTACCCTAACCTTAACCTAACTCCTACCCCTAACCCCTAGCGCCAGCTAATGTTAGCGTTAGCCACCTAGCTAACATTGGCCACAACAAATGGAATTCTTAACATATACATTTAGCAAATTTGTAACATATTGTACATTTTGGAAATTCGTAACATATTGTACGAATTGCAATTCGTTACATATTATACAAAATGGATGATGGACATCCACAATTTAATACATACCATACGAAATGTAACAATTCATACTAAATGGAGTGTCTGAGATTTATGTATAAAATAATACGAAATGCTCTGAGACCACGTTGGATAGTCAAACATGCTTTCTCTTCTAGGACTTTGTATTCTATGCTCCACGACTGCGTATCAACAAGCGCATCCTGGCACTTTGCATGGGCAACCATGAGCTGTATATGCGTCGCCGCAAACCAGACACCATCGAGGTACAGCAGATGAAGGCCCAGGCCAGAGAGGAGAAGAACCACAAGAAGATGGAGAGGTCAGTGTCACCACCACCACACACTCAGCTACTGCTAACATGAGTCTATTTCAAGACATCAGACCTTTGGTTACTCCTGCCTCTGTATTTGTGTCGTCCTTGTACAAGCCCAACAGCAATGCTCAAAAAGAAAGCTGAACATGAAGGGCATTTGTGCATGAATTGATAGTTTCGAAGATTAAAATCAGCAGACTGTTGTGGGTGTCAACTGGTGGCCACTGGCCACACATGAGGGTCTTTGTTATGAGTGGATTTTTCTTAAGAAAGTAGCCATCAGAACAATGACAGATCTATTTAGCTAATGTTTAGGTTGGCCTATTGTCTGATAAAGAAGGCTTGACAATGTTAGGAAGTTGTCCATGTTCCCTCCCTTCTATAACCCTGTTTACTCTACGGCCTCTGTCCACCAGGGCACTGCTGGAGAATGAAAAGAAGAAGAGAGAACTTGCTGAAAATGAAAAGGAAAAGATTGAAAAGGAGAAGGAGGAGCTTATGGAGAGACTGAAACAGATTGAGGAACAGACAAAAAAAGCTCAGCAAGGTTGGAAACACCCTATTTCTGTAGTATGAACAAACTATTATCTTTACTCTTAAAGCTAGGAGTCTTATAAGTGTGGTTGTTCATAGCTTTTTATTGATTGTTGTCGAAATACACATAAGTTGTGTGTGTTCACCCAATACAATGTAAAGCACTGTAAGGCCTAATTTAACCTTTAGTCTTGTTGAGGTAAAACATATTTTGCAAGAGAGATTAATGAAGCCCTAGCTACAGTACACGTAATTCTGTCTATTATCATCATTACTGTGTGTGCAGAGTTGGAGGAGCAGACACGGAGGGCCCTGGAGTTGGAGCAGGAAAGGAAGGGTGCTCAGGAGGAGGCGGAGCGTCTGGAGAAGGAACGCAGGATGGCTGAGGAGGCCAAGACCGCCCTGCTCCAGCAGTCTGAGAACCAGATGAAGAACCAGGAACACTTGGTGAGTTACACACACACATTAATGAACAGCACACGCAGTGTCAGCACGTAGCATTGTGCTACAGAGTGATGAGCTGAGTAAAGTGATGATTATTAATTACTGTAGTTCATTCATTGGAATATAACACATCAATTATTATTTGTATTGTATAGAAACATGTATTATCATGATAGTTCATATTATTATTCTAGAAATTGTGAAATGTACGAAAATCATTGTTTAACTTCTAGCTTTCTAACTGTGGTAGTCTTCACATGGTTTGGAAATTAAAATAAGCTAACATCTGTTGAAACTTTCAAATCCAAATTCATGGAAAGAAAGTGAAAATAAAAAAATTGTTTCCACAGGCCACGGAACTGGCTGAGCTGACCTCAAAGATCTCCCTACTGGAGGACGCCAAGCAGAAAAAGGAGGATGAGGCAACGCAGTGGCAACAGAAGGTGTGGTCTCAGCTACTGCTCTCTTCATTCACCTCCCCCACCTTCTCAAATGGTTTAGTCCCATGTGTCATTAAACTATAGTCAATGTTACAGTAATTCATCCATTAGAAAAAAGTAAAAATTAGGATGAACCATAGCCTAACATTAAAGCTTAGCCCTGATTTGCTGTTCTGAAGTTATAGCAGTTGGGCACTGTTTGTTTTAAGATACGATACTTAGACTCCCTCTGGTGCAGGGCATTGCTACATAGGAAGGGCCCCTCCTCTCCTCCCTGTGGGCATGGTGACTCATGCTGTGGTGTGGGCCTGGTTGTAAAGGGGAGGGTTCTCTGTCTTTACGTTAGGGAAATCCTGTTTGCCTGGGAGGATATATTTCACCCCATTGTGCTTGTTTCCCTATTTTAGCATTTGAAAGAAAGCAAATCTAAATGGCAGGTCCCAAATGTCCTGTGATTGTGCTGTCTAGAACAAACCCATTTTCATGCGATGGATTTATGATCTTAGACTGTCACTGATTGGTGCACCTGTCACCCAGGGAATGAATGTACATTTTGGGTCCATTAGGACTGTAGAATCTTATGGACGTCATATTTCTTCTGCCAGGGGGCAACAGCAAGATGGCGCCGCCAGAGAGGGTCGCCTCGCTTCTAGTCCTTACGAAACTATGCAGTATTTTGTTTTTTAATGTTTTATTTCTTACATTGTTAGCCCAGAAAATTGTACGTTTTATTACATACAGCCGGGAAGATCTGTTTGATATCAAAGCGACGTCAACTTACCAACATTACGACCAGGAATATGACTATCCCGAAGCGGATCCTTTGTTCGCACCACCACCCAGAGCATTTGATGTGATCCTAGAGGCAACGTTGCCGCAGAAGAGGTAAACCGAGCGGCCTCCTGGTCAGACTTCGGAGGTGTGCACTCCACCCACCGCTTCTGAGTATATTACTCGCCAATGTCCAGTCTCTAGATAACAAGGTGGACGAAATTAGGGCAAGGGTTGCTTTCCAGAGAGACATCAGGGATTGTAACATACTCTGTTTCACAGAAACATGGCTCTCTCGAGATATGTTGTCGGAGTCGGTACAGCCACCGGGATTCTTTATGCGTCGCAACGACAGAAATAAAGATCTCTCTGGGAAGAAGGGCGGGGGTCTATGCTTCATGATTAACGATTCATGGTGTAATCATAACAACATACAGGAACCCAAGTCCTTTTGTTCACCTAACCTAGAATTCCTCACAATCAAATGCCGACCATATTATCTCCCAAGAGAATTCTCGTCGGTTATTGTCACAGCCGGGTATATCACCCCTCAAGCCGATACCACGACGGCCCTCAAGGAACTTCACTGGACTCTAAACCATATCCTGAGGCTGCCTTTATTGTAGCTGGGGATTTTAACAAAGCAAATTTGAGAACAAGGCTACCTAAATTCTATCAGCATATTGATTCTAGCACTCATGCGGGCAATACACTGGATCACTGCTACTTTAACTTCCGCGGCACATACAAGGCCCTCCCCAGCCATCCCTTCGGCAAATCTGACCACAACTCCATTTTGCTCCTCCTGTCCTATAAGCAGAAACTCAAACAGGATGTACCCGTGACAAGAACTATTCAATGCTGGTCTGACCAATCGGAATCCACACTTCAAGATTGTTTTGATCACACAGACTGGGAAATGTTCCGGGCAGCCTCAGAGAATAATATTGATTTATACACTGATTCAGTGTGTGAGTTTATAAGGAAGTGCAATGGAGATGTTGTACCCACAGTGACTATTAAAACCTACCCTAACCAGAAACCGTGAATAGATGGCGGCATTCGCGCAAATCTGAAAGCGTGAACCACCGCATTTAACCATGGAAAGATGACTGGGAATATGGCTGAATACAAACAGTGTAGTTATTCCTTCCAAAAGGCAATCAAACAAGTGAAATGACTGTATAGGGACAAAGTGGAGTTGCAATTCAACAGCTCAGACACAAGACGTATGTGGCAGGGTCTACAGGCAGTCACGGACTACGAAAAGAAAACAATCCACGTCACGGACACTGATGTCTTGCTTCAAACTAAACCGCTTCTTTGCCAACTTTGAGGATAATACAGTGCCACCGACGCAGCCCACTACCAAGGACTGTGGGCTCTCCTTCTCCGTGGCCGACGTGAGTAAGACATTTAGAAGTGCTAAACCTAGCAAGACTGCCGGCCCAGACAGCATCCCTAGCCGTGTCCTCAGAGCATGTGCAGACCAGCTGCCTGGTGTGTTTACGGACATATTCAATCTCTCCCTATCCCAGTCTGTTGTCCCCATATGCTTCAAGATGGCCAACATTGTTCCTGTACCAAAGAAGGCAAGGTAACTGAACTAAATGACTATCGCCCTGTAACACTCACTTCTGTCATCATGAAGTGCTTTAAGAGACTAGTCAAGGATCATATCACCTCCACCTTACCTGCCACCCTAGACCCACTTCAATTTGCATACCGCCCCAATATGTCCACATGAGATGAAATCGCCATCATCACATAACGCTGCCCTATCCCATCTGGACAAGAGGAATACCTATGTAAGAATGTTGTTCATTGACTACAGCTCAGCATTCAACACCATAGTACCCTCCAAGCTTATCATTAAGCTTGAGGCCCTGGGTCTCAACCTCGCGGTGTGCAATTGGGTCCTGGACTTCCTGACGGGCCGCCCCCAGGTGGTGAAGGTAGTAAGCAACATCTCCACTTCGCTGATCCTCAACACTGGGGCCCCACAAGGGTGTGTGCTCAGCCCCCTCCTATACTCCCTTTTCAGCCATGACTGCGTGGCCATGCACGCCTCCAACTCAATCATCAAGTTTGCAGACAACACATCAGTAGTGGGCTTGATTACCAAGAACGACGAGACAGCCTACAGGGAGGAGGTGAGGGCACTTGGAGTGTGGTGTCAGGAAAATAACCTCACACTTGAAGCATGTGGGAACAGCAGCCTGGTATAAGGAATGATTGAATATGTCCGTAAACACACCAGCCAGCTGGTCTGCGCATGCTCTGAGGACGCGGCTGGGAATGCCGTCTGGGCCTGCAGCCTTGCGAGGTTTAACACGTTTAAATGTTTTACTCACCTCGGCTGCAGTGAAGGAGAGCCCGCAGGTTTTGGTAGCTGTCCGTGTCAGTGACACTGTATTGTCCTCAAAGCGAGCAAAAAAGTGATTTAGTCTGTCTGGGAGCAAGACATCCTGGTCCGTGACGGGGATGGTTTTCTTTTTATAATCCGTGATTGACTGTATTGATTGATATTCCTTCTCCTGAATCAGTTCATACATACCATGAGTCATTAACATTTGTGGCTGCCCCCCTTAGGCCTGCATGGTGCAGGAGGACCTGGAGAAGACCAAAGAGGAGCTGAACAGCAAAATAATGGCATCACACATACAGGAGCCTATGCAGGCCGAGAACGAGCATGATGAGAACGACGAGACCAGCGACCAGGCCAGTGCCGAGTTCACGGGCGGCATCTCCTACAAAGACCGCAGCGAGGAGGAGCGTATGACCGAAGCCGAGAAGAACGAGCGCGTGCAGCAACACCTGCTGGTGAGTGAGGGTTGCATCACTCTTTGTGATATTGTAGAGATTACAAGAATGGGGCCTATAAACATGTCCCGGTATGCCTGTGTTGTTGTGTGAGCCGTAGTGAGACTTGGCAGTAATGTTATCTTTCCTCTACCAGGCTTTGAGCTCGGAGTTGGCCATCGCTCGAGATGAGACCAAGAAAACCGCAAATGACATCATCCATGCGGATAATGTGAAAGCGGGACGGGACAAGTACAAGACCCTCCGGCAAATTCGGTCGGGCAACACCAAGCAGCGTATAGACGAGTTTGAGTGTATGTGATGTATCTTGTTTGCAACTACTATAACCCCCACAGCGGTGCCATACTTGGTCCATTCATTCTAGACTGCAGACCTGCCTCACACAAGCTACAGTGCCTTTTACCCAAACAAGACCAAAATACATATCAAAAAGCAACAAAAAAAAGTACAGCAAAATGTATATGAATAATGGTGCACAAATCACATTACAAGTAATGTTATTCAGAATTATGAAATAAGTGGATGTATTTTTATAGAAGAATGGTTTAAAGTGAATACAATTTGATAATACATTTTTCCAGCCTTTGAATTTGGGTTATAGATGGAGCGTGTTTTTATTGACTATAATTTAGTTATTTTTGTGATTCATCTCTCACACTGTTTTAAACTAAAAATGAACAAAACAACTCAATGCAGGACAGCTGCAATTACGTTATGGTTGGCCACATTTTAGGTGTCATTATTTCAGAGCAGGTTTGTTTGTTTTGAAGTGGACCTATTACTGTAAGCATTTTCCACAAATTAAGAGAACATCAAACTGTAATTAGATTTTAGTTTTTTATTATATTCTAATCTTAGGCATTTAAAGAGATTGTTGTCTTTCTAAGAGAAGGACATCTTTGTTTGGAAACTCAACAGTATTACTTTTACATAAGATTTTATTAAGTCCATATGAAATAAGCGCTGGAATACCACATGTTCCATTTTCAGAGAGACACATACCTCTGAATGACTCTTTATAGACCAAGTGTATCTGCTATTCCATATAGCCATGCACACTAGTAGCTACCATGATTAGGAGTTTCTTTTTGTATATCAATCCTTTGCTAAATATTTTATTATATGGAATTTGAAGAAATATGGTTCTAAGGCCTGCCTTGAAGGATTTATTTTGTAATTTGGATTTTTCAATAAAACAGGTTGATGTGTAAAAAGATGGATGTCTTATGAAATGTAAAGTTGTATGCATGCTTCCCATCCGAAACAGTTCAAAATAGTTAGTGTATATATTATGACGACATGTTGTGACGTTTTGGTCTTCTGCAATGTTTGTTTTTTGGGCTGTTCGTGAACACAATTTTAGTTTCTTGAGGTAAACTGAAATTCGGTAACTGAAGTCTATGCGTCTTCATCATTGGTCAACAGTAGGGATTATTCAATCAAGTGTTTGTTGTCAGTCAGCGTGAGACAACTCGTTTTCATGCAAAACAAAATCACTTGAGAAATACTACAACAAACATTTTAGATGTAAAATTGCGCCACTAAAACCTTATTTTAGATTAATTCCGATTATTTTGAGGAAGTGTACACTGGCTACAGCGCCTCAAGAGGGACAACGAGTAGTGTAACGACCCTGGGTTTATAAGAGCGGATATCGACTCTGCCGCTTGAGCATGTTTTTGCGGCACAGTCGATAGCGCGCTGGACTTCGGGCTAGAAGGTCGAGGGTTCGAGACCTGGGGCCTGTTGCACAAAAGTAGAATTAAGACATCCGGGATAAATGACTCAGCTGAGCTCAATGAAGCCAAAACATGTGCGTCCAGGCTTAATTGGTTGCACAAAGACCAAGCCAGGATGAGCAGACACGGATTCATTAAGCCAGGTGAAACCAATCCTGGATAGGTGCGCGCTCACGGCTCACTCAAATAGACCCCGCCACAGATCACAGATTAACTGATTTACCATGGCAACTAGAGCCGCGTACTTTTCACCGTCGGAAGCACAAATCCTCATGGAGGCATACGAGGAGGTAAAAGATATAATTAAGAAGAAAGGCAACACCGCCACAGTGATAAAGCAAAGAGAAAAAGCGTGGCAAAGTATTGCAGACCGCCTGAATGCGTAAGTAGTGCACAATTACACACTCACCGCTCCGCTGAAACATCACAATTACAATTCAAATATTTAATTCACATCTCCAAAAATGCAGTTGTACTGTAATTATGAAACGGTTAAATTTTTAATTGAAATGCACTGCAGATATGAGTGAAATTGTGTAAAGTAACTCCATCACACTGTATAAAGCTATGATACAGTTTTTGATATTTTTACTGAAAACAAGACAAAAATACCAAGTAATTTTTTGCAGTGTGACTCCATTAAATGTGTGTGTGTGTGTGTGTGTGTGTGTGTGTGTAGATTAAACATGAACGGGCCAAAACGGACATGGCAGCAGGTCAAAATCAAATACAAGAACATTCTGCAGAATGGTATGGTCCCTGACTAATATTTAACAAAGCACAAGCATATATTGTACCCAGAAGGTGCCTACTCACACATTGTCTGTACTGTTTTAGCAGTGAAAAAGAATACCCACAGACAAGGCACGGGTGGTGGGTCACCAAAGGCTGACCTTACCCCAGCAGAGGACATGGCCTTGGAGCTAAATAAAGGCAGGCCCGTCTTAGAGGGGATCCCTGGGGGGAAAGAGACGAGCATAGGTTCCTCCCAAGATGCCACCCGCTTCATTCAAGGTATGTCCTTCCATCTCTACATGGGATACAACCACATTCATATTGAATCAATTTGGACTGTCTGACTTTGGTTTACCTATTGCCTTGCAGTGTCTGGCAGCACTGTGTTCCTGTTAGAGCCACCAGCACAAGCACCAGACGATGCTGATCCAGTGAGTACTCCATCAAAGGCATACTGTAGGCCTGGCATGTCTTGTCTACTAGCTTCAATATGAATCCGATTAAATGTGATAGGGTGAAGGCCCCAGTGCAGCAGCAACAGCACATGATGGAGACGATGATGAGGAGGAGACCATCTCTCTGGATTCCAGAAGGCATGAGGTATCATGTTAAGACTGTGAAAGTACTATTTACTCTACAATGGTGAGGAGTCCTCATCAAAATCAAAAAATCTAATTTCTTTTACAGGACCCAGATGCTATACAGTGGGAAAACCAGCCTGGCAACATAGTGCGTATTAATAAAAGGACACCACATCCTGCCAAATTCCAGCTGCGCTAATTGTATTGTGTTCACAGAGCTCACAAGCTATCAGAAAGTTGTATGGCAACCACCTCCGGCGCCAAATAGAACTGGCAGACATAGACATTCAGTACAAGAAGAAAAAGATGGAAAATCTTGCACTGGAGTCCGAAATAAAAAAGAGGACAATTAGGAAACTGGACCTTGAAATTAAAAAAACTTGAGAGGGAGGTGAGATATGCCTTCAATGTACACTGTATGCTAACTGTAACACAAATGTATTAATCATTATTTTTCTTTCCTCCCCCAGCTCCAAGAAGATGACACAGCTCAAAATAAAAATTAGGTATATTCTCGTAAAGTCAAGTGAGCCATGACATATGAGCTCTTATTGTGAGCACACAGGACGGTGGCATCTTTCTAAGTTTTTTTTTATTTTCCCAGCAATCAGTACAACCAAGTCATCGTTATAAGGCATCGCCCTCTTTTGCCCACCCCCCCAGCACCAGGTGTGGCCACTAGCCTATATGAAGGCCCAAAATTGTGTGTTCCTTTCTGCTCTGACAATGGCATGCCCATTCGTGCGAGATGTGGTGGATGAAGAAGCACTTGTGCTGAGGAGAGCCTTCAGGCGAGAAAGGGTCTTCAGGGACCGGTTGGACCCACTGGCCTTCCCTGATGACCATCTATATGAAAGATACAGGTTTTCTGCAGATGGCATCAGGTATCTATGCAGACTACTGGGTCCCAGGATTAAGCACCGCACTGCACGGAGCCATGCACTGAGTGTGGAGCAAATGGTTTGTGTGGCCTTGCGCTTTTTTGCTAGTGGAGCCTTCCTGTACTCAGTGGGGGATGCAGAACAGCTGAACAAGGCCACAATTTGCCGCACAATAAGGAGTGTGTGTCTGGCTATCAAAGCATTAGCAGATGTCTTCATCTCCTTCCCTGGCCACAGAAGACTCTGTGACATCAAAGAGGAGTTCTATAGGATTGCAGGTAAGAGGATCTACAAATTACAGGACAACTGTTAACACATAGTAGGATACTCATTACTTTGTGTGACAGGTTTCCCAATTGTCATTGGTGCAGTGGACTGCACACACATAAGGATAAAAGCCCCCTCAGGTGCCCATGAGGCCGATTTTGTGAATAGGAAATCCTTTCACAGCATTAATG
The DNA here is from genome assembly GCF_045679555.1 of Salvelinus alpinus. NCBI lineage: Eukaryota > Metazoa > Chordata > Actinopteri > Salmoniformes > Salmonidae > Salvelinus > Salvelinus alpinus. Next base: position 18,522,240 of record NC_092098.1, on the reverse strand, counting down.
TTCAGGTGAACATAACTTTTTGATATTGTCCATTGACGAACACTCTTCATTGCCAGTGATGTGCATTGATTGGTGTAATATTCCTAATCTTATGATTTCAGATGGTCTGCAATGCTGACTGTGTGATCAGCAATGTTGTGGCAAAATGGCCTGGCTCAGTCCATGACTCCAGAATCTTTCGGGCCTCTGAAATCTATCAGTGCCTATCACAAGGTAAGCCACACAACCCCTATTTATAACCATCATGGCTGTGTCAAGAATATCACTGTGTTTATGAGGTAGTAATGATGAGATTTTGTGTTGACAGGTGAATTCTCTGGTGTGTTGCTGGGAGACAGGGGGTATGGCTGCCAGCCTTTTCTCCTGACACCTTTCACAGACCCCCAGGAAGCACAGCAGGCCTACAACCATGCCCATGCCAGGACCAGGGCCAGAGTTGAAATGACCTTTGGCCTCCTGAAGGCACGCTTTCACTGCCTTCACAAATTAAGGGTCAGCCCTGTTAGGGCATGTGATATTACTGTGGCTTGTGCTGTCCTCCACAATGTGGCCTGCCTGAGGAAGGAGAGGGCCCCCAGAGTGCCACCAGCCATGGACTGGGACAATCCGGCAATCTTCCCTGATGACGACAGTGGTCGGCTGCTGAGGGACCAATATGTGTTGAATTATTTTAGTTAGTATGTGTGCTTTCAATTTTGGTTAAATATGTCCTGCGGTGGCAGAGTAATTTGAGTTTTTTTGGGTTCGTTTTTTGACGAATTTGGCCTCTTATGATGTTTGTGCGGTATACTGTGTGTAATACAAGGCTGCAGGGAGGCTACTGCATCCATTCATTTGTCTGTTCAGTTGATGTGTATGGATTTGTCCTGCATTTATTTTAGTGTGCAGACATGCAGGGTGTGTTATATACAGACCTTTGAATGTGTATGTATCATTTTGTATAATATGCTTGGATTCTGTGCTTTCCATCTTGTAGAGTCACTGTGACTTCAGTTTCGAAAGGAGCTGATGGTTTACCTGCTTTGTTTTGTCCTTATTCAATAAAGGAACATAATGTTACACATTGTGTTTTTATATTCATATGGAATGTGTATTTGTTTATATGACAGAGTACTAGGGCCACACTGAAGAAAAAGGATAAAGTCATAAATTTATGAGGCTGGTTCTTTCTGCAGAAAAGCTACATATTGTTTTTACAGTTTTGATACTTATGACAATGTGATACTTAATATTCTGGCACATCAGCATGTCTTTGTTTATGAAACCATACTGAAGTACAATTTCACGAAATGCCCCACATCTGTCATTTTAACAACTGTCCTCCTTTAAAACAACTGGTTACAATATTATGACTTGTGTTTTTTTCCCCTCTGTGGCCCTAATATTCTATCATTTTATATATAGCCTTATAGTCTATGGGAAACTGTAAATTATCTAATGATAGCAACATCATCTAAAAATCATTTTTTATCCAAAATCATTGAAATTAATGATCACAAACGTTTAAATAATAACAGTGGGTCTAGTTATATGTGATAACAATGTATAGTGAGCAGTGAAATAACTATTGGTTTCCATTTGTGGTGACTGCTGACTGACATTAGGGATGAGATTAAATAGATCCTGGAATTTAGCCTGGTCTGGAGCAGGCTAGCTCCACAGAATAAATCTCCATGGTAATTTATACCATAACATATCCTCCTGCCCCCTATCCATCTTTAGTGCAACCGGATTACGGATCAATTGAGCCAGGATCACCAAGATATCCTGGCTTAATCCCTTATCCTAGTTTTGTGCAACAGGCCCCTGCTCCCTGCCTGTTTCATTACATTATAAACCCAGGGTCGATACACTACTCCCTCCTTTCAAAGAGCGCATCCTCGCGTGACTTGCATCTCAACGTCAAATAGGAACGCGCTTACATGCCACGCGCCCATATTGCCGCTACTTTTCATTTTTCAAGCGAAGGTCTTTTAAGGGAGTATGCGAGGCACAGACTTTCACTTCGCCGAGCTGAGTTTGGCTAGGAGCAAACCGAACCTAGTATGCAGATGTAGCCTTTTGTCAATTCAATTATATGCATGACTGGAAGCCACCAGCCAGAATCAAAACAAGGATGTTACAGTACAAGGCAGTGCTTTCTCTTCAGCAAACATTTGCTGCTAGTCTTCATTTCAAATGTCATTAAAAGCAGAAACGACACAGTTTTATGTGTTATGTTTTCCCTTTTCCTTATTTTTTTGTATGATCTCAGAAACAGGAATTTTGGGAAAATGCCGGATGGGCTGGTCCATCTTTAGACGTGGGAACGTCCAAATATGTGTTTTTGTGCAGATGTATCATTATTTGGCTGATAATTGGGGCCTCAATGAAAAGAAAAATGGTTTGTAATGTCAAATTTCGAGGTTGCTCCAAATGTCAAATTTCAACATGTTTTTGACACCGTGGGTTGACTCCTGCTCAGTATCATTCAATTTCTCCAAACGTCAATTTTTTTAGTTGCTCCAACCATCGAATTTAATAGGTTATGAGTAAAGGTTTTGGATAGGGTAAAAAAATAAAAAATAAACAAGTGTCAACCTGTGGGATCAAACACACAACCTTCAGATCCAGAGTCAAGCCTACTTGATGGTAATAGCGCTCACAGTTGCCCCTAGTGACCGGTTTTGAAGGTATTTCCCGACGTCCTCGGGACATGGATAGACCTTCAATTTCAAAGTCGCTCTTGCCTCTGCCTGCACTGAAACATTCTGTGAATAGCAGCCATAGACTGTAAAAGCAGGGCATATATGAGTGCATCTGATGTAGATTAGGGGAGATGGGGGCTATACCGGGGATATAGGCTACTGCATGGGCGATTGGCCATCTGGCAAATCCAAGATGGACCATCTTTTTGTTTGGTGGGCAGGTCATATAAAATAAAAAATGGACAAAAAACAAAAAGGTATTTTTTTTATTATATCTGCGTGGTTTTCTCTGTTATAATATATATATATTTTGAACATTTGCCGTGATCAGATGGGCCGGCTCGGTTTTCCGATTGGCTGAGCTGAGGATGCGCAAAAAATTCACATTCATAGTCAAACGCGCATCAGCTCAGATAATGTATCATGAAGCACGGAAAGGGGGTGCATTTTCTTGAGGCCGACGCTGCTAAATATGTGACATTTTTATTTTCTAAAAGTTCTTATATTTTTTTATTGAATCATTATTTAACTAGGCAAGTCAGTTAACAAATTCTTATTTACAGTGATGGCCTACCAAAAGGCCTCCTGCGGAGACGGGGGCTGGGATAAAAAAATAAAAAATAGGACAAAACACACATCACGACAAGAGAGACACCACAACACTACATAAAGAGAGACGTATGACCAGTTTGCAGAGGAGTAGAGTGCAGTGATGTGTCCTACAAGGAGCATTGGTGGCAAATCTGATGGCTGAATGGTAAAGAACATCTAGCCCACCCTTACCTGCCGATCTATAAATTACATCTCCGTAATCTAACATGGGTAGGATGGTCATCTGAATCAGGGTTATTTTGGCAGCTGGGGTGAAAGAGGAGCGATTAAGATAGAGGAAACCAAGTCTAGATTTAACTTTAGCCTGCAGCTTTGATATGTGCTGAGAGAAGGACAGTGTGCCATCTAGCCACACTCCCAAGTACTTGTATGAGGTGACTATCTCAAGCTCTAAACCCTCAGAGGTAGTAATCACACCGGTGGGGAGAGGGGGATTCTTCTTACCAACCATATGCTCTTTGTTTTGGAGGTGTTCAGAACAAGGTTAAGGGCAGAGAAAGCTTGTTGGACACTAAGAAAGATTTGTTGTAGAGCGTTTAACACAAAATCAGGGGAGGGACCAGCTGAGTATAACACTGTATCAACTGCATATAAATGGTTTAGAGAGCTTCCTATTGCCCAAGCTGTGTTGTTGATGTAAATTGAGAAGAGTGTGGTGCCTAGGATCGAGTCTTCGGGTACTCCCTTGGTGCAGGCAGTGGCTGAGACAGTAGATGTTCTGACTTTATACACTGCACTCTTTGAGAGATGTTGTTAACAATTCAGGCCAAAGACCCCTCAGAGACACCAATACTCGTTAGCCGGCCCACAAGAATGGAATGGTCTACCGTATCAAAAGATTCTGCTGATCCAAGTGCTGTGACTGTGTCTGTGCTGAGAAATTATGCTAGGTTTAGCAGTGACAGATCAGCAGCTGCTGCAAAAAAACGTGCAGTTGAGGTAGGGAAAAAACAGAAATACACACATACTGACACAGATTAAGCCTACTGCTGCCAGTTGATATTTTTGCTGTATATTGTATGAAATAGTAGGCTAATTAACACGTAGGCCTAATTAGGGAACGGGGGATTTGGGAGAACACATATGACAGACACTAACTTGCAATAGCGTAAAAAGTTGTTAGATATACTTTAATATCACATAAGCCAATAGCCATCTTTTATACATTATATACGGTGCTACTGCTTTTTATTAAATACAAGCAGTGGCAACCCATCATTCAGGACAGGTGGGGCAGAGCCTGTTTTTTGTATTTTTGTTGCCTGCTTTCCATTTTATTTTGGCATTCATACATTTCACATATCACTTTGCAAACAATGTAAAAAAATGGAGTTAATAAAGCCGAATACAAACATCGTCTCTTTTTTGCTTTCTTGAGTAAGGCAGCTCCGAAATGCAGGTGTTTCAGCCTAGCTCAGTGCTTTTTGTGGTGGTGGAAAATACGGAGCGTAAGGGTTGGTAATGTTCTCTAGTTGCGCCGTGATTAGGTCAGTGTTCTGTCACTCATGGGGACACTACGTCACCGCAAAATCTACGGGGATAGCTAAAGAATTCAACTCCCTTGGGTGCTGCCATAGATTTACATTAGAAAAGGTTGAATACATTGGGCACGCTGTCAATCCAGGATGACTTCTGCAGCGTTCAAAACAACTGAAAATTCGGAACTGCGAAATCTCAGACTTCAGTTAGTTCAAGACAACTGGGAAAATGAGCTCCAACTGGGAAAATACGTTTTGAACAGTCATCCAGCTCAGAATTCCAAGTCGTGAACTTGGGCCTATTTCTAGAGCTCAGACCTGAAGATCACTGACGTCATGATTTGACCTTGTTTTTCATAGTTCCCAGTTGTCTTGAAAGCACCATAAATCTTGAGAATGCCAGACTTTGAAGACAAAGTTTGTGCACAAAGGACCGCCACACCACCTTCCTATTCAAGTGAGCACAGCACAACAAGGTGAGTCCAAAAAGGTATTGTATTCTGCTGCATAAATTATGTAATATGCCAGGGAGATATATATACTGTAGCTAAGAAAGTAATACTAAGTGTATGTTGTGTAGTAAGCTGTTAGTAGCCCATGTGCCTCACCCTAATCATTTGATCCCTTTCCCCCTCTTAACTTAGCCTACTGTTCTGACTTGGTGGTGCACATGTAGTCTATAGCCTGTTTCAGAGAAATGTAATCATTGAGAGCTTTTATTATCTGCTTACATGACCCCTTTATTTATCCTATGGTTCTGACTTGCTGTAGATGGAGAATACTGTAAGAACGGCCCATGTTTTGGATTCTTTCGCTGTACATTTCAAAAGTGCTAAACAAATAGTTATATTGCCTACGTCCATCCTAGCACGCTCATTAATGTCTTAATTGAAATTACGGATAGCCTCTTATCCGCTCATCATTCCCTTATGCCATGGAAGTACAGTACATTCAGAAAGTATTCAGACATTTTCCACATTTTGTTACGTTACAGCCTTATTCTAAAATGTATTAAATCGTTTTTTTCTCATCAATCTACACACAATACTCCATAATGACAAAGCAAAATCAGCTTTTTAGGAATTTTAGCAAATGTATTAAAAATAAAACACTGAAATATCACATTTACATAAGTATCAAACCCTTTATTCAGTACTTTGTTGAAGCACCTTTGGCAGCAATTACAGCCTCGAGTTTTCTTGGGTATGATGCTACAAGCTTGGCACACGTGTATTTGGGGAGTTTCTCCCATTTTTCTCTGCAGATCCTCTCAAGCTTTGTCACGTTGGATGGGGAGCGTCGCTGCACAGCTATTTTCAGGTCTCTCCAGAGATGTTCGATTGGGTTCAAGTCTGGGCTCTGGCTGGGCCACTCAAGTATATTCAGAGACTTGTCCCAAAGCCTCTCCTGTGTTGTCTTGGCTATGTGCTTAGGGTCGGTGTCCTGTTGGAAGGTGAACCTTCGCCCCAGTCTGAGGTCCTGAGCGCTCTGGTGCAGGTTTTCATCAAGGATCTCTCTGTACTTTGCTCCATTCATCTTTCCCTCGATCCTATCTAGTCTCCCAGTCCATGTCACTGAAAAACATTCCCACAGCATGATGCTGCCTCTATCATGCTTCACCGTAGTGATGGTGCCAGGTTTCCTCCAGACGTGACGCTTGGCATTCAGGCCAAAGAGTTAATTTTTGGTTTCATCAGACCAGAGAATGTTGTTTCTCATGGTCTGAGAGTATTTAGGTGCCTTTTGGCAAACTCCAAGCGGGCTGTCATGTGCCTTTTACTGAGGTGTGGCTTCTGTTTGGCCACTCTAGCATAAGGCCTGATAGGTGGAGTGCTGCAGAGATGGGTGTTCTTCTGGAAGGCTCTTCCATCTCCTCAGAAGAACTCCGGAGCTCTGTCAGAGTGACCATCGGGTTCCTGGTCACCTCCCTGACTAAGGCCCTTGTCCTCCGATTCCTCAGTTTGGCCGGCAGCCAGCTCTAGGAAGAGTCTTGGTGGTTCCAAACTTCTTCCATTTAAGAATGATGGAGGCCACTGTGTTCTTGCGGACCTTCAATGTTGTAGACATTTCTGTGGTACACTTCCTCCAATCACAATCCTGTCTCGGAGCTCTACAACCAATTCCTTCGACCTCATGACTTGGTTTTTGCTCTGACATGCACTGTCAACTGTGGGACCTTATATAGACAGGTGTGTGTCTTTCCAAATCATGTCCAATCAATTGAACTTACCACAGGTGAACTGCAATTAAGTTGTATTGAAAAATGTGCTATCTAGAACCTAAAAGGGTTATTTTGGCTGTCCCCATAGGATAACCCTTTGAAGAACAATATTTGGTTCCATGTAGAACCCTTTTGGGTTCTATGTAGAACCTTTCCATGGAGGGTTCTATCTGGAACCAAAAAACTAGTTCTCCTATGGGGACAGCTGAAGAACCTTTTTGAAACCCTTTTTTTCTAAGAGTGTAGGAAAAAACATAGACACAGATGTACTGCCAGTTCCTTAAAATGTTGGCTCTATATGTAATAGCAATGAACACTTAGGAGTGACAGACAGAGTGAGACAGACAGCATGACACAGTGTCAAAGAGTGACAACAGAAGAGCACAAGGAGAAGCACAGACAGATAGAGACAGAGTGACTGCAGAGAAGATGCAGAGACAGACTACACTACAGGGAGGCAACAGAGACACAGTTATACAGTGGGGAGAACAAGTATTTGATACACTGCCGATTTTGCAGGTTTTCCTACTTACAAAGCATGTAGAGGTCTGTCATTTTTATCATAGGTACACTTCAACTGTGAGAGACGGAATCTAAAACAAAAATCCAGAAAATCACATTGTATGATTTTTAAGTAATTAATTTGCATTTTATTGCATGACATAAGTATTTGATCACCTACCAACCAGTAAGAATTCCGGCTCTCACAGACCTGTTAGTTTTTCTTTAAGAAGCCCTCCTGTTCTCCACTCATTACCTGTATTAACTGCACCTGTTTGAACTCGTTACCTGTATAAAAGACACCTGTCCACACACTCAATCAAACAGACTCCAACCTCTCCACAATGGCCAAGACCAGAGAGCTGTGTAAGGACATCAGGGATAAATTGTAGACCTGTACAAGGCTGGGATGGGCTACAGGACAATAGCCAAGCAGCTTGGTGAGAAGGCAACAACTGTTGGCACAATTATTAGAAAATGGAAGAAGTTCAAGATGACGGTCAATCACCCTCGGTCTGGGGCTCCATGCAAGATCTCACCTCGTGGGGCATCAATGATCATGAGGAATGTGAGGGATCAGCCCAGAACTACACGGCAGGACCTGGTCAATGACCTGAAGAGAGCTGGGACCACAGTCTCAAAGAAAACCATTAGTAACACACTACGCCGTCATGGATTAAAATCCTGCAGCGCACGCAAGGTCCCCCTGCTCAAGCCAGCGCATGTCCAGGCCCGTCTGAAGTTTGCCAATGACCATCTGGATGATCCAGAGGAGGAATGGGAGAAGGTCATGTGGTCTGATGAGACAAAAATAGAGCTTTTTGCTCTAAACTCCACTCGCCGTGTTTGGAGGAATAGAAGGATGAGTACAACCCCAAGAACACCATCCCAACCGTGAAGCATGGAGGTGGAAACATCATTCTTTGGGGATGCTTTTCTGCAAAGGGGACAGGACGACTGCACCGTATTGAAGGGAGGATGGATGGGGCCATGTATCGCGAGATCTTGACCAACAACCTCCTTCCCTCAGTAAGAGCATTGAAGATGGGTCGTGGCTGGGTCTTCCAGCATGACAACGACCCGAAACACACAGCCAGGGCAACTAAGGAGTGGCTCCGTAAGAAGCATCTCAAGGTCCTGGAGTGGCCTAGCCAGTCTCCAGACCTGAACCCAATAGAAAATCTTTGGAGGGAGCCGAAAGTCCGTATTGCCCAGCGACAGCCCCGAAACCTGAAGGATCTGGAGAAGGTCTGTATGGAGGAGTGGGCCAAAATCCCTGCTGCAGTGTGTGCAAACCTGGTCAAGAACTACAGGAAACGTATGATCTCTGTAATTGCAAACTAAGGTTTCTGTACCAAATATTCAGTTCTGCTTTTCTGATGTATCAAATACTTATGTCATGCAATAAAATGCAAATTAATTAATTAAAAATCATACAATGTGATTTTCTGGATTCCTTCTCTCACAGTTGAAGTGTACCTATGATAAAAATTACAGACCTCTACATGCTTTGTAAGTAGGAAAACCTGCAAAATTGTCAGTGTATCAAATACTTGTTCTCCCCACTGTAGTTGTGAGTTGTATCTCCAGCTGTGTTTTTACCTGTTGTATTTGTCTTAAAACAGGAGCTGGTCAAAAATAAGTGGTTAAAAAAGAGGAGGACTATGTTTCACCGGTCCCTGGTACAGTAAAAGTTGATAAACGCTGTACTATAGTGTACTGCCTATGTTATGTGTCAGTAGCCTTACTACCTGTGTGTTTCAGTAGCGTGGAGTTGGGGTTTTGGTTGAATAAATGGCAATGTGAAACCAATACAATGTAACATATTATCAAACTCTGATTTGAATTATAGCTCAGAACTATGTGTGAAAATGCCCTTAGAAATGTCTGGACCGATTTCTGGTCCCAGTCCGTCCCTGTCTGCTTTCATTTTGGCCTGCATGTAAGAAAGCCCTTGAAATAAACTGAACAAAAATATAAACGCAATGCAACAATTTCAAAGATTTTACTGTGTTACAGTTCATATGAGGAAATCTGTCAATTTAAGTAAATTAATTAGGCCTTAATCTATGGATTTCACATGACTGGGAATACAGATGTGTATTAAAAAAATACCTCACAATGGGCCTCAGGATCTCATTGCGGTATTTTTGTGCATTCAAATTGCCATCGATAAAATGCAATTGTGTTCGTTGTCTGTAGCTTATGCCTTCCCATACCATAACCCCACCGCCAGCATGTGGCACTCTGTTCACAACTTTGACATCAGCAAACCGCTCGTCCACACAACACCATACATGTGGTCTGCAGTTGTGAGGCTGGTTGGATGTACTGCCAAATTCTCTAAAACAAAATTGAAGACAGCTTATGGTAGAGAAATTAAATTATCTGGCAACAGCTCTGGTGGACATTCCTGCAGTCAGCATACCAATTTGCATGCTCCCTCAAAATTTGAGACATCTGTGGCATTGTTTTGTGTGACAAAACTGCACATTTAAGCGTGGTCTTTTATTGTCCCCTGCACAAGGTGCACCTGTGTAATGATCATGCGGTTTAATCAGCTTCTTGATATGCCACACCTGTCAGCTGGATGGATTATCTTGGCAAAGGAGAAATGTTCACTAACAGGGACGTAAATACATTTGTGCACAACATTTGAGAGAAATCAGCTTTTTTGTGCGTATGGAACATTTATGACATCTTTTATTTCAGCTCATGAAACATGGGACCAACACTTTACATGTTCAATTTATATTTTTGTTCAGTGTAGATGCAATATTCTTCAAGGAATGCAATATCCTGCAGGGACACTAGAGGTCCTTGGTTGACCAAGAATTGTATTCAAAACTTCAGAAAGTGTTTAATTCTCAGCACGCTGTGGAATCTCAGAAAAGTCTTCTCTTGTTTGCATGTAGGCTACCAGAATACGTTAAACCCCTAAATCAAATCCTGTTTTAACACTTGGACAGATGACTTGTTGACTTACGGTTCAGCTCAATATAATGATTTGTATTAATTAAGAACCACTTCCTTTTCTTCCAGGAGTGGCCAAATACATCATGCATCTAAAGTATTCTCACATCAAACCAAATAGGGCAACATATATTTAGGACACTATTTTCTGCAGCATAAAGAGATCTCTCCAGGCAAAATCTTTATGAAATATAAAATCGGTAACACTTTGTATGAAGGGGGAATATAGTACATAACACCTTTATGATACCAGTCATACCACTTTTATGAGTGTTGCAGTATCATTCGTAACAACCATCACAACCCATTTATTCAACATCATTCATATTTTTTTTTTTTAAGTTCCCTTGAATTAAATTGTATTCATCCTTTGTACAACAAAAATGTGTATATTTACTGTCACAGTACCCAACCTCCTGACACACTATCAACTCAACAGGCTGGGAGAAGCACAGGGTAGGCCTTATAGCATAACCCTTGTAGTAGTGTAGGTGTTAAATGCCTTGCTCAAGGCCACAAGGGTGGTATGGAATGGCACCAGCCCTGGGTGTAGATCTTTTACATACATTAGCTAGCTGGGCTTGATTGAGCTTGCTTGGCACAATGGATCAATTGATAAGTCCCAAAAGTGCAAACCCCACCCGCCCATCTGGCAATCCAGGCAGGCTTGCTCTAGCAAACGCTAAAAGTATTTGAAAGATTTCAAGTACTATTTGAACCAAGGTCTGGGTGGCAACAGAGCAATTATTTGCCATTGTAATGTGGTAGTATACAACCTTAGCTGAGACCTGAAGACATACACTAGCTCCACAAACGAATGCCTAGCCCCTAGCTCAGCCGGCGAACACAGTCTTGTGGTACGCAGAAGACCTGAGCTTGAACCCACCTAGTCAGTAACCTAGCAACCATCTCCTGTACCACCATCAACCAGGTTTTTTGTTGTTGTACTATAATGAAAAGGGACTTTTATTTTAAAAACGTATGAATTATGTTGAATAAATGCATGAATGATACTGCAACATTCATAAAGGTATCATGACTGGTTTTATAAAAATGTTGTGAATAACTTATGGATACCCTTCATATAAAGTGTTATCATCAAAGCAACATAACAACACAAACTATGTACGTTTACTACTTCTTCAATGGATGGTAAACATCCGTATGTTGGGGGGGAAATTAAATATGACACAGAGAATGTTGATTCAATCATGCATTTTTACCTGGTAGGATGAGAGTAGTTGATCCAGTGTTACAGACACTGGTATATAGGTGCATAAGATGTGTGCATAAGATGTGTGCATAAGATCTGCACCTAGAAAGATACTCTCCTGTAGTTATTTTTTGTTTTGCAGTGAGTTGAATGGAAAAACATAACTGGAGATCATTTTTCAACAAGCTGAAACACAGGGCTGTGTTATCTGATGTCTGTCTTTGAAGGTTATTGCATTCAATATCCTGCATCGCAGCCTGTTGTAGCATATATGGTAGCATGTGCATATTTCCACACGTCATTGGGCATCACATAGACACAGCTGTAATTTGTACGTAAATTATGTTTTGCTTATGCTGCCTCGTGTTGTTAACCTTTAGCAAATCTTGCTGTAATGAGTCTCCTATTTATGAGAGGGGAGAGGTGAAAAATATAAACATACTTCTATTAAAAGTCCATGCTTTGCCAATTTATTAAAATCACCGCCTACAGTTGATGTCCCGCAAAGTCAAAATATAAAGACTGTACTCAACTATAATTACCTAATGAAGTGTAAAATTAATGTTTTGTTAGGATGTTGTTATCATTGAGCAAGTTTGTCAGGGATACTGAGAACTCCAGAGACCTTGGTCATGAAGGACAGGGTTGCATGGTAACAAGGACACCAGTGGCCATCAATGATTTATATACAGTACCAGTCAAAAGTTAGGACACACCTACTCATTCAAGGGTTTTTCTTTATTTGGACTCTTTTCTACATTGTAGAATAATAGTGAAGACGTCAAAACTATGAAATAACACATATGGAATCATGTAGTAACCAAAAAAGTGTTAAACAAATCAAAATATATTATTTTAAGTAGCCACCCTTTGCCTTGATGACCGCCTTGCACACTCTTGACATTCTCTCAACCAGCTTCATGAGGTGGTCACCTGGAATGCATTTCAATTAACAGCTGTGCCTTGTTCAAAGTTAATTTGTGGAATTTCTTTCCTTTTTAATGCATTTGAGCCAATCAGTTGTGTTCTGACAAGGTAGGGGTGGTATACAGAATATAGCCCTATTTGATAAAAGAACAAGTCCATATTAAGGCAAGAACAGCTCAAATAAGCAAAGAGAAACGACAGCCCATCATTACTTTAAGATATGAAGGTCAGTCAATCCGGAACATTTCAAGAACTTTGAAAGTTTCTTCAAGTGCAGTCACAAAAACAAGCGCTATGATGAAACTGGCTCTCATGAAGACCGCCACAGGAAAGGAAGACCCAGAGTTACCTCTGCTGAAGAGGATAAGTTCATTATAGAGTTACCAGCCTCAGAAATTGCAGCCCAAATAAATTATTCACAGAGTTCAAGTAACAGACACATCACAACATCAACTGTTCAGAGGAGACTGCGTGAATCAGGCCTTCATGGTCGAAATGCTGCAAATAAACCACTACTAAAAGACACCAATAATAAGAAGAGACTTGCCTGGGCCAAGAAACACAAGCAATGGACATTAGACCAGTGGTCTGGAGTCCAAATTTGAGATTTTTGGTTCCACCGCAGTGTCTTTGTAGGTGAACGGAGGATCTCCGCATGTGTGGTTCCCACTGTGAAGCATGGAGGAGGAGGTGTGATGGTGTGGGGGTGCTTTGCTGGTGACACTGTCTGTGATTTATTTAGAATTCAAGGCAAGTTTATCAATCAATCAAGTTTATTTTATTTTATATAGCCCTTCGTACATCAGCTAATATCCACTTAACCAGCATGACCAGCATGACTACCACAGCATTCTGCAGCGATACGTCATCCCATCTGGTTTGCGCTTAGTGGGAGTATCATTTGTTTTTCAACAGGACAATGACCCAAAACAGGGCTATTTGACCAAGTAGGAGACCAAGAAGGAGAGTGATGGAGTGCTGCATCAGATGACCTGGCCTCCACAATCATCTGACCTCAACCCAATTGAGATGGTTTGGGATGAGTTGGACCGTAGAGTGAAGGAAAAGCAGCCAAGAAGTGCTCAACATATGTGGGAACTCCTTCAAGACTGTTGGAAAATTATTCCAGGTGAAGCTGGTTGAGAGAATGCCAAGAGTGTGCAAAGCTGTCATCAAGGCAAAGAGTGGCTACTTTGAAGAATCTCAAATATAAAATATATTTTGATTTGTTTAACACTTTCTTTGGTTACTACATGAATCTATATGTGTTACTTCATAGTTTTAATGTCTTAACTATTATTCTACAATGTAGAAAATAGTCAAAATAAAGAAAAACTCTTGAATGAATAAATGTGTCCAAACTTTTGACTGGTACTGTATATACTAGATGACTGTTAGGGTTTGCTGTTTTGAAGCCACTGCGCCTCCATCTTGGCACTCCCCCACTATTGTAAATAATATTATAGAAATTAACTTATTAATGGCTACATTTGTTTTTGCAACGTTTATTCTATTACAGACACCTTAATGCATACTTTTAAATGATATGCTAAACATACCAATAATTTTTTTTATATATATAAAAATATTTTCCTTAAAGTATAATGTTTTGAAAGTACAAATGTTACTGTCCCCGTGACAACAAAAAATACTTAAATATATGTAATTCTGTCCTTGAAACATTTAATTGAAAAACTGTAGAATTCCATTCATTCCTATGGAGGACCGCTCCGGGCAGTACCAATATGGCTGACCGGTGGCTTCAAAGCCTCTCCATGGCCAAAACATAACATCAGCAATTCAGGGTTTGTATACATCATTGGTTGCCATGCAAACCTGTCCTTAGACAAAATGTATTGACACAATACTGCTCTCACATTGAGCATGACATGTTCATCCACTCACAAAGCAGTTGGCTTAGTGGAATAACTTTGTTGTTAGACATGCATTTTCTAAAATGATGTGGTCAGATTTGCTGTGAGCTCGTAAAGGTCAGAGACACCCTCGGTGTGAGGACCATAATAAAACATTTCTTGACCTCGTAAGTTAAAGAACAATAAGGTAATTTGTTTAGTTGTTTGAGATTCTAGTTGCCTTCTCCTGCCACTGTGTACTTGCTCAAGGCACTTAACCCCTAAACTCCTCCACGGGTGCTGCACTGTGGTTGACCCTATGGCTGACCCTGCTCCAACCTTTGTGCGGATGTGTGTATATTGTCTAGCCTTAACAAACATTAAGAGCTAACCCTGACCATTGTACAACCTAATGTGCACATAATGTACTTGTATATACATTCCTAGAGGATGATATGTGGGCCAGTTTTCTGTGAGCTCCTGTAAAAATGTGTTCCCTCCAGCAACAAGAGTAGAACTAAATGAAATTATAAAACGTTACATTTTTGTAAGACATTCTAAAACTTAAAGCAGGTTTACAATGGCCACACATCATTATACAGACAGTAGATGAGACAGATGTTCAACATCTTGTAGGTAATAAAGTCTTATAGGTTATCCATATAGTCACATACAGGTGGCTGCTCCAAATGAAATTAAATTTGGTTTATAACTAAGTTTTCTGGACAGAGATGGCATTCTTTTTTCAATGAAAAACAACAGCATATTCTTATGAGGAACAAATAGCTCTCATCATAAGTCATTGAGGAGGCATACTTGAAGATCTACGATGACTTACAGTTTGACCTTAGGGTTGATGAGATGTGTAATTCTTATAGATGTTAGCTAAACCATTCTCTGCCACCTGCAGAGCTGAGGTTAGGTTATCTATGCTAGGCCTTGGCCCTTCTTGTGGGCTGAGTTCTATTCAAGGCTGGTGGTATTCACCAGAGGCCCCCTTACCACTCAGTCCACAATCGACACGCCACAGGCCAACATGGCAAGGTGTTTGCATCTCGGCTCCTTCCTTTTCACTAAGATGGTCAATACACCCCGTATCTCAATGGGAGTCAAAACTTGCCTCATTAAAATCTGGACCCCACACAGCCAAGGCAAAGCCATCAGCATCCACTCGGCCATACACTCCGACTCTGAAAATAACAGGTAAGTGATTTGAAATTGCTTGTAGGACCATAACATTATCTGCTAAGGTTAGTTTATAGGTCTCTTGAAACCATATATTTTATCATCTACTGTACATTTTAATTATGTATTCATACTGTTCTTTCTCTGTTCTTACCCAGAGCCATATTATAGTGAGTACCTCTACAATGGGTGATAATATAATAACTGCTGATAAATGTTAATTCAGTTGGCTGAAGATTAAAATATTTTAATAGGCTTTGATACAATACATCCAGAAAGACCGCTAAATGTTCGACCTTTTCAAACATATTGATTAAGATAAATTATATGTACTCTTTATCTGGAAAGTCATGGCTTATAACAAGCTCTGATTTTTACAGCTTGTCGGAGGAAAAAGTCATTATACACTTTATTAACCAAGATGGCATCAAGACCACCACTGCTGTTACTGAAGGACAGACCCTGTTGGATGTTGTCGTGAACAAAAACTTGGACATAAGTGGTTTTGGTATGTAAACAGGAAAAATAGACAAGTAAAATATGAATATCTTTAGCAAATATGTATCACTGTATGTTGCATTTACAGTATAAATGCCATCTACTATCCAGGTGTCTTTAAGGATTTTCACATATGTCCCTTTATTGTCTCGTCTGTTGTTCTTCAGGTGCATGTGAGGGGACATTAGCATGCTCCACCTGTCATCTCATTTTTGACAAGACATTTTATGAGAAGATGGAACCAACGGTGGATGAGGAGATGGATATGCTAGATCTAGCTTACGGGCTTACCAAGACGTGAGTTTCATTTTGAAATGATAAAGTGTCCTTCGCTGTCCTTCGCTTGTGGAAATGTTATGATTTACATACGCAATCACAGCTCAATCAAAACAGGCACACACAATTTAATCCGGTCAAAACAGAAACAAGTGGTAGGGCCTCACTGCTGAACTGACATAGACACAACAAAGTGCAGGAAATTCGGTAGTTCAGTAAAACAAATCTGGAGTAGTTTATATAAATGCTCTGAAATCATCTGTCTGCCTCTAATCTGCTTCTGATTGACAGGTCCCGTCTTGGTTGCCAGGTGACAGTGCAGAAGTGGATGGATGGTATGACTGTCCAAGTGCCCCAAGAGGTGAGGGATGCTGTGGGATCTAAAGGCAGCCAGTGATCCTTCATGCAACCTGCTACACCTCTCACCTACTGTACCAAGTCTAATCATCATCATAATCAAACATCTCCAGAAACATATCACTCAGGACCACTCTGACATGTATTACCCTTTGCTCTACCAATCAACTAGCTTCTGTTGGAGAATCGGTTGTAACAATTACATATTACCTGTACATTGCATACAAAATGGCCTGAAGTGGCATGCATTAAGAAGACATTCCTGTAATTATAAATAGTAAGTTATTAAATGTTACAAACATTGCCTGTAGTTCAATGACATGTCACCTAGCATGCTGGCTTTATAAAAGGAAACCATTGGAAATATGGAAGCACATTAAAGTGGACTATCTTTATTCAGCAGTTCTCTGCAAAGTGCCTTCAGAAAGTATTCACACTCCTTGACTTTTTCCTAAATGTGTTGTGTTACAGCCTGAATTTAAAATTGATTCAATTGAGATGTTTTGTCACTGGCCTACATCCAATACCCCAAAATGTCAAAGTGGCATTATGTTTTTTAAATGAAAAACAATTGTACAAATTAATACATTTTTTAAAAGTTGAATGAGTCAATAAGTATTTAAATTCCTTTGTTATGGCAAGCCTAAATAAGTTCAGGAGTAAACATTTGCTTACCAAGTCACATAATAAGTAGCATGGACTCACTCTGTGTTCAATAATAGTGTTTAACATGATTTTTGAATCACTACCTCATCTTTGTACCCCACACATACAATTATCTGTAAGGTCCCTCAGTCGAGCAGTGAATTTCAAACACAGATTCAACCCAAAAAAACAGGGAGGTTTTTGAATGCCTCGCAAAGAAGGGCACCTATTAGTAGATGGGTAAAAATAAAAAAAGCAGACATTGAATATCCCTTTGAGTATGGTGAAGTTATTAATTACACTGGTGTATCAATACACCCGGTTGCTACAAAGATACACGCGTCATTCCTAACTCAGTTGCCGGAGAGGAAGGAAACTGCTCAGGGATTTCACCATGGTGTCAATTGTGACTTTAAAACAATTACAGAGTTTAATGGCTGTGATAGGAGAAAACTGAGGATGGATGAACAACATTCTAGTTACTCAACAAAACTAACCTAATTGACAAAGAGAAAGGAAGTAAGCTTGTACAGAATAAAAATTTCTAGTTCTAAATTAATACTGTAAAAAATGTGGCAAAGCAATTAGGTAAATGCGATATTTCTGTATTTCATCTTCAATAAATGTTCAAAAATTAAAACATGCTTTCACTTTGTCATTATGGTGTATTGTGTGTAGATGGGTGAGAAGTATTATTATTTTTAATTCCTTTTTAATTTAGGCTGTAACACAACAAAATGTGGACTAAGTCAAGGGGAATTAATACTTTTTGAAGGCACTTTCTAAACCACATAAAATTCCCTTTAAGTAAGTAAAACAAATGTGTTTTCATCCAACTACATTGTGTGAAATTTGACCCACTAATCTTTGTGCAAAATAATAAGTTGTTGCAATTAATAACCCTGCATATTTTAAATATGATGTCTAGAAAGTTGGGACTGAGAATGCATGGAATAACATATGCAGAGAGTTTTGAGGAGAAATGTGATTTATTATAGGTGGTGCAATAAACATAGGCATATACAGGTTTGTAGCAACTGATAATGTAATAACTGCCAATGATGTAATAGCTGCTAATAATGTAATACATTTTGCATTCATAATGTAATAAATTGCCAATAACCTAATAACGTTATATAGCTAAAAAGCTTTTATTACATTATGCATTGATGAGTACATTATGGAGTGGGTAAAAGTTTTTTCATTAATAGTGTAATAACTTTTAACCAATGATGTAATAACAACCTTAAAAATAAATACTAAATCTATATTCACTCTTTTTCATGCATATCAAGTGTCATGTGTAATAGCTGACTACACACCAAACCACATTCCTGAGTCGTTATTTGATATTACTAAGGGAATGTAACCAGTGGGCTAATGTTGGAGAGCTCATACTCATGTTTCTCAACAGACATAAACGGGCAGATCGTGGTATTTCAATCCTGACACACTTAGATATTGCAGATAATACAGTCCCAAAATGTTGTCATATCTACCAGAACATGTAAAATGAAGCTGTGAAAGTAACTTTGTATTAAAACGTTTCTTGTACTGGTTGACCTGAAAAATAAAAATGTGTAACACTTCCATATGTGGCTCATAAGGGGACTGTAAAGGTAAATAAATTAAAGTAGTGGAAAAAAACACAGATTTTGGCCTTGGTCCAATGGGTTATGTGTGAGTGAGTGAATGAGTAAGTGAGTGAATCAGTCAGCCAGTCAGTCAGTCAGTCTGTGAGTGAATCAGTGAGTTTGTCTGTCTGTCTGACATGAGTCTGGTTCCATCTCCACTCTGTAAGGCAAAGTAGCCTGGTCAATCCTGGGATAAGGAGGAGTGAAACTCCTGTTGAATATTTTTGTGATCATTAGAATTTGGCTAATCACATGACTGCAAGGTTTGTCTTCAAATTGAGGAGTGTTGTTGTTTTTTCTCTCTGAAGACATTGGATGTTTATAAGGTCAGAATGGAAGTGTAATAGTTACACCCTCCCTTTTGTGGCAATGGATGCAAATACAAACTGTTCCTCAAGTGTGTTATTACAGTATTGTATTAAGTTATTACAATATAGATGTTTTTTTACACACTTTATAATGTAATAATCGATAATAATGATTACATTATGTGCAAAAACGTTATTACGTTATGCGTTCTGCATATTTATTAGTTTATTGGCAATTTATTACATTATCAGCATTACAAATGTAAAAATGATGAACCGCTATTACATTATTGGCAGTTATTTAATTATCAGTTGCTACAAGATCTGAAAAGGCAATTATTTCCCCCCCTGATTGTTACAGTGATATGAAGGTTCACGCCATATTGGATTCTCGTTAACAGTTGCTGTTCTTAGTGTTCTAGGATAAAACATGCATAAAAACAGACAATGATTAAAGTGGTGCAGTATACATGCGTTATAAATAAAGGTTAAATTCCAGGCATGTCACATGATTGCACAAAACACAGGGTCCTAGTTATTACTGTGTGTGTTTAAGACTGTTATACAGTGCATTCGGAAAGTACTCAGACCCCTTGACTTTTTCCACATTTTGTGACGTTACAGCTGTATTCTAAAATTGATTAAATCACCCCCCCCCCTCAATCTTCACACAATACCCCATAATGACTAAGCAAAAACAGGTTTTTAGAATTCTTTGCAAATGCATAACAGAGAAAAAACTGAAATATCATATTTACATAAGTATTCAGACGCTTTACTCAGTACTTTGTTGAAGCACCTTTGGCAGCGATTACAGCCTTGAGTCTTCAAGGTGCTACAAGCTTGGCACCACTGTATTTGGGGAGTTTCTCCCATTCTTCTCTGCAGATCCTCTCAAGCTCTGGGAGGTTGGATGGGGAGTGTCGCTGTACAGCTGTTTTCAGGTCTCTCCAGAGATGTTAGATCGGGTTCAAGTCCGGGCCCTGGCTGGGCTACTCAAGGACATTGGCTGGCGACCAGCTCTAGGAAGAGTCTTGGTAGTTCCAAACTTATTCCATTTAAGAATGATGGAAGCCACTGTGTTCTTGGAGACCTTCAATGCTGAAGACATTTCTTGGTACCGTTCCCCAGATCTGTGCCTAGACATAATCTTGTTTCGGAGCCCTACGAACAATTCCTTCGACCTCATGTCTAGGTTTTGCTCTGACATGCACGGTCAACTGTTGCACCTTATATAGACAGATGTCTGCCTTTCCAAATCATGTCCAATCAATTAAATTTACCACAACCAAGTTGTAGAAACAGCTCGAGGATAATTAATGGAAACAGGATGCGCCTGAGCTCAATTTCGAGTCTCATAGCGAAGGGTCTGAATACTTATGTAAATAAGGTGTTTCTGTTTTTGTTTTTAATACATTTGCAGAAATGTCAAAAAAACTATTTTTGCTTTGTCATTATGGGGTATTTTGTGTAGATTGATGAGAATAAAATACTAATTTAATCCATTTTAAAGGAAGGCTGTAACATAACAATACGTGGAAAAGTCAAGTGTTCTGAATACTTTCCGAAAGCACTGTATCAATGCATCTATATATATATATATATATATATATATATGGAACACCTTATGTACACTGTGTGTGTGTGTATGTATATATATATATATATATATATATATATATATATATATATATATATATCACATACATACATACATACATACACACACACACACACACACACACACACACACACACACACACACACACACACACACACACACACACACACACACACACACACACACACACACACACACACACACACACACACACACACAGTGTACATAAGGTGTTCCATATGGTGTTCACATTTTCCTGATTCTAACTTTTATCATTAAAGAAGAATTACAACATAAATCGCATTGAATAGTAGTGAGTTAAAAAATTTGTTTTTTGTTTTTGAACAGTTCAGTGCCATTTTGCACGTGTAAAATGGAGCACCTTATGTACACTGTGTGTGTGTGTGTGTGTGTGTGTGTGTGTGTGTGTGTGTGTGTGTGTGTGTGTGTGTGTGTATGTATGTATGTATGTATGTATGTATGTATGTATGTATGTATGTATGTATGTATGTATGTATGTATGTATATATGTATATATATATACATACACACACACACAGTGTACATAAGGTGTTCCATATATATATATACATACATACATACATACCCACACACACACACACACACACACACACACACACACACACACACACACACACACACACACACACACACACACACACACACACACACACACACACACACACACACACACACACACACACACACACACACAGTGTACATAAGGGTGCAAAATGGCACTGAACTGTTCAAAAACAAAACTTCTTTTTTTTAACTCACTACTATTCAATGCGATTTATGTTGTAATTCTTCTTTAATGATAAAAGTTAGAATCAGGAAAATGTGAACACCATGCAATCGCTTAACATTATTTGGAACTCAGTTTGGATAATTTTCCATCTCATGTATTTACATTTTTTACAGCTATTTTGTGTGTTAGCTGAACTACATTTGTAAAAGTGTTTGCTCGTATACAAATTGTGCATGTTATACCTAATTTGTCTCACACTTTTCTTTTTCCCCTGACATATTATCCCTATCATCTTCTTGAGCATGTCACAGTCCCTCCAGTAAACACACACATGACATTGAAGGCAAGATGTCTGGTCCTTATTCATAGCTTCAGCCATTTGCTATACAAAAGCATTAAGCATCCCCATTCAGTTGGAAGAGGTGCTCTGTCTGAGTGGTTTGCATAAATACCATTCATTTCCTCTAAGCAACAACCCACAGGACATTGCAGAGACTGTTGAAATTGCTTATCAAGCTGACTAGTTTGACAAAATTAACTGCAAGTACTAACCCATTGAGTCTTTACCATCTGACACGGTCTTACTCCCTTGCTTAACTTTCATTACACATTCATCATACATTTATCTGCATTCATCACTAATCCTAATTCCTGCATTTAATCTGCACCATTCTTCATTTAGAATTTAGCAAGAAATACGTAGATATTTACACACAAAGAGGGAGGTAAAGTAACCCTTGATTATCTACATTCTGATAAGCCATTATAAAACACCAAATGATGAGCATTTGTACAATCAGACAACTGATTCCTCACCGTGTGATAGCTTTGTGGCATTTTCTGTTGGTTCAGCCATTTTACTTTGCTACTGGAGTTTACTTACAAGTTTTTTTTTCAATTGCTTTTGCATCCGAGTTGCCATTCTTGTTGTCACTTGAGCTGAAGTATTCTCTCACAGTGTTTCTGACAGTTGCTGGCAGTTTTATTCTTATAGTGTGGCTGATTGTGGTTGCAGTATTGTGGCTGATTGTGCTTGCAGTTTTGGCATTGGTTTTAGATGATGTCTGGGAGAGAGGGGTGCATCCACCACCCAACTGTTCAGGGACCACCTCACCACAGTCAATCTCTGTTTTAGTCTTTGCTCCTTTCTCCTTGTTGTTGACAGATTGTCTGATTGACACAGACTGAAGGACCAGTGGAGTGTTTTGACCATAGAGCACTGTCTGGGGTATGTGGACCTGCACACTCTGACCGAGCAGTTCCTCATTTCCCTGATGTTCTGTCCCTGTGTCAGACACCAGAGAGACTCCACACTCCTCCACAGATTGATCAGACTGTTTCTTCATCAGCATTCTGTTAGAGGTGTAAAATGTAATTTTTGTCCCCTTCACCTCTTCTTTGTTGACAGCCTGGTTGTTTGTTTTTCTCAGCTGTATGTGTGTAATGGATATTTCTTTGGTCTGGCCTTTTGACTCTGACGTCTCAAACACTTTATCCTTCTGGCTCTGGTGCACCTGCTCCCCACTCCAATCAGAGATAAAATTCTCACTGTCATCTGGTTGAGAGACAGGGCTTTGACGATTCTCACCTTTTAAACTACAGAGGCTTTGCGTACGCAACTGGTAGTCTTCTCTATTCTGAATGCTAATAGAACGGTAATGCTCCTTGTCTTCCTCTCCCTCATCATACTTATTATACAAGTCCAAAACCTCGGGTGCCTGAGCCACTGCCACTGGGAATGTCATGCTCCAGTCTTTTGGGAATTTCTTCGGGGTGTCTGGGGTGAGAGGGCGTAACCGTGCCGACATGCCGAACAGGAAGGGTAGGGAGCTGGGCTCGTTGGGAGAGGACACAGAGTCAGAGCAGAAGGAAAAGGCACTGTCTATGGAGCTCAGAGAGGAGGCAGACGGTGAGGTGGCTGTGGAGGACAGGCTGGAGAAACTGGACCTGTTGGACATGGCCAGCCTCTGGGCAGGGTGCCAGAACCTAGAAGCTACCTGAGGGGACCTCCAGAAGGCATACCTAGATCTGCTGCCACCTACCCTGGGGCTGCTGTCCCCCTTTAGTAGTCCCTTAGCGTGGGGTTTGTGTTTGTGTTGGGAGTGGTCTGCACAGCCACACATAACTGCCGCATCGCAGCTGGACTGACGGGCAACAGGAGTGTGGATCTGGCTTTGGGACCCTGACTGGGGAGAAGCCAGAGACACACTGGGTTCTGAGGAGCAGCGGGCTGAGCGAAGACTCTGGGTCCCCATCAGGGAGCATATAGACCCACTGGAGAGTGAAGACATAAAGTCTAGATTTCCACAGCTATAAGCACTTTCCTCACTCACATGTAGCTTTTTCAAGGAGTCAACCTCATTCAGAAGGCCCAAATTCTCTTTCTTCTCTTTCAAGACCAGTTTCCCTGGAGACAGGAATAAAGGTTCCCTGTTAGGAGAGTGAAGTCCTCCTTGCCTCTCCCAGTCCAAATCATCAGACAAGTAGAGCTGCTGGTAAGACTCCACTGAAAGAAAAAACACGTAAGGATCAAAGCGAGACCACATGGTTACCATGAAAATGCAAAAAAATTAAAAATAAACCATATGTTATCTAACAAAGATCTCACCCATGACATCGTCTACAGTTCCTTGTTCACAATTTGGCTTAGTAAAAATGCACTCAACATCTTTACCAAAAATGGCTGGGGTGTTTTCAATGAGTAGTTGGATGAGAGCTGCAACCTGCAATGGAGACATGAAAACACATTGAGGCAGAAACCGTTAACAAATAGGAGATACAGGAGATGAACATACACTATCTGCTCATGCTAACTACAACACCAGAGTCATTAATGAGGTCCAATGAAAATTACTCTCAATTCAGTGTATTATTTCAATTTACACCAACAAAAAAAAACGTATACAGTGAGCTCCAAAAGTATTGGACATCAAATATTTGTTGTTGTTTTGGCTTCAGATTTGAAATGATTCAATTATTATGAGGTTAAAGTGCAGACTGTCAGCTTTAATTTTAGTGTATTTTAATCCATATCGGGTGAACCGTTTAGAAATTAGAGCACTTTTTGTAGATAGTCGCCTCAGAAACCCGGATCCGGGAGCACCCCCCACCCCCCCACCAGTAAAAAAGCTGAATAGCATAGCTAGCATAGCGTCACAAGTAAATAGTAGCATCTAAATATCATTCAATCACAACTCGACTAGAATAAATACAGAGAGCAACGTGTATTACCAATTTACTCATCATAAAACATTTCATAAAAATAGACAAAGCATAGCAATGGAAAGACACAGATCTTGTGAATTCAGACAATATTTCAGATTTTCTAAGCGTTTTACAGCGAAAACACAATAAATCGTTATATTAGCATACCACATGTGCAAACGTTACCCCAGCATGAATTCAAGGCAACGGGAGCGATAACGTTATGATCACCAAAATATATTAATTTTTTCACTAACCTTCTCAGAATTCTTCCGATGACACTCCTGTAACATCATATTACAACATACATATAGAGTTTGTTCGAAAATGTGCATATTTAGCCACAAAAAAACGTGGTTATACAATGAGAATAGTAGCAAAACTGGCCTGAAATTGTCGGGCGCCATCTTTGAGAGTGATCTAGTCTAATCGATAACTAATCATAAACTTGACTAAAAAATACAGGGTTGACAGGAATCGAAAGACAAATTAGTTCTTAATGCAATCGCTGACTTACATTTCTAAAATTATCCTTACTGTGCAATACCGGGTCCGCCAAAGCGAAGCTACACAAAACAAAATGGCGATATATGCGTTTAAAATTTTTCAACAGAACAGCGATTTATCATCATAAATAGTTCTTACTATGAGCTGTTCTTCCATCAGAATCTTGGGCAATGTATCCTTTCTCCGGTCTAATCGTCTTTTGGTCGAAAGATGTCCTCTTGTCCCGTCGAAATGGCCACTAACGTTCGGTATGTACAGGAAACGTGCCCAGCTCATGGAAGGGCGTCACAAATAAATGCCTCAAAATCGCACTAAACGGATATAAATTGCTATAAAACGGTTTAAATTAACTACCTTATGATGTTTTTAACACCTATAACAAGTAAAAACATGACCGGCGATATATTACTGGCTAAACCAAGGCTTGGAAAGAGGTCGGTCCAACGTGCATCGTGCGTCGAGCGCAGGGTCCAAAGGAAAGCTACTTCCGGTCTTTGGTGTTTTATACAGGCCCTGATTGCGCAATCGACTCCATTCAAATTGTCACCACTTACTGACATCTAGAGGAAGGTGTAGGCAGTATTTGTATCCTCATAGCATTCACAGGGACATTAAAACTGACCTGGGACCAGAGGCCAAGATTTCTGAAATCTCACTCCCTGTCAGGAAAAGTGCTGTAGATAGAGTTCTGTTCCACTCAGAGACATAATTCCAACGGTTATAGAAACTAGAGAGTGTTTTCTATCCAATAATAACAATAATATGCATATTGTACGAGCAAGAATTGAGTACTAGGCAGTTTAATTTGGCAAAGTCAAAAACAAAAAAGTGCTAACAGCTCCCCCTATTGACAATTAAGAGGACCAAAAGTATTGGGACAAATCTACATTATGTGCATTATTAAAGTAGTAAAATGTTACGTATTTGGTCCCATATTCATAGCACGCAATGACTACATCAACTTATGACTGTACAAACTTGTTGGATGCATTTGCTGTTTGTTTTGGTTGCGTTTCAGATTGTTTTGTGCCTAAAAGAAAGGAATAGTAAATAATGTATTGTTTCATATTGGAGTCACTTCTACTGTAAATAAGAATAGAACATTTCTACATTAATATGGATGCTACCACGATTAGGGATAATCATGAATGAATCGTGAATGATGAGTGAGAAAAGTTACTGAGGCATAAATATCATGTGATATTTGTGCATCTGTAACTTTCTCACGATTCACTCAGGATTTTGCGGAATCATGGTAGCATCCACATTAATGTAGAAGTGTTGAGAAACATATTCTTATTTATGGAAAAGTGACTCCAAAATGACACAAAACATTATTTACCATTAATTTCTATTGGGCACAAAATAATATGAAACACAACCAAATCAAACAGCAAATGCATCCAACACGTTTGTACAGTCACAAGCTTAATGCTTAATGCAATCATTGCGTACTAGGAATATGGGACCAAATACCTAACTTTTTACTACTTTAATACACATATAAGTGAACTTGTCCCAATACTTTTGGTCCCCTAAAATGAGGGACTACGTACAAAAAGTGATGTAATTTCTAAATGGTTCACCTGATATGGATGAAAATTCAAGCTGACAGTCTGCACTTTAACCTCATAGTCCTCATATCCAAAGTGCTGGAGTACAGAGCCAAAACAACAACAAAATGGTCACTGTCCCAATACTTATGGAGCTCACTGTAGCTTATAACTTACACTTTGATGTTTTAAGAACTCTTGAGAACTGTTTTTATCTTTGTGATGTTTGACAGCAACACAAACGTCAAACAGTAGATCAATGTTCTGACGTTTAATTGGCATAAGAATCGCATTGGCCAAATTGTGTCGCAGACAAGATAATTTACCAGTTAGACATTTTTTGATCCTCTGCAAATTAGACTTAATTGATTTCTTAACCTTGACATCATGTTGCCTTTTAAAATGATTATTTTAGCAATAAGCTACTGAAGAGATGATGCCTATTCCAAAAGCTGTACCGAATAAGAAACCACTGGACACACACTGGTTGAATCAAAGTTGTTTTCATTTCATTTCAATGAAATGACATTGAACCAACATGGAATAAATGTTGAATTGACATCTGTGCCCAGTGGGAACTGACCATTTCAGCATATATACATTGAATTGTATATTTTGCATAATCATTATATTATGCATTAATACATAAACTCAGCAATTCACTAGGGATTTATTACTGCATGTGTGTGTTTCATTGAAGCCTTAATAAAGTATTATATCTTTGATTATATTTATAAAATAGAATAATAGATAACATGCTCACTCTCATATTATTTTTCAGAAGTTGTCGGGTGCTAGATTCTCATAGTCCATAGCAATAGAGATGGTCAGCACACAATAAATAATCTTCAATAATTCATTTATTTATCTGTGTAAGAAATACAGAGAAATAAAAGAATACATGAATTATTAAAGATTATTTATGGTACTTATAAAATGTCCATAGGGTACTATTGTTGTTGGACAGGGGATCCCTAAGTAGATCTACCTTTTTATTGGACTGACTCTCCTCCTCTGGCCCAGTAGGCACGGGCAGCCACAGCATGTTGGGAGCGATACAGAGAGACAGGTTTAAAGCGTTCATCTGGTTCTCCTGCGAGCTCTCCTGGATGTGATAGAGAAGGGCGAACAGGTAGCGGAGCAAGGTAACATTATCCTCTGGAAGCTGGCTCAATAGCCTGAAGGGGACAGAAAATGGAGTACCATTAATATCCTAACGGCTAATTGAGGCCAGTAATGGAATGGGTGAGTGGCTGATGCACACAATGATTCAAACCTTGAAACCTGTGACTGGCAGAAAAGTGAAAAAAAAGGACATATCAAAGAATAGTCTTTAATAGAGGTTAAATGCCCTCAATAGAATAGAAGAGCAGTGGTTTGCAATTCAGCTAAATTCATTAAATCATTTTGTGCATCTAGAATAACACACAGAATTGTATTGCTTGTTTTTTAATTCCAATAGCCTTCTCAGCACTTCATGTCCTGTTTCAAAGTCATTCAATATCTGTTTTTTATCTTAATATCTTTGAAAAACACACATTAGGCACATTAGAGCAATTTCAACAACACGAAGAGATATATTTATTGATGTGTTTTTCCCCAAGTAAATTTACTGTATGTACTGTGCAGAAGTGGAATTTACTAAAGACAGACAGACTAAAGAATGGTATATGAACAGGACTGAACACATTCACTAGGGTGTTATTCTGTTGTACAATTTTCAATATTGTTCTGTTTCTGCTCACTGTTACCCAAATGTTTCCTATCTAATCTATAAATCAATTTTTTACCCTGTTTTCTTCCCAATTTCATGGTATCCAATTGGTAGTTACAGTCTTGTCTCATCGCTGCAATTCCCGTAAGGACTCGGGAGAGGCGAAGGTTGAGAGCCGTGCGTTCTCCGAAACACAACCAAGCCACACTGCTTCTTGACACAGTGCCCACTTAACCCGGAAGCCAGTCGCACCAATGTGTCGGAGGAAACACTGTGCACCTGGCTACCGTGCCAGCGTGCACTGCGCCCGGCCCGCCACAGGAGTCACTAGTGCGCAATGGGACCAGGACATCCCTGCTGTCCAAACCCTCCCCTAACCCGGACAACACTGGGCCAATTGTGCACCACCCCATGGGTCTCCCGGTCGCAGCCGGCTGCGACAGAGCCTGGACTTGAACCCAGAATCTCTAGTGGCACAGCTGAATCTCTAGTGGCACTGCGATACAGTCCCTTAGACCACTGCGCCACTCAGGAGGCTTCAAATCCCATAGAATAGGTAGCCACCTATTCAAGCGGAAAAATCTCAATAAAACAATTGTAAGCAGATCCATTATATCAGAGGTGGGTGCAGAGGGTGGAGTCTTTTGTTTCATCCCTGCTCTAACACAATTGTCTCAGTTTATCAAGGACCATATGACAGCTCCTTTATTTTAGCCACTAATCTATTGTTGGTAAACAAGTAAACAGATGTATGAATCTCTCACCCTTTTACCAACTCAATCTTGTCTTCAATATCATCAGCCGCCATGACCTCCATCCACTTCTCATACAGACCAGTACTTAGCACACTGCCAGGGATGTTGCGCAGAAAGTCCTGTTCATTTAAATATAAGTCCTAGCAATCAAAATCTATACAGTACAGTATGAAAATGGTTATTTTTTTACTTTTGGTCCTCCATTTTAACATGTTACTGTTACTGCTGGCCATAAAATTTCAGTTTAAAATCCAATGCAGGCAAGTAAATAATCTAAAACATAAGTGAGACTTCAGAAAGCAATTACAGTGATGACTGATGCAGCAACAAACACAGACTTCCCCTCCAGCTGAACACTGTTGCCAGAGTTCAGTCTTTCCTTCAGTTCCCGGCATGTCTTAGCATTGGCTGAGCGCCGGAAGACCCCTGTGGTGGTGGGGCCCTCATGATACAACAGATACAGCATGTCCTGTATGGAGAATAGACCAGACATGTAGTAGTTTGCAGGCGCAATTACAAGCTGTGAATAATTTGCCCACCATGACTGATATTATCCTAATTTGCCCATCATGACTAGAATTATCCTCACTGCTTTCCCAGCAGTAGAGATGAATACTTTATCATTTTTCATATTTGAGGGGGATCACAACTCACCATGATGGGTCTGGGTAGGGTTCCATGATGACAGATGGAGGACAATGAAAGACCAAAGAGCTTGTGAGGAGTTGTGGGGGATTCAGGATATCCACCTCCTTGGCTGCCATGTCCTCTTCTCAGAGCCCAGTCTAACAGAGACTTCTTTCTCTTTATGTGTTTCTGAAAGGAATCTGTTGGAAATTATGAACAGCGCATTCTTTAGAAACTCTGAGTGACAGATAGGTGGTTGTCATTCAATCAAACCTGCTTTTAGCCAAACAAAAATATTAAAATGTCATTTGGAGTAACAAATCAACGCAATTCCCAGAGGGGAACACACCAAAAAAATTATATATAATGTCAAATAAGGGTTATTTGGCTCGTAACGATAGCGGAACTCTTTTTGGTGCTACAGTATATACTGTAGAACCCTTTTCAAAGATTCTGAAAAGAACCATGTTCATAAGGTTCTATATGTAACCTTGTTTTGTGATGTAAAGAACTCTTTCCTAAGGTTCTATAAAGAACCATTACCAAAAGTTTCTATACTGAACAAAAAGATGAATGCAACATGTAAAGTGTT
Organism: Salvelinus alpinus; assembly: GCF_045679555.1. Classification (NCBI taxonomy): domain Eukaryota; kingdom Metazoa; phylum Chordata; class Actinopteri; order Salmoniformes; family Salmonidae; genus Salvelinus; species Salvelinus alpinus. The sequence goes on along the minus strand of NC_092098.1, from coordinate 18,491,527 downwards.
GGTCCCATGTTTCACAAGCTGATATAAAACATCCCAGAAATGTTCCATACGCACCAAAAGCTTATTTCTCTCAAGTTTACCGCACAAATGTGTTTACATCCCTGTTAGTGTGGATTTCTTTGCCAAGATAATCCATCCACCTGACAAGTGTGGCATATCAAGAAGCTGATTAAACAGCATGAACATTACACAGGTGCACCTTGTGCTGGGGACAATAAAAGGCCACTCTAAAATATGCAGTTTTGTCACACAACACAATGCCACAGATGTCTAAAGTTTTGAGGGAGTGTGCAGTTGGCATGCTTACCGCAGGAATCTCTACCAGAGTTTTTGCCAGAGAATTGAATGTTAATTTCTCTACCATAAGCCACCTCCAAAGTCATGTTAGAGAATTTGACAGTACGTCCAACCGGCCTCACAACCACAGACCACGTGTAACCATGCCAGCCCAGGACCTCCACATCCGGCTTCTTCACCTGCGGGATCATCTGGGACCAGCCACCCAGACAGCTGATGAAACTGTGGATGTGCACAACCGAAGAATTTCTGTACAAATTGTCAGAAACTTTCTCAGGGAAGCTCATCTGCGTGCTCGTCATCCTCACCAGAGTTTGGACCTGACTGCAGTTCAGCACCGTAACCAACATCAGTGGGCAAACCCCCACCTTCGATGGCCATTGGCATGCTGGAGAAGTGTGTTTTTCACAGATGAATCCCGGTTTCAACTGTACAGGGCAGATGGCAGAAAGCATGTATGGAGTCATGTGGGCGAGTGGTTTGCTGTCGTCAAAGTAGTGAACAGAGTGCCCCATGTGGCGTGGGCTAAAGACAATGAATACAATAGCATTTTATCGACGGCAATTTGAATGCACAGAGATACCATGATGAGAGTCCCATTGTCATGCCTTTCATCCGCCTCCATCACCTCATGTTTCAGAATGTTAATGCACTGTCACAAGGACCTGAACACAATTCCTGGAAGCTAAAAATGTCCCAGTTCTTCCATGGCCTGCATACTCGCCAGACATGTCACCCATTGAGCATGTTTTTGATTGCCCTGGATCGACGTGTACGACAGCGTGTTCCAGTTCCTACCAATATCCAGCAACTTCCCACAGCATTGAAGAGGAGTGGGACAACATTGTACAGACCACAATCAACAGCCTGATCAACTCCATGCAAAGGAGATGTGTCTCGCTGCATAAAGCAAATAGTGTTCACACCAGATACTGACTGGTTTTCTGATCCACGACCCTACCTTTTTTTAAAGGTATCTGGGACCAAGAGATTCATATCTGCACTCCCAGTCATGTGAAATTCATAGATTAGTGACTAATATATTTATATATTTCAATTGCCTGATGTCCTTATATGAACTGTAATTCAGTAAAATATTTTAAATTGTTGCATGTTGTGTTTATATTTTTGTTGTTCTGTTGTTAGAACCCTATTCTGGTACTACAAAATATATATATAATTTGTATGGTGCTGTAAAGTACACTTTCTTATTAAGGTTCTCGAAAGAACTATTCTCAATTTCAAAGGTTCTATAAAAAAGTTTCTGCCATATAATATTGTTTTGTGTTGAATAAAAAATCCATAGATGCTATTTTTGTGTTGGTTGCAAAGTTGAATCAGGTGTGCTAGCACTGGAATAGATCAAATACATGGAATGGCAGGCTGTCGCCGAGGAGAGGTTTTGAAGAACTTTAATATCCTACAGTTTCTCTGAAACTTAGCTGAACAAGGACATGGATAATAGCTTTTTTTTCTGTGCATCGGCAGCACAGAACGGCAGCGCCTGGTAAGCTCATGGGGGGTGGTATGTGTCTCTTTGTTAACATCATCTGGTACGCAATCTCTAATATGAAAGAAGACTTGATGTTCTGCTCGCCTGAGTTAGAATACCTCATGATAAGCTGTACACCATACTAAGAGTTCTCATCTATATTTCTGGTAGCTGTCTATTTACCAGCACAAACCGATGCTGGCACTAAGATGCTGGCACGCATTCAACAAGCTGTATGAGGCCATAAGTAAACAAGAACATGCTCATCCAGAGGTGGTGCTCCTAGTGGCCGGTGATTTTAATGCAGGAAAACTGAAATCCGTCTTACCAAATTTCTACCAGCGTGTCACCTGTGCAGCTGGAGGTGAAAAAACTCTAGATCACTTTTACTCTTCACACAGAGATGCTTACAAAGCTCTCCCGTGCCCTCCTTGTGGCAAATCTGACCATAACTCTATCCTCTTAATTCATGATTACAAGCAAAAACTCAAAACAGGGAGTACCATTTCAATATGGAAATGGTCTGATGAAGTGGATGCCAAGCTACAGGACTTTTTCGCTAGCATGGACTGAAAAATATTCTCGGAACTCATCTGATGGCTTTGAGGAGTTTACCACATCAGTCACTGGCTTCATTAATTAGTGCATCGACCACGTCATCCCCCAAGTGACCATATGTACATACAGTACATATCCCAACCATAAGCCATGGGTTACAGGCAACATCCGCACTGAGCTAAAGGCTAGAGCTGCCTCTTTCAAGGAACGGGACACTAACCCGACGCTTACAAGAAATCCCACTACGCCCATCAAACAAGCAAAGCATCAGTACAGTGGCTTGCGAAAGTATTCACCCCCCTTGGCATTTTTCCTATTTTGTTGCCTTACCCCAAGAGACTTGCAGGTTGTATGTCTCTATAAGCTTGGCACATCTAGCCACTGGGATTTTTGCCCGTTCTTCAAGGCAAAACTGCTCTAGCTCCTTCAAGTTGGATGGGTTCCGCTGGTGTACAGCAATCATTAAGTCATACCACAGATTCTCAATTGGATTGAGGTCTGGGCTTTGACTAGGCCATTCTAAGACATTTAAATGTTTCTCCTTAAACCACTCAAGTGTTGCTTTAGCAGTATGCTTAGGGTCATTGTCCTGCTGGAAGGTGAACTGTCCCAGTCTCAAATCTCTGGAAGACTGAAACAGGTTTCCCCTCAAGAATTTCCCTGTATTTTGCACCATCCATCATTCCTTCAATTCTGACCAGTTTCCCAGTCCCTGCCTATGAAAAATGGTATTCTCGGGGTGATGAGAGGTGTTGGGTTTGGGCCAGACATAGCGTTTTCCTTGATGGCCAAAAAGCAACATTTTAGTCTCATCTGCCCAGAGTACCTTCTTCCATATGTTTGGGGAGTCTCCCACATGCCTTTTGGCAAACACCAAACGTGTTTGCCAGCTTCCTTAGACTAACTAAATCACGTTTTACAGAGGGCAAGATACACAAACTAATAGTATAATAGAGAAAACATGTGGATTCATATTTAGAAGCAACGTGGAAAGCAGCATTGTTATTTTTTATATATACATTGGGGCAAAAAAAGTATTTAGTCAGCCACCAATTGTGCAAGTTCTCCCACTTAAAAAGATGAGAGAGGCCTGTAATTTTCATCCTAGGTACACCTCAACTATGACAGACAAAATGAGGAAAAAAAATCCAGAAAATCATATTGTAGGATTTTTAATGAATTTATTTGCAAATTATGGTGGAAAATAAGTATTTGGTCAATAACAAAAGTTTATCTCAATACTTTGTTATATACCCTTTGCTGGCAATGACAGAGGTCAAACGTTTTCTGTAAGTCTTCACAAGGTTTTCACACACTGTTGCTGGTATTTTGGCCCATTCCTCCATGCAGATCTCCTCTAGAGCAGTGATGTTTTGGGGCTGTTGCTGGGCAACACGGACTTTCAACTCCCTCCAAAGATTTTCTATGGGGTTGAGATCTGGAGACTGGCTAGGCCACTCCAGGACCTTGAAATGCTTCTTACGAAGCCACTCCTTCGTTGCCCAGGCGGTGTGTTTGGGATCATTGATCATTTGGAATGCCCACTTGCAGGAATGCCCTGAATTTCCGGTCGCAATTACACCCTTCTCTGGAGGAATTGTGTGCTACCTGCATGAGTGACAGAGGGTGGCGCTTGCTGTGTGTGGCCGAGGAGCATAAAGAAAGCGACCGCGGGAGACATCCTGTCTTGTTTGAACAGTGTAGAGAAGAGTGTTTTTTTCCCACTGGTGCTCCCAAAATGAAACTCCAGGTCGCACAGCTAAATGACCACTTAAAGAGTCATTATGGTTGCACATAGAACCATCACCCTTACCAAATAACTCTTGAAGAACCTTGTTTTCTAAGTGTGCAGACACAGACAGGGACAATACAGCCACAAAGGCATACATGAAAAGACAAGGATGTGAGGAACTGATGTGTGGATACAGCCCTTCGACGTGGTATATTGGCCATATACTACAAACCCTCGAGGTGCCTTATTGCCATTATAAACTGGTTACTAACGTAATTAGAGCAGTAAAAATAAATGTTTTGTCATATCTGTGGTATACTGGAATGTTGGCCAATCAGCATTCAGGGCTTGAATCACCCAGTTTATAATCATGAATGAATGATGATGTGACCTGGATAGTCAAGTGGTTTTAATAAGGCATCATGCAGAGAAATCGCCATGCATGGTTTTTCAGATATACTTTCCGCATTTGTGCATAGAAATGACTGTGCAAAACAATTCAATTGGCATTTGAGAATACATGATTCATTATAAAGAGCAGCAAAAAGGTCATCTATAAAATAATTTGTATCATTTTTTTCTCACAATTTTATGCTATGACAGAGAGACAGTATGCTATGACAGAGAGACAGTATGCTATGCCACCAACAAGCAATGGAACATTTAGAACACTGTAATTATTCTAATTACAGGAAGGAGACTCTGATAACATCTGTAGAACTACATGTGCTAGCGTGACAGGAAGTTATTTACTATCTCCATTATGAATAAACCACTTCCGTAAAGAGAGCTAGATAATTGACGTGTAGAAAGTAGAAACAAAATGCACTAAAGAAAATGACATTGTTTACCCCTGTGGTGTATCTCGGGGGAACTTAAAAATCAATACATGCCAGCATCTCTTTCTCTATCTCTCTCTGTGAAAGTTAATGAATGATTCACCTGCTCGACCATGTCCTCCCCCTTCAGCCTTTAGCCTAAGGATGAAGCGAGGGCCGGAAGTGTCTTTAAGAAGGTGATCAAGGTAGAGGCTCCCATCTACAGTCAGAATGTTGTTGGTGACTGCCGAGGCTTGGCAGTCCATTTCCCTCAAGGAGTTCAGGATAATACTGAAGGGATGCTCATGACCTGTCAGACACGACACGTGTAGATCAGTTTTTTTGTTGTATAGAATTGGAAAATGCATTCACTCCCTGCTGCTACCATTTCTGTTTAGTTAAGGAATAAGGCACAAAGGGGTGTGGTAATGGCCAATATACCACGGCTAAGGGTTGTTCTTATCCACGACGCAACGCGGAGTGCCTGGATACAGCCCTTAGCCGTGGTATATTGGCCATATACTACAAACCCTCGAGGTGCCTTATTGCCATTATAAACTGGTTACTAACGTAATTAGAGCAGTAAAAATAAATGTTTTGTCATACCCGTGGTATACGGGAATGTCAGCCAATCAGCATTCAGGGCTTGAATCACCCAGTTTATAATCATGAATGAATGATGATGTGACCTGGATAGTCAAGTGGTTAGTGCTGCTGCTCCTGGTACATGTACATAACGCTGTCACGGTAGGACTGAATCCGGCTTATACTGCTCTGTGACCATTATCATTTTATCTTTCCTGGTAATCTGTCATTAGCTTACTATCTGTTCAAATAAACCCAACAAATCGAAAGGAGTGATTAAATTATATGGGAGATACATGATGAATCACAACCTCCTTATAATTACATGGGCTTAAAGACAAAGCAAATGTTAGATAAAAATGCTTGTAGTACCAGTCCTAAGCAAACATTTTTCAAACTGAGATCACCTACATTTCCCAGGGTGTATTTTTCCCAGTTTATCTCAGTTGGTAGAGCATGGTGCTTGCAACGCCAGGGTTGTGGGTTTGATTCCCACAGGGCACCAGTATGAAAATGTATACATGTAAGTCGCTCTGGATAAGAGTGCTAAAATATAAAAATGAGCATTGACTAAATTATATATTTTTCTACCAGCATTGACTTGAGAAAAATAGGTATCTGCCCTTTAGACAGAATAGTTGTTAATTCCAGACACACAAAGGCCCTCACAAATCCCTCTTTCGATCCCCAGGATTCCTAATATGCCTTGGCTTTGTGAGAGGCTCCTGTAGCCAGGTCGCAAGATTACAGTTTCAAGTCACAAACACTCCATGTGAACACACCAAGATGAGTACAGACAGAACCTGCCCGACTGAAATATTAGTTTGGGTAATCCTTTGACTAGACAGAAACTATGGTCTAAAATCCAAGCCAAGTGTGTCTTCATCCTGACTGTTTTTGGAGGCGTGTTTCAGTGCATAGTGATAGTACTATCACATTTCCTCACCGATAAGAGGATATGGGGCTTCCTCTCTCCCTGAGACTACCCAGAGGCGGTAGTCAGTGGGTCTGCCCTATGGGAGTAGAAAAATTATGTTTAGGATGAAGAAAGGAAACTCGGAGTAATCTATAAGCCCAGGCATGGTCAGAGACAGGAAATGCCATTGTAAAGCATAAAATGTTGTCAATGATCCTTGTGTTCCTTTTCTGATACTCTTCCTGTCTTTTCTAAAGATCTATGAGTAAACATGTAGGCTAGTGGTAGCAGAATTTGATCTAAATTCTAAAGAGTAAACATAAAAAAATAAAAATAAAAAGATTTACAACAGGTGTAATATTGCAGAGCTTGGTAATAGTAATAATAATAATGATATATTACTCTATAATTATAGTAAAATGTTTGTCAATACATAATCCAAACAAAACATTTGGATTACTTCTAATAATAGAACAAAGACATAATGAACACAGAAATTGGTGGCAACAACTCACAGTGAGTCTAAATTGTTGGGTGAGGATCCTGATGACTTTGTCAACGTCACATGTATTGTCCACATTCACAGTCGTCTAGATTAAAACACAAATAATTCCTTCATAATCTTATAAAATTGGAAAATATTTTCTGAGGTTACTTGAATAAATGTTATGTTAACTAGAAATAGTCATACATGTAATCATATTTCATTTAGAATGTGAACATTTGGGGAAAATAATCAATAAGCATCCGAGAAGTAGCAGTAGTTGTAGATGAGTGAATTCTCTTACCATTGCACTATTTCCAATGTCCATGAGAAGAACCTTCATGGTGAGATTACTGAGATATTCCACTTCCTTGGATTTTGTGATGTGCCTGTGCCAAATAGCACATGTGGCATATATTAGTGCTAATGTGCATGCATCAGATAGGTACAGTACATAATCCTATACATTTAATTTCAGAAATCATTTTCTATATTGTACATCTGGGTTTTGTGAGTATTTCCTTACCATTGTAAAGTGGAAAGCCACTTCTCCTTTGACTCCGATGAACTGATAGGGAAAACAAATGTCATATTTATTTCCCAAAATAGGAATTTAATTAAATGTCAAGTACTAACCAAAAATGATTAGATTGGAGTAGCCTACCTGAGAGTTACCACGTAATTGGTGGTAGGCCAGCCAATGACAAAGGAGTTCTTTGAGCACAGTTTTCTCTCTGCAACCTCTTCCGTGCAGGAAGCCAACCACATCTCACACAGCCTCACTCTCTCCTTCCGTTTGCGGCTTGTGGAAGACCTGCAAGACAACAGGTAAATACAATGATATCAGCAATCTATCAGGACAAATACAACAGTAATTGCAATCATCAATTCCACATTATATTTTCATTTTGTTAAAGTGCCCCTCTCGTCCTAAGATAAATCTGTACAATTTACATAATGGAGAAAATGATAACTTCTATTAAGTCATTGTTAGTTCTCATCTACTCTATTCATCTTGTTCAGTAAGTGAACATTATTTTTATATGCTGAGGACTAACTTTGATTTAGCGATGATGAGTGTGTCACTGAAGAGGAACAAGTGTCTCTCCTGGGTCTGCAGTCCAGTGCTGAGCTGCACGTGCTCTTCCATCACAAACTCTGCACTCTGGGACGTTAGGCTCTGGATCAGCGCTGCTCTTGGTGATGGGACTGGGACGGCATCCCTAAAGACAAAAACCACTCTGTAAAGGGGGCATCATGTCTCTGGCAATGAGACATGATACTGGACGTTGTTTCCCATCAAACAGGCATTTACAATACGTTCATCACATCACACAAAAAACACACAGGGGTTACATAAAGTGCCTTCAGAAAGTATTCATAACCCTTGACTTACAGCGCATTCGGAAAATATTCAGACCCCTTCCCTTTTTCCACATTTTGTTGTGTTACAGTACAGCCTGAATTCCAAGGGGATGACATTTTTTTCTCTCACCCGTCGACACACAATACCCCATAATGACAAAGTGAAAACATAATTTTACAAATGTTTGAACATTTATTGAAAATGAAATACAGAGAGTCAATAGATGTTAGAATCACCTTTGGCAGCGGTTAGAGCTGTGAGTCTTTCTGGGTAAGCTTTGCACACATGGATTGTACAATACTTGCAAAGTATTCTTTAAAAAAAATATGTAATGTTGGTTGTCGGTCATTGCTAGGCAGACATTTTCAAGTCGATTTAAGTCAAAATTGTAACTAAGCCACTCAGGAACATTCAATGTCGTCTTGGTAAGCATCTCCAGTGTATATTTGGCCTTGTGTTTTAGGGTATTGTCCTGCTGAAAGGTGAATTTGTCTCCCAGTGTCTGTTGAAAAGCGGACTAACCAGGTTTTCCTCCAAGATTTTGGCTGTGCTTAGCTCCATTCTCCATTCTTTTCTCCATTAATTTCTTTTTACCCTAAAAACTCCCTTGCCAATGACAAGCATACCCATAACATGATGCAGCCACCACAATACTTGAAAATATGAAGTGGTACTCAATGATGTGTTGTGTTGGATTTGTATTCAGGACATAAAGGACACACATTTTTCCCGTTTTACTTAAGTGCCTTATTGCACACCGGATGCATGTCTTGGAATATTTTTTATTCTGTACAGGCTTCCTTCTTTTCACTCTGTCATTTAGTATTGTGGAGTATGCTGTTAATCCATCCTCAGTTTTCTCCTATCACAGCCATTAAACTATGTAACTGTTTTAAAGTCACCATTGGCCTCATGGTGAAATCCTTGAGTGGTTTCCTTCCTCTCCGGCAACTGAGTTAGTTATACTATCCAAAGTTGAATTCATAATTTTCCCAATGCTCAAAGGGATATTCAATGTCTGCATTTTTTTGGACCTATTTACCAATAGGTGCCCTTTGTGAGGCATTGGGAAACCTCCCTGGTCTTATTAAAGATAATTGTGTGGGGTACAGAGATGAGGTAGTCATTAAAAAATCATCATCTTAAACACTATTATTGCACACCGAGTGAGTCCATGCAACTTATCATGTGACCTGTTAAGCAATTTTTACTCCTGAATTTATTCATGCTTGCCATAACAAAGGGGTTGAATACTTATTGACTCAAGACATTTCAGCTTTTCATTTGTTATTAATTTGTACAAATATTTCTAAAAACATAATTCCCCTTTGACATTATGGGGTATTGTTCGTAGGCCAGTGACACAAAATCTCAATGTAATTTTAAATTCAGTCTGTAACATAGCAACATTTTTAAAAAGTCAAGGGCTATGAATGCATTTTACTTTGTAGATGAGGGGAGTTCTTTACTAATTAGTGACCTTAATTTATCAATCAAGTACAAGGAAGGAGCTAAAAACCTGCAAACACTCAGCCCTCCATGGAAAGAGTTTGTCACATGTGCACTACACTCGGGACCCCGAGTGGCACAGCGGTCTAACATGCTGATTCAAACATTGCACCTACACTCAGTGGCGGATTTAAGTATAGGCGACATGGGCAGCCGCCCAGGGTGGCATCTTGCCGGGGGCGGCACAGGGCGCCCGCACAAAAACATTTATATTAAAAAATTACAAATAATAATAATATTCGGAATGGTGACATTTGCACAATCGGTTTTCTATCGCTCATTTGCACGTCACGTCAATGATATCATGTCACCGTGTGGGACTGTGGGTCAATTAACCTTGTCAGAGTGGGCACCCTGATTCTAGTTTGTGAGCTAGGTAGGCTACTGTCTGGGAAGGTCTCCCACTCAGAAGTACGAGATGGGGAGGGGGGCGGGGGTAGGTTGACCTCAGGTCTCCCCACTGGAAGTCCGAGGAAGGGGGAGCGGGGGAATCTATCAAATAGCGCACCTCTAACTTTGTACAGTACTAATGTAGTTGTGCAATTTAGTTTGTGTGTTTCTGTAGTATAGTGGAATCGTGGAATAATCAGGTTCTCTTCTTTATAAGTGTGTTATTCTATTTGTGTATTTGAGTGATATAGGATTTGTGCAATTTAGTTTTATTTGTGTGTTTTTTGTTAGCAATAGGGTAATAGTGTAATAATTTGATTATCTTTTTTATTTGTGTTTATATAATACAATTTGTTTCTATTTGTCTTTGTTTCTTATTTTTGATATTTATGGGTCTTATTTTTGTATAGATTTTTATATTTAAATCCTTTTCCCCCCCTTTTTTTAGTGACTGGCTACCTGCTTTTATTTGTGGCTTAGAACGCTCTGCAAGTAGCCTAGTGGTTAGAGCTTCCTCGGGTGGCAGGTAGCCTAGTGGTTAGAGCGTTGGGCCAGTAACCGGAAGGTTGCTGGATTGAATCCCCGAGCTGACAAGGTAAAAATCTGTTTTTCTGCCCCAGGAGCATGGCAGTTAACCCACTGTTCCCTGGGTGCCAAAGACGTGGGTATTGATTAAGGCCAGCTAGCAACAGCAAGCTAACTAAATAAGACAAATTAGCTTTTTAAAATTTTAATTTAACCTTTATTTTATCAGGGAGCCCTGAATTACATAAATTACTGTCACGACTTCCGCCGAAGTCGGCTCCTCTCCTTGTTCGAGGCGGCGTTCGGCGATCGACGTCACTGGCTTTTTAGCCATCGCCGCTCCATTTCTCATATATCCATTTGTTTTGTCTTGTTCCATACACACCTGGTTTTCATTCCATAATCACTGCATGTATTTAGTCCTCTGTTCCCCTCCATGTCTTTGTGTGTAATTGTTTATTGTTATGTGGATATTGTCAGGCACAATACTTTTGTTATGTTCTGTGTTTTTGGCACGTTTATGTTTTTATGTGCTGTCATTTTTGGACCGTAATTAAAGTGCGCCTGTTTACTACACTCTGCTCTCCTGCACCTGACTCCGCCTCCCGTACACACCCCTAACAATTACAGAACATACACACATCACATATAAATACAAAGAAAGAAAGTAAAACGCGGTCCTAAAATACAAACAAATTCATCAGTATTAAGTTGCTCAATCAGCTTTCTGAATTGCCCTAGTTGCACCAGAACATCACATTTAAGAACATTTTGAAGATTGTTCCATAAATAAGGTGAATGAAAACTAAAAGCTGATTTACCTAACTCAGTAAAGACCAAAGGAATTTCCAGAGTGTGGTAACTCGTATGTCTAAAGTTTAGTTATGATGTTAGGTGCAGTGGGGCTTTATGTAAAAGGACTTTATAAATGAAAACATAGTAATGTACGTGACATCAAAGCCAGCCATCCAACTTTCTGTTTGAGAATGCAGTGATGAGTACTAAAATTGTCTCCCGTAATAAAGTGCAGTGCGCTACATTCATATAGATGATGTTGCCATAGTCTAGGAGCGATAGGAACGTTGACTAAATAATCTGCTTTCTACTATTTAGCGAGAGGCAGGACCTGTTTCTTTCAAAGAAGCCCATTTTTATTCTCAGCTTCTTAAAAACCTCTCTAGGGTATGTGGAACGGTAGCGTCTCACCTCGTCAACAACCAGTGAAACTGCAGGGCGCCAAATTCAAAACAACAGAAATCCCATAATAAAAATTCCTCAAACATACATGTATTTTACACCATTTTAAAAATACACTTGTTGTCAATCCAGCCACAGTGTCCGATTTCAAAAAGGCTTTACGACGAAAGCAAACCAAACGATTATGTTAGGTCAGAGCCAAGTCACAGAAAAACACAGCCATTTTTCCAGCCAAAGAGAGGAGTCACAAAAAGCAGAAATATAGATACAATTAATCACTAACCTTTGATGATCTTCATCAGATGACACTCATAGGACTTCATGTTACACAATACATGTATGTTTTGTTCGGTAAAGTTCATATTTATATCCAAAAATCTGAGTTTACATTGGTGCGTTATGTTCAGTAGTTCCAAAACATCCTGTGATTTTGCAGAGAGCCACATCAATTTACCGAAATAGTCATCATAAATGTTGATGAAAATACAAGTGTTATACATGGAATTTTAGATCCACTTCTCCTTAATGCAACCGCTGATTTAAAAAAAACTTTACGGAAAAAGCAAACCATGCAATAATCTGAGTACGGCGCTCAGACGACAAATCAACCCAAAGAGATATCCGCCATGTTGGAGTCAACAGAAGTCAGAAATAGCATTCGAAATATTCACTTACCTTTGATGATCTTCATCAGAATGCACTCCCAGGAATCCCAGTTCCACAATAAATGTTTGTTTTGTTCGATAATGTCAATCATTTATGTCCAAATTCCTCCTTGTTGTTTTGCGTTCAGTACACAATCTAAGCTCACGACGCGCGTGCAAGTCCAGCGGAAAGTACGGACGAAAAGTCCAAAAAGTTATATTACAGTCCGTAGAAACATGTCAAATGAAGTATAGAACCAATCTTTAGGATGTTTTTAACATAAATCTTCAATAATGTTCCAACCGGAGAATTCCTTTGTCTTCAGAAATGCAATGAACTCAAGCTAACTCTCACATGAACGCACATGGTCAGCTCGTGGCACTCTGGGAGAGACCTTACTCAATCCCCTCTCATTTGCCCCCACTTCACTTCACAGTAGAAGCATCAAACAAGGTTCTAAAGGCTGTTGACATCTAGTGGAAGCCTTAGGAAGTGCAACATGACCCCATCTCCACTGTATCTTGGAAAAGCAAAGAGTTGAAAACCTACAAACCTCAGATTTCCCACTTCCTGGTTGGATTTTTTCTCAGGTTTTTGCCTGCCATATGAGTTATGTTATACTCACAGACATCATTCAAACAGTTTTAGAAACTTCAGAGTGTTTTATATCCAAATCTACTAATAATATGCATATCCTAGGATCTGGGCCTGAGTAGCAGGCAGTTTACTCTGGGCACGCTTTTCATCCGGATGTGAAAATACTGCTCCCTACCCAAGAGAGTTTAACTAACTCAACAATATACAGTACTATCCAGATATTTGTAAGCGTGGACACGATATACAGTGCCAAATAAAATACAATTTAATTGGTCATATACACATATTTAGCAGATGTTACTGCGGGTGTAGTGAAAACGAGAGTGTGCAAAGCTGTCATCAAGGCAAAGGGTGGCTACTTTGAAGAATCTAAAATAAAGTATATTTTGATTTGTTTCAGACTTTTTTGGTTACTACATGATTCCATATGTGTTATTTTATAGTTTTGATATCTTCACTATTATTCTACAATGTAGAAAATAGTAAAAGTAAAGAAAAAACCTTGAATGAGAACGTGTGTCCAAACTTTTGGCTGGTACTGTATATACAGTGCATTCGGAAAGTATTCAGACCCATTTACTTTTCCCACATTTTGTTATGTTACAGCCTTATTCTAAAATGGATTAAATAAATATGATTCCTCATCAATATACATGCAATACCCCATAATGACAAAGGAAAAACAGGTTTTTAGAAATGTTTGCAAATTTATTAAAAAAACAAAAAACAGAAATACCTTATTTACATAAGTATTCAGACCCATTGCTATGAGACTCAAAATTGAGCTCAGGTGCATCCTGTTTCCATTAATCATTCTTGAGATGTTTCTACAACTTGACTGAAGTCCACCTGTGGTAAATTCAATTGATTGGACATGATTTGGAAAGGCACAGATCTGTCTATATAAGGTCCCACAGTTGACAGTGCATGTCAGAGCAAAAGTCAAGCCATGAGGTCGAAGGAATTGTCAGTAGAGCTCCGAGACAGGATTGTGTCGAGGCACAGATCTGGGGAAGGGTACCAAAACATTTCTTCAGCATTGAAGGTCCCCAAGAACACAGTGGCCTCCATCATTCTTAAATGGAAGAAGTTTCGAACCACCAAGACTCTTCCTAGAGCTGGCTGCCTGGCTAAACTGAGCAATCGGGGGAGAAGAACCCAATGGTCACTCTGACAGGGCTCCAGAGTTCCCGATGGTCACTCTGGTCTGATGAAATCAAGATTCAACTCTTTTGCCTGAATGCCAAGCGTCACGTCTGGAGGTAACCTGGCACCATCCTTACCTTGATGCATGGTGGTGGCAGCATCATGCTGTGGGGATGTTTTTCAGCGGCCGAGACTGGAATACTAGTCAGGATCGGGGGAAAGATGAACGGAGCAAAGTACAGAGAGATCCTTGATGAAAATCTGCTCCAGAGCACTCAGGACTTCAGGTTGGGGTGAATGTGCACCTTCCAACAGGACAACAACCCTAAGCACACAGCCAAGACAATGCATGAGTGGCATCTCTGGACAGACCTGAAAATAGTTGTGGAGCGTCGCTCCCAATCCAACCTGACAGAGCTTGAGAGGATCTGCAGAGAAGAATGGGAGAAACTCCCCAAATACAGTGTGCCAAGCTTGTAGCGTCCTTTTCCTGAAGACTCAAGGCTGTAATCGCTGCCAAAGGTGCTTCAACAAAGTACTGAGTAAAGGGTCTGAATATTTATGTAAATGTGATATTTCAGTTTTACATTTTTTATACATGTAATCAAATTTAGAATAAGGCTTTAACGTAACAAGAAATGTGGATAAAGTCAAAGGGTCTGAACACTTTCTAAATGCACTGTATGGACACCATCCAAAGTACAGTATGCTTAAATCAGACTTATTTTTAGAGAACAACATATACTTAGTATTACCTGCATTCAGTACTAATTTCAGGTCATTAAAGTTTTCTGTATACAGTGAAGGCAGAATGTAGTTCAAATAGAGCCTAGGCCAATTGAGAAAAGCCTTTGAATTAGCAGTGAGTGATCAACAGTATCTAAAGCCTTTGACAGATCAATGAAGAGAACAGCACAATGTAGCCTTTTATCCATACAGTTAACTTCATAATTTATAACTGTCACATCTGCTCCCGCAGAGGGCGCCAGGCTGCCCTGCATCACACACTCTTATCATCCATTACGCACACCTGCCTTCCCTCGTCACGCGCATCAGCGATATTGGACTCACCTGGACTCACTCATCCCCTGTTATTACCTCCCCTATATTTGTCAGTTCCCCAGCTCTGTTCCCCGCTTCTGCATTGATTTACTTTTGTTTGTGTTACTTGTTTGCTGACGCTGTTCCTGTCTCGTTCCATGTCCGTTCTTTATTAAATGTTTGACTCCCCGTGCCTGCTTCGTCTCTCCAGCGTCATTCCATGTGACAAAATGCAGAAGCCAACACACAAAGCATCGGGGAGTACTGGCGTTCCGGTTGGTATGGTGTCATCGGCTCTGGGTCGCCACCGATGGAACCGGGGGTGCCTAGCCAGCTCGTCGGGCTTCCACACCCTAGCTGGCTCGAGAGGTTTCCTTGCCCCGGTTGGCTCTGGTGGCGCCCATCCCACGTTGGGCCTCAGCCGGATCGTCAGTTCTTGTTCGCCCAGCCGGTCCAGGAGTTTTTTTTGTTTGTTTTTTGTTTTGTTGGTGACATTGGGGTGGATTCCGCCGCCGATGGAACCGGGGGTGCCTAAGCCAGCCCGTCAAGCTTTCACGCCCTGGCTGGCTCGAGAGGTTTCTTTGCCTCGGTTGGCTCGGCAGCTTCCCATCCCACGTCACACTCCACCGGATCTTCAGGCTCCCTCTCTGCAGCGGGATTGACAGGCATCTTACCTCAGCCGGTTCGTTGGGCTCCCACGCCCCAACCGGCTTGCCCAGCGCCCAGGTCTCAGCCGGTTCGCCCAGGTGGGACTCTGGGTGGCGCCCCAAGAGGGGGGAGGGGGGGTACTGTCACGTCTGCTCCCACTCCCCCCCTCCCAGCGCTTAAGGGCACCAGACTGCCCTGCATCACGCACTCTTATCATCCATTACGCACACCTGCCTTCCCTCGTCACATGCATCAGCGATATTGGACTCACCTGTTATTACCTCCCCTATATTTGTCAGTTCCCCAGCTCTGTTCCCCGCTTCTGCATTGATTTACTTTTGTTTGTGTTACTTGTTTGCTGACGCTGTTCCTGTCTCGTTCCATGTCCGTTATTTATTAAATGTTTGACTCCCTGTACCTGCTTCGTCTCTCCAGCATCATTCCATGTGACAATAACTAAGGATGCAACAGAGATAGGGCTATGACCTGGTCTACAACCTGACTGATGTACATTTAGATTACATTTTAAAGATAAGAAAGTTCTTAGCTGAGAATTAATCAAGAATACAAATATTTTAGCTAGGCAAGAACGTTTAGAAATAGGCCAATAATTATTTAGGACACAAGGGTCACCACCTTTTCTTTGTGAAGGGGGAGTACACGGGCCACCTTCCAAACCTTGGCGATAGTACCAGATATAATCGTCAGGTTAAATATATGGGTTAATGATTCAGCAATAAGGGAGGCAGAGAGCTGCAAAATGGATCAAGCATATCAGCTCCCGCATCTAGCACATCACATATAGTAAATTGTTGAAATAAAAACAGAGATTCGCTAGAGGTTGACAGGTTAACCATGGAGTCAGCTAGAGGCTGGCAGAGGGAAGAGCAGTTGATTGACTGACAAATTAAAAATAAAAAAGCCTGCAGAGATAAAACAATGATTAAAAGCAACACTTATAACATTCTTCTCAGTTGTGATGCCAGAGTCAGACAGAACTTGCTTAGGCAGGGAAGAAGAAGAATTTGGACATTAAAACCTGTTGAGGCCAGGGGTGCCGCTAGCGGCACTCCTCCCACATTCCATTGAAAAGGCAGAGCGGCAAATTCAAAAAACAAAATTGAAATATTTAACTTTCACACATTAACAAGTCCAATACAGCATTTGAAAGATAAACATCTTGTCAATCCATCCAACATGTCCGATTTTTTAAAATGTTTTACAGAGAAAACACCACATATATTTATGTTAGGTCACCACCAAATAAAAAAAGACACAGACATTTTTCACAGCACAAGTAGGCTGCAGGTAGCATGCACAAGCCAACCTAACTAACCTAGAACCAACCTAAATAACCTAGAAAAAACTACCTCAGATGACAGTCCTATAACATGTTACACAATAAATCTATGTTTTGTTCAAAGAAATTGCATATTTTAGCTATAAATCAGTTTTACATTACTGCTACCATAATAGCTACAGTCAGAAATCGCACGGGAGTAGCCAGAGTAAATACAGACACCAACTACCTAATTACACATCATAAAACATTTCAGACAAATATATGGTGGATAGCTAATGAAAGACAAATATCTTGTGAATACAGACAATATTTCCGATTGTTGAAGTGTTTTACAGCGAAAACACCACATATATTTATGTTAGTTCACCACCAAATACAAAAGACAGACAGACAGTTTTTCACAGCAACGGTAGCATGCAAGTAGCTAACCTAACTAACCTAGAACCAACCTAGAACCAACCTAAATAACCTAGAAAAAACTCCCTCAGATGACAGTCCTATAACATGTTACACAATAAATCTATGTTTTGTTCGAAAAATGTGCATATTTTAGCTATAAATCAGTTTTACATTACTGCTACCATCATAGCCACCATCACAGCTACAGTCAGAAATCGCACGGCAGTAGCCAGAGAAAATACAGACACCAACGTCAACTACTAATTACACATCATAAAACATTTCAGAACAATATATGGTGGATAGCTAATGAAAGAATAAGATCTTGTGAACAGAGCCAATATTTCCGATTTTTGAAGTGTTTTACAGCGAAAACACAATATATCGTTATATTAGCTTACTACAATAGCTAGCACACAGCAGCATTGCTTCTAGTCAAACGGTAGCATAGCACAGTTCGACAGATATATATGAAAAAGCATCCCAAATTGGGTCCTTATCTTTGTGGATCTTCCATCAGAATGTTCTCCAAGGGGTCCTTTGTTCAGAACCGACTTTATTTGGATCCATAACGAACGATTTCCCTCAGAATTAGCAAGCACCATTAGCTAGCATTGCTAGCCTCTCGTTCTTGAACCAATTCTTGCGTCGCATCACGTCTAAAGTCCAGAATAAATTTCAATAATATAATTAAACTATATTGAAAAAACATACTTTTAGATGATATTGTGACATGTATCAAAGAAAATCGAAGCCAGAGATCATATTCACCTTTAAAAAGGTTCTTCAATGAGCCGAGTACAGGTCAGACTTCGCGCCCAGGAAATAAATAAAAGTGCGCACGTCTCAGTCCAAGACGTTGTGTTCAGTCCCTGGTCGAGATAATCAACTGATTTTTTCTCTCACTTCCGCATGACACCCAGGCGAAGGCGTATGACGTGTTTCTACAGTCATAAGTGACATGCCCTTTTATAGACAAGCTCCTGAAGAGAGAGTTCGCTTTTGGAAATCTCACTTCCGGTTAGGAAATGGTATGTAAAAGGAGTTCTGTTTCACTTAGAGAAATAATTCAAACGTTTTTAGAAACTAGAGACTGTTTTCTATCCAATAGTAATAATAATATGCATATTGTACGAGCAAGAATTGAGTACGAGGCCGTTTAAAAATCATACGATTTTCCCCAAAAGTGAAAATAGCACCTCCTGGTCCCCAACAGGTTAAAGTGCATTTACTGTTTTCCAAAATTTTTAACATCTGTTTAGAGCGTTGGGCCTGTAACCGAAAGGTTGCTGGATCGAATCCCCGAGCTGACAAGGTAAAAATCTGTCGTTCTGCCCCTAAGCAAGGCAGTTAAACCACTTTTCCCCGGGCGCCGAAGACGTGGATGTCGATTAAGGCGGAAGACGCATTTCAGTTGAAGGCATTCAATTGTACAACTGACTAGGTATCCCCCTTTCCCTTTCCCTTTCTTAATTGTCTGAAAGATTGCCAGTCCACTACAGTCAGTTTTTCTTGCTATGGCTCAGGCGGCGCTGGACAGAAAATCAGGCCTGATTTCTCCTCTGAATGAGCTCAGAAAATTCAGAAGAAAACCAAGGGTTCGATCTATCTTTGACTCTGAATTGTTTCAAAGGGGCGTGTTTATCTGCCGGATGAATAAATATGGAAGATATATTTTCTAGAGCCAACTCAGGGTCAGGAATACAGGAAATAGTGGCTAAATCAGTTCAACAAACTTTTTAATATGTATCTTCTTAATTAAATGATGATTAGTATTTTGCTGTTTTGTATCTCTAATACATACAATGGGACAATGATCACTGAGATCATATGCAAATACTCCACGAGACAAATATTTATGGGGGTTATTAGTAAGAATTAAATCAATCAATGAAGAGTTAACAGGATTTTTCACATTTAGCAATGTGGGTTTTGAGATCAATTGAGTCAAATTAAAATCAATGCATATACTGTTAAGTTATTAATATATTGAGTTGACCAAATCTCTGGACAAATCTTTTAGGAATCACTGTCACGCCCTGACCATAGTTTGCATTGTTTGTTTCTATGTTTTGTTTGGTCAGGGTGTGATATGAGTGGGCATTCTATGTTGTATGTCTAGTTTGACTGTTTCTATGTGTTTGGCCTGATATGGTTCTCAATCAGAGGCAGGTGTTAGTCGTTGTCTCTGATTGGGAGCCATATTTAGGTAGCCTGTTTTGTCTTTATGGGTTGTGGGTGATTGTTCCTGTTACTGTGTTTCTGTGTTCTGTGTTCACGTTACGGGACTGTTTCGTCTTCGTTCATTTTTTCGGTTTATTGTTTTTGTTCGTTGTTTAAAGTATTCTATTAAAATGGATAATCATCACGCTGCATTTTGGTCCTCCTCTCTTTCGCCCGACGAAGAACGTTACAGAATCACCCACCACCAAAGGACCAAGCAGCGTGGTAACGGGCAGCAGCAGCAGCAGCAGCAGCAGCACCGGCCGAAATCGCAGGACTCCTGGACCTGGGAGGAGATTCTGGACGGCAAGGGACCCTGGGCACAGGCTGGAGAATATCGCCGCCCTCGTGAAGAGCTGGAGGCAGCTAAAGCCGAGAGGCGGTGGTATGAGGAAGCAGCACGAAAGCGCGGCTGGAAGCCAGAGAGGCAGCCCCAAAAATGTATTGGGGGAGGCACACGGGGAGTGTGGCTAAGTCAGGTAGGAGACCTGAGCCAACTTCCCGTGCTTACCGTGGAGAGAGATGGTCCGGGCAGGCACCGTGTTATGCGGAGATCCGCATGGTGTCTCCAGTACGTGTGCATAGCCCGATGCGGTACATAGCAGCGCCTCGTATCGGCCGGGCTAGAGTGGGCATCGAGCCAGGTGCCATGAAGCCGGCTCTACGCATCTGGTCTCCTCGGGCCTGGGTACATGGCACCAGCCCTACGCATGGTGTCTCCGGTTCGCCAGCACAGCCCAGTGCGGCCTATTCCACCTCACCGCACTGGCATGGCTACGGAGAGCATTCAGCCAGGTAGGGTTGGGCAGGCTCGGTGCTCGAGACCAGCAGTGCGCCTCCACGGTCCGGTCTATCCGGTGCCTCCTCCACGTACCAGGCCACCAGTTCCGGCACCACGTACCAGGCCTACAGTGCGCTTCCAGGGTCCAGTATGCCCTGTTCCTGCTCCCTGCACTCGCCCAGTGGTGCGTGTCCCCAGCCCGGTACCACCAGTTCCGGCACCACGCACCAGGCCTACAGTGCGCCTTGGCAGGCCTGAGCCGCCCTCCTGTCCAGCGCCGCCTGAGCCGCCCTCCTGTCCAGCGCCGCCTGAGCCGTCCTCCTGTCCAGCGCCGCCTGAGCCGTCCTCCTGTCCAGCGCCGCCTGAGCTGTCCGTCTGTCCAGCGCCGCCTGAGCCGCTCGTCTGTCCAGCGCCGCATGAGCCGCACGTCTGTCCAGCGCCGCCTGAGCCGCCCGTCAGTCAGGAGCCGCCAGAGCCGCCCGTCAGTCAGGAGCCGCCAGAGCCGCCCGTCAGTCAGGAGCCGCCAGAGCCGCCCATCAGTCAGGAGCCACCAGAGCCGCCCGTCAGTCAGGAGCCGCCAGAGCCGCCCTTCAGTCAGGAGCTGCCCCTCAGTCCGGAGCTGCCATTCAGTCCGGAGCTGCCCCTCAGTCCGGAGCTGCCCATCAGTCCTGAGCTGCCCCTCAGTCCGGAGCTGCCCCTCAGTCCGGAGCTGCCCCTCAGTCCGGAGCTGCCCCTCAGTCCAGAGGCGTCCCTCAGTCCAGAGGCGCTCCTCAGTCCAGTGGGGCCTTTTATTAGGGTCCTCGGTCCAAGGTCGGAGGCGAGGGTCGCCGCTCTAAAGAGGCCAATGAAGAGGGCAATGACTATGGTGGAGTGGGGTCCACGTCCCGCGCCAGAGCCGCCACCGCGGACAGATGCCCACCCAGACCCTCCCCTTTAGGTTTAGGTTTAGTCCGCACCTTGGGGGTGGGGGGTACTGTCACGCCCTGACCATAGTTTGCGTTGTTTGTTTCTATGTTTTGTTTGGTCAGGGTGTGATATGAGTGGGCATTTTATGTTGTATGTCTAGTTTGTCTGTTTCTATGTGTTTGGCCTGATATGGTTCTCAATCAGAGGCAGGTGTTAGTCGTTGTCTCTGATTGGGAGCCATATTTAGGTATCCTGTTTTGTCTTTATGGGTTGTGGGTGATTGTTCCTGTTACTGTGTTTCTGTGTTCTGTGTTCACGTTACGGGACTGTTTCGTCTTCGTTCATTTTGTCGGTTTATTGTTTTTGTTTGTTGTTTAAAGTATTCTATTAAAATGGATAATCATCACGCTGCATTTTGGTCCTCCTCTCTTTCGCCCGACGAAGAACATTACAATCACAGTTTTAAGAGAAATATTCTTTAAAGTTACAGAGGGCTATTGCAAGAAATTACACTTTAACACTTTTTTGAAGAGTTAGAAATTTGGATCCTTTGCTCCGGACAAGGGTAATTCGAAGCATAAAGCTGACAAGGAAATCAATAATATTGAAAGTATTTTGAAAATTCCCAAAACAAATATTTTCCCAATAAAATTCCCCTAACTGTAAATGTTAAGCTCAAATAAGGCAACAAAATATTTTTTCAATTATACAAATAAAGTTCTCCTGCCGGACAAGGATTGTCCAGACTTTAAAGAATCCCTAAGCTAATTTCCTGTCATTCAAAAAAAATAAAAATGGTTTATGACGTGTTCATATGCTATCTGGGCCCCCAAAAGCTTGTGCAGGGTGTGTCCTATGCCAGTGACTACAACGGAGCTACCAGTACCACCTGGGACTACCAGCACATACACAAAGGTGTCAAATGACAATGATTGAGTTAGTATCAATGTTGAAATCTCTATGATCGTTGCTGCAAATGCAGAATCATGTACTACAGTGTTCATGACTATGAGACAAAAAAGGGCACAGTGAGGGAGGGAATCTAGATGTCTACAGAATTAAGTGTCGATTAATAGTGATCTTTTGTAAACAAAGCCAACCAAAAGGTAGATGGAGACTAAATTATCTTCATTTTTTTTGTAGGAGCTAATCCGAGATGGCAAGAGCCCCACAGGCCGTATTTCACAGGGGTTGTTTTTGTTACTCCTCACTATTTAGCTGCTGTTACCATGATAGAGAAGCTCTGAGACCAAATAAAGGCAGGAATTCTTTGCAGATGGCAGCACTAAAGACCTTGGGACTGTGGAGTGCCGTGTGCGTTATGCGTCATTGAGACAGTGAGCTAGAGCAGGGCTTGGAGAAGAGAGGTTCAAACATGGAAACAAAATGCTAGCCCTTCCACAGCTCAAGAGCAGTACAAACGTCATTGGAAAAACTAAATAGATTAAAATGAGAGAATAGAAAACCACATCCATAGGCTATCCATAGGTCGTATAGCCGCAGGAAGTAATTGTGGGGGGGATTTAAAAAATGTTTGCCGGTGCTACAGACATTTATATCAGTCCACTAATACAGGACTAGTAAAGGCCCAGTGCACTACTTTTTGGAGAAAAAAATAAATAAAATAATAATAATAATTGCATGTTTTAGGGGGTACTGCAGCACCCTCAGCACTCCTACTTCCCGTGGCTATGGTCATATGGAGCATATGCATTCTTATGCTGTACACTGACAAAATATACTGTACCATATCATATCCAGTATGGCATAATGTCGTTCAATAACTCATGACAACATAAGCCTGTCACCAGTCTGCTTCTAGTTTGCTTTCTTGGTAAATGCAGCGACAGGGCCTGTGCAAAGCTGACAGTAATACAAATATTGTATCACTGAACAATTACAATTGCTGGAAAAACTTACATTTTTCTGTCAGATGAGACAGTTATTATGGCTGAACCATGATTAAACACAATCAGTCACTGACATGAGAAAAAATTGAGCTATGAAAACAAACACTATATATACAAAAGTATGTGGACACCCCTTCGACTATTTCAGCCACACCCATTGCTGACAGGTGTATAAAATTGAGCACACAGAAATGCAATCTCCATAGACAAATATTGGCAGTAAAATGGCCTTACTGAAGAGCTCAGTGACTTTCAACGTGGCACAGTCATAGGAGGCCACCTTTCCAACAAGTCAGTTCATAAAATTTCTGCCTTGCTAGAGCTGCCACGGTCAACTGTAAGTGCTGTTATTGTGAAGTGGAAACGTCTAGGAGAAACAACAGCTCAGCTGGGAAGTGGTAGGCCACACAAGCTCACAGTATGGGACCGCTGAGTGCTGAAGTGCGTAGCGTGTAAAAATCATCTGTCCTCGGTTGCAAGACTCACTACCGAGTTCCAAACTGCCTCTGGAAGAAATGTCAGCACAATAACTGTTCATCGGGAGCTTAATGAAATGGGTTTCCATGGCCGAGCAGCCGCACACAAACCTAAGATCACCATGCACAATGCCAAGTGTCGGCTGGAGTGGTGTAAAGCTCACCGCCACTGGACTCTGGAGTGATGAACCAACGATTCACCATCTGGCAGTCTGATGGATGAATCTGTGTTTGGCGGATGCCAGGAGAATGCTACCTGCCCCAAATGGTCTGGGGATGTTTTCATGGTTCAGGCTAAGCCCGTTAGTTCCAGTGAAGGGAAATTTTAACGCTACAGCATACAATGACGATTCTGTGCTTCCAATTTTGTGGTAACTGTTTGGGGAAGGCCCTTTCCTGTTTCAGTATGACAATGCCCCCATGCACAAAGCGAGGTCCATACAGAAATGGTTTGTCGAGATCGGTGTGGAAGAACTTGACTGGCCTGCACAGAGCCCTCACCTCTACCCCATCGAACAACTTTGGGATGAATTGTAACGCCGACTGCGAGCCAGGCCTAATCGCCCAACATCAGTGCCTTACCTCCCTAATGCTCTTGTGGCTGAATGGAAGCAAGTCCCTGCAGCAATGTTCCGACATCTAGTGGAAAGCCTTCCCAGAAGAGTGGAGGCTGTTATGGCAGCAAATGGGGGAACCAACTCCATATTAATGCCCGTGATTTTGGAATGAGATGTACGACAAGCAGGTGTCCACATACGTTTAAGAATGATGGAGGCCACTGTGTTCTTGAGGAACCTTCAATGCTGCAGAAATGTTTTGGTACCCTTCCCCAGATCTGTGACACATACGTCATGTAGTGTAGCATGAGTAAAAAGGGAAAACAAGTCTGGAGACAAGTGTGCAGACAGACAGACAGACAGACATATGGTTTGACATTATTAATATGGCTGACCTGCTGTGGCCCTTTGGTTTGCTGAATGCCTTTGTGATGGCTGATTGGCCAGAATGTCTTCGCTGAAGTGCTGTCCTCATTTTCTGTGAGAAAAACATAGCTTTTCCAATCAGGGATGAAATAAACAGATCATTCATTCATGGAGCCAAAAGTGGCTTGGTAAAGGGGTAGTTCCTCCAAATTAACAACAACAGATGATTCCTTACCGTGAACGTAGTCTATGGAACAGGAGAGACTGTTTACATTTACATTTTAGTCATTTAGCAGATGCGCTTATCCAGAGCGATTTACAGTTAGTGCATTTTGTTATTATTTCATTACACATGACCAACCTTCAAAGCATTGGGTTGTGTTTCATAATGACTTGGTTTGCAATGACCTTCATCTATCTAATTTTACCAAGGAGAGCCTTGATTTGACCATGTACTGTAATTTATAACAACAACGCAGCAGGAAAATAAGTTTGCAGTCAGTGGCAAAGAAGTAAAGAAATATGATCTGCAGACTACATTCTCTCCTGGCTATAATTGAGAAAATCTATGCATGAGACATCATACTGATGTAATTTGTAGTGAAGTCCAGCAGTCATGGTAAGCCTGATGTCTTTTTAACCAATTTTGCCCACTGGGTTGAGCTCTTGTAAAATAGTTAGTACCAGGAATTGATATCTGTAGGCCTACTCGGTACATGGTTAGTCATATATTTTTCTCATCATCCATGTAGGCTACTGCATCTCATAGAATACAATACAATATAATTGTAGCACTGCAAAAATAAAAGATAACATGTTTTTTCCATCAGTGATGGAAAGCAGAATGTGGTATAGTTGCATCTGTTTCCTGCCTCTGCTAGGCAGCTGTGGGGTGAAGGAAGCCCTCTCCACCACGTCAGTATTATTAGCCCATGGGGTAGAGCTACACAATGCTGCAGGGAGGTTCTAAACTCCTCAATATTGAATCTGTGTGGTTGAGATATTGTGTTATGTGCTGTGCAAGTATTTTCTATGGTATTGCAAATCTATTTACATTTGATTTATTCACCTTCATTTTCTTTTTCTATTCTTAAATGAAAGCGGAAGTTCAATATTTTCTCTGTTGGTTCGTCCATCTGCATGATTACCATGTGCAATTTAAACCTTTCCTACTTTACAATCCAGCTGGTATGCAGTATAAGTGCACACGGATTGTTATGTAGAAGAATTAATTGGGTAATGTTTGTGTAGGGTTTTCATAGTGTCTTCTCCAACCTTTTATATATACAGTGCATTCGGAAAGTATTCAGACCACTTGAATTTTTACACATTTTGTTACATTACAGCCTAATTCTAAAATTCATAAAATAGATTTGTTTTCTCATCAGTCTACTCACAATACCTCATGATGACAAAGCAAAATACGTTTTTATAATTTATTGCAAATTTATGCAAAATAAAAAAATTGAAATATTTAATTTACATAAGTATTCAGACTCTTTACTATGTACTTTGTTGACACACCTTTGGCAGCGATTACAGCCTTGAGTCTTCTTGGGTATGACGCTACAAGCTTGGCACCCGTGTATTTGGGGAGTTTCTCCCATTCTTCTCTGCAGATCCTCTCAACCTCTGTCAGTTTGGATGGGGAGTGCACAGCTGTTTTCAGGTCTCTCCAGAGATGTTAGAACGGGTTCAAGTCCGGTCTCTGGCTGGGCCACTCACAAGAACATTCAGAAACTTGTCCCGAAGCCACTCCTGCGTCGTCTTGGCTGTGTGCTTAGGGTCATTTTCCTGTTGGAAAGTCGCCCCAGTCTGAGGTCCTGAGCACTCTAGGGCAGGTTTCCATCAAGGGTCTCTCTGTAGTTTGCTCCGTTCATCTTTCCCTCAATTCTGACTAGTCTCCCAGTCCCTGCCGCTGAAAAACATCCCCAAAGCATGATGCTGCCACCACCATGTTTTACCGTAGGTATGGTGCCAGGTTTCCTCCAGACGTGACGCTTGGCATTCAGGCCAAAGAGTTGAATCTTGGTTTCATCAGACCAGAGAATCTTGTTTCTCATGGTCTGAGAGTCCTTTAGATGCCTTTTGGCAAACTCCAAGCGGGTTGTCATGTGCTGGTTGTCACTCTGGAGCTCTGTCAGAGTGACCATCGGATTCTTGGTCACTTCCCTGACCAAGGCCCTTCTCCCCTGATTGCTCAGTTTGGTCGGGCGGCCAGCTCTAGGAAGAGTCCAAACTTCTTACATTTAAGAATGATGGAGGCCACTGTGTTCTTGAGGAACCTTCAATGCTGCAGAAATGTTTTGGTACCCTTCCCCAGATCTGTGACACAATACTGCCGTCTCGGTGCCCTACGGACAATTCCTTCGACCTCATGTCTTGGTTTTGCTCTGACATGCACTGTCAACTGTGGGACCTTATATAGACAGGTTGGTGCCTTTCCGAGTCATGACCAATCAATTGAATTTACCACAGGTGGACTCCAATCAAGTTGTAGATACATCCCAAGGATGATCAATGGAAACAGGATGCACCTGAGCTCAATTTCGAGTCGCATAATAAAGCATCTGAATACCTATGTAAATAAGTGTGAGAAAAAAATAAAAATATTTTCTGAATGCCCTGTATACAGTGCCTTGCAAAAGTATTCATCCCCCTTGGTGTTTTCCTATTTTGTTGCATTACAACCTGTAATTTAAATAGATTTTTACTTGGATTTCAATGTAATGGACATACACAAAATAGTCCAAATTGGTGAAGTGAATTGCAAAAAATAGCTTGTTTCAAAATTATTCTACAAAATAAAAAACGGAAAAGTGGTGCGTGCGTATGTATTCACCCCCTTTGCTACGAAGCCCATGAATAAGATCTGGTGCAACCAATTACATTCAGAAGTCACAAAATTAGTTCAATAAAGTCCACCTGTGTGCAATCTAAGTGTCACATGATCTCAGTATATATACACTTGTTCTGAAAAGCCCCAGAGTCTGCAACACCACTAAGCAAGGGGCACCACCAAGCAAGCGGCACCATAAAGACCAAGGAGCTCTCCAAACAGGTCAGGGACAAAGTTGTGGAGAAGTACAGATCAGGGTTGGGTTATAAAAAAATATCCGAAACTTTGAACATCCCACGGAGCACCTTTAAATCCGTTATTAAAAAAATTGAAAGAATATGACACCACAACAAACCTGCCAAGAGAGGGCCGCCCACCAAAACTCACGGTCCAGGCAAGGAGGGCATTAATCAGAGAGGCAACAAAGAGACCAAAGATAACCCTGAAGGAGCTGCAAAGCTCCACAGTAGAGATTGGAGTATCTGTCCATAGGACCACTTTAAGCCATAAACTCCACAGAGCTGGGCTTTACGGAAGAATGGACAGAAAAAAGCCATTGCTGAAAGAAAAAATAAGCCAACACGTTTGGTGTTCGCCAAAAGGCATGTGGGAGACTCCCCAAACATATGGAAGAAGGTACTCTGGGCAGATGAGACTAAAATGTCGCTTTTTGGCCATCAAGGAAAACGCTATGTCTGGCCCAAACCCAACACCTCTCATCACCCCGAGCACACTATCCCCCTACTATACCACTATGGTGGTGGCAGTATCATGCTGTGGGGATGTTTTTCATCGGCAGGGACTGGGAAACTGGTCAGAATTGAAGGAATGATGGATGGTGCAAAATACAGGGAAATTCTTGAGGGGAAACCTGTTTCAGTCTTCCAGAGATGTGAGACTGGGACGGAGGTGCATCTTCCAGCAGGACAATGACCCTAAGCATACTGCTAAAGCAACACTCGAGTGGTTTAAGGGGAAACATTGAAATGTCTTGGAATGGCCTAGTCAAAGCCCAGACCTCAATCCAATTGAGAATCTGTGGTATGACTTAAAGATTGCTGTACACCAGCGGAACCCATCCAACTTGAAGGAGCTGGAGCAGTTTTGCCTTGAAGAATGGGCAAATATCCCAGTGGCTAGATGTGCCAAGCTTATAGAGACATACCCCAAGAGACATGCAGCTGTAATTGCTGCAAAAGGTGGCTCTACAAAGTATTGACTTTGGGGGGGTGAAGAGTTATGCACGCTCAAGCTTTCTGTTTTTTTCTTATTATTTCTTGTTTGTTTCACAATTAAAGATCTTCAAAGTGGTAGGCATGTTGTGTTATTCAAATGATACAAACCCCCCCAAAACTCAATTTTAATTCCAGCTTGTCAGGCAACAAAATAGGAAAAATGCCAAGGGAGAGAATACTTTTGCAAGCCACTGTATATACAGTATT
This sequence comes from Salvelinus alpinus, assembly GCF_045679555.1. Taxonomy (NCBI): domain Eukaryota; kingdom Metazoa; phylum Chordata; class Actinopteri; order Salmoniformes; family Salmonidae; genus Salvelinus; species Salvelinus alpinus. The sequence goes on along the minus strand of NC_092098.1, from coordinate 18,462,379 downwards.
GTGTAGGGTGTTGCATACAATTTCAACCTTGGATTTTCAAGCCGAGTGATGAAAAGAGACCACAAACAAACCCATTAACATGTTAAGTAAGTGAGGATAATACATTGAGACTGCCATTGTTGATATGATGCTTTCAGAAAGTGTTCACACCCCTTGACTTATTCCACATTTTGTTGTGTTACAGCCTGAATTCAAAATTGATTAAATTGATATTTCTCACCCATCTACACACAATAACCCATAATGACAACGTGATTTTTTGTTGTTGTTGAAATTTTAGCAAATTTATGGAAAATGAAATACAGAATATCTGATTTACATAAGTATTCACACCCGTGAGTCAATACATGTTTGAATCACCTTTGGCAGTGATTACAGCTGTGAGTCTTTCTGGGTAAGTCTCTGAGCTTTGCACACATGGATTGTACAATATTTGCCCATTATTCTTTAAAAAATTCTTCAAGCTCTGTCAAGTTGGTTGTTGATCATTGCTAGACAGCCATTTTCAAGTCTTGCCAAAGATTTTCAATCTGATTTAAGTCAGAACTGTAACTAGGCCACTCAGGAACATTCAATGTCATCTTGGTAACCAACACCAGTGTATATTTGGCCTTGTGTTTTAGGTTATTGTCCTGCTGAAAGGTAAATTTGTCTCCCAGTGTCTGGTGGAAAGCAGACTGAACCAGGTTTTCTTCTAGGACTTTGCCTGTTCTTAGTTCTTTTCAGTTTATTTTTATCCTAAAAAACACTCCATAGTCCTTGCCGATGACAAGCATACCCATAACATCATGCAGACACCACCATGCTTGAAAATATGAAGAGTGGTACTTAGTGATGTGTTGTGTTGGATTTTCCCCAAACATAACGCTTTGTATTCAGGACATACATTTATTTCTTTGCCACATTTTTTTGCAGTTTTACTTTAGTGCAAACAGAATGCGTGTTCTGGAATAAAAAATGTGTCATTTAGTTTAGTATTGCGGAGTAACTACAATGTTGTTGATCCATCCTCTGTTTTCTCCTATCACAGCCATTAAACTCTTTCATGGTGAAATCCCTGAGCGGTTTCCTTCTTCTCCGGCAACTGAGTTAGGAAGGACGCCTCTATCTTTGTAGTGACTAGGTGTGGAGGTACACCATCCAAAGTGGAATAGACAATGTCAGCTTTTATTTTTTTACCCATCTACCAATAGCTGACCTTCTTTTTTTTTTTTTTTTTTTCTTTTTTTTTAACCGTTATTTTACCAGGTAAGTTGACTGAGAACACGTTCTCATTTGCAGCAACGACCTGGGGAATAGTTACAGGGGAGAGGAGGGGGATGAATGAGCCAATTGTAAACTGGGGATTATTAGGTGACCGTGATGGTTGAGGGCCAGATTGGGAATTTAGCCAGGACACCGGGGTTAACACCCCTACTCTTACGATAAGTGCCATGGGATCTTTAATGACCTCAGAGAGTCAGGACACCCGTTTAACGTCCCATCCGAAAGACGGCACCCTACACAGAGCAGTGTCCCCAATCACTGCCCTGGGGCATTGGGATCTTTGTTTAAAACAGAGGAAAGAGTGCCTCCTACTGGCCCTCCAACACCACTTCCAGCAGCACCTGGTCTCCCATCCAGGGACTGACCAGGACCAACCCTGCTTAGCTTCAGAAGCAAGCCAGCAGTGGTATGCAGGGTGGTATGCACTTTTCGTAGCATTGGAAAACCTCCCTGGTCTTTGTGGTTGAATCTGTGTTTGAAATTCACTGCTCAACTGAGGGACCTTACAAATAATTGTATGTGTGGAGTACAGAAATTAGTTAAACACTGTCATTGCACACAGAGTGAGTCCATGCTACTGATTATGTGACTTGTTAAGCTGATTTTTACACCTGAACTTATTTAGGCTTGCCATAACAAAGGGCTTGAATACTCATTGACTCAAGACATTTCAGCTTTACATTTTTAATACATTTGTAAACATTTCAAAAAATATAATTCCACTTTCGCATTTTGGGCTATTGTGTGTAGGCCAGTGACACAAAATCTCAATTTAATCAATTTTAAATTCAGGCTGTAATAAAACAAAATGTGTAAAAAGTCAAGGGGTGTGAAGGCACTGTACATCTACATTGTAGGACGTGTTATATAAAAGCCTGATACAGCTTTCAGCTTGGTTTACAGAAATTAATACAAAACATTTATCTACATTCTAAACATTCATCAAGTCTTTGACAAATAACTTTGACGATGTACGTGCATCCTAACACACATACACACACACACACACACACACACACACACAATGATTTGAGATTGCACAGTACCTAATGTAGAAAGTGAAATAAAATGAAGTAAGAAGAACTTACCTTCTCCTTCTCTGGAATCCTTGATTCATTGCAGTTTACTTTGGAGTAGGAGCCAATGCTTTGTTGAGGGGTCATCTTTTTAAGCCAAGCAGGTCACAAACGCTGTCAGTGTAATGTCCCGGTGCACTTCGATGCTGCCGTTCACTACAGAGGAAAGTTTTTAAAGGTAGCAAAAAATCATTGTCACACTTTGTTGGACAAAAGAATTTGCTTGTACTGAGAGCCCTCTACAGTGGTACCGTAAGAGGCACCCTTTTCCTGCCCTTTCCCAAATCTCACTGCTTTCTGAGCTGGGCCTCCCTCTTTCCTCCTCACTGACTAAATAAGGATATCCCATCCCAGTCTCCTCACACAGTAGCCAGTGTGCAGCCCACTGAGGATGGGGCAGACAGTCGGTCAGGAGGACCTTCTCAGGTTACACTTTATTATCAAGCCTTCACCCAGGGGGCACTAAGGAGGGAGTTGTGGTGAGTTGAGGCTGCACAGTGCTCTCAACCTCTTCCTGTGGTATGACTGAGGTTGGAGAGGATTCAAGTTCCTAATGCAACAGGTACCGCTCATTGTGTTACACTAGTACAGTCCATTAAGGTTGTTCGGCACCTAAACGACGTGTGATTGTACTAACGTTAGGCCTACCTTTGACCTTCATCAATGCATCAATTGAAATATAGAAAATATATCGTAGCTTGGTATCCCTTACAGAAAAACCACATGAAAATCACATGATTTCACATTAAATTTCACATGTGAATCCATGTGTTTTTGGAACATTTCACATGTGGTCACCAGAAATTCCAGTGTTTTTTCCTTAAAGGATCAAATAATTTATTCCCAATTTAAGTTTACACTAAAGCCAAAATTAACAGTAAATTCAATTTTAACAACGAACTAAACTTTCCAAGTAAACCTTAGGCAAACTACAGTTACAGCTGATGAGAATCAGTTAGTGAATCTGCTGGAATACAATCCTGTTTGTGTTCTGTGTACTAATGAGAGAGGGTATATTGATATTGCCTGACGACTCAAACTGAATTCTTCCACTGCTCTATGTTCTTTATACATTTCAGTCTCAGACTGCCATTGTTGAAGTTGTTTGTGGTGGTGACGTCAAAATGAGGGTGGTTGTACAAAACAAAGTAATCAATGACTGGATCATCTCTAACCAATAAGAGATTCATTTTCAAAACGCAGCTTTACCCACGTGTGTTCTGGCATGGGCCTAACCCAGGCACCTGAGCGAGATTAATCGAACCCCCTCATTGCGGAGTAGAAACTAACGTACGTGGGTATGGCGTAGTGTTTGGCTGGAGCTAGGAGTTTGGGTAGCCAGGCAAATATTGATATGGATTTAATTACCACAACAGATGTGCTTCTCCTATCAAACATGAACAATGACATTTTCATGGATTAACTTTCCATCCATATGTCCACAGCTTAGAAGCTTTCATTTAGTAATTTATTCAATGATTTGACAATTGCACTATGAACTTCCTATAACACTAATGTACTGTACTTTTGATGCCAAGAGTGTGCAAAGCTGTCATCTAGGCAAAGGGTGACTATTTGAAGAATCTCAAATATAAAATATATTTTGATTTGCCTAAAACTGTTTTGGTTATTTCATGATCCCATGTGTTATTTCATAGTTTTGATGTCTTCACTATTATTCTACAATGTAGAAACTAGTCAAAATAAAGAAAAACCCTTGAATGAGTAGGTCTTCTAAAACTTTTGACTGGTAGTGTCTGTTAGCACATTTTTGAAAAATGCTAACACTCAGGATACCTAAGGCCTGAAAATCAAAAGTACAGTACATTAGTGTTATAGGAAGTTCATTGTTAATGAAGTACATCATGGAAAATAATCACCTGCATCTCTGAAGCAACCAACCAACAACTCTTCAAACAACACTAAAGATAGGTAGTGGTTTGATACTTCCCTTATGATATGAGGGAGGGACCCCAAACTTGTGTTAAAACTTAAATTGCACACAATATGGTTGCCCTGGCTTTACTATCTGACACTTTTAACAGTTACCATCATATTCTAAATAGCACAGGTCAGGTATCAACAATTTCATTCTCAATTCACATGTGCAGGCACAATGTCTGATTCACTATATCTCCCTTTTTGCTACGATAATTTTTTTTTTTCAGACTTAATGATCCCAATAATTTTTCACCATAACATTTTCACCATATGTAGTAATAATGCTCATTGAATGCATTCTCAGCTTGATTTTAAATATATATATTTTAAATTGTTGTTCTTAGGAAAATTGGTACATATTCTAATTGATAATGTATACAAACAATGTGATGCATTTTCTGAATGTTTATACAGTGCTTGGTATTCATCATAAAATTTGCAGTTTTGTCACAATGCCACAGCTGTATCAAGTTTTGAGGGATCGTGCAGAAGAGAAGTGTGGTCTTCATGAATGCATCCTGGTTTCAACTATTCCCGGGCAGATGGCAGACATCGTGTATGTCGTCGTGTGGGCGAGCGGTTTGCAGATGTCAACGTTGTGAACAGAGTTCCCCATGGTGGTGGTGGAGTTATGGTATGGGCAGGAATAAGTTATGGACAACGAATACAATCCCGAGGCCCATTATCGTGTCATTCATCTGCCGCCATCACCTCATGTTTCAGCATGATAATGCACAGCCACATGTTGCAAGGATCTGTACACAATTTCTGGAAGTTGAAAATGTCCATGTTCTTCCATGGCCTGCATTCTCACCAGAAGTCACGCATTGAGCATGTTTGGGATGCTCTGGATCGACGTGGACGACAGTGTGTTCCAGTTACCGCCATTATCCAGCAACTTCGCACAGCCATTGAAGAGGAGTGGGACAACATTTCATCGGCCACAATCAATGGCCTGATCAATTCTGTGCGAAAGAGATGTGTTGCCCTACTTAAAATAAATTAGGCACTAATGAATTTATTTCAATTGACTGATTTCCTTATATGAACTGTAACTCAATAAACCTTTACAATTGTTGCCTGTTGCGCTTGTCACGTGTGCTCCCTCTCTGGCCTCTAGTTCACCAGGCTACTCATTATGGTGCACACCTGTCACCATCGTTACACGCACCTGCGCGTCTTCAGACTCACCTGGACTTCATCACTTCCCTGATTACCTTCCCTATATATGTCACTCCCTTTGGTTTCGTCCCCGGGCGTCATTGTTTCTTTTTAATTTCTGTGTTTCTTGTTTTGGATTATGTTTATTAAAACACTCACTCCCTGAACTTGCTTCCCGACTCTCAGCGCATCAGGGAGTGTTTTTTTGTTTTGGTGGGAATGTTGTGTCCGGGAGCCGTTACAGGCTCTCATGCCTCAGCCGGATCGCCAGGCTCCCCTGCTACAGCTGGCTTGTCGGGCTTTTATGCCTTCACCAGATCGCCAGGCTCCCCTGCTTCCACCGGCTCATCAGGCTCTCATTCCTCAGCTGGATTGCCAGGCCCCCATGCCTCAGCCGGTCTGTCAGGTTCCCGTGCATCAGCAGGGGTGACAGGTCTGCTCCTGATCCTCGGGATCGTCCCTTTGGTTGCCGTCCTGCGGCTGGAGCCGATACGCGCCGGGGAGGGGGTACCATCACGTATGCTCTCTCCGGCGCTCTAGGTCGCCATGCTCCCGCGTTTCAGCCGGACTCACAGGTTTCCCGTGCCTCAGCAGAGGTGACCGGTCCTTTTGGTCGGCGTCCTGCAGCTCGATCGGGCACGTCGGGGAGGGGGTACTGTCAGTGTGCTCCCTCTCCGGCCTATAGTTCACCAGGCTGCTTGGTATAGCACACACCTGTCACCATCGTTACGTGCACCTGCGCGTCATCAGACTCACCTGGACTCCATCACTTCCCTGATTACCTTCCCTATATATGTCAGTCCCTTTGGTTCCTTCCCCAGGGGTCATTGTTTCTGTTTCATGTCTGTGTGCTGTTAGTGTTTCTTGGTTTGGATGATGTTTTATTTGATTAAAACACTCACTACCTGAACTTGCTTCCCGACTCTCAGCGCATATCGTTACAGCGCTTATATTTTTGTTCAGTGTATATTATATTATTTGCATGAATGTCATGGTGCGGCCAGTTTATTATGTACACCACCCCATTCACTAAAATAGTTTTCTCCTACAGACAGTGAGTCACGTGGCCTTGGCTTGCTATATAAAGCGGGCAGACAGGCATCCAGTTACTGTTCGATTAAACGTTAGATTGACATAAGCGACTTTGAGCGTGGTATGATCGTTGGTGCCAGGTGAGCCGAGTCCAGTATCTGCCATTATTGTCCGTCTGTCTGTGTGGTGCGCATATTTGTCTATCTCTTTGAACACACTGACAGTGTCATTGTGCAAAATAGTATGCAGCATCATCATCAAAAGTTCAACATTCACCTTCTGCTACCATTTCTGTCAAGCCTTCTATGCATACAGTTTGAAGCATACGTTCGATAAATCCAACGTACAGTATGCACCACACCAAACGCAATGCTGCGAGGCAAACACAGCGTTTCATTGAAAATTCATGTAATTCTGGTGTACCAAAATGCAATGTCGCTGTCGGTATGATCGAAGTGTTACACTTCATGTGTAGCCAGTTGATTTGATAAACGTTTTGTGTGTTGAAAGAAATTCCTTCCCCAAAACATTCTCAATTAAATGTTAACTGCAAAGTAGGTTTACCTGGCAGAGTAAGTATATCATTTGCACCTATTATTTGTTATTTGCAAACTTTGCTATGAAAGGAGCAGCAATTGTACAGAACCATCAATAGACCGTCTAGATCAGGCCTGGGCAAAGGCCGGCCCTGGGGCTGTATGTGGCCCGCAACCTGATCCAATACGGCCCACAGAATCATGCTCAGATCACATAAAGAATTTGCGATAGTAATGTTTTTCAAAACTTATGTTATTCAAATTAAAAGCCCTATGAATACTCACCTTTGTGTAATGATTTAACTCCCACCGCTCGTGGGACATTTATTTTGAAGACACGTATAAATAACAACTGCACGAGGACAGACAGTGACTGACAGGCTGACACACACGACACAGTTACAAATAGAAGCTAGCAAGAAATTGCACAAAATTTTTTTTTCTAAGATTTCAAAGAAAAGGAAAGTAGACGATGAATGTAGGGTGTTCCAGCAAGAGTGGACATCGAAATATTTCTTTATTGAGGTATCAGTGAAAGCTGTGTGCTTAGTGTGCAACGAGAGCATCGCTGTCTTGAAAGACTACAACTTGTCCCGACACTTCCAGACAGCATGTAGAGAAATATAGGAATATGTCTTCTAAGCAGAAGGCAAGTGTATCGAAAGAGTTGCTTTCTCAGCTGCAAGAGCAGCAAGGACTTTTCACAAAACTGCATTCAGCAAATTACGGAATTGCGAGAGCTAGCTATGTACTGACCCACAAAATTGCTAAACATAACAAGCCATTCGCTGACTCTGCACCAATACTTTGCCCTGACAAGAAAGAGCTGTTTGAAAATGTTTCCCTGTCAAGACGAACAGTGACACGGCGCGTTGAGGACATCGCAGAGAATATGGAACAACAATTGAAAGACAGGTGAAATCCTTTACCTTATTTCTCCTTGGCCCTGGATGAGAGCAGTGATGCACGTGACACGGTGCAGATGTCGATATACTTACGAGCCATAACCCCAGACTTTGAAATTACAGAGGCGCTTGCTTCAGTGCAGTCAATGAAGAGCACAACCACATGGAAAGAGTTATTGGAGGAGGTTAATAAGTGTGTGGCAAAGCTGGGACTGAGTTTTGAAAAGTTATCCAATTTGACCACTGACGGGTGCCCAAACTTGACAGGAAAAATTTTTGGCCTTTTGAAAAGGATACAAGATCAAGTAGCTGAGCTGCACCCAGATCAGAAAATTATTTTCCTGCATTGCATTATTCATCAGGAGGTGCACTAAAAATGAGCCATGTTGTGGATACAGTCACCAAAGTGGTAAACTTCATAGAGCAAAATCTTAAAACCACAGGCAGTTTGTCTCACTGTTGGAAGAGACAGAGTCGGGTCATGCAGATCTGTGAAAGGGCAGTGTGGAGTGCAATAGAGATTTCATCATCTGTGGATCTGTTGGTGCAGTATCCAACAGTGAGACAAATTGGAGCGGGTCTAGGGTTTCTGGGATAATGGTGTTGATGTGAGCCATGACCCACCTTTCAAAGCAGCTACATACGTGAGTGCTACGGGTCGGTAGTCATTTAGGAAGGTTACCTTAGTGTTCTTGGGCACAGGGACTATGGTGGTCTGCTTGAAACATTACAGACTCAGACAGGGAGAGGTTGAAAATGTTAGTGAAGACACTTGCCAGTTGGTCAGCGCATGCTCGGAGTACACGTCCTGGTAATCCGTCTGGCCCAGCGGCCTTGTGACTGTTGACCTGTTTAAAGGTCTTACTCACATCGGCTGCGGAGAGCGTGATCACACAGTCGTCCGGAACAGCTGATGCTCTCATTCTTGTTTCCGTGTTATTTGCCTTGAAGCGAGCATAGAAGTAATTTAGCTCGTCTGGTAGGCTCGTCACTGGGCAGCTCTCGGCTGTGCTTCCCTTTGTAGTCTAATAATAGTTTGCAAGCCCTGCCACATCCGATGAGCGTCGGAGCCGGTGTAGTACGATTCGATCTTAGTCTTGTATTGTCGCTTTGCCTGTTTGATGATTCGTCAAAGGGCATAACAGAATTTCTTATAAGCTTCCGGGTTAGAGTCCCGCTCCTTGAAAGCGGTAGCTCTACCCTTTAGCTCAGTGCGAATGTTGCCTGTAATCCATGGCTTCTGGTTGGGGTATTTATGTACAGTCACAGTGGGACGACGTCCTCGATGCACTTATTGATAAAGCCAGTGACTGATGTGGTGTACTCCAAAAATGCCATCGGAAGAATCCCGGAAGATATTCCAGTCTGTGCTAGCAAAACAGTCCTGTAGTTTAGCATCTGCTTCATCTGCCAGATGGAGGGCAAGGGAGAGCTTTGTATGTGTCTTTGCGTGTGGAGTAAAGGTGGTCTAGAATTGTTTTCCCTCTGGTTGCACATTTAACATGCTGATAGAAATGAAGTAAAACTGATTTAAGTTTCCCTGCATTAAAGTCTCCGGCCACTAGGAGCACCACCTCTGGATGAGCGTTTTCCTGTTTGCTTATGGTGGTATACAGCTCATTGAGTGCGGTTTTAGTTCCAGCATCGGTCTGTGGTGGTATGTAGACAGCTACGAAAAATACAGATAAACTCTCTAGGTAGATGGTGTGGTGAACATACATTTTCAGTGAAGAAATATAACAAGTCAAGGCACAGATCATCTCTTACTGACTCTCACCTCTCAGCAATCCTGTGCATAGCGACATCAGAAACTATACCTGACTTCACTACTCTAGTCAATGCCCATCAGAGACTTCACTCCTCATACTGATTGAGTAGTTTAAATGTAATGTTGAGCTCTCTCTCTTTCTTGTGTTTTTCGGCATACCCGCTGAAACAAGAGTTCTGTCCGTGGTGCTGAATGCACAGTGTACTTTTCCCTCTGTGTAGTTCATTGCATGTTTAATAATGAAAATACCTACCAAAAGGAGAACATGGATGTGGTTTATTTCTGTGCATGTTAAAAAAGTAAACTAAGTAGCAAATCTGGACGTGATTTACAGTAGACACAGTTGAAGTCGGAAGTTTACATACACTTGGGTTGGAGTCATTAAAACTCGTTTTTCAACCACCCCACACATTTCCTGTTAACAAACTATAGTTTTGGCAAGTCGGTTAGGCTCATCTACTTTGTGCATGACACAAGTCATTTTTCCAATAATTGTTTACAGACAGATTATTTCACTTATAATTCACTGTATCACAATTCCATTAGGTCAGAAGTTTACATACACTAAGTTGACTGTGCCTTTAAACAGCTTGGAAAATTCCAGAAAATTATGTCATGGCTTTAGAAGCTTCTGATAGGCTGATTAACATAATTTGAGTCAATTGAAGGTGTACCTGTGGATGTCTTTCAAGGCCTATCTTCAAACTCAGTACCTCTTTGCTTGACATCATGAGAAAATCAAAAGAAATCAGCCAAGATCTCAGCAAAAGAATTGTAGACCTCCACAAGTCTGGTTCATCGTTGGGAGCAATTTCCAAACGCCTGAAGGTACCACGTTCATCTGTACAAACAATAGTAAGCAAGTATAAACATCATGGGACCATGCAACCGTCATACCGCTCAGGAAGGAGACGTGTTTTGTCTCCTAGAGATGAACGTACTTTGGTGCGAAAAGTGCAAATCAATCCCAGAACAACAGCAAAGGACCATGTGAAGATACTGGAGGAAACAGGTACAAAAGTATCTATATCCACAGTAAAACGAGTCCTATATTGACATAACCTGAAAGGCCGCTCAGCAAGGAAGAAGCCACTGCTCCAAAACCATCTGAGTTTAAATGTATTTGGCTAAGGTGTATGTAAACTTCCGACTTCAACTGTATCTGTCAACACAGTCATACTCATGATGTATAATCCTGTAATTTGATTCTGGCCCGCAATGGCAAAAATATGTTCTAATGTAGCCCTCCATGAAAATCATTTCCCAGGCCTGTTCTAGATGCACAATTAAAGGGCCAGATACACAAATAAAGGAAATTCCCCCAAAAATCTAAATTTGTTTTTCTTCCAGACCAAAAAAATTGTTCTTCTGATGTGATTTAAGATTTGACATGGACTCAGAACATCCAATTTGGTTGTTTCTCTATGAACAATTGTAATTTTGAGTGTGAAGAACAAAATCTAAAACCAGGAAAAAAAACTGAGAAAGCTATTTGGTGAGTTGTTTATTAACCATTATTTTACTAAGTATATTGACAGAAAACAGTGCACTGCTTTCTCTTGTATGCCACACTAAGGACCAGGGGAAGAGTTGCAGGGGAGAGGAGAAAATAAGAATGTGCCTATTTGAAAGATGGGAGAAAAAAATTGTAGCTCATGACATGTATTTTTATTTTTAAAGCAGCGCTCATGCTAGAAAAGGTTGGAGACCCTTGGTCTAGGGTTTACCAAGGCTGGTGTTACAACCTAAAAACATCTAGGCAGCAGCAGTTCTGTGTGCGTAAACAGCTCGTTGATAAGAGGTCGAAGGAGAATGGCAAGAATCGTGCAAGCTAACAGGTGGGCCACAAACAGGCAAATCATGGTGCAGTACTACAGTGGTGTGTAGAACGGCATCTTGGAATACACAACTCATCAGTCCTTGTCACAGATGGTCTATAGCAGCAGACGACTACGCCAGGTTCCACTCCTATCAGCTAAAACCAAGAAGAAGCAGCTCTAGTGGGCATCTGATCACCAACACTAGACAATTGAGGATTGGAAAAACATTGCCTGGTCCAACAAATCCTTGCTGATGGCAGAATCAGGATTTGGCGTACAGTAGCATGAGTCCATGGCCCAATCCTGCCTAGTGGCGGTGTAATGGTGTGGGGAATGTTTTCCTGGCACACATTCGGTCCCTTGATACCAATTGAGCAACGTTTCCATGGCCTGAAGAATTCAGGCTGTTCTGGAGGCAAAGGGGGGTCCGACCGGTACTAGATGGGTGTACCTAATAAATTGAGTGTATGTTCATGTCATTGTCACCAATCACCTGCAATCGATTCAATCAACTGCAATTAATTCAATTCAAATGCTAACTAGCTATGCTTACCATAACACAGAGTTACAGTATCTAGTTAGCATGCTAGATAGCCCGACTGCGAACAATACATCCAAAGTAAGTGTTTGCAACAATAACAGTCGAGTTTCATCTTCGCGACTGTCTTGAACAACAGTCCAAGCAACATATAAGTTATGTTCATGTAATTGTCACCAAGTAATTGCAATACACTCAAACATAATTATAATTTAGACGCTAACTAGCTAAGCTAACCATAACACAGAGTTACTGTATCTACTTAGGGAGAGGCTATACGGACACGTCCGATGCCCAAATTGATAACATATGTCAGGCAGTTGAGAGTCGAGTGGAGATGAATGGATTCAGTTCAGTCAGTTCTTCCGTCAGTCATCCTGATAAGCCTAGTTTATGCTGGCTAGCGGGCAACAACAGCAGCAATGCGCTAGTTAAAACTCGTAAAAGAAAATTATGTTTATTTCAATGGGCAAGGGATTAATAACTTGTACCATTGGTCACCATCTGGATGTCACCTTGACATGCCAATTAGATAACGTAATGACAAGCTGGTGTGAATGACCAGTGTGCAATGGTGTTGTATGGAGGTGCTTCCCCTGGTGCTTTCCACTGGGCAGCAGTTGCTTCACCTGGCAGATGTATCACGTCATTGACAGTAGCTAACGTGGTCAATTTGTTCCATCCCACTTGATTATATTTTGAGTAGAGTAAAAGCCTACACAAGAAATGACTTGTAATATTGGTAGTAAATAACCATCTGGATGTCCCTGTGATAGTCTACTGCTCAACGGGGAGAGTTTGCTGACATATGGAATTGCTTTAAGATGGCCATACTATGGATCATTTAGCTGTCTGATTTTGAATTTTAGGACCCCTTTGGTATCATTTTTTGAGGAATAAAATTTGGCCTTTACTTGTAAAGCCCAGATTTTTTATTTTATTTTTTACCTTTATTTAACTGGGCAAGTCAGTTAAGAACAAATTCTTATTTACAATGACGACCTACACCGGCCAAACCCGGACGACGCTGGACCAATTGTGCGCCGCCCAATCACAGCCGGTAATGATACAGCCTGGAAATGAACCAGGTTGTCTGTAGTGACGCCTCAAGCACTGAGATGCAGTGCCTTAGACCGCTGCGCCACTCTGAGTATTTGAGTAACACATTCATAAATGGCAAAACAGACAGTTAAAAAATAAATCATAAGAAACACAGTTTTGAAGTGTCTGTCCTATATTTAGGAGATATAGGAAATATAGGAATATATATATATATATAGGAAATATATACAGCTCTGGAAAAAATAAAGAGACCACTGCAAAATGATCCGTTTCTCTGGTTTGACTATTTATAGGTATGCTGAGTGAAATGAAAATGTTGGTTTTATTCTATAAACTACTGACAACATTTCTTCCAAATTCCCAATAAAAATATTGTCATTTAGAGCATTTTTTTGCAGAAAATCACAACTTGTCACGTTCTGACCATAGTTCTTATGTGTTTTGCTTGTTTTAGTGTTGGTCAGGACGTGAGCTGGGTGGGCATTCTATGTTGTGTGTCTTGTTTGTCCGTTTCTATGTTTGGCCTAATATGGTTCTCAATCAGAGGCAGATGTTTTGTGTTGTCTCTGATTGGGAATTATATATAGGTGGCTTGTTTTGTGTTGGGGATTGTGGGTGGTTGTTTCCTGTCTCTGTGTTTTCTCTGCACCAGATAGGGCTGTATCGCTTTGCCACATTTGTTATTTTGAAATTGTTGTAAGTGTTCACAGTATTTGTTTGTAATTAAACATGTTGAGCACTGGCTACGCTGCGTGTTGGTCCGATCCCTGTTACACCCTCTCTTCTCGTGAAGAGAGGGAAGGCTGCTGTTACAGAACCACCCACCAATTTCGGACCAAGCAGCGTAGCAACGGGCAGCAGCGGCAGCAGCAGCAGCAGCGGGACCAGGAGAAATGGACTTGGGAGGACGTGTTGGACGGAAAGGGTTGCTACACATGGGAGGAGATCCTGGCTGGTAAGGATCGCCTTCCATGGGAACAGGTGGAGGCAGCTAGGAGAGCGAAAGCAGCTGAGAAGGGGAACCGGTGTTATGAGGGAACACGGCTGGCCAGGAGGCCCGAGAAGAAACCCCAAAAATGTCTTGGGGGGGGGGGGAGGCTAAAGGGTAGTGTGGCGAGGTCAGGTAAAAAACCTGCGCCCACTTCCCATGCTTACCGTGGAGAGCGGGAGTACGGGCAGACACCGTGTTATGCGGAAGAGCGCACGGTGTCTCCTGTACGTGTGCTTAGCCCGGTGCGGTACATTCCAGCTCCACGTATCGGCCGGGCTAGAGTGAGCATTGAGCCAGGTGCCATGAAGCCGGCTCAACGCATCTGGTCTCCAGTGCGTCTCCCCGGGCCGGCATACATGGCACCAGCCTTACGCATAGTGTCCCCGGTTCGCCAGCACAGCCCAGTGCGGGTTATTCCACCTCCCCGCACTGGTCGGGCTACGGGGAGCACTCAACCAGGTAAGGTTGGGCAGGCTCGGTGCTCAAAGGAGCCAGTACGCCTGCACGGTCCGGTATATCCGGCGCCACCTTCCCGCCCCAGCCCAGTACCACCAGTGCCTACACCACGCACCAGGCTTCCTGTGCGTCTCCAGAACTCTGTTCCTCCTCCACGCACTCTCCCTATGGTGCGTGTCTCCAGCCCAGTACCTCCAGTTCCGGCACCACGCACCAAGCCTATAGTGCGCCTCGAGAGTCCAGTGTGCCCTGTTCCTGCTCCCCGCACTAGCCTTGAGGTGCGTGTCTCCAGTCCGGTACTACCAGTTCCGGCACCACGCACCAAGCCTATAGTGCGCCTCGAGAGTCCAGTGTGCCCTGTTCCTGCTCCCCGCACTAGCCTTGAGGTGCGTGTCTCCAGTTCAGTACTACCAGTTCCGGTACCACGCACCAGGCCTATAGTGCGCCTCGAGAGTCCAGTGTGCCCTGTTCCTGCTCCCCGCACTAGCCTTGAGGTGCGTGTCTCCAGTCCGGTACCACCAGTTCCGGCACCACGCACCAGGCCTACTGTGCGCCTCAGCAGGTCAGAGTCGGCTGCCTGCCCAGCGCCGTCTGAGCTGCCTGCCTGCCCAGCGCCGTCTGAGCTACCTGCCTGCCCAGCGCCGTCTGAGCTGCCCGCCTGCCCAGCGCCGTCTGAGCTGCCCGCCTGCCCAGCGCCGTCTGAGCCGCCCGCCTGTCCCGAGCCGTCAGAGCCGCCCGCCAGTCCGGGGCCGCCAGAGCCGCCCGCCAGTCCGGAGCCGCCAGAGCCGCCCGCCATTCCGGAGCCGCCAGAGCCGCCCGCCAGTCCGGAGCCGCCAGAGCCGCCCGCCAGTCCGGAGCCGCCAGAGCCGCCCGCCAGTCCGGAGCCGCCAGAGCCGCCCGCCAGTCCGGAGCCGCCAGAGCCGCCCGCCAGTCCGGAGCCGCCAGAGCCGCCCGCCAGTCCGGAGCTGCCAGAGCCGCCCGCCAGTCCGGAGCCGCCAGAGGCAGCTCATGACTGGAGGGCAGCTCATGACTGGAGGGCAGCTCATGACTGGAGGGCAGCTCATGACTGGCGGGCAGCTCCTGACTGGCGGGCGGCTCTGGCGGCTCCTGACTGGCGGGCGGCTCCTGACTGGCGGGCGGCTCTGGCGGCTCCTGACTGGCGGGCGGCTCCTGACTGGCGGGCGGCTCTGGCGGCTCCTGACTGGCGGGCGGCTCTGGCGGCTCCGGACTGGCGGGCGGCTCCTGACTGGCCCGCCAGTCCGGAGCCGCCAGAGCCGCCCGCCAGTCCGGAGCCGCCAGAGCCGCCCGCCAGTCAGGAGCCGCCCGCCAGTCCGGAGCCGCCAGAGCCGCCCGCCAGTCAGGAGCCGCCAGAGCCGCCCGCCAGTCAGGAGCCGCCCGCCAGTCAGGAGCCGCCAGAGCCGCCCGCCAGTCAGGAGCTGCCCGCCAGTCATGAGCTGCCCTCCAGTCATGAGCTGCCCTCCAGTCATGAGCTGCCCTCCAGTCATGAGCTGCCTTCCAGTCATGAGCTGCCCTCCAGTCATGAGCTGCCCTCCAGTCATGAGCTGCCCTCTAGTCATGAGCTGCCCTCCAGTCATGAGCTGCCCTCCAGTCATGAGCTGCCCTCCAGTCATGAGCTGCCCTCCAGTCATGAGCTGCCACTCTGTCCGGAGCTGCCACTCTGTCCGGAGCTGCCCTTCAGTCCTGAGCTACCTCTCTGTCCTGAGCTACCTCTCTGTCCTGAGCTACCTCTCTGTCCTGAGCTACCTCTCTGTCCTGAGCTGTCTCCTCAATCTAGGGGGGACCTTTGTGAAGGTTCCTAGGCCAAGGTCGGGGGCGAGGGTCGCCACTCAAAGGACGCTAAGGAGGGGGACAAAGACAATGGTGGAGTGGTGGCCTCGTCCTGCGCCGGAGCTGCCACCGCAGACAGATGCCCACCCAGACCCTCCCCTTGAGTTTTAGGGGGTGCGTTCGGAGTCCGCACCTCAGGAGGGGGGTACTGTCACGTTCTGACCATAGTTCTTATGTGTTTTGCTTGTTTTAGTGTTGGTCAGGACGTGAGCTGGGTGGGCATTCTATGTTGTGTGTCTTGTTTGTCCGTTTCTATGTTTGGTCTAATATGGTTCTCAATCAGAGGCAGATGTTTTGTGTTGTCTCTGATTGGGAATCATATATAGGTGGCTTGTTTTGTGTTGGGGATTGTGGGTGGTTGTTTCCTGTTTTCTCTGCACCAGATAGGGCTGTATCGCTTTGCCACATTTGTTATTTTGAAATTGTTGTAAGTGTTCACAGTATTTGTTTGTAATTAAACATGTTGAGCACTGGCTACGCTGCGTGTTGGTCCGATCCCTGTTACACCCTCTCTTCTCGTGAAGAGAGGGAAGGCTGCCGTTACACAACTGGTCAAAATAACAAAAAAGATGCAGTGTTGTCAGACCTAGAATAATGCAAAGAAAATAAGTTCATTTTCGGAAGTGTGACATAGGCTGATGCGGTAGATTGAGACGCATCCAATGAGAAAAAGATATCTCTAGCTTAAACTGACTGGTGCGTCAATCGACTCTAGTGGGTTATTGTAGTGATTTTCACCGAAAATGTACAACTACGGCATTAACGTCTACCAGTTTTATATAAAAGAAAATACTAACCATTACTGAATGGTTCTGAAAAGTTTCGCTTTAGTTTCTAGCCACAAGCATAAACAAACTACCTGGGGAGGGCTCATGAGAACGACTGACTGAACTGAATCCGTTCATCCCAACTCAACTCGACATACAAAATACATTTTTTGCCACCATGCGTGTCCATATAGCCTCTCCCTTCTCGTTATCATGCTAGCTAGCCCGACTGCGACATTCAAAATAATAGTGCTTGCACTAATAACAGCCAAGTTTCATCTTAGCGACTGTATTAAACAGTCCAAATAACATCTAGGTCTGTTAGAAGAACACAACATTTATTATGAAATTTACAGGCCAGTCATTACGGAATTCTAGTCTCTCAGCCTGTTTAATTGCCTTTGGTGCTCATGTTAGCATTGCTAGCTAGCTAAGTAGCTAAACCTGCTGCATCTGAAATAAAGTGTTTTCAATGATACCAGACAAATACAGCCTCGGCGACTGTCCAAGCAACCATCCAACAACATTGAAGGCCTATTGTAACTAATAAAAAGCATGACATTTACAAGCATTTCAATATGAAAATATAGGCTATTTGGGAAAGGACACAATTGCTGCCGGAGCTGCAACTGGATGGAATCATGGTAGTTTGATCCGTGAACAACAGAAAAATATTGGAGCAAGCTGGCTATAAATATCATAGGTTTAAAAATATACACATGTTATTAGACAAAGACAACCAGAGAAACATATAGCAGGGAGTTGATCAGAAAACTACAGACGGGTTATATAGTTAGCTGTATAGATGGGTTATATAGTTAGCTGTAAATTACATTTCTTGTTAGTCATCTCAGGGATCCTACTTGAAAATGTCACAGAGAAGCAATTTCTGGTTTTGCTCATCACTAAGCAGTCAATAGACATGAAATCCTAAAATTACACTAAAATGGTGTAGGACATCACTGAATAATTTATAACAACCCAAATGGTAAAAGTGGAGGCGTTGTCCTTTAAGTATTTACTTCAACCAAACAGTCAGTGTTTTAAGAGAGGGAAGTGAATGTTCTGAGGAAGTGTTTTTTCTTTGAGTTGTTAACTGACTGTTCGCACTCACACACCCTGTGAAATGAAGCTGTGAGTTTATTTATGTATCTCTGACACATTAAAACCTACAAATGTTCAGTTGTCATGGACGAAGCTGCTTAAAACGTTGGCCATTCATTTTTGCCATTTCGTAGACACGCCTCAAATAAGGGAATTATATAAGTTAAAAAGCAGGCAACTGAAAGATACTACAGTGGAAGCTGCTAACCTGTGCCTGACTACACATTAATTTTGACAGTTGTATGATTGCGGAATCATTGATTTAAAAAATCACCAGGATAATAAGCAGGGTAATTCTGTAGCTATTGTGGCCTTCTATGGCTCAATATACAGTGCATTCGGAAAGTAATTTTCACATTTTGTTACGCTACAACTTTATTCTAAAATGGATTTAGAAAATACACACAATACCCCCTAATTACAAAGCAAAAACAGGTTTTTAGACTTTTTTGCAAATGTATTAAAAATAAAATCTGAAATATTACATTTACATAAGTATTCAGGGGGCTCCCGAGTGGCGCAGAGGTCTAAGGCACTGCATCGCAGTGCTAGAGGTGCCACTGCAGACACCCTGGTTTGAATCCAGGCTGTATCACAACCGGCTGTGATTGGGAGTCCCATAGGGCGGCGCACAATTGGCCCAAAATCGTACGGATTTGGCCAGTGTAGGCGGTCATTGTAAATGAGAATTTGTTCTTAACTGACTTGCCTAGTTAAATAAAGGTTAAATATAAAATTCAGACCCTTTAGTCAATGGTGGTCACACCAGTTACTGACTGGTTTTCTGAACCACGCCACTAAAGGTATCCGTGACCAACAAATGCATATCTGTATTCCCAGTCATGTGAAATCCATAGATTAGGGCCTATTGAATGTATTTCAATTGACTGACTTCCTTATACGAACTGTAACTCAATAAAATCTTTAAAAATGTTGCATGTTGTGCTTATATTTTTGTTCAGTGTATATTATATTATTTGCATGAATGTCATGGTGCGGCCAGTTCCTTATGTACACCACCCCATTCACTCCTACAGACAGCGAGTCACGTGGCCGTGGCTTGCTATACGGTATACTGAACACAAATAATATAAAACGCAACATGCAACATATGCGACGATTTCTTCCCATGACTGGGCAGGGGTGAAGCCATGGGTGAGCTTTGGAGGGCAGGCTCACCCACTTGGGAGCCAGGCCCAGGCCCAGCCGATCAGAATCTGTTTTTCCGTGTAAAAGGCCTTTATTACAGAGAAATACTCCTCAGTTTCATCAGCTGTCTGGGTGGCTTGTCTCAGATGATCCCACAGGTGAAGAAGCCAGATGTGGAGGTCCTGGGCTGCCGTGGTTACATGTGGTCTGCGGATGTGAGGCCGGTTGGACGTACTGCCAAATTCTCTAAAAACACGTTGGAGGCAGCTTATGGTAGAGAAATTAACATTACTGCAGTTAGCATGCCAATTGCACGCTCCCTCAAAACTTGAGACATCTGTGGCATTGTGTTGTGTGGCAAAACTCCACATTTTAGAGTGGCCTTTTATTGTCCCCAGCACAAGGTGCACCTGTGTAATGATCACACTGTTCAATCAACTTCTTGATATGCCACACCTGTCAGGTGGAGGAATTATCTTGGCAAAAGAGAAATGCTCACTAACGGGGATGTAAACAAATTTGTGCACACAATTTGAGAGAAATAAGCTTCTTGAACATATGGAGCATTTCTGGGATCTTTTATTTCAGCTCATGAAACATGGGACCAACACTTTACGTGTTGTGTTCATATTTGTGTTTAGTATAATTAAGTACCAAGAAAATGACTTGTGTTGTTGAATCTGACATGGCTGACATGTTCACACAAACACGACCCACACTCTATCACCAGGGTATTGAGTCCCTGTAATGTTATTGCATTGCATTGACAAATAGTACTTCAATGACTGCAAACGAATAAGCAATCTATTGTTTGTCACAATAGCTGTGGACTGAACAGTGAACACAGGAGAATGAAAAACATAAACAGTGTGCTTTTACTTTCATCAAGTGATAAAATTCGCTTTCCACGCTATATGCATGGATCTCTGAAACTGAATTGACAAAGTGACTGAAATAATGGAATACTTTGTCAAACTATGCAATTGGCCTTAACTAAATTTCAAACTGCCAACTGAAGCGTTTCACAACCATGACATGTTGTCACTTTGGTTTCAGATATTTCCTGCTAGCTAGCCTTGACGCTATCTTCCTCATTTTAGCTTCCTCTTTGTGTCAAGGCTTAGTTATTAACGATCAGACGTGTTGTCAGATGCGCAGTATCATCAGCGTCTCTGTCCCTGTTTGGTCAAAGGAGAGAACTCGACGAAGGAATCATTGGGGCATGCACTAAACATCCACCTTTTCAACTAGAGGTCCGGTCACAAAGGTATGACATGATATTGTTTCATGGTTTTATTGATAATTCAGTCAATTGACATAACAAATCTGTACAACTTTGGAATACATTATACAGTATAATGTATTGATATTTCCAAATGTAATGGCTCTTTGGTTATTGTTTCTATTGGATTTGTGGTTTCACAGAAAATATCAATGGAACTGTTATCTACCCTAAACAAACATTTGATAGTGGGAGGTCCTGGATACTCCACTGGTTACAGTAAAGTACACCAAAACAAAAAAAGGTAATCAGGACAAAACATCACCTGGAGCCAAGAGGTAAATGTTTGGTCAGGGAATATTTTAATGTTTAAACATTACACAAATGTCCATTATTTCCTTACTACAGGCTCATCGTCTGCAACTGTGAGAGAAGGCCCCCCACTTAGTGTATTTGACAAGCTGAGTTGGACACTCAGTATGACAGGGTGTCAGTTTGTCAAATACCCCAAGTGAGGGGTCACTTGTCTGCTGAGCATCTCCCATCAGACTGACTTCAAAGAAGATCACTTCATAAACCTTCAAGTGACTTTCACTCTTACCCCGTTAGACTTTCTCAGGCAAAACATTTGATTGTGTGAAAATGTACTGTGATAGTGTACATGATCCTGCACTGTCACTAATGTCTCATGTATTCGTGTAAGTTTGTATGATGACACTTGGTACACTGTGTAACAAATGTGTTTTCCCTGTATTAAATACTGCATAAGTACTGGGTAAACTTGAGGTCCCTAGCATATGTAAAGACGATGTGTATAGACAAATACATAGAAATGGAATAGAGATTGCATTTCTATAGGTAACTTTTCATCAGGTTTCTAAGCACTTTTTGTATGCCTAAATTAAGTACATAAGGGTGACTGACCCACTACCGATGTCAAGTAATCACTGGGTGACAGACTGGCACGGTGAGTGATGGCACATTGCTCTACAATGCTCAGCACAAATTGGTTATCATGGAAGAAATTAAAGGAGAGTTTCTTCTCATATGAAACAAAACGTTGCTTTCAATAAGGGAGATATAGAGCAGTTGGAGATATATCACTTATTTATAGGGCGGCAGGTATCCTAGCGATTAGAGCCTTAGACCTGAGCCAACGAGGTGAAAAATCTGTCGACGTGCCCTTGAGCAAGGCACTTAACCCTAAATGCTCCAGGGCTGCCTCTGATAATGGCTGTGACCACACTGTGACCACACTCTAAGGGTGTTTCAGGGAGAGATGGTATATGCACATTTACAATTCACACATGCATATTAACGTGTGAAATTAATGTGTGAAATAGGACAAATATAAGCACACACCAAATTAATATTTAATTTGCAATCTATGCTTTTACAATGCCTATTATTATTATGTTCAATAACCTGCCTTTGGATACTTCTGTAAAATACCACCCTTTATCTGTCAGACCCACATGCCTTCCTGTGCTCACAAAGCCACATGCGCTTGAGTAAGAGCGGATGTCTGTACTGTCTTGTGATTAGATAGCAGTGTTTGACTCACATACTGCATAGCAACGGCAGTCAATAAATATGGATCGATTGACTGAAAAATAACACATTAAAGCAAAATTAACTTGTTTCCAACGTGGTCCCAGATGGAATATACAAAATGCAGATAAAACACATAAAACAATAGTAATCCCTACAGTACATGGAGCTATCTATCACCCATCATTATCATTTGTCATCAACACTGAATATCATTGTAATCTACCGACATGGTACCAAAACAACCCAGTATCACTACACTGTACACTGAGTGTACAAAACATTATGAACACCTGCTCTTTCTATGACAGACTGACCAAGTGAATCCAGGTGAATGCTATGATCCCCTATTGATGTGAATTTTTACATCCACTTCAATCAGTGTAGATGAAGGGTAGGAGACAGCTTGACGAAGGATTTTTAAGCCTTGAGACAATTGAGACTTGGATTGTGTATGTGTGCCATTCATAGGGTGAATGGGCAAGAAAAATGTAAGTGCCTTTGAGCAGGGTATGGTAGTAGATTCCAGGCTCACCGGATTGTGTCAAGAACTGTAATGCTACTGGGTTTTTCACACCCAACAGTTTCCCATGTGTATCAAGAATGGCCCACCACCCAAAGGACATCAAGCCAACTTTTGGAACGCTTTCAACACCTTGTAAAGTCCATTCCACGACTAATTGAGGCTGTTCTGAGGACTCCTGTGTGAACTAGGGCTTTACTACTCCTGTATGAGAGGACAAGAAATGTAACAAAACCAAATATGGGACTGAGTCACAAAATTCAACAACCAAGACTTTACTCATTATAGCTTATTCAGTCATTATCATAATTTCACTTTAATGGGAATAGTGTTGCTTGCCTGTCAGGACCCGGTGCGAGAAACAGTCACTAAATCGGCAGAACCCAGAAGATGAGGCAGACACAGCAGTACTAGAGATGGTGGTTTAATAAAAAAATAGATAACTTCCAAAATACAAAGAAAATCCACAAAGTGGTAAAAACAGCAAGGGAAAAAACAAACCTAAAAGACTAATACAAAATACAAAAGAACAAAACCAGAGAACCTCTGGAAAATCCAACAAGAGAAAAATATATGTTCACAACAAGGCTTGGGCTGGGGCTGGGTGCTAACATACAAACACTGAGCAAGGAACTAAGGAACACACAGGGATTAAATACTAACAAGGGAACGACATACAGGTGCAAACAATAATAGAGCAAGGGAAAAACAAAAGGTACAAAAAAGGTGCAATGGGGACATCTAGTGACAAAAAAACAGAACAGTCCTGGCCAAAACCTGACATTGCCACATTGTGATAAAGAAGCAGATGCATTCTGTCACATGTTTGTTTATTATTAATTTGTCAGTTGCTGATTTAGTGATTACTCTACTCAACACTCCTTTTATTCTGGTAAATTACCTCAGCTAAATAGAACATGTCACAGATATGGGCTATACCTGTTTATGACTGTTAGTTGTTTTTAAGTGCATCATTTCTGTACAGTCTTTAAAGCCACAGTCTGTATTTTTCTGTAATTATAAATAATTAAATAGATTTAGATTTTGCAGAGTTGGCTTTGACCTATAAAGACCTTATTAAGATTAGTAACCTACAACTGTCTTACCCTACCAAAATACCAAGGACCTAGAACCTCAACTTGTTCATATTTTTGTTGTCACTGGAGAATTTCTTCACACATATAGCATCAAGAAGTCCCTGTTACAGCTCTCAATTTGAGTCCCTGTTACAGCTCTCACTCTCTACTGTTACACTGGTGGCAGAGTCGGGATTTGTCCCGTCTTTCTCAGGCATCAGGGAAGTGTTCTCTGGTTCAAAGGTTGGGTTTTGTGCTTGAGGACTCTTCTCCAGAGAGGGGGAATACTGTAACAGGTGTACAGTATTTGAATGTTGTACTGCCTCACAGAGGTTCAGGTTTTTGTGGTAGACTGCAGACTGTTAGGCACTCATCTCTGCACCATAGGGGATACAGTTCAGTCCCACTTACAGCTTTCACTCTCTCCTGTTAAACTCTATCACCACTTGTATCTTTCTCATAGAGGTGATGAATTAGTCTTTGATTAAATGCAAATCAACTGCATAATGATCAGCATGACATCTGTGCCCTGGGGGTGTACGGCTACTGTGGCCAGATTATCTAATTGACTTATTATTAAAATATGTCTGTGCACTGTTGATTATGCAAGTTTGAACAAGTTTTTCATCGGATGATCATCCAAATTGGCATAATTGTAAGTGTTGGCTACCCCTTGTTTTATATATTTATAAGGAAGTGTTTACTTTATGAAAACTCGGATTGTTTTGTATTACTGTAACATATGTTCTGTTTTTCAGGCCAGATTTGTGAAAAGCACATGGGTCTTTGGGAAGACCATATGTCATGTCAGCCGATTCATGCAGTACTGCTCTGTCCATTTGTCAATGCTGTCCCTAGTGTCATTTGCCCTAGACAGACATCAAGTAACTAACTTACTGTACATGCTTACTTTCTTCCTTTACAAAAGAGCCACATGATTTTCACATGGAAAATCACTACCATGTCGGTAGATTACAATGATATTCAGTGTTGATGACAAATGATAATGATGGGTAATAGCTCCATGTACTGTAGGGATTACAATGTGTTTTTGGAACACTTCACGTGATAATATTTCACATGTGGATTTTGTGATCACAACCTTTCCCGTGTTAATTCAAATTTTCACGTGAATATTTTTCACGACATTTCACAGGTGATGCCCTGCAAACAAAAATTAGACATTAGGATACACACAGTGTTTTTTCAACTTGCATATTTGATACACATTGTGTATGTTTATTTATACAGTAATTATTATTCAGCATGTCCTCACCTACCAAAATCAACTATTGTGTACTTTAGCAGGGCTTCCCTTCCTCCTGGGATTTGAACTCACAACGGCATTCCGATCTTCCTGCTTCGCCACCATGTCTTTTTCGATGACCGATTTCACCTGTATTCCTACACTATGTACTTCAAAGTAGATGTCAGCTTTGTTAAAAACACACTCAAAACAAATGATTATATCATACTGATTCAGAAGTACCATTAAACCAAAAGAATAGGCCCAACCAACATTAGGCAACTATACTGAAAACCCTAACATTTCTGAAATAACTAAATGAAATCCATGAGAGAAAAGTCATAACAACAAAAATAGCAGTGCAGATGGCACTCTTTCTGCTAAGTGCAGTGATGTATTATACGTTATAAATGTGTGGAGGAATGCTATAGACTATGTGGCGCAGCAGAAAGAGCAGTATACCATAAATCCAGAAGAGTTCAAAACCCAGGTGGGGCTGTTTTAAAATGTTGGTACTAAGTGATCATATTGATTAAAGATTTGTACACTATTTTAGCTGAAAAGCGTACAAATTACTTTAAAATCCCCATACCATTTCATTCCCTCACAAAAAACACTTTAAAATCGCATTTTCACAGGTGAAATTGATTTCAATGATATAATGAGTGATAATGAGTGGAATGAGTGGAAAACAGTATATAAACTCAGCAAAAAAAGAAACGTCCTCTCACTGTCAACTGCGTTTATTTTCAGGAAACTTAACATGTCTAAATATTTGTATGAACATAACAAGATTCAACAACTGAGACATAAACTGAACAAGTTCCACAGACATGTGACTAACAGAAAGGGAATAATGTGTCCCTGAACAAAGGGGGGGGGTCAAATTCAAAAGTAACAGTCCGTATCTGGTGTGGCCACCAGCTGCGTTAAGTACTGCAGTGCATCTCCTCCTCATGGACTGCACCAGATTTGCCAGTTCTTGCTTTGAGATGTTACCCCACTCTTCCACCAAGGCACCTGCAAGTTCCCAGACATTTCTGGGGGGAATGGTCCTAGCCCTCACCCTCCGATTCAACAGGTCCCAGACGTGCTCAAAGGTAATTGAGTTCCCGGATCTTCGCTGGCCATGGCAGAACACTGACATTCCTGTCTTGCAGGAAATCACGCACAGAACGAGCAGTATGGCTGGTGCCATTGTCATGCTGGAGGGTCATGTCAGGATGAGCCTGCAGAAAGGGTACCACATGAGGGAGGAGGATGTCTTCCCTGTAACGCACAGCGTTGCGATTGCCTGCAATGACAACAAGCTCAGTCCAATGATGCTGTGACACACCGCTCCAGACCATGACGGACCCTCCACCTCCAAATCTATCCTGCTCCAGAGTACAGGCCTCGGTGTAACGCTCATTCCTTCGACGATAAACGCGAATTTGACCATCACCCCTGGTCAGACAAAACCGCGACTCGTCAGTGAAAAGCACTTTTTGCCAGTCCTGTCTGGTCCAGCTATGGTGGGTTTGTGCCCATAGGCGACGTTGTTGCCGGTGATGTCTGGTGAGGACCTGCCTTACAACAGGCCTACAAGCCCTCAGTCCAGCCTCTCTCAGCCTATTGCGGACAGTCTGAGCACTGATGGAAGGATTGTGCATTCCTGGTGTAACTCGGGCAGTTGTTGTTGCCATCCTGTACCTGTCCCGCAGGTGTGATGTTCGGATGAACCGATCCTGTGCAGGTGTTGTTACACATGTTCTGCCATTGCGAGGACGATCAGCTGTTTGTCCTGTCTCCCTGTAGTGCTGTCTTAGGCGTCTCACAGTACGGACATTGCAATTTATTAGTCACTTCACCCCCACCTACATGTACAGATTACCTCAACTAGCCTGTACCCCTGCACACTGACTCGGTACCGGTGCCCCCTGTATATAGCCTCATTATTGTTATTCTTATTGTGTTACTTTTTATTATTGCTTTTTATTTTAGCCTACTTGGTAAATATTTTCTTCTTCTTGAACTGCACTGTTGGTTAAGGGCTTGTAAGTAAGCATTTCACGTTAAAGTCGACACTTGTTGTATTCGGCGCATGTGACAAAGAAAGTTTGATTTGATTCATGTAGTTTGAGAAGTTTGATTAAGTGATAGTTAACTGCATTGTTAAAAAATGACAATCATATCAAAGTGCAATGAATATTGCATTTTGAAAAGCAGCTACTTAGCTTGAATATGTATCCAAATTGAAAGTGTGATTTGGTGCAGTGAACAAGTGACTTTGTGAATTTGTTTGTTCACGCTTAGAAAAAAGGGTTCTTCGGCTGTCCCCATAGGAACACCCTTTTTGGGTTCCAGATGGAACTAAAAGGGTTCGACATGGAACCAGAAAGGGTTCTTCAAAGGGACATCCGAATAACCATTTTACCTCCGAATAACCCTAGATAGCACCTTTTTTTCTAAGAGTGTTGTACTCAATTGAAAATGTGCTTAGAGTTTTGAAACATGAGACATATTGATGACTTTTGTGCTTAGATTTGTGAAAAATGTACCACATACTTGCACCAAATGGCACAAAATGCACCAAATGGCACAAAATTGATTGAGAAAAAAAACTGTAATATCTTTTCACCTCACATGTCAATTGTAGATAATTGATAAATACTTTCTGTGCATTTATTTATTTTCTATGGTCTGTGGTTCATTCTTTTTAACATCATCACAAACCACATCATGTCTCGATGTACTCAATTACTACATTGTAGGCGTACATTGTTTTTCTGATTGGTGATGAAAGGTCTAGGCCTACATGCACAAACCTACCTGACCAGGCTATGTAGGCTACAATACAGTAATAGCGTATATTTTATGAAGTGGTTTGTAATGATGGTAAAAGGAATGAATCCTGCCAAAAAGTGCTTATTTCCCATGTTATTTGATCAATAACAATATTTTCTTTGATGTGGATAGTAATTACTATTTGGATTGTTATCAAGTGAATGGAAAGAATCAGATTTTATGGATTTTTGGGGGGCGTGTGAATGTGAATGTATTTGCAGTTTTGAGGGTATTATATAGTTTTGCTGAAAGTATTTGCTGTTTTGAAAAGGCAACTACATTTTGAAAATGGATTTACTGTTTGCATTACACTGTTTAAAACATATACATTGTTCCAATACATGTTTTCAAGCAGCTGAGAAAAACTAATCTTACTCATGCCACCTGGTGCATAATATTGTGAACTACCTCACATTTGAATTTATCATATTTTTACCATGGTAGGGACCTTAAATCCTACTCCAGTCTCCTTTCACCTCATGTATTTACTTAACAAAAGGCACATCTCAATAGATGGTGTAGGTATGACATGGCACAAGTGTGGGGGGTGGACCTTTGCTCTTTTGTCCTCTTTTGTTCCCGCAAATAAGGGCGAAGGCCCATTTATTTTTATTTAACTAGGCAAGCCAGTTAAGAACAAATTCTTATTTACAATGACAGCCTACCCCAACCAAACCCTAACCCGGACAATAATGGGCCAATTGTGAACCGCCCTATGGGACTCCCAATCACAGCCGGTTGTGATACAGCCTGGAATCAAATCAGGGTCTGCAGTGACACTTCTAGCACTGAGATGCAGTGCCTTAGACCACTGCGCCACTGGAGAGCCAATGACATTTGACCAACTCTTTTAATGGCACTATCCATGAGATGTGCAGTTGTCTAAAAAACACAATTTTGCTTCCAATGAATATTTTTTTTTACCCTTAAATGTGTGTACATTACTGTATTTATACTTGAGATATTGGTTTTCAACAGCAAAAGGTTCCAACTCCAAAAATAGCTGGAGTGCGTCTTTCGGACCTCTTGGCGTAACGGTTAAGGTGTTAGCTTGACAGTCAGTGGACCCAGTCAGTACACGCGAAGGACTTGGTATAGAAAAGCTTGGGGCACATTCTCCCAAAAGAAGAGTAGTGACCTTAACGCAACCTCATCAAGAGGTTCGGACCTCTTGGTGTAATGGTAAGGTGTTGTCTTGACAGTCGGGTTAGCCCCAAAATTTGCTACAATATTATGAGTTAAAGAGACAGAATCATTTGAATATTTTCATTGGAGCACCAACTAGAAATGTCATATCACAAATTAAGACAGCCTTATTTTTTATCATATAGCATGTTTCTCAATCTCAAATTAGATGGTCTTACTTGGAAGTCAGCTTTGTAGTAGTTTACAATTTGTACTGTAACAAAAAACACAAGATACTTTATATATATATTAGCATGGTAAACAAATAATTATTTTGGTTGCAAATACAAATTGGTTGTCTCATTGACGTGTCTGAAAACATGATATTTAATGTAATGCAAATAGACAACATCAGAGAGCTGCATCAGCTTGTTTAGGACCATAATATAGCTGTATTTGACCAGACAGGAAATGCATAGTAACTATGTCATAAACATAATTTCAATTTAAAATAAATCAATATCCTGTCTCCTTCAGATGTACAATTATTGTACTTTTTCTTATTTTTGACTGTGGATTGTGATGTCTTCCGATCAATTTCTTGTAAATTGTATGCTATACTTGTTTTGAAAGTAAATTAACATTGCTGGGAAAAAACAATGTTTCATAACAAAAATATTTGATAATGTTACACAATGTAGATACCTTGCTAAAATTAGGCTTAGTAGAAATGTCAGTAGTGCGGCATTAGTCCTGCTTTTCAATTTTGCCTTGCAGAAATACAGCAACTGGCCCTGGTTTTTGTTGAAATGTGTCTATGACCATATTCTTTATTATGTACAGTAAATGCGATTACTTACTGAAATCATCTGCTCCTGACAAACTACATCATAACAAAATAACCATGAATCTGAATGTAATTTTTTATTTTGTTTATAAAAGTCCAAGACATGTATAAAAAGTAACACTAATATAACTTGATTCATTCAGTAGACAAATTAAGACTGTTTGTACAGTACTTAAGCATTTAAAATGTATCTTCTGACAAACTTTTCAAATATGAATGCATCATTTTCCTGCATAGCATTTGCTGCATGACAAAATAATTGAAACGTACAGTGGCTTATATCACATTAACATTCACATACACTACATGTGAAACCAGGTAAAAAATTAAATATAATCCATTCAGAATTATAAACAAATATTTACACATCCCCACCCGAGAGTTTGAGCAATTTCGTTGTTCCAGGTAAGTTCTAGTTCAGTAGTACGCATACTGATTGTGTCAGCCCTCTGGGCTGTATTGGCAGAAGTGTTGTTAGTATTAACAGTAAAATGTGCATCCTGTGACCTGGCGCTGAGTCTGGCTCTGCATGGCATATTCACACAGCAGGAGCAGAGTGTCGAGCCGCTGCAGCAGGTAGAACGTGTGGAGCAAGTCAGGTACTGTTAGCAGAGTGCAGGAGGAAAGGTACCGAAAGACATGATCAAACCCGCACAGGCCTTTGAGCAACTCGTGAGGTACGCCCATCTTCAGCGCCACCTGCTGGTAGTTCTGTACTCCTGGGAATGTTGGGTCCAGCTTCAAAGCCAGAGAATCCACCAAGGCCTGTGGCAGCCTGCCTAGATGGACACCTGGACAGAAGATACACAGGCCAATGGGGAAATTATGGCATTAAAAAAGCAGAGCTATGACACAGTACAGATCCCACTGCCCACCTACAACTGTTTAACCTCCCACCAGGGGTGAACTATTCTGTTATGCCGTTTCTACATTCAACATTTGAGAATGTCTCGTGGACAGTGACAGTGTGCAAAATGTATTCTACTATTCTAACTTGCAACAGTAGTTGAGACTCCGACTGAGTTCCAAAATAATTCATACAAATGTATCTGAGAGCCTTCAAAAGGGGTCAGTTGCCCATCCCTGCTATAAAGGGAAAAATGTTCTCTTCTTGAAAATTTGCCAGTGGTGCCAAGTATGCAGCTAAGTCTCTTGGTACAATGATAGTCTATTTTTCCATGTGGCCTGTAGAACAGTAAGACAATGTATATTGGACTATACCTCTTGGCCAAGACAAAGGAAAGTTTTAAAACTAGCCAGACTTAATGAAAAACAACTTTTAAAAACTACTCCTGTTAGAAATGGCTACATTAACTTTAAAATCCGGAACCATCCAGAACAAAATTGTGGTTCTGTGAATATGTATCTCTACTGAATCCCTAGCCACAACAACAACAGAACTTCACCTAATACAAATATGTGTATTGTGGTCTTTTGACAATCCCCAATGTTTCATTTAGTTTCTGTTGGATGTGCTCCAGCATTAAAATAGGCTTTAGATAGTCAACTGAAGAATATCCCACCTTGCATGATTCGGATACAGTTCTTCAGCAGGCTCAGTGTTTCTTCCATCTACACATAGAAATATTATGAATACATTGTTGCTTTGTTCAGGGAAACATCCTCTACTAAATGAGTGAAGCTGTAAACTTAATTTGGCACATCTAGCTAATTATGTGTGAAATGACAAGTGTGAAAAATATATTTAAAGGCATCCAGTATCTTGCCTATACTAAGAGGATATCACAACTCATATTTTATGAGATCAGTGTGCGTGCCACACCTTAAATAGTAAAATTAAAGGTGACATTTGCTTATAATATTTGCTGTATGAGCATAAAAGACAGCTAAGTCTAGTGACTGGTTACTCCAACTCTCTACTGCTGAGTAAAAGGTCCTCTGTGTGAGAGGAACAGGTGACACAGCCCTGTCTTTCCTAAGGGTAATTACCGCATTACTGCTGTAGCAGGGTTGATGATGGCTGCTCCAACAGCTGTCAGTTTGTTCCTCTGGGCAGGCAGATGGACTCCCCAGTTGTCTTCCTCCTGACCCATCTCCGGAGGGGCCATCCTTAATCTCGGATATCACAGTAATCCCCAGGCTCACAGAGCTACAGTCTGGGTCTGTGGCACTGTGGAGGGCTGCAGTGCTGTGGAAGTCTAGCTCAGTGCACTCCACTGGTACATGCTGATGGGGAGGGCTATCCTGCAGCTCAGAAGCATCGTAACCCTTACTGCTCTGCAGGGGCAGGAAAAAGGACCCTGCCTCAGACTCCCCAATGTCTACTGGACCCACAGGGGTCTCCATTGTGAGTGAGACATCACTGCTGATTGAGGATGGCTCAGAGGATATCTCAGAGGATATCTGAGAGACCAACCCAGAGGAGCAGTTACTGCAGGTGGAGTTACGCACCAGTGGCTGGGTCTCCAGCAGGTTGATGTGGCCCTGAGTTTTAAGGTCAGGGTTTCGTAGAACGAACCCCAGAGGGACAGTCATGTCCACATTGGACTGCAGTCTGGCCAACGTGTCTGCAGTGGTGGTAGAGTTATCACATGCACCTGTAAGAAGACACGTCATCAGATGGTTACATTAGTACCCCAACAAACCCCTAATGAACCATGGATTCGCAAATTTACTATAATATGAGTCAATTAGGGAATGTTTATCCCATTGTGCTAGTGGAAATTGGCCTATATGGATGAAATAATATGCCATTTAGCAGACGGTTTTATCCAAAGTGACTTACAGTCATGCGTGTATACATTTTACATATGGGTGGTCCCCAGAATCAGTGGTGTAAAGTACTTAAGTAAAGATACTTTAAAGTACTACTTAAGTAGTTTTTTTTTTTGGTATTTGTGCTTTACTTCACTAATTGGGTACTTTTTCCACCACTGCCCGGAATCAAACCCACTACCTTGGCGTTACAAGCACCATGCTCTACCAACTGAGCTACAAGGGACCCATAGAGGCAAATTGAAATGATTTGAACAGAATAACCCACACAGCGCTGTGAAGCGGAGAACCTGAGCTCTGACGTCATGTATAGCATGTTACTGTACAGCCACTGCATTCCAATTTAGGCGCTTATCAATGACAAAATCTGCCATATTCAACACATATACGGGATGACAGGGGCTGTGAGTGGAAAGGGTTAAAGCTCTTATTCATCATGTGTTATGTCTGTTGTAGTAATATATATACTATATACACAAAACATTAAGAACATCTGCTCTTTCCATGACATACAGTAGACTGACCAGGTGAAAGCTATGATCCCTTATTGATGTCACTTGTTAAATCTACTTTAATCAATGTAGCTGAAGGGGAGGAGACAAGTTGAAGAAGGATTTTTAAGCCTTGAGACAATTGAAACATGGATTGTTTATGTGTGCCATTCATAGGGTGAAAATATTGAAGTGCCATTAAACGGGGTATGGTAATAGGTGCCAGGCGCACTGGTTTGGGTCAAGAACTGCAACGCTGCTGGGTTTTTCCTGTTCAACAGTTTCCCGTGTGTATCAAGAATGGTCCACTACCCAAAGGACATCCAGCCAACTTGACACAACTGAAGGTATTCCTAATGTTTGGTATACTCAGTGTAAATAATGTGCTCTTCAATACATCATGGTGGGTGCTGTTCTACTCTTATAGTTACCCGAGTCCTGGCTTTGCTGCTCCAGATTCAGCGTGACCACGTTCACTGGGGATGCTGCACACTCCATGTCACTCTGACTTGTGCTTTGAGGAGCCAGGCATCCTTTCAGAGAGAGAATATCATTCATGAGCTAGACGAGGCACAGTTTGAGGAGGATTACCTGTACCCTGCATGTTACTATAAAAGCGATTCTAACAAACACATTGACAGAACCCACATTATTGCAGTTTCATCAGTAGTTGTGTGAACATCTCATGCAACAAACACTTCATTAAATGAGATATTTGTGTGCAGATCATGAGATACCTTTAAATATTTTCTTTAGTAAGGTATGTCTGAAGTATATAAACAAGGCAGCGGAGAGGAAGATTGTCATGGTAACCAGGGCAAAAGAAATGGTGGTGATGACAGCAGCATTTTGGGCTGGGCCTTCTGGGCTCCAGACTTTTCCCACATCAACTCTTCTGCTTCCTGCAAAATAGAATGATTGAGGTTGGTGCTACACAAGGCTGAGCACATGCTTACACACACAGCATTTATTTTATGTTTTACATTACTGACTTTGATACATTGGCAAATAATGACAGTAACACTATTCTATGAATAGAATATTACAACAGTGTTGTAATTCTTGAATATCTCGTAACCCAAACAATGCATTCTCTACGGCAACAAATCTCAAAATAAAAACATGGGTAATTATGTTTCCAGTACATGGAGGAAATTTGCGAATATAACAGTAGGCTACACAACTGACTCATACAATAATGAGTGGTTCTGAAGTGGTTTTCCTTTCTCAGAGTCCTGGGCCAAGCTTTTCAGAGACTTACGGCTGCACTGCTGCTCAGTGGTGGAGGAGGGACCACACGGCATGCACTCCAATTCCTGCAAGCCATCCATCCGTGTCTTACTGTAGAATCTGCAATTAGATCAAATTAAAGCAGGAAAAAAAGTTGGAAATAGTTGTATTTCAAGTAAACAAGCTAATAAAACTCCAAGTCCACATGTTCTGGATGGAGAGCTTTTATGACTTAAAAGCACAGCTACGTCTTAAGTAAAGATCTGTAGATACTATACGTAAGAATGCAATTAGATAGTGTACAGGTACAAACCCTGGCAAGCACTCCCCACAGATAGCATTGCTCTTAGAGGTGCACAGTGACTTCTGGTGCCTGTTTATGCGTTTACACGACTGGCAGAATTTGCAGTTGTGGTAACCTCGGCCCTCTTTATAAGTCTTGACACTACAGGGGATGCAAGAAGCCGACCATCCACTTCCATAACCACAGTCCTGGCGGGAAATAAGAATCAAAATATACAGTGCACATTAGACCTGTTTACAGCTAAGGATTTCACTGAAGTAAATTTGTTAAGATAGTTGCAAAACAGAAATATAAATTAATATGATAATTAGATGTCTAGATTACAAAGTACATGACAGTTTTCCCTTCCAATGACCACATGGGGTTATTTTAGGTCATGGGTAAACCTCCATTGGCAAGCTCTTCCCAGCTAGCAAATTTGGTTCCTTGGAAGTTGTGGGAACGTATGTTTTCAGTTTCACATTGGTTGAGGTAAAGTTAAATGTTTTTAAACGCCCTGAGAACAGAAGTGAACATTTAGCCTGTTCTGGGAATGTTTATTTTGAAGTTTTGAGAGTGTTTTACTCTGGTTCCTTGAACGTTTTATTAACGCTCTGAGAACAGAAATTCTAGGTTATTTTGAGTTTCAAAAAAAAAGTCCTTAAAACTTTTACTGAATGTTTCAATAAAACTTTTAATAACACTGCTATCTTATTTTGGGTACACTTTTTTTAACTGTAAGCACAGATAGGACACATGCAAATTAATTTCTTTAGGCATTAATCATGCAAACACGTTTCTTTTTTATTATGACAAGGCATCAGTGAGATTCAAACCTATAATCTTCTGTTCTCTATCCATGGAATTAGTCTTAGGCACCACCAGGATGGAGATAGCAAGACATGTTTTTTTACCCTTACAAAGCTGTTCATTTTAGTCTATTCAAACAGACCCCATTTCTGAGGAAACAAGCACTCATTATGATCAGGTGTGGCCAATTTGTGGGCGCGGCCAACACACCTTTACAATCTTAAAATAGAGGATAGAGAGAGTGTTGTTGATAATGTAAATGTTTTTAAATAACATTCTTAGAATGTTCTCTGAACAGTCTGTAATACCTACATGTTTCAAGCAGACCACCATAGTCCCTGTGCCCAAGAACACCAAGGTAACCTGTCTAAATTACTATTGCCCTGTAGCACTCACATCTGTAGCCATGAAATGCTTTGAAAGGCTGGTCATGGCTCACATTAACACTATCATCCCAGACACAATAGACCCACTCCAATTCGCATACCGCCCCAACAGATCCACAAATGACATAACCTCTATTACACTCCACACTACCCTTTCCCACCTGGACAAAAGGAACACCTACGTGAGAATGCTGTTCATTGACTACAGCTCAGCGTTCAACACCATAGCGCCCACAAAGCTCATCAATAAACTAAGGACTAAACACCTTCCTCTGCAACTAGATCCTGGTCTTCCCCAGGTGGGGAGGGTAGGCAACAATACATCCGCCACGCTGACCCTCAACACAGGGGCCCCTCAGTGTTGTGTGCTTAGTCCCCTCCTGTACTCTCTGTTCACCCACGACTGCGTGACCGCGCATGACTCCAACACCATCATTAAGTTTGCAGACGACACAACGGTGGATGGCCTTATCACCTACGATGATCAGACAGCCTATAGGAAGGAGGTCAGACAAAAACTTCTCCCTCAACGTCACCAGGACAAAGGAGCTAATCGTGGACTACAGGAAACGGAGGGCTGTGCATTCACATCAACAGGGCTGAAGTGTAGCAGGTCGAGAGCTTCAAGTTCCTCAGTGTCTACATCACTAAGGATCTATCATGGTCCAAACACAACAACATAGTCGCGAAGAGGGCACGACAACGCCTCTTCCCCCTCAGGAGGCTGAAAAGATTACTCCTTGTATATAGCCTCATCATTGTTGTTTTATTGTGTTACTGTTTTTTGTATTATTATTTTTGCTAATCTTTTCTTTCTTTTTAACTCTGCATTATTGAGAAAGGGCTCGTAAGTAAGCATTTCACGGTAAAGTCTACACCTGTTGTATTCGGTGCATGTGACAAATAAAAAACGATTTGAACATTGCTAAACTTTTTCTTGTGGTTTTTATAGAAAGTTTTCTTAACGTTCTTGAAACAATCTGAGAACATGACTTTAAATGGAACCGTGAGGAAATCTGTAAGAAATGTTACGCTAAAGTACTGCAATTCCCACAGAAGAACATTGTTTCGTAACTTTCTCTGAACTATGAGAACATTCCCAATGTCAAACCTGTTGGAGAACGTTACTAGAACATTAGCAAAATTTAAATTAAATGTAACCATGTTTGAACTTTTAGGAAACGTTCTGTTAAAGTAATGAAATACCAAGTAAATCTAGTTTTGTTGTCAAATTTCTTAATGTGCTGAGAATGTTCCAAAGCCAAGCAACTATCCTACACCATTACCAGAAAGTTGTGGGAAGATTGTATGCAAAAAAAAAACATAGTAGAACCACTTTCTCACCAAGCTCTAAGAAAAATATGGTTCTCAGAACGTCATCTTGTAGCTGGGTTAGTAGGCCTGCCAAGTGGACTCGTAAACTTGGAACAAAGTTCTCTCTGCCAGTGGGATTCTTTTAGAGTGAGAGATTGCCACAGACAAACCAAACTCTTTGTGGTTTCATAGTAACGTTAATTACAAATCCCAGTTCTGCAGTAATTTCTGTTGTTGCTCAGATGAGCTGATAGGCTACTAGACATGGCTGCAGTGGAAAGGAGATGAATCAGTGTCTGTGTAGCCAGCACCAGGCCTATCTATATTTTGGCCTTCGTAAAAATCCAGTAATTTCTCTTTCAATATTCCTGTATAGTTTTATAATACCCACCTCTGACAGCTCTTGTCCTGGTCCACATTGCAGACAAGGGTGGCAGTCCCCACTCAAGTAGTACTGGGTTTCAGAACAATCCATGACAGCAATGTAACTAAAATAAAAAATATGTATAATAGTTTATAGCTCAGTAGTTAGCCCATTTTGAAATCTTTATAATGAACAGTGATTAAAATGGAAACAAAATGCATAGGGTGCTGTTTCTTAGCCACTGCATAGAATATTGAATCAAATATATTGCTTGTGCACATGTTGAACCAATATCCTATCACTTGATGTCACTAAAGAACACAAAAAATGTAGACAACAAAACACAACAAGAGGATATACTGTTACAGGCAAAGGATTTCTAAATCTTAAATCAGATAGAGGATGGATGGAGCCTATGTGTTGTATTGAGGGGTAAAAACCTAAATAATAATATTGAGAAAAAATACATGCAGAGGTTTTAGCATAACTTGTCCTCTACTTTAACTTACAACACTGCTACTAATATTGACGAA
The DNA here is from genome assembly GCF_045679555.1 of Salvelinus alpinus. Taxonomy (NCBI): domain Eukaryota; kingdom Metazoa; phylum Chordata; class Actinopteri; order Salmoniformes; family Salmonidae; genus Salvelinus; species Salvelinus alpinus. Next base: position 18,424,396 of record NC_092098.1, on the reverse strand, counting down.
GAATTACTAAACTGTTTTATGAAATACCACAAAGCAAAAAAACACTACGGTTGGACAACTCAGACATTAGCAACTGGAAAGATGATTCATGACCAGCAGTGCGCACCGCATTACGAGCCAATAATAATTTCCCACCCTGAGTATCACATCAAATGATTCAAAGTAATCGTTTTACCTCAATCCATAAAGTTGGCGAAGATACTTTAGGGCACCTTTTTCTATCGTTTTCACGAGTCTATACTTGTGCACGCTATCGATAGTCTATGCAGTCTCACTTCATCCGATCTGGACATGCCCTGACATGCCTCACGGGCTGCGCGTCTGGTGGCCAAAACCAGCATCAGTGCGCACTAATTAGGTAACTTCTGAAATTGTGCTTGCAATTATCGGATAGGGAATATGGCCCTGTACTTTTGTTACAGGTCCTGGATATTGGCTAATTACAGAGAATAAACACATGGTAGTAGACTGACTGTCTGTCTGCCTACAGTAGCATATCTTTCTCTGTAGCCTGCATGTCTATGCCTGCCTGTTATGTCTGTCTGTGTAATAGCAATGTAATAAACTGCAATGTAATAGGCCTATACTAATATGTGTAATAGATATGGATTGTATAGGATAGTAGTTTAATAGGTTGTCTCTGTGTAATCACTTATTTTACACCTGCTACTTTAGTTTACTGTGTATTTAAATAATCAAAAATAATTCAATTAAATTGTTTTTGTGACAACAATTAATACATTTCCATTTTTTATCTCTATTAGAGAATTATGGCAATTTTTTTATTTATTTAGATCTTGTTGACACAGTATGAAAACTAAACCTACAATTTTTAAGATGTACTTTTCAGTAGGATCAAAACTGTTGTGACATAATACCCTTTCCTCATACATTTACAACAAAACACACCAGCATGTAGGCCAATTTGGGACAAAGTGTTTTACCTTCATCCAGAGTAGCCTAAACCTCTGTCAATGTTTGATACTTCTCTCAGTAGTGTACTTTCAATTTGTGCCATCTCCATTGTTTACTACTAAATTCTTCCATGCTGTGCCAGGCTGACCTGATTACTGCTTGTAACATATTATCTTTTTCCAAGCAAAGCACTGTTCAGTCTACATACTTATCATCACAAAGGACAGGGAGTAATCAAACATTAGAGTGTGGGTTGATTCATATTACATCAGCTTTCACACAGTTTTCATAAATCCCTCAAACTAACCTTTGGGGTACAGAGAATGCATCAATATCCTCCTATTGTAAGAGGAAATCAAAATGCTCAATCCTCTCATTTTACCTGTAGACTAAATCCTTTATTTTAAAGGTGCCAGACAATGTTGAAATGACTCATATCACATACTGTAGCCCAGTTGATGTTTATCAGTTGTGGAGGGCGATGTGGAGAGGAGCCGAGCAGGTCAGAGTGGTAATGGAGGTGAACTGTGTTGGTGTAATGAGTAATCTTTACTTTAGACCTGAAGACTCCCATCATCTCCTTAGAGCAGCAACTAGGCAGAGCAGTCGGCTAACACAACATTATGTAAGTCAAGTAGATAACCTTCTTTAAATATTGGGGTCTGATTGTTGAATATGCCTTGCATAATCTTTAGTTTTTAGACATATCTTCTCAAGAATGTTATGGGAAGCAAGGTTTTGTTTGTTGCCAATATGTATGTTTTAGCTGTTGGACAGGTGTTGTTATGTTTTGTGAGAACTAGAGAATTCCATTGGACGAGGAAACAGAGGTCATGCACAGACAGTCCACCTCAGACTTAGATGTCATCGTTACAGTTACATTTACATTTACATTTTAAGTCATTTAGCAGACGCTCTTATCCAGAGCGACTTACAAATTGGAAAGTTCATACATATTCATCCTGGTCCCCCCGTGGTTGGAGCAGCCTTCTCTATTCTAGTAGACAGCAAGATAGTGAATTCACTCACATTCATAATCTCAACAATGTGCAGTGAATGTTGTGATGTTGATATTACACTTTCGTGCTCATTGCAACATCATTTTCCTGACATAACATTTTGTCTTTTAAGAATGCAACACACAAATGATGATACATATTCCTCATATGCTGATTGCAATTTAAGTGTGTGAATGTATGCAACTAGTTTGATTATGTAAGTGATGTTACTTTCTACCACTGTATCCTACCATGGAAAGCAGCTCTTACCACTGTTTCAGAGTGTCTGCAATGTCTCCCTTTAACCCAGCCGGGTGACTGGCTCATTCACTGTGCTTCTCCTATTCTGAAGAAGCATTCAGACCAGCTAATAAATGGAGTGGCAGACTTTGTATAGTGTGTGGAATGTTATTTTGTAGCTAATTAGTTTATTTTGGTTTTCAAATATTGCTGTTGTTAATAATAATACGCATTTTTCTTCCCAACTTCAACAATGTTTTAAATAATTTTACTCAAGATTTTAGTGGGGAAAACATTTTCTCAACACACAATGTTCTTTTGGTGTCAGGAAATACTTTAAGACATTATTTCTACAACCCAGACTGTCACCCAGTGCTCACCAACAGGTTTATGTCTAGTCTACTGTCATGTGGTGTTAAGAATGGATTATTTTACTTTGTTTTCCGCCAAAGGACAGGCATTATTTTTGAATATATAAGTAAGTCGATTTCAAAGGATCATTCAAACATGTAGCCATATTTTGCTAAGTCGAGGCTTCTCTATCCAACCATAAACATAAGCAATCAATCAATTGTGGCCATTTTAACGATGCATCATAATGTTGTCTTAGCCACTTGGGAAGGAATCTCGAGTGCTGACAGAAAGCAGCCAGTGGTCTTTCACCTAGTGCTGTGTACTTTAAGAACTGTTTTTTGTTCCAGTGGGAGCTGGCCCTCCGAAGGCCATGAATGACTGCCAAACACAGACAGACAGACACAGAAATGTGTAAGATAAGAACCCTGACTGAAACATTTAACATCTGCAGCCAAAGGGAAAAAGCTATGTTTTTTAAAGCACATTTTGTTGCTTGCCCAAGTAACCTCACCAGCTCCCCAGGTGACAGACTATCACTGGTTTATTCTCAGCTCCTCATCACCACAGGAACATCAGCCAATCAGATGGTATATGGGACAGGAAATAGGAATTTTCCAGTGTCCTGATAGTATTTTAACCTGCTAACATGTTTTGTCTTAAGTGGTTTCAAGGGTGTAAACAGATCATTACAGTAATCATCCCATATATTCCGAAGCCTAAACAACTTTCAGAAAATTACCCACAAAATGATTGCAGTTTATACAAGTAAGATAGGATGTGCTATTGTCTGATATACAGTATCAGTCAAAAGTTTGGACACACCTACTCATTCAAGGGTTTTTCTTTATTTTACTATTTTCTACATAGTAGAATAATAGTGAAGACTTCAAAACTATGAAATAACACATATGGAATCATGTAGTAACCAAAAAAGTGTTAAACAAATCAAAATATATTTTATATTTTTCAAAGTAGCCAGTCAGTTATGAACAAATTCTTATTTACAATGACGGCGTACACAGGCCAAACCCGGGCGACGCTGGGCCAATTGTGTGCTGCACTATGGGACTCCCAATCACGGCCGGTTGTGATACAGCCTGGAATCGAACCAGGGTGTCTGTAGTGACACCTCAAGCACTGAGATGCAGTGCCTTAGACCGCTGTGGCACTCGGGGGCTTCATGAAGTAGTCACCTGGAATGCATTTCTGTGCCTTGTTAAAAGTTAATTTGTGGAATTTCTTTCCTGCTTAATGCCTTTGAGACAATCAGTTGTGTTGTGACAAGGTAAGGGTGGTATACAGAAGATAGCCCTATTTGATAAAAGACCAAGTCCATATTATGGCAAGAACAGCTCAAATAAGCAAAGAGAAATGACAGTCCATCATTACTTTAAGACATGAAGGTCAGTCAATGCAGAAAATTTCAAGAACTTTGAAAGTTTCTTCAGGTGCAGTCGTAAAATCCATCAAGCGCAATGATGAAACTGTCTCTCGTGAGGACCGCCACAAGAAAGGAAGACCCAGAGTTACCTCTGCTGCAGAGGATAAGTTCATTAGAGTTACCAGCCTCAGAAATTGCAGCCCAAATAAATGCTTCACAGAGTTCAAGTAATAGACACATCTCAACATCAACTGTTCGGAGGAGACTGCGTGAATCAGGCCTTCATGGTCGAATTGCTGCAAAGAAACCACAACTAAAGGACACCAATAATAAGAAGAGACTTGCTTGGGCCAAGAAACACAAGCAATGGACATTAGACCAGTGGAAATCGGTTCCAACGGCCGTGTCTTTGTGAGAGTAGGTGAACAGATGATCTCCGCATGTGTGGTTCCCCACCAGGAAGGATGGAGTAGGAGGTGTGATGGTTTTGGGGTGTTTTGCTGGTGAAACTGTTGTTGATTTATTTAGAATTCAAGGCACAGTTAACCAGTATGGCTACCACAGCATTCTGCAGCGATACGCCATCCCATCTGGTTTGCGCTTAGTGGGTCTATCATTTGTTTTTCAACAGGACAATGACCCAATACACCTCCAGGCTGTGTAAGGGCTATTTGATCAAGAAGGAAAGTGAAGGAGTGCTGCATCAGATGAACTGGCCTCCACAATCATCCGACCTCAACCCAATTGAGATGGTTTCGGGATGAGTTGGACCGCAGAGCGAAGGAAAAGCAGCCAACAAGTGCTCAGCATATGTGCGAACTCCTTCAAGACTGTTGCAAATGCATTCCAGGTGAAGCTGGTTGAGAGAATGCCAAGTGTGCAAAGCTGTCATCAAGGCAAATGGTGGCTACTTTGAAGAATCTAAAATATATTTTGATTTGTTTAACACTTTTTTTGGTTACTACATGATTCCATATGTTTTATTTCATAGTTTTGATGCCTTCACTATTATTCTACAATGTAAACTAAATAAACAAAAACCCTTGAATGAGTAGGTATGTCCAAACTTTTGACTAGTACTGTACTTGTCCATCCTTATTACTTTAACAAAGAAAAGATGCCTATGTTGTCTTCGTTTTGGTCAAATTAAGGGCCTTTTAGTGTCTGGACTGTCAGGAGACAGTGCATAATAAAGGGCACAAGTGTCTTTGAAATGTACTATAACAAGACATACTGTACGGGAATTTAACGTTACCCCTGGGTGGATTTATACTCCTTTGTTGCAGCATGCCTGTCACTGCAGAGTTAGTGGTTAATGTTGTACAAATCCATTAAAGATATTGTCTACTTCATTTCTGCTTTTACCACATCAAATCTCTGAGATACTGTATGTGACATACTGTAGATCATCCACTGGCACAGTGAACACTGACCAGAAGCTGTTGATAAATTCTAGTGTTCCATCTGACTGCATCTCCTTTATTCTCATAGGCCCATTGCAGACAATGATTGGCACAAGTGTATTTACACAAAAGGTCCACAGTTCTTACAAACCAGGCATGTTTGATGTGGCTTGGCGGGAATAGCCAAAAGTTCAGTAGAATATCAGACTTCTTCTCTTTTGAAAGGAGTGGATGGTGGATGGCTACCGTACCGATGATGTTAATATTTAATCTGTGGGTAGCCTCAGAGTATGGCACAACACAACCACAGATTGACACCAGAAAATGCAGGGGGCCCCACTTGGAAAAATTATATTCCCAAGTTAATGTTGTGTGTTCATATTCAGTCAATTTTAGGTCCTGCAGGCTGTCTTGACACATAATAATGTCATGAAAGCACATTCTAATAGTGTAAGAGGTCCTTAGTTGACACTAAAATGTTGTATTCAATACCCATTTGAAGATTAAAAAAGGTGTTAATTTGTTTGATACAATTACAGATTTTCTCAGGTGACCCCATTTCAATTTCAAGCGACCCCATGTTTGGAAACCACTGCTTACAGGAAGGGTGGCAGTAAGCCACTGGTTACTAATAGCTCAATGCACTGCCCTTTAACATTTCACAAACACAAGTTACCTCTGTTGCTGGCGCTGGTGACCTGCAATACCAGAACCAAACTGAAGAGTTCTCAGTAGCCTCCATCATGGGTTGGTGGAGTATATTTTGCCTAAAATAATGGAATTACACTGTACCTGCTTATAACAGGCTGAACTGAGCAAAATCGTTGACTTTCAGCAGAATCCTGCTTATCTTTTAAGAAGTTTATGAAGCCAAGCTTTTAATGATATCAGACAACAAATCCCTTATGGTTCAAGAGTCCTAAAACAAGACGTCCCTTTGCCAAAAGCTACCTGCCAGGTGTTATGCAACATACAATCACAATCCTTTATGAGAGCAGTCACCAGAAATGTGCATTTGTTTATGAAAAGAAACAACAGAAGTTGAGTAGGAAATGACATGTGAGTAATGGTAAGTAAAGTGAATAGTTATGGGGGAAAAAAGAGTAAGGTATCTCAATATCATCAGCTAATAAACTGTAAATACTTGGTAATCTCTTACTAAAAATAGATTGATTAAAATGTTTATCCATATTCAAACATACTAGTGGCTTGTTGACGTTTTGTAAATATGTACAAAGCAGCATCACAGACAGATGTTGGCTTGGAAATTCTACCAAACAGTTGGAAAATCCCAAACTAGGTGGAGCTTATTAAAAAGGAGTAGAGTATGGAAGCCTCGTAGTCTTATTATTCACAAACATTAGAATAGAAACAGGGGAAGAAAATACATTTAACGTGAGCTTTCTTCTGTCCTCTTTTTCAATGGTTATGTCTAAATAGCCTACAGGCATTTGGCCAACATCCTCTGTGGATCAGGTTGGATAATGTGGAATGCTGTACATGTATTACAGTATAACTCTGGTTAACTCCAGTTAACTCTGAATATCTAGCTGTCACTTACTGAAGCCTGTTTGTTTAATCTTTGATATTTCATAATACGTGAAGCCCTGATATTTTCCAGTAAACCTATTTCAGTGGTACGACTGTATGGAAAAACAATTTATTACTCTGTTCTCTGTTTGTAACCTTGAATTTTGAAAATAAAAAAAGAGCGTAATGCTTTAGCCTTGGCATTTCTCCTCTTGGAAACCTTGCCTTTTTCCTCTCTCCCGCTCCCACACATTCACTCCTTTCCCTTCACCCCGTTTCAGCTGGCCAGCCTTACAATGGAGAACAAAAATCACTGACTTACATGAGCAAATACATTACTCTTTTTCCTGTCAGATACATCATACTGAGCTAAATTGAGAGAAGTGAGATGAATCCATAAATACATTTAAAGGGTACAGAGAGATGGAATTCCCGTTGACACACTGTTTTTGATTAAATGTGTGAATAACAATGTCTTTATAGCCTATTACTGTAGGGATCCACAGAAATCTAGATACTTCGCTGGAGCTGACATTCTAACCAGTGCATAAGAATGCCAGCGGAGCAAGACAAAATGCAATTTAAATTCACTTTTTTACTACAGACAGTAACATATTTTGGATTGGGGAATAGAAAAGCGGTCAGTCTCAATGAGCATTTTTAGAAAGGAGGAAACCAGAGTGCTGTCACCTTATCTTCAATGTGTGAATTGTGCTCCATAGTTCCCATGTTCCACTTGGATAGTTTCAAATATAAAACAACCACTGAAGCGGTGAAGTTTCTAGAAATGTATTTTGCCAATGAGAAAATGGTCTCATGAGGTAAAAAGCACCAGTGATTTCTTTATGGAAATTACCACATTCAGGTCCCTAAATACTATGATGTCAGAATTACCACATTCAGGTCCCTAAATACTATGATGTCAGAATTACCACATTCAGGTCCCTAAATACTATGATGTCAGAATTACCACATTCAGGTCCCTAAATACTTTGATGTCAGAATTACCACATTCAGGTCCCTAAATACTATTGTCATGCCCTGGCCATAGAGAGGCTTTTATTCTCTATTTTGGTTAGGCCAGGGTGTGACTAGGGTGGGCATTCTAGTTTCTTTATTTTTATGTTTTCTTTTCTATGTTTTGGCCAGGTATGGTTCTCAATCAGGGACAGCTGTCTATCGTTGTCTCTGATTGGGAATCATACTTAGGCAGCCTTTTTTCCTTTGGTGTTTCTGGATAGTTGTCTGTGTTAGTGGCCTGTATAGCCCTAGTCAGCTTCACGTTCGTTTTTTGTTGTTTCTTGTTTTGTTGGCGACATTTAAAAATAAAGGAAAATGTACGCTTACTACGCTGCACCTTGGTCCGGTCATTTCCACCCTGACGACGATCGTGACAACTATGATGTCAGAATTACCACATTCAGGTCCCTAAATACTATGATGTCAGAATTACCACATTCAGGTCCCTAAATACTTTGATGTCAGAATTACCACATTCAGGTCCCTAAATACTATGATGTCAGAATTACCACATTCAGGTCCCTAAATACTATTGTCATGCCCTGGCCATAGAGAGGCTTTTATTCTCTATTTTGGTTAGGCCAGGGTGTGACTAGGGTGGGCATTCTAGTTTCTTTATTTCTATGTTTTCTTTTCTATGTTTTGGCCAGGTATGGTTCTCAATCAGGGACAGCTGTCTATCGTTGTCTCTGATTGGGAATCATACTTAGGCAGCCTTTTTTCCTTTGGTGTTTCTGGATAGTTGTCTGTGTTAGTGGCCTGTATAGCCCTAGTCAGCTTCACGTTCGTTTTTTGTTGTTTCTTGTTTTGTTGGCGACATTTAAAAATACAGGAAAATGTACGCTTACTACGCTGCACCTTGGTCCGGTCATTTCCACCCTGACGACGATCGTGACAACTATGATGTCAGAATTACCACATTCAGGTCCCTAAATACTATGATGTCAGAATTACCACATTCAGGTCCCCCCCCTCACACACACAAACACTTTCAAACTCACCACATACGGTGCTACTAACTATTATCTATCCTGTTAACTAGTCACTTTACCATTACCTATCCAGTATGTATTGTACATACTGTACAGTGCCTTTAGAAAGTATTCTTACCCTTTGACTTATTCCACATTTTGTTGTGTCACAGCCTGAATTCAAAATGTATTAAAATACAGCAATGTGTCATTTACGTACACTACCGTTCAAAAGTTTGGAGTCACATAGAAATGTTCTTGTTTTTGAAAGAAAAGCAAATTTTTTGTTCATTAAAATAACATCAAATTGATCAGAAATACTGTGTAGACATTGTTAATGTTGTAAATTACTATTGTAGCTGGAAAAGGCAGATTTTTAATGGAATATCTACATAGGCGTACATAGGCGTAATCCAAGTTTATCATTTTAAAAGGCTAATTGATCCTTAGAAAACCCTTTTGCAATTATGTTAGAAAGAGCGGGAGGCCCCGGTGCATAACTGAGCAAGAGGACAAGTACATTAGAGTGTCTAGTTTGAGAAACAGAGAGTTCCTCTGTTCAGTGTCTGTGTTCTTTAAAAAATATATTTTTTTTAATCTTTTCTTTTTATTGGCCAGTCTGAGATATGGCTTTTTCTTTGCAACTCTGCCTAGAAGGCCAGCATCCCGGAGTCGCCTCTTCACTGTTGACGTTGAGAGTGGTGTTTTGCGGGTACTATTTCATGAATCTGCCAGTTGAGGACTTGTGAGGCGTCTGTTTCTCAAGCTAGACACTCTAATGTACTTGTCCTTTTGCTCAGTTATGCACCGGGGCCTGCCACTCCTCTTTCTATTCTGGTTAGCGCCAGTTTGCACTGTTCTGTGAAGGAAGTAGTACACAGCATTGTACGAGATCTTCAGTTTCTTGGCAATTTCTCACATGGAATAACCTTCATTAGCCTTCAACAAGAATAGACTGACAAGTTTCAGAAGAAAGTTCTTTGTTTCTGGACATTTTGAGCCTGTAATCGAACACACAAATGCTGATACTCCAGATACTCAACTAGTCTAAAGAAGGCCAGTTTTATTGCTTCTTTAATCAGGATGACAGTTTTCAACTGTGCTAACATAATTGCAAAAGGGTTTTCTAAGGATCAATTAGCCTTTTAAAATTATTAACTTGGATTAGTGTCACGACTTCCGCCGAAGTTGGCTCCCCTGCCTGTTCGGGCGGTGCTCGGCGGTCGTCGTCACCGGCCTACTAGCCGCCACCGATCCCTTTTTCGTTGTCTGTTGGTTGTGTCTTATTAGTTTCACCTCTGTCCTGTTGTATGTGTTTGATGAGCGTCCTTATTTATAGTATGTGTCCCCGCCCTTGTTTTGTGCGGGATTGTTTTGTGTTACATGTGTTGTTAAGGTAGAGGTGTTTATGTTCTGGACCTACACCCTGTGTTTTGGGTGGTCCAATTTATTTAACCGCACCCTGTGTTTGGGCTTGTGGTTTTTTGTGTGCCGTATTAAAGTGCACCTTTTTTCCCTGTGGAACTCTCTGCGCCTGATTCCTTCCTCACCCGCCTAGTCCCGCGTGACAATTAGCCAACACAACGTGCCATTGGAACACAGGAGTGATGGTTGCTGATAATGGGCCTCTGTACACCTATGTAGATATTCCATAAAATATCAGCCGTTTCCAGCTACAATAGTAATTTACAACATTAACAATGTCTACACTGTATTTCTGATCAATTTGATGTTATTTTAATGGACAAAAAATGTGCTTTTCTTTCAATAACAAGGACATTTCTAAGTGACCCCAAACTTTTGAACGGTCGTGTAAGTATTCACACCCCTGAGTCAATCATTTGTAGAAGCACCTTTGGCAGCGTCTTTCTAGGTAATTGTCTAAGAGAGTTCCATACCTGGATTGTGCAACATTTGCCAATTATTATTTTCAAAATTCTTCAAACTCTGTCAAATTGGTTGTTGATCATTGCTAGACAACCATTTTCAGTTTTTGTCATAGATTTTCAAGTAGGCAGAGCACAACTGTAAGTCGGACACTCAGGAACATTCACTGTCCTCTTGGTAAACAACGCCAGTGTAGATTTGGCCTTGTGTTTTAGTTTATTGTCCTGCTGAAAGGTGAATTCATCTCCCAGTGTCTGGTGGAAAGCAGACTGAACAAGGTTTTCCTCTAGGATTTTTCCTGTGCTTAGCTCTATTCCATTTATTTTTTATCTTGAAAAACTCTACAGCCCTTAACGATTACAACATACCCATAACATGATGCAGACACCACTATTCTTGAAAATATGGAGAGTGGTACTTAGTAATGTGTTGTATTGGATTTGCCCCAAACACAACACTTTGTATTCAGGACAAAACATTAACTGCTTTGCCAAATCTTTTGCAGTATTACTTTAGTGCCATGTTGCAAACAGGATGCATGCTTTGGAATATTTGTATTCTGTCCAAGCTTCCTTCTTTTCACGCTGTCAATTAAGTTAGTATTGTGGCGTACCTACAATGTTGTTGAGCCATCCTCAGCTTTCTCATATCACAGCCATTATACTCTCTAACTGTTTTAAAGTCACCATTGGCTTTATGGGGAAATACCTGTATTGACTGGGTGTATTGATACACCATCCAAAATGTAATTGATAACTTCAACAATGCTCAAAGGGATATTCAATGTCTACCAATATGTGCCCTTCTTTGCAAGGCATTGGAAAACCTCCCTGGTCTTTGTGGTTGAATCTGTGTTTCAAATTCACTACTCGACTGAGGGACCTTACAGATATTTGTATGTGTGGGATGCATAGATGAGGAAGTCATAACAAAATCATGTTAAACACTATTATTGAGAGTGCATGCAACTTATTATGTGACTTGTTAAGCAAATGTTTACTCTTGAACTTTTTTAGGCTTACCATAACATAAGGGGTTGAATACTTATTGACACAAGACATTTCAGCTTTTCATTTTGAATTCATTGGTAAACATTTCGAAAAACATTATTCCACTTTGACATTATGGGATATTGTGTGTAGGCCAGTGACAAAACAGTCTAAATGTAATACATTTTAAATTCAGGCTGTAACATAACAAAATGTAGAAAAAGTCCAGTCACTGTAGCTTCCTCAATTAACCATGTTATCTTTACTCTTTATTGTTGTCCGTTATTCACTGCGTATTTATTCCTCGTGTAACTATTTCTAGTTTTTTAAAATCTTTATCTTTAACTCTGCATTGTTGGAAAATGACCATAAAGTAAGCATTTCATTGTTAGTCTACACCTGTTATTTATGAAGCATGTGACAAATAACATTTTATTTGATATTAACTTAACTTCAATGGTCTGTTTCATCTGGGTACTTAAGGGTGAGTATTTGTGGTAAAGTAGCCTATTATAAGTGAATCAAGAAATGGATGAACACCTTTGTCTCCAGTTAAGAGCAATAAATAACAGTTCCCTCCAGAAAAAGGCATCCATTTAGGTGTTAGAGTGACTGAATATTTAGGAAAATAAAAGGTGTTCATTAGTAAGTCAAAATGAAAAGTACAATTTAAGTGAATGTGGGTGTCAAAATAGTGTCAAGTAGGTAGCTAGTGGGCCATTCCACAAATATAATGCTTTATGTGTAATTTCGTTAAAAATAAATGTATATTTATTTCACTTAATTTTTACATTTTGTCATGAAGAGCACATTGAACTTCACAAAAAAATACCTTTTCCTATTTCAAAAGGTTAAATGGAAGCTTGTTGAGTATAACAGTGAGGGGCGATTGAATGCAAGCTTCACAAAATGTTTTAATTGCTAAAACATTTCTGACCTATCTATCTATTGGTAACAGGATTGACGTGTTATGCTTGACCCGTTTAGTTTTCCACCACAAAACACCAGACAATGGCCAAAAATATTAGAAGTAGCTCACCTGCTTTTACCCTATAATTTGACTATTAGATGTTGAATGTTCCTTTTGAAAAAATTATTTAAAAAGGAATAGTTTCACCATATTAAAACGAGACTTCAGTTCATGTAACAGGGTAGACAAATGTAAATGAATCACTAATCCTCAGAAATGACTTTGCGAAGCAACAAAGTAACTAGGGCTTTACAATGATGGTGAAAACTTGAGGAAGTTGTTGGGTTAATGTTTAAAATCTTCCTACAAGTCGGAAAACACTCCCTAACACTTTATCGAGTCTTAATTCATATTAACCATCAGATGTATTGACTTTTCCATGTGGTCTATATTAAAGGGTACTTCCTTTCAATATAATAGGCTTTTAAAATTTGATATTTAGTAACACAATTTCATCTTAACATTTTAAAGGGACACAAAATACACTCTATTCGTGGAACAGCCCTAGTGTAAATCTGGGCATTTTGTTCCCTATTCTAAATTGGTAAAAACGAATGTACTAATGGTCTAAGTGTGTACTAAGTATAAATAGAAATAGCTTGATTAGCAACAGAACTTGTGGCTCTGGTGCTGCAATGATAGAATTACAGATATGTCAAACCAATGTCTGGCCAGCTGCTTCTTGATTGTACATCTTAGCCATTCACTCTTCAGCTGTGTGGTACAACAGGAAGACGGTTGTTGCCTCCAGAGGGTTCCCCTTTAAAAACAGAATTAAAAGTAAACATAATATATTATCCAGCATGCTACTGGCAGCCTAATGAGCACAGACCTCAGTCACACATATTTGTTAGGAAACTGGACTGTCCCCATAGAGATGTGGTCAGAGAGTAAATGGGAGGGGGTGGGGGGTGGGGTCCAAAATAGGGGAGGGTTGTCAAACTACTACACAAAAACATTCAAAGCTGCGTACATTTTTTATATGAATTGACAAGAACAAATAGGAATTGCTGATAGGCATTAGAGAGGACAGGAGCATCATTGCTCTTATGTAAGAACAGTTGTTTAGAGACAATACAAGTATCCTACATAGACTAGTCTACAACACCACAATGCAATGAATAATTGCATTATTGTTTTCAAGTGAGTACAACATTCTACTCTAGGCTGCTGTGAAAACAGAGGCGAAAGCCCAGTGATTTGAATGTTTCATCGATTTGGATCAGTTGTGGGTCTACTCTCGACAGTTTATAAGACCTAGGAAGGCACAGTAGCCTCTGATACCAAGCCTCTGATACCAAATGCGCTGTCTGTTGCAGATCATCATTCTCCCAAGTCGTGGTATAATAATGTGGCCACATATGCTCCTGACAGGCCCAGTTATGCAGGAAAGATTAACACATGCTCTGCCTCCTCTCCAATCCTAACGGCTATTCCTTGGGCACCTAGAATCGAACGCTTCAATATAGCCTAAATATTTATAATTTATCTAATTAATTACTTTTTATATGTGGCATAAACACAGTCACAATGTTTTAATCTGATTAGGCTACTTCAGTGCTTTACCTGGACCGAAAATAGGTTTTGGTACTCATTTTGGGTGCCAGTACTGTTTATATTTAGGAACAGGAGCTCCACAATACCTTTGAGCTAATATTCTATAAGAGGAACAAGAGCTCAAGCAGTAGAAGATTTGAGGTGCAGGTACTCAGCTCCAGTGAGCTCCTGCCCAAGTCAAGCACTGGTCTACTTCAAAAGTCTCCTGTAGTAATGCTCAATATTCATCCAAAAATATAATTCCAGCATCCTCAAATTGTCTTGACATTAACCAGGTTTCCCCTCCAACGTTTTTATGCGAGTAAAGTAGCCGACATGTCTGATAAAAAATGTCACCACATCATGGGAAAGCATGCAGTTCATTCAGCTACAGATGAAATAAGTTGTGCACAGTGATGAGGTTGATGCTCCTTTCAAACAATATCATTCAGCTACAGATGAAATAAGTTGTGTACAGTGATGAGGTTGATGCTCCTTTCAAACAATATCATTCAGCTACAGATGAAATAAGTTGTGCACAGTGATGAGGTTGATGCTCCTTTCAAACAATATCATTCAGCTACAGATGAAATAAGTTGTGCACAGTGATGAGGTTGATGCTCCTTTCAAACAATATCATTCAGCTACAGATGAAATAAGTTGTGCACAGTGATGAGGTTGATGCTCCTTTCAAACAATATCATTCAGCTACAGATGAAATAAGTTGTGCACAGTGATGAGGTTGATGCTCCTTTCAAACAATATCATTCAGCTACAGATGAAATAAGTTGTGCACAGTGATGAGGTTGATGCTCCTTTCGAACAATATCATTCAGCTACAGATGAAATAAGTTGTGCACAGTGATGAGGTTGATGCTCCTTTCAAACAATATCATTCAGCTACAGATGAAATAAGTTGTGCACAGTGATGAGGTTGATGCTCCTTTCAAACAATATCATTCAGCTACAGATGAAATAAGTTGTGCACAGTGATGAGGTTGATGCTCCTTTCAAACAATATCGAGTGTCTAATTCTGGTGACATGATGATCGGTGCTGGGCTGCCTTTTGACAAATAAAAATACTCTTGCAGTTTTGTCCATAATAATCTTGTCATGTAGTATCTGCAAGATGTTGGCTAGAGAGCACGTGGCAATACCAGAGTGGGCATATTCGCTATACCTATGCAAAAACAAATGTGACAAAACCATCAGTAGGCCTAGAGTTGAAAATGTGATGGAAACCCATTTAATTTATTTATTTTATTCGTTACATGGGAATGACCTGAAGTTAGTACACATAAAACTATGTATTTACGCACAGACTTTTATCTGCTACAAGTCAATTTGATGTAAATGACTCTGATGGGAAAACGTGCCATTGTTTCCCCTAGCTGGTAATTGCCGGGTATTTGGCTGATAATTTTATTTAAGGCAGTGAAATTAAATTATAGAGGGCCAAATTGTCCAGGAAAGGCTGTCTATCATAGCCCACACCCCAAATCTTCACTTCAGAACCATTCTCTCAAGTCTTGCATACAGGTGTGCCTTGCATGCAAGTGTGCCTGCTTAAAAGAGCAACAGAGGAGCCTTGGCCAAGGTTACCGTTGATTGCGATGATGGAGGCATTTTTCATTAAAGAAAAACAAAAGTTCGAGAAAAAGAGTATGCCTATAGTGAAAAGCCTGCAAGGGGAATTTAATATAAGTTTTCATATTGTAGTGGACTAAAATGAGAAGAATGCAGGCTACCTTATTTAGTTTAAGATACTGTAGGTGACAAGTAGGTCTGTCGAAAAATAAACAACATTAGCCTATTTCTGTCATTTGTTGGGTATGGTAGGCACTTGCCTTTGCTGGTAATTGCTGCAATATAGCCTGTACAAAACTTTTGTGAAGGTTTAAACCAGTTCATAACTGCTTTGTTTCATTCTGTTGAGCCATTTTCTTTGGCCAAATTAAGTTCCTGTGAGGACAGACGCTGGGAGATGAGAAAGAAGTACAGGGAGTGAATATTTAATAAATAACCGACATGAAACAAAACAAGGACAGCGTCTGGACAGGGGGAACAAAACGACATTAAATGCTAACACCGAGATCAAACTGAGGAATGGACAGATAAAGAGGAGGGAATTAATTAAGTGATGGAGTCCAGGTGAGTCCAATGAAGCGCTGATGCGCGTAACGACGGTGACAAGTGTGTGTAATGATGGGCAGGATGGCACCCTCGAGCGCCAGAGAGGGGGAGCAGGAGCAGGCGTGACAGTTCCAACTGTAATACTGTGTTTGCCTCCTCATATTTTCCCTATAAACAATGGTTTGACATACTTTTGATATTACTATTGTAAAGTGGTTGTTCCACTGGACATCATAAGGTGAATGCACCAACTTGTAAGTCGCTCTGGATAAGAGCGTCTGCTAAATGACTTAAATGTAAATGTAAATGTAAATTACCCTAATAACGTTTAGAAGGTTTGGTGTGGCTATTGTTAAGCCTTAGCTACTGCAAGCCGATGATATGAAGGTAGTGTGCACAGGTGCTCCAAGTGACTTCGACAGTTGAACTTGAGGTGAGGAAGAATGTTTCAGGAATAACAGAGTTACTCCTAAAATCTAACAATATAAAGCTAATCTTGACACAAATATTCTGACCGAAAATGTACGAGTTGGCCTCCAGTACATCTATATTTGTGTAGCAGACGCAATAGCCATCTGACAAAGAAATGCATGTTGTGTCGTAGCATGCTGCCAGCATATCTCACTCTCTCTACCTCTCTGGGGCTAGGCCTAAGCTTCTCTCCTTTCGTATAAGCTATATCCTTTTTTAAATATTAAAATCATACAGTAGACACCTAAGCCTATAGGCCTATGCATGATTTTCCCTGATGCATTTAGTGCTCAAATCTCAGACAGCTGAACCGTAAGGTAGACAATTATTGTTTTAGGAAAGTAGCCTAAAAACCAATAAAATAAAAAGACTATAAAGTTTTGCATATGCTACACATCAAAACACAAAGAATAGTATTTTTGTAGTTTGTTATTGGCTGTTTTTAAGGACAAATAAATGTGGCTAATTTTGCCAATATTCCTGCTTTATTAAAATCTTCCCGGTCATGTTGTCCTGCACCAACATTTTTTCTAAAGGAAGCCTTGAAATGTGCATATTGTTTTATGCAGATTCAAGAATATTTGCTTGAAAATCGGACGCCAATTGGATGGAGACCTATAGACACCCTAAAGACTCTGGCAAGTGTGCTAGTTCAGTGTCACTTTGATTATCATGGTTTACCATGGTTCACTAGAAGCCCCAAACATCTAAAGAATAAGCTACAGACTAGGGTTAAATATTTTCTCGGTTTTTACAAATGTTCCATCCCGAGAATAATCACTTTTCTCCCGGGTAACCCAGTATTTCCCACCCAAACTGGAAGTGTCATTCTAAAGCATATAAAGCATTTTATAAACTGGGTGGTTTGAGCCCTGAATTCTGATTGGCTGAAAGCCATATATATCAGACCGTATACCACGGGTATGACAAAACATGTAGTTTTACTGCTCTAACTACCTTGGGAACTAGATTATAATAGCAATAAGGCTCCTCTGAGGTTTGTGAAATATGGCCAATATATCACGGCTAATGGCTGTATCCATGAACTCCGCTTTGCGTCGTGCATAAGTACAGACCTTAGCCGTGGTTTATTGGCCATATAACACACCTCCTCTGGCCTTATTGCTTAAATCATATGTCTGGATTTGATTAGAGCTTTGATCGGCATTAAAATTAAAGTCTGACGCTACCAGAGCCCATGCTCAAAAAAGCCCAAATTATTGCACAGTTATCCAATACATAGCCTATGATATAGGTTATTTCACATTACGCATGACAGAAAAACATAAAAACCCATAGATGTAGCTCTGTAAAAAAAAAAAAAATAGATGACCCCCAAAAGCCAGATGGAGATGTGTAAATTAGACATGCATTCAGTCCTTATATTAGTATCATATGCTGATTTTTTTAAATCACCAAAACACTACTTAATTTAATTTCTTCACCATGACCCTTATTTGCATCCTGTAGGTAGGGGTAATGAACTTGTAAAAAAAAAAAAAAAAATTATATATAAACTCAGCAAAAAAAGAAACTTCCTCTCACTGTCAACTGCATTCATATTCAGCAAACTTAACATGTAAATATTTGTATGAAGAAGATTCAACAACTGCGACATAAACTGAACAAGTTCCACAGACATGTGACTAACAGAAATTGAATAATGTGTCCCTGAACAAAGGGGGGGGGGGGGGGGGGGGGGTCAAAACCAAACATAGCAGTCAGTATCTGGTGTGGCCACCAGCAGCATTAAGTACTGCACTGCATCTCCTCCTCATGGACTGCACCAGATTTGCCAGTTCTCGCTGTGAGATGTTACCCCACTCTTCCACCAAGGCATCTGCAAGTTCCCGGACATTTCTGGGGGGAATGGCCCTAGCCCTCACCCTCCGATCCAACAGGTCCCAGACGTGCTGAGATCCGGTCTCTTCGCTGGCCATGGCAGAACACTGACATTCCTGTCTTGCAGGAAATCACGCACAGAACGAGCAGTATGGCTGGTGGCATTGTCATGCTGGAGGGTCATGTCAGGATGAGCCTGCAGGAAGGGTACCACATGAGGGAGGAGGATGTCTTTCCTGTAACGCACAGCGTTGAGATTGCCTGCAATGACAACACGCTCAGTCCAATGATGCTGTGACACACCGCCCCAGACCATGACGTACCCTCCACCTCTAAATCAATCCCACTCCAGAGTACAGGCCTCGGTGTAACGCTCATTCCTTCAATGATGAACACAAATCTGACCATCACCCCTGGTGAGACAAAACCGCGACTCGTCAGTGAAGAGCACTTTTTGCCAGTCCTGTCTGGTCCAGCGATGGTGGGTTTGTGCCCATAGGCGACGCTGTTGCCGGTAGTGTCAGACAGCTGATAAAACAGTGGGTTTGCTCAACTGAAGAATTTCTGCATAAACTGTCAGAAACCGTCTCAGGGAAGCGCATCTGCGTGCTTGTCATTCTCACCAGGGTCTTGACCTGACGGCAGATCGGCATCGCAACCGACTTCAGTGGGCAAATGTTCACCTTCGATGGCTACTTGCAAGCTGGAGAAGTGTGATTTTCACAGATTAATCGTGGTTTCAACTGTACTGGGCAGATGGCAGTTTGCTGATGTCAACATTGTGAACAGAGTGCCCCATGGTGGAGGTGGGTTATGGTATTGGTAGGCAGAAGGTAAGGTCAACAATTACAATTGAATTTTATCGATGGCAATTTCAATGACAGAGATACTGTGACGAGATCCAGAGGCCCTTTGTCATGCCATTCACCATCACCTCGTGTTTCAGCATGATAATGCACAGCCCCATGTCGCAAGGATCTGTACACAATTCCTGAAAATGTCCCAGTTCTTCCATGGCCTGGATACTCACCAGACATGTCATCCATTGAGCATGTTTGGGATGCTCTGAATCGACGTGTACGAAAGTGTTCCAGTTCCCGCCAATATCCAGCAACTTCCCACAGCCATTGAAGAGGAGTGGGACACATTTCCACAGGCCACAATCAACAGCCTGATTAACTTTATGCGAAGGGGATGTGTCTCTCTGCATGAGGCAAATGGTGGTCAAATGGTGGACTGGTTTTCGATCCACACCCCTACCTTTTTTTAAAAGGTATCGGTGACCAACAGATACATATCTGTATTCCCAGTCATGTGAAATCGATAGAAATTTATTTATTTTGATAGACTGATTTCCTTATATGAACTGTAACTCAGCAAAATCTTAGAAATTATTGCATGTTGTGTTGTGTTTCAGTGTACATGATGCCACCTTTACACTTACAGGGTAGGTACGGTATGATGGGTGTAAAATGAAGCTGTTTCTTTTACTAGGTAAATACCAAATACTTTCAAGTTTATTGCAGTGCAATATAATAAAGTAATCTACTTTTTTTTTAAAGTGGAAACATTTCACAATTAAGACAAGCAGACAACTCAGAGAGAAGTATATTGAATGAAAATCAACCAGAGGTAAGTAAAAACACATTTGTATTCATGCACACTCATAATCATACAAGCTAGCACAACTGCATTATTTTATTTGGAAACCCAATTTCCTCGCTAAACACCGTTCATTTGAATGGATGGCTAATCCAATCATAAATAACGATATTCTAATTCTAGTAAAAGTAAAAATGCTGACTAAATGACAACATGTAAATGTTCATATCATGATAATCAATGTGTACTCACAAATGACTCTATAAAGAGAATGATGTCTATGGATTGTGGTGAGCTTGTACATCTTCAGCGAGTGTGTAATCCGCCTCTACCATCATTCATATTAGCAAACGTGCAATCATTGGATAATAAAATGGAGGAGCTCTGATCAAGACTATCCTACCAACGGGACATTAAAAACTGTAATATCTTATGTTTCACGGAGTCGTGGTTGAACGACAACATGGATAACATACAACTGCCTCCGCTAAGACAAGGGGTGGCGGTCTGTGTCTATTTGTAAATAACAGCTGGTGGACGAAATCTAATATTAAGGACGTCTCAAGGTTTTGCTCACCTGAGGTAGAGTATCTCATGATAAGCTGTAGACCACACGAATTACCAAGAGAGTTTTCATCTATAATATTTGTAGCTGTCTACATTCCACCAGAAACCATTGCTGGCACTAAGACCGCACACACTCAATGAGTTGTATACCGCCATAAGCAAACAAGAAAATGCTCATCCAGAGGCAGTGCTCCTAGTGGCCAGGGACTTTAATGCAGGGAAACTCAAATCCGTTTTACCTCATTTCTACCAGCATGTTATATGTGCAACCAGAAGAAAAAAAACTCTAGACCACCTTTACTCCACAAACCCAGATGTGTACAAAGCTCTCCCTCGCCCTCCATTTGGCAAATCTGACCATAACTCTATCCTCCTGATTCCTGCTTACAAGCAAAAACTAAAGCAGGAAGTACCAGTCACTCACTCAATACGGAAGTGGTCAGATGACGCAGATGCTAAGCTACAGAACTGTTTTGCTAGCACAGACTGAAATACACAGACTGAAATTTTCCCGATGACATTGATAAGTACACCACAGTCACAGGCTTCATCAATAAGTGCATCGATGACGTCGTCCCCACAGTGACCGTATGTACATACCCCTATCAGAAGCCATGGATTACAGGCAACATCCACACTGAGCTAAAGAGTAGAGCTACCGCTTTCAAGGAGCGGGATTCTAACCAATTTATATGTTTTTTAAATCTAAATGTCATACTACAGACACTTTTTTGCAATTTCACTTGGTTTTGAGAAATTTACCCCACTCGTGATACACTTCGACATTGCTCGTTCTGCAGTATGGGGGCTACAGATGAAGGACAGCCACGAGCTGCCCAGTGACTCAAGCCTACCAGACGAGCTAAATTCATTCTATGCTCCCTTCGAGGCAAACAACACTAAAGCATGCATGAGAACATCATCTGTTCCTGGACGACTGTGAGGTCCCGCTCTCCGTAGCCGATGTGAGCAAGACCTTTAAACAGGTCAACATTCACAAGGCCGCAGTGCCAGACGGATGGACATGTACTCCGAGCATGCTTTGACCAACTGGCAAGTGTTTTTAATGACATTTTCAACCTGTCCCTGACCCGAGTCTGTAATACCAACATGTTTCAAGCTGACCACCATAGTCCCGGTGCCCAAGAACACTAAGGTAACCTGCCTAAATGACTACCGACCCGAAGCACTCACGTCTGTTGCCATGAAGTGCATTGAAAGGCTGGTCATGGCTCAAATCAACACCATTATCCCAGAAACCCTAGACCCACTCCTTTTGCATACTGCCCCAACAGATCCACAGATGATCAAATCTCTATTGCACTCCACACTGCCCTTTCCCACCTGGACAAAAGGAACACCTATGTGAGAATGCTATTCATTGACTATAGCTCAGCGTTCAGCACCATAGCACCCACAAAGCTCATCACTAAGCTAAGTACCCTGGGACTAAACACCTCTCTCTGCAACTGGATCCTGGACTTCCTGACGGGCCACCCCCAGGTGGTAAGGGTAGGCAACAACACATCTGCCGCGCTGATCCTCAACACGGGGGACCCTCAGGGGTGCGTGTTCAGTCCCCTCCTGTACTCCCTGTTCACCCATGACTGCATGGTTAGGCACGTCGCCAACACCATCCTTAAGTTTGCCGACAACACAACAGTGGTAGGCCTGATCACCGACAACGATGATACAGCCTATAGGGACGAGGTCAGAGACCTGGCAGTGTGGTGCCAGAATAGCAACCTCTCCCTCAACATGACCAAGACAAAGGAGATGATTGTGGACTCCAGGAAAAAGAGAACCGAGCACGACCCCATTCTGATCGACGGGCGATAGTGAAGCAGGTTGAGAGCTTCAAGTTCCTTGATGTCCACCTCACCAACAAACTATCATAGTCCAACTACACCAAGACAGTTGTGAAGAGGGCACGACAATGCCTATTCCCCCTCAGGAGACTGAAAATATTTGGCATAGGTCCTAAAATCCTCAAAAAGTTCTACAGCTGCACCATCGAGAGCATCCTGACGCACTACCATCATTTTGACCGCAAGACACTACAGAGGGTAGTATGTACGGCCCTGTACATCACTGGGCCAAGCTTCCTGCCATTCAGGAACTCAATACCAGGCGGTGTCAAAGGAAGGCCCTAAAAATTGCCAAAGTCTCCAGCCACTCTAGTCATAGACTGCAAGCGGTACCGGAGTCTAGGTTCAAAAGGGTTCTTAGCAGCTTCTACTCCCAAAACCAAAAGAGCAGTATTCACGCTAACCTGTTCCAACTGGACAGGATTTAGAAAAGCGGGTGCCAACTAGACCGCAGTTAGGCAGACACACACACAGAGAGTCAGAGAGAGAGCGAAAGAGAGAGAAAGCGAAAGAGAGAGAGAGCAAAAGAGAGAGAGAGCGATAGAGTGAAAGAGAGAGAGAGAGAGAGAGAGAGAGAGAGAGAGAGAGAGAGAGAGAGAGAGAGACTGAGCCAATAAACTAACTGGCTAGTGTCTCCCATCAAACTAGATAATCTTCCAAAAACACTCCAAAAAGGCAAGTAACCGGAAACAGAGAAGGTTTTGTTTTCATAGATTCCAGCCACTCTAGTCATAGACTGCAAGCGGTACCGGAGCGCCAAGTCTAGGTCCAAAAGGGTTCTTAACAGCTTCTACTCCCAAGCCATAAGACTCCTGAACAGCTAATCAAATGGCTACCTGGACTATTTGCACCCCCCACCCCCCCCATTTTTACGCTGCTGCTACTCTGTTATTATCTATGCATTGTCACTTTACCTCAACCTACATAAAACATATTACCTTGACTAACCTGTACATTGACTCTGTACCGGTACCCTCTGTATATCGCCTCGCGACTGTTATTTTATCGTTGCTCTTTAATAATTTGTCATTTTTTTCTGTTTACATTTTACATATATATAATTTTTTTTCAGTGTATTTTAGTAAGTACTTAACACTTATTTTTCTAAAAACGGCATTGTTGGTTAAGGGCTTGTAAGTAAGCATTTCACTGTAAGGTGAAATTGTGACAAATTCCATGTCCTTGTTGGATAACAACACCCCTATCACAACATGATCAACATAGATGCATCTCTACCCCAATATAAACATGGTGTTTATTGGCTGTCTACCATACAAGTCCAAACAGCCACTTCTTTTCTATTTTTCTTTATCATATAATTTAAAAATATATATTTTATAATTTAGAAAATAAAGTAGCCACCTAAAAATCTGAATTTTTGAAAACAGAGGGAAAATCTCTTACATCCCAATAGGGCAAAACATGCAGTCAAAACAAAATGTGCGCCAGGTCTACTCACTGGTGAAACACAGAACACAAATATCTTATTGACTGCCCACCCTTGAAAGACAGTCCACCAACAAGTTATCGTTACCATGAACGTGTCTGATTTCAAGGGGAAACTCCTGCAATATAAGACTCCAGTGAAGGAGTCACCTATTTGTGGAGCTCGTATTTTGCAGGAAAATGAGAGGGTTATGAGCAGTATAGACCACTAGATGGGTAGAGACCCAACACATACACCTCAAAGTGCTATAGAGCCCAGATTAAAGAAAGCCTTTCTTTCTCGATGGTGGAGTAGTGTTTATGATAGGAGGCCAACTTCTTTGAAAAGTACCCCACTGGATGTTCGAGCACCAGCTCCTCTTGATACCATTTGAAAGGAAACACTTTGAGGTTTGTGGAAATGTGAAATTAATGTAGGCGAATAGAAAACATTAGATCTGGTAAAAGATAATACAAACAAAAAAACATGCGTTTTCTCAAAACAGATGTTTGCATCATTTTTGAAATGCAAGAGAAAGGCCAGACATTGATGTAGGATTCTAGATGTAATTTAGATGTTGTCCACAAGATGGCGGCAGTGTGTGCAAAGTTTCAGACTGATCCAGTGAAGAATTACATCACTACACAATATTTTGGATAAAATCTGCCAGGAGTTTGGTCAAATGTGCCGAATTGGTCAATTTATACGTTTTCAAGTACAAAACTATAAAGAACATACAAAAATGCTATGGTAATAAAACATTCAAGTTTACACTCTCCCAGGAATGTCATACATGATAGATCATTAGCTTTCCTACAGAACATACACTAACCATACACACAGCTAGATGGCCAGATGGGTTGGGTGAAGAGCCAGAGACAGCAGTGGGGTCAAACTGTAGAACCCAGTTCCTACATTTGAATATAAAAATGTATTTTATCAAACAAAACTAAGCTACATTTTATCTCTGGGACCCTCAGGATGACAAATCAGAGCAAGATTACTGAATGTAAGTACATTATTTACCTTCAGATGTGAATATATCAAACCAGTTGCCGTGATACGTGTTTTGTTGTTGTGCACTATTCTCAAACAATAGCATGGTATTTTTTCGCTGTAATAGCTAATTACTAGTAATAGTAAATTGGACACTGCAGTTACAATAATTTAAGCTTTCTGCCCATATAAGACATGCCTATGTCCCGGAAAATTGGCAGTTGTTTACAACGTCATTCTAGTCACATTATTGCATATTGAGCAACAGCTGTCCTGGTCATCTGTCCAATGTCATCTGTGTACTGTACAAAGAGAACGGACGATGGAAATTGATGCACCGGTGCGGAGACTAAGAGTCTTTGTCTTCTGCCTCTTGAAAGTCAGGGCTCCAACAGAAATAATTTTGGGACTGGTCAAATATGTAAGCAGGGCAACAACCTGGGCAAAGTTTTTGCAAAATGCCTAGTAGGGTGAATTGCCTTTGGAGGCCATCCCAAAGAATCGGTGCAGCTCCTGACGAGAAGTTGGCTCAAAAAGGTTATTGATGGCCTCCACTTTTGCCAGGACCGGTCTGACTTTTCCTTGCCTCCACACTTTCCGGAGATGCTTCAATGTTGCTTGGCCGATTTTACTAATTGACAAACAGACTCCTAATGTTCTGAAGATGTCCTTGCCAGGTGGCGCTAAATACCACCACATCGTCCAAATACGCGTGTAGACCGTGTAGTATGATCTGGCATTTCGTAAACCGAACGGAAGACGAAGGTAGGAAAACAAACCGTCAGGACTGACAAAAGCAGACAGCTCTTTGGCGTGCTCAGAGGGACCTGCCAATATCTCTTCAGCAGATCGAACTCGCTAATGTACTTAGCAGCACCAACATGGCTCACACAATCGGCAACCCTGGGCAAAGGGTACAAGTTTGACTTAGTGACGGCATCAAGTGTGCGAAAATCAGAACAAAATGCAAATACGCATCTGGCTTAGGTACTAATATACAGGGCAAACTCCACGGACTGTTGCCTTGTTGTGCAATGCCATGCTCAAGCATGAACTCGCAGAGTTTGCTCGATAGGCATGCTGTTCCCATGCGAATTCAAGATGGCTTTCTGATTCTTTCACAATTTGCAGAACTGTTGTCTGTATCCCTCTGGGCCCAAACCCGAAGGATAGCAGCTTTAACAGTGTCATAATCAGAATTCTGATCTGCTTTTTCTCATGAATACACTTTCTGAGCTTTTCCCACAAGAACAATTTGGAGGAAAAGTGACCAGATATTTTGCGGCAATTTTAGGGACGTGGCAATCCACTCAAACAGAGCAAAATACATGTCCACCTCCTTTTCATTGAAAGGCAGTACAAGCCGGCTTTTCGACCAAGGTCGAACTCTGTTGAGGGTGCATCATGGCCGGAGTGCTTCCAGTTCTTGTGCTGCTTTGGTGGCCTCCAATTTTTTCTGTTTTAAATTAAAATAATGGCCAGATCAAGCTCTAATTTATGTTGCTCCAATCTGTCCCCACACTCTTTCCTTATGCTTGAGTTGCAATTTATGTTATCATTTTGCATTTCGTTTTACCTCCCGCAGTTGCAGGTCTACGGGACTCACCCCACTGCCCGTAGCAACCTTTTCATCAGCCTCACTCTTTGACAGGATTCCCTTCTCCACCAAAAACAGCCTCAAGCTACTCTATTGCTTTTGACTGGGAAGGTGCTATACTGATGTCAAAATGCTTAACAATGTGGATGCCTTGGTACATCGGTCTAGTACTTCCCAATTGGGTTTTCCCTTAAATGCTTTCACTTCAAAGTCCATGGCTTTATTTACTCTGCAACTTTCCACTGCTTCGAAGTGACTTGAGCGACAAGCAAATGAGCCACTGACAACCAAAACATAACAGCTGGGGTTTTAAAATGGGTTATTAAAGGCATCCATGGAGGGGTTCTACTGAGTGCTGGCCAAGCAACTCCAGTTGGGTCTTAAAAGATCCACACCATGGATACCCACTGAATTTGCCTGATATCAGACAACATAAAAAAGCACACCAATTTAGGATAGGGAGTGAAAACAAAAGTGGAGAAATCTCAAACAAGGGAAAACACAAACGTAAAGGCTCTGTTCAACAACCTAAAACGGAAAAGCTAAACAGACGTGTACCTCTTTCAACATCTCTTTTTCCAACAGAAGCACAAGGCCAGCAGCCCTTAAATATCAGCTGTGCCAGCACAGGTGAAATACCTTCTGACTAACGAGGACAACGGGTGCAACACCTCCTGATCAACAAGGGTAATTCCAATCAATATGCCACACCCAAAGAGAACCAACCTTGAAATCAAACATGAATAACTTTTTAATTCTATGAGCAATACATTTGACCCCTATTTGTGCATCACGACATTGAAGACTTTTTAAGAGATTGGGTCTTTTCCTCGGCTCCTGCTTCACATTCTTAAAATAAAGTGGAGGTCCTAACTGACCTAAGACAGGGAATTTTTACTAGGATTAATGTCAGGAATTGTGAAAAACTGAGTTTAAATGTGTTTGGCTAAGGTGTATGTAAACTTCCGACTTCAACTGTACATACATCACTACTTTATTTTAAGAATGTGAAATGTCAGAATAATAGTAGAGATAATTATTTATTTCAGCTTTTATTTCTTTCATCACATTCCCAGTGAGTAAGAAGTTTACATACACTTAATTAGTATTTGGTAGCGTTGCCTTTAAATTGTTTAACTTGGGTCAAACGTTTCGGGTAGTCTTCCACAAGCTTCCACAATTTTGGCCCATTCCTCCTGAGAGAGCTGGTGTAACTGAGTCAGGTTTTTAGGCCTCCTTGCTCGCACACGCTTTTTCAGTTCTGCCCACAAAATTGAGGTAAGGGCTTTGTGATGGCCACTCCAACACCTTGACTTTGTTGTCCTTAAGCCATTTTGCCACAACTTTGTAAGTATGCTTGGGGTCATTGTCCATATGGAAGACCCATTTGCAATCCTGACTGATGTCTTGAGATGTTGCTTCAATATATCCACATAATTTCCCTACCTCATGATGCCATCTATTTTGTGATGTGCACCAATCCCTCCTGCAGCAAAGCAACCCCACAACATGATGCTGCCACCCCTGTGCTTCACGGTTGGGACGGTGTTCTTCAGCTTGCAAGCCTCCCTCTTTTTCCTCCAAACATAACGATGGTCATTATGGCCAAACAGTTCTGTTTTTGTTTCATCAGACCAGAGGACATTTCTCCAAAAAGTACCATCTTTGTCCCCATGTGCAGTTGCAAACCGTAATCTGTCTTTTTTTATAGCGGTAATGGAGCAGTGGCTTCTTCCTTGCTGAGCGGTTATGTAGGTTATGTCGATATATGACTTGTTTTACTGTGGATATAGATACTTTTGTACCTGTTTCCTATGCTGTTGTTCTGGGATTGATTTGCACTTTTCGCACCAAAGTACGTTCATCTTTAGGAGACAGAACATGTCTCCTTTCTGAGCGGTATGATGGCTGAGTGATCCCATGGTGTTTATACTTGCGTACTATTGTTTGTACAGATGAACGTGATACCTTCAGGCATTTGGAAATTGCTCCCAAGGATGAACCAGACTTGTTGAGGTCTCCATTTTTTCTGAGGTCTTGTTTGTTGACAAGAAATTTGTGGAGTGGTTGAAAAACGAGTTTTAATGACTCCAACCTAAGTGTATGTAAATTTCTGACTTCAACTGTAACTGCGGTGCGGTGTCCCCCACACATTGACACATTGACTCTGTACCGGTAATCCCTGTATATAGTTCCGGTATTGTAATTTAATGCTGCTCTTTAATTATTTGTTATTCTTATCTCTTACTTTTTCAGGGGATTTTCTTAAAATTGCATTGTTGGTTAAGGGCTTGTAAGTAAGCATTTCACTGTAAGGTGTGTTAAATTCAGCGCATGTGACAAATACAATTTGATTTGATTTGTTTTTTGGATGAAAATGTAATTGAATGGCCTGTAAAGACACACTTAGAAGCATCCCATACGATAAGTGGATTCGCTGAACCTATATTTTGCAAGAAAAAATTATTTTGTTTTTGTTAAGAATATACTGTCAGTCAATATCCAATATCCCCGTCCTCGTGAAAAATCTGTCATAGTTACACTATACGCTGATTGTCCGATCACATTTGATCTTCCATCAATACTTTAAAATTTTCAGCACAATAGAAAAAGATACCAGAAAATAATCGATCTGACTAGCTTTTTCTTTTTAAAATAATTTTCTTACCCCCTTTTCTCCCCAATTTCATGGTATCCAATTGGTAGTAACAGTCTTGTTTCATCACTGCAACTTTCATCCAGACTCGGGAGAGGCAAAGGTCGAGAGCCATGCGTCCTCTGAAACATAACACAACCAAGCCAAGCCGCAATGCTTCTTGACACAATGTACACTTAAGCCGGAAGCCAGCCACACCAATGTGTCGGAGGAAACACCGTACACCTGGCGACCGTGTCAGCGTGCACTACGCCCAGCCCACCACAGGAGTCGCTAGTGTGCAATAGGACAAGGATATCCCTGCCGGCCAAACCCTCACCTAACCCGGACGACACTGGGCTAATTGTGCATCGCCCCATGGGTCTCCCGGTCACGGCCAGCTGTGACAGAGCCTGGACTCGAACCCAGAATCTCTAGTGGCACCGCTAGCACTGCCATGCAGTGCCTTAGACCACTGTGCCACTTGGGAGGCCCTTGAAGTATATCTTACAAGGTCCGGGTTTTTAAGCGTTCATATATCAACTAGTTCCAATGTGTTCATAATATTTGCGATCATTTTGAGCACCTGAGGGTGATAGTTGGTAGTATGATTACCTTTACAGTCTATAGATGTACTTAATACTGTGTTGTAGTCCCCTACCATTACAATATAATTATTTCTATCCTGGAGACTAACACAATTATTACAAATATTTTCAAAGAAGTTTGAGTCGTCATTATTCGGTCCATATATTCAAGTAGTATATTCAAGATGGATTATCTTCCTGTGAGGATATATTTTAATTGATTGCACCTCAAGATCTAAATGCATTTTGATTAGGATGATGACACCATTTTAATTTCTTAACATTTTAAATGTATTACCATCTCACTCTTTTTCCCTGGCCACTTCGTCCTAAGAGAATGATTGAGTTTCCTATAGACAATAAATATGGTAATATTTCTCCTTTAGCCTTTGCTCTTCTTTTCATATTATCAGCCGAACCGTTTGAACTTTAGCTAGCTATACTCTATTCACCAATTACCATGATGCGCTATATTTTGAGATACCCACCACTATCAAATACCATTTTTATATAATTATCCATATTTACCAATACTTACCAGAATCAATACCATAATCCATGTGTACTTACTGGGTTAAATTGACAAAGAACATCAACCGTGTATATAGCCTTTTAGAACATAATACATGGAATGATACAGGAGCTAGAACGTGTTCTCAATTTGCCTACCTGGTTAAATAAAGGTGAAATAAATAAATAAATATATAGTATACTGTGCGTGGGATGGTATTTTTCAATGACTTGTGTGAGAATACCACAGTTGATTTGAATTATTCACAGTATATGAAAAGGGGACTTTTGTGAAAAGAGGACTTTTAAATGGAAAATAATGTACATGTACCGGCACAAAATTCAGAACATCTCATTAAACAAATACTACATATTGTCACGGCTGTTGAAGGAACTGGACCAAGGTGCAGCGGGGTGAGCGTACATTTTCTTTAATAAATCAAAATGACGCCGAACAAAACAATAAACATTACAAAAACAAACCGTGAAGCTCAAAGGCTATGTGCCCTAAACAAAGTCAACTTCCCACAAACACAGGTGGAAAAAAGAGCTACCTAAGTATGGTTCCCAATCAGAGACAACGATAGACAGCTGTCCCTGATTGAGAACCATACCCGGACAAAACATAGAAAATCATAGAAACACAAAACATAGAATGCCCACCCCAACTCACGCTCTGACCAAACCAAAATAGAGACATAAAAAGGATCTCTAAGGTCAGAGCGTGACACACATGGTGTCGGGACAAAGCTGTGGACATCATACAGCAGACATGATGAAATATAGTTATTTGAAGTCAATCACATAATTAATTACAAATTATAGTGCATGCATTGTAGCTGGTTATATTTTGTATGTTTCAGGGGGGTCTGGATAGTCCATGGACTCAGCTGGAGAAACAAAATATGATTATTTTAATAGTTTTTCAATCATATAATTGTAATTCATAGATGAAAGCTCTTCTTTATTCACTGATTTAATCAGTACTCCCTGTTGGGTTATTGCCTGCATATTTTATATTTTGCACATAATAGAACTCCCTGTTCTTACCTCTCAGGCAAGAAATTGTGGAGGACTATACATATTTGAACAGTCAGTTTAGGTATAAACTGGAGCAATATTATCTAATGACAGTTTTTCTTTCAATCACTTTTGCAAAATGTTCAGATGTAAATGATATATTTTCTAAACTCTAAGTCCAAAACTCTAAACTGATAACACATGTAATGTCCATGTTCAGAATCTTTTGATTGTGCATTCAAACATCTTTCACCCCTGAGTCATTCAGGCAAAATCAACCTTTACCTTGAAACACCATAAGAACATTTAGTTTAGCTCCCAATATTCAGATAATGATAGGCTCATCATTTAGGCATTTTAACTTCCATTTAATCCAATAGCAAAAACTACAAGATACACATTTCAAAACTGTTATTTTTGAATTGCTGAATAGAAAGAATTGTAGATAATAAATATAATTGTCCATAGAGTATTTGTCTATAACTTGACATGCCATTTAAAAATATATATAATTTGTATCCAATGGCTGGTTGTGAGCATGTTGAGAAATATGTTAGTTTAAGGTTTCATTATCCTTATACAGTACATACATAGGACAAATAATCAGAAAGATCATTAGAGATTTTGACCTAGCCTAGAATAGATGGGTGCATAGCTGCGGTAAGTAGGGGTGCTGAGGGTGCTGCAACACCCCCTGAAAAATCTGAAAATAAATAACAAATATTAATTTAAAAAAAAAGATAATACTGGGCCTTTAATAGTCCTGTATTAGCGAACCGATATAGCCATCTGCAGCGAAGCATGGGAAAAAAGATTTGTCCAGCCCTCCCCCTCCCCCTACCCCAAAATTACTTCCCGTGTCTATGGATGGGTGGGGTTGTGATGTTGTATAGAAAGTTAATGGAGTTGATAAATATGATGATACATATTTTAGTACTTGTTTAAATATTCAGAATTTCGACAATGAACTCAGTTTGCTATTTAAAAATACCCTATGTAGTGCATTGACCAGAGGGCTAAATTTCACATACTTGTCCACTTTGGGGTGGCAAAGTCTAATGATGGTTTTCATTAAGGTCCATGTCTGTGGATTATATTCTGGAATGATAGCCATTCCAAAATGTAATGCCGGGGCGGCAGGTAGCCTAGTGGTTAGAGCGTTGGACTAGTAACCGAAAAGTTGCAAGATTGAATCCTCGAGCTGACAAGGTAAAGACATCTGTCGTTCTGCCCCTGAACAAGGCAGTTAACCCACTGTTCCTTGGCTGTCATTGAAAATAAGAATTTGTTCTTAACTGACTTACCTAAAATTAAAAAATATATTTATCGGAGGTAGATAAATGTGGCTATGACTGCATTATATGTTATGACCCTGATGCGGTTAGTAGGGTCAACAGGATCAGGGTATGAAATGTAATTTTGTATTATCAGGGAACACTTTTCTCAAGCTAAGGCTATTTGATAAGTTAAGAACTTCATAATGCAACACAATAAGGTATGAAACAACTGGAATGGTAATGACATCTATGGGCCCACCTTGGGGTGTCAAAGGTCATACATGCATGCATTTTGGGGTATATCGCGCCATTGTGGGCAGTATTGGGATGTGCTCTATTATCACATGGTACCCTGTTAAATACACCAAATTTTACAGAACAAGGAGACCCATTTGGGAGACCCAAGAACTTTTAACTATATAGAGTCGTCATAGATTTTGTCAATAATCAGTCCCAACAACCTATTTTCAAGCCACCATTAATTTCAATGGGAAGGAACTGCATTGATTTTGCATGTCCATAACTGAATAAATAATTGGTGTAATAAGACCAATAATGGCTTAAAATGTGTATTACAACAAGGAAACCCAACCCAAAATTATGGCCTAAGTATGTCAGTTATACAATTGAAGTTGGCCAAATTAGCCAAATGCATTTAAACTCAGTTTTTCACAATTCCTGACATTTAATCGTAGTAAATATTCCCTGTCTTAGGTCAGTTAAGATCACCACTTTATTTTAAGAATGTGAAATGTCAGAATAATAGTAGAGAGAATGATTTATTTCAGCTTTTATTTCTTTCATCACATTCCCAGTCGGTCAGAAGTTTGCATACACTCAATTAGTATTTGGTAGCATTGCCTTTAAATTGTTTAACTTGGGTCAAACGTTCCAGGTAGCCTTCCACAAGCTTCCCACAATAAGTTGGGTGAATTTTGGCCCATTCCTCCTGACAGAGCTGGTGTAACTGAGTCAGGTTTGTAGGCCTCCTTGCTCGCACACGCTTTTTCAGTTCGGCCCAAAAATGTTTTAGAGGATTGAGGTCAGGGCTTTGTGATGGCCACTTGAATACCTTGACTTTGTTGTCCTTACGCCATTTTGCACCCCACAACATGATGCTGCGACCCCCGTTCTTCACGGTTGGGATGGTGTTCTTCAGCTTGCAAGCGTCCCCCTTTTCCTCCAAACATATCGATGGTCGTTATGGCCAAACAGTTCTATTTTTGTTTCATCAGACCAGAGGACATTTCTCTAAAAAGTACGATCTTTGTCACAATATGCAGTTGCAAACCGTAGTCAGGCTTTTTTATGGCGGTTTTGAAGCAGTGGCTTCTTCCTTGCTGAGCAGCCTTTCAGGTTATGTCGATATAGGACAAGTTTTACTGTAGATATAGATACTTTTGTACCTTTTTCCTCCAGCATTTTCACAAGGTCCTTTGCTATTGTTCTGGGATTGATTTGCACTTTTCGCACCAAAGTACGTTCATCTTTAGGAGACAGAACGCGTCTCCTTCTTGAGCGGAATGACGGCTGCGTGGTACCATGGTGTTTATACTTGCGTACTAATTTTTCCAACAATTGTTTACAGACAGATTATTTCACTTAATCACAATTCCAGTGGGTCAGAAGTTCACATACACCAAGTTGACTGTGCCTTTAAACAGCTTAGAAAATACAAGAAAATGATGTCATGAAGCTTTAGAAGCTTCTGATAGGCTAATTAACATAATTTGAGTCAGTTGGAGGTGTACCTGTGGATGTATATCAATGCTTACCTTCAAACTCAGTACCTCTTCGCTTTACATCATGCAAAAATCTAAATAATTCAGCCAATTACCTGAATAGGCCGCTCAGCAAGGAAGAAACCACTGCTCCTAAACCGTCATAAATAAGCCAGATTACGGTTTGCAACTGCACATGGGGACAAAGATCGTACTTTTTGGAGAAATATTCGCTGGTCTGATGAAACAAAAACAGAACTGTTTGGCCATAATGACCATCGTTATGTTTGGAGGAAAAATAGGGATGCTTGCAAGCCGAAGAACCATCCCAAACGTGAAGCACGGGGGTGGCAGCATCATGTTGTGGGGGTGCTTTGCTGTAGGAGGGACTGGTGCACTTCACAAAATAGATGGCATCATGAGGGAGGAAAATTATGTGGATATACTGAAGCAACATCTCAAGACATCAGTCAGGAAGTTAAAGCTTGGTCGCAAATGGGTCTTCCATATGGACAATGACCCCAAGCATACTTCCAAAGTTGTGGCAAAATGGCTTAATTAAGGACAACAAAGTCAAGGTATTGGAGTGGCCATCACAAAGCACTGACCTTAATCCCATTGAAAATTTGAGGGAAGAACTGAAAAAGTGTGCGCGAGCAAGGAGGCCTAAAATCCATACTCAGCTACACCAGCTCTGTCAGGAGGAATGGGCCAAAATTCACCCAACTTATTGTGGGAAGCTTGTGGAAGGCTACCCAAAACGTTTGACCCAAGTAAACAATTTAAAGGCAATGCTACCAAATACAAAATGTTGTGTATGTAAACTTCTGACCCATTGGGAATGCGATGAAAGAAATCATTCTCTCTACTATTATTCTGACATTTCACATTCTTAAAATAAAGTGGTGATCCTAACTGACCTAAGACATGGAATTTTTACTAGGGTTAAATGTCAGTAATTGAAAAACTGAGTTTAAATGCATTTGGCTAAGGTGTATGTAAACTTCTGACTTCAACTGTATATCACGCCAGTGTAAATTGCTAAATTGTAATTACTTCGCCACTATTGGCCTATTTATTGCCTTACCTCCTTACATCATTTGCACACACTGTATACAGATTTTCTATTGTGTCAATGACTGTACGTTTGTTTATCCCATGTGTAACTGTGTTGTTGCTTTTGTCGCACTGCTTTTCTTTATCTTGGCCAGGTCGCAGTTGTGAATGAGAACTTGCTCTCAACTGGCCTACCTGGTTAAATAAAGGTGAAATAAAAATAAATAAAAATACAAGTGGCATCCATCATTCTTAAATGGAAGAAGTTTGGAACGAACAAGACTCTTCCTAGAGCTGGCCGCACAGCCAAACTGAGTAATCGGGGGAGAAGGGCCTTGGTCAGGGAGGTGACCAAGAACCCGATGGTCACTCTGACAGATCTCCAGAGTTCTTCTGAGGAGATGGAAGAACCTCTCCCAGGGACTGGGAGACTAGTCAGGATCGAGGGAAAGATGAACGGAGCAAAGTACAGAGAGATCCTTGATGAAAACCTGCTCCAGAGCGCTCAGGACCTCAGACTAGGGCGAAGGTTCACCTTCCAACAGGACAACAACCCTAAGCACACAGCCAAGACAACGCAGGAGTGGCTTTGGGACAAGTCTCAATGTCCTTAAGTGGCCCAGCCAGAGCCCGGACGTGAAACTGATCTAACATCTCTGGAGAGATGTGAAAATAGCTGTGCAGCGACGCTCCCCAGCCAACCTGACAGAGTTTGAGAGGATCTGCAGAGTACAGGTGTGCCAAGCTTGTAGTGTCATACCCAAGAAGGCTCGAGACTGTAATCATTGCCAAAGGTGTTCAACAAAGTACTGAGTAAAGGGTCTGAATACTTTTGTAAATGTAATATTTCTTTTTTTTTGTTGTCATTATGGGGTATTGTGTGTAGATTTATGAGAATAAAAAAAAATCAATTTTAGAATAAGGCTGTAACGTAACAAAAT
The DNA here is from genome assembly GCF_045679555.1 of Salvelinus alpinus. Taxonomy (NCBI): domain Eukaryota; kingdom Metazoa; phylum Chordata; class Actinopteri; order Salmoniformes; family Salmonidae; genus Salvelinus; species Salvelinus alpinus. The sequence goes on along the minus strand of NC_092098.1, from coordinate 18,387,952 downwards.
GTGTAAAAAGTCAAGGGGTCTGAATCCTTTACGAATGCACTGTAGGGCCTACTGTATACGGTGGCTTCAGAAAGTATTCACACCCCTTGAATGTTTCCACATTTTGTTGAGTTACAGCCTGAATTTAAAATTGATTAAAATTAGATTGTTTGTCACTGGTCTACACACAATACCCCAGAATGTCGAAGTGGATTTTTTTCTCTCTAAATGTTTACAAATGAATTAAAAACTGAAATGTCAATAAGTATTCAACCCCTTTGTTATGGCAAGCCTAAATAAGTTTAGAAGTAAACATGTGCTTAACAAGTCACATAATAAGTTGCATGGACTTACTGTGTGCAACAATAGTGTTTAACATGATTTTTGAATGATCGTACTTCATCTCTGTATCCCACACATACAATTATCTTTAAGGTCTCTCAGTCGAGCAGTGAATTTCAAACACAGATTCAACCACAAAGACCAGGGAGGTTTTCGAATGCCTCACAAAGAAGGGCACCTATTTGTAGATGGGTAAAATAAAAAAAAGCAGACATTGAATATCCCTTTGAGCATAGTGAAGTTATTAATTATACTTTGGATGGTCACCCAGTCACTACAAAGTCACCCAGTCACTACAAAGATACAGGCGTCCTTCCTAACGCAGTTGCCAGAGAGGAAGGAAACCGCTCAGAGATGTCACCATGAGGCCAATGGGGATTTTGAAACAGATACAGAGTTTAATGGCTGTGATAGGAGAAAACGGAGGATGGATCAACAACATTGTAGTTACTCCACAATACTACTAATTGACAGAGTGAAAAGAAGGATGCCTGTTCAGAATAAAAATATTCCAAAACCTGCATCCTGTTTACAATAAGACACTAAAGTAAATCTGCAAAAATCTGTCCTGAATATAAAGCATTCTGTTTGGGGCAAATCCAAAACAACAACACATCACTGCGTAACACTATTTGCAAGCGTGGTGGTGGCTGCATCATGTTATGGGTATGTTTGTCATCAGCAAGGACCAGGGATTTTTTTTATGATAAAAATAAACCAAATACAGCTAAGAACAGTGAAAATCCTAGAGGAAAACCTGGTTCAGTCTGCTTTCCAACAGACACTGTTAGACAAATTCACCTTTCAGCAAGACATTTACCTAAAATATAAGGCGAAATAGGAGTTGCTTACCAAGACGACATTGAATGTTCCTGTGTGGCCCAGTTACGATTTTGACTTAAATCATCTTGAACATCTATAGCAAGACTTGAAAATAGCTGTTTAGCAATGCTCAACAACCAACTTGACAGAGCTTGAAATATTTTTTAAATAATAATGTACAAATATTTTACAATTCAGGTTTGCAAAGCTCTTAGAGACGTACCCAGAAAGACTCACAGCTGTAATCGCTGCCAAAGGTGATTCTAACATGTATTCAATCAGGGGTCTGAATACTTACCTAATAAAGATATATTATTGTTTTATTAGATTATAAATATTTTTTTTTACATATGTTATAATTTTTCTTCCACTATGACATTAGAGCGTATTTTAGAGCGTATTTTTTTAATCCCACTTTGTAACACAAAAATATTTAGAAAAAGTAAAGGGTTGTGTATACTTTCTTAAGGAACTGCATGTATTGGTTAGTGGCGGCTGACGGTTGTCGAGGGCATAAGCAATGGTCCAATTGCTAAAAGGCAGGATTTTTTTCTAGCCACCAATTGCATCATTTTTATTACATTTGTCTACCAACCACTGAACTAATGGCTACAAGATATATTTAATCAAATAATCATTTTAAAATCATGATGGTCAGGGACGGAAGAGATTATAATCACCAATATTCCTTTTTGGAGGTAATTTGTGTTTACCTAAATCTTTGTGTTAAATTGCTGGGACAACTCAACAAATGACAGAGCACTTTCCTCTTAGCATGCTGAGTATTGCTACAGAACAGACTATTACAGGTGGAACCTATCAAACCAATATGCTACCAGATTTGTATTTTCTTTGACTTGTATTATTTCCCAGTATGACCAATTTCCGTAAAACACATATGCAGTTCTGCTATTTGTAACATTCTTGTTTCAATGATGAGTCAGTTCAGGTAAATAATTAGATCTGATGGCAAAAAATAACCAAATCCCATGGTTTTTAACATGAGGTCCACCCAATAGAATGTTTCATTGTTGTTTGATACAGTCATTTTCAATGAGCATGTGAACATTCCAACTTGTCTCAACATTCCTTTATCAGCCTGCGAACATTCTATTGCATAGACTCCCATACAACAAACAAAAAATGCTATTCTTTTGGAGTGGCTATCATATATCATATTTGATCAGGAGCTTGTGGGCAATAATTTAATACCATCAAACCTTTGTCATCACAAAGTGGCCAAATATTTCTGCTGGCCCATGAACTAATGTGGTATATCATTATTTGTGTTCTATGGGCTTAATAGAATTATTTACTCCCAAACCATCCTTGCCTGGAGGTGCTGAATTGTGTATCTATTAGGCCTACACTATCAATGAAATGAACCTGTGCAAGAATGTTATTTTAATATTTGTTGTGTGTGTGCTCATTTTCTCTTTACATGTGTTTTTTTTGACACATTAGATTAAATGTACATAGTTATTACATTACATAATCAAAGGGTGTTCATATAGGTAAGTCATTATGATGTTTGATAAGGAATTATTAAATGTTTTGTTATACAACAATCTATGTTTTGGGAAAGACATATATTGGCCCATGCACTCTGCATTTAGGAAAAACCTTTTGAGGGAGCATGTTGGACCAGTTATGTTCCAGTTGGATGGATTCTTATCCCAGGTGGCACTAATGCTGTTGCTCTTGTTGCTCTTGTGAGTGAAACTTCACCTGCTACTGCCTAAGGAGAGTGGTTGAAAGTTGTTTTGGATAACTGTGTCAGCGATGTAAGCCTGTGGTGGTGGCTGTTGTAAACGCCATGTATTTTTAGTAGCTACAAGCATTGCATGATGAGCAGTGATGTATCATCATGCATAATAGCAAAATTAGACCTGTGCTCTGCCACTGCATGTCCACTACACTGACTCAGCCAACTCCAACCTTTTTATTATAGGCTACGTGGGTTGGTCCCGATTTCAACCCTATCTAAGTAAGTAATTGCATGATTTTCATATTTAATATTCACATTGACTGTCTAGCCTACTCCTATCGATATATTTTGAATGACTTTATGTATGCCTACTGGCCTTAATCCAAGGAATGTATTATTTCGTCACTAGGGAATGTTGCCAAACTCACAGGCTGACGGCAAAAAGGAACTCAAGGACTTTGGAAGCGAACTTCGTCCATACACAAACTTGCAGCAAACCAAACATTCTTAAAACCAAGCATTCAACTGTTCTATCGGGGTGTTCAGTTGTTTGATGACTTTTGTTGGTGCTTCACTCGTTTGTAGGCTATAACCTTTAAATTAATATTAACGTTAGGATAGGCCAACTAGAGGAGTTTCATAGGTGAAACAGGCAGCGCTTCTCTCCGGCAACGCATTTGCCATATTGGACACAGACAATTTTTATCATTGCACACTCTCTCAAGAGGAAGAAAAAACACGATTATAGTCCATCGACAGAACTCCTTTTCGCCTTCATGAATGGTGAGCGCAAATCTGTCATGAAGGATATTTCTGCTGACTATATGTCAAAATGTATGGATCCGTGAGCAAAATGTTAATCAAATGTTTTATTTATGAAATAACGACATATTCGTTTTCATAAACGTTTTTATATAAACTGGGTATATAATGTGTGGTTTAGGCTACAAACTTCTGACAAAAGACTGTTAAATTACGCAATAGGGCAATCCTCCTATTTTTTAGGCTCAGTCCTATTATTGCCTCACTGTTTTGTTAACTGGAATAGGGCTATGACTTTAAATTCTTATTAATGTGGCCTATTTGATAAATTCCGTTTTCTTAAACATTTTTTCAACTCTGACGGCCTATCAGCGTAAACGCCGTTTTTTGGACTATGGAGATTCCAGTTGGATTAGGAGGAGTTTGTGACTCCCCAAACATAGTTTTTCGCGGACCTTTCCAAAACGTTTTCCACAACGTGAAAGCTACACTGCCTAGTAACACTACTGTCACCGAAACCTTGGACTTTTCTAGTTCGTACAGTTTCATGCAGAATAAACACCCCTGGGAGATGCGCCAAACTAACCGGCAATCACCCCGAAAAGAAATATCGTCAGGGACGGCTCGCAATTCTGACATTGAAGTGAGGGAAGATGACAGCATTAGTTTTTCCAGAACACTCGAATCGGATGCAAGTCGTATCCATTTTGCCAAAAGCTCAACAGGAAACAAAACCGGGTTTTCCTCTGTGAACGAATTAGACTATCCAAACCCGAATGGATACGGATCCTGTCGCTCTGGACCATTAGCCTGCAACACTAAACAACAGTGCTGTCAACCAGCTGTGCCCCATCACGGAGTGGAGTTAAGTCCTAACAGTTACGCCCGTGTGGCGAACAGTTGTTCCAATTCTGCCTGCACCACCATATCAGAAACGGCGAGGGAGCTCTGCAACGCTGTCTCTGTGTCGCTGGGATTGACCATGGACTTGAATGAGATGAATGACCTGGGACCAAATTACGCACCATCCAGTGCAAATGACCAAAGTCAAGGCAACTATTTGTTTCAGGTGCCTCTATTGAATTGTTCTGGAGCTGAAGAAAACGTCTCCATTACAGAATACAAATGCCCTAGTGAGCGCAATGCCAGGCCACTACAAAGTGATAAACGAGTTGAGATGTTTAAAAGTTCCCCAGCAAATGACCTTACAGAAGAAGTGGCGACCATGGAGCACCTTAGCTCCAGACATCCATCCACAGATGAACAGGACTTTAGACTGAATGAAAAGAGTGATGACCCGACTTCAAAAGAAACAGAGCATTCTTTGAATACAAGAGCACGCTCTGCATCTTGTCATTTTGACCCACTGTTGCCAGCACACTTGGCACACTTCAGTCAAACTGACCCAGACAGATTCTCGTCTCATGTCATCCCAGCACATGTCTGTGAAACTGGAGAAACAATGGAGGACAAATATGCTGACTACTTACAACAACAGTACAGTGTCAAGATAAAATATGAGGCCATTAGTAATGAACCTGCCGGAACGTCATGGGGCTATCAGTACAACAGGTATAATGACAATGACAACACACAATATGGACCGAGGCAGGGTATGAATCCATACAGTGCGGGACCAGACTCCGCGTTCATTTGTAACCCTTATGAATATGAGCGGGGTGGTGGTCTGGTGCGCAGAGAGCGGCCAACTTCTGAGCAGTGGTACCCGGGCGGGATGCTAGGGAGGATGCCCTATCCCAACTCCCCGTACTTAAAGAATGAGGTCGGGGACTGGCTGGATGTCTCTTACACAGATGCCAGGTAAGAAGGTTATTAAAACTCACAAATTCACAAACACTTTACATTACAGTGCCCTTATTAAGGGGTAAATAACCTACATGTTTAAATGTAGTGTAACAAAGCAATCTTTCACCTGTCACGTTTTACAGTGTTATGGGCTGCATAATTCTTCATTCCCTCTTCCAACAGACTATCACAATGTACTTACTCTATAGTAGACTACTGTTATATTTATGATGTATTTGATCAAAAACAAAATCAACAACCCCATTGTCAAATGGTTATATTGCAAATGATATAGTGCTGTATTGTATTATCTTCATGAATGTACTACATCTGGAGTAACAATGACTTCTGCATGAGTTAGACCACTATTGATTCTGAAAAGGATAGCTGTGAACAGTGTTGAAGGAACAGAAAAAACACCACATTTTACCAGTTCAGATTTTTTAAACATAGAGGATTTGCAAAGTTTCACCTCAATATCTTCATGATCACACTCCAGTCAGCTTTGGGGTTTCCCATTGATGCACATGTCTTTCTCCCAGGGACTTTGCAGACAAGGCAAACAAGGTGACTTGTTAGGCACTTGCTCATTGTCATTACAGCAAATAAAGATGTTATCAGCCTACTTTGTAGCCTACTTTGAGCATCTATAGTTATAAGCTCTGAATAGTGTATGCCCAGAGTGCTTGTCAGTTTAGCTTTTTTAAACAGGACGTTCTAGGCTTCATGTGTGTATATCTTTTTCCTCTGATTTAATTGGACACAAAGCCACAAGCCACATGATTTAAGTATTTGTTGTGTACAGCTCCATAGAACAATTCTCAACAGTAAAATAATTCATTTGTTAGGCTACTTTGAAAATGAACTGTTTCCAACATAAATTTGGTCAACCTGCATGTAGAATGTGCAACTAATATCATGCAAAATCTCTGCAAAGCAAGCATTGCATTTGTAGTGTCTATATTACACTGAGTACGGTCCTTGAGCACATGTTAGTTGTCTTAATGTTTTACTCACAGTGGTTTGGTGCTTGGTGTAGTTGTAGTAGGATGGATAAAATGACGTGCAAGAGAGCCCTTAATGGACCAAGCATAATCTGAAGTTCCGTGATCAGGATCATTGCGCAATACTAGAATCCCATTGTTTACTATTCAATATCTGGTTTTACATATTGTTTACGTTTGAGAAGCAGGAATCTCAAATTACCAGAAAACAGGAATTTTACTTCCTTTCTGAGCAAATTCTTTAGCAAATATCTGAGCAAATGTTCATGTTGCTCTCACCTGGAGGTTGACACACTCATTTAACGTCCTGCTCTTTATTTCTGAGGAAAGGTTGCTAAATGAGAGCTGTAACTGTATAGTGTAATGTATATGGTGTACATCATTTTCATTCAACAGTACTGTATGTGCTCAGAAATTTGCCCAGAGAGGTAGTAAAAACAATCTCAACTTTAAAGGGGAACTGTAATGTTTCAAGAACTTATCATGTAGCCTACAGAGTAAGAGGAAGACATTATATACAAACTAGATGCTCTGTGAAGATTGACTTCTAAGGTTCAGTAACAATTCAATGAACAGACTTTCTTCTCTTACACACAAGACATCACATACCCTAACACTGAATGGAGGGAGAATCTGTTATCGGTCCGGTCATAATGTTTTTTATTTCACTCCAAAAAAAGCTACCGATGTTCGTAACTCCCATATATTCAGAACAAGAAATGCTATAAAATCATGTTTACAGTATAAACTGTTTACTAACATGATCATATGAGACGTGGACCTCTATTCATTTAAATTCAGGAAATATCTAAAACAAATTTCTTCCTTCCTGCCCTGTGAGAAATCTTTCTCTAAATCAGACTGATTTGCAGTTCAAATGTGGTTACACAATATACAGTAATCACATAATAATACAGTTGGACACATCCATTCCTTCTGTAAAGCTTGTTAAAGTAAAATACTAATTGTATGTACCATTTTTAAGCATGAGAAATGATCATGAAGATATTAAGAAATCATTTTTAGATGTGGGTTGAGAGACATGTCTCTGTCTGCAACTTGAAACTCAGCAATACAGCAATTATGTTCAACCAGAAGACAAAGAAGCATCTCTATAATATCTGTTAAAGGGAGAATTATTTCTCAATTTCAGGATAATAGTGCATATTTGGTGGCCTTACGTGTTGATTAATTTTGCCCTGTAGTTTTCTAATTTGCTATTTGCATTTACAAGATGTTTCTAAGATATTGAAGTGTTATTGAAATTATAATCAAACAATTGCATGTATTGTAATGGGTAGCAATAGCATCAGATTTGCAGGTTTGCGTGTATTCCTCATTTCCACATTGTCAGAAATATGTACATTTAGGACTACTTTGATTAATGTCATGAGATAGAGATAGTTCTATATAAGGTAACTATGGTGACGTACTTTACTGTCCGTTTGACAGCAGCCCAACATTATTCATACACATGGCCTTATTTTAGAATCCCTTTGTCTTTCTTGGAGAGCTCATTTGTATACATTTTAACATGGTCGAATAGGCCCATTATAGCTCATCCCTAGCTTGAGTTCCCATGTGAATTTCATTGTTTATTGAATTACCCCCCATAGACAAAATAGTATTGTCTCTGTCAGAAAATGCTTCACAGTGTGGCATTGACACGTACATTGTTCTGGGCTGCAGTATAACAGCAGTAACTACAATTCAACCAAACATAGACCTAATACATCACATTGAGTGCTTTTAAGAGTGGTATTTTTGTCCATATAAACAGTAACCCCCAACAACAAAACAAGATGTAAAAATCTGCCATTCTGTCCATGAGCGAGGCAGTTAACCCCCAACAACAACTGCTGCCCGGGCGCCAATGATGTCGATTAAGGCAGCCCCCGCATCTTTCTGATTCAGAGGGGTTGGGTTAAATGCAGAAGACACATTTCGGTTGAATGCATTCAGTTGCGCAACTGACTTGGTATCCCCCTTTCCTCATTGTAATAGCTTCCTCGGTTGGATAATTTTATAAGAAATGTACTGTATGATCCAAGGGTATATATTCTTTTAATAGACTAGAACTACACTATATTTACAAAAGTATGTGGACACCCCTTCAAATTAGTGGATTCGGCTATTTCAGTCACACCCGTTGCTGACAGGTGTATAAAATCGAGCACATAGCCATGCAATCTCCATAGACAAACATTGGCAGTAGAATGGCCTTACTGAAGAGCTCAGTGACTTTCAACTTGTCATCGTCATAGGATGCCACCTTTCCAACAAGTCAGTTTGTCAAGTTTCTGCCCTGCTAGATCTGCCCCGGTCAAATGTAAAAGTTGTTATTGTGAAGTGGAAACGTCTAGGAGCAACAACGGCTCAGCCGCAAAGTGGTAGTCCACACAAACTCACAGAAAGGGACGGCCGAGTGCTGAATTGCACAGCGCGTTAAAAAACCTGTCTGTCCTCAGTTGCAATACTCACTAACGAGCTACAAACTGCCTCTGGAAGCACGGTCAGCACAAAAACTGTTCGTCGGGAGCTTCATTTAATGGGTTTCCATTGCCGAGCAGCCGCATACAAGCCTAAGATCACCATGCGCAATGCCAAGCATCGGCTAGAGTGGCGTAAAGCTCCCCGGAGCAGTGGAAACATGTTGTCTGGAGTGATGAATCACACTTCACCATCTGGCAGTCCGAATCTGTGTTTGGCGGATGCCAGGAGAACGCTACCTGCCCCAATGCGTAGTGTCAACTGTAAAGTTTGGTGGAGGAGGAATAATGGTCTGGGGCTGTTTTTCATGGTTCGGGCTAAACCCCTTAGTTCCAGTGAAGGGAAATCTTAATGCTACAGCATACAATGACATTCTAGACGATTCTGTGCTTCCAACTTTGTGGCAACAGTTTGGGGAAGGCCCTTTCCAGTTTCAGCATGACAATGCCCCTGTGCACAAAGCGAGGTCCATACAGAAATTATTTGTCGAGATCGGTGTGGAAGAACTTGACTGGCCTGCAAAGAGCCCTGACCTCAACTCCATTGAACACCTTTGGGATGAATTGGAATGTCGACTGTGGGCCAGGCCTAATCGCCAAACATCCGTGCCCCGACCTCAGTAATGCTCTTGTGGCTAAATGGAATCAAGTCCCCGCAGTAATGTTCCAACATCTAGTAGAAAGCCTTCCCAGAAGAGTCGGGGCTGTTATAGCTGCAAAGGTCCGAACAACTCCATATTAATGCCCATCATTTTGAAATGAGATGTTCCACGAGCAGGTGTCCACATACTTTTGGTCAAGTAGTGTTTCACCAACCATGTTACATAGATGTTACAGAGGGTAAAGGGTACAGTGCCTATAGAAAGTCTACACCCCTCTTGGATTTCTTCACATTTTGTTACAAAGTAGGATTAAAATTGATTTAATTGTCATTTTTTTGTCAACGTTCTACACAAAATAAACTAATGTCAAAGTGGAAGAAACGTACAAAAATGTGTTTAAGATTAATTAAAAACTAAACACTAATATACCTTGATTACAGCTTTGAGTCTTCATCAGTAAGTCTCATAGAGCTTTGCATACCCGTATTGTGCAATATTTGCCCATTATTCTTTTCCCAATTTTTCAAGCTCTGTCAGGGTTTTGGGGATAATGACTAGACTGCAATTTACAAGTCTTGCAATATATTTTCAAGCAGATTTTAGTCTAAACTGTAACTTGGCCACTCAAGAACATTCACTCTCTTCTTGGTAAGCAACTCCAGTGTCGATTTGGCTTTGTGTTGTAGGTTATTATCAAATCACATCAAATCAACCATCCAGTTGGCCATCCGGTTGGCCATTTTGATTAATTGTTCAGCAGTCTTATGGCTTGGGGGTCAGTCTATGACTTTGGTGACTGGAATCTTTGACAATTTTTGGGCCTTCCTCTGACACCGCCTAGTATATAGGTCCTGGATGTCAGGAAGCTTGGCCCTAGTGATGTACTGGGCCGTACGCATTACCCTCTATAGCGCCTTACGGTCAGATGCCGAGCAGTTGCCATACCAGGCAGTGATGCAACCGGTCAGGATGCTCTCGACGGTGCAGCTGTAGAACTTTTTGAGGATCTGGGGACTCATGCCAAGTCTTTTCAGTCTCCTGAGGGGGAAAAGGTGTTGTCGTGCCCTCTTCACAACTGTCTTGGTGTGTTTGGACCATGATAGTTTGTTGGTGATGTGGACACCAAGGAACTTAAAACTCTCGACCCGCTCCACTTCAGCCCCGTAGATGTTAATTGGGGCCTGTTCGGCCCTCCTTTCCCTATAGTCCACAATCAGCTCCTGCAGAAATTCCTATTTCATCCTGCTGAAAGAGGAAGTCCTCTCCCAGTGTCTGGTGTAAAGCAGACTGAATCAGGTTAGGATTCCTCTAGGATTTTGCCTGTACTTAGCTCCAGCCCGTTTCTTTTCATCCTGAAAAACTCCCCAGTCTTTGCAGATGTCAAGCATACCATTACCATGATGGAGCCACCACCATGCTGAAAATAAGGAGGCAGTTACTCAGTGATGTGTTGTGTTGGATTTGCCCCAAACATAAGGCTTTGCATTTAAGCCAAAAAGTGTATTTCTTTGCCGTGTTTTTTGTTTGTTGCAATATTAGTTTAGTGCCTTGTTGCATACATATGCATGTCTTGGAATTTTTTTATTCTGTATATTTGTGTTCTTCTTTTCACTCTGTCATTTTGGCCATTATTGTGGAGTCACGACAATGTTGTTGATCCACCCATCACAGCCATTGAACTCTGTCGCCGTTTTAAAATCACCAATGGCCTCATGGTGACATCCCTAAGCAGTTTCCTTCCTGTCCTTTAGCTCAGTTCTGAAGGAAGACTGCATCTCGGATGTGTCTGGGTGGTTTGATACATCGTCCATCCATATACATCCTCCACAGCATAATTCTTTACTTGACCATGCTTAAAGAGATATTCAATGTCTGATTTGTTATTTTTACCCATCTACCAATCACTGTCCGTCCTTCTTTATGAGGCTTTAAAAAGCTCCCTGGTCTTTAGTTGAATCTGTGCTTGAAATTCAATACTTGACTGAGGGACCTTACAGATATTTTATGTACAGTATGTGGAACAGAGGAAGGGGCAGTCATTCAATATAACTTGATATATAACAAAATATAATTTGTTAAGCCACATTTGACTTCTGAACTCTTTTAGGCTTGCCTCAACAAAGGGGATGAATAGTTATGCAGCGACTCTATGGTAGTTATTTAATTAGTATACATTTTTTTTCACTTTGACATTATGGAGTATTTTGTGTGGATCAATGACACAAAAATTACAATTAAATATATTTCAATCCCACTTTGTAACACAACAAAATATGAAAAAAGTTAAAGATATAGACTTTCTATAGGCACTGTAAATGTTACAATTGGCCAGCAATAATATATATCATGTATATTCTCAATTAAGAATATATACTGTAGTTTCAAAAAGGTCAGTACAGTGAGTAAATATGAACATGGAAGTGTTGAAAAACAAGATAGACCTCAAAAGGGCTTGTTAGGCAAAGGGTCAATTAAGTTGTCCATTTCTGTTGCAGCAATTATGCTCTGTTTGGTGTGAAAATTGATTTTTGCCTTACTCAGCAGTCACTGGCACCTAACACTTGTATTTTTGGGCTGCTACTTACCTGTGTCTGTCATCACCATGCCTATTTGCATATTTTTCACTATTAATGAAGATGCAGTTGTTCTACATTTTTCACATTATCGCAGCCAACCGCGTTTCCACCCAATATCACACAGGCGGTATAGTTCTTTACACTGTAAATTTCAGGTTTAAAATAACAATACAAATAGTTACCACCACATTACATTGACCATATTTACTTAACATTTCAGGGTGAGGGTTTGAGTTTGTAGTTACATTGAAAAATAACTACAACACCTGTTCTTTCCATGACATAGACTGACCAGGTGAGTCCAGGTGAAGCTATGATCCCTTATTTATGTCACTTGTTAAATCCACTTCAATCAATATAGATGAAGGGGAGGAGACAGGTTAAAAAATGATTTTAAAGCCTTGAGACAATTGAGACATGGATTGAGTAAGTGTGCCAGTCAAGACAAGAGATTTAAGCGCCTTTGAACGGGGTATGGTAGTAGGTGTCAGGCACACCGGTTTGTGTCAAGAACTGCAACGCTACTGGGTTTTTCATGCTCAACAGTTTGCCATGTGTATCAAGAATGGTCCACCACCCAAAGGACATCCAGCTAACTTGACACAACTGTGGGAATCATTGGAGTCAACAACGCTTTTGACACCTTGTAGAGTCCATGCCCTGACGAATTGAGGCTGTTCTGAGGGCAAAATGGGGGGTGCAACTCAATATTAGGAAGGTGTTCCTAATGTTTGGTATACTCAGTGTATATGCCACTGACTTAGAAGGGGCAAAATTAGACTTAACACAACTCAATATTAGGAAGGTGTTCTTAATGTTTTATTCACTCAATAATTCCTACATTCACTATTCAAAACTAAGAACAAAACTATTCAAAATCATTATGGCATTGTTTTTATACACTCCAATACAAGCGAGTGGCGGCATGTGCGCACTTGTGCTCTTTTTGAGAACAAAGGGCTGGATGCACTAATGGTCAGTAGGCCACTGCTGATGTTGATGACCTAACCATCTGATCCACTCATGGTGAATTTACCTGAGATTCTAAATTACTCTCCAAATTGCACCTTAAGCGTGCAAGTGCTGTGCTAATGACAATTCACATGTCAAAGTCACACACCACTCCCAGTGTATTATCTGGATTCCACAGTCTGAAATGTCTAAGTGTTATGATGCAAGATTTATATCAGATCTGGAACTTACAAACCATATGGCTATTACAGTAGCTCCAATTGGCTTATGGGCTACATTCTTCATATCAGCCCTCCTCTACTCCAGCCAATAAGCTTACATAAAATACAGAATATCTTATTTTGCTCATATTGAGTAGTCATTCACCTAGGCTACATTTCATCGGGGGAAATGTTAGATGTCTGGGTTAGATGGGGTGGGTACAAAGAACATCTGCAAAATGCTGTGGGTACATGGCAGGTCTGTGACAGAGTGAACGGTCATTTCTGAAGGAATACAATACAATATAAAAGTTGGACTTTTTGTTTGGTTTCTTGTTTGTTATCCTCAATGATTTTAACAATACAATTTATATGTGGAGATTTTTCTGTGTTGTCAAAATTGTCAGAACCAGTCTGGGTGAAAGGAATTCCACTTTTCTAACCTTTTCCGTTTCCCCCCTGCTTTGCCATGCCATGCCCCAGTTTACATTCATATTCTTACGCCATGTTGACATCCACAGGATATGCCATCAACATATTAATGTTCAGAAGTATTATCATCATCACATATCCTCATTTTGGATTTCCAATAATTCCAATAAATTCCTTAAAGGTTTATAGCTAAAGTGGATAAGAGCAGCATAGAGTAACATTTATATCCTTGCATTGATTACATTAATAATTTCATCACACATTTGAAGTACCTACATTTATTACTGATTTATGATTAACCAGATCAGTCACTCTCAATATCTATGGATTAATTAACCAGTATTTCCCCTTGTCATGCAATCCTATGCATTTTGCTGTGGCTAATTCTGTGTTGGTATGCTCAAATAGTATAACAAAACCATTCGGGACCCCAATCAGGGCCCCTGGGCATGTGCCCTGTGTTCCCCGTCAGTAATCCAGCCATGACAAAAATACTCTTAAATACATTATTTTTAGAATGTTCAATTCTCCCTCAGTGTCTTGCTTTTATTTGGGTGATTTCTAGTTCTCAAAGATTATATTATTTTAAAATATATAGTTTAATTATCTTTTCTACATACTTCCTGTCTGGCTTTAGGAACAATTTAGTGGTGCGCTGCTGCTTAGTGAATATATGGGAAACACTGAATTACTTCAATCTTCCAGTAACATCAGACCAGGTCATCAGAACAGAATTATACTCATCATATTAAGGCACTGAAACTGAGCTTTGTGCTTTATTCTCTAACAGCTGGCTTTTCTGGCTCTAGATTCTGACCAAGAGCCAGTGGGCATTTAGCCTACTGCTGATACTGTAGAGAGGACTGTTTTGCTGCTTGGTTATAAGCTTTGTCCTTGTGTTTTTTACATAGAGCCTTGACACCTAACGCTATACGTCATTGAGGTATAGTTATGTCTGTACACACTGTCCAATCTCTTCCTGTGCTGACAGCTGCAGTAGAGCACCCCTCTTGCCCCCCTTGGCCCTGGCACTGCTGTTCACACCTTTCCCACACTCTCAAGTCATCACACCCTCTGCCCAGCTCTAATTAGAGATCAGATAAATTCTTACCCAGTCTGGTTCACCCGATGAGGATCTCACTCAGAAACTGTGAATCTGAGGGAGAAAAGTGAAAATGCTTAAATAATCTGGAACTGTGAATCAAATGAACTTTTCACAAATTCTAAAGAACCACACAAATAAGGTATACACTTGATGGCAGTAGTATTGGACATAAGGCCTCAATGTGAGGAGTCGTATAGAATGCCAGCCAGAGGCAATCACGTTTAATTTTGATCAGGGACCATGGTCCAGATTGGGTGTCAGCTTTTGTGTGGGGTGTTAAGTGTCAGTGGCGTATACACTGAGATACCAAACATTAGGAACACCGTCCTAATATTGAGTTGCACCCCCCCCCCCCCCTTTGCCCTCAGAACAGCCTCAATTTGTTGGGGCATGGACTTTACAAGGTGTCAAAAGCGTTCCATAGGGATGCTGGCCCATGTTGATTCCAATGCTTCCCACAGTTGTGTCAAGTTTGCTGGATGTCCTTTGGGTGGTGGACCATTCTTGATACACATGAGAAACTGTTGAGTGTGAATCAATCAAACCTGTGCGCTTGGCACCTACTACCATACCCAGTTCAAAGACGCTTCAATATTTTGTTTTGCCCATTCACCCTCTGAATGGCACACACATATACAATCCATGTCTCAATTGTCTCAAGGCTTAAAATCCTTCTTTAACCTGTCTCCTCCCCTTCATCTACACTGATTGAAGTGGATTTAACAAGTGACATAAATAAGGGATCATAGCTTTCACCTGTATTCACCTAGTCAATCTATGTCATTGAATGTATGTGTTTTGTATAGTCAGTGTATATCACCATGTTTATTTTTTAGCAAAATAACAACTTGCTTAAGCGACGTGCCTTTCATAATGTTAGCAATTGTTCTGTGCTTGTAAATTTGTCATATAATGACAATCAAGCTCTGCTGTTACACTATTGTAGTTTTGATTAATTTGAATATTCCATTAGTCCATTCTCAATGGTTTCACCCCTGAAGGAAAAATTGCAGGCCTCAAGCATTAGGTTATGGTCACTTCTGTTAAAATGTCAGGAAACAACTTATCAGAGTGGCAAAAGAGAAAGGCAGAGGGTAATAGGAACACATGTGCTCATTGAATGATGCTGTTGAGTAATTCTGTACTGTTTGTGTGTTTGTTTGTGATATTTCTAAAAGCCTTTAATATGTTCCTAAAGGTTTGAGGGTGGCAGAGACCACATGTTCCCCATGGAGTTCTTCTTCCCGCCCCAGAGGACCTGTCTGATCTGTGCAGATGAAGCATCTGGCTGCCACTATGGAGCGCTAACCTGTGGCAGCTGCAAAGTGTTCTTCAAGAGAGCTGCAGAAGGTAAGACTTGATAAAGTAATATGCCATTGCACCTCTCCACACAGAAGAAAGAGCAGAGCATCAATGGTGGAAATGGGATCCATAAACCAGATCCACCTCTCATGCTTTTTGGAAATAATGTATTAGATATAATGATGCCATAAGAAAAATTGTTGTTAATCTCTATGTATTTCAGAGGAAAATACCCAAGGTCCATAGTATTGACATGGTTTATTTGGAATATGTCAAAACCAATCTATGTAAATTTTTTACAAAATTGCCAGAAGTTACATTCATCCTAGTCTAACCATCTGGGAAATCCTCATATGGAAAGTCATTACATTTTTTCAGTGAATCAACCTGTGAGTCATATGACATATGAAATCCTGTTTCTGAGAAAAAGCTCATGATTATGAGCAGGGATGGGCACAGCTAATCGAATATCCAGATATCTGCCCTGACATCGGTATGCTACTTTTCCAACTTCAAATAGCAATTACAGTCACGAACCTAACAGAGTTTCTACAAGATCTGACACAAATCAATAAAAAACTATCACCAGAAACTCCCAGCGCATAAACAGGTTAGTTGTTTAGCAACAAATCCGACATTTGCGCAACTATGGGGCAAAACAGACAGTGTTGGCTTAGATTGTTGACAACATGTAAACTACACTGAACAAAAATATGAACGCAAAGTGTAAATGTAAAGTGTTGGTCCCATGTTCCATGAGCTGAAATAAAAGATCCCAGAAATGTTCAATACGCACAAAAAGCTTATTTCTCTCAAATTTTGTGCACAAATTTGTTTACATCCCTTTTAGTGAGCATTTCTCCATTGCCAAAATAATCCATCCACCTGACAGGTGTGGCATATCAAGAAGCTGATTAAATAGCATGATCATTACTAGGGTTGCACATTTTGGGGAATATTCAGAGGTGGAAACTTTCAGTGGGAATATATGGGAATTAATGGAAATATATGTACATTTATATGAATACCATTTAAATGTAGATGTTTTATGCATTGGATATATTTACCATATCACATGGAGACAGAAACATAAACCTTTTACCTTATCATAAGTAGACATAATTGCAAATTATTAAATCCTTCCAATAGAAATCAAAAAATCTATTTAGTTACGAATTGAACTTTAATTAAATGAGTTGATTCTTCACATGGGATGATTTCACTGAACAACAAAAGAAAGGGAATATTGAATGATCTCCAATGATCTATCGCATCTCCCAAAAACGTTCAACATACGTAAACTGATAGTCTAGAAACTGAAGCTTTGGTTGTCTTTCTCTCAGGCTTCCATGTCTTCTCCCTGGACCTCCTTAATGTCCACTTCTTGAACATTAGACTCTGAGGCCTCATCTTCACTGTCACTTTCCAACCTTGTTGAGGATGGGTCGTTGTCAGGCTCAAAAAGCGATCCACAAAGTCCCTTCCACCAGGTGGCTGATGAGATACAGTGGGGAGAACAAGTATTTGATACACTGACAATTTTGCAGGTTTTCCTACTTACAAAGCATGTAGAGGTCTGTAATTTGTATCATAGGTACACTTCAACTGTGAGAGACGGAATCTAAAACAAAAATCCAGAAAATCACATTGTATGATTTTTAAGTAATTAATTTGCATTTTATTGCATGACATAAGTATTTGATACATCAGAAAAGCAGAACTGAATATTTGGTACAGAAACCTTAGTTTGCAATTACAGAGATCATACGTTTCCTGTAGTTCTTGACCAGGTTTGCACACACTGCAGCAGGGATTTTGGCCCACTCCTCCATACAGACCTTCTCCAGATCCTTCAGGTTTCGGGGCTGTCGCTGGGCAATACGGACTTTCGGCTCCCTCCAAAGATTTTCTATTGGGTTCAGGTCTGGAGACTGGCTAGGCCACTCCAGGACCTTGAGATGCTTCTTACGGAGCCACTCCTTAGTTGCCCTGGCTGTGTGTTTCGGGTCGTTGTCATGCTGGAAGACCCAGCCACGACCCATCTTCAATGCTCTTACTGAGGGAAGGAGGTTGCTGGTCAAGATCTCGCGATACATGGCCCCATCCATCCTCCCCTCAATACGGTGCAGTCGTCCTGTCCCCTTTGCAGAAAAGCATCCCCAAAGAATGATGTTTCCACCTCCATGCTTCACGGTTGGGATGGTGTTCTTGGGGTTGTACTCATCCTTCTATTCCTCCAAACACGGCGAGTGGAGTTTAGAGCAAAAAGCTCTATTTTTGTCTCATCAGACCACATGACCTTCTCCCATTCCTCCTCTGGATCATCCAGATGGTCATTGGCAAACTTCAGACGGGCCTGGACATGCGCTGGCTTGAGCAGGGGGACCTTGCGTGCGCTGCAGGATTTTAATCCATGACGGCGTAGTGTGTTACTAATGGTTTTCTTTGAGACTGTGGTCCCAGCTCTCTTCAGGTCATTGACCAGGTCCTGCCGTGTAGTTCTGGGCTGATCCCTCACATTCCTCATGATCATTGATGCCCCACGAGGTGAGATCTTGCATGGAGCCCCAGACCGAGGATGATTGACCGTCATCTTGAACTTCTTCCATTTTCTAATAATTGTGCCAACAGTTGTTGCCTTCTCACCAAGCTGCTTGGCTATTGTCCTGTAGCCCATCCCAGCCTTGTACAGGTCTACAATTTATCCCTGATGTCCTTACACAGCTCTCTGGTCTTGGCCATTGTGGAGAGGTTGGAGTCTGTTTGATTGAGTGTGTGGACAGGTGTCTTTTATACAGGTAACGAGTTCAAACAGTTGCAGTTAATACAGGTAATGAGTGGAGAACAGGAGGGCTTCTTAAAGAAAAACTAACAGGTCTGTGAGAGCCGGAATTCTTACTGGTTGGTAGGTGATCAAATACTTATGTCATGCAATAAAATGCAAATTAATTACTTAAAAATCATACAATGTGATTTTCAGGATTTTTGTTTTAGATTCCGTCTCTCACAGTTGAAGTGTACCTATGATAAAAATTACAGACCTCTACATGCTTTGTAAGTAGGAAAACCTGCAAAATCGGCAGTGTATCAAATACTTGTTCTCCCCACTGTATGTTGGCACGACTGCCATATTGCATCTCCATCCCAAAGCCCTTGCTTGGAAGTGTACTTCACCAGACTGCCAAGAACCTTGCCCTCATCCAGGCCAAGGTGACGAGACACAGTAGTGATGACACCATAGGCCTTGTTGACCTCTGCACCAGACAGGATGCTCTTGCCAGCAAACTTGGGGTCCAACATGTACGCTGTGGCGTGTATGGGCTTCAGGCAGAAGTCTTCATGCTTTTTAAAGTATTTCAGAACTGCAGTTTCCTCTGCTTGGCGCAACAGTGAAGTGGACAGGGCAGTACGGATTTCTTCTCATACATCTGCAAGCAGAGTCTGAACACCAGACAGGATGGCATTGTATCCCTCAATCCGTGCAATAGCTACTGCTATAGGTTTCAGGAGTTTCAGGCTGCTTACCACTCTCTCCCAAAATACATCATCCAGGAGGATCCTCATGATGGGGCTGTCTATATCGGCAGACTGTGATATGGCCATTTCTTGGAGAGACTCCTTCCCCTCCAGGAGACTGTCAAACATGATGACAACACCACCCCAACCGGTGTTGCTGGGCAGCTTCAGTGTGGTGCTCTTATTCTTCTCACTTTGCTTGGTGAGGTAGAGTTCTGCTATAACTTGATGACCCTTCACATACCTAACCATTTCCTTGGCTCTCTTGTAGAGTATATCCATTGTTTTCAGTGCCATGATGTCATTGAGGAGCAGATTCATTGCATGAGCAGCACAGCCAATGGGTGTGATGTGAGGGTAGGACTCCTCCACTTTAGACCAAGCAGCCTTCATGTTCGCAGCATTGTCTGTCATCAGTGCAAATACCGTCTGTGGTCCAAGGTCATTGATGACTGCCTTCAGCTTATCTGCAATGTAGAGACCGATGTGTCTGTTGTCCCTTGTGTCTGTGCTCTTGTAGAATACTGGTTGAGGGGTTGAGATGTAGTTAATTATTCCTTGCCCACGAACATTCGACCACCCATCAGAGATGATTGCAATACAGTCTGCTTTCTCTATGATTTGCTTGACCTTCACTTGAACTCTGTTGAACTCTGCATCCAGCAAATTAGTAGATTAAGCATGTCTGGTTGGAGGGGTGTATGCTGGGTGAAGAACATTCAGAAATGTCTTCCAATACATATTGCCTGTGAGCATCAGAGGTGAACCAGTTGCATACAGAGCTCAAGCAAGACATTCATCAGCATTTCTCTGACTACGTTCCTCCATTGAGTAAAACAACTTCTGATTCCAGGAGGAACATGAGCTGTTACTATCGATAAGGTGTCTGATTCATAATTCTCACCTCGAATAGAAGTAGAGGGACTTTTGTCAGAGGTTGCTTGTTGTGAGCTCGGAGGGAACTTTGTGCACTTGGCCAGATGATTCTACATCTTTGTTGCATTCTTCACATATGATTTGGCACAGTATTTGCAAATGTACACAGCTTTTCCTTCTACATTAGCTGCAGGGAAATGTCTCCACACATCAGATAGTGCCCGTGGCATTTTCCTGTAAAGATTAGGAAAAAATTAGTAAAAATAAATACAATTCCATGTACAGATAAATAGTTAAGCAGTTAGATTAAACAACTCCTTTGTAAGGTAAATGTTATAAAAGGAAACATGCATGGAAACAGGTGAATTAACACTCTTCAGTTAGCAGGCTCAAGCAAGCTAAAACCCACATGGTAACAAAAACTAACTAGCAGAATTTGTTAACAAGTTAGAAATGATTTAAACACACTTTGCTGTAGGCTACTATTTACTAGTTAACAAAAAATAATGTATGTCAGATAAAATATATTCACCCCACCCAGTATTTTAATCAAAACTTACCAGAAAGCATGTAGTCCTTGGCTCAGACAGTGTGGGCTCAATAGCATCTCATTAGTGTGCAAGATCTTGAGAATCAGCTGTACTGTACATGTGATGGAAGAGTGCACTTCACATGTGATGGAAGAATGCACTGAGCATGCAGAGGGTTGCAATTCCATTGAATTGGGGATAGTTTAAACAAAATATGCACATCGTGCACCGCTCCCGAGTATACTACTCGCCAATGTCCAGTCTCTTGACAACAAGGTAGACGAAATCAGAGCAAGGGTTGCCTTCCAGAGAGACATCAGAGATTGTAACGTTCTTTGTGTCACGGATACATGGCTCACTCGGGATACGTCATCAGAGTCGGTACAGCCACCTGGCTTCTTCACGCATCGCGCAGACAGAAACAAACACCTCTCTGGTAAGAAGAAGGGTGGGGGTGTATGCCTTATGATTAACGAGACGTGGTGTGATCATAACAACATACAGGAACTCAAGTCCTTTTGTTCACCTGACCTAGAATTCCTTACAATCAAATGCCGACCACATTATCTACCAAGAGAATTCTCTTCGATCATAATCACAGTAGTGTATATCCCGTCCCAAGCAGACACATCGATGGCCCTGAAATAACTTAATTTGACTCTATGTAAACTGGAAACCACATATCCTGAGGCTGCATTTATTGTACCTGGGGATTTTAACAAGGCTAATCTGAAAACAAGGCTCCCTAAATTTTATCAGCATATCGAATGCGCGACCCGGGCTGGAAAAACCCTGGATCATTATTATTCTAACTTCCGCGACGCATATAAAGCCCTCCCCCACCCCCCTTTCGGGAAAGCTGACCACGACTCCATTTTGTTGCTCCCAGCCTATAGACAGAAACTAAAACAGGAAGCGCCTGTGCTCAGATCTGTTCAATGCTGGTCCGACCAATCGGATTCCACGCTTCAAGATTGCTTCGATCATGTGGACTGGGATATGTTCCGCATAGCGTCGGACAATAACATTGATGAATACGTTGATTCGGTGAGTGAGTTTATTAGCAAGTGCATCAGTGATGTTGTACCCACAGCGTCTATTAAAACATTCCCCAACCAGAAACCGTGGATTGATTGCAGCATTTGCGCAAAACTGAAAGCGAGAACCACTGCTTTTAATCAGGGCAAGGTGACCGGAAACATGACCGAAAAAAAACAGTGTAGCTATTCCCTCCGCAAGGCAATCAAACAAGCTAAGCATCAGTGTAGAGACAAAGTAGAGTCACAATTCAATTGTTCAGACACGAGAGGTATGTGGCAGGGTCTACAGTCAATCACGGACTACAAAAGGAAAACCAGCCCCGTCGCGGACCATGATGTCTTGCTCCCAGACAAACTAAACAACTTCCTTGCTCGCTTTGAGGACAACACAGTGCCACTGACATGGCCCGCTACCAAAACCTGCGGGCTCTCCTTCACTGCAGCCAACGTGAGTAAAACATAAACGTGTTAACCCTCGCAAGGCTGCCGGCCCAGACGGCATCCCCGGCCGTGTCCTCAGAGCATGCGCAGACCAGCTGGCTGGTGTGTTTACGAACATATTCAATCAATCCTTATCCCAGTCTGCTGTTCCCACATGCTTCAAGAGGGCCACCATTGTTCCTGTTCCCAAGAAAGCGAAGGTAACTGAGCTAAATGACTATCGCCCCGTATCACTCAGTTCCGTCATCGTGAAGTGCTTTGAGAGACTAGTCAAGGACCATATCACCTCCACCCTACCTGACACCCTAGACCCACTCCAATTTGCTAACCGCCCCAATAGGTCCACAACGACACAATCACAATCGCAGTCACACTGCACACTGCCGTAACCCATCTGGACAAGAGGAATACCTATGTAAGAATGCTGTTCATCGACTACAGCTCAGCATTTAAAACCATAGCACCCTCCAAACTCGTCATTAAGCTCGAGACCCTGGGTCTTCACCCCGCCCTGTGCAACTCGGTCCTGGACTTCCTTACGGGCCGCCCCCAGGTGGTGAGGGTAGGTAACAACATCTCCATCCCGCTGATCCTCAACACTGGGGCCCCACAAGGGTGTGTTCTCAGCCCTCTCCTGTACTCCCTGTTCACCCATGACTGCGTGGCCATGCACACCTCCAACTCAATCATCAACTATGCAGACGACACTACAGTGGTAGGCTTGATTACCAACAATGACGAGACGGCCTACAGGGAGGAGGTAAGGGCCCTCAGAGTGTGGTGTCAGGAAAATAACCTCACACTCAATATCAACAAAACAAAGGAGATGATCGTGGACTTCAGGAAACAGCAGAGGGAGCAGCCCCCTATCCACATCGACGGGACAGTAGTGGAGAAGGTGGAAAGTTTTTAAGTTTCTTGGCGTACACATCAAGGACAAACTGAAATGGTCCACCCACACAGACAGCGTGGTGAAGAAGGCGCAGCAGCGCCTCTTCAACCTCAAGAGGCTGAAGAAATTTGGCTTCTTACCAAAAACACTCACAAACTTTTACAGATGCACAATCGAGAGCATCCTGTCGGGCTGTATGACCGCCTGGTACAGCAACTGCTCCGCCCACAACCGTAAGGCTCTCCAGAGGGTAGTGAGGTCTGCACAACACATCACCGGGGGAAAACTACCTGCCCTCCAGGACACCTACACCACCCGGTGTCACAGGAAGGCCAAAAAGATCATCAAGGACAACAACCACCCGAGCCACTGCCTGTTCACCCCGCTATCATCCAGAAGGCGAGGTCAGTACAGGTGCATCAAAGCGGGGACAGAGAAGCTGTTTTTCAGTCTCTATCTCAAGGCCATCAGACTGTTAAACAGCCATCACTAACATTGAGTGGCTGCTGCCAACATACTGACTCATCTCTACATACCCTACATTACTCATCTCATATGTATATACTGTACTCTATACCATCTGCTGCATCTTGCCTATGCCGTTTGGCCATCGCTCATTCATATATTTTTATGTACATATTCTTATTCATTCCTTTACACTTGTGTGTATAAGGTAGTTGTTGTGAAATTGTTAGGTTAGATTACTTGTTAGATATTACTGCATGGTCGGAACTAGAAGCACAAGCATTTCGCTACACTCGCATTAACATCTGCTAACCATGTGTATGTGACAAATAAAATTCGATTTGATTTAAAGACCTAGAATTGCCTTATGTGTATCCCACAAAAAAGGTTCACTGTTATAAGCTAACTTTTTTGATGAATTCAATCAAAATGCCCCCAAATTTTCCCATGAAAATTTCAGAAAAATACAAAAAAGCTCCCGACCCTTTGCAACCCTAATCATTACACAGGGACACCTTGTTCTGGGGACAATAAAAGGCCACTCTAAAATGTTTGGTCACACAACACAACACAATGCCACAGTGTGCAGTTGGCATGCTGACTGCAGGAATGTCCACCAGAGCTGTTGCCAGATAATTAAATGTTAATTTCTCTACTGTAAGCCTCCTCCAATGTTATTTTAGAAATGGCAGTACGTCCAACCGGCCTCACAACCGCAGACCACGTGTTTGGCGTCGTGTGTGTATGGCATCGCAGACCACGACGATGGCAAATTGTCGATGGCAATTTGAAATCGCAGAGATACTGTGACAAGATCCTGAGGCCCATTGTCATGCCATTCATCCGCCACCATCACCTCATGTTTCAGCATGATAATGCACGGCCGCATGTCACAATGATCTATACACAATTCCTGGAAGCTGAAAATGTCCCAGCTCACCAGACATGTCACACATTGAGCATGTTTGGGATGCTCTGGATTGATGTGTACAACAGCGTGTTCCAATTCCCGCCAATATCCAGTAACTTCGCACAGCCATTGAGGAGGAGTGGTACATGATTACACAGGCCATAATCAACAGCCTTATCATTTGCGAAGGTGATTAACTCAGCTCACTGGTCACCATAGCAACACCCACCCGTAGCACGCGCTACAGCCGGTATATTTCACTGGTCATCCCCAAAGCCAACACTTCCTTTGGCCGCCCTTCCTTCCAATTGCAAAAATCACTGAAGCTAGAGTCTTATATCTATCTACATTTTTTTAAGGTATCTGTGACCAACAGATGCATATCTGTATTCCAAGTCATGTGAAATCCATAGATGAGGGCCTAATTAATATATTTCTATTGACTGATTTTCTTATATGAACCTTAACTATTTGAAATTGTTGCATGTTGCATTCATATTTTTGTTCAGTATATAGTTTCCAAATGATTATTGAAAACATCTGTAGCGGTCCTATGTGTAGCTGGTGTAGGGAGTCAGGCGCAGGACAGCAGATATGAGTAATAAAGTACTTTACTCAAAAAATACAAATATACAAGGCAACAATGATAGCCCACAAACACGGACCGAATTACAATAAACAATCACTCACGAACACAACATGGGGAACAGAGGGTTAAATAATAAACAAGTAATTGGTTGAGTGAAGCCAGTTGTGATAAGACAAAGACAGAACAAATGGAAAATGAAAAGTGGATCGGCGGTGGCTAGAAGGCCGGTGACATCGAACGCCGCCCGAACAAGGAGAGGGACCGACTTCGGCGGAAGTCGTGACAACATCAATACATTTGCACAATGAGCACTGGTTTTCTCTCAAATACATCGTTAAAGTTATTGGTTAAATAGCTAGTGAATTTTTGCCATATTAGCATTGACATGAAATCGGTCAAAACACCTCAAAACAAGACATGGTATCAAGAACAAGATAAAACTATCTGAAACGAGCCACCTATGATTCCTCACATGGCAGCTTCTTGTTGCTAGCTATCTGACCGTTCAGAATCTGGCCACAAAGTACGGCTTCCGACGTTGTCAGCCAACCCGTCTAATAGCATTGGCTTAATCGGCTTAATCACCAATCAATCATCTCCAACAACATCTCCCCCCTAACCCTTCCCGTACGTGTCTTGTGTACCTCTGTTTACGGAGCCACACCGCGCAGTTGTGTGATTCGCTAAAATTAAAGATGACGAATATAGAATTCTATGGTCACTCCCACTA
The DNA here is from genome assembly GCF_045679555.1 of Salvelinus alpinus. Classification (NCBI taxonomy): domain Eukaryota; kingdom Metazoa; phylum Chordata; class Actinopteri; order Salmoniformes; family Salmonidae; genus Salvelinus; species Salvelinus alpinus. Next base: position 18,361,862 of record NC_092098.1, on the reverse strand, counting down.
AGGCCAACTTTTAATTGTTGATAACCAAGACTTATATGTGCGGTGCGCAATAGCCTGAAGACGAGGTTAACACACACATTACGAGCTACCAAGGCAAGCTAATCAGGCCTTTACTGACAATTAGATCTCATTAAAACCTCTTAAACTGATGCCCTCTGCTGGCATTTTCTAAACGATGCATAATATTGAATACTACATTTTGGTTTCGAAAAACTATAACTCCTACGAACACATGCTTAGTACTGTTAGAAAGGTAAGAACTGTGACCGAGATACAACAGGCCAAAAAACCCTGAAATATGTTTTTTTAGTTTTTGTCCCCCAGTGGGGACAATTGGGACATAACACATTTGAATATCCAGGTTTTAAATAAAATATGTCACCAATTACAGTTAAATGGATAAAATGATTTTTTTTAAATGACACATTTTTTCCCCAGATCTTTTACCTAATGGTGGCGCTCTAAACATGTGCAAATTCCCATAGGAACACAGCCATTTTAAAAGCGCACGGCTTGTGCTACTTGTCATGCCTTCATTTTTCATCTTACAGGAATTATGTAAAGTACATATGAGGAGAAAGCAGAAGTCTCTTACTATCCATTAATGTAAATATATTTCCTGTCTGATTTCGAGTTTGTCCACTACATAGTATTAGGACGTATTTTGACCACTTAAAACAAGTTACGTCTGGTTTGGGTAGTGAGTCACTGTGCCAAAATGGCTAAATGCCCTAAGAAATCAGAGCTTTCAAGTTATGTTTTGTATTTTTTTGTAAGACAGACTGGGTGGAGTGGGGGGGAAGTACCGGGTCCAAAACAACCACTCAGTAATTAACCAACAGGTTAATTACTATTTCAAAATGATTTTGATGTCACACTGATTCAGATGCAATATATTTTCTCTTTAATTGACCATAATCTGTAATGAAAATAACAGAAAACACCATCTATAAATTCTGCCTTCCAACTCCTACTCTAGGTATTAATTTGTTTGGTTCAGTATTTTCCTTTCACTATTGAAATGTGAGCGGAAGCCCCATAAATGCCATCAAACCATGCCCTGTAAAATTACAGATTTGATTTATTCAATGTGCTACTCAAAGAGCATATCAATTGACTCTTCAACGAAATAGCTTTTATAGTCCAAGCTCCTGCTTTTTATGATCACCACACTGGACATGACAAAACATATGACTGTTCCGGTCAGGGGTTGGAACCATAATTATTTTCCAATCGTTTCGTTCTGAACAGAATTTTTTCCCCCACTGTTCCGACCAGCAAAATAAAGTTCTGAACCGATTCGAACCCCAAAAAAGTACCAATATTATTATTGATTTCCATTCCTTTTCATGCCTCTGAAATATATATATTTTTAAACATTTAGCTCTACATTAAATTACTTCACAAATCAGTGTGGATAGAGGAGCTTGCTGTTGAGTGGGTAAGCGATTTAATCTGTATAGGAAAGTAATTAAGAGAAAATTGTATTTAGCCGTAACAGCATGGATGAATCATAATGAAAGAAACACACACACCTTGCTGCCAGTCACAGTGTAGGGCACAAGATGCAACTGAAATGTTGAGGGCGAGGAGAGAGCGAGAGAGGATGGAGGAAGCTTGCCTTGAAGTGCTGGGCATCTTGTTATGACATCCATTATCTGAATTAGGCCCACAGAATTGGAGGACCTTTGAATGTCTTTGAACTTCCGAGTTGGTTTAGCATTGGACCAGAGAAAACATTACCTAGCTAGCTAGTTAAAAAGCTTCTGTATGCAGAGCTGCACTAGAATTAAAAGTACGTCTTACCTTTTTGTTAGTATCATTACCTAGCATTGAAAAAGTCAATCCAGTCTTCTCTAATTAAACATCTAATTTCGGGAATTACGCTTGTAACGTTGTCAGTAGGCTACAGTAACCTATGCTTCATAGGGGGAGGGGCAGGTAGCACGCACGCCCGCACGCACGCACGCACACACACACACACACACACACACACACACACACACACACACACACACACACACACACACACACACACACACACACACACACACACACACACACACACTGTAAAAGATTTCCAGGTGGCAGGCAGATGCTGGAATAACTTCCTGAGCGACAGAGTGAGGGCTTTGCATAGGCGCTTTGTTGTGGGACTGGAAAAAAATGCCCGGAACGTAAAAGAACGTTATTAACCGGTTCCCATGCTTTTAAAATAACAGTTCCGGAACAGTATAGATCACTTTCGTTTTTGGTTCGGGTTCTGATCCTCAATTTTTTTTGTTATTTTCCGGTTTTCGGTTCTGTTTCCTGAACCGGTTCCAACCATTGGTTTCTGTGGTAATCATTTATGACTTACAACCATGTTACAACCATGATGTAACTTTCCTCCTCATTCAAAATAGAATTTCGTATTCTCTTATTCTTATCTCTGTTTGTCTTTGTTAGGTAAACAGAAATACCTGTGTGCCAGCAGAAACGACTGCACCATCGATAAGCTGAGACGGAAGAACTGCCCATCATGTCGACTGAGGAAGTGTTTTGAAGCTGGGATGACCCTCGGAGGTAAATACAACTATCATGTCAATTATTAAGTCAATGAGAAATATAAAGTACTTAGCGATCCATCCGCCCACCCACTGATCGATTATCATGGACAAAGGTTTGTGTATGTGAAAAACATTAAGAATACCTTCCTAATATTGAGTTGCAACTAGGGCTGTTCCGGTGACTGTACTACCGCCACACCGGCAGTCACGAGTAATAACCGCAGTCAAATTCCATCTGACCGTTTAGTAACGGTAACTAGGCTTCTCCAAGCTCTGATGCTGCTGATGGTCATTAGTAGCCTACCAAACTTGCTAACTGCCTGGTAGTCAGGACTTTGTCCCTCTAATCACTCTGACATCAATGCAAATGTAATCAAAAATCAAATCAAACACTTCATGAGAGCCCATGAGCTCATGTTGCACAACATTTCTATAGGCTATGCAATTGTGTGAGAAAACAGAGTTTTGATGACCTCTTTTAAAAAGAGGAGGATCCAATCAGCTTTCTATAGGCTAGGCCTACTATATTTATTTCTCAACTTTCCTAATATTAAGCACATTGCTTCGCTTTACAACAGGAGTAAAGCCTACCTGGCTGGCATGAAAATGAACCATGGGAAAAGTGTCCTCCATTCGCTATAAAAGTGCATAAAAAGTACATAATTTTTTTCCCCTGCCCACGTTCTGAGACAGGTGCATGATAATGGTCCATTCTAAATCAAAACTAATTTCACACATATATTATTTAGTATATGTAAATACAATATTAAATCAAGAATAGTCTGATGGGTAACAATATTAGCCTATCACCTGTGAATGATATTTCACTTGAATGATGCCCAGCTTGTGTGCAATAGAGCAAGAAACAGTGCATGCTTAATTTCTGCAACTTTTTTCAAATCATAGTCCCACACCTCATGTAGCCTAGCCCATAGGCCTATATGTTTTGATAAGGTTTGTATCACAACTAAAGTGTCCAAATAACTTCTTAAAATTAAGCACATTAATCTGCTTTACAACCGGTGTAGAGCCTAACTGGCGTGTGAGTTTCAAGTATGGGGAAGATAATTTTCACCATAAAAATGCACTTTTATAATAAAGCATTACATGAATAATTGCATTTGTGGTCACTTTTGAGAATGGTGTTTTCCCGCTAATTGATTGCATTTTGGAACATTCATGCTTATAGCCTATGGCCGTGTGTATATTGCTGTGCTTACAATGTGAAGAAATAGCCTAATAGTTTATCAACATTTTAAGATAAACGTTCTGATCTGTTGCATCAGCCTCATTGCTTAAAAGAAAGTAAACATTTTTTTTGCAAAAATAAAGAATTCCACTTTTTCTCTGGATACCATCTTGTCTCATCGCTGCAACTCCTCAACGGGCTCGGGAGAGGCGAAGGTCGAGTCATGCGTCCTCCAAAACATGACCTGCCAAGCCGCACTTCTTAACACCCGCTCGCTTAATCCGGAAGCCAGCTGTACCAATGTGTTGGAGGAAACACCATTCCACTGATGACCGTTGTCAGCCTGCAGATGCCCGGCCCGCCACAAGGAGTCGCTAGAGCGCGATGAGCCAAGTAAACCCCCCCCGACCAAACCCGGACAGCGCTGGGCCAATTGTGTGCCGCCATATTAGACTCCCGGTCACGGCTGGTTGTGACACAGATTGGAATCAAACCCCAGGCTGTAGTGATGCCACAACACTGCAATGCAGTGGTTTAGACCGCTGCGCCACTCGGGAGGCCCAGCCTCATTACTTTTTAAAGGTTATTTGATGCGAGTGGTTGTATTAATTTAGGATCTATCACATCCCACAACTTATTTATCGCACAGAAGGACAAGGTGACCAATAGAATAGGTCAACTTTTGTACTATGGGGGATAGTAGATTGACATAGGCTAGTGCTTCTTCTGTTCGTTAAGCCTACTCATCTTGTTGGCTGACAAAAAGTAAATGTGGACAGTTCTTATAACATCTTAAATATGCGCCTCGGATTTCGATAAGAAGGACGTGCGCAGTTGAGTCCCCGATGTATCTGTCTTTACTTGTAGCCTTCTTCAGAGCTGAGATAGATGCCTCTGAGAAGAACCCAATCACATGACGGGCATTGGCTAATAAGAATTGCGATATCTGAGAGAGGCATGTGAGTGAGAGGTGCTTCGGAACACACAGCTGGGAGAAGGGAATTATAATTATTGTAATCAGCCCAAGGGCACAATGGCCACTGGCTGCAAAAGGCATGGATTCTAGGGGGATGCCGCCGGGAAATTCGAGGCTTTTATCAAGTGGTGGTCAAATTGTGAATGAGAGACTGATGAAGTGTGTGCAGCCTGTGCAAGAAACAAAGCAGAGCTCATGCCTTTCGTGCAACTTTTTTCAAATCATCATTAGTCGCATCATACAGCATCATGTTTGTATCACAACTAAAGTTGCATAAATAACTCTAAATTAAGCATATAGCAAGGCCTGTTTCTTTGTTAACCACTCAACACAGAATAGCCGCATGTGCGCACTCCCTCAGAAATTGTTTGGAGAAAACATCCTTTCTATTTCATTCAGCTATGTTAAATTTAATAGTTCATATTATAAAATAATATAAAATAATGCCACAGAATTCTAAGCAAATCTTGTCTGCTAAATTAACTAGTATAGCCCATATCCATATGGCATAGCCAGATCAGGGCCTAACAAAAGGACAGCTCAGAGTATGCTATTCTGTTCTTCTGAAATATACTACATTTTCTTCATATCATGTTTCTTTAGACTTGTCTAAAAGAAATAATGGACTTATTGTGATGGTGTAGGCTATATTAAATGGATTTATTAGACTTAAAAATGTAGATGTTCCAAAGGTCTGCATCAGTGGCTTGTAGACTATGCGTGGAAGCCAGGAGATGCTAAATGTGTTTATGTTAATTAATGGTCAATTACCGTGAGACCGGCAGTTATTTGCTTGACCATCATGGGCTGACAAAATTTCATGACTGCCACAGCCCTAGTACCCTCAGAACTGCCTCAATTTGTTGGGGCATAGACTCTACAAGGTGTCAAAAGCGTTCCACAGGGATGCTGGCCCATGTTGACTCCAATGTGTCCCACAGTTGTGTCAAGTTGGCTGGATGTCCTTTGGGTGGTGGACCATTCTTGATACACATGGGAAACTGTTGAGCGTGAAAAACACAGCAGCAGTGCAATTCTTGACACACTCAAACTGGTGTGCCTGGCACCTTCTACCATACCCCGTTAAAATGTACTTAAATATGTTGTCTTGCCCATTCACCCTCTGAATGGCACACATTCACAATCCATGTCTCAATTGTCTCAAGGCTTAAAAATGAGTCTTTAACCTGTCTCCTCCCCTTCATCTACACTGATTGAAGTGGATTTACCAAGTGACATTAATAAGGGATCATAGCTTTCACCTGAATTCACCTGTTCAGTCTATGTCATGGAAAGAGCAGGTGTCCTTAATGTGTTGTACACTCGGTGTATATACAGCATGAGCACATTTCTCATTTTAGGGCATACAACTGAACTACAGGGTTAAACTCAGCATGGATGATTTTTCTGCAATGCTCCCTTTCAGTCTAAGTACCTGATTTCTTGTGAATGTTGCAACCAGTACTACACATCTTAGCCAGCTCTCTTGAATCGCTGCATCACAAAGGGAAATACTACTGCTAATCAAGCCTCTGACTGTGCCACCAGGCAATTTAGACCTATTTCATTCACTTTCCCTTACAGTCACCCAGAGCTGTTTGTCGTATTAGGTCTCAAAGATGGACATGTGCTGGACAAATTTCCGTTCTTGTGTTCAATTTTCACTCCCTTCCATTTTCTCATTCTGTTAACGGTGAAAATTGCACAGAGAAGCACAAAGCTGACATGAGACATGTGAATTAAAGGAGCAGAAATGCTGGTAATTTAGCCACCAGACGCTGACAAGCCCATGGGGGAAAATGCGATGTGATGCTGTGATTGTCAGGGAAAGGCACCTCTATTCCAGTTGCAGTTAGAAAGTGCCTTCCTTCCCCTCAAGCGCTCCTCTCATAGATTTTTTATGTGCACAGGTAAGTTTGTGACAGTAATTTGAAAGCTCAGACGAAGGCTTCAAATGTGAAAGATTCTTCTCTGATTACGGACTAACGCATTGGTTGAATTTGTTTTACTGCAAAATGGAAGAGACTAGTTAAGTATCATTGCATGGAGGTTTTCTTTTGGAATGCAGAATTCCATATTACGTAATTACTCTCAAAACTGTAATTACTTCTCCAAATAGAACATTGATATGGCAGTTAATTTTACAGATCCACTGAAGCTATTTAATTTAGCAGAGGTATATTGAAAGAGATAAAGCATTGAAAATATAATCTGGGTGTCATTTTCCTGCTCCTAACCTTCCCATTTGCAGCTAAAAAAATATGTATATGGTTACAGGATAGACTTTCTATGTCGGCTGAGGCCTAGTAATCAACCCTGGGATTAAATGTGTTGTGTCTAGTAGGGTACAGTAACAGTTGAAGGCAATTACACCAACTCCTGGAATATTAGAGGTGCTTCCTGTTTCCCGATTCCCACCCTCCATTCTCTTGCTAAAAAAAAGAATGATGATTTGAGACTTGAACCTTTTCCCAAATTCCATTTGAGCTTTAAACGTCCTCTCTGCATTTGCCTTTGTGCAGTGCAAATCCCATGATTAATTACATGTTTTTGAGGAGTTCGTTCAGTGCATTCGGAAAGTATTCAGACCCTTTAACTTTTTCAACATTTTGTTATGTTACAGCCTTATTCTAAAATTGATTACATTTTTTAAAGTATCATCAATCTACACACAATACCCCATAATGACAAAGCGAAAAAGTTCTTTAGAATTTTTTTAAAAGAAAATATTTATTTACATAAGTATTCAGACCCTTTGCTATGAGACTCTAAATTGAGCTCAGGTGCATCCTGTTTCCATTGACCCTCCATGAGATGTTTCTACAACTTGATTGGACACCTGTGGTAAATTCAATTGATTTGACCTTATTTGGAAAGGCACACACCTGTCTATATAAGGTCCCACAGTTGACGGTGCATGTCAGAGGAGCCATGAGCTCGTAGGAATTGTCCATAGAGCTCAGAGACAGGATTGTGTTGGGGCACAGATCTGGGGAATGGTACCAAAAAATGTCTGCAGCGTTGAAGGTCCCCAAGAACACAGTGGCCTCCGTCATTCTTAAATGGAAGAAGTTTGGAACCACCAAGACTCTTCCTAGAGTTAGCCGGTCACTCTGACAGAACTCTAGAGTTCCTCTGTGGAGATGGGAGAACCTTTCAGAAGGACAACCATCTCTGCAGCACTCCACCAATCAGGCGTTTATGGTATGGCCAGGCAGAAGCCACTCCTCTGTGAAAGGCACATGACAGCCCGCTTGGAGTTTGCTAAAAGGCACCTAAAGGACTCTTAGACCATGAGAAACAAGATTCTCTGGTCTGATGAAACCAAGATTTAATTATTTGGCCTGAATGCCAAGCGTCACGTCTGGAGAGACCTGAAAATAGCTGTGCAGCAACGCTCCCCATCCAACCTGACAGAGCTTGAAAGGATCTGCAGAGAAGAATGGGAGAAAGTCCCCAAATACAGGTGTGCCAAGCTTGTAGCAACATACCCAAGAAGACTCGAGGTTGTAATTGCTTCCAAAGGTTCTTCAAACAAGTACTGATAAAGCGTCTGAATACTTATGTAAATGTGATATTTCAGTTTTTATTTTTAATACCTTTTCACACATTTCTAAAAAACTGTTTTAGCTTTGTCATTATGGGGTATTATGTGTAGATTGATTAAGGAAAAAATCAATTTAATACATTTTAGAATACGCCTGTAAAGTAACAAAATGTGGGAAAAGTCAAGGGGTTTGAATACTTTCTGAATGCACCGTATACCCACTCTCTGACAAAACTTTGTGCAGGAAAGTAACAAGCAAGTGCAAAAGATTTTAACTATCTGCTAGCATATAATAGTTCCCCATTATCTTCATGAAAATGTGTAAAGATATAAAATGTACTGTTAGACAATTCAGATCATTGTCACGTTCTGACCCTAGTTCTTTTGTATTTTCTTTGTTTTAGTTGGTCATGGCGTGAGTTGGGTGGGTTCTATGTGTTGTGTTTCTATGTGGGGTTTTCGTTTGGCCTGATATGGTTCTCAATCAGAGGCAGGTGTTTGTCATTGTCTCCGATTGGGAGCCATATTTAGGTAGCCTGTTTTGTAGTGTGTTTTGGTGGGTGATTGTTCCTGTTATGTTGTTCATGTTCGTGTGTTCACTATTTCGGGACTGTAGCGTCTTCGTTTATTTCGTTTGTTTATTGTTTTGTTCTTTCTTAAAAGTATTCTAAATAAATATGAATACTCACCACGCTGCATCTTGGTCTGACATTTCCTACTCCTCAGATGAGGAGGACCAAGACTACCATTACAATCATAGTAATGTTAAGACATGAAACCCGAACAATAACTACTTGCTAGCATGCCTAAACATAAGCCATTCCAGTTGTTAGTTACTCAAGTTTGTTTATGATATATTTAGTTTTATCGGGATCAATTCCATCTAAATTATCTTATTTTATGCATAATGTAGTAATATTTTGTGTTATGTAACATTGTTATATTTAATTCACGTACACTTGTTGGCCAAGCACAAGTTGTACTCTGTGGAAACAGATGAATATACTGCAACCACCATAGAATAAATGATTCAAACCTCATTCAAACCAGGAAGAGCTCAATTTGACTATTTTTTGCTATACCTACAAATCAGAAATAATTCCAAATACCATGTGTACATATCTTAATTAATAGATATCCTCTGCTCGTCTGAGTCATTCCGTAAAGATTTCGGAAATCAGTATACTGTATATTTTTATCTTTCCTCTAAATTAGGACTAAGTTATTTGCAGAGAAAATTAACTAATGTCATGTCTTGTATGGATGCCTCTGTTTGTATTGGCATCAGTTTGAAGGGGGCGTGGATCTTAAGGGCAGCTCAACCTGACCTACTTACTATTGTATGTGTTATCCAAAGATCAGTGCCAAGATACCACAATTTTTAATATATTTGGGAATGTTTTAATTATTTATCTTTATCTAAATTACAGGAAGGTTTACTTATTACATCTGAAATAGAATGTCATGATTTACCATCGTATTAAGATTCAGCTACTGAGGCACTGTTCATTACTCAGATTGAGAAATAAATTAACAATAATACTGGGATCCAAGGGTGAACTGATTGTTCACTCTACATTTCCTTGAGCTAATTCTATTTAGGAAATAGTATTATTGAATGTCCACCACCAAATGTATTGCCACTTTAATTTGTAGTCCCCTCTGCACGATGCATTGTTGTCACGTAGCACTATGAAAAGCACTTTGAAAGCATGCATAGTGCATGGGACCATAATTAATTTGTGGTCATGATAAGCTAGCTATAAAGATGAAGTCACTGGGCCACTCTGCACTGACAGGTATTCTATTTTGGTCAAAGTTCTGCAGTCCTGTCCATAATAAGGTACATCTGTGCACCTGTTCTAGAAGAGATCATTGGTGACCCCATAATTCAGGTGATCCATTCTGCACCATCAGGACTTTACTTCCAGGTTACCTGGATGTTAATTGCATACACCTGTATGGTTTCCATTTAGATAATAATGACTGTATCTCTGTAAAGCCAGATGGAACTTTTCAACATAATGATCTTACCAAAAGGAAAGTTAAAAAAAGAAAAAAAAATATATACACTACCGGTAAAAAGTTTTTGAACACTTACTGATTCAAGGGTATTTCTTTCTTTTACTATTTTCTACATTGCAGAATAATAGTGAAGACATCAAAACGATGAAATAACACATATGGAATCATGTGGTAACCAAAAAAGTGTTAAACAAATCAACATACAGTAAAATTTATATCTGAGATTCTTCAAATAGCCAACCTTTGCCTTGATGACAGCTTTGCACCCTCTTGGCATTCTCTCAACCAGCTTCACCTGGAATGCTTTTCCAGCAGTCTTGAAGGAGTTCCCACATATGCCGAGCACTTGTTGGCTGCTTTTCCTTCACTCTGTGATCCGACTCATCCCAAACCATCTCAATTTGATTGAGGTCAGGGGATTGTGGAGGCCAAGTCATCTGATGCAGCACTCCATCATTGTCCTTCTTGATAAAATAGCCCTTACACAGCCTGGAGGTGTGTTGGGTCATTGTCCTGTTGAAAAAACAATGATAGTCCCACTAAGCCCAAACCAGATGGGATGGTGTATCGCTGCAGAATGCTGTGGTAGCCTTGCTGGTTAAGTGTGCCTTGAATTCTAAATGAATCACAGACAGTGTCACGAGAAAAGCACCCCCACACCATCACACCTCCTCCTCCATGCTTTTACGGTGGGAAATACACATGCGGAGATCATCCGTTTACCAACACCGCGTCTCAGAAAGACACGGAGGTTGGAACCATAAATCTACAATTTGGACTCCAGACCAAATGACAAATTCCCACTGGTCTAATGTCCATTGCTTGTGTTTCTTGGCCCAAACAAGTATTTTCTTCTTAATTGGTGTCCTTTAGTAATGGCAGATGTGTCTGTTACTTGAACTCTGTGAAGGATTTATTTGGGCTGCAATTTCTGAGGCTGGTAACTGTAATGAACTTATCCTTTGCAGCAGAGGTAACTCTGGGTCTTCCTTTCCTGTAGCGGTCCTCATGAGAGCCAGTTTCATCATAGCACTTGATGATTTTTGCGACTGCACTTGAAGAAACTTTCAAAGTTCTTGAAATTTTCCGGATTGACGGACCTTCTTAAAGTAATGATAGGCTGTATTTTCTCTTTGCTTATTTGAGCTGTTCTTGCCATAATATGGACTTGGTCTTTTACCAAATAGGGATATCTTCTGTATACCACCCCTACCTTGTCACAACACAACTGATTGGCTCAAATACATTAAGAAGGAAAGAAATTCCACAAAATAATTTTTAGGAAGGCACACCTGTTAATTGAAATGCATTCCAGGTGACTACCTCATGAAGCTGTCATCAAGGAAAAGGGTAGCTATTTGAATTTGGAATTTCAAATATAAAATATATATATTGATTTGTTTAACACGTTTTTGGTTATTACATGATCCCATATGTGTTATTTCATAGTTTTGATGTCTTCACTATTATTCTGCAATGTAGAAAATAGTAAAGAAAGAAATACCCTTGAATGAGTAGGTGTTCTAAAACTTTTGACTGGTAGTGTATATGGTTTTTTGTCACATACAGGAGTTGCAGTGTGCAGGAAATGCTTCCACTCACCATTTAGAATTTTAAATGTTGATTTTCCTCTTTGCGCTATACCCCCGGTAAACGACTTTTCCAAAAACAGCATAACACATTACAAAGTAAACTATAGCAATCCTCACGCTAAAACATTGAAATCATTTTTTGCTGTGTTGAAGTACATCCATACTAATACTGTAACAATACAGTAAATGATTGCTACATTTGTAAGCTGCTAATATTGTCATCAAGGTGTATCCCTGTGACATGGTGTGTCCACTGTCTCTGCCTGACCTTCCCAAATGGCCTGCTCTGCCCACTGTTGCCATGGTCATTGATTCGCTAGCCAAGGTTCCAGCCTCCCTCTCACATTGCTCACCTAGTTACAGTTGAAGTTTGCATACACCTTAGCCAAATACATTTAAACTCATTGCCTTTTAAATTGTTTAACTTGGGTCAAAAGTTTCGGGTAGCCTTTCTCACAAGCTTCCCACAATAAGTTGGGTGAATTTTGGCCCATTCCTCCCGACAGAGCTGGTGTAACTGAGTCAGGTTTGTAGGCCTCCTTGCTCGCACACGCTTTTTCAGTTCTGCCCACAAATTTTCTATAGGATTGAGGTCAGGGCTTTGTGATGGCCACTCCAATACCTTGACTTTGTTGTCCTTAAGCCATTTTGCAACAACTTTGTAAGTATGCTTGGGGTCATTGTCCATTTGGAAGACCCATTGGCGACCAAGCTTTAACTTCCTGACTGATGTCTTGAGATGTTGCTTCAATATATCCACATAATTTTCAATTTTCCTCCCTCATGATGCCATCTATTTTGTGAAGTGCACCAGTCCCTCTTGCTGCAAAGCACCCCCACAACATGATGCTGCCACCTCCGTGCTTCACGGTTGGGATGGTATTCTTCGGCTTGCAAGCATCCCCCTTTTTCCCCCAAACATAACGATGGTCATTATGGCCAAACAGTTCTATTTTTGTTTCATCAGGCCAGAGGACATTTCTCCATGTGCAGTTGCAAACCGTTTTGGAGCAGTGGCTTCTTCCTTGCTGAGTGGCTTTTCAGGTTATGTCAATATAGGACTTGTTTTACTGTGGATATAGATACTTTTATACCTGTTTCCTTCAGCATCTTCACAAGGTTCTTTGCTGTTGTTCTGGGATTGATTTGCACTTTTCGCACCAAAGTACGTTCAGCTCTAGGAGACAGAACGCTTCTCCTTGAGCGGTATGACGGCTGCGTGGTCCCATGGTGTTTATACTTGCGTACTATTGTTTGTACAGATGAACGTGGTACCTTCAGGCATTTGGAAATTGCTCCCAAGGATGAACCAGACTTGTGGAGGTCTACAATTTTGTTTCTGAGGTCTTGGCTGATTTCTTTTGATTTTCCCATGATGTCAAGTAAAGAGACACTGAGTTTGAAGGTAGGCCTTGAAATACATCCACAGGTACACGTCCAATTGACTCAAATGATGTCAATTAGCCTATCAGAAGCTTCTAAAGCCATGACATCATTTTCTGTAATTTTCCAAGCTGTTTAAAGGCACAGTCAACTTAGTGTATGTAAACTTCTGACCCACTGGAAATGTGATACAGTGAATTATAAGTGAACTAATCTGTCTGTAAACAATTGTTGGAAAAATGACTTGTGTCATGCACAAAGTAGATGTCCTAACCGACTTGCCAAAACTATAGTTTGTTAACAAGACATTTGTGGAGTGGTTGAAAAACGAGTTTTAATGACTCCAACTTAAGTGTATCTAAACTTCCAACTTCAACTGTATCTTCCACAACTGGTATGTTTTTTTTATTGGTGGAACATTTGGCTCTAATTGCATCCATGTGTCATCTTTTAAGCATTTGGAACAATTATTGTAATATTCAAGATACATTTCTTCCTGTCCTGTGGCTGGGTTTCTATGCATGGCTTGGCTAAATTATGATTAAACATTGCTCAAGTATTGGCAGTACATGATATGTTTTGGGGATCAATATGCCATGATTTCTCCACCATGCTTCCAATAATGTATTTAACGCGAATAAGCTCTGAGAAGGTTTTAAACAGGTGTTCACATGTATATCATTACTGGATGGGTCTATTCTGGGCCTGGGCTCATAAAAGCGATATGCCAAGCTAGAACTGAAATTGTTCTCAGAGCCTTGACCCAGTGGTGATAATGATGGCTAAGCCCGTTGAGGCACACACTAAGCAATATTATAATTGTTGCTAATTTATTCTAATTCATGACACATGTGTCTAATACTGTTATTATTATTACTGTGCACGTTTTAAGCATAACGCCCTTCGTTAATGCCACAAATACAAAGCCTGAGAAGATGAAGCCTCAAGTTCTCATGATTGTATCCAGGTTAGAGCTACTATGCATGCGCCACATGTTGAGGGACATCAATAGTCCTTCCTTCAGGGGCTTCTTAAGCCTGGGATCTGTGGAGAAGCAGAGTGAAGATCCCATTTATAAGCAAATCCCTTATCCTGAACTAAACTTCTGACCTGAGAAGTAACTATGCACAGGAAAACTATTCTCACCTTAGACTTCAACAAAACTTTGTAAAAGCAGCGAGAATGTATCCTACCATTCAGTTAGAGTATTTGAAATGCCTATAGGTTATTGATCAGATAGTTAGGAAGCAACTATTTGCATTTCTCTGTCACTCACACTCCTACACAGGTGCCAAGCATATAGAGGCAGCTGAAATAACAGTGTGAACCTAGAGCTCAGCAACTTCAGAGTGTTGGTGTTATCTGGCAGAAATAATTAGATTGAGTGAATGGTGGGTTATATACTTGTCTAGTCTGTGACTATAGTTATACAATTGTTGGTTAGGGCACAGATTGTTTGTGATAATTATTTCACTCGGATTGACTGAGTTAGGGCAGGAGATGTATCACGTCAGTAGGCTACAATTCAAAGGCATGGATAAGACTTGTTCAGTTTCTCAGTGGAGGGTGTCAACAGTCAAACATCTGCCAGAAGCTGAAAGGAAAGCCTCCCATCTCCATCCTCCCTGGGATATAAAGTTGTAGTTGTATTGTTAGTTAAGAAATAATATTTAGAGACGTTGCCTAACCCATCTGTATCTTTAGCAGTTCACTTCGGATTGTATCCAAATGACTCACAGTTTAGGTGCTTGTTGTTGATTGTGGGTACACTACTGTACCGTATGCTTACACAAATTATTGCGCCAATTAAAGCAGAGTTCTGTACATCAGAGAGAGGTCTTCTTTTTATTCAACATGATTTAGGGCAAGAACATAACATGATTAGATTTTGATGAGTAAGAGATACACTGGCCTTTCATTTATCCCATGCTTCTCTACCAGATGAGGCCCATCTGGTCAAATGTATTTTTAATGGGATTTTATTTTGGCAGTACCTATTAGAAGACCACGCTGTTCTAGCCTGTTAGTCTCTTACTCTATTCCTGTTGTATTGCACAAAATGATTGCAAAACTGGAATTGTTGTTTACATGGAAACATTCTCCACTTCCATAGTAACCTGAAATGAGATTAGATAATGGCAGACGTTTAAGATCAGAATGTGGAACGTAAACAACTAATAATCCAGACTTTAATTTTCACATTTCAGAAAAGAATGCTGTTTTGCCACAGAACCTTCCTGATACTAGCTTTGTTGGATCAAGGCCCTGAATTGAAATGGACCATAACCCCATCGCAGCTGCAGTACCATAGTACCATACGATAACGTCACTCACATTTAAGGAATTCTAAGCTCTCTTATATCATAATTAAACTAAAAAGTAGGCTTTTCACTATAGCTTACAGTGTAACATATCTTATTACAGTCTCCCCTGTCAAGAGTATGCTCTCCCTTGGTACGTCGTACTTAATTATGTTTAAACTTGAATTATTCTCATGTTTTCCCTTCCTCTACCACAGGTGATTCTTGAACCTGAATGTCTTTAAAGTTCAAATCCGCATTAGGGGACACAGGGCCTCTGTTCGCCTCCAGCGTCTTTGGTATTGTTTTGTTTTGTTGATGAAACGGAGAGGAGCCTCCAGCAGTGTGGTAAAATACGTTCTATACGGAAGAGTATTAGGGCTAAGCAGAAAATAAATAAATGCTGATGCACTTAGATTATTCTTTTTTTGTATGGATACTATAATACTTGAAAATATCAACATTTCAAGAATCAAGTCGAAATTGTGAGAATAAAATTGCAGTAATATTTCAAGATTAAAGTAGGAGATTTGGTTTATTGCATGCTTCCCTGGCTCCCTGTTGCTGTGTGCCACCATTGAGTTAGATGACCTGGTGAAACTATATTTTAGAATTGGCTTTAGTAACAAGGAAATCCTTGCTCTTTTAACACACAATTACCATATTCTTATAAGTATTAGGATCTTGAAGATGTTGTGCTGCACATTGGGTCTGTTCAGAAGCAGGAACCACACGGATTTGGATGAGGTATTGGCCAAAGTGAAATCAACAGAATTGAACAGATACATATTAGGAATTGCATCATTCCTCCTCCTCAGACCTGACCCCTCACCTAGTCAAGTTTTAACCCTGCAATAGTCAAGTGTCACCCCTGCTCCTCTTCAACCCTCACCCCTCCCCTAGTCAAATATCAATCCTGCACTAGTCAAGTGTCACCCCTCGACCTCAACTCTCACCCCTCCATTCAGGGCCAGCTCTAGCCTTTTCGGGCCCCTAGGTGAGATTTGGTTGGAACCCAAAACGAATTGTTTTAAAGTTAATTTCCTGCAATTCTACACATTTTGTCATGGGGCGGAGAGAACATTTAGCAGTTTTAAAGCACATTTCCTGCAATTCTACACATTTTGCCATGGGGTGGAGAGAAATTGTTGAAGTTTTAAAGCTAGCGGCCGCTTATGTCGCTTATGCCTGGAGCTGGCCCTACCTCCCCTAGTCAAGTATCAATCCTGCACCCTCTTCCTCAACCCTCACCCCTGCATTTGTCAGGTATCACCCCTCTGCGTCATCTCTCTCATCTGTGCATCAGTCCGTTCTCACCCTTGCATTACACCACATTCTTTATTTCTTTTTAAGTTATACTGAACAAAAATATAAATGCAACATGTAATGTGTTGGTCCCATGTTTCATGAGCTGAAAAAAAAGATCCAGAGATGTTTCATACGGACAAAAAGCTTATTTCTCTAAAATGTTGTGCATAACATGATCATTACACAGGTGCACCGTGTGCAGGGGACAATAAAAGGCCACTCTAAAATGTGCAGTTTTGTCATACAACGCAATGCCACAGATGTCTCAAGTTTTGAAAGAGCGTGCAATTGGCATGCTGACTGCAGGAATGTCCACCAGAGCTGTTGCCAGAGAATTTCATGTTAATTTCTCTACCATAACCCTCCTACAACGTCGTTTTAGAGAATTTGGCAGTATGTCCAACCGGCCTCACAACCTTAGACCACTTGTAACCACGCCAGCCCAGGACCTCCACGTCCGGCTTCTTCAACTACGGGATCGTCTGAGACCAGCCACCCAGACAGCTGATGAAACTAAGGAGTACTTCTGTCTGTAATAAAGCCCCTTTGTGGGAAAAAAAATAATTCTGATTGGCTGGGGCTGGCTCCCCAGTGGGTGGGCCTATGCACTCCCAGGCCCACCCATGACTGCACCCCTGCCCAGTCATGTGCAATCTATAGATAAGGGCCTACTGAATTTATTTTCAATTGACTGACTCCCTTATAAGGGAAAGGGAAAGGGGGTATCTAGTCAGTTGTACAACTGAATGCATTCAACTGAAGTGTGTCTTCCGCATTTAACCCAAACCCTCTGAATCATAGAGGTGCCTTAATTGACATTTATATGAACTGTAACTCAGTAAAATCGTTGACATTGTTACATGTTGTGTTTATATTTTTGTTCAGTGTACAATGAGCATGTCTATTTGCCAAAATACATGTCAAGTCAAGCAATTACAAATCAAATCAAATGTTATTGGTCACATAAACATATTTAGCAGATTTTATTGCGGGTGTAGCGACAATATCTTAGGAAAATTATATATTTACATATAAAAACTAGAGGACCTCACTTGCTAGCTAGCTATGTTATTTTATTTACAGGCTAGCTAGCACGTAAATTAGATGGGGTAGGTCTAGTTACAAAGCAGGATCAATGAGTTATAGCCAATTAATTTGCTTACATTTAGGAAATATGTTTGAAATGGTCATGGATACCTTTAAATTATTAAACCAACCAATGTTATTTAGTGATATTAAGCTATGGTGGTGTACCACAATTCTAAGATTGTAATAGGTTGGCCCAGATCCAGAAAGGGGAGTTGTTGTGTTTACATGCAGCCACTCAAGAACATTTACTGGCTTCTTGGTAAGCAACTCCAGTGTAGATTTGGCCTGCTGAAGTGTAGGTTATTGGCCTGCTGAAAGGTGAATTGCTCTCCCAGTGTCTATTATAAAGCAGACTGAAGCAGGTTTTTCTCTAGGATTTTGCGTGTGCTTAGCTCCATCTGGTTTCTTTTTATCCTGAAAAAACTCCCCAGTATTTGTCGATGTCAAGCATACCCATACCATGATGCAGCCACCACCATGCTTGAAAATAAGGAGGCGTTACTCAGTGATGTGTTGGATTTGCCCCAAACAATAGGCCAAACATTTTATTCCTTTGCCATGTTTTTTTTGCAGTATTACTTTAGTGCCTTGTTGCATACAAGATGCATGGTTTTTATTTTGTATATTTGTATTTTTCTTTTCACTGTCATTTAAGTCATTTTTGTGTAGTCAATACAATGTTGTTGATCCATCCTCAGTTTTCTCCCATCACTGCATTTGAACTCTGTAACTATTTTACAGGTAAGATCCCTGAGCAGTTTCATTCCTGTCCTGCAGCTCAGTTCAGAAGGACAACTGTATCTTTGACGCATCTGGGTGGTTTACAACATAATCCAAAGCATACTTTTTAGAGATATTTAATGTCTGATCACTGCCCTTCTTTATGAGGCTTTCGAAAAGCTCGCTGGTCTTTGTAGTTTAATTTGTGCTTGAAATGCAATACTGACTGAGGGACCTTAAAGATGTTGTACATGACACAGACAGCTCAATAGGTATGCTTAGATATGCAGAAAAATAGTTGGTTTAAATGTCATCTGTCACTTTATGATAATATCATGATATTTGTGTATTAATTATGATGGCATTATACAGTATGTGCCTGTATTGATAGTGTGTGTTATGATCCCATGTACTGTGCTGTAATTTGAATGTCATATCCTAGGCATGTTAGCTTGTTGATTTA
This sequence comes from Salvelinus alpinus, assembly GCF_045679555.1. Lineage (NCBI taxonomy): Eukaryota > Metazoa > Chordata > Actinopteri > Salmoniformes > Salmonidae > Salvelinus > Salvelinus alpinus. The sequence goes on along the minus strand of NC_092098.1, from coordinate 18,342,721 downwards.
AAACAGTCAGAATGACACCCTCTGGAATGTGTAGAATAGAATTAAGCATAATGATTATGGCTCTAGCAGTGTATATATTTTTATTTATTTCATCTTTACAATAATTGTAATACTTTTCTGATTTAATCTCTTCAGTTTGTGTTGGAAAGAGAAGGGTTAATACTGAATAGAAAAAAGTATCCAATCAGAATTGTCTTAGGTGGTCTCTGGGTAGAAAAATCTAGCTAGCTCAGCCAGCCATTGGCTAGGCCTTCAGCGCCATGGAGTGCACAGGTATTACGGTTGCTGTCCTTTCAGCACCATGAGCCTGTCACCTTGGATGTGACAATGTTGTTGAAGCTATTGGTGATAGTGTGATAGTGGTGTTGGTTACCATACATTGTGTAAGCAGTGCATGCTGTGTGTCATGTTGTGTCAATGCCGGTTCTGTCTCTGTGTGTGCAGGAGCCCAAAGCGCGGCCAGGACTATTTGATTCATTCATAATGTCATCAAAAATCATTGCTCCTCCTTCACTACAACTAGAACGGTCTGACTACAAAATATATAATGTCGGTCGCATTAAGAGATGCTATGTTTTCTGTTATTTTTTTGATTTTTGATTTTGATACAACGTATTGGAAGATTTTTGGTCCCTCTGATGGCCTAGGTCCTATAGTCACGGTTTGCCACTGGGGGAAAAGCTGTTTCAGGGGTTTACAAAATGTTAAATGCTCCAACCTATGTACAGGAGACACAGCCACACTCCCGGACCATCCCCTCAATCCTCACATACTTTGTGCCCACTCTAAAAGGATGGGTGCATGACGCCTCTCTACCTCAAATTGATTCATATATACACTAGATGACTACCAGGGGGCAATATTTTGAAACCACCGTCACTCCATTTTGGCACCATTGTAGAAAATATTTTGGAAGCTATAGAAATGCATTTATTAATGTCTACATTTGTTTTACCACATTTATTATATTACAGACACTTTAATGCATACTTTGAAATTATATTATGTGAGGTAAACATAAAAATAAAAATTGAAAACATATAATTTTTTCCCCCATAAAGTAAAGTTTTTTGAAAGTACTAGTGTTACTGTTCCTACTACAACAACAAAAATACTTAAATACATGTAATTTTGTCCTTTAAAATGTTAATTGAAATACTGTAGAATTCCATTCAGTTGTAAAGAGGACTCCTTCTTTTGGGGAGTGCCAATATGGCCGACCGATGGCTTCAAAGCCTCTCATTGGCCAATGCATAGCATCAGCAATCCAGGGTTTATATATAAACTCAGCAAAAAAAGAAATGTCCCTTTTTCAGGACCCTGTCTTTCAAAGATAATTCGTAAAAATCCAAATAACTTCACAGATCTTCACTGTAAAGGGTTTAAACACTGTTTCCCATGCTTGTTCAATGAACCATAAACAATTAATGAACATGCACCTGTGGAACGGTCGTTAAGATACTAACAGCTTACAGACGGTAGGCAATTAAGATCACAGTTATGAAAACTTAGGACACTAAAGAGGCCTTTCTACTGACTCTGAAAAACACCAAAAGAAAGATGCCCAGGTTCCCTGCTCATCTGAGTGAACGTGCCTTAGGCATGCTGCAAGGAGACATGAAGACTGCAGATGTGGCCAGGGCAATAAATTGCAATGTCCGTACTGTGAGACGCCTAAGACAGCGCTACAGGGAGACAGGACAGACAGCTGATCATCCTCGCAGTGGTTGACCACGTAACAACACCTGCACAGGATCGGTACATCCGAACATCACACCTGCGGGACAGGTACAGGATGGCAACAACAACTGCCCGAGTTACACCAGGAACGCACAATCCTTCCATCAGTGCTCAGACTGTCTGCAATAGGCTGAGAGAGGCTGGACTGAGGGCTTGTAGGCTTGTTGTAAGGCAGGTCCTCATCAGACATCACCGGCATCAACGTCGCCTATAGGCACAAACCCACCGTCGATGGACCAGACAGGACTGCAAAAAGTGCTCTTCACTGCTGAGTTGCGGTTTTGTCTCACCAGGGTGATGGTCGGAGTCGCGTTTATCGTCGAAGGAATGAGCGTTACACCGAGGCCTGTACTCTGGAGCGGGATCGATTTGGTGTTGGAAGGTCCGTTATGGTCTGGGGCGGTGTGTCACAGCATCATCGGACTGAGCTTGTTGTCATTGCAGGCAATCTCAACGCTGTGCGTTACAGGGAAGACACCCTCCTCCCTCATGTGGTACCCTTCCTGCAGGCTCATCCTGACATGACCCTCCAGCATGACAATGCCACCAGTCATACTGCTCGTTCTGTGTGTGATTTCCTGCAAGACAGGAATGTCAGTGTTCTGCCATGGCCAGCGAAGAGCCCGGATCTCAATCCCATTGATCACGTCTGGGACCTGTTGGATTGGAGGGTGAGGGCTAGGGCCATTCCCCCCAGAAATGTCCGGGAACTTGCAGGTGCCTTGGTGGAAGAGTGGGGTAACATCTCAAAGCAAGAACTGGCAATTTGGGGCAGTCCATGAGGAGGAGATGTACTGCAGTACTTAATGCAGCTGGTGGCCACACCAGATACTGACTGTTACTTTTGATATTGATCCCCCCTTTGTTCAGGGACACATTATTCCATTTCTGTTAGTCACATGTCTGTGGAACTTGTTCAGTTTATGTCTCAGTTGTTGAATCTT